>NW_026991712.1:173942408-175192408 GCF_029215605.1 Mirounga angustirostris
CAGTGGAAAGGGCCTGGTACACACTTGCTTCCTTCCTCCTTTATGGGATCAAAGTACAACTTTAAGACAGAGCCGAGCAAGTCCACGATAACGCCACAGCTCATATTTAATGAGCACTTACCGTGTGCCTGACACCAGCCTAAGGGCTTTGTTTATTTAATGTTACTTCACCCTCCTAAACAACCGTGTGAGGTGGACAGAAACGTTACACCCATTTTACAGGGAGAAACTTAGCCATGCAGGAGCAAAATGCCATTTTCTAGAAGCCTCCAGTGCTGCTGAAAGCCCACCAAGAGTAAGCGCTCACGTTTATTGAGCAGCTTCTGTGCGCAGGTCAGTGTCCTCCTTCCCTGTGCTGCCTCCTCCAATGGTCCCAGCAATGCTACAGGATAGCAACTGTCATTGTTCCTACTTCATAGGTGACAAACTCAGACACACAGTGGTGAAGCCATTCCTCCACTGAGAAAATGACTGAGTCAGGACTCGAACCCAGGTCTGCGTAACTCTTCTACCTGCTTCCCTGAATTACTGCACCAGAGCCCACCTGGAGTCTGGCCCTCCCATGAGGCCTCAGTGGCACCCAGGGGAGCAGGCCAGACATCCGTGGCTCCAGGAGGCTATGGGGAGGGGAATCCTCATGTTTAGTACCCTCAAGGAGCTGGGGAAGCGGGGGGTGTCCCAGGTGGGGTAAAGCTACACTCTCTTAGGAGGGCACACAGTTTTTCTCCCCCGGCCCCACCAGTGTTCCAGACAGGCTGGGAACAGGTGCACAGATCCCGGGCCCTGGGCTAGGTGAGGGGGGGCCTCGTTTGGCAGCCAGAGCCCTGCGTGAACGAGAAGAAACCCAGCCTGCAGCCCCTTGGGGCTGGCAGGAGATTAACAAAACAAATACCCGAGCAATCTCAATTTCAACACTTGGGGAGGGGGGCCGAGTGTCAGGGCCCAGGGGGAGGGAGGGAAACGCAGAGACATTTTACCACCTAAATAACTTTCCCTCTGTTTAGTTTCACACGAATGTACACTCAAGTGCGCGCTCGTGCTCTCTCTCTGCCTCTTTTTACATTTTTATTTTATTTTTACAAATGCTCAAACTTTCCTGCCACAAATTATTCTTGGCCATGTTACAAGTAGAAAGGCCGTGTGTATCCTTTACTTGACAAAAAGAGAGGGGGAAGGGGGAGGGGGCTCTTATGAAATATTTTGGTTGTGGATTTGAGGTGGGATTTCTTCCTTACTTTTCCCGAGGGTGCCTTTGCCTGGGAGGGGAGGAGTGTTCGCCTCCTGGGCATAAGCAGTCTCCACGCTGGTCTCGATCCTTCCACTGCCACTCCAGCTGCCCTAACGGGATCTTGAGGCTCTGGTTTCACCAGTACGGTTTGGAATGGCATTCGGGAAGGGCAGATTGGAGCTGACCCCAGGGGCATCTCACCTCACCCAGGCCCTGCTGTTTCCCGAGCTAGAGAGTCCTGTCTGGAGGCCTGGGGGCTGGGGAGAGGTCCCCAAATCCCCAGATGGACTTGTCCTGCTCTACCCGGGACCCAAGAAAGGTGCTGGCCCTGGGCCCTCCCCGTCACTGCAGAGCCATCCAGCTCACCTCCATCCTCCTCATGCTGCAGTCTCCCCACTCCTGCAGATTTGGCTCCCCCCGCCCCCCCAGTCTCACCTCACCCCTCTGCCCGCCCTGCAGCACTTCGCTCCAGCCACGTCATTTCTCAAACACACTGAGCTTTTCCCACCTCAGGGCCTTGGCCAGTGCTCTTCCCTCTTCCCAGAACTCCCGCCCCTCTGCTCTCTGGGCTCAGCTGGATGGCCACCTCCTCCGAAAGGCTTTCCTGACAAGCAGGGACCTTGTCATTTGCCGTTTCAGCCCCCTGTTGGTTTTCTTCATAGCAGGCAGTTGATTCGAGGTTTCTTTGTCCATGTTCTTGTTTTTCGCTGGTCCTCCCCCACGGCGTGAATAAACAGCCGAGGGAGGGAGGGAATGAGCAAATGAATAACTGAATGAATCAGTGAGGTCCTGAAGGCTGGACCAATAGTCCGTTCCTTCCATTGACCCCATTAACCCCTGCTTGTCCAAGGCTGTCCTTTGTGAGGGCTGCTTTTCCCCAGGCTGGTTTAGAAGGTGCTGGTCTAAAGGCACCCGGGGTCCACCAGTCCGGTGGGGGTCTCCCACTAGGGTCCCGGCCCTCTAGGGACACCCACCTGCATTGCCAAAAACATTTCCCAGCCACTTATCATAAAAGCCAAATCACACACCCACGACCACGTGACTGAGTGCCCACTTCGGTGCCCGGGGCCTCAGGGTCAGGCCACGCTGACTCGGTCAGACAGAATTTATGAGAATTGTGCAGGTTCCATAGAGGGTGTGATGAACTTCTCAATGTTCACAACGCCCACACTCTCGGAGGTGCTGTGGGGACAGAGATTCTGATACCCCTCTGACAGATGAGGAAACCGGGGCTCAGGGAGGTGACCCACGGTGCACAGAGCAGCCTCGTCTTTGCCTCTCTGCACGGTTGCTGGGCCTGTCACCCTTCCCCAGCTATGCAGGCCAGACTCTTGGGAGCCGGCGGCCTCTGTGCCTCCCTCCCCCTCAAATCCACATCCAAACAGCCCAAGTCCTGTGGGGCCTGCCTCCCAGCGTGCCCCGCCTCTCCCCTCCCACTGGTCCTCCCGGGATTACCGTTATCAGCCTGAACTTGTCCAGCCGCAGAACAGCAAGCAAGACCGTGGCCCCCGAGGCCGCCTTGGGAATTGTGTCATCTTGTTAGCGATGAGTGAGTTTATGGAGCTCTGCGGTGTATCATTATGCTCTCATTTTATTGATTAGCAGCTTGAGGTTGGAACTTTCTTATCCCTTAATGGAAACCCTGCTGCTCCTCTCCACCAATTACAGTAGAAATTAATGGCTACTTACATACAATTGAGCTCATGAGCAATCGTGGGGGCCAATGACGTGTGAACCATGAGGCATAAAACCGTATCTCTTCAGACGGGGTGTCCAGCCAGCCTCCTGGCCAGCACCCCCTTGCCCTTGTTGAGGCCTTCAGAGGGCTGCCTGGTTGTGTGGGAGGAGGGGAGTCTCTTGTCCTTGCTTGAATGGATTCGTCCCCGGTTGGGTAGGACGGAGATTAGTGGAGTGGGTGGGCTGTGGGGACAGGGGCAAGAAGGGACACCAGGCAGGCGAGCAGAGGCCCCCAGACAGTGGGAACCGTGCAGGGAGGGGGCAGGAGATAGGGGTGGGGGCCGAGGAGGGGAAGAGTATCTTGGCGAAACACCCTCTCAGCCTTGGGAGTCGTGGGTACCGCATCCCTCCCATGCACCAGGCACCTGCTGAGCACCAGGGCGACAGCGTGGAACAGAACAGGCAAGAATATCTGTCCCCAGGAAGCCTCTAATTCTCATGGGCAGTGATGGACAACAGGTGAACATACAATAACTGTGGGGTATGGGGTCAGGAACAGACCGATCCATGGGACAGAAGGAAGAGAAGCCAAACCTCAAGAAGAGACGTGTAGGCCCAAAGGGGAAATATTTTCATGATCTTGGGTAGGGAAACCCTTCCTCAGCAAGTCACAAAAACCTGAAACCAGAAAAGAAGAAACCGATGAATTTAAAGATATGTGAACATTAAGCCTTGAAGAATAAGAAGGCCTGGACAGAAGGGGCCGTGGGTGTGGAGGGGTGAGAGCGATGTCCACCAGGCTCTCAGTCAGGGGGCGCCCCTGGACTGGGGTTGGACAGACAGGGGCCCCTGGACACAGCCACACTCCCTCGTCCCCGTGCCCCCTCCGTCCCTGCCCTGCCGCTCCCGGCTCCCCAGGATTGCCTGCCCTGCCCCTGCCCAGCCCTGAAAGACATACTAGGGGCAGGAATTGAGGTCTCCCAGCCCTGTGCTCAGCCCCACCGCCCATCACAGGACTCTGGGCTCTGGCCACCACGGTCCCCCACTGAGAGGGCAGGTGGAACAGGTCACTTGGGCCCCGAGGAAGGCACCTGTCCCGGCTCTGCCCCAGGTCTGCCCAGGGCTTCCCTCACAGTGCTAAGGACGCCCCCCTCTCCCTGGCTGCCTTCCTCGACCCCCCACTCCCACCTGGACATCCTGAGGGCTGCCCCACACCGGCCCCAGAGCCCCCAGCCTCCTCGCAGATGTGCCGGGCATCATCCCTCTAGTGTACTTCCAGGATCTGCCAAAAGGCCCTCCCCAGCCCAAGAGCTCACTCGCCTACGGTCACACAGCCAGGGGGTACAGTCAGGATTCGAACCCAGCTCCGGCTGGCTCTACCCTCCTTGTTCCCTCTGCACCTGCCCACCGGTGACCAGCTTGCAGGCCATGCCCAGATCCTGCCTGAAAGCTGGACTTCTTCACCTCTTAGAACCAGACATAAGTTGAAATTGTGGGGGCGGGGGGGGGTGCCCAGGTCCTTAAAACATCTAGAGCAGGGTCTGGGCATATCAGGCAGGGAGAAAGGAAGGAGAAGCCTGTGGGCTGAGGCAGAAAGAGAAGGACAGAGAAACAGGAGAGCTGACCTAGAGGAGCGGAGGCAGAACCATGGGCAGGGAGGTGAGTGTGGGCCCAGAGCCCCAGCAGCGTGCCCTGGACCCTGCCACACAGGACAGGAAGCCCTCACCGCGCCTATGGCACAGGGAGCCCGGGCATTCGGGGACATGGACAGCGCAGCAGGGGCCAGACAGGCCATGTGGGAGAAAGAAGCTTCCTGCATCCCAGGGTTACCAAACCCTGCTGGCCCAGGCCGGCCTGGAGCTCCCCCCGGGCCAGGCCTCCCGCTGCAGCCCCCAGGTGTGGAGGAGGGAGTCTCTCCAGGGAAGCAAGGAGATCAAAAAGAGGAGCAGTGGCTAAATCACCAGCCTGTGCCTCCCTCCCTCTCTCCACGCACCAGGAAGCCTTCCCATAGCAGCTTCGACCTGGTTCAAGGACTCCCGGGAGGTCCCAGCCCAGGGCCGCTCCTTCCAGCTGGGGCCCAGCCCCTCTGCCGGGCTCAGGCTCTCTCCCACACAGGTCTGACCTGCCCTTCCCACCCTGCCAACCCCGCGTGCACACACCGCCATGGCCAGGCCATGCACACACACCAGAGCAGGGGGCTACACACCTGCTCTCACCCTCCCTGCCCAAATGATGGCCATCTCAGAGGGTAGTGCACTTGGGGCCTGCACTACGCGGATCATCCCCCCACCACTTGTCCCTAGAAGCTGACATTCTCCTAGGGCAACTGGATTGGAATGAACACCCAGGACACTGCTGAAGGGAGAAGGGGGAAATGACACGAGGGGACACCAGCCAGTCTTCACTCTCCCAGGCAGAGCTTCCTGACTTCTACTCACCTGTAGCTTCCTGGGCAGTAGCAGCCGGAAGCCATGCGGGGAACACAGCTTGACCATGTCTGTGTGTTCTTGGGCAACTCACCAAACCTCTCTGAGCCTCAGATTCCTCATCGATAACTGTAGAGGAGCCAGGCATATCCGAAATGCCACTCTTCTAAACCTTACCCAGAGGAAGGAAGTGAACCTTTCAAAAGGGCTCTCCCCACATCTCAGGGTTGATCAGAACCGTAACAACGGGGACCCTGTACCGTCTCATTCGGGGCCCACAGCTGCCCTCCGAGGGAGGGACTGTTAGCATTTCTACTTTGCAGATGAGATGGCACCACTCAGAGTGGTTGAGGTTGACCTCGGTTGTCCGAGATCACACCAAGATGTAACCCCAGGTCTGTCTGACACGAACACCCACGTGCCCTCAATCGACCTCCAGAAGTGCTCCTGCGGCTCACTCCTGCCCGCCTTCACCTTACCCCTCATGCTTCCCCTGGGGCACAGCGTGTGACTGGGGCTCCATTGCGTAAGTCCTCTGGCCACATCAGGGTGTGCGCGCTCATGGACACACCCGAGCAAATGCGCGTAAGCCTGGCTCCAGATGCTCTCCAAACTCTAATGGCTCTGACATTTGTCCCTCCAGCTCCAGGTGTGGGCTGTCAAATCCCTTGAGGTCTAATAATTATGTCGAACTCCACATCTCTGAAATGGAGTTTCCCTGACTACACACCCCTACCGCCCTGCTGCTCACCCCTCGCCAAGGCACCACCACCACCTTCATGCATCAGCCTCTGCACTGGTCTCCCTGCCTCCCCCTTAGTCCCGAATGATCCTGCCTCAAGTCCTGCCATGGCCCCCCTATTACTCAGAGCAAAAGACAAAGCTCCCTACACACGATCCTATGGCCCTGTGACTTTGCTGACTCCTCTCCTCCCATTCCCTCTGCTCCAGTCATACTGGCTTCTCTCCTGTCCCTGGAATACCCTAAGCACACTCCCACCTCAGGGTCCTTGCACTTGCTACACCCGCGCCTGGGACATCATTCCTCCAGATGGCCACGGGTCTCCCTGCCTCTCACGCCTCAGGTCTCTTGCCCCTCAAACGTCCTACCAGCGAGGTCCTCATGCCCAGCCACTTAAAATAACCCTCCCAGCCCCGTGGTCCCTCTCCCCTCACCCTGTTTAACTATTTCCCTAGCACTTGTCACCACCTGGCATGTTACTAATTTGCATATTTAATATCTCTCTCATCCCAGGAGGACATGTACTCCTGTGAGATCAGGAATCTCTGCTCATCTCCTATTCATGCTCGGAGCCAAGAACAATGCCTGGCACATGGTAGACCCTCAATAAATATCTTTGCAGGCAGGAAGGAAAGGAAAGGAAAGGAAAGGAAAGGAAAGGAAAGGAAAGGAAAGGAAAGGAAAGGAAAGGAAAGGAAAGGAATAGTAGCAGAGTGGAGGCTGATGAAAGTAGGCTGGGGAGAGAAAGAGAAAAGAGGAGGAAATGGACATGCATAGGAACAGACGTGAGATAGATAAACTGCTGTGGTCAAGCATTCAGAGATGGACAGGTCAGACCACACACACACACACACACACACACACACAAATGCATCCCCAAATATACATATACATGTATATCCATCCTTACACACATGCATATCCACACAGAGCCCCTTAGCAGCACTCTGTTCTGGCCCCACACCCCTCCACCCCCTCCACCCCACCCATGCTCTACACCCCTTCCCAGGCAGGGAAAGAGGCTTCTCCAGGTGACCTCACTGAGTGGGGCATGAAACCACCAGCTCTTTTTCAAAGTCTCCCTTGTAATCTGCTCCTGGATCAGTGCTCACAAGGGCACTGGCCTCTGCCTGAGGATGGGACCCCTCACCTTCTCCCAGGAAGTCCCACCGAGTCCCCCCCTCCCAGTCCCCACTCAGCTGTGGCTCCTTCCCCTTCCCCTGACCAGTATAACCTGCTCAGCTGAATTCTTGCTGGGCATTTCCAAACAATTCCAATTATTTGGGGGGAGGAGTGAGACTGTGACTCCCAGGAGGGGCTTGCCGGGAGGGGAGGGAAAAGAGGGGGTCCCCTTCAAAATGGGGCAGCCTCTAAGTTGCTTGTTCTGCAACCAAGAGCCCCAGCCCTGCCCCACCCCCACAGCCTCGGTTCTCTGAAAACACCAGATTTCAAGCCTCCGGGCCTTTGTACTAACAGAGCCTCCCGCCTCAAGTGTACTCCCCTCACTTCCCCGCCTGGCAAACTCCTCCACATCCTTCAAGGCCTCGGTCAGGTGTCTGACACCCTCTGCCTGTCCTCATCTCTCTGTTATCCTTGTCTGTTTAGGCGCTTGCCTCTCCTGCTGGAGGGGGACTCTGAGGGCAGAAAGCACGATGATGCATCCGGACCCACTGCAGATCCCAGCGCGGGCCTGGCTCAGAGCACGGGCCCCGGACATTCGCTCTCAGGATGGGAGAAAGGGGTGGGGAGGGCCTGCAGAGGTCTGGGCCAGCTGCTAGAATCCTAGGTCACTCACTGCCTTGCTGTGACCTCGGGCAAGTCACCCACCCTCTCTGGTCTGCCCTCCTTATCAGCCCGGGCTCCCTGAGGCCGGTGAAAGGCTGAGAGGTGACCCTGACCCCAAAGGGAGAGCGTGGTGCCCGAGGGAGCTGTCCTGGCCAGGTGCGAGCCAGGTGCTGCCCTCGGGGTTAAGGGAGTGGCCAGACGGGAGCAGAAGGGAGAGAGAGGCCTGGAGCTCCTTGCTCACCGTGTCCCCCTGTTGCCAGCACCATGGCGGCAGGCGCCCGTCCCTGAGACCACTGTCGCTCTCGCGGGGACCGCCACTGTCTCGCCCGTTATTGTTCCAGCACCATTAACGCCAACATGGGCACCCACATCACCCTGCCCGCACGCCCCAGGTTCCGTTCTCCAAAGCAGAGCAGCACCCCGCTCCTCTCTGGACCCCTATCACCCAGCAGAGATCCCGGCACATTCCGGAAGCTCCGTGTTGTAGACTGAAGGGAATACCCCGAGGTTTGGTCCCATGCCCTTGAGCTGGCCTTACCAGTAGAGAAAGCTGGTACAGCACAGGGCCACCAGTGGAATGATTTCCCTCCAAGTCCCTGCGTTGTTCTCCGGGAGCTGGGGAGAACCTCCAGCCTGAATTCCTAGGACTCACAGAGCGTGTCCGAGAGCCCGAGTCACAATGAGAACTCAGAGAGTGAAGTCCCTAGCCTCAGTTTCCCTGCTGGTATAACGGGGACCATGTTCCTGCCTCTCAAGGCTGTTGGGACAATGAAATGAGTGACAGCAGAGAAGGCAGACGGCCCAGGGCCTGGCACCTGACAGGGGACACCCCTCAATCCTGCCAGCCCCTCATCCCCAGCACCACCTGGCTGAGGGCAATATGGGTGTCGGTGCTTCTCTAGGGTTAGGGCTCCAGAGTGGTGGTTGTTACATCTTAAGTTGCATTATTCTCGTCCTAGACACAGTCCCTAGATTATTTCTGGGGCCCCTCACACCAGCTCTAAGACGAAGAGTTTGTACCCCCATTTTACAGGTAAGCAAACGTGGGCTCGCTCAAAGCTGCCCAGCCAAGAGCAAAGACCCCGAGGCAATCGGCTCCCATGACCGCCTCAGCAGGGGCAGAGGGCTGGAGGGATGCTGTGAAGCCCTCAGCACCAGGTCAGACCTGATGCCTGGACCCAATGTCGTCAGGCAGCAGGAGACCACAGCCTGGAAAGATCCAGCGTGGATGCCGCCTGGGAAAGGGGTCTGCACAGCTGCTTAGACTGGCGAGCCCAGGCGGCAGGGGGAGGTTCTTCCCACCCACACTTCTCAGTCAGGACTTGGGCAACCGTGTGGGTTGGGGGGGTCGTCCCTGCTGTGCCCCACCCTTACGCTCATCAGGGAGACAGGAAGACAGAGATGCCAAGCCAGGCCCCACCTCCTGGACCACTTCCTCTAGAAGATTAAAGGGCCCGGGTCCCCCCCATGCCTGAGTATCCCACCGTCAGTACCAGAGCAGCTTCCTGTTTGCCGGGATGGGCGCCCGTTGCTATGGGGACGGCAGGAGGTACCCTCTCCAGGTGGCCGATACCAGGCCCGGCCCCTCCCTGGGCCTTCCCTATCACTGCCACAGCCTCTCTAGCAGCTGGGCTGGCAGAACCATCTGGTCTGCGATCAAAGGGACCGCAGGCGGGCACTGCCCTGGGGCCTGGGCAAGGCACCTCTTATCTCTCCCACGCCTGGGGAACTTTCCAGACGCAGGAGAGCAGGAGCCCGTGGGCGGGGGGGGGGGGGGGGGGGGGACAGGAGGGGCAGGCTGGAGTGCATGGGAAAGACACTCCCTGGGAGTGGCGGGAGGGACTTGAAACTTGCCAGGAATGAGGCCGGAGACTGGAGACAGGATGGGTCGGTGGTTGGTCCCTGTGGTGCTCTATGCCCACTTGCTCCTCATCCTGCTAGAGCCCCAGCCAGCTGTGTGACTCGGGGCGCAGCACTCCGCTTCCCCAAGCCTTGGTCTCCTCTGCTGCCAAGTGGGAAGCAAAGCAATGGTTGTGAGGATCCCAGTATGTGAGGCCTGTGGGACACTGGTGGGTACTCAGTTTAATAGTGAAGATATTAGTTACTATTTATAGAGGATAAGCCCTTAAAGTGCATTATTCTCATTTAATCCACATGGCCACCTGAGATATGGTCCCTACTATCATCCACTTCTTACAGAAGAAAACCCTGAAGGTCAAAGAGTTCAGGAAATTGCCCCAAATAGCACAGATCCTAAGTGGCCGGTAAGTGTTAACCACTAATATTGCTTTTTCCCCTCCTATTATATTCTGGCTGAGCTCACAGCCGCCCTGACCGGCCCCTGACTCCATCCTCTGCCCTCAGGCCCCCCTACTAGGCCACCCACACAATCCTCACCCATTGGTTCATTTTTTAAACCCATCTAGAAATAATTATTATTAATGAATAACAATTATTAAAGACTGGCATTTGCTAGCCCTCGATAATAACCAGCTAGTGCTAAGCTCAAGCACTAAGCCAAAGGCCCCGAAACTTTTGTGACAGCCCTAGGAGGTCAGAACCATAATAGGGTATGAGGGAATGGATGCCCAGAGACACACACGCAACGCTCCAAACGGACTGAACTTCCATTTCTGGAACATACTTCACTCTGCCTCCCCTCTTGCTCTTTGCCATGCTATGGTCCCCACCAGGAACAACCCACCCACTGGCAGTCTGTGTCTAGGCTAGAAGCAAGGCTCCTGGAGGACAAGGATGATGTGTTTGCTGTGCATGGTACACAGTCTCGGGGACCCAGTGCCAAAGCTCAGGCAGATGAGGTTTTGAGTATGGACACCATGCAGGACTAATTAATAAGGGAATAACGGCTCGGGATCTTATTCATCTAAACCTGACAGAACCTAAAAGACAATAATCAAATCCCTGTGTTTTCCAGGGTCTCCCCAGATAAAACAATCTCAGCTCCTTGAGCATTTCCATATGATAACTGTCAGGACGCTGAGCTTCTAGAAGAGGAACAGATGAATGAGTGAGTGAGTAACTGGATGAATTCTGAGGTGAGTGTGTTAGTGAACAAACAAGTCAGTGAGCTAGAGCTAGAGCATCAGCTAGAAACTTGTGGAAACAGCGAAGTAAACGGGTGAATAGAAAGATGAGCAAGTGAATGGATGGGGCGGAAAGGAGAGGAAATGAAAGAAACCCCAGCAGGGTCAAGTACACAAGAACAGGTCAGTGGGCTTCCCAGAGGGACACCCGAGCCCCCACCCAGGAGCCTCAAACCACAGGCTCTATAAGGTTGGCAAACTACAGCTCACCAGACAAATCTGACCCACTTGTAAATAAAGTTTTATTGGAACACATCTTTTTTATCTCATTCTTTTTTATGTCTTGCGTGTGGTGACTTTCATTCTACAACAGCAGAACTGAGTAGTTGTAACCATGACCGTATGACCTGCAGAGCCTAAAATGTTTCCCACCTGGCCCTTTACAGGTAAAGTGGGCCCGTCTCTTTAGTAGAGCCCCTTGCAGGAGGGACCCAAACAGGCATCCTGCCTGGGATCCTCCCAATGCGGACTGGAATCCTCCCTGCCTTCAGTGGGTCCTCAGGACCCCACCTGCCCATCTCTGGGCCTGGGCCCTCCCCGCCTCTCTAGGCAGCCCTTCTGGCTCTCGGGCAGTTCAGGCCATCAAGAGCTCTTCCTTCCGCTGAGTGGAAATGTTCTGTCCTCTTTCTTGTCCCCACCCTCAACCCGACCTCCCGCCTTGACCGCGGGTGTTTACCCTGACCTCTGCCCTGTGTCTCGTTCCCCACCAGCCAGCACAGCTCAGGCCCGGCTGGATCCATTTCTCAACCAGGGAGGCAAGTGAGTCACCGAGTCCAGAGAGGGGACATCTGCTGGGCTCTGGCCTTCAGCTAATCTCACTAATTCTGCGGAAGAGGCCCAAGCCACCCCTGCTGCTTCGTGTATGTGCTTGGACATGGCATGGAAGCCAGCCGGCTTGAGAGGATATTCACTCGCCCAGAACTGTGGGGTATTTGGGCCCCGAGTGTTTATTTCAAGTTTGGTTTTTGTCTTCAGTTCCTGGGATCATTTCCCAAAAGAGCTGAAGAAATCTGGCCTCGACCGGGCACGTGCACAGGGAAGCAGAGAAGTTCTCATTTGACCCCCACACAGATTGCTGGGGCCCGCTTTACAGAAGACCTACCACCTACAGAAGGTACCAAGCCGTCCAGGTACCAGTCCAGGGTGCCTGCTTTCTTGTTGCCTCTCTCATTCTGGAATCTTCTAGAATCATTCGAGAACCATACAAGCCTCGACGGGTTGCTTTGCACCCATTTCCACAGCGCTCCCCTAACACCTTAGCCCCATTCCACAGGTGGGAAGACTGACGCATGCCATATGCTTAGACTCAGGCCTCAGATTCCAGCGAGCAGGTCACTGATCAGTGGGCACCCAGACAGAGGAGCAGGGTGTGGAGAGGCAGGCTGGGGGTTACAGAGCACAAGGCCTGAGTCCCCGAACCCAGTGGGAAGAAGGAAAGACATGCCAGGCAGGAGTCACAGGGGCAGAGGTGTGGGGTCCGAGGGGCTTCCTTCCCCACAGATTCTAGGTGGGTTCTTCCCTCTGTTCAATGCGCCCATTGCCACTGTAACTATGACCACGTGGAAAGGGACCAGAGATGTGGGGAGAAGAGGAGAGAGAGAGAAATAAAGAGGAGGAAGAGCCTAGTAGTTACAAACACGGGCTCTGGAATCAGAGCGACCGGGTGTAAGCCTAGCACCACCGCTTCTCAGCGAGCCTCACTGGCCTCGTCTGTCCAATGGGGCTCATAATGCTGAGCTCACAGCTTTTTTAGGGCAAAATGAGGTAATGCGTGTCAAACACTGGGCCCAGGGTCTGGCAGGGGCCAGGCGCTTGGCCAGCGGACACCCTTTCCTTCCCCACGGACACGGCGTGCTTATCACTTGCAATTTGAATCGAGCACTTATCCTGAGCCCCCAAGCGAGGTGATGTCTAATCGCCATGGTGTGAACCCTCCACCGTCCCCAGTGCAACCCAGCGAGTTGCGGGAGGGGGCCGCGCCGCCGCGAGAACATACCTGGCCTGCGTCTGCCCTGGTGGCGTCACCTGCGCACATTAATGAAAAATTCACGGCACGGAGCAGAGCCAGGCCAGACCAGGAAATTGCAAAGTCGCGGGCGCCTTAGCTCAGCCCCGCTGCACACTCTCTGCTTTTATAGCTCCACGTGTAATAACATAAAAGCATAATTTATTAAAGTATCACTTAAAGTGGGGATGGCAGGAGGGGGTCCGTGCCCGAGGGGCCACACTGACTGGAGATGCCAAGGGAGGGGAAGCAGTCTCGATGCTCTCCAGCTGCCTGCCCACCTTGGCTCACCGTGCAGTGGGTGGAGGACCAGGGAAGCGTCCAGGAGCTGTGGGCATAGCCTGGAGACATGAGCCAGGCTGTGTGGGGCCGAATTCTGTCTGTGTGACCAGGGATGGATCAGTTGTCCCCTCTGAGCTACAGTTTCCTCATCTGTAAATGAAAGGATTGCGGCGAGATCCCCAAAAAAAGAGTCCCTCATTAGCAGCTCTCCTACCAGGCCTGCTCCTCCCAGAGTGAAAGAGGCTTCCAGGCACTGAGCCGTGCCAGGAAATGGCCCTGGGATTGCCTCATTAAACACGGAGGGGTATTTACACTGGGAGAAACAAATATTTATCTCTGGACCAAGGAAGGAGGAAGGTCTTTGGAACCCCAGTCTTGTATCTGGCTCAGCCCTGCTTGGGAGGAAGGGACCAGGTGGAGAGGGGAAGGAGGAAGGGGGTGGGAGGGAGGGTGCAGGGACAGAGGCAGGGCTGGGTTCAAAACCCAACTCTGCTGCCACCCAGCGTTGTGACCCTGAGCACGGGTCCTCATGCTGCTGTGCCTCTGGGTCCTCCCAGGAAACGCGGCTCTAAGAACATGGTAACCTGGGCGCCTGGGTGGCTCAGTCGTTAAGTGTCTGCCTTCGGCTCAGGTCATGATCCTGGGGTCCTGGGATCGAGTCCCACATCGGGCTCCCTGCTCGGCAGGAAGCCTGCTTCTCACTCTCCCACTCCCCCTGCTTGTGTTCCTGCTCTCACTATCTCTCTCTCTGTCAAATAAATAAATAAAATCTTTAAAAAAAAAAAAAAAAAGAACATGGTAACCTTTCAGGGTGAGTGGAAGCTTCAAGGAGATAATGTGTGCGTGAAACGGGGTACGTGTCCACTTATTACCGACTCTATGCCAGACACTGTCTGGGCTCGCAAGATCCTGCAGGGAGGAAGGCACGCAAACAGCAAGTATTTCTATTAGGAAAAAATGAGGTGGGGGGAGAAGGATTCTCACCTAGTGACCCACAACACTCTAAGCTGGAAGCACCAGGGGGGTGGTGGTCGTTTAGCACATGGACCACACAGAGTTTTTAAAAAAGCAACAAATATACACCAAATGTCTGACTTTCTTTCATCCAACTTCCCAAAGGGCATAGTGGATGGGCTGCCTCACAGGGGCAGGATACAAATTTTCAGAACCAAATTCAGGAGCCTTGGTTTGCCCAAAGAATTATATGGTGTTTCCTGCATGGGGTCTGGTTGGTAACATGGGAGAATTTCTCGAATCCAACTGGTTCTCTCCACCTGCTCGGCTACCCCCTGATCCAGGCCAACATCCTCTCCTGCCTGGCTATATGAATAGCATCCTGGCTGGGCCCCCTGCCTCTGCCCTTGCCCCCCACAGTCTGTCCCCAGCTGCAGCGTGGTCTTGTACCTTGGAACTGGTTGAGGGTGGCTGGGGTTGGCTAAGAAAATGCCCATGAAAGTGCTGAACTAGGAGACACAGACAAAGCCGGAGACAAGGTGGTTGGATATGGGAAGAACTTCTTGACTTCAGGAAAGAAGCCCCTTTAATGTACCCTCAGGAGAAGCTGCAGAGGGTTGAGCTCCCAGTCCTGCATGAGGGGGTCAGGTCACTTCTCAGTGGGACCCAGGCACAGGGTGAGCCCAGAAGACCTCACAGAGAGTTACGGATACCAGAACAGTGCCAGACTGGTCAGATGGGAGCAAAACTCTTCCCCGAAGCTTCTGGGGGCTGAGCAGCCACCCCACCTGCCAGACCTTATTTATTTGAAGTTGTGGTTGTTGAGTTTGGTGTTTGTTGAAATGACTCTCCTCCCACGAGCTTCGCGCCCCACTGAGAACTTGAAAGTGACATTCCTCAGGCCAGCTAAGAGGAGGGCAGGAGCCCAAGCCAGAGGAGAGAGTGAGGGAAGGGCTGGGGACAGGGCTGGGGGAGACACGTCAGGGTCCCAGCAGAAAACAGACTCATGCAAAAGGGATAACAGAAAAGGGGTTTCAGAGCAGTAGGTGGAGTTCCGGGAAACCACCAAGGGATGGTGTGGTGCCCAGGGACTGGCAACAGGGGGGAACTACCAGCACCCCATGCCCAGGCAGCATGCTGTGTCGAGAGCTGTAGAGGAATTAGGCCAGCCCATGGAAACTCAGCAGAGAGGGAGCGGGTCCCCCTTTCTGCTCCTACCCTCCCGCTGGCTGGACCCAACCAGAAGCCAGAGAGCAAGGAGCCAGGCAATGCAGAGTGGAGTTGGGAGGTCCCAGAGCCCAGAGCAGGCCCAGGAGGGGGCAGACTGAGTCTGGGGGCGAGAGGCCACTCTCACAGGCCCTTGGGCTTCGCCTTCTGTAGAGTAGAACTTGAACAACGCCTACCACAGGTTTGAAATTTCTACTCCACCTTGACCCCCCAGGTCTAGGTCTTCCCCAAAGACCCCTGGCTGCAAGTAGCCCTATTCTGGGGGAATAAGTAAAAGCCCACCACCCTGCTTTTGCTCAACCCAAGCCCTCCACTGGGGTCTCCTCTCCCCTCTGCTCCCCGTGGAAAACCTGCTCCTCTTGTCCAAACCAGCTCCGATACTGCTCACTATTCATTGCTAATAACAGCTATTTATCCACAACAAATATGTGCCAGGAACCAATTAATGGCTCAAATCACCTGAAGTCAGTCCCGGCTCTGCCCTTCTGAACTGTGTGAGGTCAGGCAAGCAATCTCACCTCCTGAGCCTCTGTCTCTTTATCTGAAATAGTTCCGCCTCCCTGAGGGGTGGATAAGAGGATTGAATAAGGCCCCAAGCACTGGCCTCGTGTTTGAAGTCTCCGAGGAGCTCAGGACTGGGTGACTGTCGTTACTGCACTCGCCTTCCTCACAGGGAGGAAACCAAGGCTCATAGAGACCCATGACTCACCCAAGGCACACAGGCCAAGGAACCAGGCTGTGGTCCCGATCCTGGTCTCACCCCAGGCCAGCCTTCTCATTGCACCAGGCTGCTGCCTTCTGCAAGAGGCCCTCCTAGGTTGCTCAGGGAGAAGAAATCTCTCCATTTGGATGTGATTCCTATAATTAGAATAACAGCCATCACACACGTAGCTTTACTATGCTAGGCATTGACGCTTGAATTCACTTAATCTTTGTGACAGTTCTCTACGGTTGTCCCTGCTGTCATCCCACTGATGAGGAATCCGAGGCCCAGAGAGACTAAGGAACATAGCCACTTGGATCAGCATTTGAACCCAGGCAGCTTAGCTCCCAAGAGTCTGTTTTTGACTTCAGCCCAGTCCTGCCCCTTGCCGGCTTTGCTCTGACGTGCCCATCTCCCCACTAGACGGGAAGGAAGCTACCTGAGGGGAGAGTGGCTCACGTGCAGGGCCTCTCTTGGGTATGGTTGGGTTAAGACCTGTTTGTTAGGGGGAAGCTGATGAGGAAGGGGGTGAGTAGTGAGAAAGGCTAGAGCTGGGGTCGCCTCCACTTGGCAACCCTGTCTCCCCATCCCATCAAACCCACAACTCTTGCCCAGATGGGGTACTAGCCTCCTTGGTGGCCAGCCCCAGCCTCACCCCACAGAAGCCAAGGTCTCTTTCTGAAACATGAACCTGCAGCTGCCCCATCCTACCGGCCCCGCCCCTCTAAGCCCTCCCAGTACCCCTCACGAGCAAACCAAGCTCCCGGGCCAGCAGTGTGGAGCCCCGGGGTGCAGCCCTATCTGCTTCTCGCTGCTGCCCTGCCATGCACAAATATCACCCCTTTCCCACGACGCCCTCCTATACTCCCTCACTTCTCTAGAAGCACCTCCGGGTCAGGGATGGTTCTTTCCAGCCAACCACACTTCACCCCTTCAACTGGCCCCCAGCAAGTGCTCAGAATTAGTCGAATTGGAACCATTGCCGCAGGAGACCTGAATTCTGGTCCCAATCTGGTCCCACTAATTTGTTCAGATGCATCCCTACCCTACCCTCGAGCCTCAGTTTCTCCATTTGTACAAGGAAGGATATGAACAGCATGCTCTTTGGGTGGCTCAGATGCTGTGGAACTCTCTCTCTCTCTCACGGACATACTCTGTCTCACACACACTCTCTCAAACACTCTCACACTCACATACTCTCACACATACAGCCTCACACTCACACACACTCTCACATACTTCCTCATGCTCTCTCACACACTCATACACTCACATTCTCACTCTCACACTCTCTCCTCTCTCACACACGCACGCATGCACAGCCCATGCCAACCTCTCCCCAGGACACTGAGTATCTCCGTGGATTGAATTACCGACATTTCATCAGTGGGAGGAAAGGAGGCGGGGCAGGGGAAGGAACTGTGAATTATGCACACCAAGCCTGTCCCCGAAAGGCCTGGACCAAATGCCACAGCGTGTCTGTGCCCATCTGCCCCTGGGGTGGGGAAGAGGGTAGAGGTAGAGTACAGACAGGGAGAGGTTCCCCAAAACTGGAATGCCAAAGAAAAGACACCCAATGAACCTCACACAGATACACACACTTTCTTCACAGACACTACCACCCCCCCCACATTCACACATGCTTAAACACACATTTGTATCCTACGTACACATTTACCCACATACACGAGCCTCTTTCACTCAGTCAACAAATAGTCATTGATCCATTCTGCTATGAAAACCTCGCTCTCCATCTCTCACTCTTTTGCGAAACACAACCTGACACTTGGTCGCACCCTTACACACACACACGCACACGTTGCCCACACAGACTCACACGCCCCGAGGCTTAAGCTATGGGCTCCCTCCAAGACCCTGCGAGGGCCCAGCAATGTGTTCACATGATGGTCAAAGCCAAAAAAGAGGTAGGGAAAGCCAGGATGTTAATTAATAAAAATATTACGATATTTTCTGGATTTGGTAATGTTTATGGTATCTGTCAGCTTTAAAAACTATTGTAATTTGTTGTGGTTTCTTTTCTCATTTTACAGCCTTTAGTATTCATAATTTTGTGTTATTTTTCACAAAGGAAGTCCCCAAAACTGAATACATGTTTGGCCACACCAGGCCTGATCCTGCCCTGTGAACCCCCAGATGTTCAAACAATCACACTCACCCTCTCTCACATCCACAGTGACACACATGTATTCACATCCCCACACCCTGGACACACTCAGTCTCTCGCATCTGTCTTCTCATTCTCACTTCAGACAGGTGCACAACCCAGGGCACCTGCGGCCCACCTGGCCTCAGGTCAGACCCCATCACTCCATCCCTCCCAGGCTCCCGTCCCGACCTGCGGACACTTGGCAGTCCCTGGACCACCCCCAGCACTCACTGAAGGACACGACTAGCCCCCAAGATGCCGACCATCCACACACCCTGACTCTGCCCCACACCGCTATGTGCCCACTGCCACCTCAGCAGGAAACTGCCAAAACCCACAGAACATTCTGGAATTTTCTTGGAGACCTCCTCATTGACCAAAGACAGCTGATATTGATAACAGGACATGAGAATTAGAATTATACAGTCTTTCCTGGGTTCAAATCCTGACTCTAACACCTGCTTTATGCTCACAGGTAAGTGAGTAAACCTTCCAGAGCCTCAGTTTCCCCATCTGTAAAATGGAAGTGATAATCACACCTCATGGGCATGTTGTGAGGATTAACTAAGCAAACACAAGCAAAGCACAGAGCAAGAACCCAGTGCCTGGTAGTAGTCATTCTATTTTCCTCTCAGGACTGTAAGAAGGCGGGATGGGAGCCCTGTCCCCTCTGGATGGGTCCCTCCTCCATCAGTCAGCCATTCCACACCACCCCCCAGCCTGTTGCCTCAGCTACATCACCCTCTCGGCCACCCGAGCATTGGGATCACCAGCGCACCTGCTTCCAAGGGCTCTAATTTCCTGTAAGTGTAAGAATTCAGGTCAGACACGGCCCGCAGCCTGGGGCCCTCCCGGCGGAAACCCATAAATAGCCCGGCTCAGGCTGCCGGGCCCAGGCATGAGACTTTCTCTCCTCACTCACCATCATGCCGGGCCTCAGCACAGCCCTGTGCGGACCGTTCGCTGATTGCCACTTATGCATGGGGAAACTGAGGCTGTAGGGAGGACTCTCAGTTTGAGATCCTGACCTGCCGCGCACTAGAAGCAACTGCCTTTAAGATATGCCCTTCCCACCTCCACACCCCACCCCCCCGATAAATGTCCTTCCTCCCAGTCCCCAACCGGCCACTGACTTACACCTGAATTCCATCTATCAGCGCACCTTTCCTGTCAGGGGCCAGAGAGAAAATACCTTCAGGGCTCGAGGGCCAGACAGTGTCGCCCTGATGCAACCGTAGAGGGAGCCACGGACAATATGTAAACGAACATACATGGGTGGTACTGGTGACATGTTCTTAGAAAACCAGGCGACAGGCCAGAGCAGCCTGGCTTGCCCCACCCTCGCGTTGGTGTGTCAGGCCCCCCACCACACTGTGCAGAAATCCAGTCTAGAAGCCCAGCTCGTGGGAGCCCCAAGGGCCCTGAGAGTTAGGTTTCAGCTCTGCACTGGCCAGAGCATGAAATCCAGGCCCCGGGAGGACACGACTTGCCCTTCCCACACCTTCCTCAACATCACGGGTCCATTCTTCAAGCGGAAGACGCCTGCTGGCTCCTCTCTCGGTTCCCTTGCTCTGGGGATCTGGAAGGAGCTGGGCCCTTGTCTGTCTCTCATGCGGGACCAGGGTGGGGGAAGGGGCTCCTGAGCACCAGGATTTGACATGGGGCCATTTCAGGGTCTCCAGGGCCCAGTCCAGGGTTTAAGGAGAACGTGTAGAATGGGGCACCAAACCCCGGCTCTAGCCCTAGCCTAGGTTTCTCAGCTTTGGGGTCACTGACATTTGGGGCCAGATAATGCACTTGTGGGGGGCATCCTGTTCACCTAGGAAGTTTAGCAGCCTGCTTTTACCATCTAGGTGCCCACAGAATAGCACACGCACGCACACACACACACGCACACACACACACACAGTTGCAACGACCCAAAATGCCTCCAGACGTCGTACCCACCATACACCCGGTTGAGAGTCACTGCCTTAAGCCAAGGTGAGGGCAAAAGCACACCCTAGCGAGAGGGTCTCTCCTCTCCCTGACTCTGCCCTGCACAGCTGGGAAAGCTGCACCCACCCCCTGGGGCCTCAGTCTCCACAGCCTGGGATGGGTCTGTGTGATTAGCAGCAGCTCCGGCTGGAGGGCGGAGGAGGGGGGGAGGAATGTGGCCACAGCTGCAGGGTCCAAAAGTGCCGAGGAGACACGAAGACATTTCTCTGTGAGTCAGGAGCCAGGAATGTGTCGCCCAGGGTGGCCACGAGCCAGAGGCCCCCACATGCCCCCCCCGTCCACCCCCCAGAGCATCCGCCTTTAATTAGAACAGAAAAGGTGGCAGGTGCCGGGTCTCCAAGCCCGTTAAGGACCCAATAAAGGCCGAGAGTGCCAGGGAGGGGGCGCTGGGCAGGCAGCGCCCCGAGGAGGAGAAGGATGGTGGGTGCAGAGGTGGGAACCGCCGGATTCCGACTCCAGCTCCGTCCTGCTCCGGCCCTGGCCATGCCACCCCAGGCTGGTCACTTTGGCCCTCTGACTTGCATGGCCTTCTTTTCAAAATTATGGTTTTTTATTTTTATTTGGTTGGGGGTTTTTTTTTCTTTCAATTTTGCTATCATGAAGCCCAACACACCACAAGCTAGAAACTGTGAGGCCAAGACTCCGCCCGCCCCCTCTCTGTGAGGCAAGAGGGTGACTAGCTGCCCGAGAGCCCGCTGTGGGCCACAGTTTTCATACCTGTGGGGATCATGCACGTGTCACCCCTCCATGTGCTCCTGCTTTTGGACAGACGGGCAAGCCCATCCTCCCAGCCCCCCGCCCCCCCCCTCCCCTGCCCAGGGCTGGACCAGGAACTCCTCGACTTCCCCAGAGCTCCTCACTCAGGAGCCCACCGCCTTGGCTCCTCGTCCCGATCTTATTTCCCTGGGCTCCCACCTGGACCCTCACTTAGCACAGCTTCAAAGGCCACACCTCCTCGGGGAAGCCTATCTGGATGGCTCACTTCCCACACGAGTCAAGTAGGAACTGCAGGAAGCGTCTCCGAGGACCCTTGCCCTCAGCTGGGGCATCATCCCCAAGCCCAGTGCCAAACCAGGCCCTTCGCAAATGGGACCTCCTCTAATCCCCACATCACAAGGCAGGAACAACTCTCCCCCACTTCCAGACGTGGACACTGGGGCTTAGAAAGGTGGAGTGACTTGCTCACAGTTCTTGCATTTCTCACAGTGCCAGGAGGCCCAATCCAGAGGTTTCGAAAGTTCACACTCGCTGCAGAAACTTCTGATTGTTTTATATCATTCACTCGCATTATAAATATTCCTTACAGCTGCATCAAACCCTTTGTGAAGCCCAATAGATTACATTTAAAGAAACGATAGATAGGTGACAGGATAAGAATGATAGGCAGTCAGGGGCGCCTGCGTGGCTCAGTAGGTTGAGCATCCAACCCTTGGTTTCAGTTCAGGTCCTGATCTCAGGGTCACGAGATCGAGCCCCGTGTCGGGCTCTGCGCTGGGCGGAGCCTGTTTAAGTTTCTCTCTCCCTCTCCCTCTGCCCCTTCCACACCTCCCCCTCTCAAAAAAAAAAAAAAAAAAGAATGATACACAGTAAGTTAAGAAAGCACTCCTGTGTATACACATACCTGAAATAATGTGGCCCCAGGACATGCTGGGCTCAGCAGCCCCCTGCATCACCTCCCACTTCTCCGGGTCTCGGTGTCACTGGAAGAAATGCAAGTGTTTCTCCTGGTGGGTCTGCCCCACATCTCAGGACCAAGAATCGTATCTTCAGTCGGCTTCTTACACTCAGGCCCACAGTCAGCTTCTCAGGGACGGGTAAGTGGGGATTTTTCATTCTTAAAAACTCTGGAACAAAGGGAAAGGCAGCTGTGGGCACCCCCCCGAACCGAGTCCCAGGCCACAAGACAGGAGGGCTGAGGCCTGGCCCTGCCGCCGTGGGAGGCCCTGGGGGTCTCGGTTCTGAGGCGCCTCAGCTGACAAGTCCCTCCTCCCCTCCCTGTCGGTCTCCCCCATCTCTCCCCTGCACGCTCCCATGAACGTCGGGTCTGCAAGCCACTGTCCATTGTGGAGCTCATTTAATGCAGCAGTGTCGTCCCCCTCTTACAGATGAAGAAGCAGGGGTTCCAGAAGGGTCATGCAGGTCGTGTGCCAGGGGCATGGGACATGGGTCGGGTGGGCAACCTCGGAGCTTCTCCCACATGCCACCACCCCAGACCTCGCCCGGGCCAGACCCACTCTCGCCTTCCTCCCAGAAGCCCTGGCTCCACAACGTTCAGTGAGAGATTGTGTGCCCACCCTAGGGTCCAAGCCACCCCAGGAAGGCAGCCAGCACCCCCTCCCCCGGAAGGCTACAAGGGAGGGGCAGGAGCCCAGCCATCCTCAGGGGCTCCCATGTACACGTTAACCCTCATTCTGTGCCTCTGGCAGACACGACCCCAAAACAGCAGCTCAGCAGCCGCTGGGTAGGTCCTGGCGGAAAAGCCAGAGCGGGCAGGGTATGAGCTGCTCTCCCGGCCGCCGCTCAGCGCCAGGATGCGCCAGGCTGGCCTCTGCTAACCCTCCTATTCCCCACCCCCCGCCACTCCCCGGGGCTCTCCGCTCCCACGGGCTGTGCTGTGGAGGCAACCACGCCTTCTGGACCGCGTAGTGACAGTAACTACCCCAAGAACACTGCTACCAGGGACCTAGGGAGCTCCCTTTCTCAAGTCTCCGCTACCTAATCATCCCTCCCTAAAACCCAGAATGTTTGAATCTCTCTTTTTACTCTTAGTCTTAGAAAGTTAGAATTCTTCCTTTAATCTTAAAATATTTGAACCATCCCCCTTTGTCCCTAGAACCTTAGAGCATGAGGCTTTCCTTCTTCGTTGGCAAGATGATGGAAGCCCAGAGCTGGATAGGACGTGAGATCTCCAAATAATATGAAGCCCAGAGAGAGAGAGCGATTTGCCCAAGGTCACACAGCAAGATGGTGGCAGAGTTGGGACAAGGACCCAGGCGTGTGATTTCTCTGTCCACGCGCGGGGCCCAGGGCCTACCTCCTAAGCCTGCAGCAGGGGCAGGAGACACCCCTTCCCCCAGTCATGATGCCTGGGCCTCCGGTGCCACCCCCAAAATAGCCCAGCTCTCCGGCCCACAGATCAGGTTGCAGCCTCCCTGTCCAGATGGGGCACCTGGCAGGACGGGAAGCGCGCCCCCCTCACATGGCCTCCACCTGCTCCCCTCTCTTGCATCAGCGCTTGGGCCCAGCCTTAAGTCACGGCTTCCCTCCGGAGGACCAGCATTTTCTGGAGACCTGAGTGATGGGCACGTTGTCTAGGGCGAGGGGAAGGGGGCGGAGGGGCTGTTTGACTACCTGCAGCAGGAGAAATGGAGGTGGGGGCGCTCCCGAGAGAACATGATTTAAAAGTTCTTTTGCTGCCATGGATCTGCTGTGTGGTCTCCAGAGAGCCAGTTGTCCTCTCTGAGCCTCGGTTTCCCCATCTGTAACATGGGGAAAGTGGAGCTGTGAGATAGCAGTGAACAGACCAAAGACCCCGTCTTCAAGAAGTCCACAGTCCATGATCAGCAAACTCCAGCCCAGGCAGTTTCCAGAGCCCATGTGTGTAGCCCAGGCAACAACATGCCAATGGGAACTGGGGAGCCGGGAGGAGCAGGGGTGGTGCTATTTTATTTAGAATGGTCCAAGAAAGATGTTCTGAGGATCTGAACAGAGATCCTCACCCTGGACCAGGGAGGTGGGAATTCTGGGTGGGACCAGGGGAACCTTCCCCCTTCCCCCAAACCAGCATTGTAGGGGTAACTTCTTCTGTTGCAAGCCTGAGCTGGCTTTCCATTTCCCTGAGACTCAGCAGTGCCTGGCCCCTGCTATTCAGAGAACCCAGCTAGAAGGAGGCTGGAGAGGTCCAGGTCCAAAGGACTAGAAAGCCCAGGAGTCCTGACTGTCCCTAAGGCCCAGGAAGTCGTTGGCGTCCCAGGTGACTTCTCACCTGGGGCCTGGAAAGTGAGGAGGGGGCCACAATGTGAAGGCCACTAGCCTCAAGGACACCCCTGCATTACAGAGCTGAGACCCCAGAGCTGCAGGGGTGCAGGTGTCTGTGGTGGGTGGGATCTGTGAAGGTCCCATGGTGAAGAGCTTCTTCCCTCCACAGGCCTCACTGGCACTACTCCTGGGCCGTGAGTGCGGTCATAACACCCCAAATGCACAGTCGCTGCCCCATTCAACCCTGCAAGGTTACAGATGGGGAAATTCAGACTCGGGGAAGCAAAGTGACTTGCCCAAGGTCACACTTCTGGGAAACAGTAGAAGTGACTGTCTGAGTCCAAAATTTACATGCTTTATTTTTTAGGGAGAAAAAAGACAAATGCAATTTTAAAAAATCTCATACTGGGGATTTTTGTTGTTGTTAACGTTTTGGCTTATTTAACCTCTTTTTTATTTGAAGATTTTCCTTTTTTAAAAAAAAGATTTTATTTATTTATTTGAGAGAGAGAGAGCAAGAGCGGAGAGGAGGGGCAGACGGAGAAGGAGAAGCAGGCTCCCCACTGAGCAGGGAGCCCGATGCGGAGCTCAATCCCAGGACCCTGGGATCCTGACCTGAGCCGAAGGCCGACACTTAACCGACTGAGCCACCCAGGTGCCCTATTTGAAGATTTTATCTGCTTTTTCGAAACACAAAATAACATGCATTTGGGGACAAGTGACCCAGCATCATACCAGACGCACGAAGGCAAGTTAGCCATCTCTTCCCCAGCCCCGATGTTAGCAGCCTGTGAGACTCCATCCACACCTTTCTCTAGCCCCAAGTACCCTCAGCTCCACCTGCCTTCCAGATGGGTCTTTCCGTCTTCAGTAAGGAAACATTTCCTAAGAGCTTTCTGTGTACCAAGCTTTGTCGTGAGTACTGGGCAGGCTCACAGCAAAATCCCACCTTCCTGGAAGCTGCGAGGACAAATGCATGAATAGAAAAGCACCAGCCGGTCAGCACCACAAGGACAGGACATTTATGTCTGTTTGTTCACTGATGTACCCCAAGCACCTAAGTAGGTTCTGGCACACAGTAGGTGGTCAATAAATACTTGTTGAATGAATGAGTTTGCTGAGATGGAGAACCCAGAATATGAGTCAGTTTAGGGGGAGTGGATATTGAACTTGAGATTCCCAAGGGCCATCGAAGGCATAGGGTGGTCAGGAATCTGCAGTGTTGCGTGTCAGAATCTGGAGCTTGGCAAAGAAGCGGAGCAGGGACAAGTGTCTGGCTCAAACTCAGCTTCCTCGCCCACATCCAACCCCCGAACCAGAGCTGTCCTCTCTCTCATGCCTCGCACCCCCCTTCCCAGGGAACTGAGAGGGGGCTCTGAGTGCTGCCCCTTCCCATGGAGTCCCTCCAGCCCCAGGCTGGCCAGCCCTGCCTCCCTCCCTCTCCTAAGCTGCCCCAACAAAAGCTGCTCTTGTAGGAGCCAAGACCATCGTAATTAAAAAGGAAACATAATAAAGCCTCACTCTGATGCCAAATCCCCATCCCTAGAGCAGACGCCTGGGCCGGCCCTCATGGCTCTTCTGTGAACCGCCCCCTCCCCAGGTGAGGGCCACTCCCGCCCTGCCCCTCCCAGCCCAGCCGCAACCTTCCTTCCCCTCCCTTCCCACACCCCGACCCCTGGTGAACCTAGCTCCCCGGCTTCGAGGGCCCAGCTTCCTCTTTTCACAGGTAGGGAACTGAGGCCCCAAGAGGCCTCCTGACTCTCTGCTCAGCATCTGCCCAGCGAGTGTCCTCTCTCCTGGGCTCCACGCCCCAGAGCAGGGGACCCGGATGGATAAAAAAGAGCTCAAATCATGGAGCCCTTCTCACACAGCCAAGCCCAAGGGGACCTCAGCAATTGGGTGCCACCCACCCCTGGAGGGCCAGGATGCTGAGGTCACACAGCAGGAGGAGGAACACCTGGGACCAAACCCCTGTGGCTGGCTTGTCCGGAGCACAGAAGCAGGGGGCCAGGCTCCAGGCACTGTCATCAGGTCTCTGGCTGAAGAAGAAGGCTAGAGAGGAGGGGAGCTTCCAGCCCTCTCCCTGTGGCTGGAGTCGGGACTCCCACAGAAGGATCCGAGAACATCCAGGGGCTTCCAGAGCTGCAGGGCAGGCCCCCCCACACTAGCAGCAGTGGAGGGTGGACCATGAGCTTTCAACGAGGACAATCCTGCATCATCCCTTCCGAACTCCCCGAAGCTAAGGAGTCCTTGCAAGGCCCAGCTCGGCATCTTCCCCCACATTGGCCCACCCCAGCCACCCTGGCCATCTGAGGGGGCCAGATACGGAGTTCGCAGCCACCTGGCCCTTTGGTCTCATCCCACGGCGTCCAGGGGGCCCATCATCCCTGGGGCCACAGCTGGGAACGGCCCGTGGCAAAACTGTGCCGCTTGCTGAGGGTATCTGGGGTCTTGACCCCCTTCCTCCCTCCCCCTGACCCCCGTCTGCCTCACGTCCTGCCACGCTTAACACTCACACACAGGTGATCACGGCCAGCAAGGAGACACCATAGTCTTCAAGTGACCAGGGAGTGGGCCCCCTCCCCCACGGTGCGATGTTAGGGGATCTCTGGGGGCCGGTGCACCTCTGCTGTGCACATATGAGGACATCCAGATAGGCGCCTGCCTGAGGGGTGGCCATCGGTAGGTTTGCAGGGAGGCAGCCTCTGTCCAGCATGACTGTTTAATTAGTAAGACGAAACCGCCACTGTTTATTTGCATTTACTCCAAGAGCTCTATTTTGCATTTATGCCCCCCTTCCTTTTGAGGAAAACACTCTCCTTATTCCCATTTTAGAGAAAAGAAAACTGCCCAAGGTCACAGCAGTGACTGGGGGTGTCTGGAACCAGAGTCGGTGTGTCTGAGCCCGGCCCCCGCGTGTCTTAGCCAAGCTGGTGTCACCAATCCGGCCCTTTGTACCGCTGACCCCTTCAGAACTAAGTATGAGCAGAGGGGCAGGGACAGAGATGCTAGTCACCTACCCGTTCTCTTTATGTCAGCCCATTCCACGAACCCCAGGAGGTGTGTGCCCCTGTGTGCTCAGGGAAGTGCAGGCCTGGCCAGGTACTCGGAGCCCACTCCCACCTCTCCCCACGGTCCAGCCCCCTTGGCCAGAAGGAGTGAGGAGGGGACACCCCTGGGCACCCAGGGCCAGGAGCAGCCCGGAGGGAGGCAGCGTGGGCCCCACCCACTCCTGCCCCCACCCCCGGGGGAGCCAGCCAGGGCGGGTAGGGATTAGATAGATAATGCCTCTTGTCCGAACAAGGGATTGATGCAAAGGGGATGCAAGAGTGGGGGCGGGGGGGGGGCAGTTCAGATTTCTCCTGGGGTGAAAACCGAGCCCCCCGGGAGGAGGTGCCCCGCCTGCCAGGCCCTAATCCCTGTCGTTCTCACCAAAACCCCAAAGAAGTGGCTGTTCACAGGCCGCAGATTCCTGGGATTCATTAATTCAGGATTTGCAAGAGGGATGGCCTGGGGTTCCTCCTGCAGGGCAGCAGCCTGAGCAGGGCAGGTGGGTGCTGCTGGGGGCAAGGGGGCACCCTGGGAGCCATGGGGAAGGGTACCGGGCCTGAAGCTTCAGGCCTTTCTGGCAGAGCTGGGCCCCCCTGGGCTGTGGGGTAAGAGGTGTGCATCAGGCAGCCCAAGGGCGCGGAATCCACTCCCACCCTTGCCCATCCCCGCGCTTTCTCTTCCACCAGTTCCCAGCCACTGAACTCACTCTCTTCACTTTACAAGCTGTGATTTCCACCTGGGAAAGCGCACAGGTCTTAAATGGACAGTTTGATGAGTTTTGACAAGTCTCTACAGGCAGGTAACCACCATGATGAAGATGTGGAACATTTTCAACCCGCCCGGAAGGTTCTCGTCCATGCTCCCAGCTGGCACCCACGGATGTGCCTCCCGTCTCCGAGGCCTGGGCTCTGCTGTTTGGGCTCAGCCGGGTCTGTAGATTCACCCTCGTGGTTGCATGAGATATTGGGTTTCTGCGGAAGAGCTCACCTGAACAGAGGGTTCCCTGGCTAAAATCGGCCTGCAAACCCTGGGATCTTCCCAGGCCCGAGGATTCTAGGCTCCTATATGTCCAATCCTGTGGATTCACCCCCTGGATTTTTTCAAATCCTTGACCCACTTCTGTCCTCACTCCAGGCCCATGTCAACCCCTCTCCTGCCACAGCCACCCCTGACCTTCCCCACCCCCGCCAGGAACCCCCACTGCTCACCCCACCCCTGCCTCAGCTCTCCACTCTTCTGTCCCAGAGCACTTCTCAAGTGCATGTTACTCTCCCTTCTAGACTCCTCAGTGTCTCTCCACGGCCCATAGAAGGTCCACACCTCTTTACCCTGCATGCCTTCTGGACCCAGGCCTTCAGGGTCCAGCCCTCCATCTCTAAATATCACCCATCGGCACCTCTGCTCACCCCCGGGGTTCTACCCACAGAACCACTCCAGGAGGCCAAGCCACTCTTCTTTTTCTCCTCTTTCTCTCTTCCATGTCTCCACCATGCTGTTCCCTCTGCTAGGAACACCTTCCCCAAGAGCTGTCCAGACCCAGCTGAAGTACGGCCGTCCCAGAAAGCTTGCCTTTACTTCCTCACCCCAACAGAGTCAGGGTGCCACGCATCCATGCCCCCGCCACCAGGCCTTCTGCACCAACCCCACCTTGGCCTGCACCCCTCCCCCAACTTGACTTCCAGCTTCCAGGGATGGTGTCTTGTTCAGACCTGGATCCTGGGGCCCAAGCCAGGGTTGGCACATAATAAATCTCTCTGAGGTCCTGCCACCGCATCTCCCCTTACCTTCCTTAGCTCTGGCCTGGCACATGCCTGGGCACAGAGAAACTGGATTGGATTGGATTGGATTGGATTGGATTGGATTGGATTGGATTGGATTGGATTGGATTGGATTGGATTGGAATGGACTGGATTGGATTGGATTGAATTGAATCATGGCATTGGGGCAGAACTGAGACTCACAGTGGGAGGAAGGGCAGGTTGGAGGGACTCATGTCCCATTCCAAGGACCAGACAAGTCTGGGTTCAGATTCTGCCCCAGCATTTGCATGACTTCAAGAAGTCACTTCATGATCCTGGAGTCCTGGGATCGAGTCCCGCATCGGGCTCCCTGCTCGGCAGGGAGTCTGCTTCTCCCTCTGACCCTTCCCCCTCTCATGTGCTCTCTCTCATTCTCTCTCTCTCAAATAAATAAATAAAATCTTTAAAAAAAAAAGAAGTCACTTCAACTCCCTGAGCCTCAGCTTCATCTGTAAACTGGGTGCTATAGTATCCACCTCACTGTTTGCTTTTATTTGTTTGTTTTAGGATGCATTGCTATTCGGTGTGCAAAGTTCTTGGCATAATGGTGCCTCTGACTGCCACTATCAAGCCGGTGGGAGGAGAGAGGACAGGGAAGGGAGGTATGGATGCAAGTGGTAACAGGTGAGGAGGTCCCCACCCCTTCGGCCAGCTACCTCTTCCACCTCCCAGCCTCCAGAATCCTGTTGGCATATGGATCCCCTGCTTACCTAACCGTCCTCCAACACTGGCCTTCCTGCCTCTTGACTTGGCTCAGAGGTCAGAGGCTAAAATGATCAAGTCAGGCAGAAGCAAGTGGAAAGTAAGGCCCAAATATTCATAACACACATTCACGATGGCCAAAACATAGAAACAACCCAGATGTCCATCAGCAGATGTGCAGATAAGCAGAATGTGCTACATTCCCATTGTACCCACGAGAAGCACCGACATGTGCTACAGCATGGATGAATCTGGAAAATGTTACGCTCAGTGAAAGATGCTAGTCACATACGAGCACATATCATAGAATCTCACTCACACAAACTGTCCAGGATAGGCACATCAATAGAGACAGAAAGTAAATTAGTAGGTGCTCTGGGCTGGCGCGAGGGGCTGAGTGTTAAGGGAGTGGAAGGAGACGAGGTTTCTCTTTACGGTGATGAGAATGTCCTAAACCTGACTGTGGTGATGGTGGCAATTTTTGTGACTATAGTGAAAGCCATGAAATTGTGAGCTTTAGGGGCCCCTGGGTGCCTCAGTCAGCAAAGCGTCTGACTCTTGATTTCGGCTCAGGTCGTGATCCCAGGATCGTGGGATTGAGCCCCACGTCATGCTCCCTGCTCAGTGGGGACTCTGCTTGGGATTCTCTCGCCCTCTCCTGCTCATGCACTCTGCCTCTCTCTCTCAAATAAATAAATAAATAAATAAATAAATAAATAAATAAATAAATCTTTAAACAAAAAATCATATGCTTTAAATAAGTGAATTGATTGGCATGTGAATTATAGCTCTATAAAGCTGTTTTTTAAAAGCACAGGTGAGGTCAGAGGTGGGAGTCAGCATCCAGCTGAGGGAGACAAGGAACATGGTGTGGACTCAGCCGGAAAGCCAAGCCCCGGATTTCACAACGTCTTATTTTATTCTCCCACTGACCATGCAGGGAAGGTCGTCCTCGTACCCATTTTACAAAGCGGTAAGCTGAGGTTCAGAACGTGCCACCCGAGATCACACAGGAAAACTAGGATTTGAAATTAGAGAGACAGGCCTGGCCCGGGCCCGCCCACCTGCCCCTCCTCGGGCTTCCCCAGCACTCCAGGATTGTGAAGCTGGTGTCCCCCGCCAGGAAAGGGCTGTCCTCTGATAGGCTGGCGCCAGCCCCAGACAGACCAGCCCAGGTGTGAGCATCCTGGCTCGGCCCACACAGCTGCTGCCCAGCCCTACACCCCGGGCCAGGGCTGTGTCCCCAAGCCTGGGCCAAGCCCAAGCAGCTGGAAACACCTGCCCCACCCGACGGGAGCCAGCCTGGTGCCTGAGTTGCCCAGGGCCCTTCAGGTGGTGGCCACCAGGGAGGGGGGTCCTGGGTGTGTGACTCAGGAGGGGACATGGGCTGTGTGTGTATCTCGAGAGTGTGTCTCCTCCGGGTGTGGGCACGGGGGTGTGTGTGAACATGTGGGTGAGGATGGGTGTGCCGGCTTGAGGGTGAGAGTGTATCTGGTGCGGCAGGGCCTGGAGGAAAGAAGTGGAGGGGTCAGAAGTGTGCACCCGCTAGGGTGTAAGTTGTGAGTGCAGGATACCAAGTGTGAGAATGTGTGAAGGTGTGAGGCTGCGGTGTGCGTGGGAGATGGGGTGCCCTGAGCACCCGCGGTGCCGCTGTACCAGGGACCAGTGAGCGTGGAGTGAGGTGCGCTCTCAAAGATGCCTTGGGACCCCCATACTCACTAGTGTCCCCTCCTCCCCGAATTGCCATCACCCCCCAGGGCCTGCCCAGCTGCCTCCTCCCTGTTGGCCTCTCCCTCTTGACCACCCGTCAGGCTATGAGCATTCGGAGGACAGACACAACTCTCCAGGCCACCACACCGCTTACAAACTGGGAGAGCACTGGCCCTTTGGGTCTCGGTTTACACATCTATACAATGGAGGTAAAACAGCTCCTTCCCCAGGAGGGTGCTTGAGACATCGACAAGAGTAAATAGCAAAACGCAGGTCAAGAATTCAGCAACCAAATGAATGAACAGATGAATGACTGAACAGAGGGGGCTGGTGGGCAGCCATCTCCTGCCCTGATCTGGCCCTGACCACCCACCTACAGCCAAAACCCCAGAAAGTTCAAGGCTCCAGCTCCCTCCCTGCCTAGACAGCTCAGGGAGGTAGGAAACATCTGGGGTCAGGACCTACCCTCCTGGGTGGGCAAGGGCAGGCTCTGCAGAGCCAGGGCTCCTGGGGATGCAATGCCCAGAACCCCAAGTGCTCTGACCCAATGGGGACAGGTAGAGACCAGAGGACAGGCTCTGGGCTCATTACCAACATGTATTCATTCAGCAAACCCTTCCTAGGCACCAACTCTATGCCAGGCACTGGGGATGCCAAAAACAGGGCCCCCACCCCACCCTCAGGGGGTCTGGCAAGGGAGGGTGCAAGTAAATGGAGGATTTAATCCAGTGGGGTATGTGGTGGAATCACAGAAGCCTAGAGGAGGGCCCAGCCCCGGCCCGGCATGGTCTGGGAGGAGGCAACACTCCGAGTGGCAGGGACCCAGGTGTTCTGGCGGAGGGAAGAGCTTGAACGAAGGCCTGGCACCACCTGCGCATCCATCACGGAGCAAGGAATGACCAGGGATTGGGGAGGCCTTCAGGTCCAGCATATGGAGCTAAGGCCGGAGGCTGGGTCCCAGCCATGAGATCAGACACCGTTAATAACGGTGCCTCTCATCCCATCTTAACAGACGTCTCACAATCTGCAAAGTGCTTCCATACGCAAGACGTTGCTTGGTCCCTGTGGCAATCCTCCGATGGAAGTAGGGTAAAAAGCCCACTCGTCCCTTTCACCTTGGTCATTAGGGTACTCAGAGACTAAACTGAACCCTTGCCTGCAATACAAAGACATCCCAGAGGCCTCTTCTCCCTCTATACCTCTCTGATGTGTCCTTTCTCTCTTAATTCGTTTCCCTGGAAGTCTTTTGGGGAATGAGAGGGTGAAGGAGGGCGCAAATCGACATTCACCCGGGGGTGTATGTTGCTGAGGTCGGGGAAGCCTATGTGCACGCCCAGGTACATGTATGATCACTCATGAGCATGCGTGTGTGCAGGGGCCCACGTGGAACTGAGGCCCATGTCTATTCACCGGTTGCGTGTGTGTGTGTGCGCGCGTGCACTCAAGCGACCCCGTGAAGGCAGGCGTGTGCCCTGTGTGCAGGAGGGGCCTGCCCAGAGCTACACGAAGCTGAGCGTGCGTGTGTGTGATGGGGTCTATGGGGTCAAAAGACACATACCCTGACCCAGCCAGGCCCCCAAATCCCACCATTCTCTCTAGCAGACCCTCTTTTAATCTTTGCCTGGCACACAGAGAGCTCCAAGGGAAACAGGCCCAGAGAGGAGATGTCACCTGCCCCAAATCCCTCAGCGAAGCCAGAATCTGGGCCTGTCGAGCCCTGGTTTGGGGCTGTACTACCCTTCACCTCAGGACTAGCCCTTCCCCGCTGTGTAACCAGGGGCACGGCTCCTAACCTCTCTGCGCTGGCTTCCACACGGACTGGAAGCCATTTAAAGAGCTTGGAGAAGGGGCTTATTAACTGCTGATTGATTATAAAGAACGACGATCCCCTCGGTTTCTCCTCCAAAACACTTTTCAGCCCCACAGCTGTGAAGAGGGTGTCTGAAATCTAGTGTAGAGAAAAAGCCCTGGCCAAGGGGCCGTAAGACCTCGGGCTGTGGCTTCGCCCCTCTGTGCCTCAGTTTCCTCATCTGTAAAATGGGAAGGAGAAATGCTCTCTAGGTGCCTGCACGCTCCTTCCCAAACTTCGCACAGATGGCCCTCATTCCTTCCTTCCTTCCTGAAACAAGAGAAAGGGCTGCTACTGTGCCCTGATGAAGACCCCGAAGCTCAGAAAGGTAAAGCCACCAGCCCAGGCCACACAGCTCTGGGTGAACTCACAGCCCACTACCCTGTACCACCTCTCAGAGTAGGAGTCTCCTGTACACAGTATCAGCTCCCTAAGGGCCAGTGCCCCCACCCCAGAACCTCAGGAAGGGAGCCACTCCCCCACCGGGGGAGCCCCTGGACTGGGCATCCCATCGGCCGATCCCCATTAGGGACCTGTCAGCCTTGAATGGTGCAGGGCAATTACACTGCCTAATGGGGAGAGGGTGCCAGAAACACACGTACTTACAAACCAGCCAAGCTGCAGCCCAGGATGGTGGCGAAATGCCGCCTGGCAGGCACTCCTCAGAGGTGGCTCCCTCCCGGGCCAGCGCCGGAGCCCAGACTGGCACCGTCTGAGCCAGGGAGGCCAAGAGCCGACCAGGGTCATGGCAGGCAGGCAGGCAGGCGGCACTCGGAGGGCAGTCCCACGGGGAGGGCCCAGCGCAGCCATCCCCATGCTCTCGGGCTTCCTGGCCCCCTCATCTCCCAGCTGTGAGGCCAGAGGCAGAGCTGGGTCAGAGGGAATCCTAGGCTGCTTCGGCCGCCACCTCTTCAAATGTGGAGTCCAGCCTCCTTTGTGGGGAGAAGGGGCCGAGGGCGGGGTCAGGACCTGGAACATCCCCAACCACCCCTCACCAGACGCCCATCGTACCAGGATCCCTTCCGTTCTGCTGCTGTCCTGGCCCCGAGCAGATGACCCAGCTCCCTGGATGCGAACAGGGTCCACCTCCCAGGATGCGAACAGGGTCCACCTCCCAGGATGAGGCTGAGATACGGAGCGCACAGAGGCTGATGCTGCCGGTACACAGCGGGCTCACGGAACTTCTTGCTGAACGTTCTCCAAGCCACCAACGCGACACCCCGAACACGAGGCCGGGAGGAGCAGGGAAGGAGCGCACCATCTTATGGTATTTCTACCACACAGACAAAAGCAAACCAACTTCAGAGGACAGATAACCGTTAAACAGCTAGGAAGTCATGAGCTTCGAAGTTTACTTTTCTCGGTAATGTGATTCATTCAATTTAAGTTTATATAATTTAATTTTTAGTGAGGCTAGGCCTAACGACCAGTTTGTGAAGTCCTGAGCATTGAACAAGCAGCTCGAGGGGGCCAGTGCAAGCTGCCTCCAGCTCCGTCCCTGATTTTGTGTGTCCCACTGCTCTGCTTCTGCCTGAGCCCTTCCCTCTGCCTGGAAGGCCTTTCCAGCACCCCTGTCCTCTTGGCAAATTCCCACCGTTTCCTCAATAATACAATTCTCTGTGAAGACACCAGGTAAGGTTCATAGAATTTCATGACTCTGTGAGGTAGATGTTTGTGGACTCATTTTTCAGATGAGAAAACTAAGGCTTGGCAAAGTCTACCTGTTGAATGGTGATCGTCGTGGGTGGGGATGGACCGTGCCCAGGAACTGCTTTCCACAGAGATCAGGTAGGCAGATGCCTTCCTGGCTTGCTTTGAAGAACGCATTGCATTTTGCATTTGCATTTGCATTTTCCCCTCTTACGCCTTTGACTCAAGCATTTGGCCTCCATTCTTCTGGGTTAAGCACTGGACATAAGAAGCTGGGGGAGGCCCCTGGGATAGACCAGGAGAGCCCTGCAGACCCTGGATGGGACTGAGAAGCCAGTGGAGCCCTGGGACCCACTGCCAAGACCTGACAGCAGAGCGGGAGGGGAGGGCTGTGCACAGGGAGGTGCTGACCTGCGCGCCAGCCTGGGGGAGAAGCTTCTGGAGGAATGTAAGCTATGAGGAAGGAGGGGCAGGCAGGCCCAGGCAGTCAGTCACAGCACGCCCCCCTGGGGAAAGTGATGGGGGAGGGGGACAAAAGCCAGAGAAGACCCTGCCAGGGCCAGGGCCTTGGCCTTGGCAGCCGCCCTGGAAGAAACATCCCCAGACCCATTCATCATGGGGGCTGCTGGGGACCCTGGCCAACGCTGAGGGGAGAGGCACACCCAGTGGACCCAGGGCTGCCCAGCAAGGGTAGATCTGCCCTCCTTGGTCTCTGCTGAGGTGGGGGGTGGCACTGGGAAGCCAGCGGGGTGCAGCAGACACAGCTGGCTTCGACCCCGGCCCGATCACTTCCTGGATGTGTGACCTCGAACGTGGTACCTCCCGGCCTCGGCTTCCCCCTCTGTAAGCCACCTCTCAGAGTCCTGGTGGAACACACAGGTCATATCCAAAGGGTCCAGCCCACGGCAGAGGATAATCACAACCACAGTAAGAATCATAGCAGCCAGCTTCTATAGAGAGCTAGGTGCGGCACCATGTGGGGACTTCACTCAGGTCCACAGCCTCACGGGGACCCTAGGAGGCCCTATCCCAACACACCGAGGCACGGAGGTCACACGGCCTGGCAGCAAGGCAGCTGGAAGTCCAGCCCTGACCCAGGCTCTGTGCCCCCCTCCACCCAGCAGTCTCCCCAACGATAGAAATGTCCCATTGCTGAGTCCTCAACCCTGAGCATAGGGGCTCGAAGACAACAGGACTCGGTGACTGTGGAATGAACAGATGTACCCCCCGCAAATGTGATCCCTGGTGCCCACATTATTAGACCCTTGCCCCAAAGACCCTCGAGACTTGGGACCAAGTTTGTTTGGGACTCCCATGCAGCAGCCAGGCCTCCTTTTGCCAACACAGACCTAGCCTTTTGCCCCCAAACCCAGCCATGGATTGAGGTGCTGTGCAACCTTGGGCAGTTCTCATTCCTTCTCTGGGCCTTGCTTGTGGGTGTGGCGGTGGAAAATTTAGACGGGGTGGGAGCTCCAGGGGCTACAGTTGGAGAAAGAACCAGAGGTGGGTGAAGGGACTTTCTGCCTGACAGGGCCTCAGACCTGAGCAATGCGTCACTCCCTGACACCACCTAGCAGTTTCTATGTCATCATTACAAAACCCAGAGATGACCCAAGAGTGCCCCCAGCCCCTGGGGGACAGCAGGAAGCTGGCTGAGTAAAGACAGCCCATGAGAGGGGGAGGAAAGGACCGCAGGGAGCAGGAATGAGCAGGGGGACAGCCTGCCCCCCTGCCACAGGGCCCAGCCCTACGTGCATAAAACACTCACTGGCTCCTGCATTCAGAGTCAGGCCTGGAGAACCCCTTCTAAGGTCCACTAAGCCGTCTCTCCTTCCCATACTTCCTTCCAAGGACTGGGACCCCAGAAGCTCTCACACTGTGCTGCTTGGGGCCTTGGGGGTCCTCACAGATGCCTTAGGGTCTGCCAATGAGGAGCAAGTGGGGGCCCAAGAGATAAAACAGCCATTGAGCTCTTCTGGGACCAAGTCTACCATTAGCTGCTCTCTATGTTGAAATCTGTTGTACAGTTTCACTTGGAGAAAGAAATCTGTGCCCCAGATTCTAAAAGCCACCAGACTGGGCTCATATGAATCTCTCCAGGCATGGAAGAGACCACCTTCCTGATTAAATACCCCTGGCTTATAATCAGTGCCTCCATGCCCCAAAATGCACACACATAATTTGAGGCTTTTTATTCCTCTCTGCTTATTCAGGGAGCATCTATGAGCCAGGCACAAGGCATGTGGCCCTTTGCACATTTTGTCCCATTTCCACTTTTGTTCTAGCCTCCCGGCAGGACAGGTATATATTCCTCCCCATCTACTGATGAGGAAACTGAGCCGCTCAGAAAGGTGAGGTAACTTACCCAGGGTCACACAGCAAGGAAAGAGCAAAGCTGAGACTAGAACCCAGGTCTGTCCTACTCCAAATTTGTGTTCCATCTGCCAGGTGACAGTCTGTGGCCTTTGGGGGCTACACATGCTTCCTGGATCCTCCATCATGTACACGTGGCAAGCGCTCTTAACTGCGGTCCCTTGGGAGGCAAAGAGCCATCTCGACAGAGGTGACGATGATGATGGTATTGAAGGATGGGGGGATGGGGGGCAATTCTCAGTGCAGCCAGGGCCTGGAACAGCTGTGCCAGGGATAGAGTAACTAGAAAGAAACGGACTCAAGTCAAGGGGGCCTGGGCTCCTTCCCACACTAACATTCACACGTTCCAGCTGTGTGGCCTCAGGCAGGACAATTCCCCTCTCTGAACCTCAGTTTCCTTGAGTATACAGGAGGTGAGGATGTCCATCTCTTAGCACTGACACCAGGGTTCAGGGAAACCCACCATGCAGAGGGCCTGGTCCCCAAGTCGGCGCTCAGGGATGGCTTTCTGTCTCTACCTCCTCACCAGGATGTGAGTCCCGGACAAACTTTGTCTAAGCAAGTGGCTTCTCCGAGCACCAAGATAACAGAGAGGGAACCCAGTGCCTGCGACACCGTAGCCCTGCTCAGCTTCTCAAGGCTGCTCAGCAAAGACCCAGTGGGTGTCCTCAGCCCGAACCAGGCCCATGTCCCCAGCAGGTGGCCTGGTGGGAGAGCCAGCCACAGAGCCCCCGCTAGCACTGGGACGGGAGAGAAGGGGCTCTAGGGTTACCAGCAGCCAATCTGTGAGTCCACCATGACTCTGACAGAGGCTCAGGCTATCTCTGGGAGCTGCCCCAGAGCTGGAGGGTCCTGAGCCCGGCATGGGAAAGGGGGGTGCCGATGACCACAGGAGCCAGCCTGCCCTGCCTGTCCCACAAAAACTGGTCACGGCAGAGCAACTACCAGAAATGCATCCCCTTTGGAGAAAGGGAGTGACTTTGGAAGGCGGTCGTCTCTGGACCGCCAGGGCCTAGGACTGTGTGTAGCACCCAAGAGGGCTCAGGTTTATGATGCATGAACGACGGACAGAAGGATGATAAATGGAGAGAGATGCATGGATGCAAGGATGCCTGGACAGACAGATGATCAGATGGATTTCGATTCTGAAAAGCCAAGTTATGAACATTTCTGCAGCAGGGGCTGCCACTGCCCCACCTGTGGCCCTTCAGGAACTCACCATCCTGTGAGTTTCTCAACACCTGTGACCCTGCCTCCCCAGCCACAGGAACTTGCTGGGCCAGAAGGGCCTGGAACAGCCTTCGGCCAGACCAATGGGAGTAGTGGAACAAGCAACCCAGCCCCTCACCCCCTCGCTCCTCGGAGGGACAACTGAGGCATGCTCTACACTCTCCCAGAGGTCCTCAGTGGGACCAAAACCCAACTGCCCACAGCGCCTACCTGCTTTTTGACATGCCTTCTGTTGGCTTCTTTCCCTTCCTCTCTCACTTCCCGACTTGTCTACCTATACTTCTGGAAGTCACCTCCCAGGTAAACTGTTTTCACTCAAATCCTTGACTTGGGGGTCTACTTCTGAGAGACCCAACGTAACAACCATTTCTGCCGCTTGCCTATTCTAGGACTTTGGACAAGTCATTTGATTTTCTGTGCCTCAGTTTCTTCATCTGTAAATGGGGATGATTACATCACATTCACAGCAGACCCATGTGGTTGGCACTGGGCAGGGTGTGCCATGTGACCCACGTGCTGGGCACTGAGGGCCCAGAAGGAAGAGCAGCATAATCCCTCCCTGGGGGGACTCATCAAAGACCGTGGAGATGGGGGGTCCGAGTCCAGGCCATGGGGTTGGAAGACCCAGAATTGAACCCCGATGCTACACAGCTTCACTGAGCACTCCTGGGCAAGCTACATAACCTCTCTATGCCTCGGTTTACCTTTCTGTTAGGTGGCAATAACAGAACCCATCTCATGGGGCTCCTGTGGAAAGAAAGTAAGATCATGCAAGAGAAGTAGCCAGTGCGGGGCCTGACACACAGCACTCAACCAAGGGAAGGCCCGCCATTGTCCTTTACTACGCCATTCGTAAAGCAAAGCAAAATGTATTGCTAAGAGAGAGGGAGAGAGTTGGTGCCCTGGAGTTCAGAGAGGAAAGGAGTCAGGTGGCCCAAGAGTGAGGCTGAGATGAAGAAAGCCTCTCAGGCCTCGAGCTGGACCCCTATGAGGGTGTCGTGAGCCCCGAGGAAGACAGGGTAAGGCCCTCCACCATTTGCCCACATGTAGCTGCCCCGCCCTCCTTTCCCCGGCCCACCCCACCCTTGCTCCCACCACCTTCCTGGAGGGCCACTGGGTTCCCTGGCCTTGCACGTGCCCTTCCCCCGACCTAGAGCTGACAGAAGCTCGTGAGTACCACCCTCAGTGAGCCCGGAAGAGGCAGAGGGCGCTGGACCAGCTGCATCGTGCTTCCCTCAAGGCTTGGTTAAAACGCATTGTCCTGGGCCTTGGACCCTCAGATTCTGCTTCGGTAGGTTTGAGATGGGGCCCAGCAAGATTGGGGAATGACTTATTGGGTCCCTGGCACACTCTCTGTTACCCATGGGAAAAGCGAGGCCCAGAGAGCCATGGTGTTTAATACCCAGTCCTGGCTCACCAAGCTTCGCCTCCCCTTCTGGATAAGCCCTGCCCAATGGGGCATCAACATAGCCCCCTGGGGTCCTGCTTCAGGAGGAGGCGTATCTGGCAGCCCCCTGCCCCCGTCTAGGGGGGTACAGAGCTCTGTGAGAGGCCGCCAGGCGTGCGGCCCCAAGACGCCTCCCAGAGGCTCTGCCAGCATTTGGCAGGTGGCAAGGGCCGGGGTGCAGAGGCGGAGAGGGCCTGCCTTGAGTATTTAAATATTTGCTTTCTTACAGAATGGCATTCTTTGGAATATTAGCCAATTTGTATAGAATTAGTCAGTGCCTGCCCCTCACTCCCCACCACGGAAGATTCCAGGGAGGAGTGTACCTGCACGCGGACGCCCTGGCAAGCCCCAGCACACGGTCCCCGCCTGCCTGAAACAGGGAGAGGAGGAGGAGGGCAGCCACTAAGCAGGCGGGGACCCAGATGCCCCGCGGGCAACCCGAGCCCTACACAAACCAGGAGTTGCAGCTGCCAGAAACCTTCTCTGGAGAAGCAGGGTGAGGCCACAGGTGCCCTGGCTGAACTAGCTCAGGGCCAGCCCTGGGACTGATGTCCCCATGGACCAGCCCAGAGGCCACTGGGAAGGAACACAGGAAACGCCAAATTCTCTGCCAGATTTCCAGAAAAAGCCCTGGAGGTTATACTAGGGCTAAATTCAAATCCCAACACTGCCTTTTTTAACTTGTTGTGTGACCTTGGACAAGACACCTCTCTGGACCTCACTTTCCCTCTTATAAAATGGAAACTGCAGCCGTGTAAGCGGATGTGCTCCTGGACACCACGAAGCGGCACGCACAAACTGACGGTCAAGGCAGTATTACCTGGGTCTGGGCACACCAGCCTTGTTCCCTCGGTCTAGAATAATGTGCTTGTGTCGATTCAATCAATAAGCACTTGCTGAGCACCTATTGGGTGATTTTGAGGAAGTTATTCCTGCTTTTGGGGACTCAGTATCTCCACTTATAAAACGGGCAGGTTAGAGCCTCTGATGTTCCTTCTCTGTAGAGAAAACACCATGTTTTGTTTCTATGACAACCATTGGCACAAAATTCTCTTACTACTAAAAGAAAAGGTGAAGAACAAGGAATTATTGAGAGGACAATCTTTTTTTTTTAATATTTTATTTATTTATTTGACAGAGAGAGAGACACAGCAAGAGAGGGAACATAAGCAGGGGGAGTGAGAGAGGGAGAAGCAGGCTTCCTGCCAAGCAGGGAGCCCGATGCGGGGCTCGATCCCAGGACCCTGGGATCACGACCTGAGCCGAAGGCAGACGCTTAACGACTGAGCTACCCAGGCGCCCCGAGAGGACAATCTTAAGCAAAAGGAATGCATGTCTAAGAGCAAGATTTAGGCACGAAGAATTTCAGTGTAGTGTACGACTAACAGTGAAATCCAAGGCCCGCAAGGATTCGTATCCTGCATGCCTATCCTTTGTGCCAGAAGCCAACACCCCCGGCTGGGGTAGACTACCACTTAAAAGCTGCAGGGCCTTGGCCAGATGATCAAACCTCTACACCCCTGGTCTCCTCACCTATAAAAAGGGGGTAACACTACTGATTTCATGGGGGAGATTTTAGCGTTAAGGGAGACTACCTGATACTAAAATTGAGCAGGCTCACCACCCCGCCAGGTTTTCTCCTTCACTCTTCCTTAATTAATCACCCTTTTCATGTCCATTCATTCACTCAGCACATATGCACTGAGAACCCACAGTGCATTGGGCATTATTCTGGAAGTAGGAATTGCCAGGAGTGCAGCAGACAATTGGGCTCTCAGGGCTCTCCCATCCCAGTGGGAGGAGACAGACCAAGGAAAGGCAACAAATGAGACCAAGTCGAAGGGTGATATGACAGTGTGACTATGGGGCCTAGGGGAAGGTCTCTTGGGGGAGGTGCCATTTGAGCTGAGGCCTGAGTAACAAGCAAGAACAGCCATGTGAGGATTAGGGGAGAAACAGTCCAAGCAGAGGGAAAGCCTGTGCAAAGGCCCTGAGGCAGGAATCTACTTGGTGAGTTTTAGGAACAGAAAGGCTGCAGCTTATCAGTGGGTGATGAGCTTAAAGCAGAAGGGACCTTGAAGCCCATGGCCCCCAGGCAGGTCACCATTCTCTCCAGCATCCCTTCACCCATTTCTTTGATGGCACAACAAGGCCCAGAACCCAGTGCGCAGAGACGACGTTTCCTTCAAGGAAGCAGGCCAATCAGTATGGATTCTCTCATGGCCATTTTAATTTTTCCTGAACCTGTGAAAGCCATCAAGTCTTTTTTCTCCAAGGGTGAGGAGCACTATCTGGGGAGGGGTGATCCTGATGAGTTCCCTCCTAGGAGCAGGGAGGCTGTGGGCAGGAATGTGGGCCCCTCCCGGAGCCTTTCAGGCCAAAGTCAGATCTTGAAAAGGCTCAGCCCCACGGGTGGGTATTAGACAGGCTACAGGGAAGGCCTGGGATTATGGCAAATCCCTCAGGCACAAAGCCAAGCAGGGCTCCCCCTGCCCTCACTGGTGCCCTGGGAAGCCCCCTCAGCTGACCCCAACCCCGGCTGGGGGCTGAGCCTTTGTCCCCTCCTGTCCATCAGCACAGAAGACCATGGAGGTAAGGCCCTGGGGAGTGGGAGTTCCCACCACAGACACCCCACTCCCTTCCCCCCGCAACCCTGCATCCCGAATGCTGGCCTTTGCTGCTCTGGCTGCTGGGAGGTTGCCAGGCCTGCAGCCTCCCCCCCAGTACACACCATACAGTCAGATAGGACTCCTGATGTGCCTGGTTCACCCTGCGCCCTACACATGTCCCATTCCAAACTGGTAGCTTTTTTTTTTTTTAACTTTTTACTGTGGTCTAATATACAAAAACATGTATAGCCATGAAAGTACAGTTCGATCGGATTTCAAAAGCTGAATACCTCCATGTAAGCAGCACCCAGATGGAGAAATCTAAGCAGCCCCCAAGAAACCCAATCTTCAAACCCCCTCCAGGTCACTGCACCCACCCCTGCCCGACAGTAACCATTATCTTGACTTCTTTCACTGTAGATTAGTATTGCCTGTTTTTGTACTTTGTCTGAATGGGGTCACATAGTACGTGCTCTCTTTGGCCTGACTTCTTTCACTCGTCGTGTCTGCAAAAGTCATCCACAGTGTCGCCCATAGTGATGGTTCCCTCCTTCACATTACTGTATAGTATTCTATCATGCAAATATACCATCGTCTGCTACTGATGGGTGGTAGAGCAACTACCACCAAAATGAGTGTACGAATTAGCAGTTGCTGCATAACAAATTACCCCCCAACCGAGCAGCTGGAAGGAACAGTAAACATCTCTTATCTCAGTTTCTATGGGTCGGAAATTCAAAAGCAGTTTGGCTGAGGGATTCTGGCTGAGCGTCTCTCACTAGCTATCAGTCTAGGTGTCCGGGAGGGTTGCACTCACCTGAAGGCTCGACTGGCGCCGGGAGATCTGCTTCCAAAACGGCACACTCACGTGGCTGTTGGCGGGAGGCCTCAGTCCCCACGGGATGCCTTGAGTATCCTCACGACATGGCAGCTGGCTTCCTCCAGAACGAGTGCTGTGGAACAGGGCGAGCAGGTTGCCGCGATGCCCACACTCAGGGAGAACAGAATTAAACACCTCTTGAAAGGAGAAATACCAAAGAATGTATGAGCATATCTTAAAGCCACCATAATAGGCAACAACTCCTTTCTGCACCGAGTTCAGTCTCCTCATTCCCGGGGAAGGAAGCCAATATTCCCCCTCCCTATCCACTGCCTACCTCCCCCTGCTCAGTCAGCACCTGGGAGAGCCAGCTTCTGGTGTCGACTTGGTCAAGAGCCTCTCTGAGCCCCAGGTTCCTCCGTGAAAAACAGATGACAGCAGTGCCCACTTTGGGGCCATTCAGGAGACTGAATTCCATCCAGAGAAGTCCCCTTATCCCTGAATTCCATTCCCTTGTGGCACTTGTTTTATAATTCTTGGTGTGAAACCAAGCCAAAGGCTTTTAGAAGGTTCCAAATAAGTCAGGCAAATCTTACAGAAACCTCGTCATCTCCCCCTCCTTCTCCAGGGGCAGGAGTGCAGACTGAGATGCTCACTGACTCCACCCATTATCGTGCTTCCGGTCAACTCACCTGCTGTGGAGCTGAGACCCCCAGTATGCGAGTCCCGTGCCCCCCTCGGGACTCTGCTCATGCCCACATGCCAGCCTGACCATCCCCCACTCAGTTCGCCCCCTCCAATGCCATGCCCGGCACGACGCAGATGTTACCGATGGTTGCAAAATCGCCCTCACAGGGCTAACCTACTGACAGAGAAGACAAACGCAAACAACTCAGTTATCGCTTCATGTTGTGAGAATCCCTTCAATGACCATGACAGCTTAACCCAGGGCCCCTGGTCTTGCCAAGGAAGGGAGGGCACCTGATGCCAGGCTCTGGGGGGTGAAGCCTGGGGAGGCGAGCCTGGCGTCCAGGAAAGCCCTAGTGGCTGAATTCAGACAATGAGAGTCATCAATCATAGGGCCACCTGGGGTTGGAAGAGTGGCAGGGCCCAGACCCCAACGGTGTCAGTTCAGGGGCTTGGGCTCTATCCTGAGAGCAGCGGCAGCGACTGCAGAGTTTTGAGCCAAGGAATAACATGATCCATTGTGTGTGTTTGTTTGTTTGTTTTAAGATTTTTTTTTTATTTATTTATTTGAGAGAGAGAATGAGAGACAGAGAGCATGAGAGGGAGGAGGGTCAGAGGGAGAAGCAGACTCCCCGCTGAGCCGGGAGCCCGATGCGGGACTCGATCCCAGGACTCCAGGATCATGACCTGAGCCGAAGGCAGTCGCTTAACCAACTGAGCCACCCAGGCGCCCGTATTGTGTGTTTTTAAATATGCGAGGAACACAGTCTTCAGTGTGTTCCTGGTGGCATTCTGAATCCTGGTCATCCCTGCCCAGCCAAGGAGCCATGCACTCCAAAAGAACCTGTTTCTTGACCATTTCCTGGCTGTGTGACTTGAGGCAGGTTGCTTGCCTACTCTGTGCCTCGGTTTCCCCAGCAGGTAAGATCAACCCTCCAGGGTTTCAGGGTGACAGATGAGGGAAGGACACCGAGCACCTGCTTCGGTGCCTGGCATCATGGATGATGTCTTGGCAGCACCCCCACCCCCACTGTCTCCCCTGGCCCATCCCCAGAGGCTCCAGGGCACCTTAATGGGTTACTCTTCCCCCCACCTTGCCAGTGCCTTGGCAAGGTGGCTCCCATGCCCTTCCTGCACCCCTCACCCTATTGGTCTTCCTGGGCCACCCACCCTCTTCATCCAACTCTACGAGACTGACAGAAACAGGATACAATGTGAATTTCAACCAGTTGACTCCAAACACATCTGCCAAGCTGTGGAAGGAGGTCATTACTGTAAACAGAGTCCTCACCCTGGCCGCAGTGTGGCTACTTACCATTGCTATCGTGCTTTAGGGGCGCTGGTTGGTGCTGGGCACTGTGCAAGCACTTTCTATATATATTTATATATATGATCACCTTTATTCTCACAATAACCTGGAGACCAGGGTACTATTTAACGCCATCTTTCAGGTGAAGAAACTGAGGCTTAGGGAGACAAATCATTTGCTCAAAGTTCACATAATGAGACTCAAGTCCAGGTTCATCTGCTTTAAAGCATCAATCTCTCACGCACACGCACACGCACACGCACACACGGGTTCATCTGCGCAGCCACTGCCACCAGCACTTCCTTACGCCGCTATTTGATCAAACGCTTACTATGTGCCTGATTTCACGGAAGCCCCACCACAGCCCTGTAAGGAAGACACTGTGTCACTGCCATTTTGCAGATGGAGAAAGTAAGTCCCCAAGGGGTGGAGTCACTTGCCCAAGGTCACTGCGCAGATCGGGTGTTTGCATCAGGTCCTTCCGACTGTACTAGGAGACTGCTTGTGGAGATCGCTCCCTCAGCCGAGGCCACGCCGCCAGGAGCCTTCGCACACCTCCACAGCTATGCCACCTGGAGCTCGGCGTCCAAGAGTGGGGTCCATCAGCATCTCCCCTCCATGTCTTACGGTGGGACCCCCAAGGCTCTGGACTTGGTTGACCCAGCCTTACCCTACCTGGCCTCTGGGGCTCTCACTGCCCGTGAGGCCCCCACCCTCAGGTTCCCGGGCCCCAGGCTCTTCTTTTCTTCTTTCACTCTGAGCCAAGCAGGTTAAAAACACGCCAAAAATGAGCCCCCTCTCGCTTTAGTGCACTCACATAATGTGTGGCAGGGAAGGCTGCATTAATCGCTCGGGACCCACATTTTTCAGTGACATTAATCTCTAGCCGGAAAAGCCTCTCTGGACGGTTCTTTTCAGTCTGAAGGCACTTAACGTTGGCCAGGGGAGCACAAGGGGCCTGCCTGGAATTCCTCTCTAACTCCCAAACACCACACCCACCAACCCAGCCTGGCCAGCTTCCCTGCTTATGGTGGGGTGGGTGAGATGCCTGCAGGGGATGCGGGGGACAGAGGGAGGGCAGGGTGGCGAGTGAGCCATGGGTGTGCTCTGGTGTGTATGCACGAAGGTAAGAAGGGCTGAGTTTCAGCCATGCTTGTTCTGTGAGCAGGGCATCTGCATTCACACCCCCACATCTGCTCGCTCAGAGACGTGATCCGTATATGTGTGCGCCGGGACATGCATACCAGTGACGGAGACACCTGGGTGTAAACGTGTGTGTGTGTGTGTGTGTGATTGAAAGTATGCGCAAGAGCTCCAGTCAAGGGCAAGCACGGGTGCCCATTAAAAAATGTGTGCAAGGAAAATGCAACCATGCACATAAGTCGAGCTGTGTGTGACACTCTTCAGGTCTACGTGTGACTTCTGTGTGCACACGTTGTCGTGAGCAAGATGTGTGCAAGAGTGTGTTTGTGGAGCATGCCAGCGAACATGAGCTGGCAAGGGTCCATCTGACTCAGGGTGCGCCAGTGTCGGGGAGGTGGTGGTCAGGTCTGCGGTGGGCCAGCCAGACCGGGTGCCCCTCACGGAGGCACACAGTGCATTCTGACACGCACTGCTTAAGCACTCACCGCATGCTGCTGGTCATCGTGTCCGGCAGGAAGGAGACAGTGCTGAATACGGGTGTGGTGTCTTGGAGCCCAGGGGGACTCTTTCCTGGAGCTGCCTGCACATCTTTCCTCAACTCCACCGTCAGCAACTTTCTGCTGGTAGCTTGAAATTGACAATGGGGAAGAATTTACACCATGGAAATTGACAAACGCCAGAGCAGGCCTTTCTTGACCCGGAGAGCCCGTTGTTAAACTTCTGTAGCACACCACTAAAGAAGACGCTGTGCGTCCCCAATCTAATAGGATCCCATGTGTGCTGTTCTTGTACATGAATGAGCATGTGTGTGTGTGTGTGTCCCTATGCACCCCAAAGTAGCTCCAAAGCTGTGCGGGACCAGCATACAAAATGAGCGAATATTCAGAGAAGAGGGAGAAAGAGGAAGACCCAGGAAGCTTGAAGGACACCAGTTTGCCACGCTCCGGTGGATGGATCTCTTTCTATCCCATGGGCTATTTGTGAAATTCTCCAAAAACAATCACCAAGGAAAAAAACTTTAATCCATAAACATGAAAACTGCCACGATCCTCTCTCAACACTGAACACTGTCACACCAAACTGGCAGGGTCACTAGGCTGTAAATGATGACTCCCGGGTTCTGGTCTGGCTCCAGAACCCACGCTCATTGCCATACTGGCCACAAGTAAGTAAAGAAGGCAGAAGGACTGACCAGAGAGGTAGGAGGGAAACGGGAGCATGCTGGGCCACCCCAGCCAAAAGGAGAAGGAGTTTTGAGAAGCAAAGGACCTGCAAGAGAAGTCCTTTCCCCCCATTTTACACAGGAGGACCCAGAGACTGGGAAGTCAGTGTCACACAGCTAGTCCAGGTTCAAAACCAAGAAGGTCTCAGGCCAGAACACCCAGAAGAGGGCTGGGGCAAGAAAGAGGACTCCAGACTCTTCTTCTTAGCTTCCCAAAGCTCTAAACCACAGGCCCAAGTTCTCTGGTCTCCTCTGACCTTGGTTACCAGCCCAGCTGCCCAGTCACACTGACCATGACCCATAGCCAGGCAGGACCCAAGCTCAGGAGGCCTCTTTGGGAACATCAGCCCCAGCCAGCTCCCAGGGAGCTGAGCACCAAGGGAGCCAGGTGGCCCTGAGGAGAGGCCACTGAAACCCCCATTCCCAGGCAGCCCCACTCTCCTCGGCCGCCATTGATCTCCCTGGTGGGATGACATCAAGGGATGTTTTTAATAAGAGGGCAGGAGGCCTTGGGAGCTGACCGGGCTGAGGCAGTGCCGGGCAATTAATCACCCGGTTGAGAAGCCACAGCCATGGGTAACTGGATCCCTGGAGAGCTGTCAGGCACACCCTGCCTTTCATCTCTGCCCATGGCCACTCTGCGTGGGCTCCCCGTGCATCTTCATTAACTCTGGGCCCCAGGGAACCAGGCGGTGGTGGTGGTGGGGGGTGTCTGTCTATCTATGTGTGGACCCTCTGAGTGTGCATGAATGCACACATACATGTGTATTGATGCACAAATGCACACATGCACAGCTGTGTGTCACTGCGTGTGTGCGCATGGTTCCCTGTCAACGCGCGCGAGACAAACCAGGGCACTGGCTTTGGAATCAAACAGATCTGGCTTCAAGTTTATGGCCCACCTCTTTCTAGCTGGGTCACCCTGAGCAAGTTACTTATCTTTTATGAACCTCCATCTTGTCATCTGTAAACTGAGGATCATAAGAGTGACAATAACTACCACACATGCTTGCGGGGATCAAGTAATGCTATTCATATAGAAGCATCTGGAACTTAGTACATGTTTACTAACCATGCATTCTTATCCCTCTTACACATGGATGGGTGTACACATCCGAGTGGTAGGCAGGATTCTAAGAATGATCCCCAATAACCCTTGCATAATCTACCCCCCTTTGAGTGGAGGTAGAGCCTGGAGATACGGTGAAATATCACGCCCATGATTATGTTCCATCCTATAGCAAAAGGGAGATGACCCAAATAGCCAAATCTAATCAGATGAACCCTTTAAAAGCTGAGTTTGCTCCAGCTGCTAGGCAGAAGTCAGAGCCATTTGAGTCATAAGAGGGACTAACCCAGGAAGCAAACTTTTCTGGTGCTGAGTTGGAGGGGGACCCCCATGAGTGACTCCTAGGAGCTAAGAGTGACCCCCATCCATAGCCAGCAAGAAGATGAGGGTCTCAGTCCTACAGCTGCAAGAATTCTTGCAAAAACTGAATTTAGCCAAAAACCTGAATGAGCACAAAAATTGATTTTCTCAAGAGCCTCTAGATAGAAACCCAGCCCAGCTGACACCTTGATTTCAGCCTTATGAGTCTAGAGGAGAGAAGCCAACCGAGCCCGTGCCGACCTCTGACTGCTCCGGTCAAGATGCCACTAGTAGGATTTTGTCAGCTCTGGGAGGAGCATCCTTGGAGATTCCCCAGGGGCCCTGGTAACTCACAGTGACACACACATGTCTGCTTTGGGCTCTGGGGAACACCTGCTCTAGTTTCCAGTCCAAAGCTGTCAGGGACAGAGAGGACAAAAAGTGAGGTATAGAGCAGGCGGAGAGGCCTCAGTTTGCTCATCTAAACGATGGGAACCTCATCACAAGGATAGCTTGATTGAACAAAGAGTGAGCAAAAGCACTTTGGTGGGTTGGAAGAGCTGTCCAGCAGCAGGAGAGATGGTGGCCCATCCCTTGAGTCAGCAGTCAGGCTCAGGCCTGCTGGTCAACCTCAACCTATACCAGGGCACCTTGCCCCGGCTGGCTCCCCCTCCCCCACTCCTCTCCGCCACTCAGCTGAGAGTTCCATGTCCCCAAATCTTTTCAGTCACCTCCTCCCCACTGCCCGTCTGGTCCAGTGTCTGAGTCTTCCCTGGAGGACCACACGGCCTCCTCCCAGCATCCCTGACTCTAGCCTCAGCCCCTCAAACTCAACCACCACTCCCCTGCTCCCAGCCTGGGCAGCGCTCCTAGTGTTCTTGAGGTAAAGCCTAAACTTCCCTCTGAAGATGAAGAATCATTTTCATTTTGCCAAAACAAGAAAAAATAATGCTTTAATTTTTATTTCCCTGATTCTAGTAAGTTCAAGCAGCTTTGCATACATTTATTCCCCTATTCCCTTCCTAGCCAGCTAAGTCCTACTCATTTTTAAATTTAAGTATTGCAGTTTTAATTTTTTAATTTATTTTAATTTTTTAAAGATTTTATTCATTTACCTGAGAGAAAGAGAGTGAGCAAGAGAGAGTGCAAGCGGGGGAAATGGCAGAGAGAGGGAGAAGCAGACTCCCCACTAAACAGGGAGCCCAATGCAGGGCTCGATCCCAGGACCCTGGGATCATGACCTGAGCTGAAGGCAGACACTTAACCAACTGAGCCACCCAGGAGCCCAGTATTCCAGTTTTTTAAAAAGTTCCGCTTGCACATGGGACCAAATTCAAAAGGTATAACAAGGCAAACACAAGAGGGTCAGCTTCCCTCCAGCTGCTGTCCCCAGCTGTCCAGTTCACGGCTCCACAGAAGCTGCTCCCACTAGCTTTTGGTGTGTGTGTCCAGATTTATTCTAGACATATACCAGCAAATAAGTACACACGTTCTTTTTTATACAGCTAATCGTATATCATACCTAATTGATTTCAGCTATGTCCCTCTTGGAACATAGAGTTGCCTCCTTTCTTGTCAATGGCTGCATAAGGTTCCACTGGAGCAGAATGATATAACCCCTCTCCTCCTGGTAGGCTTGTAGGCTGCTTCCTACCTCTTGCTATCAGAAACAACAGGTCACTGAAATGTCATTCACACACATGCGTTAAGTTTATTTCTGAGAAACGCTCCTAGCAGATCGCTGGGTCAGAGGCAAAGACATTGCCAAGTTGCTTTCCGGGGGTGGGGAGGGCAGGCGGGGGGGTTGGTGACACAATTTGCATTTCTACCAGCATTTTATGAGCACTCTGGTTTCTCTGTACACTCGCTAAGCCAGTGATTTATCCAATTTCATAATTTTCCTCTGATGAGTGAAAAATGACATCACACTATAGTTTTATTATGTAGGTTTCTCATTTTGAGTAGGGTTGACCGTCTTTTCATGGTCTTCTCTAAGACCATGGCTTTCCTTCTCTGTGAATGGTCTGTTCATACACTTCACCTATTTTTTATTGAGTTGTCAGCCCTTTATTATTGATTTACAAGAGCTCTTCATAGATGAAGGAAATGAGCCCCAGAGAAATTTAAACAATGACTTAAATCACTTAAGTAGTTCCTTAAATGTTGGCCCTTGTGAAACCATCTGGGCCTAGTGATTTTTGGGGGAGTAAGTATCCCTGTTTCTTCTATGATTATTGGTCCGTTTAGATTTTTGTACCTAAATGTACTTCTAGGTACATTTTTATAGCTTATATTTTCTTTAAGAATTACGTATTTCAGGGGCGCCTGGGTGGGCTCAGTCAGTGAGCATCCAACTCTTGGTTTCGGCTCAGGTCATGATCTCAGGGTCTTGAGATCGAGCCCCATGTCAGGCTCCACACTTGGCAAGGTCTGCTTGAGATTCTCTCTCCCTCTCCCTCTGCCCCTCCCCCTGCTCTCTCTGTCAAATAAACAAAAAAATAAATAAATAAAAAGAATTATCCATTTCATCCAAGTTCTTAAGTATATTTGCTTATTCTGTTGATTTCCTCTGAAATTGGGGTTATTCCCCAATAACCATTTCTCATTTTATGAATTTATGCTTTTTCCTTTTTATCTGGATTAGATTACCTAACATCTATTTTACTTGGCTTTTGAAAACATAATCTTTATTAGTTCTAGTATTTTCCTGACTTCTACTTCATTCACATCCACTTTTATCTTTATAAATTTTTCCTTGTGATTTCTTTAGCTTTATTTTATTGCCATATTCCAAACTTCTTGGGTTGGGTACTTAATTTATAGAACTTCCAATCCTTATAATTTATTAATAAAAGTATTTAGAGCTAAGAACTTTTCTCTTACTATAATTATCTCAGCTTTCTGGACTTCTGTAATCTGTTCTCATTTCCTTTTTGATGTGAGAGATGTTTAAGAGAGAGTAGGGGAAACTTACCTCTTGTCAATTTCTTATATTAAATTGTGAACAGTGACCATTATTAGGAGTAATGATAGAATTAGTTTATTTTTATTCCTTTCTCTTCCCCTCCCTGACCCAAATTTATTGTTTTACATTTCTTAATGTTGACCTTATCTGTAATGTAATTATATCTATCACCTTATTTTTCATATTTAAATTATGTCTTCTGCCCTCTGGTTACAAAAGATGAGGAAATCTGGATATTTGTGTTACTTTGCACCTTTTTTTCCCCCTTTCCCTCCCAGTATGCGTCTGTTACATAATTTCGACACAGTCTCATTTGATTCTCCGTGTTTCACTGTTCCATAATCATGACCCTCACCTTGGTTTTAGTCTTAGACTTGGAGGCAGATGAATTCAATTCCCCATCAGTCTACAGTCCTTCTGCCATCGTGTTTCCTTGCCAAGTTCATCTTTAAGAAGGTCATCATGAACATTTATTTCCTGAGTTCTCATATATTAAAAAACCAGGATTGATTTCTGGAGAGCCCAGCTTGAGAAGGGCTGGTGGAGTCCGACAGCCTGATCATACAGATGGGGAAGCCAAGACCAGCAATAGGAGCCATGGCCCAAGTCACCAGGCCAGTGCCAGGGACCAAGCCGGGACAAGAACCTGCACAGCCTGCCGCCCTGGCAGGGGCCTTCCCCTCCAGCCTGCTCTCACCCTCTCTCCTCCTGCTTTCTTGAGTAGGGGACAGAAAGGTAGGTCGGGTCCCCTGCCTTGCTGCACACTTTTCCTCTAGTCCCCTGGAATCTCACCTGGGACTCGTGGGAAATGACAGGCAGGAGCATTCTTACCCACACCACCAGCCCCCCCCCACAAAGGATTAGCAGCCATGGCTGGGCCCCTGGTGGCACAACCTCCCAGGAGAGGGGAAAAGTGTGAGCTCATCCTTACCGCCGCCGCCACCACCAGGCAGAATGGGTGGGGCAAGGGGCTCCACCTGTTCCCGATAATCTCTCTAATCCAGCCCATAATTATTCTTTATTAACGGAGGCCGCTGCCTTCGTTACGCGCTGAAAGGAAAGGAGAGCGTCAGGAGTGAAGACACGAGGATCAAAAGCCGGTCACATTTTCCAAAAGGGTTTATTTGCCACGACCAAAATAACCTCACCAGGGGACAGCCGAGTTCCTGTCTCGCCCCATCCTGGTGCCCAGCGTGGGAGCTCCAGGCCCCCAGGCCTCCCGGGCAGGCCCAGAAGTCCCTGCCTGACTCCACGGCCCACCAGTCCTCCTTCATTCACACACCCCCTTGTACTGGGCTTTGCAGATACACAGTAAATAACCTGCAGCCCTGGCCTCCCCAGGCTCTGCAGCCACCAAGGGAAGGGACATGTGCCACTGTGATTACCAAGCAGGCTGCTAAGTGCCACACGGGGGAGGATAGGTGGCTGCGGAACCCGGGCAGGTCCTGAGGCCAGCCTCGGGAATATGGGTGGGAGAAGCCTTCCCGGAGAGAGACACGCTGGAACCCCGTTTTAAAGTGCAGCTAGAAGTTCCTCAGTGCACACGGTAAGCAAAGGCCATCCTGTGGAAGGAAAGACAAGCTAAGACAAAGTTGAACTGCAATTTGGTGTAGCCAGAGTGAAGGTTGGAGAGGGACAAAGGTCTGACTGGGGCTGCAGGGAGGCAGGGCCAGGCCACAAAGGACCTGTGCGTACTAGGGAGTCATTAAAGGTTTTAGGCAGGGAGGTGATAACGGTCAGATTGTGCTTTAGGAAGATCCTTCTAGCTGCAGAGTAGAGACTGGATTGGGGGATGCTGCAGGCTGCAGGATGTCCCTGGGGACACTTGTAAGGGCCCACATGAGAAATGTGAAGTTTGGAACCCGAGAAGTAACAACAGGGTAGAGAAAGGAGGTGGAATGAGGGCATCAGGCAATGGGGACACGATTCGTCTGACCCTAGTGGCCATGTTGTACATCGGGGCCATGGTCAGAAGGGATCAAAATGGTTCCTAGGCCTTTTGTGTCCTCAACCCTGTCACCACCACCCTACATTCAGCCTAGCACTCGATCTGCGGGGGAACCAGAGGCCTGGAGCCACACTCCCCACCCAGAGGCCCTCACAAACTGGGAAGATGAGGTATAGGGACTGGGGACCATGAAGCTCAAACTCCTGGCTCTCTGGCCCTCCAGCCCACCCGCCCTCTTCTACAGACAAGCCCCATTCACTGTTTGCTCAGTGTTCTTCCCAACCTGCCCATCCTGACCCACATCCTGTCCACGCCCAGGTCCCACTGAATAGGCCAGCGTGCAGACCCCCTGCCCAGAAACCCCGTCCCCCAGACAGCAATGGCTGCTGCCTGCCTTCCTGTCTCCCTGCCTCTCTGCCTCCTTCACCTTTCCTGCCTCCATCACGGACGGTCGTCGTCTGCATTCCCTCTGTCTTGGTGTGAGTCCCACCTGCAGCTTGGGGCCCTCTCTCTCTGGTCCTCCCTGCTGGTTTCTCTGTTCCCCTCCATCCCTCCTTTCTCACTCCACACCTAACCCCTCCCAGGACTCACACAACTCAGGACCCCATCATTCGAACCAACACTGGGCACTGAGTGTGAGCCAGGCCCCGGGCTTGGCTCTGGGCATCGCAGAGATGGACGGGAGAATGCAGCTCTGGCCCTCGCCATCCCCTGCCGCTCCCACTCCCGCAGACAAGAGGGGGCAGCGCCAGCCAGAAGCAGTGCTAGAAGGGAGACCAGAGAGGTCAGATCGGTGTGCACTGGGCTCTGTGAGGCGGCCATCCCATCCGAGCCCCAACACTTCATTCCAGCAGCCAGCAAAGGGGTTGGTGCTGGGGACCAGGGTCAGAGATGAGGGCAACCCACATTCTGCCCTCCAGGAGTTCACGGCCTGGTCAGGGACATGGAAACTGTGGCCATATGAATGCCCCCCAGGGGCTCTGCAGTACCATCTCAGGTGGGAGATTGCAGGAGCCTGGGATGACACAAGCGGTGGTCTGAAATCAGGAAGGCTGGGCCCAATCCACCCCGCTGGCCTCGGCAAGCCACCCACTTCTTCGATCCTCAGCTGCAGCATCCGGTCAATGGGTGTATCATAGTTTCCCAAGGTTAATACATGTAAAATAAACAATATACGGGCCAAAGTATACAAAAGTGGCTTAGCAAAGAGCCAGGGGTGAGTACACACTCAATAAATCACACTCATTATAGTTTTCATTGTTACCATTCCATTTGGGCTGTGGAGTTGTAGTAAAAGCCATTTCTGGTCCCAGTCGTGCCACCATCTGGCCGTGTAACCCTGAGTTCCCTCCCTCGCCCTGCCACTGTTGCTGCTGAAAGGGGAATTCAGATGAAGCTTCCTGCCGGTCCTGACCGCTGAGATCTAAAGGGAAGGCCTGCCTCCTGATTTCCTCTCTCCTGTTGCCCCATTACCTTCACTCTGGCCACTTCGGCTCCTTGCGCTTCCTCAAGCTCCCCAGCCATGCTCTGGCCTTGAAGCTTTTGCACCTGCTGCCCCCTCTGCCCAGAACCAACTCCTGCCCGCCTGCCCACCTGCATGGCTCGCTGTCCTACAAACGTGTCCACCTCCTCGGGGGGCCTTTCCTGACTGTTCTCATCACTCACTCCCTGACCGGCTCCATCTTCCTTCCATCACAATGATCCAAACCGGACGTGTATGATTTATTGACTTCCCCCCCCTTGTGAGACGGGACAGAGTCTGTCTGGTCCACAGCTGTCCCCCGTGTAGATGCCCGGCCACACTTGGAGCTCAACACACGAATAAGGACTAGGGTGCACCTGAAGTTCTGGAGAAGCAGTGCAGGTGGGGAGGGGGGGTGAGAATTCTCCAGAATCCCCTGGATGCCAGCTCCCGGCAGCCCCAACACTCCGGGACTCACCCGCTGAGCCTTCTCACAGCCTGGAAAAGCACAAAGCTCTCTCCATCCCTGCCGGGCACATGCCCCCTGCCCTTGGGGTCATGGACCTGAGACCACCACCCCTGGCCCCAGAGCCCTCAGATGTTTCCAGGTCGGGCAGGGGAGGAGGCGGTAGCAGACTCTGGGCCCCGTCCTTTGTCCCGGGCCCCAGCAGAATTTCATTCCAAGGTTCAAAGCGCCTTTGCCCCTTCCCAGATAAAAGGCCGCTCAGCCAGAGAGAAGAACTGGTTAACAGAGGACAGGAGGGGGGCCCTGGACAGCGGGCCCACCACGGCCCTCTGCCCGCACCCTCGGCAGTGAATGCTCTCAGCCCTCTGCCGCCGTTCCAGCCCGCTGCCCCACAAGAAAAGCCCATTAATTTAACTCTAATAGGATTTTCAATTTGTCACAATCCTTGGAGATCCTGGGGAGGTAGTGCCGGGGGGCGGGGGGGGGGGATGCATATCAAGTCTGTGTTAAAGGAAATTCTTGCAGGGAGACTGGGCTGGCCCCTAGACAATTCCCTACCACCCCAGGGCCTTCAGGCCAGCCACAGCCCCTCCTGGCCTCAGTTTCCTCCGTGGAAAGCAAGTTAATAAAACCTACTTCGAAAGGCAGCTCCAAGGATTAAGTGAGATTAGGAAGGCATAACATCCAGCAAAGGCTGCCTGGCCGGTAGTAGGCGCTCTGTAGCTGTTGCCCTCTCCCAGATCTGCCCACCCCCCGGGGCTACGCCAGCTGGAGATGTGCCCCCTGCACCCCCTCCCTTCCCGCCCCACCCAGCCGCTGTGTCTCCAGGTCCAGTGACAGTTTCAGCCAAACACCCCTGGCGGGGGGGGGGGGGGGGAGGTGTCTGGGAGCCCGTGGCCTTTTCATCCTCAGCGGGATCAGCGTCCTGAATTCCTCGTTGTTCGAGGAGAGCCGAGGATTTGGAGCTTCCAAACACAGCGGCCCAATCGGAGGGCCCCAGCCCGTGCCAACCAGCTGCGTCTCGGTTACAGCTAAGAACACAGCACACCAGCTGCCTGAGCCCTGCTCTCCGGGCGAATTCCTCCTGGATCAGGAGATGCCAGACAGCGGGGACTGCGTCTGTGTCGCCCCTGGCCGTGGGCTCAGCTCGGCACTTCCCCTGGTCTGAAAGTGAGGGGCACCCTGGCGCGGGGACGGGTCTGGGGCTCGGGGCTGGGGGGCGGGGGGGGGATATATCTGTTGGTGCAGCTGACGAGACACTGAGGTGGCCATGGGGAAATCGCTGCCCTCCAGGGCTCCCAAAGCCAGCGGACAAGCGCACCTGGCCGGGCCCCACGCCTGGCTCAGAGCCACGCACCCTGGGTTCACTGCTGCGGCCGCCACCAAGAAGAGAGAGGTGGGGAAGGAGGATGCAGGAGCCCGCCCCCCCCCCCCCCCGAAGCCCTCATGACCAGACTGGACAGGCCTGGGACCGGGGTGCTGCAGTCAGCACCGCCTGCAGCCCCTGTTTGCTTTTGCCTCCGTCCAGGCCCCAACCATAATTTATAGCATCTCGATTCCTCCGCAGCCCATGGTCCCAAGCCAGACGGAGATGGGAAGGAGACATCAGGGAGACAAAACTGAGGATGGTTTCAATTACTCTATATTTCAGTCGCCACAGACCTACTCAGGTGCGAAGAGAACCATATATCTTGTGAATAAAAGAAACAGAAGAGGCACACTGATATTTGCCCTCATTTTAATGGTCATGGGAGAAAGCCTGGTGGGGACCCCACACATGGGAATGGTAGTGAGCCTTCCCTCACCAAGCCAGTGCGAATGAATGTTTGTAGGTTCTCCAACCCAGGACAAAATGCTGGGTGGATGCCAGAGAGAGGATTCTAGAAGGGAACGCCATCCAAGTGCCATGGTGGGAGGACTGTGGGAAGTCACTGGGGGTTCCGGGTCGGATTCTGGAAGGGGCTGAGCAAGAGAGGCGGCCTACCGGTTACAGGGGGAGTGAAGTGCTGCCTGTGCAGCAGATGAACAAGGCAGGGGAAGGATCCCTCACCCCGGGGCTCAGGTGGCCCCACAAACTTTTCAGAATATCTTTGCTTAGGCCTGGGTCCCCTCCTTGGCTTGAGCTGTACACAAGTGGGAAGTGGGGCCCCAGGGAGTCTGTTGCCACTGACTCCCTGGGGCCCCACATGCCAGGAAACAGAAGGATAATGTCACCATAGACAAGAGTCCCCAGAGCCCCCACCCCCAGGCAGGATTCAGAGTGCCCACCCACCACGCCTCACTCCTCTGCAGGGGCTCCCCAAATTGCCAGCTATCACAACAAGAATGACTCCCAGGGACCCACCCAGCTTCCAACTGCACTCCTGTTTTGCTGTGTGAGCCTAGGTGAGTTGCTCACTCTCTCTGTGCTTTTCATTCACTGGGTGAAAAATGTGAAGGAGGAAGAGGATTAAGAAAGATTTGCCTATAGGGCGCCTGGGTGGCTCAGTTGGTTAAGCGACTGCCTTCAGCTCAGGTCATGATCCTGGAGTCCCTGGATCGAGTTCCGCATCGGGCTCCCTGCTCGGCGGGGAGTCTGCTTCTCCCTCTGACCCTCCCCCCTCTCATGTGCTCTCTCTCTCCTCTCATCCTCTCTCTCAAATAAATAAATAAATAAATAAATAAATAAATAAATAAATAAATAAAATCTTTAAATAAAAAAAAAGAAAGATTTGCCTATAGAGGTGAGTGCCCTTTAGAAAAAAGCTTGGTGAGCCATATTCAGGATGATGAGAAAAGTCTATCCCTATAATGAAGAAATGGTGGTATTTATGTCATTAGAAAGGATTTTAAGGAGGGATAAAGCTACGGATTGAGAGTGTGAGATCTATCTTTCCTTCCCTAATATCACAGCTATTTATTGAGCTTCTACCTTAAGTCAGACCCCACTCCAGGGACACAGTGGAGAATCAGAGACACCCTTCCCTCAAGGATCCAGACGAGTAAACATGAACCTACCAGAGTGATGGAGGCTCTGCCAGGGGCCACCCAGGGGGCTGGAGGCACAGAGAAGGGGGCCAGTCTGGGCAGTCAAGGAGCCTTTTAGTAGACGCGACCTGTATGTTATAGCTTGAATGATGAGCAAGAGGCAGCCAAGCTAAGGGAGGGTGGTCAGAGAGATCACAGTGTGGGCTTGACATGAGCAAAGACATGGGGCATCTTCCTCCTTGTCTCCCTCACTTCTTAAACACCATGCAATACCTCTGCAAAAATGAATGAATGAAAAAGTAAATGAACAAAAAGCAGAGGAGTTACAGATATACGTATTACAGGAAAAGCATCCAAATACCTAAAAAAAAAAAAAAAAAATCCATGTGGACAGTGAGCACTTTCCATAAGGGGGAGCCCACCATCTGGTTATCTCAGCACCAAATGGAATGACCCCAGACTTCAACTTCTGATTTCTTCCACAATCCCTGGGAAGGAAGACAATGGTTCTGTCTCCTCTGCCACCCACGTGACCTCTGCTCCCACATCCAGTTCCCTTCCATTCAAAGGTTGGGCATGTTCCCATTTGTTGCTTCATTCAGTAACATCTCCTGATCGTCAGCCACGTGCCAGGCACATGGCGTGGTCACGGGCACAGAGCTGGTGCTGCCCCTTGGGATGTCCTCCCACCCGGGCCGGGCCCCATGATCACAGCAGGGACCTGGCACCACCTGGGTGGATGGCGGGCCACCGGAGCCTTCCCAGTAAGTCACCAGTCACCGGCAGGATCGGGCCTGCGAAGGAACATTCCTCCTCTGCTCTCCCGCCCAAACTCGTGGCCAAAGGCAAGGCACACGCATGGCTGAAATCCCATCGGTGGCACCCAGCCAACTGGCTGCCACTTGCTTATTTGGCTTGGAACAGGAAATACATTTTTCTACTATTTATACTGCTGACCTCAGGAATAAACTAATTACTCTGCTGCAAAGCTGCATTCCCACACTGTCCGGCTCACATCTGTAACCCCCGGTGGGGACCACGGCAGAGGAGGTGCCAGGGGGCTGGTAGGTCTGGGGTCTCGGGCCCAGCAGCCACTCCTGCCCTGCTCCCTGGGTCTTTGGGGGAACAGCAAATAAGCCCACAAGTCACCCCTGCTAGATCTTCAGCTCCAACCGAGAAGAGGTCTGCCTACTTCTTCCCTTGGCCTTGAGCTTCTCCCATCTCCATGCCTCAGTATCTCGCTCTGCACAATGGAGTTGTGGTAATGCTGAGCTCAAGGGACACCATGCCTGAGAAAAGCTCTGTGTAAATGGGATTACCCCAGAAGACCCACCAGGCTGAACGGCCGAGCCCCAGAAGGCAGCCTGGCTCAGGCAGGCCCCACACCTGGGCCAGCAGTGCGGCAGCGTCCAGATGTGCTGCAGACTCCGCCGCAGGCTCATACTGCTGCCCACAGCAACCGCACCAACTTCACAGACCGGCTACTTGGACACAGGCAGGCAGGACACCCTCAAAGAGGAGCCAGGAAATAGAAGCTGAATGAATGAATGAATGAATGAATGAATGAATGAATGAATGAATGAATGAAAACAATGATGGCCTAAGTCATGATACTGTTTTAACTGACTTTTTTTCTTTTTCTTTTTATTTACTGCATTGAGCAACTATCTGGCTCAGGAGTCTGCAAACTTAACCATAAAGGGCTGGATAATAAATATTTTAGGCTTTGGGGGTCATTGAGTCTCTGTCACAACTACTTAACTGCCATCATAGTGTAGAACCAGCCACAGACAATACATAAATAAATGGACAGAACCGTATTCTAATAAAACTTTTCATTTACAGGGGCGCCTGGGTGGCTCAGTCGGTTAAGCGTCTGCCTTTGGCTCAGGTCATGATCCCAGGGTCCTGGGATCGAGCCCCGCATCGGGCTCCCTGATCCATGGGAAGCCTGCTTCTCCCTCTCCCACTCCCCCTACTTGTGTTCCCTCTCTCGCTGTGTCTCTCTCTGTCAAATAAATAAATAAAATCTTTAAAAAAAAAAACAAAAAAACTTTTCATTTACAAAACAGATAACAAACCAGATTTGACTAACCCCTCTGGTTGAACAAGCCCAATAATTACTGTGTAACCTAAGCACTGTCCTCGATCCTTCCACATGACCCTTTCATCTGATGGGTCACCAGGTGCTGTCAATTTTTGCTGCTAAATATTCAGCATCCCCTCCTTCCCATACCACAGCTGTTGCCCTGGTCCAGCCACATCATGCACCACCTAGACCCCCCTACAACTGCCCAACTTCAGCCTTTTGCCCTTCTAGTGCAGCTTCTACCCAGAAGAAAGAGAGATCTATCTAAGTCACCGCTCTGTCTCATTCCCCTCTCCTGGCTCCCACTGTCCTGACCCCATAGTCACCCATGTCTGGGTCTCACCATCCAGCCTCATCACTCACTGCCCCCTTCAACTCCCATACTCAACTCTAGCCAGACTAGCTATCTTTTAGTTCCCCAAACACACCATGCTCAATCTTTCTCTGTGCCAGGAAAACTTTTCTCCCTCCTCTTCCCCTGGCCAACTCCTATTCATCCTCCAGATCTCAGGTCAGATGTCACCTACCCTGAGGATCCTTCCTGAGGTGCTCCAGCTTACCCCTAACATAAAAGTGATCACACTTATGGCACAAACTGCCATGTGTTCAACAAACCACACTTCCCTTTCTTCCTGGGCACATACCTAGACTACATTTCCCCGCCTCCTTTGGAGTTAGTCAGGGCCATGTGACCAAGTTCTGACCAATGAGAAGAAGGCAGAAGACCGGGCCTTGACCTCCCACATGATCCTGCATGCTGGCTCTATTTCTCCATCTTCCAGATGAATGGAAAGGATGCTGAGGAGCTGCAGGAGGGCAGAGCCACAAGATAGAAGGAGCCTGGGTCCCTGAGTCACTGCTTGAATGAGAGCAGCTGAAGAGAGTCACCTGGCCAGGAATCCCATGTTGTATTAAGCCACTGACATTTTATGGTTGTTTGTTCCAACAGTCAGCCTACCCTAACTAAACCAATATTCAAGTGGAATTAACTATTATTTGTCCGCCTTCCCTACTAGACTGTAGGGATGCATGAGGGCAGGGACTTGTCTATTTTACACAACATCATAGTCCCAGAACTTAACACTATGCCCTGCATATAGTAGGAACTCAGTAACTATTTGTTGGTTGGGTGAATAAATGAAGGAATACAACCTTAGTGGATGGGGTAGCCTCCTGCCATCACCATGGGTATGTTGCAGCAGCCCACAGTCCAGGCAAGCCAGGTGCAGGGTGGGAGGCTTAGTTTAAAGCCTTGGCCTAAAGCTTTGGAGAGCAGCCTGTGCTGATTCCACTCCAGGGGACTGAACTCAAGCAAAGCCAGGGCCAATGTCATCAATCAACATGAGAGCTCAGGGCAGAGCACCCATCAGGGGCTGACAGTGGCAGTAACAAGAAGAGTCAGGAGGTTGGGATACGGTGAGCACTGACTAGGAATCAGGAATCCCAGATTCTGGGACCAGTTATTCCCCCCTGACTTGCTGCATGACGTTGGTAAATAACTTCCTTTCTTGGAGCCTCAGTCAACAGGCTTGACTATAAGACTTTCAAATGGTTCCAAGTGGCAGAACTCCCATATCACCACCCCCCCCAAAAAAATGTCACTGGAGTCTCAAAATATAAAACAGATAGAAATGGAATGGTTCTAATGAAAGCTGGGGAAAGGTGTCAGAGCTGACCCCAACCAATATCCTGAGGCACATTCTCAGAACCTTGAGCTCTCTCCTCTCTCAGCCAGACTAAGACTTACCAGATTCTCAGCCTAGACAGAAACTTCCAGATAATCTAGCAAAACTCCTAGCCTCTGCTTGAACACCGCCAGTGATGGAGAGCTCACTACCTCCTGGGCAGACCCTAAGACCACCCTAATGGTTAGATTATCCACCAGCTGTAGTCTGTATCCCCAGACCATGCATCCTGGGTCAATGTGCTTCATCCACCACAGTCTCTGAGCAATCTAGCTAGAGACTGGGCCTTGAAAAGTTGGCCTCGGAAATAATAGTAATAATTAACAGGTTTGGGCCAGGCATATATATATATATGTAACATATATAACACATTTAATCCATCCGGTAACTCCATGAAGTAGGCACTGTTACTATTTTACAAATGAAAAACATTGAGGCATAAAGAGTTTGTCACTTATCCAATGTCATACACCTAGTAAATGACAAAGCTGGGACTCAAATCCAGGCCATCTGACCATCTGTTCTCAACTGCCTCTCTGATGTATAGAAATCTGGCTGCAATAAAAAGGAGAGGACTATACTTGTACAGTATTTATTATTTGCCAGGTGCTTTTATAATAAGCATTTTACAATACTCATTGATTTAGCACTTAAGCACTTCTATGAAGGAGACACTATTATTAACCCCTCTTACAGAGGAAGCAACTGAGGCACAGAGAGATTAAGTAACTTATTTGAGGTCATACAGCTGATGAGTGGTGGGGTCAGGATTTGAACCCAGGCAATTTGGGTCTGGAGTCTGTCTGTTTCATGTGCCAGATCACCCTACAATTACAATGTATATTGAGCACCTCTCACATGCTAGCCCACGTGCTGGGTGCTCCAGAGGCATTAGCTCATTTAACCTTCTCAAAACCCTACAGGGGCAGAAAAAGCATTTGGCAAAATCCAACATCAATTCATGATTTAAAAGAACAAAAAACTCTCAGCAAACTAGGAATTGAAGGAAACTCCCTCAGCTTGATGAAGAACTACCATATACCTACAACTAACATCATACTTAATGGTGAGAAACTAGATGCTTTCCCCCTAAGAAGGTAACAAGGATGTTCCCTCTCACAACTCCTTTTCAACATCATACTGGAAGCTCTAGCTAATGCAATAAGATAAGAAAAGGAAAGAAAAGGTATGTAGATTGGGAAAGAAGAAATAAAACTATCTTTATTTGCAGATGACATGATTGTCTATGTTGAAAATCTCAAAGAATCAACAACAACAAAAAAAACTCCTGGCACTATTATGTCAATGGGTTATAGCAAGGTTTTAGGAGTCAAAGTCAATATACAAAAGTCAGTTGCTCTCCTATACATCAGCAATAAACACCCCCCTTAGAAAGTATTTGAAATTAGAAACGCAATACCATTTACATTAGCACCAAAAAATGTAATGCTTAGGTATAAATCTAAACAAAAAATATACAAGATCTGTATGAGGAGGAAAACTGCAAAAGTCTGATGAAAGAAATCAAAGATCTAAATAAAATCTTGGAGAGAGAGTCTATGTTCATGAATAAGAATACTCACTATTGTTAAAATATCATTTTTTCCCAAGATCATCTATTGATTCAATGCAATTCCAATTAAAATTCAAGAAAGTTACATGTAGATATCAACAAACTGATTCTAAAATTTATATAGAAAGGCAAAAGATCCAGGATAGCCAACATAATACTGAATAAGAAGAACAAAGAAGTCTGACACTACCTGACTTTAAGACTTACTATAAAGGCCCAATTTTCAAGACAGTGAGTGATATTGGCAAAACAATAAGCAAATAGATCACTGGAACAGAAGAGAAAGCCAAAAACGTGGACCCACACAAATATAATTAACTGATCTTCAACAAAGTAGCAAAGCCAATTAAGTGGAGAGAAAAGATAGTGTTTTCAACAAATGGTGCTGGAACAACTGAACAACCACATGCAAAATAAATAAATAAATAATCTGGATATAGATCTTATACTTTTCAAAAAAATTAACTTAGACTGAATCACAGATCTATAATGCAAAACCGAATGCAAAATGCAAAACTAAAATACTTCTGGAAGACAACATAGGAGAAAACCTGGGTGACCTTGGGTTTGGCCATGAGTTTTTAGATATAACACCAAAAGCATGATCCCTGAATGAAAAACTTGATCAGCTGGACTTCATTAAGATTAAAAACTTCTGCTCTGTGAAAGACACTGTTAAGAGAATAAAAAGACAAGCCATGGATTAGGAGAAAATATTTGTAAATATCTGATAAAGGACTTGTACCCAAAACATACAGAGAACTCCTAAAACTCAGTAATAAGAAAACAAAAAATCCAATTTAAAAGATGGGCAAAAGATCTGAAGAGATACTTCACCAAAAAGAAGATATCCAGATGGCAAACATACATACAAAGAGAGGCTCAACACCGTAAGTCATTAGGGAATTGCCAAGTAAAACAACACACCACCACACACCTATTAGAACAGCTAAGACCCGAAACAGTGCCAACATCAAATTCTGGTAAGGGTGTGGAGCTACATTCATTGCTGGTGGATGGGGTGGATGTACAATAAAATTGTACAGCTACTTTGAAAGACAGTCTGGCAGTTTCTTACAAGGCTAAACGGAGTTTATCAGACAATCCAGCAATCGGGCTCCTAGGTATTTTTACCCAAATGAGTTGAAAACTTTTGTCAGCACAAAAGCCTGCACACAGACGTTTATAGCAGCTTTACTCATAATTGCCAAAAACTGGAAGCAACCAAGAAGTCCCTCCAAAGGTGAATGGATGAGCAAACTGTGGTACATCCATTTAATGGACTGTTGTGCAATAAACAGAAATGAGCATTGGGGCGCCTGGGTGGCTCAGTCATTTAAGTGTCTGCCTTTGGCTCAGGTCACGGTCTTGAGGTCCTGGGATCGAGCCCCGCACTGGGCTCCTTGCTCAGCGGGGAGTCTTCTTCTCCCTCTCCCTCTGCCTCTCCACCCGGCTTATGCTCTCTCTCACTAACTCTCTCAAATAAATAAATAAAATCTTTTTTTTAAAAATGAGCATTAAGCCAGGGAGAGACATGAAGGATACATTTGTATACAATGCACATGGCTAAGTGAAAGAAGCCAGTCTGAGAAAGCTACATACTCTGTGGTTGCAACTCTATGACGTTCTGGAAGAAGGCACAATTATGGAGACAGTAAAAAGATCAGTGGTTGCCAGGGGTTCTTGTGGCGGGGGAGGCAGAGAGGGGGATGAATGAGTGGAGCACGGGATTTTTAGGGCAGTGAAACTATTCTGTGTGACACTATAATGGTCGATACATGACATTATGCATTTATCAAAACCCATAGAACTGTCAACACAAAGAGTGAGCCCTAATATAAACTATACACGTTAGTTAGAAATAATATATCAATTATAACAAGTGTACCTCACTAACACAAAATGCTAATAAAACAGGAACACAGGGCACCTGGGTGGCTCAGTTCATTGGGCGACTGCCTTCGGCTCAGGTCATGATCCTGGAGTCCCTGGATCAAGTCCCGCATCGGGCTCCCTGCTCGGCAGGGAGCCTGCTTCTCCCTCTGACCCTAACCCCTCTCATGTGCTCTCTCTCATTCTCTCTCAAATAAATAAATAAATAAAATCTTTAAAAAACAAACAAACAGGAACTCAGCAGGGGGTGGGGGGCCGGGGGAACTCTCCACACTACTGCCCAGTTTCTCCGGAAATCGAAAACTGTTAAGAAATAGTCTATTAATTTAAAAGAAAAGCCCTATACGGACAGATTGTTATTACTCCTATTTTATAGAGATTATTATCACCCTCATTTTAAGGAGGAATATTTTATTTGCCCTTTTTTACAGAAGAGGACATTATAGCTTAAGGAAGTTGCATGCATCATTCAAGCTCACACAGACGGCGAGGGGCAAGGTCAAGCTTTGATTAGTGGACAGGTGGCCAGAAGCCCCTCAGGGTGTGGTACCCAGAACCTACCAGTACTTGGGACAGACACACAGACGAATGTCTGAGGCCCCGCTCAGCTACCTTCCACCCACGTCCCCGCACCACAGCTCTCCTGGTGGACCGGAGCAGGACCGTGCCACCCATGTGCTGAGCCTGCTCTGTGTGCAGTCATGGCTGGGCTCTTCCTGCTCACCATTCTTCACCTTCTACGTGCAGGAAGCCCAGCAGGTGTTTGAGGAAGCCTATCCCCATCAGGTTGGTTCAGTACCAAGAGGTGAGTTGATGTGCAGAACACAATGATAGCTTAGGGTTGAGATATGAGCTTTGCTCCAGTTGCCATGGCACCAAATAGACTAGAAAGACAGGGTACGGGCATAAGTTTGGACTGCCACCACCACCCCTTCTTCCAGCATGGGAAGCCCATCATGGAAGAGGATGGCATCAGGTCCAAAAGCATCACCTCCCATTATGACCAGGACTGAAGGGGCCCCAGGTAAGGGAGAGGCGACATCTGCCATGGGAACCACCGAGACCACCCTTGGATGGGAATCAAGAGTAGAGCGGAGGGCAGTCGTCCTGAGTGCTCACTGTGAAGCTAATCTCAGACAAGTGGGAAATGTCTAGAACAATTAGCAAACCTCATCGAGCTACTGACCTTGGGCCCTGCTAGGGACTGCCTATGTTCCCTCAGAATATACATGTTGAAGCCCTAACCCCAGTGTGAAGGTATTTGGAGATGGGGCCCTTGGGAGATCATTAGATCACGAGGGTGAAACCCTCACAAATGGGATTATTGTCCTTATAAGAAGAGATATAAAGAGAGGATCTCTCCTCCATGTGAGGACATAGCAGGAAGATGGCTGTTGGCAAATCAGGAAGTGGGTCCTCACCAGAACCTGACCCTACTGGCGCCCTGAGCTCGGCCTTCCCAGCCTCTAGAACTGTGAGAAAAAAATTTCTGTTGCTTAAGGCACCCAGTCTATGGTATTTTTATTATAGCAGCCTGAACCAAACAGGCATTAAGATTTGGGGAAGAAATCTGGATTGGAGAAGAAACAGGAAAGAATCTGAGGTGGTGATGAAAGACTCCTTTGGCTGTAAGAAAGTTTTTCACCCTGGGAAGGAGGCCATGTGTCCTCCACTGCCTGGAGGCCCAAAAGCCAGTAGACTGGGCCTTTGAAGGAGAGGACTGGTCAGGGTCAGGGCTGTAGCACACAGTCCTGGCTCCGCCACCAGCTGGCTCTAGAATAAGGATCAAAAGCCTTAAATTGTTCATAGCTTTGACCCAATAATTCCATTTCTCAATTATGGATTTGATAGCTTACAGAATATCAACTCATAATTGACTTAATAGTAATTGAAATTTATGTCTATCAAGATTTTGAAGTAACACAAAAACTTAATATTGTAATGTTAAGTATAAAATGGGATACATAATTATCTACTAAGAATAACCCCCACTATGTCAAATAAAATGTGTAGAAAAGAAGACCAGAAAGAGACATACCATGATGTTAGCACTGACAGGTATGGGCCGTAAATAAATATAAAAGAAAGTGGCTTCTGTCTACATGTCTACATTTATAACTTTTCTGTCTTATCACTTCTATGAAGGAAAATATAAAATTAACTTGATTTTTAAAACAAAATATGATTGATCAGAAGATTCAATATCAGGCGCCTGGGTGGCTCAGTTGGTTAAGCGACTGCCTTCGGCTCAGGTCATGATCCTGGAGTCCCTGGATCGAGTCCCGCATCGGGCTCCCTGCTCGGCAGGGAGTCTGCTTCTTCCTCTGGCCCTCCCCCCTCTCATGTGCTCTCTCTCATTCTCTCTCTCTCAAATAAATAAATAAAATCTTTAAAAAAAAAAAAAGAAGAAGATTCAATATCATAAAGATGTCAATTCTCCTCAAATTGATATGGAAATTCAATGAAATCACAATAAAAATCTCAGCAGGCTTTGTGTGTGTGTCTGTGTGTGTATACATGAAAGGTGACAGGCTGATTCTAAAATTTGTTTGCAAATGCCAAGAACCAAGATTTACCAAGTTAAATGTGAAGACCAAGCTAGAGGACTTACACTACTTTCTATAGCCTGAATTATTGTGTCCCCCAAAATTCATGTTGAAATCTTAATCCTCCTGTGATGGTGGTATTAGGAGGTGGGGCCTTTGGGAGGTACTTAGGTGATGAGCGTGGAGCCCTCACAATTGGGATTAGTACCCTTATAAAACAGACCCCAGAGAGCTTCTTGCAGGTGAGGACACAGTGAAAACATGGCTGTCTATGAACCAGGAAGCACCTTGATCTTGGATTCCCAGCCCCTAGAACCATGAGAAATAAATTGCTGTTATTGATAAGCCACCCCGTCTGTGGAATTTGGACAAAGACACAACTACTACCAAGATTGTTGTAAAGCTTTAGAAACTAAGGGCAATACTGGTTCCAGGACAGACAGACCAATAGAATAGAGAGTCCAGAAACAGACCACACATGTGGCACTTGATGTACAACAGAGGTGAAGTGCAGGGCAGTGAGGAAAGGAAAGTCTTTTCAATAAATGGATCAAGTGAGTATCCATATGAGGAAAAAATCTTGACTCCCTACTGACTCAACGTGCAAAAAATGATTGCAGTTCAAGTCTAGATCTAAATGTAGAAGATAAAACAATGCTTCTAAACATAATAGAATATCTTCATGACTTTCAGGCGGGCAAAAATCTCTTAAACAGGACCCAGAAACCACTAACCATAAGGGAAAATAGTGGATAAAGCTGGGCACATTAAGATTAAGAACTGTTCATTGAAAGCTACCACTAAGAGAGTGGCAAGACAAGCTAGAGAGTAGGGGGAAATACGGCAATACGTATAACAGATGAGGACCTTGTATCCAGAGTATATAAAGAATCCTGCAAATGAGTAAGAAAAGGACTACAGCCCAATATAAACACAGGCAGGAGAAATGGACAAATCCTTTACCACAGACGCTATCCGCGGCCACGTTAAAACCACAGTAGGATATTGTTTCAAGCCCATAAGAATAGCTGGAATGAAAAGACCAACAATAAAGTGCGAGCAAGGATGTGAAGCAACTGGCACTCGCCCTCACTGTTGGTGGAGTGTAGGAGTGTTTACCCACTCTGTTAGGCTGTCTGGCCAAGTCTACTAAAGTCTACTACATACCTCCTCCGTGACCCACTAATCCCATCTGTAGGTATAAACCCAAGAGAAATGAGTGGCCATGGGTCCCAAAGGGCATATACAAAAATGTTCTTAGCAGCATTAACAACCCAACGCTAGGAAGAACCCACACGCCCATTAACAGTGGAATAGATCGGAAACACGTGGTATAGTCATACAATGAATACCACCCAGCCAGGGGACTGAGCAATCTACAAAGGCACATAACACAGATGACTCTCATGGACATGAGGTTGAGAGAAAGAAACCAGAGGCAAGAATGCGTGCCTTGTGATGGCATTTACATCAAGTACAAAAGTAGGCAAAACTAATCTATGTTGATGGGAGGCAGGATGGAGATTCCCTTGGAAGGATGGCTAGAGAAAGGAATGGGGTACAGGGGACTTCTGGGGGTGTGGGTGATGTCCTTGACCTGGGTGCTGGATGTTCAAGAGAGAATGTTCACTCTCATCTGGTCCTCCTCCCCAGGTGCCTCCCACTCCTGAGCCAGAGCCTTCTCCCTAGACAGCCTCTCTTTATAGAGCATCCCAACCTCAGCCTGCAGACTTCATATCAAAGTTCTTAGACAACTTTCTTCAGCTGAAGGCCACCTCACAGATACTCCTATGACCTTCAGCAGTGCCCTCACCCTGTCCCTCTGCTCCTCTCTCTCCTCCCCCTCTCTGTTTCCTGAACTTCCCAGCTCTGCAGGGCCCCATTGCTCCCCATCTCTGCTACCATCCTCCTCGAGTCCTGGCCCCACTCTGCCTGCCTCCCATCCACCCGCTCTCCCCACGGCAGATGGAGAGAGCTATTTCCTTTCTTCCAGTCCTCCAAACACTTCGGCCCATCTGCTTGGCATGCCCTCCTCCCCCTGCACCACCAGACAACTCTTACTCTCCTTCAAACTCAGCTGAATTATCATCTTATCAGAAAAGCCTTTCTCAACCCCCACTACACCCACCCAGAGCTACCCGCCCTCCTCCCCCATGTCACCCAGGACTCTTGTCATCACTTGATGTTCGTGCATCTTCCCACTAAGCTCCATGAACACAGGGACTGGGTCTCACTCACTGGCTGGCACATAGTAAGTGCTCAATAAGGACTTTAGAATGGTTAAATGAATGAACAAATGAATTATATGGCTATGTCCACAGCTATTACCATCTCCTCTACCATATGAGCCTCGTGAAGGCTCCTGATCTGCCAAACTGCATTCTGGGAAGCATGTTATTTTGGCTTACCTCCTGACTGTGTCTGGTCCAGTCCCCCAAAACCAGGCCTTTCAGAACAAAATCTACCAGACTTGTGATGGCATTAATAAGCAAAGATTATTGACTCGCACACAGGAGTCAGCTTTGGCTCCAGGCAAGGCTGGCTGGGCAACATCAAGCCATTTCATCAGCTTCAGTGTCCCTCTCACCCCCTCTGGACAGCCTACTCCTCAGGTGGACAGTCTCTTTGTGGAGACAGGACGGCCACCAGCAGCTGCAGGCTGGTCACCTCTCCTGTCCTCAAGCCCAGCACAAAGACGACCTCTCTTCCCCAATGCTTTCGACAAAAGTCCCAGAACTTCGTTTCTTTGGCCAAACTTGGATCACATGTCTATCCCTGAACCAATCTCTGTGGGCCAAGGGATGGGATGCTCTGACTGGCTACTTCTTGGGGCTGTAGACCCAGCATGTTGGCCTTGCTGGTGAGAACCCCTGGTTTGATTTATAAAAACACCAGTCACCATTTATTCCAGGCTTTGTATGGTCCAGACCTCTCACTCAACCTGACATCTGTGGTCCTGTTTCATCTTCACATGCATCCAGCCAGGACAGAATTGTGATCTCTGTCTTAGAGACAAAGAAATGGAGCTCTGGGCAGGGGAGTGACTTCCCCAAGGTCAGTGGCAGGATAAGAACCTGACTCCCAAGTCCAAGCTTTGGCCAAGCCAGCCTCTTCCTGCCTCCCTGATCCCAACCCCTGCACAAGCCCACTGGCCCCTGCCGTCCATGACTCAGCACCTCCCAGACAGCAGCAGAGGTCTATAGCAAGCTCTGCCAGATGAGAAGGGCACGCCCTCCCTCTGCCCAATGCCCCGCGTGCCTCCAGCTCAAACAAGCAGGTGGAGACTGAAAGGAGCAGAGTCACCATGGGCCAGCCTTGACCATTCCCCACTCCGGTGCTGCTCCCTCCCCCCCCCCCCCCCCCCCCCCCCCCCCCCGCCTGTCCCAGGGCCAGGAGCCAAAGCTGGGGGAGGGGTGCAATGAGCCATGTGTGGGCAGCAGAGGAGCTCCCAGGGTCCCCACTCTGAGCAGGGGCCAGCATTCTTGGGAGGGCAGGGCCCAACCGGCCCCGGGCTGTATGGCCTGGCTCCCGCCACCCGTGCAGAAGAGTGGAGAAGCGTGGTGAGCCCGATGCCCATCACAGAACAAGACTGAAATAAATACCACATTTCCATTCGATTCATGTTTTAAATGTATTTGCCCTTTCAAATCCACCGTCAAACTAAGATTGTCCCCATGCCCCCTCTTGATACTCTTCCTCGAATTAAGTCCCAGAAATGAAGTTCTAGCTCCAACCGCACATGTGGGTTTGCCTTTTAGTAATAATAATTAGTATCAGCAGCAGCTTTCTCTTATACTGGATCAGGTCTGTGCCAGGCACTATTCTGAGGTCCTTAACATAGTCGGTTAGCCCCCTCGACGGTTCTATGAGGTTCAACATCATTTCATCCCCATTTTACAGATGAGGAACCTGAGACCCACGATGAAAGCTGTCCAGCCCCTCCGACATCCCTGTCAGTGTCTCCGGCAGCTCCGGCCGAGACTCCGTGCAAAAGAGCCTAACACACACCAGGCCTCTGCCGACCACAGTGTCTTTTGCTGCATTTCCATCTTTGTCTACTTGCATCATGTTCTGTTTTGCCGCCAATCCCCAAAACTCAGAAGTAGGTGTGGTAAAAATCCTAAATGATTCTTGGAATCAATTTCTTCAATTATCTGTACCCTTAATTAATTCATCCAATAAATGACATCTGATAGTGAGGCTTCTAGGGATGGAGCAGGGGGCAGACTGGAGGCCCAGATCACACAGCACCCCAGGGGACACAGCCAGGAAGCTGGATTTTATCTCATGGTAACGAGAAGCTGATCACAATGGCTAACCTTTAGGCTAGGAGCATGGGCTCCAGAGCCAGATGGTCTGGGTTTGAATCCCGACCGTATCACTCACCAAATGCAGGACCCAGGGTGAGCTACTCTCTGGGCCTCAACTTCCTCACTGTATAATGGGGCTTGAGATAGTACCAACCCCAAAGGCAGCTGTAAGGACACCGAGCTTGCACATGTGAAGTGTTAGAGCAGGACCTGGCACACAGTAAGTGCTCAATAAGTGCTCACCCTTTAAGGTCTTTAAGTCACTTCTGCTGGAAAGAGCAAGGACCCCCATTTTGCCACTAGAAGACAGGCCCAGGTGACGTGGCCATCTCTCAGGTTACATGGTTAAAGCCACTAAGTATCCAAGGACGGGGGCCTCCTGCAGGCCCGGGCCTGTCCTGAGTACCAGAGCAGCCTACTGCCACAGACCCCTCCTCGGGAGGAGAGCCCAGGCCCCTGAGCCCCCAGGGTAGCTGGGGCTTTGGTCCAGCTGCCCCTGGCAACGGAGGAAGCTGTGGTCTGGGCAAGCACTTCCGGTGCTCTGATTCCTCTCTCCAATTACTCAGCTCTGCACCCTCATGGGGTTCCAGCGAGTCCGACCAAGCTCAGCACGGCACCCTAGGGTCCAACTGGCACGTCCTCCATGCAGGGCAAACCTCAGCAAGCACCCGCTGGACGCCCAGCACTCAGAAAAGAGGCCAAGGTGCCACAGGCATGATCCCCCCACATCCCTCCTGGCTCCTCCACCAAGACAACAGAAGCTCGATCCTGCATGAGAGAGCACCAGCCAGGTGCCCGGTACGCAATAGGCACTTCATGAATACTCACCTATCTACTGTGAAAAATACCTCACTGGACAGGTACGAAGAATGGACTGCACCCATCCAGAGGGGAAAAGCCTGGAATCTGATGGAGTCACAGGATAATTCAGCATGCCCAAGCCCTGTCCCATCAGTGGCCTCTTACCATCCTGGGCTTGGGCTCTGATGTGACAGACTCTGGAATCCACACACTTGGAGCTGAGTCCTGGCTCTGTTGCTAATTTCATTTGAGACTTTGGGCCTCTGAATCCCCATTGGTAATACTGGTGATTTGGACCAGGTGTTTGTGAACTCTTAGAGCCACTTGGCTTCTTCTTTTTTTTTTTTTTTAAAGATTTTATTTATTTATTTGACAGAGAGAGACACAGCGAGAGAAGGAACACAAGCAGGGGAGGTGGGAGAGGGAGAAGCAGGCCTCCCGCTGAGCGGGTAGCCCTATGCAGGGCTTGATCCCAGGACCCTGGGATCATGACCTGAGCCGAAGGCAGACACTTAACAACTGAGCCACCCGGGTGCCCCTAGCCACTTGGCTTCTAAAGGCACATTTACTGGTGCCCCATTCTGTGCCCGGCCCTGGGCTCAAGGATCCCACCCTGCTGGAGGGGAGCCTCTGCGCTAGTGGCACAGAGAGTACTTGCTCTACCCTGGAGGACCTCCTGGGGGAGGTGATCCAAAGCTGGGTCTCACAGGATGAGTAGGAGGTGGGCAGGTCAACGAATGAGGGTCCACATGTGGCACCAAGCAGTCACAGTCGGACTAATGTGACTTCGTGAAGGAACTCTGGGAGACAGGAAGGGACAGGAAGGGACGTCTGGAGTCCAGAGAACAATTAGGGGCAGGTGCTGGGATCCAGGTGGCCTGTGGACATCCCAGCTGGAGCTGACTATAGAATGTTTTGGCCTAGGGGCTGAGGACTCCTCAGGCCACAGTTGGAGGCAAGGCCATGGGAGCAGACAGGACTGTCAAGAGAGGCTGCAGAGGGCAGCTGTCAGCAGGAACGAGGTAGGAGAATGCCAGCAGCCCCCAGCTTAGAGCAGGAAGAGAGGTGCAGGACTGTGCTCCCCAATGTGTTCCCCACTCAGGAGGACAAGGTCTTCAGACTCTGTTCCCAGTACCCCCCACTCAGCACAGGGAAGACACATGGCAGGTGCTCAGCAAACGTTCGGGTTTTTTAAAAATCCTTTCAGTTGGATCAAGGAAACCAGGAGGGGTGGGGGAAAGTGAAGCCTAGGGGAGTGGGTCCGCCAGGAGGAGGGAGCAGCTTCCAGCCTCAGGGCCGCTGGGAGGTCAAGGCCACTGGTTTGGGCTCCAGGCGGGTAAAGAGGGACTGGCAGACAGTGAGTATGGAAACTCTCTCCAGACCTTCTGATGGAAAATAGACCAGGCAGAGGGAGAAGGAGGGAGGGGAAGGGGGGCTGAAGGAGGCTGAGGGGAGCAGGAGGGAGAGAACAGCAGCGCAGGGGAGTGTGGAGACAAGGAAGGCTCTAAATACCAAACCAGCTGCTTGCTGAGTGACCTCAGGAGAGTCGACTCTCTGAGCCTCAGTTTCCCCAACTGTAAAATGGAAGGGAAGTAGCCCCATGTGGGTTACAGGGAACATCAAATGAGTGAACCATGTGAAGCATCTAGCACAGTGTCCAGAGCGCCACAGGTCCCCAGAGAAGATACCACTGTCACCCTCTCATGTGAGCCCCACTCTACCCCCCTGTTTGCACATGAAGAAACTGAGTCACAGACAGATGAGCAGCTGGCCAGCACCCAAGCTCTCAGTCCCACCCCAAACACGCAGCAGCACCAGCCCCTTGCTGCCGTGGGAAAGGTACCTGGCCCCGAGCCCGGTACGAGAGACATCTGTTGATTGAATGAATGGGACAGACTGAGACAGAAACCAGAAGAAGGCTGTCCTGGCCTGGGGTCAGCAGTGCTGCAGAAGAAAAAGAGGGACCCCAGAAGGTAGCCAATCCGAGCCAGGCTCAGAACCCCAGGCACCACCCACCGCAGGGATTCTCACTCCAGAGTGTCCCTCACGTTCACCCGGAGAGCCTGTTAAAACTCAGATTCCTGGACCCCACCCCGGACCTACTGAGTCCAAGTAGCAAAGGGAAGAGTTCAGGGATGTGCACTTCTAACCTGTGCCCAGGTGAGGCCAAAGCAGCTGGCCCCTGGGCCACAATTTGAAAGAGATGGATGGACATGCCCTTATTTTATAGAGGAGAGAACCAAGGTCCAGAGAGGGAAAGAACTAAGAATGAGATCACAGGCAAAGCCATACAGGGCCTGACTGATAAGCTAGCTGGTTGTCCAGGTCCCAGGCCACTGTCACTCCTGCAGTGCCTGCAGGAGCCCCAGAGGGCAGAGTGGAAGGCAGGGACAGGGAGAGCCGAGAGAAAGAAGGAAGAGAAAGTACAGGATAATAGCTCACATCTAAGGCAAGCACAATTCAAGAGGTAACGCCGATTGCCAAGCCCTCACAGCTGCCATGTGTCAGGACATGAACCCAGATCTGTCTGACGCTAGTCGACCCCCAAACCACCTATCCACACTGCCTCCCAGAGAAGCCAGAAAAGGAAGAAGGGAGAAGAGGAAGGGGCAGCCGCAGCAGGTCTGGCAGAGGCCCCAGGAGAGAGAGGAGGCTGGGCCTGTGCAGAGAGGGGGCAGTGTGCCCTCTGTGCCAGGCCAGGTGGCCGAGCCAGGCTGGCTGCTGCGGGCCAGGGAGCGCCTGCCCATCTCGGTGCCCCACGGTTGCCATGCCGACCCCCAGGCTGTGTTTGCGGATGTTGTATTTGATTTCACACTTTTGGAACTCCAATTACGTCATTTCGCAACACAGGGTTGCCATGACAGCCAGCCCCATGTTCCCGGGTGGCTCATACCTTGGGAGAGGGGGAGGGGCTAGCTGGCTCCCCCCCACCACCACCAAAAGTTAACCCAGAACCCATTCTGGGGAGGCCAGGAATGTGGGGCTGGGAAGCACCTTAGGGATCAGTTAACATCTACATTTTGTGATGGGGAAACTGAGGTCTGGATGGCGAGGATACACTTCCTGACCCCATCCCCAACCAATGCGCTCCCCTCGCCCCATGCCCCACACCCCTTCTGATGGAGTCTTTGCACACCTGGCTGCTCATGGGCTGAGGGGCTGACAGCTGGCGCCCCCAGCAATCAGCCTGGCCGCCTGCCCTGACCCTGCTCTCTGGGGATCCAAAGCCCCTGGTCAATATGCTACATTTACAGACTCATGCATGAGCAAGTGTGGAGGTGGGCTGGTGTCAGACTGGGTTCAAATGCTGGCTTCCCACTAACTAAGAATGAGCTCTAGCCAAGTGGGGCCCCCTCATTGAGCTTCTATTTCTACACCTGAAAACACTTCCAGAGGTAAAAGAAACTCCAACTAACACTATTGCATCTACTAGGTTAATAGGTGTTCTAGTAGATGCAATAGTGTTAGTTGGGGTTCCTTCCTTCCTTCCTTCCTTCCTTCCTTCCTTCCTTCCTTCCTTCCTTCCTTCCCTCCTTCTTTCCTTCCTTCCTTCCCTCCTTCCTTCCTTCTTTTTTTTGTCATTGCCCTGTCATCGTATCATCGTAGCTAAGTTCTAGACTCTGCAACCAACCTGCTCTGTGACTTTGGACTTTGGGCAACTGACTTTCCTTCTCTGGTCCTCTAAGCCAGTAATGTGATGATCTTTCTCCAAAGCTCACTCCCTCACCATTGGACTCTCCATTCCTTAGCCCTAAATTCCAATTATTTACCCTCTTTATCTGCTGGCTTCTATCTACTGGGTAAAGGCAGAAAGGCTGCTGGGCTTAGTTCAAAAACCTCAGCATAGGTCCCAGCTCCCACTCACTAGCTGTGGGAAGAGAGCAAATCTGTCCATGGCCAGATGTCCATGGCTCCCGTCTTTCTTACCTGTAAACTGGGATTAGCAATCCTTCCCTCACCTCTGGGCCAGAGGCTCCCGGAGAGGATGCAAAGCTTCTCAAAAGGGCACAGGACTTTTTCATCACCAAGATCACAGCCATCCTTGCGAAGGATCGGTCCCCCAAAAATCTGAGAAACAAACAGCTATTTAAATTTCCATTTTTTAGATGAGGAAAATGAGAGCCAGAGGGGTGACAGGAGCTGCCCAATTTTAGCAAAAAGAAAAAAAAAATCCTGAAAAATGTGTATCGTTACTGCAGAGGAGGCCATGTCCTGGAGGCAGTATCACAACGATGACCAAGGAGACCGCTTAGTGCCCCCAGTGCCACCCAACTCCCCACCCAGCCTCCGCGGCCCTGGATGTTTCCCCAGACCCGGAGCCAGGACCGACACGAACTGTTTCCCCTTGGTGCCGCCTCCAGCTTTCACACGCTCGAGTTTGCTGGAAAAATCAAACACTGCCACGTGTGCAGGTGACACTTTCTGGGCACGTGCTCATTCCGGCCAGTGCAGCCCTGCGAGTCACTCTGGGGCCCAGCCTTTGGGCATGGGCAGAGCACAAGCTTGGGAGTCCGACTGGCCCGGGTTCAAGTCCTCGCTCCCCGACATGGTCCCAGGCCCTCGACCCTCACAGGTGCAGCCTCCTCATCTGTGAAGTGGGAATGATAATGCTCATTTCTGAGTCATCCAGAGGATGAACTGACACGGCACGTCCCGGCACAAAGTTGCTCACTAAATGGCCACTCCTGCCTTTCTTCCAGGCAGCCAGCTCCATACTGGACGCTGGGGACCCAGAGAACTGAGGCCACGGTCCCTGCGGCTGAAGAGCTTTTTCACCAGCTAATGGGTGTGGCCAAACGGATCCTCATGAGAGAACTAAAGACCATAAGCTCCAGTCAAATGCTGAAGGGACGCATCCAGTGAGTTTCTAGTGATTGTGAGCTCAGAGAAGGCAGATGCCACTGGGAGCTGGAGGAGTCAGAAAAGACTTCCTGGAGGAAGAGGAGGGAAACTGAAGGACTGCCAGCAGATAGTCACGGCACAGCCGATGGGGGAGCCGTATGGAGGCCAGGAGGGACGGTGCAGCGACAGCGACACCGAGGAGTTGGCTCTAGAGCAGCATTTGGAAGCGTGAATGGGCCGTGTGAAGGACAGACGGCGGCAGGGTCGCCGTGAGCATGCGGGCAGGCAGAATAGTACTTGCGGAGTCACAGAGGTGTGACATGGCCCAGGCACACGAGGAAGTACTGGACCAAAAAGAAGGAGGTGTTGGCTGGAAAGAAAGACAGAGGGCAAATCAGGAGAGCCTTGAAAGCCAGGCAAAAGGGCTTAGAGTTAGTCCCATAGGCAATGAGGAGTCACAGAGGCTTCTATGGAAGGGACTGACATGAACAGATTGGAGGTTTAGAAAAACAGTGTGATTAAGAGGGCCTGGGCTATGGACACTGAGAGTAAAGTTGGAGGCGGGGGACCAGAGGGAAGGTTCTGTGGTGGTCCCACTGACAATCAAAAGCTATCAAGGAGACCCGGGATGGACTTGAGACAATTTAGGAAGTAAAACTGCTAGATCTTTATTATGGCAAACTACACAGAACATAAAATGTACACTTACACCACTTTTAAGAGTTCTGTGGCGTTAATCAGTTCACCTTGTTGTGCAACCACCTCCACCGTCCAGGTCCACAATGTCTTCTTTTTCCACAACTGAAACTCTGTCCCCATTAAATGTTAACTTCATCCCCGCCTCCCATTCTACTTTCTGTCTCTATGAATTTGAGGACTTTTGGGACCTCCTTTAAGTGGAATTATACAATGCCACTTGCTTTTTGTGACTGGCTTATTTCACTGAGCATCATGTCTTCAAAATCCGTTCATGTTGTAGCAGGTGTCAGGATTTCCTTCCTTCGTAAGGCTGAATGATATTCCGTGGTATGGATGGACCACACTCCATTTAGCCATTCATCTGTCATGGCCGCCTGGGCTGCTTCCACCATCGGGCTGTGATGAAAAGCACGCCATGAACATGGATGTACAAATACCCCTTTGAGACCCTGCTTTCAATTCTTTGGGGTTTGCACTCTGAAGTGGGATTTGCTGGATCGTATCGCAAGTCTATGTTTAACTTCTTGAGGAGTTGCCATATCTTTCATGCTGGCGGCGCCTCTTCACACTCCCAGCCAGCCCTGCGCACGGGTCCCAATTCCTCCACATCCTTGCCAGCGCCTGTTATTTCTGGGTTTTGATAACAGCCGTCCTAATGGGTGTGAGGCAGTAAATTGCTTGATCCTGATGAATGACAGCATGGGAGGAGCTGAGGGGAGAGGAGCATGAGGAGAAAGAGAAGGATTCTGAGTTTGCAACTTGGCCACCTAAGTGGATGAAGATTCACCTGCTGAGCTGGGTCCCTGGGAGGGGAAATCGGCAGGAGGAAGAGCCCACAGGCCACTGAGCTTCAGGGTTCTGTGGGACATCCTGGTTGAAGATGGGAGTCTGTAGGTCTGGGAGAGTCTGTGCTACAGATAGGAAAATCACCGGCATACAATGTGAAGCCACAGCAAGAACAAGGTGACTTAGGAAGTATAGGATATGGAGAAAAGGGGGGAGACCAAGAACTGAAGCCTGGGGTCCCTCCATTTTAGGAGCAGAGCAATGAAGGCACCCACCAATGGAGCCAGAGGAGAAGCCTAAGAGATAGGAGGAAATCTAGAAAACCATTCTGAGGTTGCATCGTCTAGGATGGGGTTCTGCTATAAGCAACAGAAAATCCCAATCGGTGGCTTAATCAAGATAACAGTCTCCGTTTTCTCTTGTATAAAAGAGGTGAGGGGGAGGCAGCCCACCACCATCATAGACTCAGGCCTCTCTATCTCTAGCTCTGCTTCTCCTAGCCCTGATTTCCACATTCAAGGTCACTTCATGGTCACAAGATGGCTGCTGTAGGTCTAGCCATCACGTTCACGTTCTGGCAGCAAGAAGGAAGAAGCAAAAGCTGATTTACCTCCTAGCTGAGACCACCCAAACTCTTTTAAAGGGCTTTCTGGAAGGCCCTTCCCACTCTGCCCCCAGAGCTGACACCTCACTGGCCAGCCCCTGGTGCGAGGGAGGTTGGGAAATGTGGTCTTTCAGCAGAGCACTCTGCTTTCCCAGAAGTCTGAGTTCTGTCAGTAAGGAACCCGGGGAGAATGGCTGTAGGGGAGGCCACTGGCAGGCTCTAACACAGAAGGGAAAAGAACTCTCCAGAAAGAAAAAGTAGTAAGATGCATTAGCGAAGGTGTAAAGGGTTAACCACTGGATTAGGCAATGAAGTCTGCAGGAGGACAAGGGAGGGCAGACAGCAGTGGCTTGAAGCGTGAAGGAGGGACATGAAGACATGTTGGCTGACCACACTTGGGACCAGCTTGCTACCCAGAGAGAAGATGCCCTGGTTTGGGGTCCTTCCCTGGGAGATGAGAGGACCAGGCATAATAGGCTGTGAGAGTGGGGCCAGAGAAGGGAGGGGAGGGGAGGGGATGGGACGGGACAGAGAGAACAGGAATCAGTGAAGGTGCGGGGCTCCAGGGGTGAGGGGGGACAGTAAGGGTCCAGAAGAGAGAGGAGGGAGCAGCGGGCCACACACCACGCAGGCGGCCTCCACCTGGGGATCAGAGGACAAAGGATGGCATGACGGGGGTGGATGGTTGGGGTGGGAAACCAAGGATGTTCCCACCAAGGCCTTGGTTCTTGACAAGGCAGTGGGCACAGTCACCTCTTCCCTGGGGACGTGGATGCAGCTCTGGGGGGCGGAGGAGGGTAGTGATGAGGGCCTGGAGAGGGGACCGCCCGCCACAAGAAAAGCGAGTGCTAAGGGCCCACTGCGACTGGAAAACGTGGGTCAGGAGCGGCTGTGACCCACTGGGGAGTGACTTCCTTCAGCAACACTCTGGTGAGCAAGCAGTGGAGAGAGGAAGGTGGGTGATGGGGACTGGGGCTCTGGGGCAGATGGAGACCTGGTGGGGGGAAAGGAAGTGCTCAGCAGAGCAACACCGAGGGTCTCCGTGCACGGTCCAGGAGGGTGGGAAGTGGTTCCCATCAGGGCGGACGGCTCGGAGTTAGGGTTCCAGAGGGGGCAGTCCTGAGGGGCAAGGCCCAGGGAGGCAAAGGCAGCGGGCAGCTGAATGGATGATGGTGGCACGGAGTAGAGGGAAGGGTGTGAGCCAAGTCTCCAAGGAATGGGGAGGGTGGCAGGTGGGGTGGTGGGGGCAGAATCAAGGAGGACCCCAGCCTGACAGAAGATGGCAGGCTTATGAAGGAGGTCCCCAAGGGAAGCAGGGTCCTAGAAGGGCTGGGGAGTCAGCATCAGACAGAGGAGGTGGTGGAGCATCTGTGAGCCGTAAGGACACCCGGGACCAGTACATGGGACCAAAGACCTGGGCAGCGACAGAGTTGGTGAGGGGAAGGAGGCAAGGCAGTAAGGGGATGAGAGGAAATTGAGCTTGTGGGGCAGACTTGGTTATCCCATTTCACAGATGAGAAAACAGAAGCCCGGAGAGAAGAGACTCACCCACGGCCACACGGGGTGACTGAACTTGAACTGGCCCGAGGCCTCTGCTCCCACCACTCAAGCCTGCACAGTTCCCTTCACTCTCCAGGCCCCCATTTCCCCATCCAGAAAATGAGAAGAGCTGGTGTGGTCACTGGACCCTAGCTGTGGCCCATGAAGATTGGGCAACGGCCTGAAAGTTCTGGGGGCGAGAGATCCCTTCCCCTGGCCCTGCCCTTTTCACTGAGTCACCCCTGAAATGACAGAACTTTAAAAATTTCAAGTCTGTGTTGGGTCCTCAGAGGGGCTGAGTCACCGAAAGGCTGGAGGCTGGAGGAAGCCAGTGACTGCTGCAGGTGATGTCGGGCTGCCTCCAGGACCATGACCCAGGTGCCCTCTCTCACCAGGGCCTGCCTCACATCCAACCTTGCTACCCCGTCTATGCTGATGTCCATCCGCTACACGCCACTGGGCCCACCTTCCCACAGCCAGGCTGCTCCTTCTCCCTCTCCCGCTCTGAAGTCCTCCATGGCTCCCCATCACCTAAAGAAGTAGTCAGGTTCTTACACAGCCTGCCAGGTCCTTTGTGATCCAAACCCATTGCCTCTGTAGCAACACCACCCACAAGTCCTCCCCTCCACACTCTTGCTCAGCAACTCCAGGCCAGGGTCACACCACCCCGCCACCTCCACCCAATGGAGGATGCTCATTCCTCTCTGCCAATCCAAATCCTACAAACATACAGCCATAACCCCAATGTTTCCATGTCCTCCAGGGTCATCCATGGCCTTAATTTCAAAATACAATCATTCCAAACTCCATGCCCCAAACCGCAGGCGATCCAGTGCTCTTCTGGGTATTTCTGACCCCCTAGCAGGCTACGGCTCCCACCTCCTAGTTCTGCTCTTGGCCAGAAGCACGTCTCCACCGTATCCTGCGTCTGCCAGCCCTTCTCTGCACCTGCGTGCAGTCTCTGCCCTGACTGCCTCATCCCGAGGGCCCCACAGACTTGAGGCTGTGTGAGCCATAGTCCTCACAGAAGGTTCGGGGAAAGGAGAGGGTTCTGAACCTAGCCAGCAGCACCATCAAAGTGAATGTTCCACTTACTGTCCAGAACGTTCCAGGGCCCTCCCTGCCAGCCCGCTCCCTGGCTCTGGCTGCCCTCATGCTCCCAAGCCCCTCTCTACCGAGGGGACCCTGTTCGTATCCACTCTGTTCCCAGTCCAGGGCCTCCCAAAGTATCCGTGCAGCGGCCAAGAAACAACACCCAAACTCCTGCTCCTCCTTACACAGAACCACGTCCTTCACTTCTCCTCCCAGACCAGGCCGCGTGGTGCGACTGGGGACCTTCCCTTTTCTTTCATAACCAAAAAGGGCCTCTCAAGGGGTCTCCCATAGCAAAAACACAGGCCCCTTCGGTGACAGCCCCATCCCAAGCAAGGGCAGCTAGCTGCCTTTAGCCCCTTACTTAAGTAGCAATGTTTTTGTTTTCACAGAATAGAATTTTAGAGTCAGTAGCGGAACCACCAAGTCCAAGGTCATTTAACAGATAAGAGGTGGACTGAGACCCAGAGATCAGGATCCCACACAAAGCAAGCCCAGCAGTTTAGTGCCAAGCCTGGGCCAGAACCTAGTTCTCTGACTCGAGCTCTTGGGCTTCCCTACTCCCCACATCGCCTGCTCTTCCGTGTCCAGGACAAAGGGGAGGAGGTAAGGAGGGAACTGGCATCTACTGGGCACCTACTATGTGCCGGGCCTGGTACTAAGCACTTTCTGGGAATGATGCCATTTAAACCTCAGGTCTACTCTATTATCCCCATTTTACAGACGAAGAAACTGACACGCAAGGAGGAAGCCCACAGTCAGCCACTCAAGGTCTATCAGCTCAGCCCTGCAATTATAACCAAGCCCAATTCTTTAAGGATCATACCCAGCTCGGTCTGAAGTGGGGTTCCTCTTCTGCACAACAGTAAAAGCAGACGCTGGCGGAGTCCTTGCTTGTGGCCAGCACCGTATGAACATTTCCCATGATTCACCCCCATCCCGGGAAGCTGTAGAATTATTCCCATTTTACAGACAAGCAACCCGAGGCTCGGAGAGGTGAGGTGTCTCTCACCGTGGATTAGTGGTGGAGGGAGACTCACACCTAGATCCATCTGGCTCTAAGGCAATATTCTCTCCACTCCCCTTCTCCCTTCCTGCTTGGGAGAGGCAGGTGTGGGCACCAAGGCCTGTTCCTGCCTCTCCCCTCTATCCTACCAGCTCCAGGGCCTCATTTAGCCCCACTCGTGGATTCGCTTTTGGGCACCTGGAATGTGGTTCTGGACATCGTGTCAGCCTAGAAGGGGCAGCCCCTCCTGCCCCGCACTTCCCGCCCAAGCTCTGCACAGAGGATTCGGTCTATGGCTAGGAGAGACCCCTCTGGGCAAAACCCAGGCAGCCTGGCTTAGGTTGTTCCTCACTGGAAGTTCACTCCGGGACTGAACTAGCTGACCCTGGGGTCTCATCCCGGCCAAGATGGGGCAACCCCCTTCCTCCAGGCACTTTCACCACCGCCCTCCCCTCCCATCCGGTTGCTGAGGAAGAGGCATTCAGCTCCTTTATACCAGGAGGTGGGATAGATCTGCAGATCTGAGGGACGTCTCCCCTCGAGCTCCAGGGTTGCCAGCAACAGAATCCAACTGGGCTTCCTTCCGCTGGAGGGGCATTGACTGGGAGGCTGCAGGGGGCTCACAGTGGAGGGCCGCTGGGAGAAGCAGGTGCAGACTGAAGCCCAGGAGAAGGAGGGCTTGAATCTGTCCCAGCAGCCCCAGCAACCTCTCAGCTCAGAGCCGCCCCCCCCCCAATCTCAGAATGACCCAGTCCCTGTGGCTGACAGAACACGGTGACCAGGCTGGCTTTTGCAGGTCACACGTTCCACCCCTGAGAGTGGGGAGCCTCATGCAAACAGCAGACTAAGGGTGGACAGGGGTGAACCCCAGGGCTCCCGGACACTGGACAGTCAAAACCCAACCATCTGCCTCTGCAACAGACCTCAGACATTGCTTCCTCCACGTAGGCAGACTAGAGGTTTCTCTGGCTTAGACATCCCTAGAGACGGTAAACAGCCAGGGAATAACCTCAACTCCAATCCCAGCTCCATTTCAAGCCACGAAACCTTGGCCAAGTCACTTCACCTCCCGGAGCCTCCACTTCCTCATCTGTAAAATGGAGAGAACACTGACCCCTTGGAACTGTGAAAAATTAAGAAGTTGGTTGCAAAGACACACACCATGGTACAGCCCCTGTAGCAGGCCCACAGAAAAAGGCCACCTTTCTCTCTTAATCAATCCCACTGGCTGATTGAATCCTTTCTCTTGTCTTATCCAGATTGCCCACTGGCCCCATCCTCAAAGCCTGTGGGAAAGTAACGTCTCATCGGGTGACTACAAGAGCAGGGCTCATTGGGTGGGTCCTACCAGCCCCAGATGGAGACACCTCCCGGGCCCAGCCTGGAGCCCCTGAGATGTGATGACCTGCCCTGAGTCACCGCGACAAACAAAGCCTGCAGCTCCCCCCGGAAATGGCCCCCCTCCCACGTGAGCCCATTTATCGGCAGCATCTGGGCCCAGCCAGCGCCGCCAGGGCCGGCAAGGCACTTGATGAAGCCCCAAGCCTGGACCTGCCAGGCCTCGTTGGAAGCAGAGCCGCTGGGCTCCCCTCCCTGGGCCCCCCTCCCTGGGCCAGGCCACCTGGGGCTTCAGAAGTGCTGGCGGCAAAGGGCCCCGTACTTCATCCCGCAAGTGTCTCCCCACCCTTGGCCCACTCCTGCCACCTTTCTCACAGTGGCCAAGACTCTGCCCCAGGCTCCCCCTCCTCTTACTCACCCACCAGAGGCCGCAAACGGCTGGGCCCCGGGCCAGATCCAGGCTGCAGACAGGTTCTGCGGATAAAAGCATGGCCTCTGGAGCCAGACTGGCATTTTCGAGCTCTGTGTCCTTGGGCGAGTTACCTGGCCGCTCCGAGCCTCTGTTTCCTCATCTGCAAAGTTGAGATAAACACCTCACAGAGTTGGTGTGGGGATGAGGAGCTTGGACTAGTCCACAGGAAATACACCCCAATTTTGCCTTTTATTAAATTTGAGCCAACATTTTAAAATAAGGAGATTTCACAGAAAAAATCCAGGTTTCTGGCTCTTCTTGAAAAACCAAAAGATTTGGGAAGATCCATTCCTTCAAAGCACCAGCTGGCCTCCCTCTGCAGCCAGTGGTTCTCGGCCCTGGCTGGACCTTAGAATTGAATTAGGTTCAATTTAGTAGCTGCGCCTGGGGAGTTACTAAACTATTTCGCTGCCTGGGCCCCACCTTCGACCAATTAAGTCGGCTTCCCCAGGGATGGGGTCCAGGAAGCCTACGTCATAAGGGTACCCCTGGTGATTCTAAGGGGTCGCCAGGGTCCAGGGCCTCTGCTTTAGGCAAACTATGAACTTCCCAGTTGGCCATGGTGACATTTGCTCTTTATCATTTCACAATGGTTTATTTTAATTAGAGAACAATTATTGGATCCCTGCCCCTTTAAAACTGGGAAATAGAAGGAGACCCAGAAGACCACAGGATCTCACGCACACCTGACTCAGCTCATTCATGTGCCCACCTGGCCCTGCAAAGCAGCAGCCTGTGACCCTTGTCTCTGCCCTCCCCCTGGCCAGCCTTATCCACGTACCATCTCAAAGACCAGTAACTTCCAAGCCCTCACCTTTAACCCAACCGCCTCTCTCGCTGAGCACAGCAAGAACCCTTGCTTCTCAGTGCCTTCATCTCTAATGCCTTTCCTGCCTCCTTCCCTGGCAAAATTCTACTCATCCTTCATGGCCCTGCTCAAGGGCCACCTCCTCCAGGAGGCCCTCCTCAACTTGCCAGGAAAAGCTAAAGTCCTCCTCCTTGAAGTCTCCCACTAAGCTGGGAGCTTGTCAAGAGGGAGGTTATACCTGGAGCCCCAAGACTTAGTTTGGAACCTAGCTTCCGGACCTCACAGCCTCTGCATTCACACAGCTTCCCTCCCTCACCACTCCCCTTCGCACAGGCCTCTCCTCTCCTGGCCTCTGGGCCTCTTTCCATATCTCCATCAAGCTTCAGTTCCTACTACTGACTGCCCCCATCTCTCCTCATTTCTAAGCTCAGGATGGCATTTGCTCAGGCCACTCCAGCTTCTCACTGAGCCACAATGGGGCCCTGGATTGGCTACTCTTGGGTCAAGGAGGGGAGGGGGTCATGAGGTGCAAACATGGACTCCTTGAGCAGGGATGAGGACAGGAGAGCCTCCTCTTCATGGCCACGGCAGACTCACTGACTGCCATGCGCTGTACACTTCCCCTGCTGGGTCTCAGGGTTCCCTCTGCTGACACCTTCAATGACCCCACTCCTCTCTGTTCTCTTCCCTTGCTCAGCTCCTCCCCAGTCCCCTCTCCCGTCTCCAGGCTTCCACTCCATCCAGAGACAGCTCACGGGCACGGGGCCTGCCTCCTCCTCTCCCTCCTCTTGCAAACAAACCTGTGCATGGTGACTTCATAAGACGTCTGGAGAGGTCATCCAGAGTAACTACAGGATGCGCAGTTAGATTCGAAGTTCAGACACACAATGAATAATTATTTAGTATAAGTGTGTCCCAAATACCGCATGAGACATACTTATTCTAAAAAAATAGTATTTGTTGTTTACCTGAACTTCGTATTTAAGGAGACATCCTGTATTTTCGTTTGCTAAATCCAGCAACTCTAAGGAGTCTCCTCAGCGAGGCCAGGGCCAGCGGAACTCACTCTCCACAGGGAAAACAGGTCCCTGCTGCATCTTGGTTGAGTTACACTGAATGTGCCTTTTCCAAGAAGCCCATCGATCGGGGGTGATGACAACTGGATGCTTTTCTAAATGAGTCTCAGAATTCCAGCACCACTCCACCCACGTGTCCCTCAGGGCCCTGGAGTGGCTTGAGAGAAAGGGAGTCTTTGGCTCCCGCAACCCAAGAGTCCAATCCGTGTTACCAGGACCCAGCTCCTCTCTCTCCAGCTCACTCCCTCTCCTATGTGTCGCCTCCGCTGACACGCAAGCCCTTCACCTTCACCTTGTGCCACTGCAAGACCTTCGTCCCGCTCTACAGCTTAAATCCTCCAAGCCGTGGTGGGCGCCTCCTTCCCAGCAGCCCCAGCAAAACTCTCGCAGCTTCTCCTTGCCTCTGATTGGGTCATTTCCCCATCTCTGAGCCAATCACTGTGGCCAGGAGAATCCAATGCTCTGATTGGCCAGACCTGAGTCACATGCCATCTCTGGAGCCAGTGGGAGGAGCCAGGCCCCCAGAGCTCTTTCTGGGTGCTGCGCTGGAGGGAGGGAAAATGGATCCTGCCGGGGGTCCGAGAAAGCCGGATGGCCGCTGTGATCCTGCAGGATACACCCTCTGCTCATCACACCCTCGCAGCTGTGATTCTGACATTGTCAAGAGGAGCACCTCTTTTCCATGTGAGCATTTTCCCAGATTTTACATTTAGTATTGGTTAGATGATAAACCACCTAATAATTTTTTTAAATGTGAATTCAGGAATTCCTTGGAACTGATCTGTGTTTCATTCATCACTTCAGCATCAACATGTATCTATGTATCCAGTCTGCAGACAATGCCTAATGCCTGAGAATGCACTATGACCTTGAGGACCCCTCACAATTAGGCTAGTCTGCCTTCCCAAGAATGGACCCATGGTGGAATAGCCAGAACCCGGTGTGAGATCACCCAGCCTGTGTTTGACAAGGCTTCTCAGTGAGTCACAGACCCCTTTGCCTCCTTGTCACAGCCCCTTCTGCAGGTGTATCACTGAGGACTCTGGTTGCAAGCAACAGAAATGAACCTTGTTAGCTTCAGCAAAAGGAAATATACTGGAAGGCTACCGAGAGCTCACAGAATCTGTAGGGGGCTGGAGCCCCAAGCTTGGGGACCGAGGATGTTGCAGAGGTTAAATAGCACAAGGCACAACATTGGGTTCATGACCAGAATAATACAGTAAGGATCCTGACTTGGGGATGGATGGATCAGGCTCTTCAGTTCAAGATTCCATTCCAGTAAAGGAGCTTCTGTTTAGCCTACCTTTCGCTAGGGAAGGTGAGACTCCTGCATTCCAGGAAAGGAAACCAGAGTGCTGGCCTGCAGGGGGGCTGATGCTGGCAGCCAGAAGCAACGAACATTCCCTGCAACGATGACACACCCTTCAGGTGGCTTAGATGGGGATACACCCTCCTCAATCAGGAGCATAGTGGTCAATTATTTTGCTATTAGAGTTGCCACCACTTTTTTTTTTTTTAACTTTTTGGTTATTCTGGAAGCATTCACTTGGGTTTTTCCCTGCTCTGGTTTTCTTTATGTTTCCATAATCTTTCGGCTCCTGGGTGGTCTGGTTTCCGACAGGCAGCAGCGTCAGCTGGTTCTCACAGAGTCCATGTGCTCATGGAGGAAATGTGGCCTGAGCCGATGTCACCCCACCCACAGAAAGGAAGTGACAGCTACACAAGGTGGAGAAATGTATGGGTTGTATCCGTAAGGATGATTTTGGTTACTAGGAACAGAAAACCCTATTCAAATAGCCATAAATAATAAAGGCAAATCATTGACTCACTTTTTTTGAAAAGTCCTTCAGGAAAAGCTTGATCCAGCTTTTAACAGTGCCAGCAAGGACCCAGTTTCTCTCACTCAGCTTGTCTTTTTCAAGACTGGCTTCCCTATAGTCTCAAGACACATGCCAGAAGTTCCCAAGACAAAGATCACCTCATTCGTGCTGAGTAGGGTTATCAGAGAAGCATCGTTGTCCCAGAACCCTCACACAAGTCCTGAAGTTCACTCTGACGGGACAGGTGTGGGTCACCTGCCCAACTGTAAACCAATCACTGAGCCAGGGGGTTGAAATGCACTTACTGATTTAGAGCCAGTCCCTGGAGCTGCATGGCTCCCCAAATCAAAACCACCGCTATCCAGGAGGGCAGGGGCCAGGGAGGAGAAAGATACTGGGAAAGCTACCCATACCTGCCCACTGCATTGGGCAGCCACATACATGGGAGTTAATGACTGATTGTCATAGCTGCAGTTCCCATCATGAACCACATTAAGCATTTCACATGCATGAGTTCTGTGATTTAATGAATCATCACAGAACCCTGGGAGGTAGCCTTTTAATCCAATTTTGCAGAGAAGAAAGCAGGTTAAGTGAAGTAACTTGAAGTATCATGGCTGTTATGAGTCAGAGGCAGGATATGAACCCAAAATCTGTCTGATCCCCAAATCCATTTTCCTAACCTTCACCCCATCCTGAATCTCAGTCATGTGCAAGGCGCCACTGGGGACACCAAGAAGGGAAGCACATTTATTCAACAAGCCTTAACTGAGCACCTACTGTGTTGGGCGTTCTTCCAGACTCTTGTGTACTCAACCCACTGGGAATCGCCATTTATGGCAGTGTTGGGCACTTGACCTGCATCACCTCACTGAATCCGTAAACACACTCTGGGGAAGACAGTCTTATCTCCTCTGGATCCCTGAGTTAACAGAGGGACAGTGAGGTCAATTTACTCCATGTCACCCAGCTGGTTGGGCAACTCTACTTGGTCTCACTTTCTGGGAGCTAAGTGGTCATTCTCGAAGGTCAGATCGGCAAGAAGACAGCCACATCCGCCGAGGTCCCCCGAGAAATCCAGCCTGGAAGAGCGCAGGCACACGTGGATCGAGGCGTGCTGAGAAGGCGTCCCGGGGAAGAACAAGTTTCCTGAGGTGTGGAGAATAAGGGTACAAGTTCAAGGTACCCAGGCTGCCACTGGTGCCCACCACTTCCTCCACGTTGTCTGGGCATTTGTCTGCAGTATAACCTGCTTGACTGTCTCAGTACTATTCAAACCCCAGGGTTAGCATAAGAGAATTTTAACAATTAACGATTTACAGGCCCCTGCTCAGTGCCAAGACTCCATCTCAGCCTTGCAGTCACCCTGCAGGGTAGGAACTGTAGACATCATTTTACAAGCGAGGAAACAAAGCTCGTAAGTCACGGGGCCAAGACTGAACCTCCAGGCCTGACAATCTCCTTGCTTGTCATGAGACACTGAGATTCCCCAGGCTACACACACACACACACACACACACACACACACACACACACACACCTTTATACATCAGAAGAGGCTAGTGTCCTGTCTGAGTCATCCTCCCCTAGGCTGCTCTCTGACTGGCCCTCTGACTTGGGCTCTTGGCTGTGGACTTTCTAGAACCCTCAGGCAACTCATTGTGGGTGTTCTCTCGACAGGAGGCTGGGTTCCCCGAGCTTCTCTAAATCTGCCACTCGTTTCTCGAAGCCTTAATGGAGGAGATAAGGACAGAGAGAAACCTATGAAGAAGAAGAACTGGGAGTTTTTTAATGATTTTTTTTTTAGATTCCATTATAGTGAACACACAGTGTTACACAGTTTCCGGTGTACAATGTAGTGATTCAACACTTTCATATATTACTCTGTGCCCATCATGACAAGTGTCCTCTTTATCCCCTTCCCCTATGTCCCCCATCCCCCCATGCACCTCCCCTCTGGCAAACCCCAGTTTGTTCTCTAGAGTTAAGAGTCTGTTTTTTGGTTTGTCTCTTTCTTTCCTTTTCTTAAGTTCCACATATGGCTGAGATTGTGTGATATTTGTCTTTCTCTGACTGACTTATTTCGCTTAGCATTATACTCTCTGGCTCCCCTCATGTCATTGCAAATGGCAAGATCTCATCCTTTTTATGGCTGAATAATATTCCATTGTGTATATACACACATCTTCTTTATCCATTCATCGGTCGATGGACTCTTGGGCTGCTTTCATACTTTGGCTATTGTAAATAATGCTGCAGTAAACATAGGGGTGCATGTATCCCTTTGAATTAGTGTTTTCATAGTCTTTCGGTAAATACCCAATAGCGTGATTACTGGATTATAAAATAGTTCTATTTTTATTTGTTAAGGAAACTCCAGCTATACTCCAGCTGTATATTTCCACAGTGGCTGCCAGTTTGCATTCCCACCCTCAGGTGCACGAAGTTTCCTTTTTCTCCACGTCCTTGCCAACACTTGTTGATTCTTGAGTTTTTGATCTTAGCCAGTCCGCCAGGTGCGAGGTGATCGCTCATTGTGGTTTTGATTTGCATTTCCCTGATGATGAGTGATGCTGAGCATCTTTTCATGTATCCGTGGGCCATCTGTATATCTTCTTTGGAGAAATGTCTGTTCATGTCTTCTGCAAAAATGTGGGTTTTGAAGACAGACCTGAGTTTGAATCTGGGCTCGGCCACCCACACGCTTTGTGATCCTGGGCAAGTCATCTCCTGTCTCTGGGCCTCAGTTTCCTGAGCTGTTAAGTGAGAGCCAGTAATCCCCACTCCATGGGTTGATGTGTGAACCAGAAACCTAGAAATTGTCCTTCAGGTGTTTCTCCCCCACCCCTCTGCCATCCACTCAGGTACCAAGTTTTATTCGTTTTACCTCCAAAATATATTTCAAATTCATGCACCTCTCTCTGTCTCCTATGTCCCTTTTCTCATTCAAGCCACCATCATCTCCTGCCTGGACAACTAAGGTAACTAAAGAGATGGTTTTACAGAACCATACCTTCAATGATGCCAGCCCCAGTTCCAACTCTCCAGCGGCTTCCTGTTGCTTGCAAGGAAACTCCAAGATCCCTACTGTCACGTGCACAGAGAGGCCCACGTGGGCAGAGCCCACCACCCTACAGACCCATCACTCCCCCTCTCCCTGGGGCTATCTGCACCCAACGTCCCAGCTACACTGCTCCCTCTGCCTGGAACATTCTTCCCCAACCAAAGCCAGTTAATTCCTGCTTATGCGTCAAATCCCTATTCAAAGGTCACTTCCTCAGGGAAGCCTTCCTCGATTTCTCAGACCAGATCAGACTCCCCCATTTATTGATCTCACCCTGTACTTCTCCTTTGTAGCCCTAATCACAATCACAATCATAATTACATAAGTATTGGCTGAATTGGTCCTTGAATATCTGTCTCCTTAGTCATGGGCACATTGTTTTTGCCTCTTCTTCAGGAGAACAACCCTCCCTCCCTGACCTAATGATTCCAGAGGTGGGTCCAGATTCAGATTGGATATATGTGTGTTGTTAGAAGAGGGGGGTATGGGGACTTTGGTTGGGGCAGGCATCTTCAGTACCCCATGGAGAACTCCCAGAGAAGAATGAAGCCCCAAACAAAGAAAGCAGAACCAGGAGACAGAGAGCGAGCCACTGATTCTGAAAATGTTCTTTTGCCCTGGAACCAGCGGTGTCTGAAGGTCTTCCCTATTATGTGATGCCCCCACCCCACCCCTGAGTTCTGCTGTGTTTGGCTTAAGCTGGTTTCACCTCACAAACAACAGATGAGAGCAGGCCGGTACAACTTTTCTAAACTGAAGGTCCGTGGGGATGAGGACTGGGAGCTGGTCTTCCTCAGTGCTGGGCTCAGAGCCTGCTCGCTTACTGTTACATGGAGGGTGAAGTGGCAAGTGGACAGCCCACAGCACGGCATCGGAAGGCAGTCATGATTCTTCAGAAACGTGGCACCTTTTTCTCTGCCATCACACAGACACTGCCAGTGTGACCAAAGCTTGAGCCTCCCTGATGTCCTGACTCCGGGAACCTGCCCCCCCCACTCCCCCCAGAAGGGAGACCATCCCGGCCCGCCCAGCGATGGCCCGCTGCTGTGACTTCCCTCCGCTTACCGGAATTCCACTTACCGGAATATTCCAGGGCTGACCCATCACCCCAGGTGCACGCCCAAGTAGCCAAGGTGACTGTTTACCCTCTGCCCTTAGAAGCCATCTCCGGCTTGTGGCAACGGGCGTCCCGCACAGCTGCCCTTCGCCCACAGCCTAGCCAGAAAAGCAAAGGTGATTCCTGCAGAGGGCTGGCATTGCCAGGCTGAGTCTTCCACCCCTCCATGCCCAACCCCATGCTCCCTGCCCAGCCCGGCTCCCCACGGCCCCGGCATGCCACACACTCACCTCCTGGTCTGTCTGGGAGCCGAGGGGAGCGGGAGTCAGAACTCACCTCTTCCTGCTCCTCCGGCCACGCTGCCCAAGGCTTCAGCCAACACCAGGTGGATGGTAGAGGGTGAGCCCCGGGGCTCTGGAGTCAGAGAGACTCGAGTCCAACCCCCCCCCCCACCTCCTCTTGCAGCTCTGGGACCTCAAGCAAAGCACTTCACCCCTCTGAGCCTCTGTCCCTCCATATGTAGCATGAGGATAATAACTGTCACCACGCCTGTGGGCTGTGACCATGACATTAGTGTGGTCTGACTTGAGGGGTTCAGTCCGGGGCCTCAGCCCTTTCCCGAGGGGACACTAGGCTAGAGGAGCCCTGCCTCACCCAGTGGTGCGTCCTGCCTTTAGGGGCCACCTGCTTTCAACCACCTGGATGGAAGGGAGCCGGGGGGGAGGGGAGTTGAGCTGCCTTTGTGCAGCCTGCACCCTTTATTAATTTGGTGTCTATTTGGGGAGGCTCTGGGAGGTCTGATGGTGGCCTTAGGGTCTGAAGGGCTCCCAAGTGTCCTTGGACACCGCCGACACCCTCCCGTGTGACTGGGCCTGTCCTGACCTCTGCAGGGGACTTTGGTGCTCTCCCCACCCCTCTCCCCGCTCACCGCATCACCACCCTAGAAACAGGCCCACATCAGCACGTGCACCACCCAACTCCCCAGAGTTTTGCTGTTTCCTAAGAAACAGTTTCCCCAACCTATGAGCACTGGCTTTGGAGTCACCAGTGGAGGGCGTTCTACCTGTGTGGCCTCGGAGGAGTGGCCCCACCTCTCTGAGCGTCACAGGATAGGGCCAACGTAATTAGCCCTGGACACCTGGAGGATTAAACGTGGAAACTCAAGGCAGCTGTGGACTCGGCAGCAGGCGCTAATGAATGATGAGCAGATGCGGGCAGGAAATGACACATTTGCATCCTCCACCCCCTGGCTCCCCGCTTGCTTTCGAAGGAGGGTGCCGCCCTGAAGCCGAGAGAGGCCAGGGGAGAAGGAAGCGAAGGCCGAGCCAGGCGCCAGGAGGAGTGGGAGCAAGACTGAGCGCCGCAGCCCCGACGCCTGTCCCCTTCCTTCCCCATGCCGGGCTTCGCGCGTGGATCCCCAGCCCACGTATCCACACTCGTGCTCCGTGGCCACTCGGCCAGCGGTGCTCACACCTGCAGTGCCGTCCACCTCGGGAGCATCGGCCAGGGAAGACTCCCCCCACTCCCCCACCCCCACAGCCCCAGAAGCGGGCTCAGGCCTCCGGGGCCTGCATGCCAGCATCTGGAGGATGGGCTGTGAGGGGGTGCGGCCCTCAGCCTGGGGGGTGGAGTGTGAGTCCAGGGTCAAGGTCAGGGCCTCACTGGCTTCAGTCTCAGGGCAGGTAGGAACTGAGTGGATCCCTGCCCTCCAGGACCCTTACAGTCTAGCGGAAAGAACAGATGCTAAACAAAGAATTAAAAGTGGGATCTGTGATACAAATGCTTGTGGGGAGAGAGCCTGGCTTCACCTGGGGGTCCACCTTCTGATACCCCCGCCTGAGGCCCCTACGGCCCCTCCTGCTGCCCGGCCCCCTCCCACGAGCCCCAGGGCAGGGTGTTCAGGGAGCCGAACCCACAGCTCAGCACCAGTCCTGCCATGCTCTGGGACCCACTGAGGCCCAGGGTCCCTGAGCTCACGTCTCCCAAGGGTGGCCCCAGACCAGCTGCAGATCCCAGACCCCCTGAATCAGATTCTCTGTGGCAGGGCCCCAAGTCAGCATAGTCACCAAGCATCCGGGGGCTCTGAGGCTCCTTGAAGTTTGAGGACACTGTTGGAGGGAGCACGCCCTAGTCACACATTTATTCAGCACATTTTTCTTGAGTACCTACTGTGTACCTGGTGCCACTCTAGGTCCTGAGGATGCATTTGGGGACAGACACAGCCCCTGACCTCAAAGCTGACATCTTACTGGGAGAGATAGTGAGACAAATAAATATACGATGAGATAATTCAGGGGGTGGTAAATACTGGGAGGAGCAAAGTGGTCAGGGAAGGCTTCTTGGGGGAGGTGATATTTGAGCTGAGACCTACAGGATTCAAAGCCAGGTGCCTCTGCATCTACACCCTAACCACGGTGGCACTATTCCCTGGTCCCGTCGACCTCCATACTCCAAGGGGCCAGGAAAAGCAAGGGTGATGGAGGAAAGAAGGCCATGCTTCCTCCCCCTAGAGAAAAACCTTCACAAACTAAGCGTAGGGGGAAGTGGTGATATAATGCCCACCACATATAAATAGGCCCATCCACTCCAGAGTCGCCCTGGAAACTTGCGGTCAGTTTGGACTTTGCTTAAGGCCGAGCTCCCTGCCACCAGGAGCCCAAAACGGCTGAACAAACTTCAAGCTTCACATGGGGCCGGCCCTCGGTGAGTTCAAGGCTGGAGCATTTCTCCAAAGTCAAAACCGCAACAGGAAGGCACAGAAATGGTCTTCTGAGGAGGCCCGGCCTGGAGCAAGGGCTCTGGTCAGCTTCCCGAAGGCCATGATGGATCAGGAAGGAAGGAAGCCAGGAATGCCCCCTTGCGCCAACGCCTCTACCCTGCCCTGGGACCACCATACCCAATATGAGAATTGGGGATTTGGGTACAGCATTGTCCTGCATCCCCACTCCCAGAAGAAGTAATGCGTTTAGTCCCCATCGCAGAGAGTGAAGGGAGAAAGTGTGTGGTTGAGTTGTGCTGTGTGTCCCGAATTGGTCTTGACAGTTCTTGATTTCCGGTCATCTGTTCCCATTTCCCACAGAAACCAACTAGTTGGGAGATGGGGTCATCCTGGTAGTTCTGCAGACAGCGGGCGCCGGGAAGGGAGTCCGGGGCCCATGCTCTCGGTTTGGGCTCTGCCACTTGGCAGATCTCCCCCTTCCTGTGCCTGGGGACTGTGGCCTAAGTCAAGTGCAGGGGTCCTCGGGCTGATTCTCTGCCCTGACGAGAGGGAGGGATGTGGGCTCCAGAATGAAGGTGGTGCTGGCCGTGGGGAGGGGCTGAGAAGGAGAAAGGGGCCCTTTGGGGACAGATGGGGTGTTGGAAGCAGCCCACCGGCTCCCCAGTGCCACCACCACCTGCTGTCCCCCGGCCCACTTCCCGTCTCTTTCCTTTGGCCCCTGGGCTGGAATCTTCACTCCATCTTTTATTGGCTGTATGACCTTGACCAGTCCCTTGGCTGCTCTGAGCCTCAGCTACACCATCAGGAGAATGGAGCTAATGATCCCTCTTAGAGCCTAGGCAAGGCTCCCAAGAAATCACGTACCTACTCTGCCCACCTCAGCACCTGGTGCACAGGAGGAGTGTTACAAAAGAATCATTCTCTTGCCCTAATAAATGTAACTTGAATTGTGCCTTTGATCCTGGTCCCATTTAACCCAGGGGTTAAGCCTCCTCCACAAGAGGGACTGGACTTACTCAGTTCGAAAGTATAATCATCACCGTCACCCCCACTCCTGACATCAAACCCTATACATACGTCACGGAGTGAGGTCCTGTCCAGGGCATGGCACACCACCATTCATGGTAACTACAATTTACTGCACACCTACAATGTGCCAGTCCCTGCACGCTTGTTCACTACCCCATCATGTTCTCCAACAACCCTTCAAGCTGAGGAGACCCCCATTTTACAGATGTGAAAACTGAGGCTCAGAGATGTGAAGTTTCTGCTCAGGGACCACATGGAGCCCCACTGTCTACCTGCAAAGGCCAGGCATTTACCACCAGGCTACCCTGAGGCTGAGGGGAGACTCCGCTCTCTCTGTACTTCAGCATGGGCTGCTGGGGAGACCCCAGAAGCAATAGCAGAGGCCCAAATGGCTCCCCTAGCCAGCCAGCTCTTGACAATTTCACTAAAATCTAATTTCCCCTACATTGAAGGCTCCTCCTCTTTTTTTGCAAAATAAGACCTGGGTTTCAAGTAGACCCCAAGGCTTCTCCAAATTCTGGAGGAGCTCGGAGTGGGCCTGTGACTCTGGGAGCACATTTACCAAGCCCAAATGGGCACATGAGGCCTACGAAGGATGAGGGTCCCTGGATATGTGGATGTGGGGCCATTTTGGCAATCAAAGTCCCAAGGCCACTACTGGCAAATCCTATGATGCCTCCATTCTCTCTGGGGAAGTGCAGTTGTGCCTCCAGGCCGTGACTCAGTCAATACATCTGTAGGCCAGCCATGGTGATCAGGGCTCTGTGGGCCTGTGTAGCTTCCTGGACACCTTGACTGGGGCTGGGAGCTGGTCAGGGAAGGCTTCTTGGAGGAAGGGGGGTTGAGCAGGCCCTTTGGACAGAGAAAATTCAGGCAGGCAGAGAGAAGGATGTGTCTTTTCCAAAGAAGCATCTTGGCACAACAGAGAAGGTTGGTCTTTATGGTCAAACCAACCTGGGTTTGAATCCTTAGGTGGACAGATGTATGGATAGACAAATGGATGAATAGAAGAATGTATGGATGGTTGGACATATGAGTGGATGGATGGATAAATGGATGGTTGGATGGGTGGATGGATGGATGGATGGATGGATGGATGGATGGATGGGTGGATGGATGGATGGGTGGATGGATGGATGGTTGGATGGATGGGTGGGTGGATGGATAAATAGATGGATGGATGGATGGATGGATGGATGGATGGATGGATGGATGGATGGATGGATGGTTGGATGGGTGGATGGGTGGATGGGTAGATGGATGGATGGGTGGATGGATGGATGGTTGGATAGATGGGTGGGTGGATGGATAAATGGATGGATGGATGGATGGATGGATGGATGGATGGATGGATGGATGGATGGATGGATGGATGGTTGGATGGGTGGATGGGTGGATGGGTAGATGGATGGATGGGTGGATGGATGGATGGTTGGATGGATGGGTGGGTGGATGGATAAATAGATGGATGGATGGATGGGTGGATGGATGGATGGATGGATGGGTGGATGGATGGATGAATGGATGGATGGGTGGGTGGATGGATAAATAGATGGATGGATGAGTGGATGGATGGATGGATGGATGGATGGATGGATGGATGGATGGATGGATGGTTGGATGGGTGGATGGGTGGATGGCCAGACAGAAGGATGGTGAATGGATGGACAGATGTATATATGGATGGATGAATACATGTACGAAAAAATTAAATAAGGAAGGATAGCCCAATCAGTTAATCCCAAGGCTGCTGTCTCTCCTGTTGACCCGTCTGCCTGCCCCGCTCTAGTCAGGATATACGGGGTTATGGCACGGTAACAAACAACTCCAAAACCTCAATGGCTCCAAACAGCAAAGCTTTCATTCTTGTTCACACCACATGCTTGTGGGCTGGCGGGGACCCTGCTCCACGTTGTCCTCAGGACCCCAGTCAACACCATCCTGCCAGTTGCTGGTGGCTGTCACATTCCGATGGCCAAACCCAGTCACGTGGCCACCCCTAGCTTCAGGGAAAAGGGCCGTGCATTCCCACCATGGATCCCGCAAGAGGAGAACCTGGATATGTGTGAGTAGCCTTAATGCTGCCCCTGTGTGCTGCTTCCCTCTAGCTCCCTGGGAGCACGGTCCCAGAGTCAGTGGGATGGGGACTGAGTGTGGAAGAAAAACAGAGGAAAGGCCCTGGCCCCATCTCAATCCGGGGACGCCCGGAGCCTGAGGGGACATGTTCACTCCTCAGGTCCCCGCCCATTCTCCCTGTGAGTGGACACTTCAGGATCAGCATGAGCCCAAGTGCCCCAGGGGGCTGCAGCATAAATCTTGCCTGGCCCTGCCTCAGACACACCCTTGCTCCCAACTGTGCCCTCCTGGGCCCAAGGACAGGCCACAGGGCACCCTGGAGGAGAAGTATGGGGCATCCAAGCTGAAGCGTTCTCTAGAGATCATCAAGTCCAACCCGTGCATTCACAGAGAGAAACTGAGGCTCAGAGAGAGTGAGCTGATTCCCAGGGCAGAGCAAAGGGTCTCCAGAAACTCTGTCCAGTGTCCGTCCCTTCCACCCTCAAGCTGCAGGCAGACATCTTTGTAGTGGGACTGAGAGTCAGGAGGACAATGCCTGCCTTTCCCTGGGCCAAAGCATCCCTGCTGAGCTTGCCATGCTAATACAGGCCTCCAGGGCAGTTCAGGGCCCTCGGGGCCTCTCGCACAGGCCCAGGGCCCCTCCCTATCTGCAGGGGAAACGGCGGGCAGTCCTGTGTTCCAGGCCCTGCCCTACCACGTCTCAGTGGAGTGTCCTTGGGCAAGTCATTGAACCTCACTGAACTTCAGTTTCCTAATCTGTGAAATGGGGATGATGAGTTGCCCTGCCTCATTCGCTGGGCTCTGAGAAGGTTTGGGAATATTTGCTCCATCGTGACTTGTCATACCGACGTGTAGTGTACGAGCCGGCTTTCGGCCCCTTCTCCCCACCTAGCCCCGTCAGCCCTAGGCCCACTGATGCTAGCGCAAGGCTTGCACAGAGTCATGTTCAGGCGCTATTTTGATGAACTGAATTGATGTGTTCTCGATTCATTTCAGCAGGTACCTGCCAACTACCGAGCCAGTGCTGCGGGTGACAGGATGACAAAAATCCCTCAGTCCTAGGAGGAGCCCAAACACAGCCATACAGATGCAGGAGAGCCGGAGGTCCCAGGCCATGCGTGACGCTAGATGCTTGTCTGTGCGTCCCTCCTTCACTGATGGATTCTCCCCACTGGGCTGTGGGCTCTATGACACAGAGAGCCACCAAATCCCCAGTCACTGGCCCAGGGCCTGGCACATGGCTGATCTGCACTGGATACTTACTGACCGCATGAAGGATCTTGTGGGCAGTCCCTTCTCTCTGAGCCTTGGGTTCTTTATGTGTAGGGTGGGGTAGCTGGGAAACTAACCCGAGATAACAAAAGAGCTTAGATAACCTAGTTTGCAAAGTCCCTGGATCATCATAGGCCCGCAGCGGGCATGGCTGGAACCACCGCCCGCATCAGTATTAGGAAGTGCACAATATTGTAGAGATGACAGAGGTCCCCCCGGGGCTGCAGGGGGCTGCGGGGGAGCCCCAGCCCGGCCCACAGTCAGCTCTGAGATACCACGCACGCTGCCGTCCACGGCCACCCCTGCACTTCCATTCCAGCCTCCCAGATGCCCACCACCCGCCCCCCGTGCGCAGATATTCGATGAAGAGATTGAGACTCAGGGAGATGATAGAACTCACCCAGGTCACCCAGAACCTGAGAGGTTTGACCATGGACAGAGCATTGCCTGCCTGTCTCGAGCTTGCCCCCCGAGGCGCCAGGAGTGACACTTCTGTTATGATCATAAGAGGGAACGGGGCTTGCCCGAGCTCCACAGCCAGTGGGTAGCGAAGGAGCACCTCCCGCCCCCACCCAGGGCCTCAGCCTCAGACCTCGGCGCCCACGCCACCCCCTGGGGGACTGGGATCTGAGCAGCGCCCTGGCCGCCCTCTGCGGCTCCCGGAAGTGCCCTGCGTCTGCACCTTGATCTCCACACCCACGATGCCAGGAAACCCCAGCAGGGGCGGCCAAACTGTGGGATATTTATAGCGGGCATGCAGAAAAGTTGCCACCCCCATCTGTTTACCCAACAGCGCTCTCCTCGCTGGGCGCTTCCAGCCCCGCCGGCCACAGACAGACCCTCACCGCCGCCTCATCTATTTTTTTCCTCCCCACTTAATTTTGCATCATCCCAGTTTCCAAAATAAACTTCCCCAAACCAGCCAGGCTCACTCTGGCCCAGAATCCCTAATGGGGAGCCCCCCTTCAGCCCCAGCCCCCATCAGCCCACACAGCAAAGCCACCAAACCCAACCCAGCCCCTCGGCTGCCCTTGGCCTTGATTTAGAAGCAGCTGCTCCGGCCCTGGCGGGTTTCTGACACTCCAGTGCCGGGGTGTCTGCATCTGCGGGGATGCCGGCTGGGCATCTGTGTGCATGGTTCCTGGCTGGAGGAACCCTCCACACACACACACACACACACACACACACACACGCAATACATACACTCATGCACACAGGTAGACAAATACACACATACATGCACATACACACGCATGCACGCACATGCACATATGTACATGCATACACGCGTAAGAATGTATGCACACGTACATGCGGGTGCGCACGTACACACATTCACACATACACAACGTATGCACACGCACATACACACATAAGCATGTGCGTACACACGTACATATGTACACGCATGCGCACACGTGTGCACACATGCATGCATGAGCATACACAAACACATGCACACACGTACGCACATGCACACGCACATGCGTACAGTGCCCCATGAGCTGCCCTGGCCCCTGCTGTCCTCTCCCAGCTCTGTCATGGGACCCACCCACTCCTCCATCCCCGCCCGCCCACCCCTCTGAACGTTCATTCTCCCACGCGCCATGCCGTCTCACCTCTGGGCCGATGCACATGCTAGTCCCTTAGCCTGGAATACTTCTCTTGCCATTTGCCGGGCTAACCTCACTAACCCTGCAGGCCCTCACTTAGGTGTCCCCTTCACCAGGAAGGCTCCCCTGAGCAGTGCAGGGGAGCAGGTGCTCTGGGTCATCCTTCATTTCCACCTCAGAGGCCAAGGGAAGCTTAGAAGCCACTCCCAGAGTGGAAGGAGCCCCCACAACTCCCCGCCCTGGGCCCCCCCCCACGGGCAAACCAGCTCTCTAATGCCCAGGAGAAAGGGCTCCTCCACCCCAGGATCTAAGGGAGTCATTTAGTCCATCCGCCTGTGGCCGAAACCAGGGACATCTCCACCATTCCACAATTACAATTCCAACTTTGTGTGTGCTCTCTTAAGTTATGGGTTTTTCAGGCTAACAATTCAAAAGGCCATTTATTTCTTCTAAATTGTTTTTTTTTTCCTTTTGCAAGGAGAAAGGATAGGAAAGAAACCAATATTTGTCAGGTTATCTATTCCCATTTAAAAGAAAAAGAGGCGGGGCACCTGGGTGGCTCAGTCATTAAGCGTCTGCCTTTGGCTCAGGTCATGATCTCAGGGTTCTGGGATTGAGCCCCACATCGGGCTCCCCGCTCTGCGGGGAGCCTGCTTCTCCCTCTCCCACTCTCCTTGCTTGTGTTCCCTTTCTCGCTGTCTATCTCTGTCAAATAAATAAATAAAATCTTTTTAAAAAAATAAAAATAAAAAATAAAAGAAAGAGAGTCATAGGCCCATTCTCTGGATAAAGAAACTGAGGCTTAAAGAATTGCACCTCATTTCTTTATCCAACACCCTGTGCCAGGCACACAGTGGCACCAGGAACACAGCGGCATCAGGAACACAGCGGTGAAAATAAGCATGATCCCTACCATTTTGGAGATCATAAACCACTGAAAGAGACACACCACATAAATAATTTTACAAATAACTATTTAATAATCATTTTTTATTCGGTTGATAGTGCTTCAAAGGAAAAGTCCAGAGGGCTGACAGAGAATATGTAACCGGGAGCCCAAGGAAGTCTTCTTGGACATGACATGGAAGCCCAGACCTGAAGGAATTAGCTCAACGAAGGACTGGTTGAGGATCATTCCCGGCAGGGGAAACAGTACGTGCAAAGCCCAGAGGGGAGATGGAGGGACAGAAGAGATGATCTGCCAAAAGCCCTGCAGCCTGTGAGGGACAGGCCTGGCTCAGAGCCTAAGGCTAGCTGACCCCAGGGCCTTTGCTTGTGCCTCTCCAACAGGAGGGCAGGTTGCTGTTGATGGAAAGCAGCACCGGGAGCTGCCCGTATTATTGTCTCCTTGTCCTCCTTAGATTTCAGCTCTAATCATGACAAACAAATTAACATCACTAGTTCTAACTGGGAATGTTTAAGAAAACTAAGTCCTCTATTAAAACAGCTTAGCAATCCATTTTTTTTAAAGGTTCTAATAAACACAAGTCAAGAAGATAAACATTCAAGAGCTATCTGGTGCCATATGCAGTAATCCTTAGCTGTCGATCACATTCCTTGTTTCCATGAACTTAACAGCACGCCTCTTCTAACTTCCCTTGAATATTTCCTTACAAATCAGGCTTTTCCTCTGAGACTGTGGGAGTACAGGTGTCTGAGGCCTTGTAGGTAATGCCACTTACCTTTGAGGAAAAGTCGAGTTCACACCACCCACGCCCACTGCACGTGCAAGGGACGGTCTGACAGGGCCTTCCCACCCTGAGGAGCTCATTTCCTAGGTTGAGTTCTGACGGCGGCTTGAACACAGGCTCAGACTCAAACTCCTGGCATGAGGCATAACACTAAGGAAGCTTCCATGTTCCCCAGACATGGCTCTGCTTCCCAGAGGAAATGGTGTCCCTTCTAGCTCAGGCCATCTCGGAGATTCAAGCAGAGTGCTCGGCCACGACACGCATTTTTCACCACAGTTCCCTGTTTCTGGAAGGAAGGAGCAAGCTCCCAGCTGAGTCAGTGAGTGGCGTCAGGAGCGGACACGAGGACGAAGGTGAAGAGGAACCAGCTTCCAGGATTCGATCCCGACAGGAAGGACGGAAAGGACAGGCAAGAACAGGGGCCCTGTTAGGAACCAAAGCCACAACTTGAGGCTGGTCAGTAGACAAGACCCCAGACCTGCGAGCGAGGATGCACAGGGGGATCTCAGGACAGATGCCCTGTGCCCTGGCCCGTGAGGACCCCCATCCTTCAGGGGTGTGGAAAAGGTATGCACAGCGCCTCCTGGGGCTGGGGACAGAGCAAGGTTCAAACCACTCCAAGGGGAAATGATTACCACGTCCAGGACAGGATCCAGAACCTAGAACCACAGAACATTTCAGTTTGTTTTTCTCCCCATGCCAGAAGAGACTCGAGAGAGGGGAGGTTAAGATATGCCAAGGTTCCAGGCAGAGAAAATGGGCTTCACTGAAAGCAAGAAAGACTGCATTTAGACATGAGGTAGGAGTATCTGGCTGTCCAAGTGACAGCATCGTGGAATGAACTCCCGAAGGCAGTTCTTCATCCCTGAGACCGGAATGTAGAAAGACCTGCGCAGGCTGGTGAGGCCCAATCAGAGGGGCCGGCTTCCTTGACTTTGATGGCCCTTCCTTCTAGCAAAAGATTCCACCGTGGCTTTCCTTGTAGTATATGTGGTTGGCGAGGTAACAAAAGGCCATCACAAATTCAAAAATGCTTTTCCGTGGCTCTGCGTTTCATCTGTCACAAATCATCCGCAAGCATTGAAAAGGTGAACGTTGAATCCAGCTCCCTCGATGAAGCCTTCTGGCCCCCCTCCAAAAAAAACCAACCAGCCAACCAAGTTAGGCTGAATCTATTCAGACTTTAAAGACAGGAGATAAGGGGAAAGAGGGGCACAGTAGCTTACCGAACATGCAGCCAGCAGAACGGATCGGCCAACCTGCCGTCCGCAACAATCAAGGGCATACAAATGCCACAGATGGGGGACAGAGGGGCCTGCTCTAGGTTTAAACAAATCAAGAGACGTAACACCCAAACGTCAGAGGTGGAGCTTGTCTGAATGCTGATCAGACAAACCATCCAGAAACAGGCGTCTTTGAAACCGTCGTGGACATTTGCTTAGAATGTAAACAGTAATTTCAGTAGGTGACATCATCGCACGGTGGTTGTATAAGAAAATGTCCATGTGTTTCGGACAGTGGCGTACTAATAAATGTTTAACCCCTGATGGGGTGGAGAGTTGTAGGGGAACCCTGTTGTGCAGTGTTTGCTGATTTCCGTGGTGTAAATACTCCCACGCGGCAGATTTGCACTACCGACACCACGTGGCTGAACTCGGAATTGAGAAGAGGTGCGCACGGTCAGCTCTGAGCAGCCGGAACCAGCTGGCTCCAGCACCCCACTGGTCTTAGAGACCTAGTCTGACATATTCAGATGACACAACAAGATATCTGGAATGTGTTTTGAAATAATTCAGTAAATAAAAAGAGAAACAGGGGCGCCTGGGTGGCTCAGCCCGTTAAGCATCTGCCTTCAGCTCAGGTCATGATCCCAGGGTCCTGGGATTGAGCCCCCTGTTGAGCTCCCTGCTCAGGAGGGAGTCTGTTTCTCCCTCTCCCGCTGCCCATCCCCACCACTCGTGCTCATGTGCTCTCTCTAATTAATTAAATCTTCAAAAAAACAAAGATTAAAGAAAGAAAAGGAAAAGAGAAACAGGGGTGCCTGGGTGGCTCAGATGGTTAAGCATCTGCCTTCGGCTCAGGTCACGATCCCAGGGTCCTGGGATGAGCCCCGCATCGGGCTCCCTGCTCCGCGGGAAGCCTGCTTCTCCCTCTCCCTCTACTGCTCCCCCTGCTTGTGCTCTCTCGCTCTCTGTCAAATAAATAAATAAAATCTTAAAAAAAAAAAAAAAGGAAAAGAGAAACAAAAAAAGAGTAGATGAAGCAAATGAGACCAAATTTTGGTCATTGCTGAATCTGGATGATTCAGCATGGGGGTTTACTATACTATTACTGTCTTCTATAGTAAGTATTTGAACATTTTCTTTTTTTTAGGATTTATTTATTTACTTGAGAGAAAGAGAGAGAGCAGGGGAGAGTCAGAAAGGAGAGCGAGAATCCCAAGCAGACTCCCTGCTGTGCATGGAGCCTGATCTAGGGCTTGATCCCACAACCCTGAGATCATGACCTGAGCTGAAACCAAGAGTCGAATGCTTAACCAACTGAGCCACCCAGGCACCCCTGAACATTTTCATAATGTTTATTTCAAAATGTTAAGCTGCAGTCATCTTATGTAGGCAGGAGAGTTTTATTCCATGAACTCTAGGTGTGCACGTTGATTCCTGGACCCCTACCCTAACTCCACAGCCTCGAGGATCTGAAGGTTCAGGATGGGAACCATAGACATTGACATCACATGCTTAATCTTCCATCAGTCCATCAACCGGTCATAAGTAGGGTTTCTCCATGGACCCAAAGCTAGGCTGAAGTGGAAAGAGAGCCCAAATAGAGAAAAGTGACGGAGGTCCTATTTGGGAGTCCTGGCTGTACCATCTGCTAACACCGTGACCTTGGCAACTCATCCCAACTCTCTGAGCCTCTACTTCATTGTTGGCCAAATAAGCGTGTTTATAACTTATGGTAAGGATTCAATGCACTATGTAGGCACAGCTCCTGACCCATAGTAGGATGCTCAGAAACCCCTGGCTCTGTGTTAGGGGATTGTAGGGACATGCGTGAGCCGTTCAAGATGTGTAGAGGTAACCCTTCCCCCCCAGAGAACGCGGGTACCCTGTTGCCAAATCTCCCCATTTTTTAAGAAAACCTGGGGATCTTAATCTGTGAAATTTCCCAATCTTGAAATGTTGTCAACAAATTCTATAGATTTTAAAAAGACTGGGTGGATCAAGCAAAACAGACCACCGCAGACCACTGGAGTGTGACTTCCGGTTCAAACCATAGAACAAGATGAAGCACCTTCCTCAACATTCAGTGGAGCTGAGCCCCATGCTTAGAAGTCTTTACACACATCATCCCGTTGATTCCTCACAGTATCTCTTATGAGTCCCACTACACAGATGAAGAAACTGAGGCTCAGATTGAGAAAGAGATTTGGCAAGGCTAGAAACAAATACAGGCTTCCCGAGAACCTGACATTCCACTTTAACCCCTCTCTAAATTCCTAGAAGGGAATTCAGGGAGCAAATGACAGGCCCAGAGAGGAGCTGGGAGCTGCCCAGGGCCACACAAACGTGCATGGCTAGCTAAGACTGATCAGGTTTCCTGCCCCTTCTTGGTCAGGGCACCAGGTGGACGGCTCAGAGCAGACTGCTGTGCAGATCCGTCCAGCCAAGCCCGAGATGGCACAGGCCATGGTGACAGGAGAGGAACCCACTGATTTTTATCTCCCTGAACAGTGCACGTATAGGCTTAAGAATGTTCTAGACCCCAGGCCTAGGCCCTCAGTTTCTCCACCTAAAAATCTGGGAAGTTGCTGGAAATCCCAGACACCCATTGACCAGACACTCTGTTACTGGGTGCTCCTAAGATTGGGCTGGAGAACAGCCAACCACGTTGCTTTGGACCCATTCACCGAGAACTGGAGATAATTTAGACATGCTGTATGTGGTTCTTTCTGATTAAAAACTTGGCCAGGTTTCCCTTCCTTGGTGAATTTTCTAGTGAGGAAGGATAACTCCCTCCAAAAACTGCACCACGTGGAGAATTAAAGAATCGCTTTCTTCAACGAAAGAAAAGGAAACAACTAGGATGTATTCAGATTCCAATTTGTGTGAGGCACTCAATGCACTGGGCACAGAGAGGAGATACAGAGGAGGGGCCCCATCTCAGGCCTTGAGAATGGATAGCAACTTCCAGGAGGAACCTAGAGAAACTCTATGACCTTCCCCTTCTGGACCCAGACATCAATCCTTATGTGGAAGAACAAGGTAGGGGGCAATTCAACCCCCCAGACCACCTGTGTCCACATCCTGGCTGTGCCACTTCTTAACTGCATGGCTGTAGGCAATCCATTTGATCCCTCTGTGCCTCAGTTTCCCTGTATGTAACATGAGGGTGCCTATGTCCTAGGATTGGTGATACATCTTAAAGCACTTTAGGGCAGCCCCCCCCACCCCCACGCCCCCGGTTTCACCACCTCTAAGTGGGAATAACAATTTCTACTTCCAAGGCTGTGGCCAGAACTAAATGAGTTATAAGCAAAGATTCTGGCTCCGTGGCCGGCACATGAGAAGCACTAGATACATGTTCACTCTTATTATCATGTGTGATTATATATGAAAGAGCTATTGACGAATGAACTTTCTCATTAATTTGTATGTAAATCTTTACAGTTAGACTGTTCTTGAAAGTTAGAAGAGCATTTCCTCAAAGACACTTTCACATTAAGACTTTCCACTGACTCAGACCAGGGGACTCCTCCTCTCCCTTATCGCAATCAGGGCGGGCCTTCCTGGCCCGGGGCCTCCGTTCCAGCCCTCCTCGGCTCTGCTCCTTCCAGCTCATAGGACTCTCACGTCCTCACGAGAAGGGCCCCATGAGAAGGAGAGTCAGGTAACATTGTCCGCACCTGACAGACACAGACACGGGAGGTCCAGCAGCTCCCCCCAAGGTCGGGGGCACATGCTGTGGGACAGAGGCTCAAGCCCAAACCCCTGAGTCCAGGCACACGACATGGCTCTGGAGTCCCGGGCCCACCCTTGTCCTTGGGCAGGTCACTTACTTCTCTAACCTTCATTTCCTCACCTGTAAAATGGGAACATAACAGTACCTACTTCCTAGATTTGCTGTGAGGATTGAACTAGTGACACCACGTAAAGCACTTTGAGCGATGCCTGGCATATGAGGACTCAACCTTTTAGCAGAACAAGGCATCTGAGTTAGCTGGACACGGTCCTGCTTTATGCCTGACAACCAGCCAGTCTTCTAGTTAGAGTCCTGAGCACTTTCATAAATGTCCTGATTTTGGAAGTGGGCGGGGGTCGCCTGGGTGGCACAGTAGGTTAAGCATCTGACTTTCGGTTTCGGCTCAGGTAGTGATCTCAGGGCCGTAAGATCGAGCCCCGTGTTAGGCTCCATGTTCAGCAGAGTCTGCTTCAGAATCTCTCTCCCTCCTCCTCTGCCCCTCCCACTTGTGCTCTCTCTCTCTCTAAAAAACAAATAAATCTTTTTTTAAAAAGAATTTCTTGGTTTGGAAGGAATGTATATGACCACCCTAAAATAATTTGTCTGTTGCTCCTTATATCACAATAATTAGTCTTATTCTCATTTCCCACCATACCACACTGAGACTCCAGGAAGCAAATATGTTGGCTCAAAATGGTTCAGGAATTCAGTTCCACCCTTAGGTGAGAGTGGCTCCTTCCCTGGGGACCCTGAACTCTGGTTCTCCAGCCAAGCTCTCATCACAGGGAGAGGAGACCACGAGGCCAAAAGGATGTGTCCACGTGGAACCTGTGCCCCCTTCTCTAGATCACACTCTGGGTCCCCAGGCCCCGGGGATTGCCTGCCAGACAGCCCTAAGCCCACTGCCAGGACCCAGGTGGGCCTCTCCTGCAGATCCATCCCGTGAGGACAGATCGCCGCACAGGTATGCCAGCTCCGTGCCTGAGGGGTGGCCAAGGCTCTGAGGGGAGAGGCGGTGTGTGCCGGGCTTGCACGTGCTGGCCGAGGTGTTCACGTGTGCAGGGCAGGCCAGAGGCAGCCGTGGGAAAGAAGGGGTCTCCTCTCCCTGTACCACAATGCTCCACACAGGGTCCGAGGAGTCTGAGAATTCTGCATTCAAAGCTGGCCTTGCAGGTTGGTGGGAAAGTGTACTTGTCAAGGTAGGAGAATAGAACATATTTTATTTCACATTTTGTTAGCTTGATTTATAACTTGCAAATATTTAGACATATGGTACGTGAGCCTCCATCTGTACTCTTGCTCAGCCCCACAAATCCCAGCCACCTTCTGCCTACTCTCAACACCAAATGTTTACTGAGCCCTTCCTCTGTGCTGAGCCCCAGAGACTCCATGGAGGGAAGGGCACCATCCCAGCACCCAAACCATCCCAGCATCGCATCCACGGGGGAGCAAACCTCATGCTCCTAAACAGTGAAGAGCGCAGGGTCAGAGGTGGGGGCGGAGGCCTGGTCTGTGGCTCTGGCTCCCTGCCCCTCTCTGGGCCTTGGTTTTCCCATTTAGAGAAGTCCTTCCAGCCCTGGGTAATGGGGGACACAGAGTCAGATCCAAGACCTGAAGAGACCATGACCTGGGGATGGGCAAATAACTCTTACCAGGCACCATGGTGTGGAACTGAGCACTCTACCCTAGCAAGGTACCGGTTACAGCCCCATGCCACTTCATTCATTCTTCCCACAAACACCGCGGCCTCCCGCGCCGGGCCAGGCACTGAGCTCTCCGAATCTGCCAGATACGGGAGGATAAACAAAACAGGCGCACAGAAACCCGAAACGCAAAGCAAGACTTGGTGAGGGTGCTAAAAAGAGACCTTCCCTAAGCTCCTTCTATCGTCGCGCTCTCCGGCTCTTATGTCCATTTCTCGGATGAGAAAACAGAGGCCCACAGTCGTAAAGGGCTTGGTCAAGACCCTGCGGCTTCGAGCGCGCCCAGAGCCCGAGGCTGGCCAGAAACGAGGTTTCGGATTCCCGCAGTCTCCGGCCACTGTCCCAAGCTGCCCGAAGCTCGGGAGGCCCCGGCCAGCTCCCGGAAGGCTGGAGGGAGGTGAGCGCCAGCGAAAGGCTGGGCCAGAGGACGAGCCGGCCGGGAGGCAGGGAGGGGCCTGGCGGGGGGCGGCCGGGTGGCTCCGGACTCCCGGGTGCGCAGCCCGGGGCGCCCGGAGCGCCAGCGGCTGGGTGCGCGCGAGTGGCCGCCGCGCTCGGGTCGGTCCGCCGGGGCCGGGCCGGGCCGGGGCCGGGCTCCGAGGCGCCGGCGGGGGGCGAGGCGGGGCGGCAAGGGCGGTGCTGCAGTGCCCGAAGCGGCGGGCTGGGGGAGCTGTGCCCGCCTGTCCCCAAGGCCCGGGCTGGGACCGGGCAGCTGGGTGGCCGCGCCTCTAGCCCGGCCGCGCTAGGCGGCGCGCAGCCAGGCGTGCCTGGAGCGGGCTCCGGCCCTCAGTCCTCCCGGGCGACCGGCCGGGGAGGCCCCCCGGAGAAGCCCAGTCCCGCGGGCCAGGGCGGCCGCTGCCGCCGTCGCTCCGGCCCGCCCCCGGGGGGGGGGGTGTCCCGGGCCGCTGGGCCCGCCCAGGTAACCCCATCCTCGGCCCGCCCCCGGCCCGCCCCCCCGGCCGCCCGCCCGCCCGCCTCCGCCGCCGCCGCCGCCGCCGCCGCCGCCGCCGCCGCATCCCGGCTCTGGGGCGGCGCTGACAGTCTGGTCCGCGCCGGGCAGCGGGCGCAGCAGCGGGCAGGGCTGACGGCAGGCACGGAGGCAGAGCCCCGCCGCGCGCGCCCCGGCCCGCGCCCGGCGCCGCGCCCCAGCCCGCGCGCGGGGCGCCCACCTGCCGCCCCGACGGGAGGCCCCCCGCGGCCGCAGCCGCTGCCCGGGGCCGGGCGCCCGCGGCGGCACCATGAGTCCCCGCTCGTGCCTGCGTTCGCTGCGCCTCCTGGTCTTCGCTGTCTTCTCGGCCGCCGCGAGCAACTGGCTGTAAGTCGGGCCGGGACCCGGCGGGGCCGGGCGGGGCGGGGCGGGGCAGGCCCCGGGGGCAGCGGCCGGTGCCAGGCGGCGCGGGGCAGCGGGCGCGGGGGCGCCCGGCAGGTGTCTCGGCCGCGGGGCGCGAGGCTCGCTCGCCCTCTCCGCTGCCGCCGCCACGGCCCGGGCCTCCCCCTGGGCACCCCTCCTGTCCGGGTGCGGCTCCCAGCCCGGAGGCGTCCGGGGTGGCGGCGGCGTCCGCACCCATAGGCGGCCTGGGGCGCCCGAGAGTGCAAGGGGTGCGAGCGCGGGGCGGCGGCCGGGGTGGGGTGCGCCGCTCGGGGCGCAGCCCAGGCTCGGCTGACAGGTCGCGGAGGAAGCCCATTACCGGGAAGGACTCGGGGTCGTAACAGCAGGTTAATCCGGAGAAGTCCAGGAGCGAGCTCCCCGCGCCTCGCTGCGCCTCGCTGCGGGCTGGGCTGGAGGCGTGCAGGGACCTGTTTCTGCTTGGGGGGCGGGAGCCAGGGATAGAAGGAGGGAAGGGACCAGGACACCCGGCCTCGGAGAGCCCGCGGCCGGGCGCTGGCCGGCCTTGTTCTCCCTGGGGCGGGAAGAAACTCCTTCCAGCCCTTGAAGAGGACAACAGCCCACCACCTCCCTGTGTCTCACCTAAGGAGAGAGGGGTGGTGACCACTGGTGACCTGTCTGCTTCTCCTTTGCAGGGCCTGGCTCAGGGGACTCCCTGGGAAGGGACAGAAGGTTCACTGAGTGGGGGCCGGGGGGGAGTCTTAGGTGGAGGGAGGGGGATTCTAAAGGGATGAGCTTTGGTGAGGGGATGAACAGGGAAACAAGAAGACTCTAGAGTCCTTCTTCATCCCCCGGTCAGGGACGGTTCCCCAGGCCCCAGGCTTAACCCTGGCCCCAATCCCTTCTGCCCAGAGCTCTGCCCCCATCCACTGTGGGCAGCCAGTGGGGAGCCAAGCTCCAATATTGATCTGAAAAGCATGAGGTGGGAAGGGGGATAGCCAACAGTGTAGCTGGGGTTTCCATGGAGACAGCGGGAGAGGAAAAAATTCTCTCTGCATCAAGACGAAAGAACAAATATCTCCCATGAAATTGCCCCGAGTGTCCAATGGCTGTTGCTATGAGGTCATTGCGGCCAACCGGGGCCCTGCAGGCTGGAAGGAGTGTGTTCGTTGGGGTCAGAGCCACCCAGGGCTTGGGGGACCGAGGTGATGTGGAATTCTCCCAGCTGTTGGGAGAGTGAGCGACTCCAAGGCAGCCCGAAGTGGCTGCAGAGCTTTTGTTTTTCTTGGAGGCTTAATTTGATTAACACTTCAGGGGCAGTGGCAAAGTGTGCAGAAACCAGGGCACCACCACCCCCTCCCACGACCCCCACAGGCCATCCTCCTGAGCGAGGACAAGGTCACCGAGCTGAGGAGGGGAGCTGCTTTGGATCGGGGGGGGGGGGCCTGGGGTCCCTGGAGCTGACCCTTGAAAGCAGGAGTTCAGAGCCAGGGTCTCCAAAGTAGGTGTGAGTGTCAGGAAGAACAAGGACGAGGTGTGACCCACCCAGGGCCATGGGCTACGAAAAGGCAGAGAAAGAAGTGGCAGTTCCAGAGTCCGACCCAGGTCTTCAGGGAAGAGAGCAATATCCACAGTGAAACGTCCTTCAAGGGCATCTGGTGTTTGAGCTCCTTTTACAGATGAGGAAACTGAGGCCCCAGGAGGGGAAGCTACTGGCCCAAACTCAGAGCAGAGAACTGAACCCAGGTGCTGATTCCTGGGCAGTGACGTACCCCTTTCCCTGAAGCCGTCCCCAAGTTGAGCAGGTGTGGCCCAGGTGGCGTCACCACCCACCCTCAGCCACGTCTAAGCCCGAAATCCCAGCCGGGGAGGCAGCCCCAGCTTTGGGTCTGGGTCACGCAAGCCTTGGGGAATTCCAACAGCTCAGTTCTTGTGCTTGCGTCGAGGGGGGCGGGGTGAGGAGGGGTGGCCCGGAGGGAGAAGAGAGGTTGGCAAACCTGTTCTCTGCAGTAGTGATGGTTCAGGTTGCCACGAAGCAGATCTCTGGATGACCCAGCTCACTCCTGCTCCACCCCGGGCTCCGAGCCAAGGGTCTCTGCGCGGCCCGAGACGGGAAGAATAGGGGCTTCCTGGGACCCCTACCAAACCAGAGAGGCAGTGATGGAGAAGAGATCTCTGGGCACATTCCAAGACTGGGTCATTTGCCTTGTTTTTAGCAACCTCCATCCCTGGGACAGGGACTGAGCCAGCTCGGAGGGAACTAAGCATCACAGCCTGGCCGCCAAGGACCTTGGGGTCTGGAAAGACAGAATAAAAGCAAAGCCACGGGTGGGTGGGACGGTGTGCATGCTCCCGCCGTCAGAGGAAGGGTTCGGTGTGAGTAGGGGCAGTCACAGAGGGGACTTGGCCTGAAGGTGGCAGAATCAGGACAGTAATAGTAAGCATTATAATAGCTCTCGCTGTTCTCTCTAAATCCTGACAACATCTGAATCCCATTCCACAGTTGGGAAGATGGGGGGTCACAGAGGTCATTGCCCAAAGTCACCTAGCTAGTAAATGACAGGGGCACCTGACCCAAAAGCTGCCTCTAGACGGAAAAGCTCTGGGCAGGCGGATGTCCACCCAGGCATGGTGGCTGGCACTATCTTTTCCCGTGTGAGTCACATGGACATCTGGCCCCAAGAGGATGGCGGGCAGTGTTCTCAGAGGGGCCGGGCCTGGGTGTCCGTTCCCGTCCCAGTACCTGCAGTTAGGCTTCTGGCCAGGGTCGGCTGGCCGGCCGGTTGCAGGAGACGGGGCTGTCTGTTGTCTCAGAAGGGCGGGTGGCCTGGCGGGGAGGCCAGGTGTCCCGCCGCGTGCAGCTGTTGGGCAGGACGGAGGCTGGAGCTGGGAGGGCTCCACAGCCTGAGGCCTGGGCAAGCCCAGAGAAGCTGGAAGCTGTTGATGAGACTTGTGTCTGGCACCCCGGGCGAGCTGACAGCTTGTGGCAGCCCCCACCATCGACGGAGGGATGGAGGGATGAAAACAGTCCATCAGTGGAAGGCCCGGCTCGGCCACAGATGGGCTCAGAAATGGCCTTGAACGTTCCCTCCAACACAGGTTGTGCTGGGAGTTGAGAGGCCGGGGTTCCAGTCCCCGCTCTGCCCCCAGGCTGGCCGGCTCTGGGTGAGCCTCTCCTGCCCCCTGGGCCCCAGCCCTCAGCACATTGCTCTGGACTCCAAATGGAAGTACCAGGGAGAGTCAGGGACTAGATCAGCTAAGGTTCCATGCTCGTGGATTTCCTGAAGGAAGGCAGTGGAGCACTGAGCAGGGGTCCCAGCAGAGGCCCCCTGGGTGAGGGTGAGGAGACTGTTCTGCACTCGGAGCTAGTCCAGCGGAGTGCCTAAGAACCGCATCTCCAGGACAGCCCGCAGTTCCATCCCAGGTCTGCCACTGACCGACTGAGTGACCATGGACAGGTTCCTTAACTTCTCTGAGCCTCAGGGTCCTCCTCTGTGTAAGTGGCGCCCACCTCTGGGCAGTTGTGAGGCAAGCGTGAGCCCATGCGTAGAGCATGCTGAGCACCATGCCAGGCACGCCGACGGAAATGGGAAGCTGAGGATCACTGTCACTGCAATGGGGGAGTCGTGTCCTCGTTTGTAAGGATGACAGAGAGAACGGGCCTTCAGGCCACTGCTCCCAAGCCCTGTGTACCCCAAACCGTTCTGTGGGGATCCTGTACGCTTACACAGGCCACCTCCCTGCTCTTCAACCGGGGCCCCGCCCGAGCCTCACACAGCCAGGGATCCAGCCGAGCAAATCCTGGTGGCCAGAGAGTTGTGTCTGGGAGCGCCCTTCAGGGCGGCTGGGGGCGGCGGCATCTCACCCTCGCTGGATCTGCCTCCGTGCAGGTGTGTGTCTCCGGTCCAAGCTCCCGTGTGCCTACGTGCCCAGCAAGGGGGGTGGAGGGAGTGAATCTCTTGACCGTGGGCCGAGTGAGGCCTGGAGCTCTGGGTGCAACTCGCTGGGCCAGGTGTGGGCAGAGCCAGCCCAGATGTGCAGTGCCCGGCCCCGCAGGTAAAGGTGTGGCCCATCTCCCCCAGGAAGTGTCCCCCAACCCCCAGCTACAATGGATCCCTCCCTCTCTTCTAAATAGTAAACCCACTCTTTGGAGCTCCTCCCCTGGCTCTGGGCATTGGATCAATCACTAACACGTCCGTAGCCCTTTATAGTTTACACCAGAATCTCCTAAATCACTCCATTGGTATTTTGGGCCTGTCCTGTGCATTGCAGAACATTCCGCAGCACCCCTGGCCTCTACCTGTTAGATGCCAGGAGCCCGCCCAGGTGCTCTAGACATAGCCAAATGTCCCTTGTGGGGAAAGATCACCCTTCGTTGAGAGTCAGTGGTTCACAAAGCACTTTCCCACCCATGACCCTATTAGAACCACATAACCTCTCCCTTCCCACTTTTGGAGGAAGGGGTCTGTATTCTTGGCAGCCCCACTTCAGAGACCCAGAGGTGCAGTGACCTCCCCAAGGCCATTCTGCAAATCAGAAGCAGGACTTGAGCTTGACTTGCTCCCACATGTCCCGATCTCCTGGTTTTTATGCCCTGCCTACAGCACTGTTTCGTATTATATATAACCACGGTCCCGCAGTGTGGCTCGTACTTCCACGAGGTTGTAAACACCTGAAGGCCAAGGCCGTGGCACAGACGGCTCTCAACATCTCCCAGTTGCTGGCACGGGTCTGACAGGTCGTAGGTGCTCAGCCAGTATCTGACGGAGAAAGGAAGGAAGGGCTGGTTCACTCCAGAGGGTTTTAAGTTTTTGTCAAAGGGTGCCCTATCTTAGAGACCTCGGGGAGAAGGGAAGCTCCCCTCTACCGCCCTGGGTCTCAGGTGGTGCTAAGAGGGGCCAAAGTGGGTGTCGGGATGGGCTGCTGCTGTGGAGACCCGGGGTCCCCTGCCAGGGCGCACCCCCTGGGGCCTGGCTAAGCTCTTTCTCCCCCTCCCCCTCCCCCTCCACGGCAGGGCCCCGAGACCAGGCTCTGCCTGAGGGGTTTACTCAAGCGTCGGTAACCACCCAGCTGTCTGCTATGGCTTGACTGTCTTCCCTCAGCCCTGGATTAGCAACTGAGCAACTCTGCAAGCATCTGACAAGACTGTGTTCCCCAAACCTGTTGAAACTCGCCCAACTCGGGTCCTGTGGGTGCATTTGCAAAGCTGAGCATTTACGCCAAGCCTCTTTTCTTGTTCCTCCCTCTGGGAAGAAGGGCTTGGCCTTAGCCAACGGGGCACAGGGTTGGCCGGGGAGCCACGGAAGGGGGTGACAGCTGCCCGCCATTGGCCCCTCGGGTCACCCCCACTGCAGAGGAGCTCGGCGGGGCCGCCGCCCGTTTGCTCAGCAAGCTCAGCTGGAAGGCGAAGCCGGGACCCCACGGTTGCGGTCCAGATGTCCACACAAGTTGCCAGCTTTTATCTCTGAGGCCCGAACTGCGTCTTCTGTGATTCAGCCAAACCCAGGAGAAGGCTCGCTCCCTGCCATGACCCCACCGGCTCCCCCTTTCCCCATCCAAACCCCTCTCCACCTCCCCCATCTCCTGGCAAACTTGAAACCAAACTACGTTCTAAAAGTTCCCCTGACCAAGTCATGAACCCCGCCGCCGCGGAGGGGACCTGGTCTGAGCAGAGAGGGGAGGAAGGTGGGTAGGAGGAGGGAGGGATGTGGTTCAGAGCGGGAAGGAGCCTCCCAACAGCCAGCCGCTCACAGCTCACAAAGGAACTTTGGAGAGGCCCATTAGAAGCAGCGGGAAATTTCCAGTGAAACACCAGGGGCCTCTTCCTGCGGTGACCCCTGGATGGTCCTTTCGGACCCTCTTTCTCCCTCGGTTCGCACACAGGACCTATCATGGCAGGGTTGGGTTCCAGGGACTCTTCCCCGAGGGCTGGCGACACCACGGTACCCCTCTTGTGTCAGGGAGGCCCAGGAGTCCTGGCACCCCAGGAACAGAGGACCAAGTCACAGCCATCAGAGTTCAGAGGGTCCCCGGAGATTGTCCGTTCAACCCCTTCCAGCGACATTGAAACTCTAAGCAGGGGCATGCCTGGTAAAGCCCCATTCAACCCTGTCAAATGCTCGCCTGTGGAGACCCGACCCACCCCCCCAGGCACTGTGCTAGGCACATGGGGTCACACAGCACATTCGTGGTAGAGGTGGGAACTCCAGCCCAGGTCTCCTGACTATCCTCCCAGAACTTTCCCTGCAGCCCCACACCCTCGCCAGTCATCCTCTGTGGGAGGTTTGGAGCAATGGAGCAAGGAAGGAACCAAAGTTGTCCTAGCTGCCTCGTTGGGATAGGGGTGTGGGTTTGACCATAGGCTCTCCCAGAACTTCTTCTGGGGCCTTCAGAAGGAATCCACCAGAGCCAAGGAACTCCCTAGAAACCTGGAGCCACCAGAGCATGAGCCGCAGTCTAGGAAGCCAGCAGCCGCCCTGGACAGCTCAGCTGGGGTGTCAGCCGCCCCTCCCAGCTCCCGACCCCGGGCTCCCTCAGCCGAGCTAGGGAGGACAGTTCTACGGTTCAGTGGCTCCGGGGACAAGAGCTGGGTGGGTCTTTGCAAGGGAGAAGCTCTCTGCTGCCAAATGAGGGGGCAAGGCAAGGTCAGGAAGTGCCCTAAATTTGACACCCACTCACCCCCACCATCACACCTGCCCCACGGAGAGAAGGAAAGGTCTTACGTTCCGGCGCAGCTCTGGGGCCCTCCAGGCTCAGGTCTGAGTGGCTACTTCCTGGCCCTGAGTCAACCACCTGCTCCCCAGAAACACATACTATGAGATGGGAGAGGAGCTCCCACGAAGGAAGTGGGGGGGCATGGAGCCCTCAGGAATGACATGTGGGGAGCTGGGGCACAGGGGTACGGGAAGTAATGGAAACTGGAAGTGAAAAGATTTTTAAAATGGGGTTGCTGAGGCTTCTGAGGATGGGGAGAAAGGAAGGTAGGGATCCCGGGAGACAGGGAGAAGGGGGAATAGTGCCCTGAGCTACAGGAGTGGGGGCTTGGGCTCCAGAAAAGGCCGTCATTCCCCTGAACTGAGGAAAGGTCCTTGGGACCTGAGCTGAGCATCAAGGACTCCAGAGTTCTGCCTGGGCTGGGGAGAAGGTGGAGGGGAGGCTGCCCCCACGCACCCCACAGCCACGGTGTCTCCGAGGCCGGCCCCTCCTCCCCGGCTGCCCCTCCGGGGGTCTCAGGCCAGTGGCAGCCACTCCTTCCGTGGCCGCAGAAGCTGCTGAGACCACAGGCCCATGTGCCTTGCAGGCAGCCCCACAGCCACTGAGACACCTCCCTCCCGAGGACCCCTCACTCCTGAGAGCATGTGGACACCTTCGCCATGGCCCAGGGACACCCTGGGACTGCAGCAGGACTCAGCAATGGAAGAAGAAGCCACCTTCCTCAAATCATGGTCACTGCCAAACCGTCAGGCCCTGGGTACCCGGGGCCATCCCCGGAGCCTGATTCGCCAGCCCAGGCTCAGGAGCCGGAACAACCTGACTGGCTACGTGGCCTTGAACACATGCCTCCCAGAACGTCATCCTTAACACGGAGAGGATGCCACCCTCCTGCCAAGCCTGCACGGCGGCAACAAGGATGTATTCAAGCATGTGACTGCTGTCTGAAGAGGACGGGGGACGTGAGGTCCCTCCCGTCCAGTCAATCTCGTCCCGCAAAGGGCTTCCAAGCCCCCCGGCCACACCAGCCTCTGATCCCCGAATAGCACCCCATCCCCCGTCCCACCTCTCGGACTCCTGGTCCCTGGAGGGTCCGTCCGATGGGCCCGAGCCGCTGGCACACGCCCTCTAGTTCCACGGGCTCCGTCTGGAGATTCCGTCCAAGCTCTGCAGTTGGGGTGGAGGCCGAAGCGACCCACTGTTCCCAGTGGGAGTGTGTCCTTCCCTCAGGCTGGTGAACCCAGGTCTACAGGAGCTGAGGGAGCCGAGCCAAAGAAGACCAATGAGCAGGACTGGTCTGCGGTCCGGCAGGGGGCCCGGCTCAAGGGCCTGGGAAGGGGCTTCGAGGAGGTGGTGGTGATGAAGATGAAGATGAAGGTAAATGTCTTAATGACGGTCATCATGATAATATAACATAATAAGGTTGCCAACAGGGGAGCAGTGTCTACTGTGTGAACATTTAAATCCACTTAAGCCTCCTGAGGCAAGCGAGACCTATTATTCTCCCCATTCTACAGATGAAGACCCTGAGGCTCAGAGATGCTCACTAACTTGCCTCTGGGAACACGGAGCCGGGATTCTGACCCAGTCTGCCATCTCTCTTGCACAGTGCACTACCCTGTGGGCCGTGCGGAAGGATAGGTCTCCAGGACGGGGCCACGTCGGGGAGTGGGCAGCAGGACTCGGAGACCGTGGGTGCAGAAACATCCAAAGGCCCGAGAAGGGTTGAAGGGTGTGGTGACACCCTGGGGAAGCAGGCACTGGCCACCGCCGGGGAGAACGCGCTCCTGGGTGGGGTCTGGGGCCTTCGCTGGGCCTATCTCCCCAGGCAGCTCGCTGGTGGGCAGGCACTACAGCTCCTTCCGGCTCCTCCTCCCGCCTGCTTGGCCTCCTTCCTCCCGGGTGTCCCAGGCACTGCCACTCCTGAGGAGGCTCTAAATGTGGCCCGGGCAGGCAGGGAGGCCAGAGGGAGGGGGCAGAGAGGCCTGGGCTGGCGTCCCAGCCCCCACCTGGACACCCGCGAGGCCAAGACCCACGACACTGATCTGCTTGGCCTCCCAAACGCTCCAGCTATTTCCCGTCCCCTCTCCTCTGGACGCTCAGAGTAAGAGCCGGAGAGGAGTTGGAGAGGTGCGGATTTTCCTCTAGGAATTTGTATATTTTTTTTAAAAAGCAAGCAAACCTGGAAAAGCTTGGGACAAGCCCAGCTAATTTTAGTTTCTAATGAAAACAGCAGGTGGCCGAGAGGATCTGATCTCCCTGGCAGGGCCAGGGCCCTCCAGCCTTGCAGGCTGCGGCACGGGCCGGCGGGGAGGGCCTCCTGGGAGGAGCCTGCAGGACCTGCAGCCCCCGGTTGAGAAGATGGGGGCACGAGCTGGCTGGCAGCGGCAGCCGGGGCCGCCCGGCCTGCTGGGGTAACCTGATCGATGGCAGGGCTGTGGCTAGAGTCCTGGGTGGCTGGGGCAGCAGGTGGCAAATTGCTAATCCTGTACTCAGCAGTGGCAGGAAGAAGCCCAAATTGGGGCAAGGCGACCAGAACGAGAGAAGAAGCAGAGATGGTCGAGGCCCTCCGCAGGCCTGGCCAGCCCGGCCCAGCGACGGCCAGCACTGGTCACACCCGGGAGGCTCTCTGTCTCCCCAGAAATGGCTTGTGCAGCCGACATTCGAGCCCGGCCCAGCTCCAGGGTCATCGAGTGGAACACGTGGCTCTGAGGAAAAGGCTGAGCCACCTTAGGGTGCAGGGAGGGGATCCTGAGGCCCCCAGGATCAGGTGGGCCTGACCCCTGACCGTCTCTATGTCCTGTGCAGGCTGGTAGGCAGAGGCAGCCCCCATGGTACTCCCTCAGCCCCCCTCTTCCCTACCCTGAGGACTCTGCCAGGAGGTGACACGGGGGACAGAGCCCCCCATCACGCTGCAGGCATTGACCGAACACCTTCTGTGGGCCTCGCCCTGTGCCAGGCCCTGAGGAGGCCACGGCTGGACATGACACTGAAGGTAGCATCAGCCCCCACAGCTGTCAGACTGGGCAGACCCACAACCGGGGTACAGGGGAGACAGAGCTCCTGGTCACTCGCTGGCTATGAGACTTTGGACGAGGCACTCCACCTCTCTGGGCCTCAGTTCGCTCCTCTGTAAAATGAGGCCAGGCCCCCAGACCAGATACCCGAACAGGCAGGCAGGGCGGGCAAGGGCCCGGGACCCCACCTCTTTCTGCCCCATTCCCAGCTGCATGTCCGGCCCCAGCAGCCAGCCCTTCCCGGGCCAGATCCTGGGATCTGGGAGAATCGGGGGGGCTGAAGCTGCACCTCCTGCGGCATGGAAGGGGACAGCTGGGGAGCCAGATGAAGGCAGGGGCCGGGGGGTGGCAAGGGTGCCAGCCGTGGGGGCAGGCACGCTCCTCGGCGGAAGAGGGTTCTCAGCTTCTTCCTGGAAGCCGTCCCAGTGACTCACTGCCATGGCAGCCCACAGCTCACCCCTAAAGCCCTACTACTGTTATTTCAGGCTGCCTCCCCTCACTGAGTCTGGACCTAGGAGACAGGGGTGGGCAGCTCCCCTGGTCTACTTCATTTCTCATTCAACGGTAGGGGCTCCATCTATCAGCCTGGCCGGGGCCCCCCGAGGCCTTTGAGGCCTGGACACCCCCCTCCCGGTCTGTAGAAGGAGGACTACCACTCGGACAGAGGGAAAGGCCGCACAGACTTGCCAGTTTATTGTCCCCAGGAGAACAGGCTCTAAGTCGGCAGGGACTTGCCCAAGGTCACACTGTGGGCTGTTGGCTCAGCCGGGCCTCCCCAGCCTGCTTCCCCTGCCCAGAGAACCCCTGCCCTTGAACACCTCCCTTCACCGGGAGGCAGGAGCCTATATAGTCTGACCTGGCCCCTTGGCAGGACGCAGAGGGAACAGGGGCTGAGATGGGGACAGGCCAGCTCTGTGCCCCCCCTGTCATTCAGGGAATAGGGGCCCCCACCCTTATCCAAGAGGCCAAGCCTGGGTCTGAGCAAGAAAGGATCCAACTTGAGGCCCAACTCCTTGTCCCCTCACTCGCGGCCTCCCAAGTGTGGACCTGGCCCCTGGCCAGTCGCTGGGCTCTTGGCGCCCCCTGCAGGCCAAGAGCGCCAGGTGGGACTAGCTCCTTAGGGGACCCCCTTTCCTCAGCTGGCCCAGGCAAGGGGAGCACCCAGACAGGGCTGAGGAGCCAAGTCTGCCCTCTTCCCTTCCAGATGCACCCCCCTGTCCTTCAACCATCCTCCCACCCTTCTCCCCTCTGGAAGGCTCAGGCAGCCCCCGGTTGAGAAGATGGGGGCACGAGCTGGCTGGCAGCGGCAGCCGGGGCCGCCCGGCCTGCTGGGGTAACCTGATCGATGGCAGGGCTGTGGCTAGAGTCCTGGGTGGCTGGGGCAGCAGGTGGCAAATTGCTAATCCTGTACTCAGCAGTGGCAGGAAGAAGCCCAAACTGGGGCAAGGCGACCAGAACGAGAGAAGAAGCAGAGATGGTCGAGGCGCTCCGCAGGCCCTACACAGCCCTACCAGTGACTGTGTATCCCCTAGGCAGGACCTGGTAGAGAAGACAGGGAGGTCCCCCAGGAGGCGAGGAACGTGGGGAGAGGAAGGGAAGGTTGAACTGCCTCAGCCCAAGACCACCCACCTCCTACTCACCTGTGCTGCCAGGGAAGGAGGGGTCCTCAGGGTCACACCTGCGATGTGCCCGGCTGAGAGCCGGCTGCACCAGCCGCATCAGTTCGCCTTAATTTCTCACAGCAGCCCTCTGCGATAGGATCCATGATCTCCCCCTCTAGATAAAGAAAGCTAGACTCAGGCCTCACAACCGGGGCTGCGGGTGCTGATGCAGCCATGAGGAGGAACGTGGGTCCCAGAATCAGACCCCCCTTGGGTGTAGAAGGAGGCATCACCGGTGGTTAGCCAAGAGCGTCCCCTGAAGTGCCGTCCAGGGCCAGCCTGGCTTCCCAGCTGCTCCTGGGAATGTGTGAAAAGCCCAGATGCCCACCCAGCCCCGCCTGGAGGGAGGCCCGGGCACCTGCACTTTCGGCAAACCCCACAAAAGTTTCGATGCACAGCCAGATTTGAGAACCATCCCTCTGGTCCAACACACGTGCCTGACAAACAGAATCCACCTGCTGCTCACACACCTCCAGGGGAGGAAAGCTTGGCGACCAGCAGGCAGCCCATCGGCTGCACCTTGACCAGCATCCTTAGGTTGAGCGAACCCGGCTCCCAGCAGCTTCTGCCCACTGGGGTCAGGTCTAGTCCTTGAGCTGCTTAAAACAACGCTGGGTTTAGCGCCCATCTAGAAGTCAGGCAAAACCAGGTTCAAGTCCTGGCTCCACCTCCTACCAGCTGGATGACCTTGTGCACAAGGCAAGCTACTTAATCTGTCTGTGCCTCAGTTTCCTCCTCTATAAAATGGGAGTCCGTTGGCTTGCTGAGGGGATAAATGCAATAATGTAAGTAAAGTGCTTAGCCTGGTCCTAAGTTCCATCAAAGTGAGCTATGCTTATTACCATCATCATTAAATGTCCCGTATTTTAGTGGGGCTTTCTATGTACTTCTCTCTTTGCTCTCCATTCATTCATTTCATTCAGCAAACAAATGGCCAGTTCCTGCCCCACTGCCTCAGACCCCTGGTCAGACCATCTTTCTACACACAGGACCCCTTTTGCTCTGACAATAGTTCCTTGACTTAGCCAGAACCAGTGGTAACCTCCCCACATTACAGATAAGAAAACTGAGTCCTGGAGAGTGGTGACCTTCCCCTTTGACCTCCCTTTGGACAAGAAATTCGAGCAGCTTCCCTTATAGGATGCAACAGCATCTTCACGCCCCTGCTCTAGGAAGCTCCCGCCGTCCCAGAGCAGGGTTGCCGGCCAAGCCCCTGTGGAGGGGGTGGTGTGCAGGGAGGCTGGTTCACTATAAAGTTAGGGGCAACTTGCTCTCTCTGGCCAAGGATGCTAGTGGAGAGGGGGGACAGGCTGAGGGCCAGTGGTTAGAACAGAGTCGCGGGGTTATCGGACCTGGGCTTCAGTCTACATCTGCCCTTACAAGCCAGGTGACCCTGAGCCGATCACTTCACCTGAGACATACCCGGCACTTAGTAGGTGTTCAGCTAATGCATAGCTCTTTCCCTTGAGAGGGACCACTTCTTTTTTTTTTTTTTTAAAGGTTTTATTCATTTATTTGACAGAGAGAGAGATAGCGAGAGCAGGAACACAAGCAGGGGGAGTGGGAGAGGGAGAAGCAGGCTTCCCGCCGAGCAGGGAGCCCGTTGTGGGACTCGATCCCAGGACCCTGGGACCATGACCTGAGCCGAAGGCAGACGCTTAACGACTGAGCCACCCAGGCACCCGAGAGGGACCACTTCTTCCTGACCAGGGCCTTTCCCCAGCTCTGCTCCCATCCTGCTGAGCGTCCTTGCAGCTTGCTTCCAGCTCCCTTACCTCCTGGCCCAGATCGCACAGTGTCTGTCCTCAGATGCAGCAGAGCCTGCCCGGGCCCCTCAACCCACCATGGAGGAGGACAGGCAGGAGGAAGGCCCACCCTGCTTGAAGGGGTTTGCAGCTCAGCTCTGGCACTTGCTATCTGTGTCACTTTGGCCCTGTCACCCTCTTAGCCTCCATGTTGGAATCCATAAAACGGGCATAATAATTACCACCTCATAGATTGGGGGTGAGGATGCGGCAGTGACTGCCACTGTGCATGGTACATACTGGGTGTTCAATGAACAGTCGTGCTCTCTCCTGTCCTCCCCTGAAATGGACGCTTTAGAGCCCCCGCTCCCTGCAGGCCTGGTCCCAGAGCCCTCGGACGTAAGTTACCCAGCTTGTATCCTCATCATTACCCTATGAGGTGGAACGGCATTGCTGCCCCATCTTCAGGCTGTAAAAACTCCAGGGGCCGAGGGAAGAGCACGGCACAATGTTTTTGAAGGCTTCCTCCCCTGCCCCCTTCCATGTGCTGACTGAGTCTCCCGGCTGCCGCCCTGATGCTGGCCTCTATCTGGTACCCAGGGATGTGGCTGGCCGTGGCTTGGGGTGGGCTTAGGTCCCCGGGGTCCTTGCCTGGGGGCGGGGACATAGAGACACCAGGGGAGTGGTCCCGGCCTCCCAGCCAGAGGGACCTGACAGGGTCAGAGCCCAGGGGCCATGCCGGGGTCCCGTGGGGGCTCTGTCACTGTCTCTCCCAGTGCCTGGCCTGCTTTGGTGGAGGCAGAGGCTTTCTTATGCAAGACAGCACTTGCCCCTCTGGTCCCAAGAGCCAGGCACGGGGGCCTGTCACCAGATCCAGAGAGAAGTCACCGCCAGGACCCATCAGGGGGATGAGTCGGTCCCCGGAGACCTGGGCTGAGCACAGCCCGGTCCTGACAGTGGAAAGAGGAGGAAGGAGCGCCACACCGCATTCCACGCCACCGCCTTCCCCCCAGGTACCTGGCCAAGCTGTCCTCGGTGGGGAGCATCTCAGAGGAGGAGACGTGCGAGAAGCTCAAGGGCCTGATCCAGAGGCAAGTGCAGATGTGCAAGCGGAACCTGGAGGTGATGGACTCGGTGCGCCGCGGCGCTCAGCTCGCCATTGAGGAGTGCCAGTACCAGTTCCGGAACCGGCGCTGGAACTGCTCCACGCTCGACTCCCTGCCCGTCTTCGGCAAGGTGGTGACACAAGGTGAGGGAGGGGCTCGCGGGAGGTGGGGGGGGTGGGGGCAGGGGGCATCTCCCTGGCAGGGGGTCATGTGCTTGTGAGTGGCCAGAGCTATCTGCCACTGAGCAAGCTAAACCAGCGCGGCTGGAGCCAGGGCATAAGGCTGCAGGTGGGGCGGGAGGGCCAGCAGACGCGTGCTGTTCCTTGTGGGTGCCGCACTCGCTAGTCCGTAGCGCTTCGGTCCCCAAGCTACCATCCCCGTTCTACCGAGGAAGAAACCGAGGCTCAGGCAGGGGAAAGGATAGATTGGCCCAGCGCTCCTCAGAGGGTGAACCTGGGGCTCCAGACCCCCAGCCCCATGCTGCTTTGACCTTAACCCTTGGCCTCCTGGGTGAGCCCACCTCGTTCGTCTGTACCTTTGACAAGCCACGTGGACAGCCTCACCATGCCCAGCTCTGAGACCACGCAAGAGCAGCACCCCTCCTCTGTCCTCCCGGGAGCAGTAAAGTCAAGCCCAGGAGGGGCAGGAGCTTCTCCACGAATAGCCCAAACTAGGGGCCAGACCCTGTTTTAAGTAAATGCTGACTCCTCTGGCCCTGGAGATAGGCTTCCATGTTGCCAATGAAGAAACTGAGGCACATGGAGGCTCAGTAACTTGCCCGAGGTCACAGAACCAGCAAGTGGCAGAGCCGGGGCTGGAGCCCATGCAACCCAGCTCCAGGGTCCTGCTCTGACCCATAATAAGAAAATGCCGTGATGCGGGGTCACATGGGAGCCTTGGGAACACGAGGGTAGACTCCTCCCCTGGCCAGGGCTGGGTGCTCAGAGAGCGCTTTCCTGAGAAGTTAGGCCCTCCGCTGAGATGAGAAATATGAGAAGGCATTAAGCCAGAGGAAGGTGGGCAGGGCAGAGAGAACGTTCTGTGCAACTGGAAGGCTCCTCGAGAGGTCACTGGGTCAAGCTGCTGCCCTCGAGGAAGTGCTGTAAACCAGCTGCCTCTTTTTCTACTTCCTGAGCCTGAAACTGACACTCTGGAGCAAACCGTCAACAGGGCCCTTTGACTCACGAGGCAGCGGGAGGGCATTGCCTGGGCCAACCTTTGCTTGGCACCTGTGGTCCTGGACAGCCAGGGCTGCTGGGCTTGTGGCAAACCGTTTAGATGTTGTTGGAAACCAACTGTGATCGAAATTTGGAAGCGATTCTCTGGGGAGCTGGCCGAGGCCAAGAAGGCACCATCATGCTTGGCGTTACCGAATACTGCCACTCCAGGGAAGCAGCAGAGACCCAGCGAGTAGCCAGGCGATGGAGGATCTCCCCGCGACGATGGTGCCACTGCCAGGGCCCTGGGGCCACCGTCCGACGAGGCCCAAATACTAGGCTCAAACCGCAGACTAAGCACAGGAAGGCCCTCGTATTCGATAGGTGTTTGGAGTTTCAGGGGCACAGGTGGCTCCATGTGCCGGGCCCTGTCACGGCCCCCCTGCCTTCGCACATGCTGTTGCCTCCACCCCAAGCATTCACCCCTCTTTCTCTGCCAGCTCAGTGCTTCCCTCCTCCAGCATCTTCGCAGCTCCTACAAGCGGGCGGTTGCTTTTTCCTCTGGGCTCTGAAGCTCTTTGCTCATGCTGGGATTCTCCTGGTTTTGATATAATTTCATACTTACAGGAAAGTTACAAAAAAATGTGTTTCACCTCTAGGTGAGAGATTTACTTTTCTTTTGTTATTGAGGTATAATTGACATACAACATTATATTCATTTCAAGCCTACACCATAATGACTCCACATTTGTATATATTACGAAATGATCACCACACAGTTACACATTTTTTTTCTTGTGATGGGAATTTTTAAGATCTACTCTCTTAGCAGCTTTCACATATGCAACATGGGATTATTAACCAGTTACCATGCTATACATTACATCCTGATGACCTACTTATTTTGTAACTGGAAGTTTGTACCTTTTGACCCCCCTCAGCCATCTCGCCCACCTCCTCACCCCCACCTTTAGCAACCCCCAGTCTGTTCTCTGTATGTATGAGCTTGGTTTTTCCTATGAGGAATTCCCATAATACTCTTTACCTAGATTCACCAGCTGTTTACATTTTAACCCATCTGCCTTATCAATTTCCCTCTCTCTCCCTCCCCCTTAATACACACACACACACACACGCACACACGCACACACATGTCTAAACCATTTGTGTTCATACAGCTTTCATTACACCTTTTATTTTTAATTTTTGAGAGGGGGAGTGAGCGCGCAGGTGTGCGGGGTGGCAGGGAGGGGCAGAGGCAGAGGGAGAGGGAGAATCTCAAGCAGACTCCACACCTAGTATGGAGCCTGATGTGGGTCCATCTCACGACCCTGAAAATCATGACCTGAGCTGAAATCTAGAGTCAGACGCTTAACCGACTAAGTCATCCAGGCGCCCCTCATTACATCTTTTAGACTAAACTATAATGCCTGTCCTCTTACCCTGCTCTCCCATCCCTAAGCCTTGAACCCTTCCATGGCAAGGTGTTGTCTCGTTTACCTGTTTCCTAGCACATGGCAGAGCCTGGCATGGAGGAGACAGTCAGTGGATGTCATCCAGGGGCAGCAAGTCGGGGCAAGGACTCAAGGGGCAAAGAAGGGGAGGCATGGGGCCAGTGCTGGCCCGAAGCCGGTGGGGAACCCCGTGGGCAAGTGCCTTCCTCACTGGTGTGTGCAGCAGGAACAAAGGAAGGGCCCACCCCTGGCTCAGCAAGTTTGGGGAAACACTGAGAATCCTACCAGGCTTGGCTGAAACCTGCTCCGGACTAAAGTCTGTGTGGCTTGGTGGAGCGTCCGGCCCCCTTGGGGCCGAGCATGGCGCGCACCCACCAGGCAGACGTCAGGCGTGTCTGGAGGAGAGGTCTGAGCTCTTCCCGCTCATCCATCTCCTCACTCTTGCATTTCTCGTGTTCTTCCCTAGCGAAAGTCCTCTGGGAAAAGTCCTCATTTGTCTCCACTGAGCAAGAGGGACTTGGACATCACCAGGTGCTGCTCTCGGAAAGTCCAGGGCTGAGGAGGCAGCGGTGGGGGGGCATGGGCAGGTGTGACCTTGGGGGAGTGGTGTCACTGTGTGACACGGTGTGTGGAAGCACTTAGGGTCCACCCTGACCCAAGAAGAGCCCCCCTCGCCAGCTGCTGTCACTGGGGACTGTCACAAGAGCAGCAGCTAGGCTGGGCTGGCCTTTAGCAAGGCCACCAGCTTTTGGGGTGATGGCAAGGGTGAGCTTGGTTTGGTGCCCACATTCATGAGCTGCCTGGCTGGGGTCATGGCCTCAGACATGGCGGAGGCCCAGGAGTCGGGCCATCCTTGGAGAAGAAAAGGAACCCCGTTTGTTGGCGGCCCCGTGTGTGCTGTCTGGCATCAGATCACCCTCAGGACAACCGAATGTGTGGTGATGTCCCCCACTTTACCGCCAAGAAGGGAGGTTCAGCAAGCGGAGGGTGGTGACACACCCAGCCAGCTCCGGGACCTGCCAACTCTTGGCTCTGAGATGTCAGACAAGGTCCACGCCCTCTCCTAGCCTCAGCGTCCTCCCCGTAAAGTGGGGACAATCCCAGGACCCGCTTCCTGGGATTCCCGCCAGGCAGAGATGGTGCCTCTGAAGGGCTCGTGGACTCCCCAGGGCCCCCCAGGCTGACATTGCCTGAGGTCTCCCAGCCTCCAGCTCACCCTACTGAGGTGAGCTGGACGTGAGCTAATGGTCACCAATGAGGACAGTGTATGACTGAGGGCCGAACCGTGTGCTCTCGGCTGAAAATCTAGCAGAAATTTGGGGCAGCCAGGAATGGGGCAGGTGGCAGTTCTTGGCTGAGCAGCGGTTAAGGACCGGATGTGGGATGTCCTCTGTACACTTTAGTCACTGCTTTGTCACAGCGTCTAGAGCAGGTACACATAGTAGGTAACTGATAAATACATGTTGACTGAATAAAAAGGATTTGAGGATGGAAGGGTGAAGCCCTGTAGAGCCTGGCAAAGTTTCAAGGTCGCCATGAGCAGGACATACTGGGCTGCCAGAGCGGGCTGGCCTGAGCATGACGGAGCGGCGAGAAAGGCGGTGCAAACTCCTCCCCTCTCCCCTCCGTCTGTGGGCAATGCCGTGCCTCCACCTGCCTCTTCACATCTCATTCTGTGACCTTGACCGAGGCCTGTCCCGAGAGAGGGGATTCGATGAGCCCTGAGACCCTCCAGCCTCTGGCTGCCATGGTTGAGAGGCGATGGGGTGCACTGGCCAGCGCAGAGTGAGGATTCAAACCCAGGCCCGCCTTCCCACCCCCTGCGTGTCTAACGTCATCTAGACGCCTTACTGACTGTAACATCAGACTGGATTTAAGACGTGAAGGCTTTTCAGTCCTAGGCTGTGACTTACCAAAACCTCTGCTCTCCCCTTGACCCTCAATACTGGCATCATGGTGGGCCCCATGAGGGTGAGCTCAGGCCTTCCTTCTGGGTGACCTCCAGGCCAGCCTTTTGGGGTCCGGGTTAGTTCCTGGTGGGCTGGGGTGGGTTCCCAGAGACATTCTGTCACCGGGAGTTCCTAGAGGACAAATTCACCTCAGTATTCCTAGTGTGTAGCATCGGGCCTGGCTCCCAACAGGTGATCGATAAATGTTTGGTGAGGGAGCAAGCAAGGCATTTCTCTGCCCTAAGGAAGCTTTCAGCCCAAAGGCAAACATGCAGTCAACTACCTGGTCCTCAGAGTGTCAGCACCCTATGACATCTGTTAGCAAATGAATAAAATGTCATTAATCACGACAATAATCACAAAATATGTCTCCAGTGCCCATTATGTGTCAGGGACTAGACTAAGCACGTTCTGTATTTTACCTCATTAGATTCCCATAGCCACCTCTTGAGGTCAGTATTATTGGCCCCATTCTGTGGACAAGAAAACTGAAATCACACACCGGCAGAGCGAGAAGTATCTCAGGCCTGTTGGCTGAGCATGCAGACGCTTTCCCGATACTCGCCCCTGTCTCCGAGGGCTGCTTTGTGCACAGCCCTGCGCTGGGCGCCGGGGGGCAAAGGAGAAGTATGGGGTCAGCCTGGCCCCGGGAGCTTCCAGTCTGGCTGCAGAGGCCAGACAAACATGCAAGACCCTTAGAAGATAAGACCTGCAGCCTGATTCTAGTCCCGGGGCGGGCAGGCCAGCGAGCATGGAAAAGGAGAGGACGGGGACAATGTCTTTCTCAGAGACCAGTGCCTGTCCTGTCCCATCTGCTAGGACTCCCGCTGGGTCTGCTTTGGAAACAAGTGAGTTGTGCTTGAATGGCCCTTCCACTGGGATATCCATCTGGTGCCCAGGGGATCACCATGCCCGTGGCTTCTTTCCCAGCCCAACTCCTCGTCCACAGCTTCTCCTCCAAACTTCTTCCCGCTCAAATGTCCTTCCTTCCAACATCTGGGAGAGACGTCGCACATGATGTGCTCAGAAGGTTACGGGCCTTGAGTCAGACAAGCTTCAGTTCCTGTTCCCACTTAGCTGCTGACCAGCTGAGGGAGCCCAGACAGGCCACGGAGCCTCACTCCTTCCTCCACGGAGCAGAGCTCAAAAGCCTGGGTGCTGAGTTGTCATGAGCCGTGGACAGCTTATGGGAAGGTGCTGGCACTTAGTAGGCCCTCAGAAAGGGTAGCTACTACTGGGTCCACAAGACAACTCTGAATTCCCAGCCCCAGGCCGCCTTCACACTTTGGAAAGATGGCCGTGAGGTGGGACCCAGAGGACAGACATTGGAGCCAGGGGAGGAGGAAAGGAGCTGGCTGTGGGATGTGGCAACGGGCTCTATGGAAGGTGGCAGGGCCTCTGCTGGTACCTTAGAGAGCTCTGCCTTACCCCCAGCTCCGGTGTCCCAGGAGCACAAAGCCAGGTCTGTCTCCCTGCTGCAGCTGCAACAGGCGAACCCCCGACCAGGGAGCAGCTCTCTTCCATGACACGCGGGGCCTCCCTCTGCTACACTTGCAGGAGCACCGCTGTCCCCTTCTGTCTCTGCCAGGTGCCCCCCTAGTAAGCGAGGCTCCAGCCTGGGCACCCAGGCAGAAGGGAGGAGCCGGGGGGGTGGGCCGCAGCCCTGGAGTCAAAGGGCTGGGACCCAGAGCCACTTGGAAAAGGCTGACAGAGCCACTGCCGTGGGCCTTAGGGACATGATGGTGTGGCCACATTCTCCAGGCCTTCTGGGGCCTCCTGTGCTGAGCCCAGGCCAACTGCTCAGCATCCCCCAGGGAGGAGCCCACAAAAGGGACTGGACGTGGCCTACAGCACATGAGATTTAGGGTAGGCCTAAGAAAGCCCTTCTTGGCTTCACACACAGGAGGTAGGAAGAGATCCACTGCATGTGTATTCCTGGGGGCTCCGGGCTCCGTGAGGAGGACAATGTCAAGGGTGAAAGCTGCCTGAGTTCAAATACAGGCTCCACGACTTCTTGGCTGGGTACTGTTGGTCCAGTTGCTTCACCCCTCGGTGCCTCAGTTTCCTCGTCTATAAAATGAGGATTAAGTCTCTACTCCATAGGGTTGGTGTGAAGAGTATTATAAATGATGTAAAGTGCTTAGGCAGTGCCCAGCACAGAGTGAGCGCTCTCTAAACCTTGCTCTTTGCTATTAATATTTTCCTTCCAGAATCTCTTCCTTCGGGTCTCCTCCCAAGCAGAGAAAACCATAGTGTCCTGTTCCCGAGACCAGGGCAAGGGGGACCTGGAGTCCCAGTAGATGGACGTTGGTCTGGAGAATGAGGCAGAGGTCTCCCTGAGCAAACTCACAGGGAGCCCTGGACACCAGGGCTACCAGCGCTCAGGGAAGGAGATGAGCCCAGGGATCGGGAGGACCAGGGACTGCCTGAAAGCCCGGAGAAACGGAAGTAAGGACCACACTCGGCCAAGAGCTGGGGCCACCCTTCCAGTCCCTATCTCCTGCCTGCCCTTCCCCCTTAGTCTTTGGGGCAAAGATTTATGCTGGTTCAGGCCTGGAAATACCAGAAATACCAGAAACTAAAGTCGTCCCTCTTTGGGCGGCCACAGCACAAAACCAACCAACATGATCCTGCTATTAACCTCGATTAACTTGGAGAGGGTTCCATCTCGGGCTGTCGAGGCCCCTGTGGCTCCAGCCAAGCCCCCTGATGCTGGCCCAAAATGGCCAAACCAGGGCAGAGGGTGGGCCGTGGAGAGTGGGTGGGGGGCCACAGCCCCAGCTCAAGGGCTGAACATAGAACAGGGCGTCCTGAGCCATCGGGGCCCGAGCTGCCCCCCAACCCCAGGGCTCGGCTTCTGCTGCCTGTCCACAGACACGGGCACAGAGGAGGTCATTGTTTCCCTCTGACCACGGCAACTGCTCCCAGGGGCAGCCAAGAGCACAGGCCTGGGTGTCACAGTGGTAACTGCCAACCACGGGGCCAAAACCTGCCCCCTCCACTCCTGCGGACACAGACACTCCAGCAAGAGACAGAAGGACAGTCACGGGCACACAGAGGCCCTCACAGGGCCTAGAAGAGGAGCAGGGCCTGTCTGGTCACACACCCAGCCAGCCACGCACACATGCATACACACACACACACACACATACATGCGCGCACACACACCCACCACCACCCACAGCCCGAGAAAGAGGCTCCACAGCAGCTACACCCCGAGGCACAGTTCCTAGGAGGATAAAAACACCCATTCAGGCAGAGAAGGACGGCAGGCACCAAAATAGAACTGCTAAGAAGTCATGCGGTGGGAGAAGAACAAGCAGCAGAGGCGGACGGACCTGTGTTTGAGTCCTGGTGTTATCACTTCCTTGCTGGGGGCCTGGGACCAAATCACCTCCCCTCTGCAAACCTGCACTTCCCCATCTGTGAAATGGACACAGACAAGGCTCCCGGCGGCAGAGGACGGGCTCCCGGCACTACCGGTCATGGTGAACAGCAGGGGCCGTTGCTATGACGATGGACCCCCCCGAAGGTGTCAGGAAGCAACGCGGCCTCAGCAGAAAGGGCTGGGCCAGGATGACAGTGCAGGGGGGGGCCCCCTGAGAGCGCCAGGGGCCAGTTGGGGAATGGGCACAAAAAGAACAGAGGTTTTGGAGGAAGCCAGAGCGGAGCTGGCGGTCACGGCTCTGCCACGCCGTCGCTCTGTGGCCTTGGTAAGTCCACCTGTCGAGCCTGTCTTGTCTCCTGGACGCTGCCGTGCACAGCGCTCGTGTCCCGGAGAGCTTGTGAGAACAGTGTCCCCCGTGGTAAGAGCACTGAAGCTGGACCGCGTGCCTGCTCAACCACGTGTTGTGTGAGCCACGAAGTGACTAATCTGTCTGCAAAATGGAGACACAGTGGCACTTACCTCAGGGATGCTGCAGGGAGGAGCCCATGGGCCGGCTCGCGGGCAGAAGCGGCGCTGGGCTGCGGCAAGCGCTCCCGGTGGTTGGCCTGGGCAGGACAAGGGCGGCGGCTCGGGGCACCTCCTGGCCCCCGGGAGCCTGCCTCGTGGGGCTCCCCTGTACCAGTCCCCGCGACAGAGGAGGGTGCGGGGCGGAGCACCGGGACCCAGCCCTGCCCTCCCTCTGCCTCCCACAGGGACTCGGGAGGCGGCCTTCGTGTACGCCATCTCTTCAGCAGGTGTGGCCTTTGCGGTGACGCGGGCGTGCAGCAGTGGGGAGCTGGAGAAGTGTGGCTGTGACCGGACGGTGCACGGGGTCAGCCCACAGGGTGAGTGTGGGACGCGGGGAGGGCGTGAGTGGCGGCCGGGGGCCTGGGCCCTGCCCTCACTCACGGCGGCCACGGTGCCCCCCACCCCCCACAGGCTTCCAGTGGTCGGGATGCTCGGACAACATCGCCTACGGCGTGGCCTTCTCCCAGTCCTTCGTGGACGTGCGGGAGAGAAGCAAGGGGGCCTCGTCCAGCCGCGCCCTCATGAACCTCCACAACAACGAGGCCGGCAGGAAGGTAGTGTGGCACGTCCCCTGCCACCATCACCGCCAGGGCAGGGGCGGGCTCGGCAGGGCCCCCAGCACACTCTCCCCCGCCACCAGGCGCCCCGCGGGAACACTCGTTCAGGCTCCCAGCAGCACCAGGGCTCCCGGGGGGGCCAGCGGGCTAGGGGGTGGCGGGCGGGGAAGCAGCCGGGTGAGTGGGTGTCACGGAGCAGGGTGTGCCCCCGACACGCACACACCCTTCCTAAGTAGCAGAGCTAGGGTGCGAACCTGGTGTCAGCGCACAGACCACGTGCCTTCTCCACCCTCCTCTTCACGGTTCCTCCGCAGATTCAGCGCAGCCGTGCTCTCCCCCATCCTGCCACTCGCCACTCCCTGTCTCATATAACACTACCCTCCGAAACGCTTCTCCTCCATCAACGCCAAGTGCCCCAAGCACAGGGACAGTGTCTTCAACGGTCCCCAGCACAGCTTACTGGCCCACGCCGGTATACAGCAGGTGCTTAACACAGAAGATGCAGGACAGTCAATCTTGCTCCCATTCTGTGGCATCCCCCCCCCCCCCCCGACCAGCGGCCCCTCCTCAGCGCTCCCCCGCCCCGCCCGCCGTCTCCTGATGGGCCCTCTCCCCTCCCCGCCCCCCTGCAGGCTATCCTGACACACATGCGGGTGGAGTGCAAGTGCCACGGGGTGTCGGGCTCCTGTGAGGTAAAGACGTGCTGGCGAGCCGTGCCGCCCTTCCGCCAGGTGGGCCACGCACTGAAGGAGAAGTTCGATGGCGCCACCGAGGTGGAGCCGCGCCGCGTGGGCTCCTCCAGGGCGCTGGTGCCGCGCAATGCGCAGTTCAAGCCGCACACGGACGAGGACCTGGTGTATTTAGAGCCCAGCCCGGACTTCTGCGAGCAGGACATGCGCAGCGGCGTGCTGGGCACGCGGGGCCGCACGTGCAACAAGACGTCCAAGGCCATCGACGGCTGCGAGCTGCTGTGCTGCGGCCGCGGCTTCCACACGGCGCAGGTGGAGCTGGCCGAGCGCTGCAGCTGCAAGTTCCACTGGTGCTGCTTCGTCAAGTGCCGCCAGTGCCAGCGGCTGGTGGAGCTGCACACGTGCCGGTGACCGCGGCGGCCCGCCGGCGACCACCTCGCGGCCCGCCGAAGGCCGGTAATTTAAACAGCCCCCGCACCCGCCCCAAAAGATACTGGTCGTATTTTTTGTTTTGGTTTGGTTTTTGGGTCCTCATGTTATTTATTGCTGAAACCAGGCGGGCGGCCCCCAGGGCACCAGCCAGGGCCCCTCTGAAGCCTGGGCCTTCGTGGCTGCCACTGACCAAAGGGAACTTGCTCGTGCCTCTGGCTGTCCACATGTGGCCGCTGCTGACCACGTGGGCGTTAGCCCCGTTTTTCCACTCGCAGACTTGAGCAGGGTAACAAGGAGTGTTCGCCACGTGCCCCCTGGCCCTGCCATCTAGGGAAGGAGGTGGCCCTAAGGCAGGGGGAAACCGGCACCATCTTGATGAACTTGCACCCCTACACATACACACCCGACCCCTGGCAGCTTCAGCCTAGTAGCCTTGTCTCTCGAGTCCCCCGGACAAGGGAATGGGCAGGTACCAGCTCAAGGGCAAAGGGTTCTCTTCGGCCCTCCATGAGCAGCTGGAGGTTCAGTCTCTGTGGGACCTTCCAGGCAGGAAGAGCAGGTGAGACAAGAGCCAGAGAAGGCTCCGGTCCTGCCCTGGAGCCCAGCCCACCCATCCTCCCCATCAGAGAGGGGAAGCCGCCCCTCCCTGGTCCCTCCCAGGCAGGAGCACCAGCTGTCATCCTGGATCAGAGGTCCCAGCCAGGCCTTGGCAGGGACACCTCCACGTGTGTCTCCTCGCGGTGCTGCTCCTCGGTAAGATGAAGAATGGAAATCACACACGCAGAAGAACTGGCCAGTGAAAAAGCCTTCTCCCACCCATTACTCTCCTCAGTGAACCACATTTCCTGAGCAAATACTATGTGCTAGGCCCTCTCCTGGGCCATCCTACAGGATGATCCCAACACTTCCGGCAGACGCAAAGGCAGGCATGCTTGTGCCTGTCTTACAGCACAGAGGACAATGCTCAGCCGGGTCCCAGGGCGAGCTGGCTGCAGAGGCACAGCCAGAAGAGCCCTGCAGCCAAGGCTCCTCCGGGGCACCTTACCCAAAGGCCCAGGACCTGCAGGTCTCCTTGGGTCTGAGCCTTGGGGAGGGGGCACCAGCTGGAGGACGAGGGGCCAGGAAGCAGCAGAAGCCAGACTACAAGCTGGGCCTAGCGGCCACAGGGCCCCAAACCACACAACGGGCTCTGAGGGAAGCGGTGCACAGCTAGAGGGCTGACGAAGGGAAGTGTCAGCAGCTGAGGCACCCTGCCCCCACATACCCTGGGCGCTGAAGAAGAGTCCCCCAGAGAAAGCACCAGCAGCCCGGGCCTGGCCCTGTGCCCAAGCCAAACCGGCAGGAGCACAGACCAAATTCCTGTGAGCAGGACATGCACACAGCAAGACGTGGCCTGACCCCGCTGCTGCTCCCAACCACCAGAGGAGCTTGCCGGAGGCCCAGTCTCCAAGCTGCCCCCTAAATGGGGCTCCAGGCTCCTGGTTTGAGATCTTGGGCTTGGGATCCCCACTGGAGATTCTCAGACCCCAAGCTCTTGGCTCCAGGATTCCATGTCTGAACTCAAAGTCCCAGATTGAGAATACAGGCTCCGGCCTGTAGAAACTCTCCTCCAGGCCTTGTGGTTTGTGCCTCCTGGTGTTGGCTCCCTCACTAAGAGAGGGTCAACACCCTTGGCCCCCAGCCAAGCTCTCTGCTCAATGTCCATCCAAGAAGAAGGCCAAAACCAAGTGAGATGCTGCAGCCACAGTGGAATGAGGGGTAATCTTGGGGCGGGCAGGCTCTGATGTGGATGAAAGCTAAGCCCACTAAGTGTCCCCACAGCGGCCCAGCTGGGCTCACTGCTCCTCTGGCAGGCTCTGTTCAGCTGTCCGCTCAGTGCCAGGGAAAATGCTATCCCTCACTGGCAGAGGCCAGATCCAGACAAAGGAAGCCGGGGAGACCCTCCCCCTCTGGAGACAGGACAGAACCACTCTCCCCCATCCCCGAATCCTGTCGCCAGAACCAGGGTACTGGTAGGTCCAGGCTGGATGCTGGTATTATGGACACTGCCCCAGGAAGAAGTGAGAGGGTCTGTGTCCATTCACAGGCTTCACCTTTCCACCTGCCCGGGGGCTCTCTCAAAGCTGACCAGCCTGGGGTTCTCAAGGTTATGACCGCTATAAAGTAGACTAGATTCTAGGAAGCTCTGCCCAGCCCTACTGCCACCCCAACCAGCACCCCAAAGGCCAAAGGGACCCACAGCCGCAGGAAAATGGAGCTTCCTTGGACACACCTAGCTCCAAACTGTCCCAAATAAAGAGGAGAAACCAGCACTTGCCTGATGTAGCCCACACACTCTGGAAGCTGGCCAGAGGATCCAAGTCCTGCCCGAAACCCTCTCCACTAGTCTCCATAAGACAAAGGTGATGTCCTCTGAGGCCTAGGGCTGGATAAGCCCCAGCTCTGGATGCTGCTACTCCCTCTGCTGCCCTACCCCATCTTCTAATTTTTATACTAGGCCCCTTGCCATTGTGACATCCCCATGAAATAGCCTGATGCACGATAAAATGATTATTTCTTTATCTTGCAATTGTGAAAGTGCCTTTGTTTGCAGAAAAGGGAGGAGAGAGACGTGGGGAAGGACATGGGAAAAGCAGATAAACAGTTCATAGTCTAGATATGGGGACCCTCCTGGCCCTCCTTCCTTCTGAGTAACTGGTTTGATGGCCACATGAGAAGGAGCCACCTGCATGCTGTCTGGAATCCCCCTTTAACACACGAGGCTCTACCTGCATTTCATTGAGCCACGATCAGCTAGTTAAGCCTTGGCCCGAGCTAAGGCCTCAGAACCCTTCCTGAGCGCTGATACAGACGAGGAACAAAGACAATGAAAGAGGAGGGTCTGGTGAAGTGGGTGCCAACTGAGAAGGTAGGGAACAAATCAAAAAGAACTTAGTTCCTGCCCAAGGACACAGGAATCCAAGGCCTGTGGCTAGAAGTCCACTCCAGAATTGAAGCCTGGTCAGGATGAGAAGTCTGGATGGAAAACTCCATGTAACCCAAGTCAGAGCTGATGGGAAGACCCAAAGTGGCTTCTCAGGAACTTCAGTCTAGTGAAGTCCTCACCCTTACCAAGGGGGCCATGGCCTGTCCTCCCGAGCCCCCACCCCTCTGCAGCAAATTCACATGCCTGAGAGCAATTAGGCTACTATATGCTTGCTTTCCAAAGGTTTAGTGGAGTATAAAAGGGCTGAAGCAAGTGCTTTCAAAACAGCAGAGGTACACACGGATTTGTGAAGAACTGGGGAAGGGGATAACGGAGGGAGGGAAGGGTCTAGCGTGTGGATGGAGAGAAAAGGACACCTCATCCCCAAATCAGGGTCAAGGCACAGAGAAAAGAACTGGTGATACGGGGGGTCCATGATGGCCGAGCAAAGATCCATACCCAACCATTTCCTACAACTGTGAAAAGGACCCAGGCTTTACAATCGAATAGACATGGGTTGGAATCCCAGTGCTGCCACTTCTTCACTAAATGGAAAATTGAATAACTTACTGTCCCTCTCTGGGACTCATTTTCTTAATTTGTAATATGGGGCTGCGCCCCCTGCCCCAAATTCACGTGGGGCTAAACAGTAATAGAACCAGTTTCTTGGGGATGTTAAATCAAATATGTAAAGCTCAACAAATGGCAGCTACTATTATAAATATTATTATTCCCTTTTCAGGAATGTAGGAGGCAGTTAAGGTGGCTCTAAAGTTGAGGGGGCCAGAAGAGGGGATGAAACGAGGAGGAAATCAGAGACAGTTAAGGGCTGAAGACAGGTGATCCTACTTTGGCCCCATCCCCAAAATCTGAAACAGACAGAGGTCTCAGGACAGAAATCCCCAGCCAGGAGACAAGAGAACCCTAGGGGTCAGAATACCCAAGCAGCAGCAAGCAAGGCAATGGCAAAGCTGCCCCTAGGCGCCAGCAAGAGAGGCTGAACCAAGTTCTCAGTGTGGCCGAGAAGCAGGGCTAGGACAGGGAACAGGGGCCAAGGAGGGGAGGAAGGAGTGTCAGAGCTGTAGGGAAGTGTATGTAGTGGGGCCCAGGGGCTCCACCTATGAGGATGGAAGGCCTTCAGGACTCCCAGGCAAGGTCAGCTCACAGAGAGCCTATGTCCACATCCATTCTTGACAACTGCCCTCACAACTCAGGCCTGAAGGTCTCTAGGAAAGCTGTGAGACCGTGATAAAGTGGACCTCCGTCTTAGCCCCTGGTTGACAGCAGTGGTCCAAGAGATGTCTGGGGAGACCAGGGGCAGGGCTTGAGATGGGTCTTGGACCAAGGAAGGGCCAGAGAACACAGGAAGACAGAGGGTAGAAGGAAGTACAGGGCTCTGGGCAACTGAGAGGGGCTAAGAAAGACTGAGAAACAGAGTGAGGGAAAGGCAGAAGGTGGGACGACAGACATAGGACAGAGAGAGAGACACACAGGAGAGGACAGCACTGTGGGAAGACAGACATAGGACAGAGAGAGATACACAAGGAGAGGACAGCACTGAGGGACCGGAGGGCATCTTGGGCAGAGGAGCCCGTAGCTTCCTGACAAAAGGAGAAAATGCTGAGCTTCAGAAGGCATCTGACTCAGGAAAGGGAGAGGGGGTCTAAGCGATGTGGGGGGAAGGGGCGGAGTCTGGCCTGGCCCAGGCAATGACTTCATAAGCATCTCCCCCCACTCCTTCCTGAGCCGCCAGCCCTGGTGACCCCCTGCCCGCATCTCAAGGGTCTAGGCCAAGCAGGCGCTGACAGGGGAGAGAAGGGGCCCTCCTGGGCCAGGCCCCCAAGCCTGGCATAGTGCCTGCTGGGGAGGAGGGGCCTAGAGGCCCAGCCCTTGTCAGCATCCCGGCCGGCCAGCACTTCGGCACTTCGGAGGCAATTAGCAGCCCAGCTGAGCTAATCCCCCGCCTGGCGAGGCCAACACAAACAGGCCCAGGCCGGGTGCACACTCGCCTCCCTGTTTGCTGAGGGGCCCGGTGGTCCGCCAAGAATAACACCAATAACCCGGGGCCTTCTCTAGGTTAAGAGGAGGACTGGGGCTTGCTGAAGAGCTGACAGTGCCCGACAGAGCATACTCTGGCCAGGCGCCCTGGCTGCCCCAGAAAGGCAGCCACTGTTCCCAAGCCTTGGGCCAGCCAGGAAGAGGAAGCTGGACACAAGGAGCCATATACTCCGATTCAGCGCCCACCCCCACCCCTACCCATGCCACCTGTGAGGAAGAAGGGCCAACTCAGGCTTGTGCTACCTTGGCCAGCCTGACAACTGAGGCCCAGAGGGGCTGGGCCCTCTGGTCAGGACCCAAGGATTACAAGCTCCGTGCTGGACACAGGAGCCCAGAGGCAATTCAGACCTGCACCCTGCCCTCAAGGGGTTCACAGTCTAGTGAGAGACCAAACTCTGTATGACCTCAGAGCAGGGCCAGTCTCTAGACCCACAAGCAACACCCCCAGACTTAAGAAGGCTATGGTAGAAGCCCCACAACTGAGAAGACCAAGGGGGACCCCAAAGAAGAGAAAAACTGAGGTCCAGACACTGATAAATGGGGGACACGGCACCAAGGGAGGCAGGAGGGACCCAGAACAAACTCTGGCACAGACTGGTCCTGGACTAGGAATTACTGGACGTAATTCGTTCAACCCAGCAACCACGGGGAGAGCTCAGGCCCAAGACAACGCCCTACTCCTACTCCCCACTTCCTGATTCCACCTTCGTCAGCCTCCAGCCCGACAGCATCACCTTTTTGAGCCAAACCTTCTAGCCTCAATTTGGTTCCTCGTACCTCTGGACTTCATAGCAACATCAAGAACTGCAGCCTCCTTGGAGCTTCCACTTGGGAAAAGCGACACAGCCTCCCGGAATGAGCCAGGCCCCTCAGGATGCTGTGCTGACCGTCAATATGCAAGAGCACCACCATTTACTAAGAATCTACTGACTACAGGGTCAGGCCCCACACTAACCATCACCTACTAGCATTACCCCACAGCATGATCACAAGCAAACAATGGAACATAGGTATTTCCTATTGCATAAACCAGCTCAGAGGCAGGTGTGTGATTTAACCCCATTTCACAGATAAGGAGACTGAGACCCACAGAAAGGAAGAGACTTGCCTACATCTTCAGGCTCCTACTCAGGATGTAGTGTGTCACCAGGCCTCTCCTCCAGTCCCACAACCACCTCCATCGTCCCTCACCCCACTGCTGGCCTAGACCAACCTCTGAAGGTCCTGGGCCAAAGGGCCTCAGAGCCATGAGCCCACCCCTCCCCACAAAGCAGCATTAGGTCTCTGGATGGGCTAAGGTCAACTCTATCACTCTGCAGGGGACCTACACATTGCTCTGTAGACAGCGTTCCCTGGGGCAGAGAGTGAGAAAAGCTGGCGTCAACCTGCAAAGGGCGACAAAGTCACGGCGGTAACAGCAGCCCTGCCCACCACCCCCTGCCCTGGCTGGTGTGGCAGAAGTCCAGTGCCAAGCTGGCCAGCGAGGCTGCTGGGTTCCTAGCCACAGCAAAAAGGGGCTGACAATCCGCAGCCTGAACTCTCTCCACTGTCCCATTCTCCCACACCTGCTCTAGAACATCTAGCCTGGACCAAGGTTTAGAAGACTGTAGAGAGAGCTCCTTTCCCCTTCAGTTCAGACAAAAAGGGAGGTAGTTTTCCAAAAGATCTTTTACTAAGAAACTGAAGAAAAGCAAACAGATCATAAGTACACAGAAATAAGCGGATTTCTAGGCAGGACTTAAACAGCCCCTAACCAGAGCCCTCTAGATGCTGCCTCTCCCTTCCCTCCTCGTGAGGCCCCTTCCAGACACCAGGACCCCGGATCTCATTCTAGCTCCACTGCTGACAGCCTGTGGAATGTGAAGCAAGCTAATAACCTCTAACTCTCATCCGTAAAAGAGAGGTGAAGACAATGGCAGAGCCAGAACCGGACCCAGTTCTAATTCCAAAGCCTCTACTCTACAGGGCCCCCACCCCCACCCCACCCTTTAGCTGTCGGAGAACCAACTAAAACACTGAATGGGGAAGTGCTCTGTGGACGGTAAGCAACACCAGCGGTGGTCATCAGCCAGCACCTGGCTCTTTCTTGAAGACTGAGGGAAACTGTGTGCGAGGGTGTGCGGATGGCACAGTTTCCTGGCCCCATAAGGGCTCAAGGACACTCAGATTTGCTAGGTCTTTCTTCTCCTGGGAGTCTTTCCATCCCTTCTCCTCCCTCCTTCTAGCACCTCCTGCAGCCTGGGCCTCCTCCTCACCCCCATCCTGGACAGCGGCTGGAGCCACCTGGGAAGCTTCAGGAATGGCTGATGGTTATCACAGCCAGGACAGGGCGAGTTGCTGCCCCTCTGATTCATCACAGAGCTGGAATAAATCCAGAGAAGTGACCAAGAGGATGCAGGGTTGCTGCGAAGAATTCAGACTGCTTCAGTCTGGAAAGAGGGAAGCTGAGAGAGAGGGTATCTCAGTCATTCAAATCAGAGGGGGCTTAGGGGAGAGGACTTTAGGCTCATTCCTCAGAAGAGCAGGCACAGCGTGGTGCCAGAAGCCTGAGCACCAACGCTGCACTGATCTGGGAATGAGTCTCTTCAGGCCTCTTGTGTGCTGGGTGACCTCAGATAAGTTAACCCCCATGAGTCTCTACTTCCCCTCCCCCCATGCCATGTCAAAGGCTGCTGTGGGAACTGAAGCGTAATATAGGCAGTGTCCAGTCAACAGTCGCCTGTCCCATTCCCCACTTCTGCCCTAGGACATGCACGCTCCCCTGCCTACCTGGCCAGGCAGCATAGCCATATGCCTGATGACAGCACCCCCACACACCCCACCCCTCTCCGCTCAGCAATATGGCATCTGATTCCTGGTCCCCAAGCTGCTCAGGCACCCACCTGCAACCACAGCGAGCTTCAGTGGGATAGGGGGGCCCCAGCATGCTGAGGAGAGAAGCAGGTTACTCCCCTCCAACTTGCCCTCAAGGGTCAGAACCCCCATCTAGCTTGCCCAGAGGAGGCATCAGTTCATCAGCAGGAAAGGGGTTCTCAACCTTTAACCTATACCTCTTGCCTTTAGAGACAAAGCCCTTACTTTATTAGCTCTATCTGACATTTCAAAATAAATCTGGTAGCTAAAAGAAGCCTTTCAAATTACATAAGCTATTTGTCCACCCCAAGGGGGTCTAGTGCTTAAAAGCCCTGGAGTCAAATAACCCCAGCTCTACCACGTCCTAGCTGTGTACCTTGGGTAAGTCATTCCACCTGCTTCCTCAGTTAGAAATTGAGCTACTGTGAAGATAAAGCACGAAAAGCACTTAGCACGCTGCCTGTCACACGGCTGGTACCGGGCCATCAACCCAGCACCACTGCTGTGAACATCCCAGAATGCTCCTGTGGCCACTCCCTCACCCATGATCCTAAGCCTGGCCAAGGCCAGATGTTTCATTTGTTTTTTTTGGTTTTTTTAAAGATTTATTTATTCATTTGAGAGAGCGAGAATGAGAGAGAGTACATGAGAGGGGGGAGGGTCAGAGGGAGAAGCAGATCCCCCGCTGAGCAGGGAGCCCGATGCGGGACTCGATCCCGGGACTCCAGGATCATGACCTGAGCCGAAGGCAGTTGCTTAACCAACTGAGCCACCCAGGCGCCCAGGCCAGATGTTTCACGATGGAACCCCCAACTTCTGCTGGGCAGAGGACACACTTTTCAGAAAAACAGACAGGCACCCCTTTTGCAGATCTGTGCTTCCCCTGACGTATATGGCACACTGGGCCACAAACACTACTGCTTACACCTTCATATGCTCCTTCTCAGACTGGGAGCTCCTGCAAGGTGGGATCTGGATCTTCTATTTTATATGGGCAAGGCGGGGCAGGGAAGCTGTTGTCAGCACTCACTAAATAAATTTCAAATGAACCAAGGCATACACTCCAGAAAATAATGCAATGCAGCCATCTGCTGAGCAGGGCTCAAGGTGGACTGCCTACCTGAGGAAGGACTGCGCAGGAGTGGGCTCAAAAGCTCTCTACCACCACAGCTCTACAGCTGGTATTCTGGACTCCTTCCCCCGAACAAAAGAGTCAGGCAAACAGATGAAACCATCTTCATCTACTACCCATTCTGGATTGCAGGACCCTACTCCCCTTTCAAGGCCCCAGAGAAGAGCCTCAGCCGGGGGTCCACAGCCCTGGTCCCTGCACAAGGCCTCCCCGGAGGGCCAGCCCATATGGCCTCATTATAAATGGTGCCCTGGACAGCCATCTGACCCACTGTCTCCTGGTCCCTTCATCCCTGAGTTCCTGAAGCCTCAGCCAAAGACAACAGTGTGGACTCGTTTCTTTGGGGCCCAGAGCGGAAGGTTCCCCAGCACCTGGGAGCAGCTGGAGGTTGGAACTCAAGGACTCATCACCGCTGGTCTCCCCACCCCGTGCCAAGTGCATCTGTAAACAAGCCTTCTCAGTGGCTCCCTGCAGCTGTTCCCAAGGGGACAAAAGGGGGAAAAAGCAGCTAGAATCAGGGCGGCCCATGGCTTACAAGTAAGAACTGAGCCAGGCGGAGCCTGGTCTGGAAGATGCTCCCAGGGCGCTGCTGGCCCTGTGCCCAGAGTCTCAGATGGATCCACCATTGCCCAGCATTGCTGCCCCAACAGTGCCAGGCTGTTGGGACCCCCAGAGGCATGGGGCCTATGTCACACTGCTGTAGGTCCCACTGTTTTACAAGCTGGCGGAGAGAAAGAGCTTGCTGGGGTGGAGATGCCTGGATGCTGGGCTGTTGTGCGTGATCCTGTTTGCTATAAAACAGCCAGACATTCCGAGGACCTGGAATCGCGCCGAGGCCACGGAGCTAGCTTTCCCGGCCATATATCTCCAGGCGGGGACAGGCCTGAGACATCGGAGATAATAAAGACAGGATTGTCTCAGCCCTGGGGCTTGTCTCCCCTTTGTCCCAGGGCCCAGCAGCCAACACGAAGTTTAAAGACATCCTCCCCCTTCTCCTGGGAAAGTACAAATGCATCAGATTCTATCACCCCTGGGGTGAGCTTCCCAAGAACCAGGCCTGGGATTCCTGCTCTCAGCTCACCAGAGCAGAAGGCAATCAAGGGTCCATCCATCGGCAGCACCCAAGAGAGACAGCAAATAACTCAGACGCACAACAGCCACTCAGGGACATGCTTCTCTGTGTACACATCTCTGACTCTCCCCAGCCCTACAACATAGCAACTGTGCCACTTTAGGGATGAAGAAACTGAAGCTGACAGAGGTTAATGGACTTATCCAAAGTCACAGCTGTTCGATGGCACAGACGGTTTGAAACCTAGATCTGTTCTACTCCAAAGCCTGCAACTTCCTTAGTAGCTCTAAAATTCCATGCACACACGCTTTTACATGTTCCTTCTTCCCCAATGTCCTGCTTTTCAACTCCAGAGGGGCTGGTTTACCCTTTAACATCTGAAGAGAAAAGTTCAGATGACTGAAGCAAAATGCAGACTCCTTAATCTGGAAACCAAGCCGCCGCCGCTGCCAGCCCACCTCAATATGACCAAGTGACAGCCAACAACTTGCCCCAAGGGTGCGTGGCTTTGCAGAAGGAAAATGGACAGGAGAGGTGCTACGATGAACCTTACCCATTTTGTGAATTAGTGGAATGCCAGTCCCAGCTTGCCTAACCACAGAAGCCACTCGGTAGAAAAGGGGCATCATCCACATAGAGGTAAGGTGCTCAAGCAGAGAGGGAGCACTGGACTCTGAACCAAAGGCTCTGATTCCATCTGTGAAATCTTATAGAAGCTGAACTCTAGGCCAGTTTTCTCACTTGTAAAATAAACACCTGCTCTCCTTGCCTCACAGGCTTTTCGAAAGATGAACATGAGACGGTATTATGACCCATGCGTAGTTTTTTCCCCTGCTGGATTCTTCTGCGTTCCTGACTTCCCCTCTCCTCCCTGCCTCTCTTCTGTTCAGACATCTGAACTCACTATGTACTTCACACCATGCTGGATACAAGGAGAGGCTCATACACAGGTTAAGAAAAGATGACAGAAACATATGAAGATTAGACGGTAGGAGACCACAGCCAACTGCTTGCCAGTGAATGGCTGAGGCTGGGCCATGGTCTGTTTAAGCCTCAGCCTGACCAAGGCCTCTCAGCTATAGAGCCCCATCTGTCCACAGGAAAGCATATGGGCCACATGATCTTCCAAGGCTACCTTCCAGCCCAGGATCCCATCAATCTGCCTCTCTCTACTTTTTCCATCCTCTACTCACGGGCTCTTGCAAATTGGGGAGCCTCGATTCTATTAGATATACAAGTTCCCTCCTTGGAGGCAAAAGGGGTCTGGGAGAAACCAGTCAGTAGGAAATCTTTCTGAATGACCCAGGAAAAAGCTGAAGATTCCCCGTGCTCACCTTTCCTGGCCATCTAGGCTCAGAACTGTGAGAAAACGTGGAGGTCGTCTGGCCTAATGGCCCAGTCCCAGTGTACGCCTGTAAGAGGACTTCTCTGCTTGCATACATTCCAACGAACCCAAATCTTCTCCACAGCCCTGAAGTAAACCAATTCCCTCCAACTCCCATCCCACACATGGACATTTCACTCTTCCCTGGCAGCCTAAACTTGATGCTGCTGCTTGGAGGGACACAATGTGTCCGTAACGAAAGATATCTTGGTCTACAAGTTCCCCAAACACAGAGTCTGCACGAAAGCTTAGCTCATGACCCAAATTTTTAAATGAGAAGAATAAAGACTGATGCTCGGCTGCAGGTGAACTGAAAGATACTCATTTATTTGAGAAATGGAAAGCAGGATCACTGGCTCTGGAGGGTGGTAATGGTTCTAAGAATTACCGTACAGGCTACAGGTATGAGTGACAAGTGACTGCGGGCAGTGGGTTCTCTTCCCAGCAATTTGAGTGTCTGTACTCTTTTCCCAGGGGCAATGAGAAAGACAAACTCAAGAAACCTTTCTAAGTCCCAGGTGCACAATCAACCAGACTTTTCTTGCTATTTTTCTGCCATCTAGTGGCTCCTCTGGAGCATTACAGGTCCACCTCTGGCCATGTTCCTCTGCTCCTCCGTTACCTTCCTAAATAATAGGAATTAGCCAATCAGGCATTATGCGGGGTGCTTCACCTATGTCACTGCTGCTCTTCATAATACTGCAAGATGGGCACTATTTCCATTTTTCAAGTAGGAAATCCAAGGCTCACAGAAGTCAAGTCACCTATCCAGGGTTGCACTGAAGGTCAGTGGAAAATGTGATACCTAAGTCCATCCTCATGTCCTTGCATTGTTATCACTTGTCCTGGAGGAACCGAAGGCCCCCAAACTAAAAATAATCTCAGCTTCTCCATAAATCTCTACATGCATCAAACTCCTCACAGTTAGCTACCACCCTGGCCAAACAGATGACACCACAGCCTCCTCCAGTCCCAGGATACACTGGGCACAGCAGTGAGAACTGGGCAAATCATTCCTTTCTCTATCTGAATATTGGAAGGCCAAACAAAAAACATGTACGCAACTGTTCGCAGGAGCACTAGGCTAACAGCCAAAAGGTGGAAACAACTCAAGAATCAATCAGCTGATAAATGAATTAGACAAAATGAACTGTATATCCATACAATGGAACATTCAGCCATAAAAAGGAATGAAGTTCTGATATATGCTAAAATATGGAGAAACTTTAAAAACATTATGTTAAATGAAAGAAGCCAATCACAAAAGACCACACACTGTATGATTCCATTTATATGAAATTTTCAAGAGAGGCAAATCTACAGCAAGAGAAAGTAGGCTAGTAGTTGCTTAAGGATGGAGGGACGAGGGGCAGGGGGAGGAGGGTTTAGGAGGTGACAGCTAAAGGGTATGGGGTGGGTTTCTTTCTGAGGTAAAGATGATGTTCCAAAATATATCGTGGTCATAGTTGCGCCAGACAGTGAATATATAAAAAACACTGAATTATACACTTCAAATAAGTGAATTATATGGTACGTGGATTATATCTAAACAAAACTGTTGCACCCCACCCCACCCCCAAAAAAGTGAAAGGGTTGGGCTAAATAACCTCTAAAGGTCCTTCCCAGTTGGCTTTTCAACAGATGGAGCCATCTATCGTTGTCAGTCCCAGCACTGGTGACTTGGCCTGAACCAACCCAAACTGATATTAAGACTCGTCCCATCAAAGGCCACCTGAGTAACTTTGCTCCATGCCCTCCTCCCAAGCCCCTGGGCAGCCTCTGCCTCCAAGAGGTGGCTACCCTGTCTTCCTACATTAAGGAACCCAAACCACTGGCATCTACACACCCACTGACTCTAGCAAAGAAAAACAGGGCAGATGCAGCCTGCCTCCAGTTCTGATCTTTTCTTTTTACAGAGGTTTTCCTAAATTTAGTGTGGATCCAGCCTGAGCTCAACCTTTCTAAGAATATTCATTCACATTGGGGGGTGAGGGGGCAGCACATATGGTGAGAAACACACTGGCCTTGGAATCAGATAGATCTGGAGCTGAATCATGATTTCATCATTTTGAAGCTCTGACTTGAGCAAGTTCCTCTGAGCCTAAATTTCCTGAAAAATGGTTATGAATAAAGCTCTCATTACCATTATGGAAACAGCATGTGTATCATTTGGGGATATTATTATCACAAGTCAGACCCACTGTCCAAGACATCAGGAATACACCCTTCTCCTGTGAGCCCCAGCTCAGTAACTGTATATTCTTTTGAAACAACCTACTGGAAAGCACCCCGATTATTCCCCTCACTTACAGTCTTCCAAGCACTTGGGTAGAGAGTGTGATGGCCCATAACCTGTGGGGAAAAACTCCCTCGTGTCTGTAGACTTCCTGTTTTCCTATAACGTATTAAATACTAAGTTTTGCTACTCTTCATTAACAAGAACTGCTCATCCAGTCATTTAAAAAAGTGAGTATACTCTGGGGCACTTGGGTGGCTCAGTCGGTTAAGCGTCCAACTCTTGATTTCAGCTCAGGTCATGATCTCGGGGTTGTGAGATCAAGCCCTGTGACGGGCTTACTCTGGGTATGGAGCATGCCTAAGATTCTCTCTCTCCCTCTTATCCCCACATCACCGCTCTCACTCTCTTTCTCCCTCTCAAAATTAAAAAAAGTGAGTATCCTCTGTTGTGAAATAAGAACAAAGTCCTGGACTGTATATACTGATCTAGGTTGGTTCTGTCACTAAATGTGCTTTATGTGACTTTGAGTAAGCACCCTCTATAACCTTAGATCTCTTCTAGGTATATAAGACCTGCCCTGAAAACCTGTGATCGCTAACATCAATCAAACAAACAATTCATGTAAGTAAGGTAGAAAAGATGTCTATAATGAGAAAAATGCTGTCAGGGTTAGACTAGCAACTTGCTACATTTTTAGCCGTATCATTGGTACCATACTACCAGACCCCACTCTCTGCGCTCTAAATTTTCCCTTTCTACAAGACTCAACACAGATTTGTCATCCTACTTTTAATAAACTCCTGAAGGGCGCCCTGGGTGGCTTAGTAGGTTAAGCATCTGCCTTTGGCTCAGGTCATGATCCCAGGGTCCTGGGATCAAGTCCCACTTCAGGCTCCCTGCTCAGCGGGGAGTCTGCTTCTCCCTCTACCCACCTCCCCCTGCTTGTGATCTCTCTCTCTCAAATAAATAAAATCTTTTTTAAAAAATCAAAAATAATAATAATAAAATAAACTCCTGGGACGCCTAGGTGGCTCGGTTGTTAAGCGACCTGACCTTCGGCTCAGGTCATGATCCCATGCTGCTCAGCGGGAAGCCTGCTTCTCCCTCTCCCACTCCTCCTGCTTGTGTTCCCTCTCTCGCTGCCTGTCTCTGTCAAATAAATAAAATCTTAAAAAAAAAAACCCTCCTGAGCAGGTAAGTGTTACTATTATCCCCACAAGAAATATCAAAATTAAGTAACTCAGCCAAGATCACACAACAGGTAAACAGTGGAGCTAAGATTTAAACATAGGCAGTCTGGCTTTAGAGTCCCTGTTCCTAATTATTCCTCTATACTGCCTCTTGCAAATGGACAAGATATAAACAAATGTTCCCTGAAGTGAGCAAACACCAACGAGTAAATCACACTAGGTGACTTATCATTTTGAACCCACTAACATAAAACTGGATGCTTTTCTATGAGAATTCCCTAACAGAGCCAATCTTTGTCCTTCTGTCTGACTGTATGTTCACTGGAGGTTGAAGATACTTTATCCCCTAATCCTTACGACAAATCTGCAAAAGGTTAGCAGGTATTACTGGCTCAATTTAAAGATGTGCAAATCAAGACTGAAAAGTTAAAGCAGTTTGTTCAAACACAGCTAGTTAGTGACAGAACCGAATTCAAATTTACATCCCTCTACTCCAAAGTATATATACTTGTCTTACTATTCAGTATTCCTAAATCCCTTAATATGAAACTGGCACTAGAGTGATTCTCAAAACACAAACAACAGCAAATGTTCTATATGCTTTATATAAATAGTGGAGAATGCCAGGATACTTGTAAGAGAGGTATCTGTAAAAGCATCTAGTTTCACTACTGAATTATATTAATGCTTGGATCATACTGGTATTCCCAGAAGGAAGTGATACCTAAGAGAGGGAAATATGGTACCTGCCACTCTTAAGAACCATTATTTATCCTATAAGCAAAAACTAAGTCAGTCTTTACTGCACATTGCAATATATTAAAGCATTACAGACTGAACCAAACTTTAGAATCTCTCAAATATATCAATGAAAATCTAATTTTTCTTAAAGACTCAATAGTCTACTTGTACATTTCATATATACATTTTACAGATTTTTATTAACTACCTGTCAAGAGCAAAAAAATTCTTAAGAGCTGTAGAGATGATCCTGTACCAGTGATGTTCACATCTCTTGGTAGAGCCCTAGAAGTCCCACAGGGGGGCACAAAGCATGTACATCTGCACTGGAGACAAGAAAGCAGTGGGAGAGCAAAACTGCTTGCATGGCTTCAACCCCAGCATCTTTGTTCCATAGGACACCTTTTCTATTCCCCTCATGGGGCCCTCTGTAAGATTTTATTTGAAAGAAAAGAGGTTTACTGCTAAAAAGACACAAACCAAAAAGGAACAGAAATTCAGTTTTATTTATACATGGGGAAACTGAGGCCCAAAGAGGTGTAGCAACTTATCCAAGGAAACTGTTGCCCCAACTAGAACTTGAGTTTCCAACTCCCAATCCAGAGAATTATATTACTATCAGGGAGAAACAGAACATCAAACACCGTAATGCAAGCTAAATGCAAAAACAGGACTCCATTTAGTCACGCTACATTTACCAGGGGCCAAGATCCCTGTGGGCTAAGGAAAGACTGGTCTTAGAGCACACTGGCATCTAAGACAGGGAAATTTCTGCAAACTCAGCGCCCTGGGGTGAAGTCATTCTCACATGAGGCAAGTGAAGAATTCACAGTGCCTACCCACCCTTCACAAGCTGCCAAGGGATGCACCGAACTCCCTAACACCAAAACAGTTGTGAAGTCCTCAAGTTATGGAGGAAAGGGGGCAGCTCTTCAGGGAGTAAGAGATTCAGAATCAAGCCCAAAACCTCTCTCCCATCAGACCAATGCAGACCTTCCAAAGCTTTACAAAGGAGGTTCAGAAAGCTGGAAATGAGGCTCCGTTGTGGGTCTGGAGCTCCAAACAAAGGGCCAGCCCAATCACAGAGTTGATTAAAGATGAGATGTAAGGGAGAGTAAAATAATACTCTCACGCTCCCTGGAAGTGTTTTCCTATTCCTAGCAGGGGGTGCCAAGGGCCCCTCATTCGTATAGCAGCCTGAGACCCAAAAGCCAGCAGGGTTCTCTGGCCCTAGTATGAAGAGAGCTAATGAGGATGAGGATGACAATGGTGATGATACCTTCAATCCAATCCTCCTACTTGCAAGCACTGTGCTAAGTGCTTTACATACAGCATTTCATGTAACCCTCACAACTCACAGGTAAAGTTAAGTATAGCTATTTCCATTTCACAGAGGAGAATGCAAGGCTCAGAAGGTTTACGTTACTTGCCTAAGGTCAAAGGATCAAATTAGTGACAGAACCAAAACTCAAATCCAAAGCCAGTTATGCATTTTCTATCACACAATGCCAAGTTGTTTAACCTCAGTCTTGCCATCTGACAAATGGTACCATCTATCCCACCTCCCTTACAGGGTTGTATTAAGGATCAAGTGAAATCACTAATACAAACATGATCTGAGGTTTCTACCACCTAAACTCCAGTGTGAAGACCCCTGACCTTTGTGGAGAGAAGATGGAGATCCAGAATCCCAATCACCTCACTTTATTTGGGTCAAGCTAATGAGATTTTGTGAGCTAATAATGAGGTTCCTTTCTCCTACTCATCAGGCCCATATTAAATATACGGAAAACAATGGTGCTATTCTAAAGGCCATCCTGTGGGATGGTAAGGAGAAAAGGGAAAGGGTGCCAGGTTTCAGAACTGACATTCCAATCATCCCCTTGGCCTTGGGTACTCACTAAGGTCCAGCTTTCTCATCAACAAACCCTGCTCTGCCAACTCACAGAGCTGCTAGAATGAAAAAAAGAAGGGGCAGTTGAACAGTTGAACTTTTCTCTTTCTACAAGACTCAACACGGATTTGTCATCCTTCCTGAGGAGCGCCTGGGTGGCTCAGTTGGTTAAGTGTCTGCCTTCGGCTCAGGTCATGATCCCAGGGTCCTGGGATCAAGTCCCGCTTTGGGCTCCCTGCTCTAAATTCTTCCCATTGCAGTGCAAATCTGGTAGCTGTTAATATTTTCATAGCACTTTTGCATTTATAAAGTATGTTCACCTATATGATCCCATTTAGTCCTCACATTCACCCCTGATGGGAGATATTACCATTATTCCTCATTTACAGATGAAGCAAATGGAGCTTAGGGACATTCACTAACTTACCCAAGATCACGTGGCTAGTAAGGCCAGAGTCAAGACTCAGGGCAATTATTTCGCCACAGGAGACACCATCCTGAATTTTAAATTCTGACTGACTATAAATATAAAGCCTCAGGCTGACCCTTAAGAGCCTCTCCTAGATAATTCAGTCTCCCCAGTCCATCAGTGTACTGACTCAGCTTCTACTCCTTTCTACCTCACCACTTTCTCCCCACCCTTCTGCCATCTATCAAAACCCCATAAGGAGTGGTGTCCAGATAATAACAACGTACCCTAGATTCAACTGCCAGTTTTAACTTAAATTTACCACTAGGTGGAGCTAATCTCAACAATCCAAGAAGCTCATGGGTTAGCTCACTGGCAAAAAGCAGAAGGGGCCAGGATAAAATGTAGCTCAATAAATTGTTTAAAAGCAAGATATAGATGGCATGGTACTGGGACAAGCTTGCCCACCTTTTTGAGGTTATGCCCCAATAGCCCATGATCACGGAGTTAAGAAAGAATTCTGCTTATGGCTCAAAAGCACTGAATATCTGCAAACCCCTCTAATTCCTGCCTCTGAGACTGGCCATGTGACTCCATACCAATTTACAGCTCAACCACAAACTAAGACCCTATCCAATCAAATGTTAATTCATCGGTATCAGGCCAGAACACAAAGGGAGCCGCTACCTGTTTAATCACTCAGACTTAGTTCAATCCACCCAGAACTAAATATTCACTGACAAAAGGGGGAAATAAAGCCACGTAACACTGGCCCACACCCTGCCATAAAAGGTTTGACAAAAGTGTGCACATGTGTGCTTGGGGAGGGGGGGGGATGATGACACACAACAGAGGACATCTACATCAGAGGAACAAAGTGACCTTGACCTTGTTTTTTAAGTTAGCAAGAGACTTCATCTCCTAGAAGTCCAATTTAGTCTGTTGGAATAACTTCAATTTCATACTCATTTCTAGTACTAACTTTACACTATTTGGAATACGGTTTGGTGTATTCTCTGCAGGTGAACTGGAATATTCGTGAGGGGAATGAAAAAGATATCCATCTCCAGTGAAATTATACTTGTCTTGAAATTATCAGGGAAATATAGCTCCCTACATTCTAGCTTTGAGTTAGAAAACCTTAGCTGATCTCCATAACTCAAGTAACTGCTCTCTCTCACACTGCTGCCTAAGATTTAATTACTTAGGCATCTGCCCAAACTATCTCAGTGCCAGTTCACCAATAAATTATATGACAATGAACTCTCTACACGTTCTTTTCTGGTTAAGGAGTCAAGAACTGAATGCTGGTTGGAACCACAAGTTTGGAAAATCTCTTTCCTCAAAGAACAGTTAAACTGAAGACTTATGACCCCAAATTACTCTAAAATTCACGTCAGATATAAATGAAACCTTAAAAAATCATTTAGTGACATCGTTCTCAAACCTGGAGGAACACTAAAATAATCCGATGAGATTTAAAGAAATGATGCCCCTCAAAACATAATTTGAAAAAAAAAAAAAATTAAGTGATAAATTTAAGTGACCCTATCTCCAGAGATTGCCTAAAATGGCCCCAGGCATTATTTTCCTTTTTTTAAAAAATTAGCTCCCTAAGTAACATTCACACAACCAGAGTTAAGAACCACTGAGGTGGGGCACCTGGGTGGCTCAGACAGTTGAGCGAACAACTCTTGATTTCTGCTCAGGTCATGATCTCTGGGTCCTGGGATGGAGCCCCGCCCGCTTCAGCTCTGTACTCAGCAGGCAGTCTGCTTGAGATTCTCCCTCTCCCTCTGCTCTTCCTCCACCTCCCCCACTGCATGTTCTCTAAAATAAATAAATAAATCTTAAAAAAAGAAAGAAAAGGAAATGAAAACCACTGAGGTGTGCACTGGTCCCCAAACATATCTAACCAAGGTTCTACCTGGGAAGCTTTTAAAAATTAAATTGATTCCCAGGCCCCACCCCATACCTATACATCAGAATCTCAGAGGAATTTTTTTTTTAAGTTTCCCATTAATTGTTGACCAAGCAGGCAACGGACTTGTATCTGAGACCCCAATGATGATTAAATGCCTAATTATTTTACAGATAAAGAGCCTGGGAGAGTCAAAGCTACCTGCCGAAGGGCACGCTGGGTTAGGGCTGTCCTGCCCCACTATCTCCAGTGCCCAGTACGGAACAAGCCATCTGATGAATGTGTGCCATGGGCAGGCACACACAGACAAGACTTTTACTTTCTTGATAGCCATTCCAAGGGCAAAGAGACCAAATGGTTATTCAAAAAAAGCTATCAAATTTGCCAAGAAAATTCCAAGTAGAAGTCAGGATCCCACATCTATTTTATTCTCTGCTATATCTTCAGGGCCTTATTAAGTACTTTAAAAAAAACTATTTTTGAATTTACTATATATGAATGAATGAATGAATAAGTGGTACAGACTTTAGGCTTGGCTATATGGAATCTTCTGCACAATGAAATACGAGAAATTAAATGTGCTTGACTTGCACCCCCTTTGGCTCACCAGGCTCACCATGAGAAGTCCACTCTTAGAGAACTACTGCTCTCTGGAACCAGGCTCCAGCATGAGAAGCTTGGAGCCAACCTGAGCCAAAGCTGAAACCTGGAGGAAAGGCCCAACTGACCCATTAGTGAGAGAAAAATAAGCTTGTGGTAAGCCAGAGGGTTAGGGTGCTTTATAATGCAGCAACAAGCAAAAGCTAATGAAATGAGGCTTAAGAAAAAGGGAAGGCACTTTGGAAAAAACTCAAAGTAATATACTGTGTAAACTTAAAAGTATTTAAACAGTCCCAGAAAGAAAATCGTAAGGCAAGGTCTTCTGTTGTTCTATGTTTAAAGGATCACGCTCTGAAGTTGGGGGAACTCAGAGTAAAGCCTACAGGCAACAAGGAGATCTGAATTAGGAATATGATTTCAAGCTACTTCCCTCAGACGTCATTCAGAGTTACCCTAACCAGGAAGAGCTCAGCCCCTCCCAAAAGATAATGAAGTCTCCACTTCCTGGTGAAATGCTGTCCCTTCCCCACAGGTTATACACCAAATCTCCAACAGTAGGTTAGCGGTACCCAGGGGGACTAAGTTCCAATCCTCCTCAAGAAGCAAGGTCCTTGTGTACCAGTTTCTTAGCACGGAGTACTCAAAAACTACTAATAATATCAAAATGGGAGGAGAAAAAAATTAAATAGTCCAAACCTAACAACAAAGAAAAAGAAATACCATTATTTTTATCCATTCTATAAAGACAGCAATTATGATACCAGCAGGCTTAATGACAGCTTTTCAAAACCAAAAAAAAAAAAAAACTACTACATTAACTGTACAAATTTCAAGAGGTATTCTGACTACAACATGAAGACAGAGGACAAATACACCTTAGAATGAAGGAAATACTGCAATTGGTGCTTTCATACCATCATCCTCCCTTTCCCCTTGGAATATGCTCCCCTACTGGCATAAAATCCAGCTCTAAGGGTACAACTTTAACAAACCACAAAACCTATTTCTAAGACCTTCAGTAAAACATTTGATATTTTAGAAAACCAGTGATGTATTAGTGTCATATTAGCCTAAATGTTGTACATTTTGCCACAAGCTAAGCCTGCTAAGGACCATTTTAGATAATCCTTTTCCAATCTCTACGTCACACTCCCTGAGTAGTATTAGTCACTAAGCCAAGATGACGGACAAGTCTGTTAAGTCAAACAGCAAACAGAATTTAAATAGAAAACAATGTTAACTTCATCCATTTGCCACACATGTTCTTCTGATATGTGGAAGTCAAATTAAAAATGTTTAATTAGGGATGCCTGGGTAGCTCAGTTGGTTAAACATCTGACTCTTGATTTCAGCTCAGGTCCTGATCTCGGGTCATGAGATCGAGCCCCATGTCAGGGCTCCACGCTCAGCAGGGCATCCGCTTGAGATTCTCTCTCTCCCTCTCCCCACCAGCTCATGCTCTCTAAATAAATAAATAAATAAATAAATAAATAAATAAATAAATAAATAAATAAATAAATAAATAAATAAATAAAATCTGTATAAGAAAATATTTAGTTAGAAAACTGTTAGCTTAAATCAATCCCCTTGTCTTTGTTGTTCTTCTGATACATGGATATTTCATTGACACAACCATGTGACCTTTATTTCACTCATTCATTCTTGAAATCATATACCATCCAATGACTATTTTTCTTTTTCTTTTTTTAAAGATTTTATTTATTTGACAGAGAGAGACATAGTGAAAGAGAGAACACAAGTAGGGGGAGTGGGAGAGGGAGAAGCAGGCTTCCCGCAGAGCAGGGAGCCCGATGCAGGGCTCAATCCCAGGACCCTGGCTGGGATCATGACCCGAGCCGAAGGCAGACGCCTAATGACTGAACCACCCAGGTGCCCCTAATGACTATTTTTAGAACTATCTCTCTCATGTGTCAAACACTACGCTAGGCCAGGGACACAGCAATAATCAGGATGGACCTATGTGCCACTGTACTAAGAACTAGGGATATACGGTCCCTGATCCCTAGGCTCTCAGAGCACAATCCCGGTACCTCTCCCTAGCAGGGTCAACAAGGAGTAAGAAACATTGGTTAAAACAGTAAAGCTTAGATCTGCCTCTTCTTAACCCCTTCCCAACCAAGCCACCCAGTTTAGCTCCAGCACAGCATGGAATCAAGCCAAACATGATTCCACTTAGAAAACCACCAAAATGAGGTTACGCTGTACCAACAGCTCTTAGCTTCTAAGACTCTCCTACAGATCAGTATAATGCCCTTAAGGTAAATGAATCATTCCTGTCGCCTAAAGAAAATGTGTCCCATACTCAGATTCACAGCACAGAATCTGGAATCTGATGGAAGCAGTCTTGATAACAATCTAGGAGCAATGGTTCTCCAACTTGGCCATGTTCTGGAAATACACAGAAAGCTTTTAAAAACCCACGCTCAAGCTGTACTCCAGTAAGCAACAAAGTCTGAAAAGCACTGATACAGAAAACTTGAGAAAAAAACTGGCCGCTTTCCAACTAACCAATGGATGAGAGAGGTGTGCTGTCATTCCCTCCCAACAACATGAGCAGTGAGCTTCCTGAGCATCACCTTCACTAAGGACTGCTATGAACCCACTTGCCAAACTTGGGAGAAGGCACAAACCTGAACATACTGAGGGGAAACCACCACCTCAAACTGAAGACCAGAAAGGCAATAAAGTACATAAAAAAAAAAATAATAATAATAATAATAAAGCTTTAAAATCTTATCCCAACGTTTGTTAGAAATTGACGTTACTAAGAGTCAAGTTCCCACTCCTAGGTATCTAAAAAGAGGCGGAGGGAAAAGAACAACCCCCAGGCTGGCTTGTGAAGGGTTTTTTGTTTAATACATCTGAAAAGAATGCATATACAAAGAATTGAGACATGAGAAAGCATTGGTTCAACACTAATGAATCTACAAGAATTAGGATTTGGGGAAGGTGGAGATTACCTAAACATTTTTAAAAATTGGAAACTGCAACCAAAATAAGTGGATAAAATCCCTATTAACACTTATGAAGAGTCTTCATAAGACTCCATGATTTTTTTTATTAAACTAGAGAGCCTTAACTAGCTACTCTAGGGTTCCTCATATGTAAAACAGAAATAAGGGGATTCCCCTGACTGGTCCCCATGTTGTTAAATGTTCTCCCCACCCCCACCCACACCCACACCCCCAGCTTCTTCATGAAGCAGGTCTCCATCCTCCCAACTTGAAAGAGGATGTGCATCATTCCATAGACATCTGTCTCCTAGCGCCACCCCTCACATTTCCTCGATTTACCAGGTCTTTAGCTGTGTTCTAGGAACACCGTATCATACACTATTAAGCTGGACATCTATGCTAAGCATATAAGACAATGACTGACAGGGAAAAAAAATGTTTTTTAATTACGTACTCAATCCATTTGGTGTATTTCAAAAGGTGCAATACTTTTCTTCATTTATCAGTGGAAGAAGTTAGAAATTAACTTCAAAAAAAAAAAAAATCAGCAAATGGCAAACAAATTTCCTTGAAAGTCACAGTCACATATATAGTGCATCCTAGAAAAGAGGAGGGGCAAGACAGGTTCCACCCACTTTCATGAGTTTCATCAAATACTGGGCCTACTCAAGGGTGGAGAGAAAAGGCAACTTTCAAAAAGGAGTATGTTATTAAATGAGGCATTTACTATACTCCTTCCTAAGAGCACCAGGTGGGGAACAAGTTTTCTAAACTAGATCTAGGAAGTGGAATGTGAAATCAATCCGTCCTCCTCCCCTTAAGGGCTGTCCAATGGTTAATGAATTTAAAAAACATGACTAAATAAAAACCAACCCCACACACACTCCCCGCACCCCACCTCCCTCCCCCGCAAAAAAAGAAAAAAGAAAAAAGAAAAAAGAAAAACAAAACAAAACAAAACCTAAATGTCCTAGATCATTCTCCAGAGTGGATGGAGCCCAGGAGCAGCTTCAACAACCCAAATTAGTCTGTTACAGAGTCATCACAAGCATGCCTTGCTTTTAAACAAAAAAAAAACAAAAACAAAACAAAAAAAAATTGAAACAACAAAACAAAAACTAGTACTAATCACTTTTCTGACAATACACAATTACTCAAATTAACTAGTAATGAGAGGGGGAAGGGGACCATACCTACGGGCCTTGTCTCACACGAGTGCATGTGGGTAGGTGCAGGGCATTTGTCATTATTGCAAAAACGAATTTTAATCTTTAATCTTTAGTTTGATTTAACATTGCTTTTAGTACGATGCTGACACCAGCTGTGCGGAAAGGGCTCTGGAGAGATGTTCATAGCAGCACACACCTGCGGCTCTTCTTCGGTTCGGGAGGCTCCAGGGCAGCCAGTATTGCTTCGTCAAATACATTCTTTAGGCCTTTCTGAAAAGGGGTAGAAAGAAAAAAATGGGCAGTCTGATTTTCAGTATAATAAAGCCAAAGATCAAATTAAAAACATTCAAACCCCCAAGAGTCGGCAAAGAACGAAACGTTAAAACAACTCTGAATCTCAACACAATCATCCCACTTCACCAAGTTCTGTCCAGGAAGGACACCGGAAGGATCCAGCAATTCAGGAGCAGAGGAATGGATATTCATGAATGAGACAGTGGTCCTCTGAGAAAGCTTTTTGCAGACCAATGTATGTCACAAGAAGCGAACAAGCCACATGTGTCATTTGCTCATTCAATGAGTTGTGTAATATGCCGCTGAAACATTTTACATAAAAACAAGTGAAGCAGCTCTGCATTCCAATGAAACAGCGGAGTATGGAACAGGACCGAAGGGCGAGCAGCCGGCAGCGGCATCCTTGTTACATGGAAGGCGCAGGCAAGGATGGAGAGCGCAGCTACCAAGGCTGCGTCAAAGACCTTCACTCTGAACTCCCTGCATCCCACCGATCAGAGCCAGGGGGCTCAAGGAAGCAAAATGTGGGCACCTGATACATATGTAAAACTAGAGCCAGTCAGTGCAACAGGAATAAAGCTTCATCAGGCATTTATACAAACAAGTGTATATTTTTAATTTCAAAATTTGAAGGTAACCACAATTGTATGTTTCCCTCACAACAATAAAATCAGAAGCAGGAAAATATAAAGGTGGCAGCTTTACATCTCGACATTAACAAACCTTAAGTCAACTGTTAAAGTGGATGCTATTCTTAAAAGATAGTGTAACAAATGATTTCATAAAGCAGTAGCAGATACATTAATACCTTTCCCACCCCAGACTGACAAATACTCCACTACAACACAGACAGCCAAAGCAATAGCAACACAAAGTTTCACTGCACAAAAGAAAACCAGAGAAGAATCCTCCCTTCCCCGTTACACTCTACTAGCAGGTCACCCTTTTTCCATAAAGTTTGTCATGCAATTACAATTACAATTGATCATAAGAGTAAAATGATGTTTGTGTTATTTTCTCCATCTAGAGCTAAGATGTGTTAAAACTCTTCTTATTTTTTCCAAGAGAACATTCTTAATGCCACACCAAGTTCCCTTTTGCAATAGTAATCCAAACCAAAAAGCTCTGAGCATCAGGCAACTCAAGAAGCAGAAAATTAAACAAGTCCAACTTGACTACTGATCACAAAAAATATTCTATAAGATATTGCATTCTTAATCAAAAACTAATACAGAGGTTGCTCTTAGGTGGTGAGTAAAAAGACGCAGAGGCTTTCAAACAGGATGGTTTTATTCCTTTGTTTTTAAATGCTCTTTCTACAGTAGTGGGACAGGAAGCAGCAGCAAAGAGGGGAAGGAGAAAACAGTTTAGAATATACAGCACTTCCTTTTGGGTTGAGTTTCCGGAGGCTCGAGGGCAGCTAGGATAGCCTCATCAAACACATTCTTCAGACCTCTCTACAAGACAGAGGGGAGGAGAGAGAATAGCAGCCAGGTTAGAGGATTAGAAAGACTAGCAGATACAATAGCAGTCTGGATTAAATGGGCTGAATTCACAGAAGCAATGTGCCTTCAGAAAATTAAGTGCCAGAAAGCTAGATCTTAAGCCCATTATCAGGACAGTAGATAACTGAACAGAAGCTTCTTACATAAAAAGGGTTAACTGAGCAAGAAAGCAATTTTTATGGAAATGCTGTATGTTGACTTCTAAAACAATCACACTTTGAAAAAACAACATTTTAATGAAAATAATGCCTGGAGAAAAAAATGGATATGTAAACAAAACACAGATGGCTTGGATAAGCCTTGTAGAACTCCCGAGTATTTCCAATGGGAAGAATGGCACACACATTCTGGAACTAAATCGATTACAACTTCAGGCTTCTGTGAATTCAGCCCCTGAATAACTGAAGGACACAAACAGACTTACAGGCATGCTACATGTTTCTAGATTCAATGACATATCTGGATGGGATTAATCAGGATTTAGAGTATATCAGTTTCCCAGAACAAAATGGTTCAGACATTTAGAAAGAATGTTAACTGTTCAACAGTACCACGTGGGAGAAGTTTAAGGAACAGATTCTAGAAACAGCATACACTTCAGTTATTCAGTAATGTTATTAGAGCAAGTAACCACCACCCAAGTCATAGGAAAACAAAGAATGGGGTCCTTGAATGAGTTTTAGCAAGCAGTCCAATGCTTTAAGATGTCTTCATGGATATCAGAGCATAAAGCATGGAGTGAAAACAAAGAATATTCTCAAATCTACAGGGATTAAGATGCAGAAACACACTTACACCTCAGGCAGAACTCCAACGTGACAGTGGGACTCAGCAGCACCTGGTGCCTTGGGCCCAGGTCTACAGACTCACCTAAACTCACCTAAATCTGAAGCCACAGGTTTACCACCCAAGGAGGTTTCACACGTTCTTTAAGTCAGTTTGATTCCAAGTAAAAATCTCCCGTAAGTCCCAGAACACAGCTCCAGTAACAAGTACCAGGCCCAGAGTACCCCAGGTATTCCCACCCCAACCCTAGGCATTCCAGAAGACTGGCACCCACACATCCCATGAGGTACAAAATAAATGAGAAATAACATTAAGTACTTAAAAAGAAGCAAAGAAGTTAAAAAGTTTTCTTCTGTCTTTTACAAAGTAGAAATGTTAAACAAAAGTAAAGTTCCTATGAAATTCTTTCTACACTATCTCAGAGCAAACTCTGGTAGTCAAATATAAAAGGAAAAGGGGAGGGTGGAAAGGGAAAAGCATTTTATAAAGGAAAAAAAGAAGACCATGAGAAACTAGGGCACCCCTTCATAAAAAGCAAATCCTTTCTTGCTTACTGACAAAGATAACTAATCCCCTAAAAAAACAAAACAAATATTTGCTTTACCCATACTATCTGATATAAAGAGTTCAGTTTTAGAGGAACCAACAAACAGAATCTAGAGTCCTAAAAGTTCTATCTCCCAAACACAACCAGACACCCCATTTTCTATCTTCTCTTTTGACTTTTCCAAACGTCAAAATCTGGTAAGAAAAATGTAGTTGCTAAGACCTTTTCAAATTCCTACTGTCTGCAAAGTGAGTGACTTACTGTATAAACCTGTTCATATTGTAAAAAATCTTAAATGGAAGCATCCAATTCTTTAAACTTCACCAGTGACCTAGAATTGGATCCACATGGTCTATTTGCCTCCATTTCCCCCAAAGGCAACCCATACTTGGAGGAGAGGGGTATGAGAAGGATGCATACAGAGTCAGTTATAATCTGACACGTGTTCAACATATATCCTTCTCCAACACACACACACACACACACACGCACACCCCTCTCACTTTTCTCATGATGGTGTCAAAACACAAGCATCAGGCTTTTTTTTTTTTTTTTAAATCTCAGTCAGTGCTGTGTGTGAGAGGATATAAGATCTTCTGAACTTGAAAATATCTGCTTTTGCAATAGAACTGAACTGCCAAGGAAAACCGGGGGTGGGAGAATGATTTTAGACCTGGAAGTTATCCTGCAGAATACCCAGCTAAGCATAAAAATGTTATCTTTAAATATCCAACCTAGCACTGAATTGGAGATTATTAAATTATGTCTAGGCCATACACACTAACACGTAGTACATGCATAAAAGGTTAATTATATATGCCATTTGCCTTAGTATACATATAATCAAGAATCCAATAGTGTTTAAAAAAACTTAATAAAAAGAGCAATTACCTAAACAAGTAAGCATGATACATATACGTGGATTTAATGTAATTATAAGAAACCTCTTTAGCCCTACCCTATTCTAATTAGACATGTTTACTCAGTGTTCAAACCTCAAAGCACCAGTACCAAGAGAATAAAATATTTCTGTGCTATTTCCATAATTTTTTCCTTTGCCCCCAGAACAGTACTCAAAGGGGAGAATCAGTCAGTAATACCATGAGGGTGGAAAAGATGAAACCACACAGATCAGTTATAGCTCCCATTCTTAATAAATTCTAACACTGTTCCCTATCCTCAGAATCTGATGTTTCCCATCAAACTAGGAGAAGAGCTCCAATTAAATTATTCAGAAAGGGACAGAAGGATAGAGAGGACCACAGGAGGAAGGAATGTCTCTAAAAACATAAGAACTGATGCTTTTATAAAGCATGCTTGAGAAACAGCCAAGACAGCTTTCTCTAAAATTAAAGTCTCAATTACTATGACTAATTCCCTATGTCATTTGAATTACCCCAGAAACTGTAGCATCAGTGGTGAGAATTGGTAAGAAAAGATCAGATATTTAGATAAAAATTTAAGTGTCTGGGGGGGAGGGGGAACCATTCACATACTCTCTTGTAAGTTAGTGCTAATCTGGAACCCTCCCATAAAATTTAACACAATCCCTGACTACTACAAATGAGTCAGTACAATATGGGAGCTCACCAACACAAGAGTTTTACTCAGAGCTTAATAATTTTCTCCATAAATACAGAACGTCTAGCAAAAGAATATATACTATGAAGCTGGTCCTAGTCTTCCTGGGCAGCTTTCTTGAGCACCGCAGACCACGGTTAAAAATAACCCCCAAATCCTGATACTCTTTTTTTTTTTTTTTTAAGATTTTATTTATTTATTTGATACAGAGAGTGAGAGAGCACAAGCAGGGGGAACAGTAGAGGGAGAGGGAGAAGCAGGCTCCCCGCCAAGCAGGGAGCTCGATGCGGGGCTCGATCCCAGGACCCTGGGATCATGACCTGAGCCGAAGGCAGACGCTTAACCATCTGAGCCACCCAGGCACCCAAATCCTGATACTCTTAAGAAACTACCCAACTGTAAATAAACAAGGGGCTACACAGTCCTCACCTGTGTGAGTGCAGAACACTCCACATACTTGACAGCCTTCAGGTCACGGGCCAGCTTTTCAGCAGTCTCTGGAGTGATAGGCTTCTGTTTGTTCTTGGCAAGTTTCTCAATCGTAGAGGGGTCATCTCGGAGATCAATTTGGGTCCCAACAAGCAAGAAAGGAGTCTTTGGACAATGGTGAGTTATTTCAGGCACCCACTAGAGAAAAAGTATTTTAAAAAATACATCTGCATTAATCCACAAGCCTCTAAAGCTTTTACTTTTTTTAAGATTTTTTTTATTTATTTGACAGAGAGAGAGAGAGACAGCGAGAGAGGGAACACAAGCAGCGGGAGTGGGAGAGGGGGAAGCAGGCTTCCCGCCGAGCAGGAAGCCCGATGTGGGGCTTAATCCCAGGACCCTGGAATCATGACCTGAGCCGAAGGCAGACACTTAACGACTGAGCCACTCAGGCGCCCCAAGCCTCTAAAGCTTTTTACAACAACTCAACAGAAGTTCTGTGGCCAGTTTTTTCAGGACAAGAGTATCTGACCAACTCACCTTTTCCTTCACATTTTCAAATGAGGATGGAGAGACCACTGAAAAACAGACTAGAAATACATCTGTTTGTGGATAACTCAGCGGTCGTAATCTGTCATAATCCTCTTGCCCTGGAGGAAAAAAAATTGGAGAAGTCAGCTACTGAATCTTGGTGTCCTCACAGCATCAAAATCATGAGTCAGTCAACAGATTAAGCATGCAGCCAACAGCATGCTGACCATTACTGAGAAAGCAACTTACTAATCTAATAAAATGTATGGCTTTTATAATATAATACTTGATGACATTCTTACCCAGCTAATTCTATTTAGTATTTCAACCCCTGAAAACAGCAATGAATCCATTATACATTAGTTTTTATTAGCAATTTGTAGTTTTCAATCTTTGTGTCCATCAGCAACCCAACGACAACGTAATAAAAACAGTGAGCTATTGCTACAGAAATGGTTAAAATCAATCCTACTCAGATCTGGTTAAGAAATAATCACAGTGAAACCATCTAAGGAAACAAAAATCTCAGTGAAACCCAGCTGACAAAATCCACTGCCCATCATGATTACCAAAGCATATTCACAGGCTTAGTTACTGTGTGCATTAAGACCAGTATATGAAAATGAGAACGTCTAAGAAAAAAAATAACTTGGCAAGAATCAATGGATGCCACATCTATGTAAGGATTATCCTAGTGAAAATTAGGATATTTGTATGGTCTTACAGACTGTTGATAAACCGCAAGGGGAAGAATGGAACTATACTGCCAAGAAATTTGGACATCACATTGACTGAGTCATTAAAATTACTATCACCAGTGAATGGCAGATGAATATCGTCTGCCCCTAGATTTATATCCTGAGAAAGACACATCCCTAATGTACTATTCCATACATAATCTGAACCTAATCATGAGAAAACACAGACCAAATCCAAAGTGTGGAATGTTTTATAAGGGGAGGAAAGGGAGAAGATGCACCTGTATCCTATAAAAATAATGTCATGAGAAACAAAACGAAAAAAGGGGGGGCTGAAGAACTGATCCAAATTAAGAGACTAAAAAGACATGACAACTAAATGCTATACGTGATCCTATATTGAAAGCAGAAAACACTGGACTCAGCTAAGCTGACAAAGCTGGAATAGAGATGTTGGATTCAAGTTCTGTATCAATGTTACATTTCCATAAGTTGCTTACTGTTAGACAAGAATGTCTCTGTTCTTAGGAAAGACATAATTATTCAAGGCTAAATGGCTACGCTGTCACCTTACTCTCAAACAGTTCAGGGAAAAACAATTCATGTGTATATTGTATTGAAAGAGATTAATAAAGCAAATAGGGCAAAATGCTAATTGGTAAATCTGGTTAAAGGGTGTATGGAAGCTCCTGGTACAATTCTCTCAACTGTTCTGTAGGCTTGAAAATTATTTCCAGATAAAAAGTTTTTAAAATATCTATACACATTTCCGGGGCACCTGGGTGGCTCAGTCGTTAAGCGTCTGCCTTCAGCTTAGGTCATGATCCCAGGATCCTGGGATCGAGTCCCACATGGGGCTCCCTGCTCTGCAGGGAGCCTGCTTCTCCCTCTCCCACTCCCCCTGCTTGTGTTCCCTCTCTCGCTGTGTCTCTCTCTGTCAAATAAACAAACAGAATCTTAAAAAAAAAAAAAAAAAAAAAGTATCGATACACATTTCCAAAACCATGAGGGGAGGGGAGGAGTTGCCAGAACAGGGTTTAACACTCCAATTTCAAAAATGAGCTACAGCAATCCTATGTTTTAAAAGAATGGTTAAGTACTAAGTGCCACTGAACTGTACACTTAAAAATGGTTAAAATGGTAAATTCTATATTATATATATTTTACCACAATAAAAAATATTTAAAGGGGAGAAAAGGAGAGTTAAATATTTTGTATGCCAGTGAAAATGTTTTTTTGCCAGCATTGAGAGAGAATACAAGAATTTAGGGTAGCTATCAAAACATGATAATTAAAGATATTACTGTTATTGCCACTTGAATAAGCAATACATTGTGAGTAGACAATAAAGGATCTATCTTCAGGACAATAAAGAAATTAAAAGTTAAACGAAAAGGGAAATGGAAGGAGATTACAAAAAAAATCGTCATCACCACCTCTAATATTGATTGCATGCTTACTCTTAATATTCTAGGGTCAGAGTCAAAGGCTTTAAAGGTATGCACTTACAAGTGTAACTTTCACTTCTTAAATTATAATGTAGAATGTATAATTACAGACATGGAAGAGATTTAAAAAGAAAAGAATGGGCTTAAAGAAAACAAAATCAGCCAAACTCCTTAACTCTCTCAATCTAAACAGCCTGAGCTCTAACACTGGCTGGAGCATTGACACATTACATACTAAAGCTCCAATAAAACAAAACAAAAAATAAATTTTAAAATAAGATAAAGCTGGTAAGAACAGATACTACACTAAACAACTAACCAAGCCTTATTTAAAAAAAAAAAAAAAGTACATTCACACACCTTTTCTTAGCTTTATTCTCTATTCAAATGGAATGAATATATTTCAAAAAAATTAAGCCTGACATAGACTAGAAAAGGGTTTCATTTTTAGTCATTCAGCTGCTACAATCAATCCGTGTTTGTGCACATCAAAAACAAATCCAACTCTATATTCCTGAGCACCACTAAGAGTATCTAAATGAGTGTCCAATGTGTTACATGCAATGAACCTTCTACTCAGATGAAGACAGAAAACAAATAGCCATTCTTTTTTGAATACTAGGTCCAAAGCAGTATTGGTCAGTCCGTTTATTTGTAATAAACAAACCCTCAAAGCTAGAAATCTTTCTTTTCCTTTCCCAAGGAGAAAAAAAATCAGAAATGAAATTGTTCAATAAACAGAAATGAGGCTACCTTACCTCTACTTCTGCTTCAAGTGCTACTTTTTTTTTTTTTTTAAAGAATGTTAACTTCCTCAAGAAGACAGTGCCTGGATGGAGACTCAGAAGATAGTGACGGTAGAGGGAGAAATTCAAGGCTGAAGGGGTGTTATGAATTACTGTGTTTTGTTCAGAGAACCATCAGCATTTCACTGTTGTCAAGGCTGAATTAGGAGCAATAAGACTGAAAATGTGACAAAGGGCAAATCCACAGCACCCCTCGGATGTTCTGTTCCTCTGAAGCTGTAACACAGTTTCTCAAAAGGACACCATTTTATATCCAGTGTGCATGTCTTCAAAAAAATAATAAATTTTTTTCTCTTCATAACGCAGAAATTCCATGGTTGCAATTTTTTAAAACCAGGTGCCTTCTTACCTGTTCAATATGGCTACCTAATAAGCACCCACCCACAGTCTGCCTTTACCATTCTTTCATATGTTAGAAGTAACTATCGCCATATGTGACATGATGAATTACTTTAGACTTACTGAGCTGGGATGCTACCAAGCTCTAGGAAGCCTCTGGATGAACCTAAGCCCAGTCTTCGAATTTTACTGGTTCTCTCTGCTTCCCTTTCTTGTAACTATTCTGTTGGCTTTCTACCTTTTTAGACTCCCCCTCCTCCCTCCTTTTTGGTGTCATTTCCCCTTGTATTATTCATAGTGTAGTAGTTTTTCACTGCATATAGGAGAGGGACAGGGCATGGCAGTGTCAGTAGGAGCAAAGGCCTGCCTGGGAGAGTCTGGGTGGGGGCACACAGCCTTCAAAGGGGATTTAGCATAACTGAGCATGACAGTTTGAAAAGCTCACAGGTCCTGCCCCCAACTTCCTTGACTTCCCCTACCCTCCTCACCACCTGCAAACCTTGACATCACTCGGTGTGTTTGAAAGTACGCCTTTACTGCAATCGTTTGAGGTCCCTGTGCATGTGGTTAAGTGGCACAAATCGAAATGCCCTTGTTGCTTCTCTCCCCTCAGCCTGGAATCTCCATTTAAGGAAAAAGAATGAGTGTAGTCCCTTAATATGAGTAAAATTCTTCATGATCCAAGCATAATTTATCCAGCTAAAATTTATCGTCTAAGTATGTCACAAATAGCTGTTATTCACTTGATAGAGTCAATGTCATCACTGAGTATCCTTTAAGGTACGCAACATGATCAAGAAAATTGCACTCTATGTCCAAGTCAGGTCTTGACTACAAGTCTTAAATTATACCTACTCTAACAGCACACCAGCTCACTGCTTAACTTCCAACATTTGCCAAAAAAGCAGGGATATATCTCATGGGTTGCTGACCTTTCCCTTGTTTAGAATCTCATATTTAAAACTGAAATTCAGGGGCGCCTGGGTGGCTCAGTCATTGGGCATCTGCCTTCGGCTAGGATCATATCCCAGGGTCCTGGGATCGAGCCCCACATCGGGCTCCCTGCTCTGCAGGAAACCTGCTTCTCCCTCTCCCACTCCCCCTGCTTGTGTTCCCTCTCTCTGTGTCTCTGTCAAATAAATAAATAAAATCTTTTAAAAAAAAAAAAAAAAAGGAAAGAAAGAAAGGAACTGACAGTGGGGTGATGATTATACAACAATTTAACAAGACAAGCATGTTGAGTAAAAAAAAAGCTAAATACAGAACGAAATACACAATAGTACAACATCTGAAGGAAAAAAAGAAAATAACTGTGGGGGGAACTCATGAACAAAAACTTAGTGTCGTGATCACAGAAATAAAAGCTGTGAGACAGAGACAGAGTCCTGTCTGTGATCTTTTTTTTTTTTCCTTTTAAGTAGGCTCTAGGGACAACTGGGTGGCTCAGTCGGTTAAGTGTCTGCCTTTGGCTCAGGTCATGATCCCAGGGTCCTGGGATGGAGTCCTGCATCAGGCAGCTTCCCTACTCGGCCTGCTGCTTCCCCTGCTTGCTCAGTCTCAATCTCTCTCTACCTCTCTCTCTTTCTCTCTGACAAATAAATAAATAAAATCTTAAAAAAAATTTTTAAAAATAGAGGGGGCGCCTGGATGGCTCAGTTAAGCGTCTGCCTTCAGCTCAGATCAAAATCTCCAGGTCCTGGGATCGAGCCCCACAACAGGCTCCCTGCTCAGCAGGTAGTCTGCTTCTCTCTCTCTCTCTCTCTCTCCCTCTGCTCATTCTCTCTCTCTCTCTCTTTCCCCCTCTTAAAAAAAAAAAATCATTAAAAATAAATAAATAAAAATGAAATAAAATAAAATAAAAATTAAAAAAATAAGTAGGCTCTACCCCCAACCTGGGGCTTAAACTACCTTGAGGCTTAAACAACCCTGAGATCAAGAGCTGCATGCTCCACCAACTAAGCCAGCCAGGTATCCACCTATCTCTGATCTTATATGGTATTAAATAAATCTATAAGAGGGCGCCTGGGTGGCTCAGTTGGTTAAGCAACTGCCTTCGGCTCAGGTCATGATCCTGGAGTCCCGGGATCGAGTCCCGCATCGGGCTCCCTGCTCGGCGAGGAGCCTGCTTCTCCCTCTGACCCTCCCCCCTCTCATGTACTCTCTCTCATTCTCGCTCTCTCAAATAAATAAATAAATAAATCTGTAAGAGTTGCAGCCAGCACCTCCCAAACCTCTTATACATAAGCCATTAGCTTTGTTTAGAGACTTTGTATGAGAAGTATAGTTCTCCCTTGTCAGTTTTTGTTTCACACTAAAAAAAGAGAGAATTGTAGCCAGAGGTGAGATAGGAATGCTATAAAGAGAATTCAGAACAAAATGACAAAAAGTCAGCAGATTAAACACAATCAAACAGTCCGAGGCCATCTCAATGGGGATGAAAGCTTTAGCAGAAAGAAAACTAGGTTAATGGCATGACTTGAACCAGGGACAGGGACTCTGAGATTAAGGCCTCTGCAGAAGGATACAAGTCTCCCCTTAAGTGTATCAAAAACAGAGACTCACTACGGATGCCTACTGCCCCAATTCTCCAATGCCTGTCAAAAAAGAAAAAAAACTCTGGCTCATAAAGTGACCTCAACAATGAAGATGGAAAACCCCCAACTTGCCTGGGCTGTTAAAATCATTTCCTTAGTGAATGTTTTTTAACCCCCAGAAAGATTCAGAATCTAATATAAAGATGAAATAAATCAAATACTATTACTGTTAATTTTCAGTTACATTTAGGAATAATCTATCCTTATTTAACACCCAGTACCTATAATATTTAAAATAATCTGCCATATTAAAGAATATGATAAGATTTGTTCTCTGATTCCAATTTAAAATGTATAACTGAGTAACTGATCTTAACCTTGGGGCTTTTTAGTTGAAAAATGTTAAGAATTTTATAAAGGTTATAAATAATACTGTTAACGATAAATTAAAACATAAATACAGGAAATCATAAGTTATCAGGCTAACTGAGGCTATGTATATAAAAGCCTGGGAATGCTTCACTTGTCAGGTCAAACAAATTGAATTAAAACAGAAAACTGAATATATTAAATTTGTAAATGCAGTTTAAAGTGCCAGAAGATATTTAACACAGTTGTAAATGAGGCTGATTGGGATTCAAGTCTTATCAACATAAGTTAAATAAACCAATATTCATCAAAGGACCCTTGGCCACCTTGAGAATGATTTCTTAAAAGTGACTATTTTAATAAAAAAATTTATTAAGTTGTACAACTAAATTTAAAGGCTTACCCACTCCAAAACTAAATACTGAAGAGAAATAAAATATGTCCATACAAAGATTTGTATACAAATGTGCGCAGCACCACTATTCACAATAGCTTAAAACTGGAACCCAAACGTCCATCAACTTGTAGACAGATAACCAAATTGTGCTAGATTCACAGGAGGGACTACTACTCAGCAATTAGAAAAAACTACTGACACATACAAATAGATGAATCTCAAAAACATGATGCTAACTGAAAGAAATCAAGCACAAAAGACTACATATTATAGGATTCCATTTATATGAAATTCTAAAAAAGCAAAATCACAATGATAGAAAGCAAAGCTGTGGCTGCCTGGGGCCAAATCAAAAAGGGATTCTTAAAGAGCACAAGGACATTTTTTAGGTGATAGACGTTGATTATGGTGGAAGTTACATGACTATCCAGTCAGTAAAATTAATCAAACTGAACACTTAAAATGACTGAATTCTATTGTATTCTACTTCACTAAAGCTAAAAAAACAAAATACTGATTAAACACTGATTTGAAATTTAAAAATAAAATTTAAAATTAATTTTCAACTCTAAAAGGCCATAAATTGGGACACCTGGGTGGCTCAGTCGGTTAAGCGTCTGCCTTCAGCTCAGGTCACGATCCCAGGGTCCTGGGATCGAGTCCCGCGTCGGGTTCCCCGCTCCGCGGGGAGCTTGCTTCTCCCTCTGCCTCTGCTTCTCTCTCTCTCTATCTCTCATGAATAAATAAATAAAATCTTTAAAAAAAAAAAGGCCATAAATTATCTTTTTTCTGCATATAAATTGCCTCCAAGGGCACACATGAACACAGAAAAATTCCTCACCTATCATGAAGTACAGGTCATTATTTTTTCTATTTTCCAAGTTTCCTCCAATACACCATTACTCTTGTAATTCTTAATTCATAAACATTTTAAAGGCCTAAACCACAATTAGAAAGCCACTGATCTCTAAACTGAACTGCTTACTACTGTCCTACTGTCTCTCCATTTCACCTTCCCAACTAAATCTAGACAGTCCCTCAAAATGAGCAGTATAACATACTCCGTAAGAGCAGTATGTCAGCTGGCAGACAGGGAGAGAGTAACTCATAAAAAGTGAAGCACTTAAAATTCCTAAATACGAAAAGGTTACCTTTCTGAAATTTTCCTTTGGCTAATTAAGCTGATAATAACAGAGACTGCAGAGAGAGAAGTCAGAAATTAAGATGCACAGCCACTGTTAAAACAACGAGGAAATAACACTGAGGAATTAGGTATACTTAAGGAAGAAAGCAATTTATTCCTTTAATTTCAAAAGCTGACCACAAATGTCACTGTGAGCTAGGTATTGGTTCATGTTCAAAGCATTTTCAGATGTAGTATAAAATAACAAACTATGTCTATAAGAAGCATATATTACATAGACACAAATCCTAAATAAGCTTTCAAATTTCAGAGGGTGATAATACAGCTTGCCTAATATACTCTGCTCTCACCCTACTTTATTTCCTTCCACACTATCCACCCAAGGAACTCCAAACTCCTATTGCGATTCCAGGTCTGGGACTGCCTCTTGAGTCAAGCATCAGCCATCATAATATACGATCCTAAGTATTAACAAAAGGCAAGTGGTTTGCTAATATGCTAGTTTCCCAAAATGTCCACAAAAAAAGACAGACAACCAGCAACTTTAATAGTTATAGACTAAAACCCGAAAGATGTCAAGTTTTCACCTGCAGTATCAAAAAGTCCAAGAGTATATGGCTCTCCACCAATCATAACTGTGACTGCATAGTTGTCAAAAACCTAAAAACATAAAAATACAACATCGTTAGTGTGCAAGGGGATGGTCAAAATGGGCTAGAACAACTCTTAAGTAAAGGCAATATTTCTTCCCTAAAACTTAATCCTCTCTTAGTCCATATGGTTCTTATATAACCAACCTTGCCAACTAAACCCTTGCATGAACTAAATGATTCTTGAGAAAAAGTGACAGGAGATGTATTCTGGGAGGTCCGCTCTACCCCAGCAGCCTGGATTAAAAGCCACAAAAAAGCTAGAGGTGTCACAGAAGCAGAGTCCCCGAGCTATACAAAACGATCCTCTTCAAGTTTAAAACTTTGAGACAGTTAAGTTTATAGTTTACCTTAATGCTCAATCTGATTTCTAAGAAATTAATTCTTCACAGACCATTTCATTTTAATCTAGAATTTAAATATCCTAGATCGATGATAATCTTCTTCCTTTCAGGGTTCAAGACAAGAAGCGCCTTGTTACAAAACAAGCCCATTAGAGAGAAATAAAGGGAACCCTCAAGGTCAAGGAGGTGTCCAAGACAAGGTTGGGAGATTATTTGTTGAGATTTCACGAATAAAACTTACATTACTGGATACAAATCACATGACCGAAGAGATCTTCTGTGACTAGATGCTTTTATTTGCAAATACTATAAAACCCATGACGAACTCAGTATATACTAACACTGGTTGTGCTAAATTATTTGTGAAAATGGGAGGTAATGGCGCTAAATGGAAAAAGACCCAACACTAATTCATGGATTCCTCTGAATTGAAAATGAAAAGCAATCTTTCCAACTAGAAGAATGTTACATTTTCAGATCAGCCCAGCTTCATCTAACTTTCTGGCTCAGGCTTAATGGATTGTTTAAATGTAAACAAGAGTGGAAGCAAGGGCATGGGGTAGTTAAAGGAAAGTCAGTTCTTGATAACAAGAACAAGGAAGGGGCACCTGGGTGGCTCAGTCCGTTAAGCATCTGCCTTTGGCTCAGGTTATGATCCCGGGGTTCTGGGATCGAGACCCGCTCCCAGCTCAGCAGGGAGTCTGCGTCTCCCTCTCCCCCCTCTGCCCCCTGCTCATGCTCTATCTATCTCAAATAAATATTAAAAAAAAAAACAAGAACAAGGAAAATTATAATGAATGTAGTTAAGCTCTCAAACACACAGATTACTTTTTTAAGTCATACCTAACCCTCTTTCAGAGACCCACATACAAACACATATATGAAACACTCGCGAGCCCCCCTTAAATAGAACACCTCATGACCAAAGTCATAACACAGACTCAAATCATGTTTACAAGAAAATAATTTTAATGGAGACTGAAATGCCAAAATTCTGATAGCTGTCCTCTGAAACAAGATTCATGTATCTCTGAAAGTCCCCTAAAAGTCCCTCACAACCTCAGAGCTTTTCACTTACCATGTCCCCAAATGGGCCAACAGATTTAATTATACCTTCAAATTCTCCCCCTCTAAGAAACCTAACCTTCCCGCTTCCTACAGTCTTGGCCTACCTCAATCACTTAGTCTGCTTTGGGTTATTACAGATTGTCAATTCTAATTAAACATAATCACCAAACCCTTAACCTGTATTCACCCTCTTAACAATGTTCATGTCTCTTAAGATTAACCTAAAGTAGGGGCGCCTGGGTGGTTCAGTCGTTAAGTGTCTGCCTTTAGCTCAGGTCATGATCCCAGGGTCCTGGGATCGAGCCCCACATCAGGCTCCCTGCTCTGCGGGAAGCCTGCTTCTCCCTCTCCCACTCCCCCTGCTTGTGTTCCCTCTCCCACTGTGTCTCTCTCTGTCAAATAAATAAGTGAAATTTAAAAAAAAAAAAAAAAGATTAACCTAAAGTATTCAGACATTTTCTTCCTTTTTACTTCCAAACAATACTAATCCCATATTAATCATATATAGGTTCTTCATAACTCCTAAAATAACTCAAAAGAGGCGGTCACTGCAAGCCAGGCCAACCCTAGCTCGGCCTGCATCACTGAAAGAACATCTGTGTTTAACGTAATTATACCACTGGGTTGGATCACCCAACTTGGGACAAACAGTGTATCCCCAAACACATTCTTTCACAAGTGAGTGTTACTCTAACTCTTCTCTCTCACTTCATTATCTTTATTATTCCCATTTTCCCTCTACTCTTCTAAGGAGCTCATAAAAAGCATTTGTGGGAGAGGATACCCAAAGGCTTCTGCTAATGTTCTCATAACAAAAACGGGTCTCTGCCCTTAACCAATTTGGAGCTCCATTACTGCTAAGACAACAGCTCTATGAGATCCTCTTCTATCCCCTAAGGAGAGTAAGTGGAAACACATACTAATTTCTCTGAAGTTACAAGACCCCAAAAAGCATCCCAGACCTCCAAGCACTGATGACTCATTGGTCAAGTTATCAAAAAAAAAGGTCACCTCATTCCAAGCCATAGAGCATACTTCTCCAGAGACCACCACTCTTTAGAATCTTGTCTATTGGAGTTTGGTCTCCCAGCACTTCTTGCATACCCTTGTATCACCCTTCTGACTCTTCACTGATTCTTCAGCTGTTAATTTTAAAGTGTATATAATTTACCCATGAGAAGATCTTTAAAAACAGGACACAAAGGCAAACAACAGAAAAATTTCAGTGCACACATAGTTTTCAAAAGATTTCCAAATAGAATACATTTCACTAACAGATGGAAGCCTTTATACTTACAGTCGGTACATACTCAGATGGAAATTTGTTTGTTGTGTAGGATATCAGAAGACATGTTTTACCAACGGCACCATCGCCCACAACAACACACTTAATTGTCTGCATTGCTGAAACAGTTTTGTATCCACTTTAAATATTTCAAATTCGATGATGACCTACAAAAAGATGAAGGATATTTGTTTCATTTGTAGTGATATATTTTTTTTTTCTTCTACTAGCAAGAGATTCACTCATTCAGAGCAAGAACAGAACTAGCACCGTAACTACTGTGGTGGCAAGAACCTAAAAAGAGAAATAGTGACTAGCTCAAAGTCAAAATAACAAATAAGAGTCAATTTTCTAGGTTTCTGATCCCTGGCTGTTTTCAACGTGTTTTTTTAAAAGTCCAAAGTAGTGTATTTCTATAATGAGAGAGAGGGGGACACCTGGGTAGTTCAGTCAGTTAAAAATGTGTCTGGCTCTTGATTTGGGCTCAGGTCATGATCTCCAAGTTGTGAGATCAAGCCCTGTGTCGGGCTCTGGGCTGGGTGTGCAGCCTGCTTGGGATTCTCTCTCTCCCTCTCTCTCTCTGCCCCTCCCCCACTGCACATGTGCTCTCTCTAATAAAAAAAATTAAAAATAAAAAAAGAAAGAGAAGAGGCTATTTCAGAATGAATCCCATGTAGTGTGCCAAGTATGACTGTGTGAAACTTCTCCTTCAGTTGTATGTGCACACATGTGTACACACATGTTGTATGTGTCCTAGACTGCAATACAGAGGTCACTGATTTAAAGAAATGTCCATTTATCCAATCTTAGAGCTATAATTAATCAGGTTGGTTACAGCTACAGAGCACCACCACCAACCCCTTGTAACAAAAGAGCAATACGAGTAATTGGACAAAGATCAGGGTGATCCCTGGTCTCAGCAGCTATTCTGACACCAGGTTGCCTAGTTACTAACTCAATATTCATGGCATGGAGAGGCCAAAACCTACATTTTTATAATAAAGAGTCAGATCACTCTAAAGCACACTGACTTATAAGCAGATATAATTAGTTTCTCTTACTATAGTCCTCCACTCTAAGAAACTATTGACTACAAACGCACCAAAGATTTATTATATTTCATCAGTTCAGAGATGCTTGCTTTCACATTTAAACATCTCTAAAATCAGGACGCCTGAGTGACTCAGTTGGTTAAGCCTCTGCCTTTGGCTCAGGTCATGATTCCAGGATCCTGGGATGGAGCCCCATGTTGGGCTCCCTGCTCTGCGGGAGTATGCTTCTCCCTCTCCCTCAGCCCATCTTCCCTAACGTGTGCCCCCCCAGTAAATAAAATCTTTTATAAATAAACAAACTTCTCTAAAATCAGAACATGTCTTTACCGTAAGATTCTTAAAATCATTAGCAGTCATTTTTTTCCCACCTTTTGACATCTAAGAAATCAGGATAAACGGCATCTTAGAATCAACGAAAACTTTTTTTTAAAAGATTTATTTATCTTAGAGAGTGAGAGTGTGCTCGCAGGGGAGAGGCAGAGGAAGAGGGAGAGATTCCTCAAGCAGACTCCCCACTGAGCATGGAGCCCAACACAGGGCTCAATCCCAGGACCCTGAAATCATGACCTGAGCTGAAACCAAGAGCCAGAGCCCAACCAACTGAGCCATCAATGAAAACTTTTTCCAGAAAAGTTTTTCTGGAAGAATAAAAAAGAAACATCATGCCCTGTATACCTACATTTTAAGATAAAGTCCTATTTCAATTAGAATCCTGAAGGGGTTGGAATTTCTTGTTGGCTAGAGCCGCCACCTTATTAAACATAAAAATGTCAGAACCACCTAACTCGGCTGGATGCCATGCCTACTTTGTCCTACAGTACCCATCACAACTCTTAATCATAATGAGTTATAAATGCCTGTTAACATCTCTGTACATATATTAGGAGTGACTTAGGAAATATACACTCACCCATTCCGCATCAAAATCATCCTGATTGTATTTCTCTTTATTTAACCTCCTTTTATCTTGTTCCTTCCCTTTTCCTTATAATGCACTAAAGAAGCACTCATACTAATACAGCATTAAAGGTTAAAGATCTTAATCCCTAAACTAAATCAAAATTATTTATCAAAATAATTAAGCACACTGAGTACTAATATAGAGAATTACTCCTAAAGAATGTCTTTTACATAATAATAAAGAAGAAAGAGGAAAAACTTTCTTCTCAGGGTTCCTGAATCTACCGCTGAAAAAAAGCATAATGTTCTGGGAAAAAAATAATGTCCTCTGTAGAATTTCTTTTCAATTCACAGTGAAGAAAAGAAAGGTAAGCAGAGGGGTGCCTGGGTGGCTCAGTCGTTAAGCGTCTGCCTTCGGCTCAGGTCATGATCCCAGGGTCCTGGGATCAAGCCCCACATCGAGCCCCGCATAGAGCCCTGCATCGGGCTCCCTGCTCCTCCCTCTCCCACTCCCCTTGCTTGTGTTCCCTCTCTCGCTGTGTCTCTCTCTGTCAAATAAATAAATAAAAAATCTCAAAAAAAAAAGAAAGAAAAGAAAAGAAAGGTAAGCAGAAAGTTCTGATCATTCTACAGAATATTTTCCAGGTGCCTACAAATCTATTTCAAGTTCAGTTCTTACACCTTCTATTTCTCCTGATTATTATTACCAGGTGATTTTATGTAGAGTTTAATCATAAATACTGGGCAGAAAGTTATGGTTGACCACTGTGGCAGAGACTGCTAGTGGTCTGCCAATTCTTCCTTTCTTCTTTAGTAATAGAATTTTCACTTAAGCACATGGTCCCCAGTAAAGACAGACTGCATTTCCTAAAGTCCTCTGCAGCTGGACTGTGACCATTGTGATTAATGGAGTGGAAATGATGGATGCAACTTTCAGGACTAGCCTTAAAAGCAAGGGGAACAGTCTCCCTGTTCCAACCTGTAGGCTGGAATGCAGACGTGATGATGAGAGCTGAAGCAGTCATACTGAACCACAAGACGCAAATTACATGTTAAGGATGAGTAACACAAGAGGAAGGGCCAGCCCTGGATTGCCTCCAGGACTCTTACACAAGAAAGAAACTTCTCTTTCATTAAAGTCCCTAATATTTTGGATTTCGCTGTTACAGCAGTAGAACTGATATCCTAATTACTGTATTTCATAGACTCTAGGAAGCCAATGATTTTTAAATACATCCTAAATTTAGAAGTCTTAAATGTAGGAGAAAAGTGTCTTAGAATCATTGAAATTCTAGTAATATCTGGATTTATCAAATAACTTTACAGTAAAGCTGACCACTTTTGAGACTGTCTCAGAAACATCTAAGATAAAGGTTCCTTCTAAATTTTAATTGTGGTTGAAATCAAATTAATTGTCATCCCTAACTATGAAGCTCCTTATCTTCATTCTATATCTGGTACTCACTTTTAAGACTTACAACCCATACAAACAAGCTAATACAAAATCAACAGCCCACTTAAAGCCTGAAACTTCTAGTGGAGGAAGAGCCACTGTTTCTCAAAATTTTCATTAAGATTCCCTAGGGAATAAGAAGACACTGAGAACAAAAAATTCCCATGATCAGAGCTATGAATATGACTGCCTCATGTGCAAAATAACAACTATGACAAGCTGTGGACAAGGCTGGAGCTAGTCTAAAACATTTCAAAGAAGAGCTTTCATTAATAACTATATTTAAAAAGAATAATTTAAATCTGATTCACACTAAATTTCCTTTTTTATATATTATAAATATATTTGGAAATTCCACCAAAATTAGCTGTCTTCAGCAGCCGATTCACAAATAGCAGTCTTAGAACCTGGTTCTTTCTGTGGAAACCTTAAATGCAGTACCTCTCTCTGATACCAGCAAGAATAAGGAAATGTTAATGAGATCATTCTTGGGGTGCCTGGGTGGCTCAGTCGGTTAAGTGCCCAACTCTTGGTTTCCGCTCAGGTCATGATCTCATGGATTGTGAAATCGAGCCCTAAGTTGGGATCCTAAGTCTGCTTGAAGATTCTCTCCTTCTGCCTCATCCCCCTGTCTTTCTCTCTCTCAAATAAATAAATTTTTTAAAAAAAGAGAGAGATCATTCTGGCCACCAGGAAACTTCCAACTGTAAAGTAAAACATATGGATACAACACAATTTGTACTAGAAAAATCTACAATGTAAGTTTAGGAAAAAAGGTAACACTATTTCAAATGGGCTCATAAATCTCTCAGCATTCTTTTTTTTTAAGTAGGCTCCACTCCCAGCATATCCAGGGCTTAAACTCACGACCCTGAGATCAAGACCCAAGCCTAGATCAAGAGTCAGACACATAACCAACTGAGTCACCCAGGTGTCTCCTCTCTCTGCATTCTTAAGCACAAATTCATTAAAACTAAATGACAAACTTTCTGAGGGCAATCTTTAAGATTTTCCAAAGGAAGGTAATAGATTCGTGTAACAGAGATGTGCTCTGCATATAGTTTGGCTAGATCACGGAACAAACATTACTACTTTGAGAACTTTTAGAAGTCTGTATCTTCTCCTGTCCCAGCAGAAGAAACAGCCCCCAAGCCAACTGGGCCCTTCTTTGTGTGACCTGCCTAAAAAGTTGGAAAGAATATCCAAAATACATAAACTTCATTTATAAGTTAATAGTAATTTTCTTAACTTTGAAGTCAGGAAAACTGGGTTTTAATCCTGCTCAGCACTTACCAGTGACCTGGGCAAGGTTCTTAACCTCTTTTTGCCTTAATGTTCTCATTTGTAAAACAGAACTAATTATGTCAACCTTGCACAGTTGTTATAAAGATTAAATAACATAAAAGGACCTCACAGCTCACAGCACATACTCAATATACATAAATTCATCTACCAAGTGTGCTAGTTAAATCAATCCTACTTCACACCTATTTTCATCCAACTGGGTCAAAACTTACACTGGTGGATTATTACCTAATCAAAACTTTTCACACTCTGCACATAATAGGTATGCCAAAAACTAAGTTAAAATTAACTGAATATGTTTGCTATTTAGCTAATGACACACACACAAAAATAAATGAAACAAGAAACCCAAATATTTCTTCACCTGAAGACTTCTGTATTCTTTTTATAGTTCCTCTATCTTATTTCTGTATTTTACAGAGTAGTTCCTAAAAATAAGTAATCTAACAGGTGTTAACAAAATAATTTAGTATGAGAACAGAGCCGATCACTATTGTTAAATGACGAATTAAATGTTTTTAGTTTACAAATCACTGCCTACGTGTTTGAATTTAGCCTCTAAATCAGCAATTCCAAAATTATCAGACCCCCAAAATTACCTGGAATGGGTTTGTTAACAATTCAGATTCCCAGACCCTCACCCCAAATCTAATAAATCAGAACTCAACACTCTCTACATAATCCTAATGTAAAATGAAGCTTGAGAACTACTATCTTACACAATCGCAAGACAAGGAATACCAGTTAACACAAGAATCTAAGCTAAGATAAACATTGGCATTTTAGACCACCTAGAAGTGAATTTCTTAAAGTAGAATCAAAATTACCAACATGAAATAACTGTATCAACCAGGCATTTTACGTATTTAGTAATGAAAAACTCATGTTAGATATTGAGAGAGCATGAACCAAGATACTTCAGAGGTGCTTCAATTACTAGTTTAACCTAAGTGTTCTCAAATAAGAATAGGAGCAAATACACAGCACTTACTATGTGCTATATACTGTTCTAAACATATTACACATTTTTTTTTAAAGATTTTATTTATTTATTTATTTATTAGAGAGCGAGCGAGAGAGAAACAGCATGAGAGAGGAGAGGGTCAGAGGGAGAAGCAGGCTCCCCGCTGAGCCGGGAGCCCGATGTGGGACTCGATCCCAGGACCCTGGGATCATGACCTGAGCCGAAAACTGAGCCACCCAGGCGCCCCGTATTACACATTTTTATACATTTCATCCTCCCAACAACCCTACGAGGTATGTACTATATTATCCCTATCTTGCAGGTAAGAAAAGTGAGGCTCAGTAAAGTTAAGCAGGCCAAGATTACTCAGCCAGTTAATGGATTTAACCCCGAGCGGTATGACTGCCAAGCCCCTGCTCTAAAACATATACTAGTCACTACCTCTCCTCTCACTACCTCTCCTGAGAAGTGACAGTGATTAAAAACAAACATGATCAGTGCAAATGGAGTGGCAAGTATGTACCTATGATAGCTGCCAGCACTGGAAAGAGGAAGGGAGAGGAGGAAGCAAGAAACAGGAGCTAAGTTCATTTCCTATTTCTTCACCCTGCAGACAACTACTAGATTTTATTGGGAGAAGGGAAGAATTAGTAAGACAGAGTTTGCTCTTCCCCTTTCTATAGTCCCATAAATCTTTCATTTCTCAGGCTTCCTGACCTAAGCTCAGCAATCTGTCAGAAACTGGTTTTGGGTCCCCTGTTAAAAGCATTGGTTCAACAAGTCAGGAACCAACAGATGTTGGCGAGGATGCGGAGAAAGGGGAACCCTTCTACACTGTTGGTGGGAATGCAAGCTGGTGCAGCCACTCTGGAAAACAGTATGGAGGTTCCTCAAAAAGTTGAACACAGAGCTACCCTACGACGCAGCAACTGCACTACTGGGTATTTACCCCAAAGATACAAATGTAGTGATCCAAAGGGGCATGTGCACCCCAATGTTTATAGCAGCAATGTCCACAATAGCCACAATATGGAAAGAGCCTGATGTCCACCAACAGATGAATGGATAAAGAAGATGTGGTGTGTGTGTATATATATATATATACACATACACACAATGGAATATTATGCAGCCATCAAAAAATGAAATCTTGCCACTTGCAACGATGTGGATGGAACTGGAGGGTATTATGCTAAGCAAAAAAAGTCAAACAGCGAAAGACAATTGAAAATGAAACAAGACAAAACCAGAGAGGGAGACAAACCATAAGAGGCTCTTAATCTCAGGAAACAAACTGAGGGTTGCTGGAGTGGAGCAGGGTGGGAGGGATGGGGTGGCTGGGCGATGGACATTGGGGAGGGTATGTGCTATGGTGAGCTCTGTGAATTGTATAAGACTGATGAATCACAGACCTGTACCCATGAACAAATAATACATTATATGTTAATTTTTTTAAAAAAAGCATTGGTTCAAGAGTCAGACTGGGTCTACCACTCTATCTATGTGACTTTAGGCAAGTTACGTAACTTCTCTGTGGTTGTTTTCCCTTCTCTAAAAATGAAATAGACCTTCTTCATGGAGTACGTTGATTAATACATGTAAGGAATTTAGAACAGTGCCTGGCATACAGTAAATGCTTACTAAATGTTAGCTATAACTCTTGAATGATTAAAGGCACTTTTAAGTCAATATAAATTTTAAAACATCAACGATTCCAACCCACTTAGAAAAGAGCACGTAAATTTTTTTATTTCCAAAATAATTATAGTACTCATTGTTCTTACTACAAATGTAGTCAAATTTAGCTGTAACTACAAAGGTAGTCGAGCTGCAATTTAATTAAGACTATTCTACAAAGCATTTGACATGTATTAAAAAGTCAGCAGATGGGGCGCCTGGGTGGCTCAGATGGTTAAGCATCTGCCTTCAGCTCAGGTCATGATTCCAGGGTCCTGGGATCGAGCCCCACGTCGGGCTCCTGGCTCAGCAGGGAGCCTGCTTCTCCCTCTCCCTCTGTCTCCCCCCCTGCTCATGCTCCCTCTGTATCTCTGTGTCTCAAAAGAATAAATAAAATCTTTGAAAAGAAAAAAAAAAAAAGTCAGCAGATGACCCACAGATGGGGAGGGAGCAGGCAACCAGGGAAAAGACTTTGGCTTTGCAATACATACAACGCCAGCTTCAGCAACATGGAAATAACTAGGCCAGACATGTCTGTATCCTATGTTAGCTTCCTTTTTAAAAAATGTCAAATCACTATAGCAGCAAAGAGGCTATGTAGTATCAATTACCGTTTTGCTATCCAGAGTGGCTAGAAAATTACATCAATAACTAAACACTCTCTCTAATACTGAAGTTCAATCATACCAGCACTTAGAACTGGGGCTGGGCCACTTTAAGCATAAAAAGCGAGTCTGGGGGCGCCTGGGTGGCTCAGTTGGTTAAGTGACTGCCTTCAGCTCAGGTCATGATCCCGGGGTCCTGGGATCAAGTCCCGCATCGGGCTCCCGGCTCAGTGGGGAGCCTGCTTCTCCCTCTGACCCTCTCCCCTCTCATGCTGTTTCTCTCCTGCTCACTCTCTAATAAATAAATAAATAAATAATCTTAAAAAAAAAAAGCGAGTCTGCCAATCATAAGCAAAATAAATTGTGAAATAAGATGTATCTTCCACATGCCTTCCCAGTACCCACAGTTCCACCACACAGCGACACCAAAACCTGTCTCCTAGGTTCTTAAATGCTTTAGAGATCCAATTCCCTGTTGAGAATCTCAGAACTACAGCCCCTATAACTTTTCTGGAGTCCTTGAGCTCTAAATTTAAAGAAGCCATGGAACCCTTTCTGCATTATCATTATTACTGGCTGGCTGCCCACTAAACTCCACTAGACAATCCAGTCCCTAGGGAAAAGATCTGTATGGGGGAAAAGGAGGCTCCTAGCTACAGATGCCCCATGCCCAGTGGTTCATTCTAGGCACAAGGCACAAACAGTGCATGAAAAGATTTGAAGATTAAGTTTTGCTAATAACGAGCATCTTTCGTAAAAAATGTATATTCTCAGATTATAAAACTATGTCAAATATTAATGGTAAACAAAATGAATGAAAAGCAAGTTTAAAAAGGGAAAAAGAGGGCGCCTGGGTGGCTCAGATGGTTAAGCATCTGCCTTCGGCTCAGGTCATGATCTCAGGGTCCTAGGATCGAGTCCCGCATCGGGCTCCCTGCTCCTTGGGAGCCTGTTTCTCCCTCTGCCTTTCTCTCTCGCTCTGTCTCTCATGAATTAAAATAAATAAATAAATAATAAATAAATAAATAAATAAATAAATAAATAAATAAATAAGAAAAAGATAAAAGAAAGAAAAAGAGAGAGAGAAGGAAAGGAAAGGAAAGGAAAGGAAAGGAAAGGAAGGAAGGAAGGAAGGAAGGAAGGAAGGAAGGAAGGAAGAAAGAAAGAAAGAAAGAAAGAAAGAAAGAAAGAAAGAAAGAAAGAAAGAAAGAAAGAAAGAAAGAAAAGCAAGTAAATTTTTTGGTAATTTCACTGTGGTAAAAATAAGTTCTGGTCTTCTGGGTTCCTGGTACAGAGCTCCTAAAACCCCTGGAATTCCCTAGATGATAGGAATGTCTTTTGTCTTTCATAATGACCCCTTCCATCACAGAAGAGTTTATGCTAATGTAACTTACGGCCACATTAGGGTGGGGCCCCCAGGCAGCTTCGGGAAGGGGCTGCTCACCAGAAAGACCAAGTGATTAAAGGCCTGGAAGTTTACCAACCTCAGGAAGGGGCACTGAGAAGCCCACTGGAGATTGAGCTCTGTGAAAACTCTTGAACAAAGAGATCTGGAGCAAGTTGGTGAACACAAGTTGGTGAACACAAGCATGTGGAGGAAGGAGTGTACCATGACAAGGAAGGACACAGAAGCTTTGAGCCCCACCCCCACCCCACCCCTTATCCTATACATCTCTTCCATTTGACTACTGAGCTGTATCCTTAACAATAAATGAGTAAATGTATTTTCTTGAGTTCTGTGAGTCATTCTAGTGAACTGTCAAACCTGAGGGGGGTCAGGGGAACAGGCTAGGCAGAAGGGTAGACAGCCTGAGCACCCCATTCACAACTGATGCCTGAAATGGAAGCAGTCTTGTGGGATAAGCAGTCTTGTGGGATAAACTGTGGGGTCTGGACTCACTCTTAGAGTCAGTGTCAGAACTGAACTGACAGAAGTGGTATCAGAAAAAAAGACAGTTTTCACACGAATGTGAAATACACCAAAAATAATACTGTTTTCATTCTAAATACATTTCTCCCCGAAGTAACCCATTTTCATACCTAGGATACAGGAAAGAAGAGGCACTACACAAATCAAGACAAATAGTGACCCTGAATTTCATAAGCCTTCCTTACCTATCCAATGGTGTGGCTGCAGGATTAGACATAACAAATAAAATCAGCACCACTTGTCTCTCAATCTAATCCAGTCACTTCAGAGAGTACTTTATATAACTTTTTGCTGTAAATTATAGCAGCACACACAAAGCATAATTTTTAAAACATCTGCCCATGTGATTGTTAAGTAATCCAAAACAAAACACTCAAACTACAGAGATGTATCCCATGCATTCACATGTACGCTGGTGTTCTAACTCATCATCTTGTTTGGTTCTCCTATTACAACTCCATCACAATTACCTTTCTCCCGCAAAACAAACAATACACTATTAAAGGAATGTTTTTAAACCTTGAAATAAATGTTAAGCTTCAAACAAAATTTAAGAGAGATTAATTATATGAGTTTAATAATAAGTTTTTTTTTAGAAATGAACTTAACGCCATCATTTTGCAGATATTCTGGCCTAAAAGCAAAGGACTTACCCTAAAGCCAGATTGTTAACACCCATGGATCCTGATATTTTTCCAACTCTTCAGACTTCAAGCAAATAAAGAACAAACCACATAAAGACTGTTCTTTTTGAACTTTATAACCTGTTTTCAGAGTCCTTAGTAAACAGCAAATCATCTTAGAAAACTTTGGCATCCATTCAAAAACCCAAAGCAATACAGCTACTGCTCAAAGTTATTTGCCCTAATAAAAATCCGAAAGAATTGCTGGAGTGGGGGTGGGGTGGGAGGGATGGGGTGGACTGGGTGATAGACACTGGGGAGGGTATGTGCTCTGGTAAGCGCTGTGAATTGTGCAAGACTGCTGAATCCCAGATCTGTACCTCTGAAACAAATAATGCAATATATGTTAAGAGAAAAAAAAAAAGAAGGTAGCAGGAGGGGAAGAATGAAGGGGGGGGAATCGGAGGGGTAGACGAACCATGAGAGACGATGGACTCTGAAAAACAAACTGAGGGTTCTAGAGGGGAGGGGGATGGGAGGTTGGGTTAGCCTGGTGATGGGTATTGAGGAGGGCACGTTCTGCATGGAGCACTGGGTGTTACGCACAATGAATCATGGAACACTACATCTAAATCTAATGATGTAATGTATAGGGATTAACATAACAATTAAAAAATTTTAAAAAAAAAATCCAAAAGAAGGGGCACCTGGGTGGCTCAGTCGGTTGAGCATCTGCCTTCGGCTCGGGTCATGATCCCAGGGTCCTGGCATCAAGGCCTACATCGGGCTCCCTGCTCAGCGGAGAGCCTGCTTCTCCCTCTCCCTCTGCCTGCTGCTCTGCCTACTTGTGCCCTCTCTCTGTCAAATAAATAAATAAAATCTTAAAAAAAAAAATCCAAAAGAAGCTTAATATGATCAGCAGTATGCCTGTTTTCAATAATAAGTGTATCCATTCCATTTGAAAAATAAAATTAGAATTCTGTAAAGTATCTTTCAATTACTCAAAAGTAGACAACCCTACGTTGGTAAAGACAGTCCCTTGTGGGTCCCTTATGCTCCTATACATCTGGCTGGGTATGCTAAGAAATACAAGGTCCTGACCACCCCACCCAGGCCACACTGTAGGGTTATGTTTGCAGCAAACGACCTTGAAAACTACAGTAATGTCTCCCTCTAGGACAAAGAGCAGGCTTACTTCCTGCTTGCTAATAAACAGTGGGTTCCCCAAGCTCAACGTGAGCTCCTCAGCTGTGACACAAACTCACTGCATCTCCCAACCAAAGTCTTAGGGGCAAAGAGAAGCAATACAGACACTGATCTGCTGCTGGCTGTGCCTTTAGTAATTAAATTCTTTGTCTCTGACCCAGGAGTCTCATGTCTTCAGCCAGCATCCATAAAACAGTATCAGACTAACATATTAGCTTTAAGGAGAGTAAAATAAAATCCCAGACCTATTTATTTGATTGAGCTTTGTGAGACATCATCCTTTTGTTGTGAATTTAAGTTTTGTATGTAAGTAATATAGCTTAGTTTCTTACACTAATTACTAGATACACGGTCTTATATTTTATTCATTACTCAAATTTTTTCTTTACAGAAAATCCTTCTGAAATGATCTTAAAGTTTTTTTTCCACCTTCTCCTCCACAGTCCCAAGCCAGCTAGCACATCTTCTCTAGAAATAGGATGTTTTAGTTTGTTTATGGTTCCATCTTCTAGGTGTCTAGCAGGAAGAAATTAGTAAAGGCCAGAATCCTACCATCAAGAAAGGGGGTAAGGTAAGCAAGGTGGTTCCTCATAGTGAGGATATAAAAATGAGGGAAATGATGTATTATTAATTTGTTTTGCTTTAAAGTAATAAGGCTAATAAAATTTTTAACTTAAAAAAAAAACCTTATTTTGTTCTCTCCTATCCTTGAAAAGCTGTGAATAACATTATTTTCCCCCAAAATTCCACTTATTCACCCTAGAAATAAGTCTAGAATTTCACAAATCTAAAGGACAAGGTCTTCATGGTAGTGTCCAAAAGCCCTGTTGCTTTTCTCTTGATTTTTGACCCAAGACTGGTGCATATATGCTAAATTGGTAGATATTTTACCAAAAAACTGTCAAAAAAAAAATCAGAGAAGTAGACCCAGGCAGAATGTAAGTGGTAACAGCACTACTACAGCTTTTCACTTCTATAAGATACTGGGGCTTCTCCCCTAAATGTACTTTTCAGATCTTGCATAAAACAAAAGTACCTTTGGGTTTTTGACAAATAGCATCTCGAGTTCTTTGTGCATAGGTCTCACCCACAGAATGGCTGCGAAACTCCTATTATCTCCAGGTGCCAAATAAATGCATTAATATAGGGGCACCTGGGTGGTTCAGTCGGTTAAGGGTCCAACTCTTGATTTCAGCTCAGGTTGTGATCAGATTGAGCCCTGCATAGGGCTCCACACTATGTGTGGAGCCTGCTTGGGATACTCGCTGTCCCTTTCTCTCTGCTCCACCTCCTGCCCCCCACCCCTTCCCCATACATGCACACACTCTCTCTCTCAAAAAAAAAAAAAAGGCATTAATAAATACAGAATGTCAGATGGCAAATATTAACCACTCTAAAGCAATTATTCAAATTCCTCCATTTTCTGCCACTTGTGAAAGAAACTGATACATGTGAAATCACAAACTACGTAAGAGAAAAGGGTTCTATGGGTCCTCGGGTTGACAAAAATGAAGGATTCTATGGGTCCTCAGGGTGACAAAAATGAAGCCACTGTAAGGAGAAAAAGTGCTTGAGAGCAACCCGCATAAAGTAAAAGATTACGAGTCTACATGGTAAAAGATGATTTCCACAGTGCTAGAAGTTTGTTGTGTCAGCTTCATTTATGAAAATGACTTCATTCCAAAATGTCTAATCCAAGAAGAACATAAGTCCTTATTTTTACTATACTGAGTTTTCCTTCCTCAAACTGGCAAAAACAAAGGGATACTAACCAGAGTGATCATTTTATATTATAGTGACCAAAAAAAAGTTTAAAAATCCAATTAGCAAATATTTAAATAAGATACATAATTTTTAAATTTAACATTTCCAAGGAATTTGGTAAAACTGAAGAGTATGTAATAATGTATAAGAGTACTATTTAATTAGAAGAGAACTGAAATTACAGTAAGATTTTCCCTCAAAATATTCAAGACTTGTAAATTTGGGAAGGGAGGAGGGGGACATCCAAAATTTGTTCTCCAACAAAACAGACAGCATCAGCAGGTAAAACTACAGAAGTTGCTCCATAGATCATACATTCACAAGGCATTATTTGCTTAACAGTGAGAAAGCCTCTGGGTTTGTTCTCTGTAACGAGAACCACTTCACAGTGTAAACAGGTACTAGTAGTATTGTGTCCAACTTACAATTCCAGGAGGAAAGGCACAACTTGACAAAAGAATTTTTTTGGATCCTAAGGTCATGTGCAATAACACAAACTTTTGTTAACAGTCTTGATCTACTTTTCCACATAGAAGGGGACTTCTCCACTTAAAACACCTAATACATGCCATCATTGTCCTATACATAGCCATATCCCGCCCTGTGCCTGGAACAAAGTTCATGTCCTCTTGGGGCAACGGCCCTAAGTGGCGTATCCAGACAATAAACAAGTAACACCTACACCACCACCACCCCCCCCAAACACACACACTCTTCCTTTGTAACAATACTGACACCCTCATATGCAATTTTCCCATTCTGGTCTCTTAATTAAGGGCAATATCATTCTATGCTCTTAAGAAAGGGCAAGGAAATATTAAACACATTCAAAGTTCCCCTCAGTTTCATGCAAAAGAACAGATAACTATGGGCTCCTGGCTGGCTCAATTGGTAGAGCATGAGACTCTTGATCTCAGGATTGTGAGTTCAAGCCCCACATTGGGTGTAGAGATTACTTAAAAACAAAATCTTTAAAAAACAACAACAACAAAAGAACGGATAACTGAAGATAAGGGCATTTTGCTTATCCCAAATCTCAAATCTGAGTTTGTCATAGCTCTGAGGTCTAGACAGAGAAAAAAACAGGGAAAAAACAGGACCAAAATTGTTCAACCAGCTTCCCTGCATCTTATTCTGCCCATCTAATCAATTGCCAATTGCCTGGTACTATTTAAATTATCCATTCATCTGCTGAAGGGCATCTCGGCTCTTTCCACAGTTCGGCTATTGCGGACATTGCTGCTATGAACACTGGGGTGCACATGGGCCTTCTTTTCACTACATCTGTGTCTGTGGGGTAAATACCCAGAAGTGCAATTGCTGGGTCATAGGGTAGCTCTATTTTTAATTTTCTGAGGCACCTCCACACTGTTTTCCAAAGTGGCTGTACCAACTTGCATTCCCACCAACAGTGTAAGAGGGTTCCCCTTTCTCCACAACCTCTCCAACATTTGTTTCTAGCCTTGTTGATTTTTGCCATTCTAACTGGTGTAAGGTGGTATCTCAATATGGTTTTGATTTGAATTTCCCTGATGGCTAATGATGATGAACATTTTTTCATGTGTCTGTTAGCCAGTTGTATGTCTTCTTTGGAGAAGTGTCTGTTCATGTCCTCTGCCCATTTTTTGACTTGACTATTTGTTTTTTGGGTGTTGAGTTTGAGAAGTTCTTTATAGATCACGGATACCAGCCCTTTATCTGTAGTGTCATTTGCAAATATCTTCTCCCATTCTGTGGGTTGCCTCTTTGTTTTGTTGACTGTTTCCTTTGCTGTGCAGAAGCTTTTTATCTTGATGACGTCCCAAAAGCTCATTTTTGCTTTTGTTTCACTAGCCTTTGGAGATGTATCTTGAAAGAAGTTGCTGTGGCCGATGTCAAATATTCAACAGATGTCAAACATTCAACAGATGAATGGATAAAGAAGATGTGGTCCATATATACAATGGAATATTACTCAGGCATCAGAAAGGATGAATACCCAACTTTTACATCAACATGGATGGGACTGGAGGAGATTATGCTAAGTGAAATAAGGAGAGAGAGTCAATTATATGGTTTCACTTATTTGTGGGACATAAGGAATAGCATGGAGGACACTGGGAGAAGAAAGGGAAAAATGAAGGGGGGAAAATCGGAGAGAGATGAACCATGAGAGACTATGGACTCTGAGAAACAAACTGAGGGTTTTAGAGGGGAGGGGGTGGGGGGATGGGTTAGCCCGGTGATGGGTATTAAGGAGGGCACATACTGCATGAAGCACTGGCTGTTATACGAAAACAATCAATCATGGATCACTACATCAAAAACTAATGATGTATTGTATGGTGACTAACATAATAAAATTAAATTAAAAAACAATAAAGTAAATTATCCTTATACGGTTTGTACTTATTTTAAAATCTAAGCCTTTATTCACATCATCTCTAAACCCTGGATGTCTGGCCTTACAACTCCTCCTATTTCTATCCTAGCTTTCCACCCCCAGTACCTTATCTGAGACACCTTCCCTAAATATTAAAACTGCCCCAAATCTCTGAACCCCCATGGCAAGGCCCTTCTTAGTCCTTAGATCTCATTTCATACTCACTCTTCGCTTCCATGCTCTAACTACACAGGCTTCTTTCTATTCCTCCAATATGCCCTGTCCTTCCTGCAGATCTTTATACTTGCCAGTACTGTTCCCCCTGCTCTTAAAGCTGCTGACTTCTCCTGCGGATCTCAACTCAAATCATCCTCTTCTCAGAAAAGCCTCCCCTGAGCACACTATCCCCAGTAATATCCAGCTTCCTCCCTCCTTACTTCTCTCATATTACCCTGTTTATTTCCTTTATAGTATGGTCATAATCTATAATTATCTTGTTTGTTATACTGCGGTAAAGGAGACATAAAAAATAAGGACATCTCTATAAAGGTAGGGACTCTGCTGTGTCACCAGAATACAGTTCAATATTGAACACAAAACAGGCACTCACCAAACAAATGAATCACACAACTCAGTACTGGATCATGCTGGTTTTATTCACGTGTTTATTCTAATAGATTTTAAGCTCTCTGAAAAACTAAGCTTGCACTTCCCAAGGGACCTAATGCAGTACTGACCTTATATTAAGGGGAAAAAAATTTTTTTAATTAAAAAAAAAAACTTTTAAAAATCTTGCTAAAGTTAATAACATGAAAAAAGCATGGGATTTCTAAAGACAGGCAAATATGGGTTCAAATCTTAGCTCCACTTCAGTATGTGTGATCCTAGCAAGTTACTTCACTTGTACACGGTAAGTTTCTCATCTAGGAAGTAACATCTATCTAACTTACAAAATCTACGAAGTAACATCTAACTTACAAAACCGCCATAAAGAGAAACGATATATAGGGGCACCTGGGTGGATCAGTTGTTAAGCGTCTGCCTTCAGCTCAGGTCTTGATCCCAGGGTCCTGGGATCGAGCCCCACATCCGGCTCCTTGCTCAGCGGGGAGCCTGCTTCTCCCTCTGCCCGCCACTCCCCCCTGCTTGTGTTCCCTCTCTCGCTGTGTCTCTGTCAAATAAATAAATAAAATCTTAAAAAATAATAAAAAAGAGAAATGATGTATATAAAGCAACTAATATATCACTTGGCACAGAATAAACACCTAATATGGCATTCTCAACCCCAACTAAAACTTGCAAAAACCAAAATGGCCCTAAGATAAAGATCAGAACTACAACTGTTAAATGAAAGCATCGAAACACTATAAATAAGAGGAAACTCAGAAAAATCCTCACTTCTTGACAGGCTTATTTGCTCAATTAATCCTTTCTAAAATCCCCATACTCTGATCTTGAACAGTTTAAACTAAATGTCATGTGTGTAGTCAGAGGATTCGGAATGTTACAGAAAGGGTTGTAATCCGACTCTATTTTAAGAAGAGATAAATTAACATTAAGTTAATTCTACAACAAGTATTTATCGGGTCTCTAATATGCTCAAGGAAGACAATCTAGTTGTCTAGCACAAAGTAGTTGTTAAGCACAGAGGCTTTCAAGTCAAGCAGCCCTGAACTCATATCCCCCTTCTTGTGCAACTTTGGGCAAGCTAGTCAACCCCTCTAAGACTTTGTTTCTCCAGGGGCGCCTGGGTGGCTCAGTCGGTTGAGCGTCTGCCTTCGGCTTAGGTCATGATCTCAGGGTTCTGGGATAGAGCCCCATGTCGGGCTCTCTGCTCTGCGGGGAGTCTGCTTCTCCCTCTGCCCCTCACCCCTCTCGTGCTCTCTCTCTCTCTCAAATAAATAAAATTAAATTAAAAAAAAAAAGACTTTGTTTCTCCAACCATAAAACAGAAATAGTATTAACATCATAGGTTGTAAGAATTAACTGAGTTACTCTTCTGTAGAGCACTTAACACTCAAATATGAGCTCTTTCTTATCATTGTAAAGTAACCCAGATAAGCAATCAATTTAGAATCTGGTTATCTAGACAATCTTGTATAGGGGGTTGTGTTTATACTCCATCAAAGTGCTAAGTGAAAGCCAACCACGTACTCTTCAGAACAAAATCTGGTTTTGGATTAGGACGTAATACACAAGGCAAATTTTTGCTTTCAAATCAACAGAAAAATAAGAAACAAGGCTTCCCCATCTGGGCCAACACCAACCAAATTTAACATGTACATTCTTTGACCCAGAAACTCCATTTCTCCAAGTATGCAAAGAGGTAAGCATAAGGATATTTACCACAGCCTTGCTTATAGGAACAAAAACAGAAGACTACCTACATGTGAACTAACAGAGGACTGGTAAGTTATAACACAAAGGAATATTACACAACTATTAAAAAGAATGAACAACAGTGCCTGTTATAGACAAAACTGTGCCCCCACCCCCAGAATGTTTATGTTGAAGTCCTAACCCCCAGTACCTCAGAATATCTGACAGTATTTGGACATAGAGCCTTTAAAGAAGTAATTAAGGTAAAATGAAGTGATATTGGTGGGCCCTAACCCAACATGGCTGGTATCCTTATAAGGAGATTAGTACACAAACAAAGAGGGAAGATCAGATGAAGACACTAAGTAAGCTACCTATAGGGGCACCTGGGTGGCTCAGCATCAGGCTCCCTGCTCCATGGGAAGCCTGCTTCTCCCTCTCCCACTTCCACTGCTTGTGTTCCCTCTCTCGCTGTCTTGCTCTGTCAATTAAATAAAATCTTTAAAAAAAAAATTTTTTTTAAATAAATAAATAAAATAAATGTCAGCTATCTATAAGCCAAGAGAGAAGCCTTTAGAAGAAACTAGACCTGTCAACACCTTGATCTTGGGCTTCTAACCTCCAGGACTGTCAGGAAATAAATTTCTACTATTTAAATCATCTAGTCTTTGTTATGGCAGCCCTAGCAAACTAAACAGTGCCAACATGGAAGACCCCCAAAATGTATTAAGTTTTTAAAATGCAGGGGTGCCTGGGTGACTCAGTTGTTTAGCATCTGCCTTCAGCTCAGGTCATGATCCCAGGGTCCTGGGATCAAGCCCTGCATCAGGCTCCCCTGCTCAGTGAGGAGCCTGCTTCTCCCTCTCCCTCTGCGTGCTGCTCCCCCTACTTGTGCTCACTCTGTCAAATACATAAATAAAATCTTTAAAAAAAAAAAAAAAGTTTTTAAAATGCAAAGTACATGGGGCATCTGGGTGGCTCAGTCAGTTAAGCATCCAACTCTTGATTTTGGCTCAGGGTTGTGGGATCAAGCCCCACATCAGGCTCCATACTCGGTGGGGAGTCCACTTGAGATTCTCTCTCTCCCTCTCCATCTGTCCCTCTTACATTTGTATTCCCCTTTAAAAAAAATAATTCCACTTTAGACAATTTATCCAAAATGAATAAAATAGTTTATCAAGGAAAAACAGAATGCTATTTACAGTAAAATAGTTAATGCAAGAGACAAGTGATGAAGTAACAATATACACAAGATGAAATGCTATACATATTAAAAATAGTTATGAAGACTACCAACATGATAACACGATATTATTAAAAACATATATTATTGGGGCACCTGGGTGACTCAGTCAGTCAGGCGTCTGCCTTCAGCTCAGGTCAAGATCCTAGAGTTGTGGGATCGAGCCCCATGTCAAGCTCCCTGCTCAGTGGGGAGCCTGCTTCTCCCTCTGCCCCCCTCCCTCCACTCATGCTCTCTCTCTCACGCTCTCCCAAATATTTAAAAACAAACATACACTATCACTAATTGTTAAAATTTTGAGTTCTCATGTGTAAAAAAAAAAAAAAAAAAAAATGCAAAAGGCGTTAAACAGTAGCTATGTTGGCATGTGTGTGGGGGTCAGTTAAAGAACAAGACCCAAGCACCTAACAGATCTTATCCAATCTTCCCTGCATCAGGACACAAGTTGGGACTTAGAGCATGTTACAATAGGCTTCTGTTCTTCCAAGAAACAACTCTATTAACTATAAGTCAGCAAGATATTTAAGTGCCTGTTATAGCACTACATTGGGTAAGACAGAAACCCTGCCTTTAAAGACCTTCAATACATTTCAATAATTTACTGAATGCCTGCCTACTCTGTGCCAAACACTATGCTAAACAGCTTTACATACATCATATATCACATCATATATTTTACTGGTTTTAAGCATTACAGGGGAACACAGTTATAGTAGTCTTGCTAAAAAATTACACTATAAACTACAAGTGCCACAGATTTTCAAAAGAGTAATGATAAATATGGGAGACTGGTCTAGAAGAATGTTAGAATAAATCTCTAGTTAAATGGAATATGAGCAGAAAGAGTACAAGTAGTGCCAACCTGCAAAGTGGAAGAAACAAAAAAAACTGGCTAAGTCCAAGTCATACAGACTCTGAAAGCTTAGCAGAGGAGTTTTCATTTAACCTGGGTAGGAAACTCATGAAGAACAGCTTTGTTTTAGACTATCAATCTTGTACCTGTATCCCAGGGTGGACTGTCAAAGGTAACAAGATAAAGTAAAGTAACTCAGCTAAGAAACTACTTTAATAATGAAGGATATGCACTAGGGTAGAAGCATGGAAAAAGAGTAGAAATAGTTGATGGGCTTGGGAGTGGAGGATGGGTTTAGGAAGATGGCAGATTATGAGGAATTTTTTTATTTTAGGAAATTAGAGGACTGGTTTCTACCCACAAATGGAGAAGTTAGAAGAAGAAACCTTAAGGTCAGGCTATATGTTCTTAAAGCCCTCTTGTAAGAAAACACACAATAGCCTTTTCACAATCAGTACACAGTAATTTGGTCTGAAGTCTTATCAAGGATGAAATCACGAGCCAGCCTGTATCAGAAATCCCACATACAAGCATACATTTGCAGCAAAAACTAAGTCACTATATTCCCAAGGCAACAACATACACCGTAAAATGAATGACAAGCTGAGAAAGTTTCCTTTGAAAAATTACCTACTACAACAAAAATTACCAACTACGACATGCCAACTACAAAACTAACCATGACTTCCTTTGTTACATCTGATGAGGCAGAGGTACCTTCATTCAGATTCTCACAGAATCTGTCTTACAAACCACAAGCCAAATTTTAAAAGACAAGATTACCAAGGCTCTAAATCAAAAAAGTCTACCAATTTTGATGCAGAATTTATTGTTAATGGGGTGAACTTTGACAGAAGCATTCAACCATATACTTCAAGGCATAGTTCGACAAAAATAATAAGAGCAGCTGTAACATTGGCACCAAAGTCCATGTCAATGCAGGACACCCGGAAGGAGGGCAGACGTTTCAGTTTGGTTGCACAGATTAAGTGTATTTTATCCACTCTCAGAGAGCAAGAGAAACAAAAACAACAAAGAAAGAGTTGCAAATACTTTGAAAAATAACCAATATGTGTTGGCAACAAATCTGCCTTTTCAAGAGCACTTTCAAACCAAAGCAACACCATCAAAGCACAAACTTCTACTTTGACCATCAATTGTTTCTATGGTTAATACACCGGGAAACTAAGCTACTAAAATGGTACTCCAAATGCATTATGAAATACACTTGCTTCATGTTCATTTTTAAAGATTTCCTATAAACTTAAGCGTAACAGTACTTGTCGCTGATTAAAAGCAGTTACATTTGTTCTCTCTAGAATGCTCTTGCCTGGATAGCCCATTCAGTCATCCCCACAGGTCTTTGCTTGAATGTCAGTTTGGAGAACTCCTCTACCTTATTTTTTTTTTTTTTTTTAAGATTTTTATTTACTTGATAGAGAACTCGGGAAGAGGGAGAAGCAGGCTCCTGGCTCATGCCTCATGTGGGGCTTGATCCCAGGACCCCGGGATCATGACCTGAGGCAAAATCAGATGCTTAAGCCACTGAGCCACCCAGGCAGCCCTCCTCTAATTTTAAACTGCAGCCCAAGTTCTATCAAACTCCGAAGCACTCCACTGTACCCTACCACCAGCCCTCCCTGATCATCCGCCCCTTCGTTTCTCTCCAAACTATGATGTAAATCAAGAGGGCACAGATTTGTTTGGACCTATTTCATCCACTGCTTTATCCCCAACCCCTGGAACAGTGAATGACACAGAGCAGGCACTCAGAGTTGCTGAATTCATAAATAGGATAGTATGGGTGAATGATGCAGCAGGTCAAAAAACAGGTTCTTTGCATTCAGAATATCCCCTTTAACGGGTCCTCTAGGCTCCTAAACCCTCTTCTGTTACTACCTGGGTAAAGAACCAAAAGCAAACAAAAATTTAATTGCTACCCTTCTGAAGCGAAAACTCATATTCCTAAGGTATAAGGCAAGTCCACAACCTGAACCAGCTGGAGTAGCTAACACCAAGTGTTTGAAGCTACCCAGTATTACTGTCGGGGAATACTCTGTCCTCTGTTCTGGGAATGCCCAATTCTACCAACTTTTAAGCTAGCAAAAAACAAACGAACAAACCAAAAACAACAACAAAAAAAACCTCCTAAAAAAGCAGCATTCCTAAGAATTAGGTGTATCACATTGTGACTGCAACTGTACCACAGTGGAACAGTTAATGTACATCTTACACTCAGTAGTTTTAGATAATGAAAATATATCTAGTCTAATTTTGGAACAATTCACTTAGATTTAAATTAACTGAAAGTGTATAATGAACTTAAGGAATCACAAAACTGCCAAAAAATTATCTCTAGGATTTAGGTCTTCATAAAAATCTTTAGCATTAATTAATCCATTTTAAAAGGTGCTCCTATGTATTGTTTCTTTTTAGAAAAATTTTTACTTGGTGTTTTTTTAAATATTTGTAAAAAATCATCTCATTTTCATATTAAAAATAGAGACTGAAAGCAAGAGAGACAGATTTATATTTTATAAGAGCAAAAATGATATTAATTTCTCCAAATGAAAGTAGCAGAGATAAAAGATCTGGTTTCAGCAGAAAACAAACTTTCGTATCTTTAACACAGGTCACATCCAGGACATGAATTAATCTTGCTCCTGAAGAAAATGTACTCAAATTACTGAAAAATAGTAATTTTTTTAAAGAAATACCACAGCCCAACCTAAGTATCTAAACCTGACCTGGATATATAAAGTTATATCTAGTTATATCTTTCCCCTCTCTCCCATCTCTGGTATAAGTGAAATGATTTTTCCTGACTCTGATTTAACTAGAACCATGGACAAGTTTTAGGAGAATATACCTTCACTGCCACGTAATAGGTGCAACATGAAAAAAAAAACATTCATCTAAAAGATAGGATCCGAGGTAGGAGTTTTCTCAGAGGCAGGGATGAGGAGTATGTGTGACAAGGCAGAGAAAGCAAAAGAAATGTCAAATGGTAAAATACAAAGACTTCATAGATTACTGTACCAGCTCCTAAAAAAACTTAACTTCTCATATATATGAACAATTATTTTTTAAAAACATCATATAAATTCTTTGAATCACAAATAAAACAATTATGAATTCTATGACTTTCAGGGGGTGCCTAGGTGGCTCAGTCGGTTAGGCGTCTCTCTTCAGCTTGGATCAGGATCTCAGGGTTCTGGGATCGAGCCCCACATCCGGCTACTGCTCGGCGGGGAGTCTGCTTCTCCCTCTCTCTGCCCCTCCCCCTGCTCATGCTCTCTGTCTCGGTCTGTCTCTCTCAAATAAATAAGTAAAATCTTTTTTAAAAATAATAATAAAACAGTTATGAATTCTATGACTATCAGAACATTAAAATGTTGGCTTTGAAATAACTGCAAGCTTTTCAGAATATTGGAAAACAGTAAAATACTCTAACTAGGATCACTGATCCAAGAACAGAAGAAACTGGAGATCGTGACCTCCATTTCAGAGGATTCACTTGCAGCCACTGGACAATCACTTCTCCAGTTCCTAATATTGGTCTGCTTCTCCCTTCCAATGTCTTGCCCCAGTTTTAAGTTGAGATGGAGCTACTTGCCCAGAGACCCCAAAGATGTGTTTTATAAATAACATACTCGGTTCAATCCCAAGAAATTGCAAATTAGCAATTTCTATGCAACACCTCTTGAGTGGGGCTTAATAAACCGAGAACAGATCATCCGTGGCCTCTGCTGAAGTCTCTGTCTCTACCATTCACATGCCTCAGGAACTTGAGAAAATCGTTCCCATTTTTCTATCCATAGCAAGCACTGTTTGGCCACACCAACAGTCCTTGAATCTAATGGAGATTAATAAACCACCAGACACCATGCCTCCCAGTTCATTTTCCCAAAACTTAAAAGGAGCAGGAAAAAAAGGGGGAGGGAGGACTCCAACAAACAAGTTTAAGAAACACTGAATTAAACAGACTCCTAACTTTTCTGAACCTTTAATAAACTTATGTAGATTAGGAATTTCCAAGATGGAGATATAATAACTACAGTTCCCAACTTGATGCCACGCCCCCTGGAAACATCCCTCAGGTATTCTGAAACACACTAGAAAAACACAGGCATTACTCTTAAAATTAAAATTATCCCCTACCCCCATTTCTACTGGTTTAGGAACCCTCAGAATGATCTAACACTCGCTTTGGCCCTGTGGTGACCAGAGCAAATAAATAATATGACCTAAAATAATTCAAACATTTCCACAGCTTATATTTTGTACTACTTATTCTATTTGGACACTTTCTGAAACAAATGCGGGCATTAGATATTGACTTAAACCCTAGCACTCTAATATTCACAGAACTATTCATTTTTTTTCTCTAGTTAACTGATAAATGAAAATTTATATTCTAAAATCTAATAGTTTGAAGTGCCTGGGTGGCTCAGTTGGTTGAGCGTTGGACTGTTGGTTTTGGTTTAGGTCAAGATCTCAGGGTGGTGAGACTGAGCCCTGCGTCAGGCTCCATGCTCAGCATGGGTTCTGCTTGAAATTCCCTCTCTCTGCCTCTGCCCCTCCCCCCACGGTCAGCTGCACTCTCCCTCCCTAAAAATATTTTAAAAATAAATAAAATCTACTAGCTTATTTAAAACCCATTAATCTTAAATTCCATAATAAAAATATGGTTTTCTGGGAATCAATGAGTGATATATTGATGGTTTAATTCCACTTCAAAAGATTCTAAAATCAAGCTCCTCTCAAGTAGCATTCAGCTAGTGAAATAAGTACTAGTCGCTACAAAAACAGATTGTATAATGAAAATCCCACAAATACCAACAATTACTTGCTAAGAAACTTTACTGAATTACTTCTCATTTCTCTTCATCTGCTTTTTTTTTTATAAAGATTTTATTTATTTATTTGACAGAGAGAGAGAGACAGTGAGAGAGGGAACACAAGCAGGAGGAGTGGGAGAGGGAAAAGCAGGCTTCCCGCTGAGCAGAGAGCCCGATGTGGGATCATGACCTGAGCCGAAGGCAGACGCTTATCGACTGAGCCACGCAGGCGCCCCTTCATCTGTTTTTATTTTTAAGATTTTATTCATTTATTAGAGAGCAACAGAAAGAGAGAGAGCACAAGCAAGGGGAGAGGGAGAAGCAGGCTCCCTGGAACGCTGGGACCATGACCTGAGCAGAAGGCACACACTTAACCAATGAGCCACCCAGGCGCCCCAGCTCTTCATGGGCTTTTAAACAGATTTCAAAGCAAACCAAAATATACAAATACTCTTAAACTGCCTATCAACAAAACAAATGCATTGTGGCTGAAACCTCACTTAAGCTTTCTTCTATAAGGAATCTTCTTCTCCTACTCCTTAACAAGAATTAACAGCCTCGGGGCGCCTGGGTGGCTCAGATGGTTAAGCGTCTGCCTTCGGCTCAGGTCATGATCCCAGGGTCCTGGGATCGAGTCCTGCATCGGGCTCCCTGCTAGGTGGGGAGCCTGCTTCTCTCCCTCTGCCTCTGCCTCTCTCTCTCTCTCTGACTTTCATGAATAAATAAATTTAAAAAAAATTTAAAAAAAAAAGAATTAACAGCCTCCTTGTATTCTACCTCCATCTCTCCCCCCGGTTTCATTTTCTCTTCATTGTTCTGTTCTCAATCTCTTCTGTTCCCACAAGGAGCAGCAGTCATAATCTTTTTAGCTGAAAAGGATGGCTGTGCCTTAATATCCAACACTAGATGGCTTCATACTGCCACCTGAAACAGAATGGACAGACACAAGAGTGCCTGAGACACTGCTCCCCCAGCTCTCCTGGGGTCTGCAACATGTCTAGCCAGCCAAGAGGAGTCTCATCCATTCACTTCAGTGTGGCATATGAATACTTTTCTACATCTGCCTTGATTTGAAAAGGATTAGGAAACACTACTCTAAAGCATATACTGCACAAGGATAGTACCAGTGGATTTCTCCTACACCAAACAGTTCAAGGAAAAGTTATTAGAAAAAAATTCAATCTAGTCCTTTAAAAAAAGGATGGTAACTAAGTAAGACTAGATTTTAGTTATCAATATTTTCCCTTGAGATTAGAAATATGGTTTATTTCAGGAAAGAAAACAGAAAAGATTTGTTATATTTCACCAGCTAAATGCTAGCTTTGTAGTTCACCTGTTTTCATAACCAACAATTACAGGAATTATCCTTCATAACAATGTTTTCAATAAACGTCATTTGAGTTCAAAAGTGTAACTGATATTCTAAACTAGAACTTAAGATTAGTTAGTACTAAGCGGTAAACAGTACTTTAACAACTTTGCATTCCTGATAGTGAGCACAGACATGAGGCGATTCTACACAATACGCAAGACACTATAACTCACTTCTTTAAAAGCCAAACCGGTTTCACCCACTTTCAGATTAGGATCCTTGCAATACATACTGCTACAGTGCCTAAAAGAAACCAGTTCATACTTAAGTAGGAGGAAAACTAAAAATAAAGCACCCAACTGCTGTTTCTGAAATTCCTTAAGACATCACTCTAGCAGTCTAAAGAGGATGCTTCAAACTTTAATGTGCATAAAAATCATGTGGGTGTCTTGTTAAAATGCAGATTCTGATTCAGTGGGACTGGGATGGAACTCCAAGGTGATCTTACGCTGCCAGTCCAGAGTCCACACACTGTATTTGACTTCACACCCTCGTTTATGTAACACTCATTAAGATAGTAGACAAAAACTTAAAGCAGGTAACAATCTCCACTTCATTTAATAATTTTTATGGTTTCATGAGATTAATCTGGGGGAGTGGTGGTTATTAAAATTTTGATTTGAAAAAAAATTTGTTTTAATTTTGATTTGGGGGGGAAACCCAGCTTCTCAAACATGAGGGCCTGAGAGAGGTTGTAATAATAACAAGAACACACATCTATAGAGCACTTAGCATGTGCCAGTGAATTGTCTTAAATACTTCACATAGATTAACTGATTTGATTCTCATAACAACACTGTGAGGTAGGGACTATTGCAGGCCCTGTTTTACAGAAGGTAAACCTGAGTCACAAAGACATTACTTAGACTGCACATAGAGAGTAAATGCAGGATTTGAACTCAGGCAGTCTGGTTCCAGAATCTACACCTTTAATTATGATACTAGTAGTACAGCTCCCAAGAGAGCAGAATTAAAATGGCAAATCACGGGGCGCCTGGGTGGCTCAGTCATTAAGCGGCTGCCTTCGGCTCAGGTCATGATCCCAGGGTCCTGGGAGCGAGCCCCGTGTCAGGCTCCCTGCTCGGCAGGAAGCCTGCTTCTCCCTCTCCCACTCCCCCTGCCTGTATTCCCTCTCTCGCTGTGTCTTTCTCTGTCAAATAAATAAATAAATAATCTTTAAAAATAAATAAATAAAATAAAATGGCAAATCAGAATGGCTTACTTTTGGAGAAAATGATGCACGAGTTAAAGAGCTGAGTGAGCAACAGAGGTGACCGATGGCCAATTATTGGTGAATCCCAGGACTTAACAATATACAGTTTTTTCCTATATTAGAAACTATTTTGGACTTCAGCTAATAATAGCTAAATATGTGATAAATATTTCTCTACAGTATTTTTTTGTAATGTTTTATTTTATTTATCTGAGAGAGAGAGCGTGCATGCATGAGAGAGGGAGAGAGAATCTGAAGTAGACTGAGCACCGACCGCGGAGCCCCACTTGTGGCTCAATCTCACCACCCTGAGATCATGATCTGAGCCAAAATCAAGAATCAGACGCTTAACCGACTGAGCCACCCAGGCGCCCCTACAATATTTTTTTAAAGAAGGAAAACACCTGGTTTCATGGGGTGCCTGGCTGGCTCAATCAGTAGAGCGTGCAACTCTTGATCTTGGGGTTGTAAGTTCGAGCTCCACACTGGGTGTAGAGATTACTTAAAAATAAAATCCTAAAAAAATTAAAAACAACAACAACAACAACAAACACCTGGTTTAACTTCATGCAATAAGCATTCTGAGACCAATGTCCCAGGGGCAACTAGGGAAGAAGAGTTTTAACATCCAAGAATTATAACAGAAGCAGTAGCAGACATAACTGAAATAATAAGTAATGAAAACTGCTTTAACAAAAATATTTTGGACTGACAGGATGAGTAACTAAAAGTAGAAACTGGTAAGGGACAAAGCATAACATGACCAGGAATTTGATACTGTTGAGCAAGGTGGAAAAAGTGGCAAAAATAAGCTGCTATAGCAAACAAAAGAAAGAGAGGAAAGAAGCAAACATTAAAGTCTAAATAAGAACTGGTCATCAGAAAAAACTTTCTAAGCGATGGTGAACAGTCCAGACAGTACAGCTATGGAAGACACTGGACTAAACAGATGGATAAGATCAAGCAAGAGTAGATTAGTAATCATCACTTCAATGAGACTGAATACGGATGTGACTGACCAAGCACAAGTCTCAGGAAACACAGTAAACAAGCCTATGGAATATGCAGAAAGAGAAAACGTTAACCCTCAGACATCATTAAATTCATTCATTTGACAAACATTTCTTGAGACCTACTACATATCTGGCACTATTCTAGGTGCTAGGGATACAGGGGTGACCATGCCAGGTCAAAGTCCCGCCCTCATATCACTTACATTCTGGTGGGGGACACTAATAGTTCTGAAAGAGAACAATGAATAAGGCATTATCATAAAAGCCTAGAATGAAGCCCTTTAATATAGGAGGATACATGGAACTATTCATGGGACATAAGTTAAGAAAATAGTAATCCCTCCTTAACCCTTATAGACTGAAGTGCTTCTCACTGTGTTCCTTATCCTCTCAAAAAGACCCTAAAAACACTAAAGAAATGCATCTAAAATGTATCTAGAAATAAAAGGACAATCTGACTTTTACTCCCAAAAATGCCTATAAATACTACTCCCAGAAAGGCACAATAAATTGTACTTCAAAGTTTTCCAAATGTGACAGCTCCTGAATCAAAACATTTTATTAGTGTAACCATCTTAAAAATAACTAGAAATGCGGGCGCCTGGGTGGCTCAGTCGTTAAGCGTCTGCCTTCGGCTCAGGTCATGATCCCGGGGTCCTGGGATCGAGTCCCACATCGGGCTCCTTGCTCAGCACAGAGCCTGCCTCTCCCTCTGCCTGCCTGCCACTCCCCCTGCTTATGCTCTCTCTCTCTCACTCTCTCTGTGTCAAATAAATAAATAAAATCTTAAAAAATAAATAAATAACTAGAAATGCTTTTCTAATAGACCAAATGCTTTTCTAAGCAGGAAAAGTATCTGAATAAAGGAAAACCAATCTTGAAATTACAGAAAATATCAAGATTTGGTCTCGTTGGGCTTTAAGAATTTTACAGATGTTTGATTTAAGCCCGCTGACCTCCACTGCTGTAACATGGGCCTTAGATTCACAAAAAACTTAAGTTTAACTGAATACAGGTTTTGGTTAGTATCAGAAAACATTTTAAGAGAATGTGATACCTTCCGGGTCTTGAAGAAATTACTAGAAAACAGCTCATTTTTAATACTCAGTTAACTATCAATCTCTTATCTCCTTGCCTCAGTTTAAAAACTGTAAATTTGGGCGCCTGGGTGGCTCAGTTGGTTAAGCAACTGCCTTCGGCTCAGGTCATGATCCTGGAGTCCTGGGATCGAGTCCCACATCGGGCTCCCTGCTCAGCGGGGAGTCTGCTTCTCCCTCTGACCCTCCCCCCCCCATGCTCTCTCTCTCTCATTCTCTCTCTCTCTCAAATAAATAAATAAAATCTTTAAAAAAAAAACTGTAAATTTAAACCATTCTGCTACATTTTAAAAGGAAAGATGCAAATTGACGTATGTATATTTTAAACTTCTTAAATGTAGAAGTCTCAAGAAATAAGGCAGCAGGGAGGGTTTTTAAAACAAAATACCACATTATGACAGATGTATTTCAGAAGATCCAAGCTCAATACCTATCCAATCATCTACAACACCTTACACACCACAAAAAGTTGATTTAAACCTACCACTTCTTTTAAGTGTTTCTTAACAAGCAATGTTCTCTCTACACACAAGAGAAACAATAAGAAAGTACTTGTTCCAACATGAACTACCCTTATTACAATGCCATTACACAATGGGATCTCATTTGCTTTACAATGCTAACATTCTTCTGTGCTATAACCCTGTAATCAATGAAGGATATACAATTGGGGATGTATGTAATATTCTGGGGAACAAATACCGTGATCCCAAAAGTCTGAAAATGTTACTTAAGTGTTTTTGGTTAAAAATCCGAAAGGCGTTTTTAATCACAAAATTAAATTACCTAGCAAGCAAAGGTAAGGCCTAAAATGAACTGATTCTCTTTCCACCACACCCTTGCCACAAAAAGCGCACGTGAGCCAGCTTAGGTCTGTACGTGCATCAGTTAAGTCATAAGGGAGAAGTTAAGCAGTCTGAAAAAGTCATTTTGACCAAAGAAATGCTCTCACAAATCACTTCATTGGACTGCAACGGGATCTTTAAAGTTACTGCCTACACAAGCGGCTGTAGATGCTGTCTTATCCCTGGCACAAGCTAATCTTGAGATTTTAAACCTTCCTGGCTTTTAGATGCCTTTGAGACAGCCAAAAGATTTCAAAGGATCGTCTACGAACACGATGCGTTGGGAAGCAGGCAGGATGTGCCACTGAGTGCCCAACTGAGGCTGCAAAACGCTGTCTTCATTCGGTGAGTCCCTGACTTGTAGGAGTTAAAACTCTCACCCCTTATATTGAGATGACGTAATCCTCCACACTGCATTTCTCTTGGACTTAAAGGGGAGGAAAAAACAAATGAACAAAGAAAATTTCACCCTTATAAGAGGAATTAAGCAAGCGGCAGAACGAGAGTTTCGAGAGGTGGTTAGGTAACTCCTTGAAAGGGAAGCTTCAGCTGAATAAGCAAGGAGAATTGGAGAAGCAAACGGAAATGGTGCTAGGAACTCAATCTAAGGCCGGAATAAAGGAGCCTGGACAAACAGCGACCCGGCCCGCCAGACCGCGCGCCGGGCCGCGGGGCTGCGGAGGGAAGCGCGTCGCAGGCACAGCCCGGGGCAGTCCGCGAGCCGCCCCCTCCCCGGCCGCCACTTCCCCGTCGCGCTAGCGATTCCGCTCCCCTCCCCCCCGCCCGCCGCAAAATGTCCGCGGCGGCGCCCGGAGAAGCAGGAAGTCCAAGCCGGAGCGCAGGGGACAGACCCGGCCCGGGAGCCCAAGCCACCCGCGAGCGGCTCCGCGGCCCCGGCCCTCCGTGCCCCGGCCCGCCACCCGTCCTCGGAGCCCGCGGGGCCGCGCCGGGGGGAGGGGGCCCCAGGCGGCCGGGATGGGTGTGACCCCTTCCTTCCGCCGCTCCCGGTGACAGCCCGGCCCCGCCCGCGCCCTCAGGTCGGCACCCCGCGCCGGGGCCGCGCACCTCTCGGCGGCCGAGCGCCCCCGCCTGCCCCGCCGCCACCCTCTCCCCTCCGCTCCCCGACAGAACCCGGACCCGCGCTCCCCGGACGGCGCCGCGCGACGAGTCGGACACCCTTCCCCGCGCCCCGCACTCCCAGGGTTCCCGGGATCCCAGAGGCGGGGTGTCCCCACGGACGGGGAGAGGCCGGGGACCGCGCGCCGGGGACGGGACCGTGGGGGAGCCGCTCCCGCGGGGAGCCTCGGGCCCCGCACTCACCTCAGCTTCTCCGCCGGGGCGTTGGCAGCACTGCGCGGGGTCTCCTCGGCTGCCGGACAGGGGCACGCGCCTGACGTCAGCACGCAGGAGACGCAGGGTTGGGTGCCCGCGGAAGTGGGCGGGGCCCGGGGGCGAGTCCAGGCGGAACGGTTGGAGGCGGGGCCCGAGTTCATCCCCCGCCCCGGCTCTGGCCGGTTACCGCGCACGCGCCGACCGGCTCGGCTCGCTAGTTCGGAGCTAAGCTTTGCACCTCTTTCTCCGACGGTTGTGTTTGCTACAGTCATTTGCAAAGCGCTGCCACTAACAATGCTTTTGTTCCTTTCAACCTTCTGAGGCGAAGTATTATCATCGCTATTTTGCAAAAAAAGACGGAGGCTAAAAAAAAAAAAAAAAGACGGAGGCTTTGACTTGCTTGCGGGCAATGACTTGCCTGAGACCACCCTCCTCCCAGGCCTGCATTGGGTCCTTCGTGGCCCGCCACGCTTCTCATCTGCCTACACCACACTGTCCCTCGCTCCAGTCATTTCGGCAGTCTTTTGGTTCCGGGACTTCCTCCCTGCTACAAGGCCTCGCACTGTTTCCCCTGGCTTCCTCTTCTTCAGCAGCCTTTGGTTGGCTCTCAGCCCTCAAATGTCACTGCCTTCCTGATCACCCTATCCTCACAGCACCTGTTTATCATCTGTCTTCCCTGCTAGTGTGCAGGCTTTGGGAGAATAGGAACTCTCAATCTTAGTCTCAGATGTTTCCCAGTGTTACAGGAAAATCGCTTATCTTAATAATACTTCATTTATTGATGACTACCACAGCTATTTGGCCAAGAAAGACACCTATTTCCTATATCTGATATATTTTCTTCTGAGTTTTTCAACTGCACAAGAAGAATAACTACATGTTTGAGTGTTTACTATAAGCATGTTGCTAACAGCTTTGCATGTAATAGTAGCTAATGTATGCTCACAACTACTCTATCAGTTAAGAACCGTTACCATTTATTGGTGAATGAACTGAGGCTCAGAAGTGTTAAGGAACTTGCCCAAAGTTGCCAAACCAGGCAGTGGCAGAGTTGGGACTTGGACTCAAGGGGCTGGCTCTAATTGATCATACTACCCAGAAGGTGATTATAGAGAAATCAGAAGACAAGCTTCAGCTGTGGTCCTATCCCTACTGATACAAAATATTAACATTTTGGTGTACATCTTTCCAGATACAGAGATGGAGAGAGGTGTATACACATTAATTGCACAAAAACTGTACTGTTTTTCTCTTTCAAAACTACATTGTGAATATTTTTCCATCTCAAATGAAACATCGTTTTTAAAGGTCATATTCTATCGTGTGGGCATTACAATCTAATCAATCTACTATTGGAATTTAGGCTGTTTTCGGCTACTGTAACTTTTTGACTATTGTAAAATGCATCAGCTTGGTTTTTTAAACTTGAGGAAAAATGGTTGTGTTTTCTCCCTCTGCAAGGCCAGTTGGCAGTGACCTTTCTTTCATCCCCTCTCACAATCCCATGAATGTCCCCAGACAATACCTGCCCTTTCCATGAGCAGCAGTATCTTGATGGGTGTCACCACCCAACCGCTTGGCTTTTCCTGCCTTTATTCTGAGAACAAGGACTCACTTAGCAATTTGTCTTTTCTCTTGTCAGGTTTCTGTCAAAATGGTCCTCCCCAACCTTTTCACAGCCCCAAAAGACAGGAGCGTTACTACTAGACCCCAGTCTACTCCTTCCCTTGCGGCCAGCCTAGACCCCAGACTCCCTAGGGCCTCCTCCCCACTGCCCCTCCGTTGGCGGCTGCCTCATACTAACAGCAGGAACAGCCCATGGGTCTCCAGCTCCCCTTCTCCTGTGGCTACCAGCCCGGCGTCCATTCCTCCTTCTAGTATCACCACTTCCATTCCTGCAGCAACCCCTGCCCCCAATTCTCAATTCCTGTGGCTCTAGAGGAAATGGCTCCACCCCCAGGTGCAGGGATAGACACGTGACCCAGGCTTAGCCAATCAGAGAATTATAGCAGCATTTCAGCGATGGGCATATGACCCGATGAGAACCAGTGAGATTCAATTCTGGAACTTTGGTAAGAACTGTCCAGTCGATGAATCTCTCTGCGGAGGGCTGGATGTCACCATGGCCCTGCCAGCGGCCATCTTCCCACTGCAAGGAGAGAAACTGCCTGAGAAGACCGCACCAGAGGGCAAAAAAAGAGCAGAGAGAAATAAACAGTCAAACCAAGGCCCACCGGCATTGTTCGAGCCCTTGGATCTAGTCTTACTTCAGTTTTCTTTTTTTTTTTTTTTAAAGATTTTATTTATTTATTTGAGAGAGAGAATGAGATAGAGGGAGAGAGCATGAGAGGGGGGAGGGTCAGAGGGAGAAGCAGACTCCCCACTGAGCAGGGAGCCCGATGCGGGACTCGATCCCAGGACCCCAGGATCATGACCTGAGCCGAAGGCAGACGCCCAACGACTGAGCCACCCAGGCACCCTCACCTGAGGATTTCTTCAGGCCCTCACCCTGTTCTGTCATGTTTATCCATGCTTTCTCGGCCCTATTGTAAGCTCCCAGGGGCGGGCTCAGCTTGGGGTGCATTTTTGCACCCCTCACAGTGCTCTTCAGGTGCCTTAAACATTCTGAGGGAGAGAAGCCTCAAAACAGCATTCTCTGCCAAATGCCGAAGACCGCAAATCCACCACCATTTCCCCAGGACCTGCCAAGATTTACTCAAGAAGATGAGGATCCACATTAAAGAGGCTCTCCTTTGTGGTCTTCAGTCATAGGATTTACATGAGAAAGTTCCAATTTAAGACTTTCCATGTGGGAAAAAAAAAAAAAAAAAGACTTTCCGTGTGATTCATAGGCAATAAAACTATAAAGAAAAGCAAGGAAGTGATTATTATAAAAATCCGACTGCTGGTAGCTTCTAAAGGAGTTTGTAATCTGGAAGAGATTGGGGGTGGGGGGGGTGTTGGCAGTGGTCTATTTCATGACCTCAGTGATGATTACATGGATGTCTGCTTTATAATCATTCGTTGTACTATATATTTGTTTTATGTGCTTTTCCTCATGTGTAATATTTCACAAAAATAAAGGTTGGAAATAAACAAAAAATAGACACGTGACCCAAAATAGTCTCACTGTTGTAACTAAAGGGTTGTTATTGTGTAAATTCCTATCGCTAAGAGGCAAGTCTACCCTTCCCTCCTGATTTACCAGCTAGGTCTTCCCCTCGACTGGCTGGTCATGGTCATGGCTCAGGCCATCCCAGTAGCCCCAGTCTGCTGCTAGGACTCCAGATGTGCTCCCAATCTGGTCTGTCACGCCGTGAGGGGCTAGGACTGCTGCAGCTGCAGCTCTACTCCATCAGCTCCAACTCAGGGACCTCGTCCCTCTGAGCCCCTCCTGCTGCTCAGCCTCCCTCTTCCACTTTGTGCCACATCATTACGCTTGTCCAGGGACCTGGACCCTTCTTGGAGTCAGAGAAGGGAGAGGAACTGACCAAACCTGTTTTCTACCTGCCTTTTCTCTAACTGGCCCAGGCTTGCCTCCTTCATCTCTGTTACGATCTCTGGTGGAGACAACCTGGGTCACTGAAGAAGGGTGCATGAGATGGGACAGGGGAGAGGAAAGTCTAGAAATGACTGAGCAACTCCATCTGCACTGGTAGGTTTTGGTAAGAACCCAGAGGCACATGGTATGGTGATGAAGTTTTTAATTTGAAAATGATCTGAGACTCGTTCATGTGAACCAATTGGTCACGGGTGTGTTGTGACCAATATTCAACAGTTAGTGAGTGTATTACGTGCTAGGCACCTTGGATGCGAAGCTACTGATATCCTCCTGATTAACCTCTTCAGTGGCTTCTCCTGGCTCTTGTCCACCTCTCCAACGTCCTCAGAACTATGCACTCACTCACTGGACTCCAGTCATGCTGCCTTCTTTGTCATTCCTCAGACAGAACTGAGCTTACTGTGCCTGCCTCAGGGCCTTTGCACTTGCTGCCCTGAGCACTCCTGCTCTGCGTGAGCCTGCTCCTTTTCATCCTGCACGTCTTTGCTCAAATAGCAACTCTTTAAGAAGACCTCCTCCCCACCCAGCTTAGAGTAGCAGTTCCAACCCACTACCATACCACGCTGTTTTCTTTCTTTCATAGCCTTATCATTCTCCAAAATGATCTCACCCTTTAGTATTCTTACTGTCTCTCCCCAGACTCAGTAAATTCAAGGGCTTCTTTCACCACTGTACCCTCAGTGCTAGAATGTAGTATATACTTAATAATTACCTTTGAAGAAATACAATGAATGAAGACATAATCTCTACTCAAGGAGCTAAGGTCTCATGGTGAGACAAACAATAATCAAAACAAGTGCTAGGACAAGGGTTTATACAAGTATCTAGGAGAATCAAAGAAAAGCAGACTGTTCATAAGAGTTATACTTAATGTTTGGGACGCCTGGGTAGCTCAGTCATTAAGCATTTGCCTTTGGCTCAGGTCATGGTACCAGAGTTCGGGGATCGAGCCCCATATCGGGCTCCCTGCTTGGTGGGAAGGCTGCCTCTCCCTCTCCCTCTCCCACTCCCCCTACTTGTGTTCCCTCTCTCACTATGTCTCTACCTGTCAAATAAATAAATAAAATCTTAAAAAAAAAAAAAAAGAGTTAATGTTTACTAAGTGCTTCCTATGCTCCAGGCATTGTTCTAAGTATTTAATATGTATCATCTCACTTGAAATTCACAAGAATTCTGGAACATAGAAATTATTACCTTCAACAAAAATGAGGCATGAAGAGGTTAGTACCACTTGCCTAAAGTCATATAGCTGGCAGGTGGAAGAGCTGAAATTCAAACCCAGAGCCGATAAGGAACGGTTTCCCAAAGGAGTGAGGTCTGATCTAAATCTAGAGAACCAGCACAGGCTGGCCAGGCCAGGGTGGGGCGTGCTGACCACTGGCAGAAAGAACAGGCATGTCCAGGTACGCAGGCATGGAAAAGCAGGAGGCTCAAGAGGTAGATGAATCTCATCAACATAATGTTGAACACAAGAAAACAAACACGAAGAGGTTATACACTGTGTGATTCCATTTGGTTCGGAAACAGGCAACACTACTCTATGGTAGTAGAAATCACAATAGCTTACCTTTCAGGAGATTGAAGACTAGGAAAGGGCCTGAGGGAGACTCCTGGGATGCTGACTATACTCTGTACCTTCATCTGGACCGTGGTTATGGGGATATGCTCACTTTGTACAAATTCATCCACTCATACAATTTCCAAGATGCATGTTGTACTTAAACTTAAAAAAAATTAAAGGTCACCTTAGCAATAGTATTGGCCTAAAAAGCAAAACACTTGTGATTTTTAAAGAGGTGTAGAGTATTTGTTGAGTCTTGATGGTGAGCTTTAATGGCTGAGGATAAGAAAAGCAAAGAGGGGCAGTTGGCTGGCTCAGTCGGTGGAACGTGACACTCTTGATCTCGGGGTTGTGAATTCGAGCCCCACGTTGGGTGTAGAAAAAAAAATAAGATCTTAAAAAGAAAAAAGCAGAGAAATGGGATGGAAGAAATAAGAAGCTAAGAACAGGATTTAATGTGTAGAAATTAGAAATGGGAAGATGGAGAGTTCAAGAGAGGGGCTCAGAAGAAAAGAACAAGATCAAAGGGTCACCTGAGAAAGAATCACTAACTGAATCTTCCCCTAACTGGGCAGATTCAGCTACATTAGCATCTACTGGATGTTTCTGTGCTTCCAGTGCTGCGGGAGGGTGACCCTCACTGGGAATAAGACAGGAACAAGACAGGTGTGGGAGCTGAAGCTCAGGGAGGTGACACGACTTGGTCTGAGATCACACACTTCATAATCGCTGGAGTTATCTTTGGCAGAACCTCCAATTTGTGCCAAGACAGGCCCCACTTGGAGGCGGAGTTTGGGCTCAGAGGAAGCGAAGGGGAGGCCCTGGCCGATTTGGTGGTGTGGGTGGCTTCCTGCCCAGGAGACACACCCAGCTTCTAAATCACCATTCTGGGCAGTCAGGTTGTTGCTAGGCACCCGGGGGCCCCTTGAGTTTTCAAGCAGAGCCAGCCAAGGGCAGTTAACTTCACCTCTTTGCAAGGTCAGGTGCAGAACAGAGAGGGAAGCCAGCCACCTGAGTGAAGCCTTTCCTTTTTTTTTTTTTTTGTTTTGTTTACCTCCATTCTCAGCCCTCCCACATGCCCCCTCCCATTGTCTCCCATGAATTCTAGTTGTTTGTGTTTGCTAGAAGGAAGAGCCTTCAACCAGGCAGCGATCAGGTGTCTCCTACAAAAATCAAACTGTTCCTTGAGGATCCACCACGGGCAGGCCCTGCGTTGGAGGCCGAGCACATAGAGGTTCCCTCTTGACGGAGCCCACAATCTGCCTGGGGACACAGCCTGGACGCTGTGCCACAGTGACCCCCAGAACAGGGCGTGGCATATCGGGGACACCACATACATTTGCTGAATGAACAGGGACTGTACCGAAAGCTAAGGTGTTAGAGGAGCTCACAGGGGGGGCTTCTGATGCCAATTCGAGCCACAAATCAAAGGCAGCTTCATGAAGGTGACCATGCCTATCTGCGTTATAAAGAATGAGGAGGAGTAGGCTGGCAAAGACTGGGGGAGGCGTGGGGGAGAGGCATTCCAGGCCAAGGGAAAAAGTCCAATAAATGCCTGACAGTGGGTGGAAAATGCTTAGCAAAATAGTCAAGCCATTGTCAAGAGCATTGCACTGAGCTGCCTGTGAAAAGTGACCACACACGATGCTCCTGGAAGGGCCAGTTACATTTGAGTGCTCCAACCACCACCGCCATCACAGTGGACTCCTCATGGCCCCCACACCCCGCAGAGCTGGCCTCCTCCCCGGCAGCCAGGCCCTGGCACCCACTCACTGCTCAGGGAGTAGCTGCCCAATAGATGACAGATTTTTCCATGGCCCCAGCCAGTTGCTAGGAATCTCGTATTACCTTGTGTCCCAACACTGGTTTTCACCAGTAGCCATCTGGCAGGCGCATTTTTCAATAACTAGATGAAATTATTCTTTTGCAGAACTTGGGGGTCAAAATAATCACAAAGGGAAAATCCAGCACGGGACAGTTGAGAAGGACTTCCCTCGGGCTGTTCTGCATTTTCCTCCTCCTCCGTCTCACAGAATTAAAAGCGTTTAGGGTTCTTTAGAACTAGGCTCTAGATGGACTCAAGAAATGACAATGACAGACATTCGTGGCAGCTGGGTCGTGCGGACTGCAAAGAGAAAGCACAGGAATCCTCTCGGGAGGTGTCAACAGAGATAGGGAATTACAGTCCTCTCAAATTCCCGGAGCCCTTGAAACTCTGGACTTGGTCTGCTCTTTGATACCCAGGTGGTGTGACCTCAGGGCAAGGGCATGGGGCTGGAGCCAGATGAAATGGAGATGGACTCCAGCCTCGCCTCTTACCAGGTTTGTTTGGGGCAAGGAACTTCATCTGTAAATTCACTTCCATGAGAAAGAGCTAGACCACAGGGTTGCCAGGAGACAGTGCTGGGCAGCTGTGAATTGTACCAGTTCTGGTTTCAGGATGTGGGGGTTGAGGGGTTGAGTCGTGGATCTGTCACTTACCTCTCTAAATCTCTTATGCTTTGGAGGTTTGACCCCATACCTAAATACTCTCCCTTGCGTTTGTTACTGAAAATATAAGGCTAGGTATTAGCCATATAAGGAACTACTCTGCAGCTGCTTAAAAAAATTTTTTTTAAATAAAGCAAATCTCTGTATGTTGACAGCAACAGACCCCAAGACTTACTGGGCAAGAAAAATATATAACCTAAACATACATGTATTTTGTGTAAATAAAAAAGGGATAAATGTGTGTGCACACACATGTATGTGCTTACATCTGTGTAATTCGTGTTTTCTGGAAGGACATGTAACAGACTGTTAATGGGAAGAGTCTTTAAATTTTCCTTTTATTCCGGGGCGTCTGCCTTCGGCTCAGGTCCTGATCTCAGGGTCCTGGGATAGAGCCCCATGTCAGGTTCCCTGCTCAGTTGGCAAGCCTGCTTCTCCCTCTCCCGCTCCCCCTGCTTATACTTTGTCGAATAAATAAAACCTTTTTTTAAAAAAAATTTTCCTTGTATTCCCTTCTATATTGTTGGATTTTTCTATCCACATGCAAATATATCTTTTGCTTCAAAAAATGTCAGTGGGAGTTTCCTAGAAGTGAAATTACGGGCCATTTTTGTTTTCATACTTTTTCTCTATCAAATGAAGCTAAGAAATGTTATTCTAAATAAGATAAGGCTCAGGTCATGATCCCAGGGTCCTAAGATGGGGCCCCACATCAGGGTCCCTGCTCAGCTGAGAGTCTGCCTCTCCCTCTGCCCCTCCCCCTGCTTGTGCTCTCTCTCAAGCTCTCTCTCAAATAAAATCTTTATAAAAAATTGTAAGATGAAGAAAAAAAGAAAAGCAAAAGAAGAAACATCTTGCATGCAGGAGATTCTCAAGAGATGCTTGTTAAATTCCTACTTCCAGACATGATAGAAAAAGCCCAAGACTAGGGGGAAAGAAATCCCAGGCTTAGATCCCAGCTCCACCATTTTCTTGGCCATCTTGTGTAACTGGTGAACCTGTTTTCTTATCTGTAAAGCAGGTGTATTTATATGAATAGGTAAAGCCAGATGACAATAAGGATTAAATGAATCATGAATGCATCTATCCTAGCACACAGTAAACCATCTCAATAGAACGGCTGGAGTTGGAGGGGTAATTTCAATCTTTGTATCAAAGAACTTAAGATTTGCCAGAGTAGGTGACATTACCCAAACACATACAGGGAATATGAAACCCAGTATTTTAAAATTTTAAGTAGGCTCCATGCCCAAAATGTGGCTTGAAGTCATGACTCTGAGATTAAGTCACATGCTCTACCAACTGATCCAGCCAGACACTCCAATATGAAACCCAACATATTATACCACTTTTCCTATAGCTGTCTGAATTCAACATTAAGCTTAAGAGACCAGGGATCCAAAGGTAATCTGTGGCGTATTTCAGATGAACTCTCCTGTTAAATCAGTAGTTCTCAACTATAAGGCCAATTTGCCCCGAAGGAACATTTGGCAATGTCTGGAGACATTTTTGGTTGTCTCATCAGTGGGATGCTACTGGCATCTGGTGAGGAGAGACTAGGGATGCTGCTAACATCCTATAATGTACAAGACAAGTCTCCATGAAAGAGAATTCTCTGGCTCCAAATTGCCCATGTTGAGAAAATCTGTGCTAAGTTCACTCAACTCAGGACACCTCCGTTGTCAAGCCATAAAATCCCTAAGGTGGTAACTTTTGGGTCCACCTGGAAAGTCGGCTCCTTTACTTGCACACTATATTCCAGATCATCGAAGCAGCATCGAAGCTAAGAAACTGGTACAAATCAGGAAATTCTTAACACCAGGAGTTCCTGTGCTCTCTTCGGCAGCACATATACTAAAATTGGAACGCCAGGAGTTCCTGATCTTTGCAGACTAAAGGAAATACCTTCATAATGCTCTGAACAAACAGAAGTATTAGAGATACTCTGACCCTCCCATGGTTGCTAACTCCTTTGCCAGTGTTAAATTTTACTCTCAGAATTAGGAATAGAAAAGCTTCACCTATGGGGCGCCTGGATGGCTCAGTCGAACTATGACTTTTGATCTCAGGGTTGTTGAGGTTGAGCCCCCCATGGGGTCTATAGGGATGACTTAATAAAAAAAATCTTTAAAGATTTATTTATTTGAGAGAGCGAGAATGAGAGAGGGAGAGAGTACATGAGAGGGGGGAGGGTCAGAGGGAGAAGCAGGCTCCCCGCTGAGCAGGGAGCCCAATGCGGGACTCGATCCCGGGACTCCAAGATCATGACCTGAGCCGAAGGCAGTTGCCTAAGCAACTGAGCCACCCAGGCGCCCCAATAAAAAAAAATCTTTAAAATAAAATGGTTTTAGGGGCCCCTGGTGGCTCAGACGCTTAAGCGTCTGCCTTCAACTCAGGTCATGATCCCAAGGCCCTGGGATCCAGTCCACATCAGGGTCCTTGCCCAATGGGGAGCCTGCTTCTCCCTCTCCCTCTGCCTGATGCTCTCCCTGCTTGTGCTGTCAAATAAAATCTTTATAAAATAAAATGGTTTTTAAAAGCTTAACGTAGTCAATAAAAGGCGCACAGTTCACCCTTCCGTATGTTTGCTATTCCCCAAGCATTCCCACTATCACTCAAGGTGGGATTCTGTCCAGTGATCTCCCACTCAAGTTCAATTAAAATCTCACTTCCCTAACTTGGCTATTTCCTCTCTCCTCTGATTTTAATGTATTTTTTTTTAATAGGAAAGTGTTTTTGGGGCACCTGGGTGGCTCTGTTAAACAGCTGACATTAGCTCAGGTCATGATCTCAGGGTCTTGGGATTGAGCCCCACATCAGGCTCTGTGCTCAGCTGTGGGGAGGTCTGCTTGTCTCTCTCCCTCTCCCACTGCCCCTACCCCTGCTCATGCTTTCTCTCAAATAAATAAAATCTTAAAAAGTATGTGTTTTCTTAGTGCTATCTCAAAATCAGATACCAAAAGGAAGACTAGTTTTACTATTATGGTACCCATAGAGCTCAACGTCTTCCTTTCTTCAAAAACTATACACTCCTCCTTTATACTGGGTTTTGTATTTGTATCCTACCATCTAGACCAGTCCCAAAGGCACAGGAAGTATTAACACACCAGCAGAATACACAGGAGTTCCAGCTTGGAGCTAACCAATCCCTCTCCCGAAGATTAGTTTCTGAATTGGCACCATATGGTTACAGAAGCAGATGTACAAATCCAAGAGCCAGGCCACAGAGGCAGAACGGTTCAAGACTGGGTCCCACTGAGGAAAAGCAGCTGCTGTTTACTCTTTGCCGGGCACCACCACAGCCACTGACTGCTCTGTCTCAGCGGTCAACCAAAGCACAGGGCTCCACACACGGAAAGCCAGAGTGACCTGTTTCAGGAAGAGCAGCAGAGAATGGTCAAATGGCTTTAGAGTGAGTTCTCTTGCGGGGGAGACAAGAGAACATGCTGTGGAACACAGGCCATGGAAATAGGGAAAGAGAAAAATCAAACAGATTTGTCTAAGAGTTACTTACCTCTGAGGACCCTGTTTTATCCCCTTCTCAAGTCTGAATTTAAATTCTGACTGCACACAAAGGCCCGGCCTGTTCCTATCTTATCTCTAGCTGGCATCTACTCCTGATAATAATCTCAACTTTCTCAAATGCTGAGTAAAAGCTAAAAAGGTAAATCACCACAGGACATTGTGATTAAGGACCAAACTTTAATATTTCAAGGACATCGAAGATGAGTTACTGGTGGGGTTACAGAAGCTTCCATTCATGCCACCACAGCAAGAATCAAGAATTCTGAAAGTTGAAGCAACTACCTCTTTGGATACATAACAATATATTAAAGCATGTCAGAAAGTGCAAAAAAGGAGGCATTCAGCAGAGCAAAAACAAGCAACAGGCTGATTGTCCTAACAGGAAGGTCCTAACAGAAGCTGTTTCTGGAGCTCAGTCCCAGGAATTAAAGCTGCCTCAGCCAGAGAGAGGTCCAAACATGGGTTCTGATGGATTCTAATTACAACTAGTCAAAGGCAAGCTAAAAAAAACCCGAGGTTCACATTTCCCCGTGACTGTTGTTGGCTCTTGCAACAAAGAGAACGTTTGGTTACTTCTCACATGTAAGCTGAGCAAGAACCCTGTGGCAGGACTTAGCCAGTGATTCTGACCCCAGGCTGACATCTCTGGGCCCGAGCTCTGAGCTCCTCCGGCAGGACGGCCTGGAACTGCTCCTGCACCAGCATCTCCACAATCTGCTCCTTTGTGTGAATATCGGGTCTCAGCCACTGTCCAGCAAGCTCCTGGAGATGTCTGAGGACATCCCTGGGACCAGCTGCATCCTCATAGCGGAATTTCCGGAACCTCTGCCTGGAGGCTGCTGCGTTAGGAGGATTCCTTCGTGGCATGGTCTCAAGGTCTTCAAGAGAGTCTTCATCGAGGCTCTCTGGTGGAAGCCCAGAAGGCTCTCGTGGAGCCTGGACCTGGGGAGCCGATATCAGGACAACTTCTGGCTCCTCAGCCATCATCTCATTTGACGGTGACCTCATTTTATCATTCTGGACTTCTCTATTTCTTTGTGTTTCTAGGTACCCTTCAGTCTCCATTCTGGAACTCTGGAAAAGGAGGTTGCAGACTCCTAAACACAGAGAAAAGACAGGCTCAGCAAAAACAGACCAGAGACTGTTAAAACCACCTTGATCTCATGGCTCTGATCCAGACCCAAGTTCCATCAGCTTTCCAATCTTAACAGGGTTTCTTAATAAAGCTACTAGAAATTCTCTTTTTGTTTCCTCTGGATCAATTGACACAACTGAGAAAAATGGGTCAGCGGTTTACCAAAATGAAGAATGTAGATTCTCAAAGTAGAAAGAATGAAGAACGCTGGCCTCGCTAACCAGACAATCTTCTAGAGAATCTTTCATCCATCTTCCCTGCATTACAAAGTATTTTACATGATGTTAAACCAAAAAACTATGTATGCACATGACGGGAAATCTTTAAAATCCCAGGTGTTTGCTTCCTCCAATGTCTTTTATGGAGTTGTGTATGTCCAAAAGCAAGTTATGAGGAAGTACTAAAATGTAAGAGATAAAGGTCTGTTCATTGAAATCTACTCTGTCTTTTCTAACCCCATCTCTTTCATGATAAAAGAATAACAAGTGTTATAAAGTACTTTAGGGGGCACCCCTGGGTGGCTCAGTCAGTTAAGCATCTGCCTTGGGCTCAGGTCATGATCTCAGGGTCCTGGGATCGAGCCCCATGTCAGGCTCCCTGCTCAGCAGGGAGCCTGCTTCTCCCTCTTCCCCTCCCCCCACCTCGTGCTCCTGCTCCCTTGCTCACTCAAATAAATAAAATCTTTAAAAATAATTAAAGTAAAAAGTACTTTAGGAGCTACCATCAGGGTTAAACCTAAACCCCCTCTTCACAAAAAAGAATAGAAAAGCCTCTATGTTAAGATCAAGATCCTAAGTTCCTCTAATCAGTCTAATCAGGGCCGCCTGGGTGGCTCAGTTGGTTGAGGTCTGACTCTTGATTTCAGCTGCAGGTCATGAGCTCCATGCTCAGCAGGGAGTCTGCTGGAGCACCCCTCCCCTTGCTCACAGATATGTGCTAGCGCGCGTGCTCTCTCTCCCTCTCCCAAATAAATAAAATCTCTAAGTTCCTCTAAACAGTATACGGGAAACTGAACTAGTCAGAATCCTAGTAGCATACACGTCCAACTCTGGATGCTTGTCAGCTCTAGGATTAGCAAACCAGCTGTAGTGAGGGAGGGGAGGAGGGGCACACTAAATACCTGCAAAATGCCAGAAAAAAAAGGCTTTGCTTCATTGGGGTTAGGGCCCCAGTCCAAGAGAAAGGTTACGTATAGGAAAACTACAATCTATGTTATTAAAAAAGAGACAGAGAGACTTCAAGTGACAGTACAGAAATGACTAAATTAATTTCCACATCAGGGTATGTCCAATCAAAGAGTACAACCCCTATGATGTGGTCAGTTTTCAAAGACCATCTCTTTTTTTCATCAACCCAAGAACTAAATTCCTCCCTAGTCCATAAAGCAGGAGTGTTGACATTTAAAATCCCTCCCACCTCAGAGATTGTCTCAAATCTGTTTCCTGGGTAACAACTGACAGAGGCCAACAATCACCAACACTGACCAGCTACCTTGAATTAACTAGTTCTCAGCTCCTAGTTACCTCTTCTTCAATGTTTCATGACCCATTTTCTAGGAATCTTGGATTGATTCCAGACCCTGCAATTTGGATATTCTTGGAATACACTTATTCTTCTCATATTATCTGGGTTTTTGCTCAATCAACAGCATGTACTCTTCCCCAAAAGTAAGCTGTCACTAACCTAGAGTGATGAAACCCAAAGCAAAATATCCCCTAACTCAGGGGTGCCTTGGAGAAAAAAAAAAATATTTAGTCAAGGAAAGGCTGGATGAAACATTGAGAAAGCAAAATCCTGGGAACAACCTAAGTGACCATCAACAGGGAAATAATTAAAGTACTGTCAGCCATTCAGCGGAATAAGTGCAGCCTTATGAAGCATGAACTCAGCGTGTGAGGGCTGATACAGACAGACGTCCGTAACACATCACCACCTGACTAAGGGGCAGATCACTATGTGTAGTATGATCCCACCTGGGGAAATTAAAATACATACATAAGCATGTATGACCAGATCTATCCACAAACACTACCTTCAATTGTATTTACTTTTGAGGGGCAGGGACAGAAGAAACATTTTTCATTCCATCTTTCTATATTGCTTTCTTTTTAACTACAACTATGTATGACTTTCCTAATTCAAGAGGAAGCAAACATTCTCCTCCTGCCCAAAACCTGAGTGAAAAACCCCTAACACACTTAGGAAAACACCTTTTTATTAATTCTTCTAGCTCCCAGCCCCAGAGGTCTTTACAACCCCGACTTCTAATAGTCTCAACTGTCAAGAGGCCAGTTCTCAAGGCTGGATCTGAAAGATGGACCAACTCCACGATTTGCCCAGTTTATAAATCCTAACAGTTTTAGAAGACCAGTGACCAGACACAATGCTTACCCTCATCGGTTAATAATGCCGACTTACTGAGCACTTACTTCCTAGCTGACATTGTGCTGAGCGTTTTACACTCTTCTATGTGATCTCTCAGCCACTCTAGTTAAACTCTCAATACGACTCTCTACTGCCCCAGCTGTCTATTAACAACAGCAGCAGCCGATGCTATTTGTTGAGTTGTACACGCCAGACACTCCGCGGAAGCTTTCCCTCACCCAATCCTCCCGATAACCCAGTAAGACAGTTACTGTCATTTCCATTCACAAACAAACTGAGGCTTGACGAAAGGGGATTTGCCCAAGGTCACAAGACCAGGAGGTGGTGGGAGCACCCAGCTGAGTAGAAAATTCCCGGCGTCTAGGCGGGGAGCTGAGCCGGGCTCCTCCCACCACATGGGCGCGGCTCGGAGGGCCTAGGTCGGACCGGAAAAAGGCTTCTGAGGCTCCAGGACAGGACCTCCTCCTCCCGGGGTGAAGCGAAATCCAAGGCCACGCCAGCCCGAGCGGCCCGCAGAGTCCCCGAGCAGGGCTTCTCCACTCCGAGGGCGCCCGCCACCGCCACCGCGGCCCCCCGCTCCCTACAGACCGTGCGCCGGGGAAAGAGAGGCGGTTGGAAGGGATGGAGGGAAGGAGGGAGGGGGTGTTCACCTGCGCAGGTGCCACCTCGGAGGGTGGAGGGAACGGGGCGGGGGCGCCTCGCGAGCCAACTCGAAGCCTCAAGCCGACTCCGAGAAAAGGAAACCAACTACCAGGCGCAGAGCTTTGTAGCCCGCCGCCGGAACCGGAAGTGGCGCCGCGCCCGGAAGTTGGAAGTGAAGGGGACCAGGGTAGAGGGGCGGGGCCCCTCTAGGCCTCGGCGGTTCTCCGCAGCTCCGTGGTTTTAACCCGTGGTGGGCTTTGGGCCTTCCTCAGTCCTCCGTTCTTTCTACAGTGCGGAGCTCTTGGTACCGCCTAGGTAGCTTCTCCGCTTCGGGGAAGTTCGCTGATTTTTTAAGCCGCAGTTTGCCCAGCTGCAAAGTGGAAAGAGGTCGAAGCGGGAATTGAGACACTCCGGGAGCCCGCCCGCAGCTGACTCAGCGCCCCACCCTGGTGTTACACCCTTGAGCCTTTGCACCACCCAGAGGAGAGAAACCAGAATAGAGGGCTGGGTGGCTGCTGATAGGGAACAGTGGTCCTGTGTGGCGCCCCGTGGAATCACTCCATGGGAGGCAGTGGGCACGGTCTATTTAAAGTACCCCTTCCTCGGTGTACCCAGACGGAAGTGGGCATGTGTCCGCGTGGGTTTGCCAGTCTGTCTGTCCTGTGTATGGAAGGCTCAATCTTAGCCCTGTGTGCTTTTCCCCAAGACTTTCCAATTGCTGACGGTTAAGAACTGAAGATTTGAAGTCACGCTTTGCTGGTTTGAGGCTGGGTTTGGCCTGGATTTGAGTCGGGAGCACACGTTAAAATAGCACAGTCTGTGAGAGGAAGTGCAAAGATGCTAACCGAGGCAGCCCTTCCATGTCCTTGCTCATAACCCTGCAGGGGAAGGGACTCGGCCTAGGGAAAGGCGCTCAGGTGGCCCAGCTATCTCTCCACCCATTTGCCCTATCCAAATGGGACAGGCTAAGGAATTAAGAGGGGCACTTCCAAAGACCCCTGCTGGGTTGTCCCAACCCTCCCTACCCTCCACCCTAACCTCCCACACCCCCCACTCCACCCCACCTCACCCCCAGCCAATGTCCCTGGGGAAGAGAAGATGAGCCTTTTGTCTACACTGCCACTGCAGGTCAGTAAACCTCCAGATTGGCAGATACGCCAGCTGATGGTTGGATAACCAGAGCTCCTTGCGGTGCCCTTAGTCCTACCTCCACTAGGGACTGTGGTCCTTCTCGCGCTCACTCCTGCAGGGCAGTTTCCACCTTTCACCTCCTCTCAGCCTTGGTTTCCCCATCTGTAAAGTGAGAGGGTTGGACTACATTAAGGACTTCTAGTTGCCTTCCCCCCACCCCCATCCAATTCTTAGGTTCCTTAGGAATGCTTCAGAAAACTGCTGGGGTGGGGTGGGGTTGGGAGACGGGGCAGTGCTTTAGGTCCCAGAGCAGCTCCATATTTAAAGGTTTATAAATTTATATGAAAAGTATTTATGTTGTGGCTCTAAGGTTATCATATCATTCAGGATAAAAATGTAAGCTTTGTGCTTTGCCCCACATGCCTCATCTTTCCCCACCCTCCTATTCACTCACTCTGCTCCAGGCACACTGGCCTTCTAGTTATTTTGCAAACCCAGGAAACTCTTCTTCACCTCTTTGGTTATCTCTGCTTGTGGTGCCCTTTCCTGACATATGTTCATCCAGGTTCCAGTTCAGATGTAGCCTCTCTCGAGCAGCCTTTACTCTTGTCCCCCACCCCCTTCTAAAGGCATCCACGCAGTCCCTTTGTAGCCTGTTACTCTGTATTATTATCTGTTTATTTTCTGTCTCACTCACTCAAAGCAGTGGCCACAGGGCTAAAGACCTTGACTATCCCATCACCATGTCTCTGGCAACTAAAACTGAGCATAGGCTGGATAAACGTTTATCGAATGAATCAATGAGTGAATGAATGAACAGAGAAGGCTTGAATTTTATGATAATACCAACCTGGTAAAGACCATGAGGGACACAGGTGTAGTTTAACAAAGTTAGGATTATTAACTTGATGCCTCAAGCACCCAGAGAAACCATGGGTGTCTCATGAAATAAAGGAAGAAACAGGGTTACTGTAGGATTTGAGGGAAGATTGGAATTTAGGTGAAATTGAAATGAAGCAGTGTTGATAGGCTCAAGGCAAACCTGGCCCTGTAGAAAGGGGTTAGCATCTAGCTTGAGATGAGAAGTAGACTCATAGTCCTGTATCCTTTGATACCACAAAGTTAAGATAAATGTGGACTGTCGTGTCCAGAAACCTTTTATTGGAAGCTCTGCATCTGGCTTGGTAATCCAAATCTGGCTCTGACCCACTGGACAAGAGTGGAATTTTTCATCTCACTGACATGGCCTCAAACAGTTTCTCAGAACTATGTTTTTGGTGTTCATTGACAAAAGAAGGTGTGACAGAGTCACATTTGATAGGAATCGCTTGATGCCTCAATCATCTGGATGTAAGGGCCATCTAGAGCTCAAATCTTCCCATCCCAAAGTGACTCCAGCTCCTTAGGCCCCACATCACTCTGGGCCTTGTTAGAACATCGAGTCAAGCCTCCATCCCTGCTTGGGTGTACCTATCAGATTCCCAGCCAGACTCTGGGCTCATCAAGGGCCTGGCCCAAGTTGGGGTCATTTTCCTCTGTCCATGCCTGCCACAGAATACCCATAGCTGCTCTCTATGTCCATCGATCTAACTGTTGATGGGTTTTCTGAGTGTAAAGAAAAGGAAGTGGAAGGAGGCATACCAAGAAGATATCAATAGCTGTGTAAGAGACAGGGAATGATGTGGGTGGTTGTTTAAAATCTCCCAAAGGGGAAGTTCGTAAAATGCAGCCAATATGAATGTTATGAAAAAGGAATGGAGAATGGAATTGTTGACTCTTTTTATGATTAAAGAAAAAAGAATTATTGACATGTTAATGAGTTTTAAATGAGAACAAAATTATTGACACCTTGTGATTAAGGAGAAGGCAACTCAGCACTGATCCTTTATATTCCGAAGGGAATTAAAGTGTTGATGGGGCTCCTGGGTGGTTCAGTCAGTTAAGCGTCTGCCTTTAGCTCAGGTCATGATCCCAGGGACCTGGAATCGAGTCCGCATGGGGCTCCCTGCTCAGCGGGGAGTCTGCCTCTCTCCCCACTCATGCTTGCTTTTTTTTTTTTTTTTAAGATTTTATTTATTTGACAGAGGGAGACACAGTGAGAGAGGGAACATAAGCAGGGGGAGTGGGAGAGGGAGAAGCAGGCTTCCTGCTGAGCAGGGAGCCCGATGTGGGGCTCAATCCCGGGACCCTGGGATCATGACCTGAGCTGAAGGCAGACGCTTAACGACTGAGCCACCCAGGTGCCCCCCACTCATGCTTTCTCTCACTTTCCCTCTCTCAAATAAATAAATAAATAAAATCTTTAAAAAATTATAAAAAAAATAAAGTGTTGACATTGTGCTTTTTCAAAAGGTAGATTTTCTTCATGATTTAGAAAACAAAAAAAGTTGTTGGCATTCACACTCTAATGATTACTCAAAAAATTAAATTATTGGGGTGCCTGGGTGGCTTAGTGGGTTAAGCGTCTGCCTTTGGCTCGGGTCATGGTCCCAGTGTCCTGGGATCAAGCCCCATGTGCGTAGTAGGGAGTCTGCTTCTCCCTGTCCCTCTGCCCCTCCCCCTGCTTGTGCTCTCTCTCTCTCAAATAAATAAAATCTTTTTAAAAAATTAAGTTATTGACTATATGGTTTTTAAAAGATTTGAATCGTCAAGACTTGAAGATTAAAAAAAGAACACTGAATTACTGATCAAATTGTTGACACTTTTTTTTTTTTAAAGATTTTATTTATTTGAGAGCGAGAATGAGAGACAGCATGAGAGGGAGGAGGGTCAGAGGGAGAAGCAGACTCCCCGCCGAGCAGGGAGCCCGATGCGGGACTCGATCCCGGGACTCCAGGATCATGACCTGAGCCGAAGGCAGTCGCTTAACCAACTGAGCCACCCAGGCACCCCAAATTGTTGACACTTTTAAGCCAGATTTCCTAACTCCCTGTTGCCCACCTGTGAGGAGGGTGTCAGCAGTTAGCCTCCCTCTGAGGCTGGGTGGAGGGCCCCTGAGGGTCTACCACCCAGCCACAAGGTTGAATTTTACAGGTCTGACTGCCCTTTATCCTAACACTATTTCAGGAAACTGTCCAAGGGTCCTTCCCTGACCCATTGGGAAGAAGTAGTGGCCTGTTGTGGTCTGAGAACACCTGTTACATGTCACCTGGCACTATCTGTCTGACTCAACACGAATGGTGATCATATGCTGTTTCCAGAAGTTCTCTCATCCTCCCCCCACACCCTTGTGATGCAGAGGTGTCTGCTCTGCTTGACTCAGTTCCTCCCTTGTCCTCACTCAGGCCTTGCCAGACCAGTTCTTGGGCTTTTGTAGGAGCTGGAGTAGGGGTATGGGCTGGAGGAGAGTTTCCGTGGTGGAGGGTTGAGAGTCCAGGAGTGGTTATGGAGAAAAGTGGGGAGGCAGTTGTAATGCGTGGGGACGGTAGTTGGGAAAAGAAAAAAAGAAGGAAAATTTTACTAAGTATTGTTGCTATAATCACTTTGGAGAGCAACTTGGCAACTGGTGAGGTTGAAAATGAGCACACCCTCCCACCTGATAATTCCATTTCTTGGAATATATCCTAGAGAAACTCTCACACATTTGTACCTGGAGATATGTCCAAGGACATTCGCTGAAGCACTATTTGTAATCATAAAAAATTGGCCCTGCTGTGAATGTCCATCCAGAGGGGGGAAAGGATAAGTAAATAGTGTTGTGCAATAGGATACTCTTCAAAACTAGCAGCAATGAGCTAGAGATACATAAAGTAGCATGGAGAGACCTCAAGAGACAATGTTGGGTGAAAGAACCAGGTTGCGGAATAATACGTACAGCATGAAGCCATGAGTGTACTTTTTTTTTAAGATTTTATTTATTTATTTGAGAGAGAGCACGAGCAGGGGGAGAAGCAGAGGGAGAGGGAGAAGCAGACACCCTGCTGAGCAGGGAGCCCAACGTGGGGCTCGATCCCAGGACCTTGAGATCATGACCTGCCTAAAGCAGATGCTTAACCCACTGTGTCACCCAGGCACCCCACCATACGTGTACTTTTAAAAACCAAAACAATGTAATACATTGTTTATGGATATTATATATGTGATTAAAAAATATATAACAGCATGGAGTGGAAGGATAAATGCCCAATTTATTTAATTAGTAAGGATAAGTTAGGTCAATGCTACTGTAACAAACACCCCAAATCTTAGTGGCCTATAACAACAGAGTTCATTTCTTTCTTGTGCTACATGTCCATCAGGGGGCACCAGAGGCTCTGCTCCACATGTCCTCACTCTGGGACCGGGCTGACCTGTAGCCACCCCTTGCCATGGCACAGGGAAAGAGAGCTCTGCAAACGGTCCCACCTCTCAAATCTTCACCTTGGCCAGAGAGAGCCACATAGCCAAACCCTTCACCGGGGCAGGCAAAAATGATCCTGCTATGTGCCCCAAAGGAAAACGGGTATTACTGGGTGAACAACCCCACAGCCAAGATGATGTCCTCTGAGTACAAGAGTCTCCACCTTAGTAATATAGTTATTCTTTTAGAAAATATGAAGTAAAAATGTGGACTTTGGGGGCGCCTGGGTGGCTCAGTTGGTTGGGCGATTGCCTTCGGCTCAGGTCATGATCCTGGAGTCCCAGGATCGAGTCCCGCATCGGGCTCCCTGCCCAGCAGGGAGCCTGCTTCTCCCTCTGACCCTCCCCCCTCTCATGTGCTCTCTCTCTCTCTCAAATAAATAAAATAAAATAAAATAAAATAAAATAAAATAAAATAAAATAAAATAAAATAAAATAAAATAAATGTGGACTTTGTTAATGCTGGAGGGAGGCTACGTGGGTGTCTCCTACGTTATTCCCCATGCTGTATCTTTTAAAGGTTTTTAAACTAAAAGTACAATTTTTAAGAGGAGGGGCAATGGGACAAGAATAATATTAAAAATGATAAACATGGGGCACCTGGGTGGCTCAGTCAGTTGGGCGTCTGCCTTCCGCTCAGGTCATGATCCCGGGGTCCTGGGATCGAGTCCTGCATCGGACTCCCTGCTGAGCAGGGAGCCTGCTTCTCCCTCTGCCTGCCGCTCCCCCTGCTTGTGCTCTCTCTCTCTGTCTCTGTCTCTGTCAAATAAATAAATAAAATCTTTAAAAAAATTATAAACGTATATGTTTGCTGGGTTCCTGTTTGCTTTCATGGTACCCAGGAGGAACCCAAGTAAAGGAATTCAGTTGTTTTTATGTTGCTCTTGGCTGGAGGGCAGCAATCTTCTGGACCTCAACAACAACTCAGTGGGCTCCAACCCTGTTTGTGACATTGTGTACGCTTCTGAGTGTGTGTCTGCTCCTGGCCGCAGCAGGGGCTCCCAGCGTTGTTCTCCTCACATCTGTACTCCCAGGTCTGAACTTGCCACAAAGAAGGTGCCTCGTAAATGTTTAATGAATGATATGCTCATTTCTATCTGAATAATGAGCTGTTTCAGGGCAGGAACCATGTTGCCCTCCCCCTCTGAGCCCGCCTCAGGAAAAAGGAATGGATGCTTGTTGAATGAATGAATGAACGAATGACCACAGCCTTCCTTCCCTAGCCCATCAATGGAAGCAGAAAACACGTGGCCCTTGCCACTCCACCACGAGCCTCCTGAGGGGCTGGCAAGGTCCGTGTGTCTACAGACTCTACCATGCTTTCATGCCTGCACTGAAAAGCCAAAGGTTGTGTGTGGCTATAGGATGACCAACTTCTTGGGACTCTCCTACTTTCACCACTGCAAGTTCTGTGTCCTGGGCACTCCCCTCAGTCCCAGGCACGTCCCAGGGGACTGTTGGTGACTTGATAGCAACTCCTCTCTTCTCTCAGGGCCTCATGTTTTTCTCATTCTCGTGAGAGGGTTGAATCCGGTCTCGCCTCTTACATATCAGATCTCCAGTTTTAGGAACAGCCTTGAAGGGAACAGGTGAGTCAAAGAAAGAGAGACTCATAGTGGGATTTTCTGAGAGATCTTTATTTTTTACAAAGAATGTGGATCAGCTCTGCCACCGAGGCCTTGGTTCTAGTGGCTTGACATGACCTAGAAAAAGTGGAGAGACCCAGAATAGTCTGGTTAGTAGCAGATTCTGAAGCCATATGGAACTGAGTTCGATTTCCAGCCATGCTACTCATCAGCTGTGTGACCCTGAGAGAGTGACTTGATCTCTCTGAGCCTCAGTTTCCTCGTCTGTGTAATGGGATGTAATCATAGTACTCATGCGGGCAGTTGATGAAACTATTAACTAAGATGTTTAAGTAGTTTATAAATGGTGGCTATTACTGTTATCATGCACAATATTAACCCTCCCTGACCACTCATTCCCAGATAAGGTTAACTCTTTCACTGGGACCTGAGCATCCCAGTCATAGCTCTCCCCACATTTCATGATTATTGCTCGTTTAATCATCTCTTCCCCACAAGGCTGCCCTTTAACACATCGCTCTATCTTTCAGGACAGGAAAAGACCCAGACCAAAGAAGACATTTCCTAAACACTTGCTGAAATGAGGCAATTCAGCCGTGGTTCAAAGCTCCATCCAGAAGCTATTGAAATTGTTGGAGACACACCGCAGCAGAAAACACCCCCAAAGCCCCCTGAGGGCCCCTCTGCTCCTGACCTTTTGAGATCCTTTCAGCCCCTCCTCAGGATCTGCTGTTCTCACCCAGCCCGGCATGGGGGCCTCCTGCTCGCCCTCTCCCGCTCACCTCCTCGACCCAGTCATTGAAGGCTGAGACTCGTGTGAACACTGTGGGCTTCTTGACAGTGTTGCAGCCGAAGGCAGATACAAAGCTGGTCACACCGTGGACCTGCCAGGAGCCATCTTCTGTGGGGCAGTTGAGGGGTCCTCCAGAGTCACCCTAGAATGGTCAGATAGTGGTGGGGAGCTGAGCCATGTCTGAGACAGAAGGAATTGGTTCTCACCGTGGGGGTTTGAGAACCCCCTGGGTGACTTGACCTCTCTAAGGCCCCAGTTGGCTTGTTTGGGATGGGGACTAAGATCTATCCTACAGGATCTTCCGAGAACGAAGTGAGATAATAAATATATGCTCTTAGCCCAGCACCTAGCAGAAAGGAAGCAATCGATAAATGGTGGTTCCCGTTATTATTACTACAGCCAGTTATCCTATTATTAATCCTCCTCACTTCTAATGCAATGATAGTACTGTTCTATCATAACTTCAGGACCACAGAGTTGAAGGTGACTTGAGAGATCATGGTGTCAATATCCCTTGCTGGGCTTCAGGGGAAGCCTGAGGACCTGGTCAAGTGACTTGCTCCAGGTCAGGTCAGTGTGAGCTGGGACCAGAAGCCAGAGGCCGGGGTGATGTGTCTAGACCACACTGACTCCCTCCAAGTCCTGCCTGGTCTGGAGGCTGAATGGGGCAAGCAGGTAGGATTTCTCATCCGCCTCCTATAGGCAGATGGCGAGGTCCCCCGGGGCCCCGCACTCCGAGCTGACTCACGTTGCACCCAGAGACAAGATCCCCGCCGGCGCACACCATGCTCTTCCTCACGGCGCTGCCCCACCAGTCCAGCTTGGAGCAGTGCTCATAGTCTACCACGGGCAGCAGGGCCTGCTGCAGCTTGTCTGGGAGGGGCCCACCAGCTGTGGGAGACACGGTGCTCAGTGGGGTGGCATGGCGGTGCAGCCGGGGCTGGGGCCTGCGAGTAGGGGTTCTCGAAGTGGGGTCGGGGGTTGGGGAAGGCAACTCTTCTAGGCTGATGGGGATTCTCCTCCCACCAGAGGGTCTGCCTGCTCTGTCCACCATAACGTCCCCAGCACCTGGCACGCAAGAGACGCTACAAAATGCTCAACTGAACACACTGGTGTTTGGGTGGATGGGGGGAGAAGGTGCTCCTGGAGGAGGAATGGGAGGCCACTGCAAGGACCCATCCTGGTTGTTCAACCCCCGCCCCCACCCCCAGGCCCTGTCTTCCTGCCCACAGTCCCTGGGGCCGGCAGGAAGGGTTAGCACGCACTGTAGAGCCGGCCCCAGCCGCTGATGTAGCAGGCTGCCCCGTTGGGCAGGACGTCCCCAGCGGGCGGGAGGCAGGCGAGCTGGACGGCATCTCCCAGCTGGGCGCTGCGTGAGAGCTTGATGAGGGCGATGTCATTGCTGGAGAGGAGGAAGGAGTCAGGGAGAGTCAGGGAAGCCTGGTTCTCCAGCCAGACCAAGCCCCACCTTCCAGCCTTAGCTGCAGAGAGTTCACCTCTGGGATGTCCTCCCTGCTCCTTTCCTTCTGAATCGCATGTGTTTTTAGGGCTGAGAACCTCCCCCACCCGCCTAGCACCCATGCTGACCCTTGGCCTTCCTAGCTGTCCTCAGCTCTTACACCAAGGTTTGCACACTTCAACTGTGTCAGGATCGTGGAGGTCTCGTTAAAACATAGGTTGCTGTGTCCCACCCCAGGGCTCACGGGGCATGAGGATTCACATTTCTAACAGGGTCCCAGGTGATGCTGATGCTGCTGGCCTACGGACCACACTTCGAGAACCCCTGCTGTCAGTCTTCATCTGCTTGCTTGTCACTCAAGTCATTGCACCTAGGTCCCCTTTCCTTTCCAAGTACCCCAGGAGTCCCATGAGGATGGGTCAAGGTCATGATCATCATGGCCCCTCTCTCCTGCCCTGCACTTTCAGGGGTTCTGCACCCTTCTTTGAGCTTCACCAGAAAAAATGCTGAGCCGCCCAGACACATAATTTTACACATGCTTCAGGGCCTTAGGAAGCCCTGCTTTAGTGTTCTTACCCAGTGATCACCTCCCTGACCTTCAAACCACCCAGGAAACCCAGAAGGTCACCATGACACATGGCATAATTGAGGCCCCAGAAGGGCAGTGACTTGCCCAAGCCACACAGCAACTTACTGCTGGAGCCTGACTTTCAGTATGGTGCTCCTCCCTTCGCCCACAGTGCTGGGAACCCAGGATGCACTGGATAAAGTTTGACTGAATGGAAGAACCCTTGGATTTGGGAAAGGGGATGCCAGAGATGTCCCAGGTTCAAGTCAACTAGCCAAGTGGACTTGGGGGAGTTCCTGGCCCTCCCGGGGCCCTGCTGTCCTTCCACAAGGAGAAAGGTTTGGTGTAGATGGTCCTTAAAGGCTTTACTGGCTCTGACCCTCAGTGTGTAGGACCAGGGCCCAAGATGCTGGACCCAGCACTACTATTCCTGGGAGTTTCCTCAGAATCATCTTTGGGTCACAAGGGGACCAGTAACCTCTGGGTCCTAGACCTAAGCATCCACTCACCCACAGGCTACGCAGTTGGGGTTCCAGAGTGGATGCGCGAAGAGGTCCCCAGCATTGATGGGGATCACCTGTTCGGAGCCCTCATCCTCAGCCCGGTTATACTCGCCCAACACCACCTGGTAGGTCAAGGAGTTCCTGCGGGTGCAAGTTAGGTCAGTCTGGGCCTGACTGGCTCACCTCCCTCCCCTCCCACAGCCACCCACTGACCCAGCCCTCCTGGTTCTCATGCGGAGACAGGGGCAAGCAAAAGAACTTACGAGATGCAGTGGCCTGCAGTCATGACCCAGTCGGGGGCGATAAGGCTGCCACCACAGGTGTGGTGGAAGGCTCCATCTTTCTTGTACTGCAGGGAGACCTGGTGGCAAGGGAGGGAGGAGCCTAAGTGGTCTGGGCCCCCAGTAAGGGCTGATATTCATGGCTGTATAGGTTGTGCACTATACAACTCTAGAGGGCATCATTCACGCAGAATGGCATCCTCCAGAAATGTGCAGTGTTCCACCTACAGGACTACATCATCTATGGCTGCTGTCACGCTACCACGCAGAGTTAAGTCATGCAATAGAAACCATATGGTTGACAAAAGCTAAAATATTTACTCTCTGGTCCTTTACAGAACAAGTTAGCTGACCCCTGCTGTAGACCAACGCCATCCAATAGAACTTTCTCTTTTTTTTTTTTCAAGAATTTATTCATTTATTTTTTCCAGAGAGAGACAGAGAGAGCATAAGCGGGGGGGAGGGGCAGAGGGAGAAGCAGACTCCCTGCTGAGCAGGTAGCCTGATGAGGGACTTGATCCTAGGACCTTAGGATCATGACCTGAACTGAAGGCAGCCGCTTAACTGACCGAGCCACCCAGGCGCCCCCCCAGCAGAACTTTCTGTGATGATGGAAAGGCTCTGTATCTTGGCTGTCCAATATGGTAGCCGCTAGCCGTATGTGGCTATTGAGAATTTGAAATGTGGCTAGCATTGAGCAACTGAAGTTTAACATTATTTTATTTTAATTAATTTAAAGTTAAACAAACACATGTGGCTGGTGACTACTGTGTGGGTCTAGCCCCCTGTGACCCACTGACCTCTATAAAACCCTTCATTCCTTTAGTGCTCTCAGACCTTGTGGCCTTGTTGTATAATTCGAGGAGTCTAGAAATGTCTACCCCCAAATCTCCCTCCCTAAAACAGTGCCTGAAATTCCACTATTCGTGCACCAAATAAACATTGCCTTCTCCCCAGATTCCACTTCTGATTTGCCAACAGCCCAGGGAGGGTTATGGATTGGGTGGACAAGACTTCCATGTGAAGTTGACTGTCTAAGAGTCTCCTGGTCTTTGGAAGCTGAAGAGGATACTGGAAGCAAAGCAGTGGAGTCAAGACTGAATGCCTTGCAGTCAGAAGAGGGTGCAGAGGGCACCTGGGTGGCTCAGTTGGTTAAGCGACTGCCTTCGGCTCAGGTCATGATCCTGGAGTCCCGGGATCGAGTCCCGCATCGGGCTCCCTGCTCGGCAGGGAGTCTGCTTCTCCCTCTGACCCTCCTCCCTCTCATGCTCTCTGTCTCTCATTCTCTCTGTCTCAAATAAATAAATAAAATCTTAAAAAAAAAAAAAAAAAAGAAGAGGGTGCAGAGCCCATGGTGAGAAATAGTGCCGCTCGTATTGCTCTTACCTGCCAAGGCCAGCTGTGGGGGACTGCATCCTCACCATTGACAACGCGGGCGGAGGGCTGGTGGGAAGGTCGGCCACAGCCCGAGGCTGGAAGGGAGAGCAGAGACATCAATCAGCCAAAGGGTCCCCCCAAAACAAAGAAGAGGCCTGGGTCTCAGTTCTAGATGCACCACACGCTGGCGTGACCCGGCGTAAGCTCTTTCCCCTCTCTGGACCTTTGTAGCCACATATGAGCAGTGAGCATTTGGACTAGACCAGGGGTTTCCAGAGTCCCAGGAGGCTAGGAATGGAGATGTGACCTCCTTCCACAGCAGGACTGAAGGAGCTACTCACAGTGCCTGGTACCCAGCGAGCCCTTGAGAAGTGATAGCTAATTGTCATGAAAAGTGGTGGCTTTGGAATAAGACTGCCTGTGTTCAAAATACAGCTCTGCCCCTACTTCTAGCGTGGGCTACTTTACCTCTCTGAGGGTCAGTTTCTCCATCTGTAAAATGGGGATACTAATAATACTGATCACATGGGTCTGTTACAAGAAATAATTTAAGAAAAAATCCTTAGCATTCCGTGGCATATAGTAAGCATTCTTACATTACAAGAGATAATATAAGAAAAGGATTACAAGAGATCATATGAGAAAAAATCCTTAGCATTCCCTGGCATATAATAAGCACTCAATGAACATTATCTGTTACTATTACTGTCAGTCAAGGGAGGCTGCTTGGAGGAGGTAGCCCTGAGCTGGGTTATAATATGGCAGAGAGACTAGGAAAAGGCTATGGAGGCTAGCCTTTTCCACAGGATATGGAGTGGGGTAGGGGGAGGAAGAGGAGCATTGGAGGGTTAACCAGAGGAACAGAAATTCCAACACAAGCACTCTAACCACAGAGCCCAAACTCTTCACAACTAGATTTTCTTTACTGCCCCCCAACGAGAAGTCCCACCACAGTGCTTTGGGTACTCCGGTCTTTCTCCTGAGCTGTTCCATCCATGGCTCCTCCTCCATTGTCCTGCCCCAGCACCAAGCTGAACCCCCACAATCATGCCCAGGTACAAGCTGAGATCTCCTCCTGTGGAGCCAGGTGTTGGGTTCATGAGACTCAGGGTGGGTGGTAGATTTCAAGGGTCCCTGACCCAGTGCTGCACAGGCTGGGGTCTTACCAAGGGCCACAAATAGGAGTGAACTGAGCAGCTGGAGCATCATGAGTTTTGAGACGATAGGAAAGACACACACAGCCTGCGGCTCTAATATAGGGCAGAAAGCAGATGCGGGGGCAGACTGGGCCCCGTTCCCAGAACAGGTGGTGGAACGCCAGCTCTCTCATGGTCCAAGGCCATGGCCCCCACCTGCTGCCCATGGGGGAGTGACAGCCAACAGCAAGACCCAAGGTTCCCTCCAGCCTGTGGCTACACAGGTGGCACTGAATGGCCAGCTGATAACAGGGGAGGCAGAAGGAAAGTTCTCATCAGAACAAGCCAACCTCTTCCAGGAGAGAACATGAGCTCTGGAACTGGTCAGACGTGGGTTCAACTCCTAGCTGTGCCACCTCCGGGCTCTTCATCCTTGGGCACATGGCCTAACCTCTCTGGACCTCAGGTTTTTCATCTCTAAGTCAGGAGCTATATTAGTATCCACCTCAAAAAAAAAAAAATTGTTGAGTGCTTTCTCCATATCAGGATGTTCTAGGGGATGGAGCCATGAACAAGATATGGTCCCAGTTCCCCTAGAGCTTGAGTCTGGTGGGGAGACAATGACAAATCAATAAAAAGAAATAAAGACTACTTCGTGTGTGTGTGTGTGTGTGTGTATAGTTTAAAAAATAATAGTGAAATAAATACCTTTATTCTCACCACCTAGCTTCAGAAATAAAACATTATAATTCCTCTGTGTATCTCAACCCTATGACATTCCCTTGCTTTCATTAGATTTTCACATACATATGTATTCCTGATACATACGTATGTATTCCTACTACTTTGGCTTTCCTTTTTGGCCCTCTATGTGAGTAGAATCACATAGTGATTATTCATTTGTGATGTCACTTTTATTTTGTGTTCAATATTGATTTCTGAAATCCATCCATGTTGATGCATGTAATTGATTTATTTTTACTATTTCGTAGTCTATACTTCAAATATTCCAAAATCTATCCAATCTATTGTTAATAGATATTTGAGTGTTACTCATCCTTTTTTTGTTGTTGTTGTTACTCATTCTTTGCTTTTATGGAAGTGGTTCACATATATCTACTCCATGCCATGGATAAGAATTAATGAAACATAGGGTATGCAATGGTCCAGCTGCACGGTGTAATGACAAAGAGTTGATAGTCTCATTAACAGGGAATGATAGTTCCTGTCATTCCGCATCTGAGCCAGCTTTCTTATTGCCATTCTTAATTGTGTGCACAACTGTGAGGTGTGAAATGGGGTTTCATTGTGATCTTCATTTGCATTTAATTTATCACAAATGAGATTGAGCATCTTTTATTTTGTGTTTTTTTTTTAAGATTTTATTTATTTATTTGACAGAGAGAGAGAGTGAGCACAAGCAGGGGGGAGTGGCAGGCAGAGGGAGAGGGAAAAGCAAGCTCCCCTCAGAGCGGGGAGCCTGATGCAGGGCTCAATCCCAGGACCCTGGGATCATGACCTGAGCCGAAGGCAGATGCTTAATGACTGAGCTACCCAGATGCCCCAACTCCTGTTGTTTCTATCTTCTTGATAATAGCCATTCTAGGCACACCTGGGTGATTCAGTTGGTTAAGCATCCAACTCTTGATCTTGGCTCAGGTCTTGATCTCAGGGCTGTGAGTTCAAGCCCCACGTTGGGCTTCACACTGGGCGTGGGCCCTACTTTAAAAAAAATCGCCATTCTAACAGGTGTGAGGTGATATTTCACTGTGGTTTGGGTTTGCATTTATGGTGATTGGGGTGATTAATCATTAATTAATTCTGGCAATTAATGATATAGAGCTTCTTTCCAAGTACCTGTTGATCTTTTGTAAGTCTTCTTTGGAAAAATGTCTATTCATATCTTCTGCCCATTTTTTAATCGGACCTTTGTTGCTATTGAATTGTATGAATTCCTTATGTAATTTGGATTTGGGGCCCTTATCAGAGATGTGGTTTGCAATTATTTTCTCCCATTTGGTAGGTTGCCTTTTCCTTGAGGATCCACTGTGGGCAGGCCCTAGGTTGGAGGCCAAGAACATAGAGATTCCCTCTTGATGGGACCCACAGTTTGCCTGGGGACACAGACTGGATGCTGCACCACAGTGGAATACTTAGAACAGGGCATGACACATTGGGTATACATTATGTATTTGCTGAATTAACAGACTGAGACCGAGCTCAAGCTAAGATTAGAGGAGCTCACAGGAGGGCTTCAGAGGCTGATGTAGTCTCACTGGTTTATTTTTGCCTTTTGCTTTTGTTTTTGGTGTCAGATTCAACCAATCATCACCAAGAAGTATGTCAAGATGCTTACCGCTTATGTTTTCTTCTAGAATGTTTATGGTTTCAGGTCTTACATTCAAGTCTTTAATCCATTTTGAGTTAGTTTTTGTGAACAGTATAAGATATTGGTCCAGTTTCATTCTTTTGCAGGTGGCTGTCCAATTTTCCCAGCACCATTTATTGAAGAGGTTGTCCTTTCCCCATTGTATATTCTTGGCTTCTGTGTCATAAATTAATTGACTGTATATGCATGGATTTATTCCTGGACTCTCTATTCTGTTCCATTGATCTACGTGTCTGCTTTTGATCACGACAGCTCTGTAAGAGTTTGAAATCAGGGAGCGTGATGTCTCCTTGTTCTTCTTTCTCAAGAGTTCTTCGGGTATTTGAGTCTTGTGGTTCCACACAAATTTTAGGATTATCTATTCTGTTTCTGTAAAAAATACCATTGGCATTTTTTTTTAAGATTTTATTTATTTATTTGACAGAAAGAGACACAGTGAGAGAGGGAACACAAGCAGGGGGAGTGGGAGAGGGAGAAGCAGGCTCCCTGCCGAGGAGGGAGCCTGATGTAGGACTCGATCCCAGGACCCTGGGATCATGACCTGAGCCGAAGGCAGACGCTTAACGACTGAGCCACCCAGGAGCCCCCCCATTGGCATTTTGATAGGGATTGCATTCAATCTGTACCTTGCTTCGGGTAGTATGGAGATTTTAACAGTATTAATTCTTCCACTCTATGAGCACAGAACATTTATTTGTGTCTTCAATTTCTTTCATTAATATCTTATAGTTTTCAATATACAGGTCTTTTACCTCCTTGGTTAAATTTATTCTTAGGTATTTCATTCTTTTTGATGCAATTTTAAATGAAGTTGTTTTCTTAACTTTACTTGCTGATAGTTTTTTGTAAGTGTAAAGAAATGCAACAGATTTTTGTGTACAAATTTTGTACCCTGCGACTTCATTGAGTTTGTTTTTGTGAGAGTCTTTAAGGTTTTCTATATATAATATGTAATCTGCATATTTTTACTTCTTCCTTTCCAATTTGGATGGCTTTTATTTCTTGGCTGATTTCTCTAGCGAGGACTTCCAATACCATGTTGAATAAAAGTGGTAGGAGTGGACATCCTTGTCTTGTTCCTGATCTTAGAGGAAAAGCTTTCAGCTTTTTACCATTGAGTATGATAACCACTGAGTTAGCTGTGGGCTTGTCATATATGACCTTTATGATGTTGAGATAAGTTCCCTCTATACCAGCTTTGCTGAGAGTTTTTATCATAAATGGATATTGAATTTTGTCAACTGCTTTTTCTGTATCTATTGAGATGATCAATATCTTCGGAAGGATCAATTTTTACCCTTCATTTTATTAATGTGGTGTGTCACACTGACTGATTTGTGGATGTTGAACCATTCTTGTATCCCTGGAATAAATCCAATTTGATCATGGTGTATGATCCTTTTAATGTATTGTTAAGTTCAACTTGCTAATATTTTGTTGAGGATTTTTGCATCTATGTTAAGCAGGGACATTGACCTGTAATCTTTTTTTGTGGCATCCCTGTCTGGTTTTGGTATCAGATTATGCTAGCCTTGTAAAATGTGTTTGGAAGAGTTCCTCCCTCTTCTGTTTTTTGGAAGAGCTTGAGAAGGATTCGTATTGATTCTTCTTTGAATGTTTAGCAGAATTCACCAATGATATCATTTGGTCCTGGACTTTTGTTTGTTGGGAGGTTTCTGATGACTGGCTCAATCTCCTTGGTAGTAATTGATTTGTTCAGATTTTCTATTTCATCGTGATTTGGTCTTGGTAGGTTGTATGCCTGTTTTTACGACTTTATCCATTTCTTCTAGGTTGTCCTGTTTGTTGGCATATAATTGTTTATGGTAGTCTCTTATGATCCTGTATTTCTGTAGTATCAATTGTAACATCTCCTCTTTTATTTCTGATTTTATTTATTTGAGTCCTTTCTCTTTTTCTCTTGGTGAGTCTAGCTAAAGTTTTGTCAACTGTGTTTATCTTTTCAAAGAACTGATTCAGTTTCATTGATCTTTTCTTTTGTCTTCTAAATCTCTATCTCTTTACATTTCTACTTCTGCTCTCATCTTTGTTATTTCCTTCTTTCTATTAGCTTTGGACTTCATTTGTTCTGCTTTTTTCTAGTCCCTTGAGGTGTAAACCTAGGTTGTTTGAGACTTTTCTTGTTTCCTGAAGTAGGCATTTATCACTACGAACTTCCCTCTTAGAGCTGTTTTTGCTGCATCCCACAAATTTTGGTATGTTCCATTTCCATTTTCCTCTGTCTCAAAGTATTTTTTGATTTCTCTTTTGATTTCTTCTTTGAAGGAATCCAATGATCAGTAGCATGTTGTTTAATCTTCACATATTTGTGAATTTGACAGTTTTATTCTTGTAATTGATTTCTCGTTTCATACCATTGTGGTCAGAAAAGACATTTGATGTAATTTCAATCCCCTTAAATTTATTAAAACTTTCTCGTGACCTAACATATGATCTATGTTCCATGTGCATTTGAGAAGAATGCATATTCTGTTGATTTTGGGTGGAATATTCTGTAAATATTGGTTAAGACTATCTAGTCTAACATGTCATTTAAGGCTGATGTTTCCTTATTGAAGGAAACATCCTGTCTGGATGTGCTCTATACCCATAACCTAAGTGGGGTACTGAAGTCCCCTACTATTATTGTATTGCCATCTATTTCTCCCTTTATGTATGTTATATTTGTTTTATATTCTTAGGTGTTCCTGTGTTGGATGCATACATGTTTACAAATGTTATATCCTCTTTTGGGGTTGGCCCCTTTATCATTATGCAATGCCCTTCTTTGTTCTTACTCTCTTTGCCTTAAAATATATTTTTCAGTATTTTATTCATTTATTTGAGAGAGACAGAGATAGTGAGAGAGAGCACACGAGCAGAAAGGAGGGGGAGAAGCAGACTCCCACTGAGCAGGGAGCCTGATGCAGGGCTTGATCCCAGGACCCTGGGACCATGACCTGAGCCGAAGGCAGACACTTAACTGACTGAGCCACTCAGGTGCCCCTGTTCTTACACTCTTTGTTTTAAAGTCTATTTTGTCTGATGTAAATATAGCTACTCCAGCTTTCTTTCAGTTTCCATTGGCATGGAATATCTTTTTCCATCCCTTCACTTTCAGTTCATGTGTGTCCTTACATCTAAAGCGTGTCTCTTGTAAGCAGCATATAGATGGGTCTGGTTTGTTTTTGTTTTTGTTTTTGTTTTTAATCCATTCATGCACTCTATGTCTTTTGACTGGAGAATTTAGTTTATTTACATTTAAAGTAATTATTGATAGGTATGTACTTATTGCCATTTGTTAATTGTTTTGTAGATGATTTTATAGTTCCTCTTGTTCCTTTCCTCTCTTGCTCTCTTCCTTTGTTGTTTGATTACTTTGTTTAGTAATATGCTTATATTCCTTTCTCTTTCTCTTGTGTATGTACTATAGGTCTTTATTTTGTGGTTACCATGAGTCTTACATGTAATAGCTTGTATCTATAACAGTTTATTTTAATTTGATAACAACTTAAGTTTGATTCCATTCTAAAGCTCAACATTTTTATTGGCAGCAGTCAGAACTCATGAGCCTTGAGATGATAGGAAAGACACACATAGCCTGCGGCTCTAATATAGGGCAGAAAGCAGATGGGGGGGCAGATTGGGCCCCATTCCCAGAACAGGTGGTGGAACGCCAACTCTCACATGGTCCAAGGCCATGGCCCCCACCTGCTGCCCATGGGGGAGTGACAGCCAACAGCAAGACCCAAGGTTCCTTCCAACCTGTGGCTACACAGGTGGCACTGAATGGCCAGCTGATAACAGGGGAGGCGGAAGGAAAGTTCTCATCAGAACAAGCCAACCTCTTCCAGGAGAGAACATGAGCTCTGGAACTGGTCAGACGTGGGTTCAACTCCTAGCTGTGCCACCTCCGGGCTCTTCATCCTTGGGCACATGGCCTAACCTCTCTGGACCTCAGGTTTCTCATCTCTAAGTCAGGAGCTATATTAGTATCCACCTCAAAAAAAAAAAAAATTTGTTGAGTGCTTTCTCCATATCAGGATGTTCTGAGGGATGGAGCCATGAACGAGACATGGTCCCAGTTCCCCTAGAGTTCGAGTCTAGTAGGGAGACAATGACAAATCAGCAAAAATAAATAAAGGCCATGTCTGTGGTGGTAGGTATTCTGAGGAGAATGAAATGTGGGGGGCTGGGGCGAGAATGGGAGTAACACATGAAGGTGGGGACCAGGGAGAGGGAAGTTCTGGCTGAAAGGGTACTGTCTGATCCAGTCTTAAAGGGTAAGTAAAAGCCAGCCATGGGAAGCCCTGAAGGAAAAGCACTCCACGTAGGGAGGACAGAAGTGCAAAGGTCTGGAGGCTAGAATGCTTTGGCTTGTTCAAGGAGAGGGAAGTCAATATGGCTGGAGCAGAGCCAAGAAAGTGCAGTGGTAGGGGATGAGGTCAAAGAAGAAACAACTCCTAAAGCTGAATTCACAGGTGACCCAGAACTTCCACTCCCGGGTATGGACCCCAGAGCAAATCCTGCACATGTGCCCCAGGAAGCTTGCACAAGAGGGTTACCAGCCCTGTCTTCAGCCCTCAATAGGAAAACCCCAGAAACAACTCAAATGTCCATCACGGCGAATGGATGAATATATGTAGGACAGTCGCAGGATGGAATATTAATCAGGAGTCAAAAAGAATGAAACACAGTGACATGCCACAGGGCAGACAATTTCTAGGAATATCGATTAAGACGAAAAAAAAAAAAACCAGTCCCAGAAAGTTAAATGCTGTTTAATACCCCTATTACAGAGTTTAAAACAACTAAAATTAAAAATATACATTTTAAAGAATGCAAATATTGGGTGAAAAAAAACTATAGAAAAAAGGCAAGCAATGGCATGAGGAGCCTAGGGTTCTAGATAATGGTTGACTCAAGCCTGTGGTGGGCAGCAGGAGGATGGGTTAGATGTTGCTACGAGTTCTAGCTTTGCTTTGGTCATTTTTGTTTTGTTTTGGCTTTCTTGAAGGTTAATTTTCATACAATAAAGTTCACCAGTTTCAACTGTAAAACTAGTGAGTTTTAGCAAACATGTACAGCTATGAAACCACCACCACAACTAGCATATAGAACATTTTCATGACCCCAAAAATTTCCCTCCCGCCTAGTTGCTCTCTATCCCACCCCCACACCTGGCCCCTGGCAACCAGTGGTCTGCCTTCTGTCTCTTTGGTCTCACCTTTTCTCGAATCTACATACAAACCGAAGCACACGATGCGTATCTTTCGTTTCTGGGTGTCTTTCATTTAGCATAAAGCTTTCAAGTTTCGGGGCGCCTGGGTGGCTCAGTTGGTTAAGCGACTGCCTTCGGCTCAGGTCATGATCCTGGAGTCCCGGGATCGAGTCCCGCATCGGGCTAACTGCTCAGCAGGGAGTCTGCTTCTCCCTCTCCCGCTCCCCCCTCTTGTGCTCTTTCTCTCAAATAAATAAATAAAATCTTTAAAAAAAAAAAAGCTTTCAAGTTTCATCTGTGTCAGTATGTTAGACACACTAACATATTATTTAAAATAACTGTATGTCTAACTAAATAAAAGTAGCCCACGAGTAGCCTAATGATACCTGAAACTGTGATGAGAGTATGTCATAGACTGAGGATTATTATTAATCCGATTCTGTTACTTGAAATCCAAATTGACAGAGAAAGAGAGAATAAGACAAAAAGAGAGATAGAGGTGAGTGAGAGCCAGACCCTGTAAGATCTCTCAGCAGGTCTGATAATAAAGACTTGGATCTTTATTCTAAGTATAAGGAAAAAGCCACGGGGCGAGGGGAGGCAACTGAGTAGGGCAAGGACCTAGGATCTCATTTACTCTTTCAAACAAATGTCTTTCTGGGCGCGGCTGACAGTGGAGGATTATGGGGTAAGAGTGAGGGGGGCCAACTGGAGCTATTTTCGTCATGGAAAAAAGTGGGTGGGGCCTGGGGTGGTGGAGATGGAAATGGAGAGACATGGTTGGGATCAGGGTATATTTTGGAAATAGAGCAATCTCTGAGATCACCTCCGTGAAGAATGAAGCACAGTGCCTGGCACTGAATCGGTGAACTTAATTCACATTAATTTGCAGAAAAGGGGCGCCTGGGTGGCTCATTCGGTTAAGCATCGGACTCTTGATTGTGGCTCAGGTCATGATCTCAGAGTGGTGAGATGGAGCCCTGCGTCGGACTCTGTGCTGAGCACGTGGAGCCTGCTTGAGATTCTCTCTCTCCCTCTCTCTACCCCTCCCCCCTCCCCGCCTGCTCTCTCTCTCTCAAAAAAAAAAAAAATTGTAGGGCACCTGAGTGGCTCGGTCAGTTAAGTGTCTGCCTTCAAGCTCAGGTCATGGTCCTGTGGCCGGGCTCCCTGCTCAGCGGGAGTCTGCTTCTCCCTCTGCCCCTCCCCCTTGCTCATGTTCTTTCTCACTCTCTCACTCACACGTGCACTCTCTCTCTCTGCCTCTCTCATAAATAAATAAAATCTTTTTAAAAAATTGCAGAAAAGACTTAGCACATCCTTACTGGCTGTTGGAAATAGCCTCCCCGCCCAGGACTAGCACTTAATAGGTGCTCAGTAAATGTTTGCTGATTAGGGCAAACAGGCTCCGCAGACTTTCCTGAGTAATCCCTGACGTTCCCCCAGGGCCCCGTGATCTAAGAATTGCCAGACTCCCTCCTGCTAGCATTACTGACTCAGTGTAGAGCCCTCCTTTGGGGCTCCTACATTTTGGAAGCAGGGGAGGAGGGCAATGCTCAGTAGCGTTATGGATTACTAAGGGCGGATGTCAGGCATGAGGCGGGCAGGTTTTCTTTCAGGAGTGTTCCCCCTGCCATCACAGCCACGATCCCGTCCACTGCTCCGGTAGCCTGGCCCCTGCAAAGAGCGTGGGAACAACGGGAGCAGCTGTGAAAATCCTTCAAACTGGGCTAAAAATAGCCATGGCCTCCCTTACCCCCAGTTCCCTATGGGTCTGGACATGTTTGTTTGCTCAGCTTTGGAGCTCAGAGCCATTCCCCAGACCCTGAGCTGAGGAAGAAAGACGGAAAGTCAGGGAGGCGGCAGGGGAGTGCAAGGGGCAGGTCCAAGGCGTCCAGATTCAGTCACAGAATGTCTGAAACTGAGCCTGCAAGATGATCTGACCCTTCTCTTCTTCTCTTCTTTCTGGCAGATGGAGACTTGAGACCCAGAGAGCAGTGAGGCCTGGCTCAAGGCCCCTGGTTGGTCACTGCTTGGCCTGGCAGAGAGTCACCGATGGTCTGGGGAAGGCTCCCCTCCCTCACCGAGCTTCACCCGATAAACCACCCAGCCTCTATCCTGCTGGCTTTGAGCAGCTCGCACCCCTCTGTCGGCCCTGCAGACAGACAGGCAACCCCCTGGCCCTTGGCTTGGCCCCGAGGGAGATGGGCCATCTCCCCCACACAATCCCTACCGGGGCATCTCGCCTTCCAGGCCCTGTGGACACTGTCAGCTATGCTGCTGTTGAACCTCTGGGGGCTTCTGGTCTAGGAGCAGCTGGAGCAAAATCCCCAAAGAGGACCCTCCTCCTAACCCCTGGGAAGGCCAAATCTCCATCCATTAGGCCTTTGCAAGCCATGTCCTGAATGGAAGGTGGACCTCTGCGTGTGCAGGAAAATATGGGGAATTGAGAAGGAGGTCGGGGGCGGGGGGTGCAGCTGGGGAGACTTTTTCTTAGGAAGAAGATGTTTCCATTATTTCTGGTTCCCACCTGATGGGGAGTTCCATGAAGGTAAAACTTTCTCTTATTCATCTTTGAAGTCCCAGAGGGGGCCTGGCACATAGTAGGTACACATTAAAAGAGGCAAAGAAAGAAAGAAAGAAAGAATGAATGAATGAATGAATGAATGAAGCTAAAGGACTCGTCAAATGCCTGACTCTTCCTACCCTGAAAGTGGAGTTGACCCTGACATTCATGAAGGGCACATCTGGAGGCCATCGCCTCTGTGTGTCCCAGAGATGCTTGGCAGTGGGGTTTGGATGGTGGTTCTGATGACCAGCCTTCTAGAGGATATTAGTAGATATTCCATGACAAATGGACCCACGGGAATGGAGCCCCATGAGGCAAGGGTTTTCGTCTGCTTTGTTCACTGCTGTGGGCTCGGCTCTCAGAACAGAACCCAGCGGGAACACAACAAAGAAACAAAGATCAGATGGGATCTGGAAACATGAGATCAAACAAAGTTCAAACAGTTCTTTCCTGCAGGACTTTTCAGAGCCTTTAAGGTGCCAGTGTTAACTGTTAATCCCACATAATGATCTTAAATCCAGACTCTGGTGCCTCATCACCTTGTAGTTCTGCAACGACCAGCCCCACCCCTATAAGATGGGACAGCACAACCTCAGGGAGGCCCAGGATCAGGCAGGTGCCCCATAACAATGGCGCCAAGAAGCCACCACTGAGGGGACCAGGGCAGAAATGGCATGTAGGTGTCTCTCGCCCCAAGGAAGCCACTGAATCAGCTGGGATGCGAGAAGACTGCTGGGCAATTGCACTGGCAAGTGGTGGGGACAGGGACAGCCTTCTTCCCACAGCCAGGGCCATGCCTTCCTCGGGCAGAGCCGGGGTGGGGTGGGAGAACCCCCTGGCCCCTGTGGGGGGGTGTGAAGGGGAGACTGGAGGGGTGAAGCTCCCTCCCTCCCCTGCCCTCCTGGCACATACACATGCAACAAGTCTTTGTGGAGCACCTACTGGATTCCAGGCACTGTCCCGGTCCCCAGCAATCCTTCTGCCAGGATGACAACTCGCCGCCGGCAGGGTAGCATGGCAGCAGGAATTCAGCGTCGGTCGGCTGGGTACTCTCCGTCTGCTCTCCGCCTGGCCCCACCCTGCCCCATTGGCTGGCCTGATGGATGATGGCATCAGCCGGCTCATTTGTCCTCTGGGTTTGGATCAGTCAGGGGAAGCTACCAGCAGAGACTGAAGGACAGGAAGAGAGAGCAGTTAGGGTGTCTATTTGCTAGCCCCCTTTCTGCAGGTTTGCACTGGCCGCATTCCTCCACCAAAGGCCCCGGCTCCCAGCAGGAGGCCTCCTTTTCCCAGGGCTACTTCCTCTGGGCTCCAAGAACCCCCTCCTCCCTCTGGCCCTTCAGGCCTAGGCGTGGTATCAGCTCCCCATTGTTGCCAGCCTTGGGGTGCCTCACCATCTCTTATTAGTTTCTCCAATCTTGCCTGCACTTCAATTAAATATTCCTCTATTACCCCTTGGGCTTGACCTCTGTTCCCTTCCCAGATCTTGGTTTCACTGAATGCAGCAGAGACCCCAAAGAGCAGTGCATAAAATTAAACTAGAAATGTATTCCCCTCTAACCACAAAATCCAAGCTCTCCTTGCAGCTTTGCTCTGTGAAGTCATCTGCTCTTTCCATCTCGAGGTTCCTAGAGTGTGTCCTCATCCACAAGGCATTTGTAAGGGGTTTAGTTGTGTCCCCCCAGATTCCGATGTCAAAGTCCTAACTCCTAGTACCTCAGAATGTGACCTTATTTGGACATAAGGTCATTGCCAATGCAATTAGCTAAAATGAAGTCATTTGGGTGGGCCCTACTCCAACATGACTTGTCCTTATAAAAGGGAAATTTGGACACAGAGACAGACAGACACAGAGGGGAGACAGCCATCTCCAAGCCAAGGAGAGGGGCCTGTAACAGCTCCTTCCAACATGACCTCAGAAGGAACCAACCCCGCTGACATTTTGATTTCAGACTTCCAGCATCTAGAACTATGAGGATACATTTCTATCGCTTAAGCAGCCCCGGTGAGCGACCCCAGGAGACTCACACGCACGCACGATGGCTCGTCTACCACACCCACGTTCCCAACAGAGAGAGGGAAGGGCAAGCGGGTGCTTTATCTTTAAGCACCCAACCTGAAATTTGCATACATCTCTTCTGACCAACGTCAGAAATCAGCACTTGGCCTCCCCTGGCTGCCCAGGAGCCTGGAAATGCCCTGTGCACAAGGACAACATCTGTTGCCATTAAAAAGAAAGGAAGAATGGGTAGTGGGGGCAGCTACAGGTCTCTGGCACCAAATGCCACAAACGTTTTCAGATGTGAGCAGCAAGAAGCTCTGTCTAAGGTAAACAATTAGGACATGTATTCTCTCACAGGACTTGACTTCGAGTCCAGAGGCAGGGGAAGCACAGGGGGAACAGCAAGGCTGGGGTTCGTTCTGGTGGCTCCGCCCTACACAGGCTGCTGGCTTCCTCCTCAGGCCGGAAGTCAGAAGGCTGTCAGTGTCTGTCATTGTCAAGCCAGAAAACAGAAATCTCAATTTCATTCAGGGAATCGGTTACCCAGGTGCAGGAAGTGTCGAGAAGCCAACAGGGAAGGTGGAGGAACCCAGAGATTAGCCAAGCTACTCCCAGGATGGAGGGATAGAGGAAGGGGATGCTGTTAGCTGGAGCTCAGGAGCCAGGGCTGCCCAGCCGAAGCTGGACCCAGCCCAGGCCTGTCCATCGGGAGCCATGGAGGAGGTATAGGGAGAGACCACCCTGATTTCTCTCTTCCCCCAGCCCTCCTGTCTCCCACCAGTGCCCCCCATTGGCTGAACCCAGCTGGAAACCAGCGGTCACAGGTACTGGGGAAATCCAGCTTGTAGGAATCCATCTCCCCATAGCCCCTGCTCAACCTCGACACTGAGAAATAAACCCAAGGCTGGAGCTTCCGCGGAACGGGAGGAGAAGGATGAACTGGAGGTCTCTGTAGGGAGGCGCCTCAGGGCAACAGGGGCCTTTGAAGGGTTTTCAATAAGAGAGCAACACGATCCAATGCATGTTTTCAAATTCTAGGTCTTTCTGACTGCTGAGCGGAAAATAGACTAAAGAGCAAGAATACCTTCTGAGAGACTAGCTGGGATTCTACAGAGGTTGTCCGGGTAACCAGGATGGGGGCCACGGATAGGCAGATGGCCAAGGACAAGGGAAGTGCGCAAGAAAGACGGAGCCTGGGTCTCATGGGGGAACCACGCAGGACACGCACAAATATGCCAGGCGACCCAGTTCGGTGTCCCAGATACACAGCCGCTGCACGGGGCTTGCACAGGGCAGGCACTCGCTCAGGGCCTCTGGTGAGCAGATGCTGCCACCACGCGCACGCGCGCGCACACCCACCCCCCCCCACCCCCCCCCCCACACACACTTAGCAGTGCCGCACGCGCAGTGGCTTGTCCTCACCTGGTTGCCGGCCAGCCCTTCACGTGGAACACACCCCTGAAGACTACATATTCCTAGAAGGCTTTCAGCCACAAGTAACCGATGACTCCATTCAAAACGACTTAACGGGCACCTGGGTGGCTCGGTCAGTAAAGCTTCCGACTCTTGGTTTCAGCTCAGGTCAGGGTCTCAGGGGCGTGAGATCGAGCCCTGCATTAGGCTCTGTGCTGGGTGTGGAGCCTGCTTAAGATTCTCTCTCCTCTTCTCCCTCTGCCCCTCCCCCCCAATCAATCAATCAATCAATCAATCAAATAAAAGCGATTTAAATGTAGAGCTTTTCGGGGCGCCTGGGTGGCTCAGTTGGTTAAGCGACTGCCTTCGGGTCAGGTCATGATCCCGGAGTCCCTGGACCGAGTCCCGCATCGGGCTCCCTGCTCGGCAGGGAGCCTGCTTCTCCCTCTGACCCTGCCCCCTCTCATGTGCTCTCTCTCTCATTCTCTCTGTCTCAAATAAATAAATAAAATCTTAAAAAAAATTTTTTTTTTAAATTAAAAATAAATAAATAAATAAAAATAAAATAAAATAAATGTAGGGCTTTTCTCACCTAACCAGGTGGGCTGGTGGGGGTGGGACACCACCATCGGCACGGTGATGACACAGCGGACCCAGGCTCTTAGGATCTTGCACTCCGACAGCCTAAGCCCACTGGCCTCTCCTCTGGGGTTGCCTCCTTCATTGTCCCAGGAGCAGACCCTGAGACAAGGATTTGGGTGCAGGTACTGGATTTAGGAGGGGACCCTGAGAAGCATGTGCTGGGAGCAGGGAAGGGAGACAGGGAAGGGAAGGAGGCCCAGACTAGGTGTGATAGTGGACAATAGAGGCCCGATCCCATGGGGAACTCTGGGAGGCAATGCCTCAGAGCCGTCCCATCTACATGTGAGGAGCCTGCGCGTGGGTCTTCCCACTTGTATCCCCAGAGAGGGGATGTGTGCACGGGTTTCGGTTACTCATATGCACAGCTCCAGCATGCCTTGCTCAGATATGTACACACACACCCCCTGCACACACCAGAGCGCACACGTATGTGATTCACGTGCATGCTAGAGAATATACACCTCCTCCCTGTTAAAACCAACATCTGGGCCTTAATCTATTGGGATGCTGTAACAAAATACCATAGAGTCAGTGGCCTCAACAACAAATACTTATTTCTCAGAGTTCTGGAGGCTGGGAAGTCCAAGATCAAGGTGTCAGCAGATCCGGTGTCGAGGTTTCGGACGGCTATCTTTTTGTATCCTCACGTGGCAGAAAGCTGCCGCGGACCTTCTTTTAAGAGCACCAGTCCCGTTCGAGAGGGCTCTACCCTCATGACCTCGTGACCTCTCAAAGACTCCACCTTCTAATAACATCACACTGGGGGGTAGGATTTCCACATAAGAATTTGGGGGAGACACAAACGTTCAGTTCGTAATAATCTCTCACGGCTTCTTGCTCTGGTCTTTGGCTTGGGCTGGGCAAAGGCTAGAGCATTAAGCATTTCTGATAAAAAGCCCACCCTTTGGAACCCCACCTAAGGTAGAATGGCTGGAGGGAAGTGAGGGAAGCCATGGCAGCCCCTCCCAGGCGGCAAGCTGAGGTTCTCCAGCCCAGGAGGTAATCTCTCAAGTTACCAGCAGGGGGTGCCCAAGAGCCGCGATCGTGTTTCAAGGGGTTTTTTGTGTGTGTGTGTGTGGGTTTTGTTTTTGTTTTTTTTTTTCTGGTCGGTTTCTTGTGTAAGGCTGTGTTGTCTCTGGGTGTGTTTGAGGGAGAAGAGAGGTCTCGGGAGTTCCTCACTGGAGCTGAGCTGAGTGTGATGGATGCACTCACCTCCAGTGCTAGGGATTGCCCCACCCAGGCTCCAATGCCTGGGCGGGGTGCTGGTGCTTATTTCATGTTAGACGAATAGCTGAGTAAATGGATGGAAGACTGGGAGAATAGAGAGAAAGAGGATGACTCAGGAGAAAAAGGCAAAGAGAGGAGAATCAGGAAGAAGGGTGAAAAGCAGACAGATGATGGTGGGCTCAGGGGAAAGAGAAATGCTAAGAAGGTAGGCAGAGGAGTCAAGGGTGGTGAGTGAAGGGGCGCAGTGCCTTCGTCGGTGCTTTGGCCTGGAATGTCTCTTCTCCCAGAGGCCCCCCATGCTGCCCGCCACAATGCTCCCCATCTTTTTTTTTTTTTTTAAAGATTTTATTTATTTATTTGAGAGAGAGAGAATGAGAGACAGAGAGCACGAGAGGGAAGAGGGCAGAGGGAGAAGCAGACCCCCTGCTGAGCAGGGAGCCCAATGTGGGACTCGATCCCGGGACTCCAGGATCATGACCTGAGCCGAAGGCAGTCGCTTAACCAACTGAGCCACCCAGGCGCCCAATGCTCCCCATCTTTCCAGGCCAGTTGGGGTTGGCACTTTCTTCAGGAAGGTCTCCCTGAGCCCTCAGTGGGGATCTGTCCCTCTTGCCTTTATGCTCCCACAGCTCTGGCAGATGCTACTTGGGACCTCTCTGGTCCATTAAAACATGGGTGGTGAAGTCAGACAGACCCAGGTTGGGTTTGAATTCAAGTTCAACCATTGCTGTGTGACCTTAGCCAAGAGACCTAACCTCTCTGCACTTCGATTTCCTCAGCCAGGGTAACACCAGTCGCTCCCTCACAGGGTTTTAGTGAGCAATTGAGCTAAAAAACACTTAGCACTGGGCTTGGCATATAGGGAGCATTGAACAAAAGGTGGCAATTATTACTCTTGCATTCCAGAGAGTCCCAACCTCAAATGATCTGTCTTGTTGTCAAGTTGTTTGCCTTGGGGCGCCTGGGTGGCTCAGTCGTTAGGCGTCTGCCTTCGGCTCAGGTCATGATCCCAGCGTCCTGGGATCGAGCCCCACGTCGGGCTCCCTGCTCGGCGGGGAGCCTGCTTCTCCCTCTCCCACTCCCCCTGCTTGTGTTCCTGCTCTCACTATGTCTCTCTCTGTCAAATAAATAAATAAAATCTTAAAAAAAAAAAAAAAGTTGTTTGCCTTGACTTGGGTTCAGAAAATATTGTCATCAAAATGAATAGTGAGCACCACTGGTTAATGCTTGTGAGCTCCCTGAAACGCTCATCTGTGCTTAGTTCATTTTTTCACATGTACAAGATTATCTGTTACAGTGTCCCTCGAAATAAAACATAACTGGAAACAACCTAAATGTATATTGACAGGAGAGTGATGAGTTGCGGTATATTTGTAGAGTGCGATACTAAAGAGTGAAAATGATTGAACTAGAGCTACATGTATCCACACGGATAGATCTCAGAAGCGTTTCATTGAATAAAAAACAAATTACAGAATAATGCATTCAGTATCTTGTAATATATATATATATATATGCATTTGAAAACATTGCAAACCGATGATATGCCATATGGCAACGTGTGGGAACAGAACAAACAGGAATAGCAATGATCATGAGAGATCAGGATGGTGGCACCCTCCCAGAAGGGAGGGAGCGGTGTTGGCAAGGTCTTCACATGGCTCCAACTGTATCTGTAAGTTTGTTTTTTAATTCCTTGAATACAGTATGAGACCTTCTCTGTTTCTATCTTCACAACAACCCTGAGCATGAAATATGAGGAAGAGGCTCAGGGAGGCAAGGTAAAGTGTCCATGCTTACCCAGCCTCCTGGAGGCAAAGGTGGGAATTGAACCCAGATCTCCGGATCCCAGCTGCCCTCTCTGTCAAGCAGGCTGCTTGGGTTTTTTTGTTTGTTTGTTTTGTTTTTTTAAAGATTTTTATTTATTTATTTGAGAGAGAGAGAATGAGAGAGAGCACATGAGAGGGGGGAGGGTCAGAGGGAGAAGAAGACTCCCCGCCGAGCAGGGAGCCCGATGCGGGACTCGATCCCGGGACTCCAGGATCATGACCTGAGCCAAAGGCAGTCGCTTAACCAACTGAGCCACCCAGGCGCCCAGGCTGCTTGGGTTTTTACTGAACTGCTGGCAGTGATCTCAAGGACAAAAAAAAAAAAAAAAAGTGCCACAGAGCTGGGGCAGAGCAGCTCAACTCTGCTGGACTGGACAAGGAGGATGGGCCCTGGCCCACTGGGCTCAGGGCTTGGCCCGTGCCTGGTAGAGGTTTGAGCCCAGGCCAACTGAGAGGAGGTTTCCCACCTTTCCATCCTTCCTGGTGCTCTCCTGGTTGGGTCAGATCAGGGCTAAAGCCAGCCTTGGGTAGGGTCTCTGTAGTGGGAGGTAGAGGCCTCCTAGTCTCTGAACTGGCTCTTCTGCTCCCACAGCCTCCCCCATTTCCCAGCAAAAGCAACCCAGGGGCACAGGCGGGAAGATCACCACCAAGGGGCCTCTAGTCCTGAGGACACTCCAGGATGCCCAACCAGGACCTCATCCACAGACTCCAAACCCTCTGGGGGCAGAGACATTCCAACTATTCCAAAACAGGGCCTGGCACTCATTCCTTCCCCCCTTTCCTCCCTCTCCCCCTCCCTCCCTTCCTCTCTCCCTTCCTCCTTTCCTCCCTCCCATCCCCGCCCCCCTTCCTGCCTTCCGAAAACCTACAAAGTAGTAGGGCCTGTGTGGGTCACTGGAAGACGGGTATGCGAGACAGACCCTCATTTCCAGGGGCTCAGGGTCTGCTTGGGAGGTCAGATGTATAAACAGATAAGCACCTGATAGACATTCAATATGTGTTTGGATCCAAGTGAATGAGACTGGCCCATGTGGCCCAGAGAAGGGCAGTGATCGGCTCAGGTCACACAGTGGTCCCATGGCGTAACTGACACTGGGGCACAGGACTCCAGACACGGTCGAAGCTCCTTCTACTGCATCCCACCTCTGCTGTGTGTTTGTTTTTCAAGTTGATGATTGTGAAATATTTCAAGTATACAAAAAGTTTCAAGAATGGTATCATGCCAGGGCACCTGTCTGGCTCAGTCGGTGGAGTATGTGACTCTTTATCTCAGGGTTGTGAGTTTAAGCCCCATGTTGGGCATGGAGAGCACTTAAAAATAAAGTCTTCAGGGCGCCTGGGTGGCTCAGTTGGTTAAGCGACTGCCTTCGGCTCAGGTCATGATCCTGGAGTCCCGGGATCGAGTCCCGCATCGGGCTCCCTGCTCGGTAGGGAGCCTGCTTCTCCCTCTGCCCCTCCCCCCTCTCGTGCTCTCTCATTCTCTCTCCCTGAAATAAATAAATAAAATCTTAAAAAAAAAATAAAGTCTTCAAAAAAAGGAAAGAAAGAAAGAAGAAAGGAAGGAAGGAAGGAAGAATAGTACCATGCCTCTTAGGAACCCACCATCAAGCTTTGTCACATCTTCCCGTGACCGCAGGTGCCTCCCTTCCCAGCCTGAATCAAATGCTCTCCTTGCTTCCTGGGACATGTTTCTTTTGCAGACCCCATGTACGAGCTTCTTTAAACAGAGGCTGTGAGGTGTTTTCTGACACCAGCCAATTCTCTGATACAATTCGATTCATTTCTGGCACTTTCTATCTGGTACTGGTGCCCACCAGTTAAAGGGCTCTGTTCCGTATGACTGTGCCCACTTCAGACAAAATCCTACCACCCCCTTCCTCTGGTTTGATAATTTGCTAGAATGTCTTGCAGCACTTGGAGATACACTACTCATGTGTTTTGTTTGTTTGTTTGTTTGTTTAAAGATTTTATTTATTTATTTGTCAGAGAGAGAGGGGGAACACAAGCAGGGGGAGTGGCAGAGGGAGAAGCAGGCTCCCCGCTGAGCAGGGAGCCCAATGCGTCCCAGGACCCCGTCATCATGACCTGAGCCATAGACAGACACCCAATGGATTGAGCCACCCAGGCGTCCCAAACACTACTCATGTTTACCAGTTTATTATATAAAGATTCAGATGAACAGCCAGGTGAAGACATACATAGGGTGCACAATGTAAAGACTCGCAGATGCCATTCATGAGAATGGCAGGTCTGGAATGGCCAGTAGAGACCGTTCAGCAGCCCCTTCTCCTTCTCCAATTGGACAAACTGAGGCCCAGGCCATGCAGCAAGTTAATAACACAGCTGGGCCTAGAACCCAATTTCCTCGTCTGTCAAATAATGAACAGCCGGTATTTATTGAGAGTCGCCCACATGCCAAGGGATCAACCTTGGGGGGCAGGTGTTCTTAGGATGCCCCATTTAGAGATGAGGAATCTGAGGCTCAGTTAAGGGAAGGAAGCTGCCCGAGGTCTTACAGCTGCTAGAACCAGCACCGGGCAGGAGGTCACCGGGAAATTGCTGCTGTCTGGGAACACAAGGTTTTTGCCTCGCTCTGGAATTGAAAGGATCTACGTCATCTAAAGCAGAGTTACAGGAAGCAAGAAATTGTCAGCAGCTGCTTCCACATCCCAGTGGGGGCAGGAGGAGGAAAACCCCTTCATATGGAAGGTGGCCTCCCCCCACCCCAGCTGAGAATCAAGGGAGCAGCTTTGTGGGGTACAGCCAAGAGCCGGAAATGTCAACCCTGTCATCAGCAGCCTGAGGGGTGGAGGAGCAGTCTGAGGGGGGAGGCCGGGGGGGGGGTGCCCCAGAATGGGGGGAGGGGAGGAGGTGAGCCGGAGCAGGGTCTCCCACCAGCTTCATGGTGGGAGCCCTGAGCCTGAGCAGAGAGGAGGCCAATAGACGTGAACTGAGTCATCACCATTTATTCCAGGTGGGCTGCCTTTCATCCCATGCTGGGTTGTCACCCTTCTGTCACCCTGTGCCTTTAGGAAAGTCTGTCACACACAGTCGCTGTGTGTCTGTGATGGTTGGGGACACGGATAAGGAGGGACTAGGGGTCATGGTGGCCAGGCGGGGCGGGGGGGTGCCCCTGAGAAAAAGTGACAGCCAGAGAAGGTGGGGGAACAAGGGGGGGTCTGAGAATTGGACCCAGAGGGAGTGGTGACAAGAGACCGCAACAGCCTCCTGGGTTCCCTCAGAAAAAGTGGGAAAGGCTCCACACTTCCCACGGCACACGGAATGGAGGTTTGAGCTGTCTTATTTGATTATTACAGGAAAAGGTACCCCAGAAGGCTGGAGGGCTTGGGGGTGCACCTGTTACCTGTGGAGAATGCTCAGCACGGTGTCTCCACTCAGCGAATGCTTCATCAAGGACAAAGTGATGGTGGCCCCAGTGGCAGGAGGTACCGCGGTTGACAGGCAGATGGGAGCCAGATTGCTTGGGCTCAGAACCTTGCCCGTGTTCCTTTAGGTGAGTTACTTCACCTCTGCCCTTCAGCTTCTCATCTGAAAAATGGGGGTGCTAGTCCTATCTACCTCATAAGGTCGGAATGAGTGATAAATGAGTGAATGCGTATAAAGCACTTAGCACACTATCATGGCCAGCTTCCCCAGAGAAACAGAACCAGTAAGAAGAAATACAGAGATGTCTTAGCCTATGTTCGAGTTATAATACCAAAATTCCACGGACTGGGAGGCTGAAAGTAACAACCATTTATTTCTCACAGTGCTGAAGGCTGGGAGTCTGAGATCAAGGTGTTGGCAGCCTTGGTGTCTGGTAAGAGCTTGCTTCCTGGGGCACAGAAGCACTTTCTTGCTGTGTCCTCACGTGACGGAAGGGGTGAGGATGCTCTCTGGGGCCCTAGCTCCATGAGGGCTCCACTGTCATGATCTACTCATCTCCCAAAGACCCCACCTCCAAACACCACCCCATGGGGGCTTAGGTTTCAACATACAAATTCTGGAGGGACACAAACTTTTAGTCTATAGGTATATAAATATACATGTGAAGAGATTTATTATTAGTATTGGCTCATGCAATTACGGAGGTTAAGAGCCAGGAAAGCAGGTGGTGTGGCTCAAAGGACTGAGAACCAGACAACCAATCGTGTAGATGCCAAGCCAGGTCTGAAGGTCTAAGAACCAAGACTGATGGATCGCTAGCCCAACTCAGGCAGGCAGAGAACAAATTCAACCTTTTCTGTTCTATTCTGGCCTTCAACAAATTGGATAATGTTGCCCCACACTGGGGTCTGCCTTCCAGAAACACCTTCACAGACACACCCAGCAATAGGTTTAACCAGCCATGTAGGCACACCCATCCAGGTGCCCCAGCCAAGGTGACACAGAAAGTTACACACACAGCTGGGACACAGTACGCACTAGATCCATACGGGCCGTTATTATTATTATGGTTTTATGGATAAGGAAGCAGGGGTTTCACACAGCTGCGCTGGTAGGCTGCTGAGCTGGGGCTCAGAAAAGACACACACACAAAGAAACACACCTGATGTGTTGCTTTGCCAATTCCCGTGATGTAAGTATTCCCACCATGGCTGATTTCAAGCTACCAGCAGTTTAACAACCCGTTCCCCAAATTCTGGAATATTTAACAAATCAGCTCTGTGAGCCAGTCCGAGCTGACCCCAGCACGCCCCTGCTGCTCCCCCCGCAGCCTGCAGCGCATGAGGGCCTTTCACAAACATTAGCTCGTCCTGCAAGCCTGTGAGTCTACAAGGTCTCCTGAGAACCCTCCTTGCCCCTTTTACAGAACAGCAGATGGAGGTTTGGAGAAGTTCAAGCACTTACCCAAGGTCACAGCATGAGCCAGTTACTTGCCGTCCTACCTTCCTACGTCTTCTCCCTGCAAGGTGGTCGATAAACCTACATATGGCCATGGTCCCCACCTCCCTTAGAGGGAATTTCCCAGGCCCCATGAAGACAGGAGCCCTATCCTCTCCCACCTTGGCTGCTCTACCCTCAAATTCCTAAGGTGGCTTGGCAGGAGGGAAGTTCTTGTTGGCTGGGGTTCCTGTCAAGCCACACCTGCCCCGATGCTTCTGAGCTCAAATCCGTCCCTGCCACATGTGGGCTTGGGGAAGGCTGTTTTGGCAGCTGGTGAGCAGAGGGCCTTTATCCTTGAGTTTGCTGGGGGATGGGGGTGTGTGACTCACTGTTCTTGGGTGGGTGAAAGGCTGTAGCTAATGGGAGGGCCAGGACCCGGCCCAGGAAAGACTTTTCAGCCCCGCAAGCAAGCTGGCCCCATGCCAGGTAAGGGCTCAGGTGAGTCACACTGCTAACAGTGGCCTGAGGCTGGGCACAGACGTCCTCCAGGCAGGGTGGGACAGCCAAGAAAGTTTCATGGCTCTTGGCTCTTGCTGTCCCCTGGACTAACGTGGGGTCTCAAGCCAGCAGCTGCTGAGCTCACACTCGGGGCTGCCAAGCTCCGCTTGCTCCTTATCTTTGATGCTTCCAGGAGCCATGCAACTGAAAGGACATGGGAACACCCGTCCCACCACCTCAGGCCCCAGGGGAGAAGGATAACTGCTGAGTGGCAGGTGCGGGGGGTAGAGGGGAGTGGGGAGTGGTTAATAAGCAGCATATGTGCTAATGGGGCAGGGTCCTCAGGTCTCTGGAGAAGGAGGCTGTTCCCTCCATTCTGGGGTAGCCCAGAGGAATGAGATGCTCTCAAACTCCTCATGCCTGGGGTAGAGAAAGGGCCCCTGATGGATGTGGTGGGACACAAGAGGGGATAGGTAGAACTACTGGGGTGGGAGATAGGGGGATGGGGGGGAGGGGCAAGGGATGATGGAAAGCCCAGCTGGTTTGGTAATGGAGCTAAGGAGCCAAGGTTGGAGCTGGACCCGGTGGGGCGAGGGTGGGGGCTGCTGTGGCTGGGGACTGTGCGGGGCACCCACCCAGGACATTCTGAAACCCTGACATTCATCCCTGCAGTGCTAGGGAGGGAAGAGGCCGCCGGGCTTGCTGAGTGGTGGAGCATGGGGTTTGGTGGGGGACAGGGCTTCAGCTGCCCACGAGCCTGCGTCTCCAGGTTGGACCCCTCCCAACTCCGCCCAGTTCCCAGGGTCACTTACTGTGTCCTCACCGAGTGAGAGGAGTGGCCCCTTCTGGATAGAGCCAGAACACCAGGTTCTAATTCTGATTGCGGGTGAGCTTGGGTAAGTCTCTTGCCCTTTCTGTGTTTCAATTACCTCATCGGGAAAACCAAATACCTACCTCTCAGGGGTGCTGTGAGGTTTAAATGAGAGGGTGGAAGGTCCTGGCGCCTAGCAGGTGTTCCACCCATGTCAGTCTCTTGGGGCTGGGGCTGGGCAAGAGGTAGGGACAGGCAGCTTCCCCATACCCTCCTCCTCATGTGTCCTCATGCTTGGAGTCAGCTGGACCCTGACCAGCCGGCCTAACTCAAGACTGGACCCTGAAAGCCCAGGATCTAAGGACAGAACCTCCCCTCCCCACCCGGGGAAAGGGCTTTCAGTCTCCTTGACCCCACTTCTGGCCCTAAAGACCTCTGCAGCCCCCAGAGTACTTAGAGATCCCCTGGAGTTAGGGAGGCCAGAGAGGGACATTCTTGATCTTCTGGGACGCAGCCTGACTTTCTGGGAAGATGGAGGAACAGCACATTCCTCCTAAAATAATTGTCCTGGAGTTATTTCCAGAGGCTCTTAGTGCCCAGGCCAGAAACAGCCAGTGATCCCAATGCCTGGGTACCTTCAGGACAAACGGGACAGAGGCCCCGCCCTCTCGCTGGCTGCCTGCCTGGCCCCCAACCCAGAGCAGATCCAGGCCAGGCTGAGGCCCCACAAGGGAACTCTTAACACCACTTCCCTGGTCCACTGAGTTCCCCCACACCTTTCTTCCTCCTTCTTGGGGGCCCTCTGATCTCTCCTCTTGGCTCCCCATTTCAGCAACGATAACCACCCCACCCCAGGACCAAAAGGCTCACTGGCTGTGGGCTGGGGAGGGCCCACGCAGAGATTTCCATGTTACAGCACTTGATGATCCTGGGTCTGGTCATTCAAAAAACACTGGATTAAACCCAGACTGGAGAACCCTCTCCAGAACGATGTGCTCATGCTCTTCAAACATGTCCAGGTCACAGAAGACAAAAAAGGGCTGAAGAACAGCTCCAGGTTGAAGGAAACCAAAGACACCTGAGAACGAAGGCCACACGTGCTCCTGGCTTGGATCTTGCATAGGAAGAAGAGTTGCCATGAAGAACGTCAGAGGGGCAATCAGCAAAATGTGGATGTGGACCGTATAGTAGATGATTATACTCTCCCACGGCCCAACGTCCTGTATTTGGTCATTGTAGTGTGGAGGTGTGAGATGTCCGGGATGTCCCTTCGTCCTTGGTGTGGGGACTATTTCATGCCGGGCCTCGCAGATGTGATCTGTTCTTCTCCCGGACCCAATCATGTTCTGCCAGATCCTGGGTCAGGCCACGAAGCATCTGAGCTCCATCCTCCTCTTCGTCTTTATTGGAGAAGGGGATATGGGAGCAGAGCTGTATGTCTTGTGTTTGGTATTATTCGATCCAGATGTCAGTTGGGGTAGGAAGCATAACCCAGAACGCTGGAACAAACGGGGTTCCCGTGATCAGTACAAGTTCTACTCAGTGAATGTAGATTACAGCAAACGAAAGAAGGTCCAGACTTCTAAATGAAATGTTTTACTAAAAAGCTGCTTAGAATGAAGGTCTTCCAGAAACCATCCGCACAACTTTCCGCTCATCCAGGAAATATTTCCCCTCTAAATGCATGAAATCATGTTGGTGCATCGTGTTGGGGTTTACACGGATTAATAAATATCTAAAACTTGAAAAAAAAAAAAAGAAAAAAGAAAATGTCTCTGTTCGTTCGGCATGTAGGAGATACACCCCCAAGTGTTCAGGGCTAAAAGATGCTGCTGTCTGTAACTTCCTCTCAAAATAATAATAATGTGTGTGTGTATGTGTGGTGATAAACATGGCAAGAGCATTAATACTTTGTGGATTTGGATGAGGACTACATGAGAGTTCATTGTCTTACAAGTTTTCAGGAAGTTTGAAAATTTTTCAAAATAAAAAGTAAAACTGTATATATTTTTTTTAAAGATTTTATTTATTTATTTGACAGAGAGATAGCGAGAGCAGGAACACAAGCAGGGGGGGTGGGAGAGGGAGAAGCAGGCCTCCCGCGGAGCAGGGAGCCCGATGTGGGCCTCGATCCCAGGACCCTGGGATCATGACCTGAGCCGAAGGCAGACGCTTAACGACTGAGCCACCCAGGCGCCCAAAACTGTATTTTTAATATTTGAGAGAAGGACATGACGGAGGGAGGCTTTTCTTGGCAAATACGTCCTGAGTGCCCCCTAGGGACCAGGGCTGGGTAGAGGGCATGGAGCTTCTGAGATTTGCTGGCTGAAGAGTCCTCAGGCTCTGGCCAGAGCCCGCCGTGTAGGAGATACTCTATGCCAGGTCGCTGACCTCAGCGAGGAAGGAGAGACCATGCAGTTATGCTCAAAAATGGGTTACTCGAAGTGACAGCACTCTGGGGAGGCTCAATATGTGTTTGCTGAGCCAGTGAGAAAAGAGAAGTGACTGATGCTGACCACGGCTGATGGGAGCTATATCAGGACCAGTATAGAACTTCCTGACTCTCTGCATAATTAAACACCAGAAAAACAACAAGGAACACTGGAAAACATCCACCCCAGTCTCGTTGTAAAAATAGGGCCCATCTGTCCTGGAGGGCTTAGTGTGGTGCGGGCCTGGAGGCAGGGGCCTGGCCAGGATGACCTCTGGAGGCCCCTCCCAGCTCTAGGATTCCATGATTCTATGACATGGCCAGCAGTCTGGAGTGGTGGCATGAAGGTATCCCCCGTGGAGAGCAACAGGAGGGCTAAGTCATCTACCTCCTAAAGACAGTTGTGAGCGTGGGAGAGGGCCCTGATGGCATATGGGGCCCAGCCAGCCAGGAAGGGAAGGGTGGGGCACTGTGGGGGTCAGCCCTCAGTCACCTCCTGCATTTCCGGAGGAGGAGACAGGGTGGGGTTGGACCTGGAAGGAAAGAGTCAAGGGTCTGTACATTCCACTCGGTTCAGACCCAAAGGACAAGGGCAGCTGAGGGCCGTGGGCTGGAAGAGGAGCAGACAGCTGTTTTCTGGGTGGGACAGGCTCAAATACTGCTCTGTTCTCACTAGGCAGAATTGGAAAATGAGCTCAAGCTGGCAGTACTGGGGGAGAGAAATCAGGCCTTCCCTCTGGTTGGGGGTAGGGGAGTATTGGGGAACCAGGGGACGATGGGGACAAGGAGGGGAGGACTCCACTGCCCTTGGCTGGGACAGGAGATGGGGTTAAATGGACTGAGCATCTTCTTGGCCTGGGCAGGCCTTAGTCTCAGTGAAGCGCCCACATTCGGACCACAAGGAGTAGGAATCCCAATGCCCCCTCCTCTTGTGGAGTGGATGAAGAGACCCCAGATATCAAGACCAGATATCCTGGAAGGCTGTGACCTTACAAGGGCAGCCCCGTTGGTAGACTTGTCATACTACCTCTGCCCCTCTCATTTGGGATTCCTAAAGTCAGGATCAACTTAACTATGGGGTTTAGCAAACACCCCTGTCCATCTGGTTCTCCCCATTAGGGCCCCCATCCAGCAGGCAGAGCAGGTGTGGGGAGAACTCCTCCTTAAGAGACTGTGAAGAGGGCCAGAGTCACCCCGACATAGCATTGTCTTTCAGGGGTCATCAGACACACCCAAGATTGTACCTTGGCCCCACCACTTACAAGCTTGGAATCTGAGGCAAGTCATGTAATCTCTCTGAGACTGAGTTTCCCCATGTGTCAACCAGGAATAGAATAATGCCCACCTCCTTGATTCGGAGCAACAATTATATGCAAGACAGAACCAAAGGGCCAGGCGAGGAGAGAGTACATATAGTATTACATCACTTCCCAGATACATTTTTTTTTAGTATCAGGTGCATTGTGTTGTTGATGATTAGCTATTTAATATTACCTGGAAAGAAGGTCTCTCTCTCGGTGCTTGGAATTTCCCCATTAGAGATTCAGTCCTTGGCTTTTGTGATCTTCTGGAGTCCTTGCTTAAAAGGCAAATGGGAATTTCAGAATATGGGCAAGAGCTAAAGGAACAAGGAGACTGCCCCACATTTCCCTAAGGGTCCTCTGGCCTCGGTTGTTCCTGAGGTCTTGCCTTCCTCCCCATCTCTTGCTTTCCGAAGAATAAGATGTCTGTTTTCCAGTTTGAAAATCCCTGGGCCCAGGAGGAGGATGAGGAGTGGGAGAAGGGTGATGTTGGGGAGGCAGAGGGAACACATGCGGAGAAACGTGCAGGGAGGGGGGCATGGAGCCAAGTAGAGCTGACCCAGCTGTCTTCACCAGGCCCAGGTAGCCAGCCTCCAGGTGAGCTCACAGTAGTAGGTCAGTGCCACGAAGCTCATCTGCCCAGCAGGGATGATGTCTGGACGTCTGGTGAGCCGGTCCAACACTTCCAGCCACTTGAACCATGCCAACAATGTGTCCTTAGCCCAGACTCCAGGCTGGCCCCATGGCCCCAACGTGACCTGGGTCAAAAGTCTCAAGCGCCCCCACACCCCGAGGGGCTCGGCAGAGTTCAGTACCTGCAGCAGCACCTCCGAGCAGTCCGACAACCCCAGCTCCCCCAGACTTCCAGTGAGGAAAATCTGCATGGGCCGCCCCTACAACTCCACGTGTGTAGAGACCAGCCACCTCGCAAACCACCCCAAGGTGTCCAGGAGGCGCACCTGCCGCAGCAGCTCCCGCTGCCTGCTCTGTACGGATCGTCCCTCGGGCCTCTGTAGCCCCAGCTTCCTGGACCAACTCATCAAAGGCATCAACTACCTTGACAGATCCACCACCGCCTTCTATACCAACTGCCCCAGATCATCCCTGAGGCTGCCGAGGCTTGCCGCCAGCTACCTGGAAAGCGCCGCCAACTCCATCCACCTGGAGCACCCGGACCACTCGTTCCCCCGCAGTTACTCCAACCCCAGCACCAGCATGGCTGCCTTTGACAACTCCGCCAACACGTGCATGGTGCCGTCCACCAGGGGTGTCAGCACCCTGCAACGTGTGGATGAGCCTGCCAACGCCAGTTACTCACGCCAGCTTCAAAGCCGGAGACTCATGCCTGAGCTGCCGCAGAGGCCAGAGATGAAGCTGCCTGAGCTCCCCTTGTTCGGCAACGGGATCTTTTCCTCAGGCCATCTGCCCAAGTTCTGGGAGGCAATCTGCTCGGGCTGGAGAGCCCCCGAGCCCATCTCCAAACCCTGTAGCTGGTGGTAACATCAACCAGGAAATGGGTACGTGTCCATCAGGCTGCAGTTGTAGAAAATAAATGGTCTGTGGCAAAATGCTCCTTCCAAGGCTCTGTTGAGGGGGGTGGGGGGGACAGCCATTTAGATTGGGGGTTATAAACTCAATGACCTATAGGGCCAGGAGGGTGGAAGTTAACGGGTGAACTGGGCTAGGTGGAGAGGAAATACTTGGTCTAAACCCAGCTCTCCAAGGGGTTGTTGCTTTTTCAAGAGAAGCCAGGAATCTCATTTTTATATGCGAACAACAAATTCAAAAATGTCATAGTGCTCTGTGGGCCGAAGAAAAATACTTGCAGGTGGAATGTGAGGCCCACAGGCCTCAGTTTAGAATCCCTGGTTTATATATTGAATGGGTCACTGGGAAGTTTCCCCATGGGCAGAAATAGACTAGCTATCCATTCCCAATCCCTATTCCTCCTCTTGTGGTTTCAGGATTGTCATTGATGTAGATTTCAGTACTGCCCAATGTGAGCAGAAATAATGATGACGATGATGATGATAGTAATAGCAGAAATTCCTAGAGCACTAACTATGTGGCAGGCACTGTTCTAAGTACTTTATATATATTCTTCTAAGGATGTGGTTTTAGTGACCAAGGCTTAGGATGGATATAGAGGAAAAACTCTAGGATGGCAAGTGGGAGAGGCAACCAGGGATGGTTGCCACTGGAGGGCCTTGCCCTTCCTGGGAAATCTCTGAAGAGTGGTTCTGTCCAGGCCAGAGGAGGCCTGGAGGGTCAGAACGAGGAGGTCCTGAGTTTCTCACTGCAAATGTCTGAGAAAATGTTTCCTGGGCCATAAAGGGGGCCTCCAAACCTTCAGAGACTGAACTGATTTGTGCTGAGAAGTCAGACTCTACAAGGCGTCCAGCTCTCCACCATCCTGCTGCGTGAGGGACTATGGAGACTGGGATTCCAGCTGGTTCTACCACTAGCCTATCGTGGGACTTTGGGTACATCACTTTCTCTCCCCAGGCCTGTTTCCCCTTCAGTAAATGAGTAGGGTAGATTTGATGGGTTTAAGGGGCCCAGACGCTGATATTTCTGAGTCTGTCCTCCTAGACCCAAGCCAGGCCTGGGCTGAGAATCAAGAGTGCCCCCACCAACCCCTTGACTCTCCAGAACTCAGGCCTTCTGAGTCCTGAGGCAGCTTCACATTTCAGGCCTCAGGGCCATTTCTGTGTGGCTCTGAACTTCAGGCCCAGGCCCTTCTTGCCGGAGGTTTCCCGTCTCCTTGGAAATATGAGGGCCAACGGCAGGTCAGAGTATGGAATGGGGCTCACCTTGAAATAATGCAGAACCTGCAGTTCCACAAGATTCCATGACTCTTGGAGGGAGTGGCCTGCTCTGGCCCAGCTCTGTGGCCAAACAGAGAAGGTGGCAAGCCTGAATATCCCTACCATGAGGTCACCATGGCGGTCTCAGGAGAGGAGGAAGGAAGGGGGCATGGGGCCCTTAGTTTGCTGAATTCACCCCCACTTCTATTTCATCTCTGGAGAACAAGAGATATCCTCCCTGGGTCCAAAGCTCAGCATGCAGCACATTCCTTCCCTTGTCTCTTGCATCCCTTCCCTCCCGAGGGAGAAGACTTCGGCCTTTGTCTAGTGGGTCCTCAGTTCTCCAGTGACCCATTCCCCACATGAACATTTGTAGGAATACAGCTTATCAGAATCTACTTTGGCCCCACTCAAGAGAGGGTGTCCTGATTCTCAAATCCTCTGTCTGGCCACTCAAAGCCATCCCCTTCCTGCTCTAGGTCCATATTTGCGTAAGATTTGTCCCTGACTCTCCTGGAGATGCCCATCTCCAAAAGAGTTTAATTTCCCGTAACTGGAGTGTAAGATCCTTGTCTAGGACACTGCTCTTAAGGTCTCCAGTGTCTGGTCCAATTCTGGCTCACAATAGGGGCTCAGTTACTAATACTGATTATAGGGCCGTGTGCCCAATAGGTGCTCAGCAGTAGTAACTACTATTGTCTAAAGGATAGTTAAAGTGTCTTGCACACGATGGATGTTTAATAACAATTCATGATGGTGGCCAACATTTATTAAGCTCTTAACTATACACCAGGCATTGTTTTAAGTGCTTTCTACATATTAACTCATTTAATCCCCACATTAATCCTTCAAGGAAGATATTATTGTCCCTATTGTATGGATGAGAAAGCTGAGGCACAAAGAGGTCAGGCATAAATGTTGAGGATAAAGATGATTACAGTGCATCCAACACAGTGGCTCTTCTAAAACTGGATGGCAGGGTCATTCTAGAGTATTACGTGCACAGTAGGTGCTCAATAATTAACGTCATGATTATAACATCTTGTAAGTAGTAGGTGCTCTGCAAATATACACAGTGGATGGTAAATACCATTACAGAGCCCAATACACAGTCGGTGCTCAAATGAAGTTTGGCCATCGGTGGGGGGTTAGATTGTACGTGCAAGGGACAGGAGCTCTGTGTTTGGCCCCCAAAATTGCTTTTTTGCTTAGTATTTATTTACTTGGATACTCACAACTCACAAATCCCTTTCAGCAATCACTCAGCCCAAGTCCCGAGAAAGTAAGGCTCTTAGCTGGGGAAGGCTCTCTGTTCCACGTGGCCACGCAGAGGCCACAGGAAGTCCTCCGTGTCCACTGTTCAAGCCATGCATCTGCAAGGTCTGTGTAAACAGGAAGCAGCATGCTGGTGACAGAACAATGCCACGGCCCTAGTGTGCTGTCCAGCTTGTATACAGAAGAAGCTAGGTGTCCCCACAGCTGAGGGTGGCCGGGGAAAGTCCTTCACGCCTGCACGAGTACCCCATCATTTCTTGAGCTCCCATGCTATGTTCCAGGCAGGCCACCAAGGCCTGAAATATAAGCTCTCAGCCCTCTCTGCTCCCTGCAAGGCTAAGTTTTAGTACCCCATTTTGCAGAGGGGGAAACTGAGGCTCAGAAAGAAAAAGTGACATGCCCAAGCTCCTCCAGTGGGCACGTAGCAGAGCTGGGATTCTAACCCAGGGCTCTGACCCTCAGCCAATGCTTTTTCCGTCCAGATTGCTTTTTCTCTTAGTATTTATTGAATGGACTCCAAGAGAAAGAGGGGTAAATCTTGGTATCCAAAATACACAGTAAATTAGACAAAGCAAGGGTGGTGTTTAACTCCAGGGGTTTGGGCTGCCCCTCAACACCAGTGTTCTGAACAGGGTAGTGTTAACCTGGAATATGCTCTCTGGGAAATCAGAAACAAAGGGAGAAATTTCCTCAACGGTCACCTGTGGTCTCCATTGCCCAATCCACTGGTCCCTGCATCATTGGGTCGCTTTGGGGGTAGGTGTGTGACATTAGAATTATTTTTGTATGGTTAAAAAAAATCTGACGTAACCCTTTTCAAACAGATAATGTGATACCACCATTCTATGATTCCAGAAAATACATGCGTATTGCCAAGGTGCATGCTGGAGCAACACACCGTCCTACTCTCAACCCTCACTCCCGCACCTACCTTTCCCCATCTCTGAGACTTAAGAACCTTGCCCTCCACCCCCTAACCCTCCCCACCCGCTGCTCATTCCCCAGGCCCACCTTACCCCTCACTGTCTTTTCTGTCTGCCCCTGACTGGTTCCGCTGACTCTACATGGGAAGAAGAAAACTAGAAGGGGGGATCCCCTCTCCCTCCCGAAACTGCATCCACACTGTCCTTTTCTAAGGTGAAATCTCAGTAGAAGCAAAGAGCCTCAGACGTGTGCCGTGCCTGAGTTGGTACCACCATTTCTGGCAAACTTAACAGCCTCCTGGGCCCCTCCCAACAGGGCAGGAATTTATGGTGAACAATTGAACAAAGCCGGGAACTCGAGGGAGAAGGCACAGGACATTCCAAAAGGATTTCTCTCAAGCTCCCAAAGACAACATGTGGGAACACTGCAGAAACCTCATAACCTAGCAAAGAAAAGCATGAAAGGGATGGAAAATCTGCCCAGGAGGAAGGGCCCTTTGGGCTGGAGGAAGGAACAAGGGGCCGCGGGTCAGGAGGCCAGGGTGGGAGGCCCTCCTCTGTGCCACTCATGACCCTCCACCTTTCTGGCCTCAGATCTGTGGTCCTTAAGAACTGAGGGAACCACAGAAGAAAACACAGGGATGCATACATATCCGTTCACAGCAATGCTTTATTCGTCACCACGACCTGGAAACAGCCCAAATACCCAACAACAGGATAGGGTTGATGAACGCTGGTGTGTTGAGGAGGCACAATACAAAATAATTATTAGAACTATGGTGAGCAAAGTCAATATGAGTGCAAGGGAGCTGGCCCACAAGTTGCTAACAGTTACCATCTGCAACGAGAGTGTGTAGCCAGTAAGTCTGTGCGCTGCTTCTAATACGGAGCCCGTATGGCAAGAAAAAAGTTGTCAGCGAGTGAAACGGAGTGCTTACCCATACAGTTGATTTACACCCTAAGCAAGTTTCTTATCGCATTGGGACTGCTAATAAACAGTTTGGGGACTGGCCCAGAGCCACAGAGACATTTGTAAGTAGCCTGGTCTTTCCTGACACATAGAACCGTGTTTCTGGAAAGAATGTTAGGCAGGAGAAGCAAGCCATGAACTGGTGCCCATGACAGTGATCCCACGAGGTAAAATGCACGTGTGTACGGTAACAAAGGAAGGGAAATGAACATTTATGGAGCACCAGCTATGGGCCCTGCACAGAAGTCTTCTTTCTATAGCTGAAAACAAGAGTGCGTGGGCAGGAATGTGAAGGGGGTGTATGGAGGCCATAAGAATTCCAGCCTGGCTGGAGGAGGGGAGCATGAGTGACAAATTCAAATTATAGAGACCATTTATGGTCAGCTCAGGAGCGAGCTCTGCGGCAGTATTTGCAAAGTGTGTTATGAGAAACACAAGTCTTATGAGATGTTAAAAGATTTTTTTCGTAAAAACAAATGGGCTCCTTTCTCAAGTATCTTGAGGAATGCTGGATTAAATAGAGTTGGGCGGGTGACTTTACTGGAGGAACTCTCAGGAACTTTCCTGTGTTGGTGTCCCTTGAGATGGCCAAAGTGTAAGAAAGAGCACAGAGTTCCCAAACTCCTTGAGCAGGGAACCCCTTTTTGAAGGAGCATCTCAGAGGGCAGGTGGTCCATGAGGCACACGGTGGGAACCCTGCCCCGGGCCTGGGCCCCAGGGTGGGAGCTCAGCAAGAAAGTGATTGATAATGGCCAGGGGTGGTGGGGAGATATCTGGAGGGGGCAGAGGGACCAAATCCAAGGCTATTTTCAGATAAGTCACACTTCTGCTTGGGCAGAGTGGAGAACCTGGGGGAGGCAGACTTGGATGTGGTCGAGAACGTGGGTTCTAGAGTCAGACAGACATGGATGTGAATCGTGGCTCTACCTCCTACTGACTGCGTGTGATCTAAGGCCAGCCACGTCACGCTCTGGGGCCTCAATTTTCTTGTCTTGAAAAGGGCAGTAACAAAATACTCTCACTTGCCAACTCCCCAGAACTGTGGTATCATCAAAGGAGATTCAGTGTTCATCCAACAGCAAGGGGAATTTATCTGCCCCGAGTACAAACCAGAAAGGGGACATTTACATTTTACTCCGTGCTTCAACCATCTTGGTCTTTCATTCAAGTGAAATTATTCAAATGCCAGCACCCTGCCAGGCACTGTGCCCTTCACAGAGGATGTAATTGGGAACAAGACAGAAGCCAGATCATCACGCTCCCTGCCTTTATTATGCCTCCTAATATATTTTTTAAAAGATTTGGTTTAGGGGCGCCTGGATGGCTCAGTTGGTTAAGTGACTGCCTTCGGCTCAGGTCATGATCCTGGAGTCCTGGGATCGAGCCCCGCATCGGGCTCCCTGCTCAGCAGGGAGTCTGCTTCTCCATCTGACTGCCTCCCCCCATGTGCTCTCTCTCTCTCTCAAATAAATAATAAAATAAAGTATTAAAAAAAAAAGATTTTGTTTACTTATCTGAGAGAAAGAGTGAGCGCGAGGAGAGGGGCTGAGGGAGAGGGAAAGCAGTCTCCGGGTGTAGCAAGGAGCCCGATATGGGACTTGATCCCAGGACCCTGGGATCATGACCTGAGCCAAAGGCAGACGCTTCACCAACTGAGCCGCCCAGGCACCCCGTAGGCCTCATACTATGAAATGATCTTCCAAATTATTGCAATTGTAAAAATGTTGAGAGAGAAGTTTGGGGGAGGCAGGTTGTGGGAAAGTACAGCAGGGGACATGACCGAGCCTGGGAGGGCAGGGAAGGCTCCTGTGGTAGCATGATCTAGCTAAATGCTAGAAGATAGCAGGATGAAGGGGGCTGGGTATTGGGTGGGTAAAGCACTCGAGGAGAAGGAAAAGGATGCGTAGAGACCAGGTTGGGGGAGGGATGTGGCTCGAGAAATGGGCAGGACTATATCTTGCCAGGCCTGGAGGGTCCTCTCCCTCTCCATAGGAACTTTTACTGCTTGCTTAGGCCCGTGTCCTCCTCTTCTTCACATCACCTCCAAGTTTCCTCTCTTCCATCTCCACCCCCTTTCAGTACCAATTTTCCTGTTCCACATTCTCACCCAAGGACATATCCTTACCCTGCCAGCATCTGTTTGCCCACACAGGCATTGGAACCTTTGTACAAAGTAGGTGTTTATTTCATAATTGAATGAAATTAATTAATTTCATAATTTCATAATGAAATTAATTAATTTCATAATTTCATAATGAAATTAATTAATTTCATAATTGAATGAAGGTGCACAGCAAGCCCATACGGTGCCTTTGCTCAAAGGAGCAAAAGGTTTCCCCCCCCCCAGGGCAGATATAGTCCCAAAGCCGGGCCCACTTGTCTGCATACTTTTGTTCAGTGAACAACCTACCCAACCATTCACTGCAGCTCGGAAGGAAGGAAGGAAGGAAGGAAGGAAGGAAGGAAGGAAGGAAGGAAGGAAGGAATGTGAAACAAGTGAGAAGCTCTGAGGCAGAGAAAAGATTTGGAGTGGAAGTGGAAGCCAGGAAAAGCTGAGTCCTGTCAATTTTGGAGTGGCAAACAAGATGACCCACAAACTCTGGCCACTGATTCCAGAAGGCACCCAACTCCTGTTTTGTAGAAGCCAGATTGTTTGGCTGCTCTTACCTATCCAAACTCTTGTTGTCTCTCCTTATCTAAGGCAACTTGTGCAAGACTTGAATTGTTTCTCTCCAAGAGGATGACGAGCACCCTAAGCTATGAGTACGTACAGCATGATTACAGGCGCCTCCAAGACTCAGCAAAGCCCAAAAGCCCTGCCTCTGCTTCTCCTCGAAGCCATATGAGGAGATAGCCAGGCCCTAGACAAAGCAACTTGAGAACATTTACTAAAGATATCAAGGACTGCAAAAGAAAACAGAGCTGGCCAAATCCTCAGGGTGGGTGGAGTTACTCTGGAAGACTTTCTAGACAGGCCGTATTTTTCTGCCCTCTGTGTCAGCCCAGCTCCTTCCACTCAGCTTTACCATCTCTCTCCCCAACCTCTTTTAGTAAGCAAGACTTATAGCTCGGGTTTAGTCTTGACCAGACATCTACAAAGGGCTGCTTGTTTCCCTTTTCCCTTTGCTCATGAGCAAATCGGCCAAGAAGCCAAAGCTCTGGGACTTAAAGGGCCCGAGGTGGGGAAAAGACACTGAGGCAGCTCACAAAATGTGATTTGTCACAGATGCTGACCCTCCACAGACAGGCAAGGCCTTGGAAAAATCCTGCCACCGAGGCTGGCCACCTGCCAACTCTGAAGTCAGTGGAGTTTTGTAGCCTTCTTCATCAGAGAGGGAGTTTCCCCAGCGCCAGGCTGCACTCACCCACCAGACTGGAGGTCCATGGGGTGAAGGCTGCATCTTGCCTTCAGATTAGGAGCAACACATTAGGTGCAGAAGCTGCTCCTCCAACAGACTAGAGCCCCCTGAGGGCACAAGTGTCCCCCTCTTCAGATTGGGAACTCACCCAGAGACAGCAGTAGGAGAAATGGTGCCCTTTATTGAGTGCTTCCTATGTGCCTGAAACTGTTCTTTAAAAAAAAAAAAAAACATATTAATTCATTTTAGTCCTCAACAACACTGTGAGAGAGGTCTTAGTATTATTCTCCTTTTCCTATTTTCTAGATGATGAGACTGAGGGATCAAAAGGTTGACTAATTTGTTCAAGGTTGCACAGCGAGGTGGTAGAGGCAGGATTCTCCATCAGACTGAGAACAACGTGAGGATAGGGACTATATCCTGCCCCTTGCCTCCCACCAGATTAGGGGTTCACTCAGGGCCAAGAGCAGACATCCCTCTTCTGTCTACCCATATCTCCCTGTTTGGAGCAGTTAACAGCCCTTACTCAGTGTTATGCCTGGCATCTGGGTTGGGGACAGGGAGTTACCCCTTAGAGCTCTGAGCTGGTCTCCCGGAAATATGCCCCACAGGGTGAAGAACCCAATCTTTTGGGAATGGAGCATCTATCTGGGATGGGGGTCAGGATGCCAGCAGTCTCTCAATTCCCCCCTGTGCCTGGGAGGCCACAGAGTGCCCAGGAGCCTGCAGGCCCCTATCACAGGGAACATGCCTTCCGGAGCCCGGCCTGGTGCCGCCCAGTTAGCTGGGCATTTCCTTCTGTCCACAGCTCACCTCACTCCTGGCCTCAAACCCAGCCCTGAGTCTCTGGAACCTAGCAACTCTCACAAGAAACAATGAAAACTTCAGGTTTTTTTCTCCTCCCTCTATCATTACTCAAAAGGTTTTCCTCTAAGCTACATGCACACACGCACACACGCCAGTTTTCTCTCCACCCATCAGCCTGGGTTGCCCTGGAAATTTTCAGGCAGAATGGAGACCTGAGCGCAGGCGGAGAGGCCCAGTGGCATGGCCAAGTGTGCGGTCTGTGGGTCTGTGTCAGAGGTGAATCATCAGGGACTGGGATTTCCCACCCAAGCATCTGTGACTGGGGCTTTCGTGGGGTCTGTGTCTGGGCCTGCGTGTGCGAGCTGTGTGTCTCTGGCACCCGGGCTGTGATTTATGTCCATCCAAGTTGGTTTGTGCGTGGTTTACAGGGAAAATGGTGCTTGTGAGGGCCAGTTCAGTTCACTCTCGAGTGCCCACTGTAAGGCGCTGTGGTTAGTGCGGGAGAAAATGTAAAAAAGACAGGCCAGCATGTGGGGGAGCGAATTATGTCCCCCTGTGTGTGAACGGGAAGCGCCTGTGCGGAATTTGTGTGTGAAAACACGTCCTGACGCTTCGGGTCTGGGGATTCATACTTGTGAGTCTGTGTAAAAATGCGAATAGGAACATGAGCCGCTGAGTGTGTGAAAGTCAGTGCCGGCTGTGTCACCTGCAGGGTGACACTTTGGAAGACTGATCAAGTGTGTGCCTGGGTGGGTGAAGTCTGTTGGTGTGCGCCGGTGGGGGGTGAGGGCGCAAGTGTGAAAGGTCGTGGGGAGACCAGCGTGGCGCGTGTGTGTGTGTGAGCGTCCCAGGTGCGCGTGTGCAGGCCTTGTGTGTGAGAGCGTGGGGAGCTCTCGCGGCCCAAGTGAGAAAGGGGGTGTGGGCAAGTGTGGGTTTGTGCGGGCGTCGCTTGGACGGGGAGGGGCTTGTGCGGGGGTCGCGTGTGCCGGGAGGGGCGGCGGGGGCCCGCGCGCAGGGCCCCGGCCCCGTCCCATCCCACACTCCAGGCCGGGTTTGGCGAGGAGCCGGGCTGGGCCGCGGCCCGCGCCGAGGGGGTTGGGGGGACCCAGACAAAGGCCCAGTTGGCTGCGCTGCCGGCTCGGGCTCGGGCTCGGGCTGGCGGCGCCTGCGGTCCGGGGGCGGGGCCTCATGCCGCGGGGCGGGGCGGTCCGGGGGCGGGGCCCGGGGGCCCGGGGGCGGGGCGGACGGCCGCGGGGGCGGGGCGGGCGGCGGGAGGGGTGGGGGCGGCGGGAGCGGGCCGCGCCGTCCCGAGGACTCCGCAGGCTGGCGAGCGGGCGACTGCGGGCGGGCGCCGAGCGAGAGAGCGAGCGGAGCCGGCCGGGCCATGGGACAGCGGGCGGCGGGCGCGCTGCTGCTGGCGCTGCTGCTGCACGGGCGGCTGCTCGCGGTGAGTGCGCGGGGCGGGGGGGGGCGGGGGCGGGGGACGCCCCGGGCCCCGCTCGCCGCGCCAGCCAACTTGGCTGGGACTCTGGCCCGGGATGGGGGCGCCCGCCAGGGACCCCGGGTCGGCACAGGCGGGCGCCACCCTCCGCCGTGGGGCTGTCCGGAGGGGCGCCCGGGGAACCCTGCGTGGGGCCGGAGGCGGGGCCGGCCCGCGTGAGAGCCCGTGGGTCGCCCGGCCACGTTGCTGAGTCTCCAGTCGCGCTAGGCATGGCCCGGCCTGCCATTCCTGGGGACCAGGCGGAGAAACTTCGAGCAGGGCGGGAACTCGGCCGGGCAAGGGCACCCCTTTCTGTGCCAACTTGGAAAGGGGGCATTCACTGGTGATGGGGAGCCTATCAATCCTCACTGGAACTTTACCAGGCCGTCCGGCCCCTTGGGGAGCTAGTAACCAGGCAGGCACAAGTAAAAATCCATTCCGGACACAACTGAGGTTTGTGTGGAACACCCACGGGCTCCGAAGTCCTACAGCCTAGGACTTGAATCCATCCCTGCTCCTCACTGAGTAGCTATGTGACCTCGGGCAAGCCCAAAGGGAACTAAAAATGCATGGTCTCAAAGTGTAGAGCTGGAAGCTGGTTGGCAGGACTGCATGGAAGGCGCGTGAAAGTGCCGGTCCGGGACCTAGGTCTGTTTCCTAGCTATCCTCTTCCGGGGTCCTCAAGTGCAGGGGGAGCCTGCCACCACAACCCACTTCCCTGCTCTGAGCTTGGATGGGCCCATGCAGAGGAAAAGAATGCTTGACCAGGGAGAGGCTCTGAGGACCTGAGTGAACTTGAGAAGGGCGGGGCAGGGTCAGTGGGCAGGCAGCTGGTGGCAGATGTGGGTGGGGGCACATCTGAGGAGCTGGGTCTGCCCTGGTGAACCACAGAGCCACCCCCACCGTCTTTGAGGTGGTCCTAGGCGGTCCCTGTCCCTACCCCCGCCCCCCACCCCCTTCTCAGAGCCAAGAGAGGGACTTTTCTCTAAGCCAGTGTTTACCCAGTGACTGAATCCCTGTCCTGGCCTGGCCCGCTGTCTCACCTCTGCCCTCTTGAGTCACTCCTGAACCCCCACCCCGGACCTGACCCCTCAGCTCTCTTGCCCAGCCCACCTAGAACCTCTCCTCCCCCACTCCCCATCTGCATAGGTTCCTTAATCCCCTCTCTCAGCCTCTCACCCCAGCAAGTCCAGCAGGGCCCATCCAGTTGCTTCTCAGTCTTGATCCAAACTTGATCTTTACTTTTCCAAAAAGTAGGCACCAACCTAGCACATGGGATGTGTTCCTTTTCTGAGACTCCCCCAGCTCTGCCCCCTGCTGAGGGGCTCCTGGATGCTGGGTCCTACTGTGGCCAGAGTGAGGAGGAGGGTGGAGTTATTTGCTGTGTACAGGAGGAATGTCCACAGAAATTCCAGATTGCAGCCAATCATCTCACTCACTTGTTCATTCAAAATATCTTCACTGAGCAGCATTCCGTGACAGTCAGTGGGAGTTCTGGGGCTCATTCATTCGGCAGATGTTGCTAAGCACCTACTGTGTGCCGGCGCATCTGGCACTGTGCTAGGGGCTGGGGCTTATGGGTGAGCAAGAACAGGCCCTGTCTTTGCTTTCCCAGAACTTAGATGTGTAAACAGGCAGTTCCAATCCTGTGGAATTATAGAGTCTCCTCAGCAACCACACCGAGGTCTTCACTGTCCCAGCCCAGGCTGATGGTGGAGAGCTGGAAAGAGCTTGCACCCAAGAAGTCTGAATCCCAGCTCTGTCATTTTCTAGCCTGTGATCTGGGGCCATTTCTTCTTCCTGGGCCTCAGTTTCCACATCTGTAAAATGGGATAAGAAGTTTATCGTACGTTTTCAGTGACATCAGGTTCCTAGCCCAGTGCCCCAGCAAGCCTTGGGCTCCTCCTCACCCACTGCCCTTTATCTTTTCTGCCCTTTAGTTCACATCCACAAGCCAAGAGAGGACAGAAGAGGAAGGTAGGGTGGTCCTTAGGAAGCTCAAGACCTCACTGGGGGCAGGAGACAGAGAAGCAGTGGTCTATGATTATGTGTGGGAGTAATTTCAGTTCAGAGGAGGTGGAGAGGCTTGCTGGGGTGGGGGCCAGGCCTGGGTGACTCAGTGCCTGCCTTGGCCTGCTGATCCCTTTTCTTCCTGCTGGGACCTGAGCCCTTCCTTTCTTGGGGCCAGCCCTGCCAGGAGACAGGAATATTGAGGGGGCTGCCATGATTACGGTGTTTTTCAGGGCTGAGGAGGGAAGTCGCTGAGATACCTGTTTCCTGCCTTGGCTGGGTTTCCTCACTAGGGAGGCTGTGGGCTGATGGGAAATGGAGAAGCTGGAGGAGCCTCCCCTTTCCTCAGGGGCAGCACTCCCTCAGCCCTCGCCTGGACATAACTTGCTGCCCTGCCCACCCCCATGGCCCCCAGTCCCCAGCCCCTCTTACTCCAGACCCGCTTGGGGGGGGCTGTGCTTGTGAGTGTGCCTTGGGGACTTCTGGAGGGAGGCCATAGAGGGAGGTGGAGGCTGGAAGGGACAGAGATGGACCCCCTCCCCATACACTAGGCCCAGCTTCCTATGTCTGGGAGTAGTGGCCCCCACCTGGCTTGGCCCGGGCCTGTTCTCCGGCTGAGCACAGGCATGTTGGGATCTGTGGATCTGAGGTGCAGCTGGGGAGAGGAGTGGAAGGAAGGTGGCAGAAGGTGACTGGGTTCAGGGCTTGGGGTGGTAGGGAGGGAGGTCTTGGAGTACCAGGCCAGATAATGACAAAATAATATGGACAGTTCACATTTATTGAGTGCTGTTTGCCAGGCACAAAGTTTCTCAACAAATTCTCACATGTCATTCCCCTGCTCAGATCCTCCCTGCATTCCCCCTGTTGCTCACGATCAGACTCAAGCCCCTGACCTAATATGGCCCACAAGGCCCTTTGGGATCTGGCCTCCCCCGCTCCCTCTCAAATCTCTCCTCTTGCCAACTTTCCCCTTGCTTACTCCAGCTACACTGGTCTTTGTTTCTTGAATATGCCAAACACACTCCCACCCCAGGGCCTTTGCATCTGCTGTTCCTTTTACCTAGAACGTTTGTCCCTCAAATATCTATGTGACCCTCTGCCTCCCTTCTTTTAAGTCCCTGACTACTCTGCCCAACATTCTCTGTCCCTAGACTGCTTTATTTTTTTCCTTGTTACTATCTGATAAGTATTCGTTTATTTATCTCTCTCCTACCCGCCCCCCCCAATTTAAGCTCCACAAGAGCAGGACCTTGTGTGTTTTTGTTCGCTGCTGCTGTATCTTTAGCATCTGGCAGGTAGTAAGTGCTCAGTCAATATATCTGTTGAATGCATTAAGCCACAGCTCCTGATATGGTCCCCATTCTCTAAGCAGAGGGCATCCTGGGCATGCCTGTCCTGGCGGGAGCCTCGAAAGACCTAACTCCAGGGTGGCCATTTGTAGGATCACCTGTATATTTGTAGGTTTGTTAATTTCCTCATCAAATATTCCCTGAGATCCCATAGACGGTCGAATTAATCCCAGGGCTTTCCGCGGGGAGTAAGGGGGAAGAAAGGCCAGCCGCTGTGCTTGGAACCCTCGCTAGGTGCCCCTGGTTTTCCCCTGGGGGCTCAAGGTTTAGGGTGAGTCTGCAAGGCTGCTTGGCCTTGTGGGGAGACTCTCTGGAGGGGGAGTAGGAGGGGCCGCCCAAGATGTGGAGAGAGAGAGAGCCGTGATTCAGAGGCTACTTGGAGGCCAGACCTGTAGGTTCTGGACCCTTCACCACTTGAGACATGTGGGAAGGGCTCTCAGTTCTGGCCCGTGGCCCCCCTCCCCAGGCCATCCCAGCTGTGAGGGGTCAGGCTAGGGAACGAATGGGTGAACTTGACTCCATCCCCCAGCAGCCTCCCAAAGATATGACGAGCACAGTGCCCCCTCCTCCCAGGGCCCACCCTGGCCTTGCCCCCATCACCCTTCTTCCAGGAAGAGGGAGGTTGGGCTGAGGATCCTAGCCCTGCTGGAATGTTGCCCCAACCCAGGCCTTGGCATCTTTGGCCCTGCTGCCCGCTCCTGCTCCCAGGGCCCAGCCGAGGCCTGCCGGCTGCCCCAGCGCCCAGAGCTGGCTGACTGAAACCTAGAAGAATGTGTGGAACTCACTTCGCGGGGAGCCGCCAGCCTCACTGTTGGCCTTGGGTTGGGTCCGTGTCAATAGCGGCCTTGAGAGGGAGGGGCTTGTGGCTGTTGGGGGTGGCTGGGCTAGGGGCACCATCACCAAAGCCCCAAAGCCCTGGGAACAAGGCGGCTCTTTGAGGCCTGGGAATGTGGGGCCTTCAAGTGTCAGCCGCCCCCAGAGCCCCCCTCCCCTGTTTTCCCTACACCCGCCTGCGCAGGGTTGCAGGATCCCTATGGCATCCCTGAGGTGTCCTTAGGACAGCTCCTGGCTACCTACCAGAGTCCTTTCCCAGAGGCACGGAGGAGGGCACCCTGTTTCTCTGTTGCTCTGGATTTTTAGAGGGGGGCATCTGGTGCACAAAGGCCTGCAGTGTGTGGTGAATGAATGAATGGACCGATGATGGATGTGATTAAATATTCCACAGATTAGAGTCCCCCACAGGTGCGTGTTAGACGTAAAATTCATTCAACAAGTATTTACTGAGTATCTTCTAAGTGCCTGACCTTGTTCTAGGTGCTGAGGTCACGGCAGGGAACAACAAGTCAGACTCCGTCCCCTCACAGTACTTGCATTAGAGCTAGCGGGGGAAGACGGTATGTCAGAGAGCAGTAAGTGCTCACGAGGAAAGGTAAAGCGGGGAAGAGGGTGGAGACAGTGATGAGGTGGGATGAGGCAGTCAGGAAAAGCCTCTGAGAAGATGGTACTTGAACAGAAGCATCTGAAGAAGTGAGGGTGTGAGCCCTACAGATGCCTGGGGGGACAGGGCACTCCAAGCAGAGGGAACCAGCTCGTGCAAAGGCCCGGTGTCCGGCATATCCGTGGAAAACAAGGAGGCCCATGTGTTTGGAGCAGGGTGAGTGAGGGGGGAGCATGGTCCAAGTGCTGCGCCTTGGCCATGGGAAGGCCTTTGGATTTGCTTCCGAGTGAGATAAGAGGTCACTGTAGTTGCTGTGCGGAGAAGAGGATGTGGAAGGTCAAGGGCAAAAGCAAGCAAGCCGAGAGATCCTGGCCAGAGACAAGGGGAACTCATACCAGGGCGAGGGAAGTGGGAAGAAGTGGTAGATTCCTGAAGATATTTTGAAGTTAGGACTGACAGAATTTGTGGATGGGTCGATTGGGTATGGGGTGGGACAGAAAGAGAGGAGTCAGGGAAGTCTCCACACTTTGTGGCATGAGCATCGGGAAGGATGGAGCAGATGCTAATTAAGATGGAAAAACTGCGAGGTGTTGGAGGGGAAGGCCTAGGGATAGGGGCAGCATTGGACCAAGCTGGGGCCTCTACACCGGCCTATAGAGTGGGTGCAGGGGGGTCTTGCCAAATGTGCATCTAAGGAACTGCGGGCACTGGCCCCTGAGAACCCCACAGCCTGATCTCATGCTTAGGTGTTTATGTGTTTTTTAGAACGTACTGTCATCCCCCCAGTGTGGCAGGGAAGCTCCACGAGGACACAGACTCAGATTTTGTTCATTGCAGTTTGCCTGGTGCTAGGCAACAGTAGGTGAACATTTATCAAGTGAATATATTAATGGCCTTGGGAGAAGCCAGCAGGCCAAGAAGGCCCAGGCTCCTTGCTGAGGATTGAGAAGAGGCTGCTTTGGCCCCTGGGCACAGGGGAGCTGTCCTTCCCAGCCACTGCTCTCTGCGGAGACCTGGAGAATGTGGCATAAGCCGGGGTGCCCACACTGCTGTCTTCCACTTGTCTGTTTCCTCACTGGACTCAGAGCCCTTTCTCAGGCACCGTGATCAAGGGAAAGTGTGAGCTCAAAGGGCCTGCCTTCATGTCTTAGCGCGGCCCCAACTGGCTGTGTGACCTTGGGCAAATTGCTCTGTGTGTCTGAGCCTCAGTTATAAATAGTTATAAATAGGGATCATGATGCCCATTTCCCATTTCCCCGGTGGACCCTGCAGGTGCACCTCGCTCAGTGTGTGAAATGTAATAGGTGTTTGACAAGTGGTGGCTGTTCTGTGAGAATTGTTCCTGTTGAGGGCAAGGCCAGAGTGATATGACTAAGGGTTCCGAGGGCCCAGCACCGCACACCTTCTCCTGATCAAAACTGCTGCCAACCACTGCCCTGGGCCCCGCGCTGGGCTTGTGGAATGAATGACCGTGCAGAAGAAAGCCGTCACTTCTCTCTCGCGCGTGCGGTCCAAGTGCGCTGGATGTAACTGCATCTGATCTGTCACTGCCCCCCTTCCCCCACTGCGGCCACAGCTGCAGGACAGAGTCCACCCTTCCACTCTGATTGCTCCTTCCTGGTGGGGGAGCGGGGGGGGCACACCCCAGGGTGTGGCCTGGGAAAGGCTGGAGCCTGGGGACTTGTTGTCCCCTTCCCAGATGTGTGCAGTTGGTGGGCTCTGAGCAACAAGAGTGTGGCCAAGTACCTCCCACAGCGGCAGAAAGGATGTTCGCGCATCTTAACGGGTGTGGCGAGGGGGCTTCCTGCGACCCCATCCCAGCCCCGTCATCCTTCAGGCCTGCACTGGAGGAGACAAGACCTTGCCCAGGGAGGTCCTGAGGGAGCCTATAGCAGGTCACTTGCCAGAGGTGGTGGGTCTGCACAGCTCTTTACTCTGACCCCTGTGGGCTCACAGAGAAGCAGCAGGGTGAAGGGAGAGAGACTCACGAGTGCATGGTGACCCGTCTCTCCACCCTGTGCCTTGGGCTTGGGCTGCTGGGTAAGGACCTGCCCCTTCCCCACGAGGGTGTGTCGTGTCCAGGTGTTTGCTTTTTTCGAATCTGGCCTCTTTCCCCATCTTTCCCCCAGTCCCAGTCTGTGGGGAGGGGAGGCAGCCTGGGGCTTGGCAGGGGGAGGACTTCAGAGGTGGCCTTGGGTGACCTCACAGATGGTCTCCTGGCGTGGGGCTGGGAATTCCCAGCTGCCTCTGGCCCCTTCCCAACCCACTGCTGGGTCCCTGACCCCACCTCTCCCTTCCCTGCCTTCCCCTACTCACCCCCAAGGAGTCGGCTCTGGCCCCCACCTCCTGCTGCTGGCCTCCCCCCTTCCCCCAGCTGACTCATCCCCTCTCCTTGTTTGGCGGTTCTAGTTTTCAAATAGTTGGGAACTGGGATCATGCCTCTTCTTGGATGCCTCACTGGGCTGGATGGATTGAAATTCTGGCTTCATAAATCCTGGCCACAGTGGCCTGTCAGCTTTACAGACTCTTCCCCCTCTCCTGCTGTTTGCCTTCTTGTGACCCTTGGGCCAGAAGAACTGAGACCTCGGAGTTTCCTGAGGACAGACTAGTGTCTTCTCTGCCCTGGGACCTCCAGGGTCTCCTCCCCAGTGACCTCAGTCACCTAGATCATCAGCCAGTGCTCAGCGAGCACGCACACCTTCTCTCTCTCTTTTTTTTTTTTTAAGATTTTATTTGTTTATTTGACAGAGAGAGACACAGTGAGAGAGGGAACATAAGCAGGGGGAGTGGGAGAGGGAGAAGCAGGCCTCCCGCGGAGCAGGGAGCCCGATGCGGGGCTCAGTCCTAGGACCCTGGGATCATGACCTGAGCCGAAGGCAGACGCTTAACGACTGAGCCACCCAGGTGCCCTATGCCTTCTCTTGATTAAAAACCACCACCCTATCTGGAGCCAAACCCCACACGGGGCTCTCTCCCAGCAAGCATTATTGCATATAATCCTCCCAGAAATCTCAAGGTTGGCATTATTACCTCCATTTTGCAGAGGGGGAAACTGAGGCACAGCAGGGGCATGGCTGGCCCAATTCATCCCTCTCGTATGTGGCGCAGCTGGGAGTGGGGCCCACGTTGTCTGCCTCCAAAGCTGTCATCCCTCCCCCTGTGGATCCAGCCTATTGGGTGTGGAGAGAGGGCAGTCAGGGACGGCTGGCATAGTCAGGACGGGCTATACGGAGGAGGCAGACTGGACTGGCCTTGGCAGAGGGTACAGCAAGCTGCGTATCTGCCATGTGGGCTTATCTCGTTCCTACTTCGCAGGCTTGGATGCCTTTTGCCCCTTGGCCTCCATCCCAACTTAGTGATAACATTCCCCCGGGGGGATGGATTTGGCTTTCCCTGGGATTGAGACCCTTGGGAACCTGGATCCTTCTCAGTCAGGTCCCAAGCTCCCCGTGGGACCTGCAGGTTTTGCCATTTGGAGTTAGTGAGTTTTTGCCGAACGGGGCCTGCTTGGAGCCGGCCGTGTGCCCACCTCCATCACGGGGACCTGGGTGAAATACAAGGCACAGAACCCCGTGGCCCAGCCGGAAGATGTAATCTACATTTAAGTCCCAAACTGTGTCGTTTGAGCATCCCTCTGCAGTGGGAGAGTCAGGAATTTTCCCATTCATTCATTCATTGCCTGAGGACCTACTGTGTGCTAGCCATTGAGCTAGGTGTTTTATCTGCATTGTCAACTCTCCCGTGTAGTTGGGAGTATACCTCCATCTCCCATGAGAAGCAGCTCAGCGGACAGCCATGACTTGCCCAAGATCACAGAGCCAGGTGCAGAGGAAGGTAGGAGCTGAATCCACATCTGTCAGTCCTCCTGGGAGAAATGAGAGGCAGGGTCTCTCCTCTCAGGACCCTCTGGGTCCTAGACCCATGAACCATAAGCACCCAGTGCAACTCAAGGTGCAGACAGGAGCAGATTGTCAGGGACGGAAAAGATCGATTTGGCATGAGGTACCTGGAAGACTTTGTGGAGGCAGCGGACCCTAAAGAGCATAGAGGATTTGGCTGGTGGAGGAGGAAGGCATCCGGGGCAGGGGGCCAGAAGTCATCTGTCCCCATTGTCCCTAGATTCACATTGTTGTCAAGTGTGTGGGCAGGAAGGCCCAGGCTTGCTGCTGGAGTCATTAACACGGGGAAAAGAATGGGAGGAAGCCACCAAGATAGCTGAGGTGACAGGGCGCCTGGGTGGCTCAGTTGGTTAAGCGACTGCCTTCGGCTCAGGTCATGATCCTGGAGTCCTGGGATCGAGTCCCACATCGGGCTCCCTGCTCAGCGGGGGGTCTGCTTCTCCCTCTGATCCCCTTCCCTCTCGTGCTCTCTGTCTCTCATTCTCTCTCTCTCAAATAAATAAATAAAATCTTTAAAAAAAAAAAAAAAGATAGCTGAGGTGACATCCATCCCGGTCCCCCACCCTTTACCTGGCCAGACCAGGAGGCAGGAGGTCAAGGCCCAGGCTGCCACTTAGTTGCCAGCCAACTGCTGATCCTCCTTCCTGGGCCTTGATTTTTCTACCCACAAAATGGACTCCTTTCTTTCTCTCTGGCCCCCTGCCAACCCAGAGGAATGGAATGTTGAGTTCTTGGAGAAAACTCCTGGCTTCCTCTCAGGGGCTGGTGCTACATCATTCTTCAGAGCCTACCATGTGACCACTCCCACGTCTTCCTTCACTGATGCTACCAGCCCACAGGTGCCAGGCCCTGAACGAGGGAACCAGATGGGGGACCTAACCTGCCCTCGCCTGCGTGCCTGGGATCCCCCCCGCAGTGGTCTGCCCACATGGGTCTCCCTCTGTGCCCCTCGGGGACCTGTGGCTGAGCGAACAGCTGGGGTGCTGTCAATGTTTAGTGAATGAGCATTAGATTCCGGGTCACGAGATTCCTGTACTCCTCCTGGCCCTGCCTGTGCGATCCAGGACAAGTCGTCTGACTTCTCTGAGCTTCATTTCCCCCAGAGGCAAGATGGGGCCATTCATTCACTCAGCAAACATTTATGGAGTGCCAGCCTTAGGCTGGGCCCTGTGTTACCTGTGTTAGGTATAAACCAGCGGGGGGGGGGGGGGGTGTTGATGGAGCTTTATAGTCTCAGAGGGAGGCCAGCTGGTTGGTGGACTAGTCAATACAAGGTGTGGGGGCAGGGGGAGAGGTTTTCAGGGCCACTCGCAGCCTCTGTGAGAAAATCTGGAGTCTTTGTGACTTCGTCTAAGCCCCCATTTGTTAATAGTTACTTCACAGTCTATTCTCCTCATGGGAGGAGGGGACTTGGGGACATGGCCCCCTGGGCTAGGGCAGGAGAGAAGACCCACAGGGCTGGAGAAAAGAGCAGGCAGTTTTGTTGGGAGTCTCAGATGAGCTCATGGGTGTGGAAAATCACCGGGGCTATTTATGCTGAGCCTGATTATTTTAATTTAGAAGAAATGGAAGCTGCACACACAGTTCGGGTTTGGGGCTCTGTGACATTGAGTTGAACGAAGAGGGTGGGCCCGAAGCTCCTGTTTTCCACCTTCGCCCTCTTTCCTCTCTCCCCACTCCTCGGGGGGAGGGGGAGGGGAAGGAGTAGAGACCAGGCCTGGCCTGGATTTGATTTCGGGAAGTGGAGGAAAGGGTTAAGTCAGCCTGGTTTTCCACCTTGTGGGTGGGGGGAGGTGGGGAGCCAGGAAGGGAAGGCTAGGGCAGGAATGTGTGATAAGATCAAAGCTTTCAGCCTGCCGGGGCCTCACCTTGGTTTCACCTGAGCAACTGAAGGGAATTCTCTTCTCTGGGAGGAGGATGGAGAACTCCTGGGGGAGGGGGTTGCAGGTCCCATCCTCCTCCCTTGGGCACTCCAAAAGAGGTCCCACCCCCCATCTTCCAGAAGGCTCAGCTCTTGCCCTGACAGATGCTGGAAGCCCCAGGGACCACCTTTACTTGGTATATCCAGATTGGGGGGAGGGGTGCCCTCCTTACCACCCCCACCCCTATAGCTCTCTCACCCTTGGGGTTTCTGGCCAGGACTCAGGGGGCTCTTTCAGTGGCCTCTTAGCCCCCTATCCGTTAATTCTGCTCCATTTAACTCTGCAGGTTGTACTTTGGGAGTGTCAGGGGCAGGAGGCACAGCCATGAGTCTTGTCCTAGTTCCATCACTTACTGCTCTGTGATTCTGGGCTGGTGGCTTAACCTCTCTGAACCTCATCTGTCAGCTGGGAATGGTAATACCTTCTTGGTGGGATTTTGGGGGAAGATCAGAGATCATATAAATCTACAGCCAGAAGAGACAGTTGACAAATAACAGGAGCCATTATTTTGTAATTTTCTTTTCCCCTCTCTGAAGATTGCCTCTGATACTTGGTCCTAGGTAAACCTGGAGGCTCCGTTTTGTTCTGCACCCTCCTCCCCCCGCCCTTTGAGAAGGCCCCAAGCCCCAGGGTCCATCCTTCTGTCCAGCACTCTTCGCTTATGCGTCTTCGCAGTGTTGAGAGGGGAGCGGGGCAGGACAAGTTGTGAGGGAAGAGGGAGCTTGGGCTCTTCTTGTAAATGCCCCCAAGGCACCGGCCTGACCACCTGCCCTAGTGATACCTTGAGCTTTCCTGGCCAGCCCGAGTAAACCAGGTGGTCCAGGCCACCCCCTGGAGTACCAGGCTGCTCAGCACCCCAGCCACCGCTGGGACTCCTGTCTCAGCTCTCTGCCTTGGCTCTGCCACAGTTAATGATTATTCTGGGCAGCAGGGGCAGGGAGGCCCGCCCTCGCAGCTCCTTAACCACTGGTTGCACCCAAGGTATGTTAGCAAGCGGCTTGGGTGTTCCCTGCTTTAATGTGGCAGCCCAGTTCTGAGGCACATGGCGGGGGCGTGGGGAGCAGGCGGGAGGGTCTTGGAGTCATAGATTGACAGGCCAGCCTGTGCCCCTGGGGCCCTGGGGCCAGATTGGGGCCCATAGGATCTGGGTGAAATATGAGCTAAGCATAATAGGCTCCTGTGGTTTGGTGCCAGCCATGTGAGCAGACCCGACAATCATACACCAGGTGAGCAAGCTCGCCCCCCATCCCCCAGCCCAGAAAAACCCCTGTGCTCCTCCTCACCCAGGCTCAGACCCTGCTGGGGAGTCCCGTCTGGAAGGCAGTGTGAGGGTTAGGGCTTTGGGGCAGCTGGGCTTGGCTTCTCACCCCCACTCTGGCTGGCACTTCCAGCTGTGTGACCAAGTCACTTTACCTTTCTGAGCACCCATTTCCTCATCTGAAACAAGAGAATACTAATCCCTACTTTTCAGATGTCAGTAGGCCAAGGTGCAGAAAGTATGTAGCTCACAGTTAATACCCGGGGATGGAAGAAATTATTACTGTTATAGTTTTTGTTGTTAGGAGAAAGTGAAAGTTGAATCCTAGTCTTGGGTGGAACCAGGGCAGCGGTGGCCCGTGGGTGTTGGGCTCATGGCTGGGGGATTTGGGAGGAGGTGGGGCATGGGGAGATCCCAGGAACGTGTTTGAAGAGGGCATGTATGAGAAGGCTGGCTGGCTGGAGAGAACAGGGCTTTGGCAGGCTCTCTGGGTCTCCTCCAGGCCCCCTCAGTGCCCCCCCCAGCTCCCTATTCCCCCCTACCCCACCCCGGGGCTGGGTCCTGAGGTTGGTGCAGGCTAAGTGGGGGAAGAGGGAGAATTGTTTATTTTGATAACATTAGGGCATATTCCCCCACTGGCAGCTGCTATTTTGAGAGCCCCAGAGAGCAGGGGCTATGGTTAAATTAGGTAATGTTGCTCCAGAAGGAATGTGTGAAGCCGTGGGGCCGAGGCCGCAGTGACAGGACAGTGGGTTTGCTTCATATAAAATTAACTGCAACTTGGAGAAGAGCTGCTCAGGTCACTTTATAAGGCGATGGAAGGGGGAGGCCGCTGGCGGAGTAGAGGTGATGGCCCAGGGCCTCGTCTGGGGGCGCCTGGGCCCCTGCCCGGAGGCCTGGCTGGCCCAGCAGGGGCTGGTGATGTGGTGGAGGGGCAGGGCTGCCATGTCCTCAGCTCTGTGCCTCTGGCTCGAGGCGGGTGGGGCCCGGGTGGCGTGATGCATGGGGAGGATGGATCCACAGACTTGGCCTCAAATCCTGCTTCTGCCTCCTTCTAGCCTTCTGTGCTTGGGCAAGTCACTCAACCTCAGTGAACCTCAGTATTATCAGTGGTGAAAATGGTTCCAACCCCCTGGGGATGTTTCTTAAGGATTAAATCTCCAGAAGAAAAAGCAGAGCTAACTTTTATTATAACCTATGCAAGGTGGTGTTCTGACTCCAAGGATGGTCCACGCACCAGCCGCTGGGGCCTCACCCAAACCTACTGAATCGCCCGGGTGTGCTAGCAGTATCCCCAAGAGATCTCCTAGGAGACACGTAGTAAAGGTGGTCTCATTTTATCTTGAAAACCACACCTGTGATGTGGGAATTACTGTCATCTGTTGTGAAAACTGAGGTGTGGAGAGATGACCAGCATAGAAGCTCCATCCATGTTCATTCTCTTTCCCAATTCTGCCCTTTCTGCCCCTCTTTTGGGCAGGGCTAGGGCTGGGGAGAGGTATGTCAAAGTTCCTGGCAGGACTGGAGAAAGTCAAGAGTACCTCCTGCCCTCTCTCTCTCTCTCTCGCTGACAAATAAATAAAACTTAAAAAAAAAAATAGAGAGTATCTCCTGCCTTTGAGATTTAATCAGACTTTCTTTTTTTTTTTTAATATTTTTTTTATTTATTTGAAAGAGAGAGAGAGAGAGATAGAGCACAAGCAAGGGAAGAGGGAGAAGCAGGCTCCCCCACCGAGCAGGGAGCCTGATGCGGGGGTCGATCCCAGGACCCTAGGATCATGACCTGAGCCGAAGGCAGATGCCCAACCGACTGAGCCACCCGGGCACCCCTTAATCAGACTTCCTTGTCTCCATGCACCATTGGGCTCGGCACAGCTAGACAGAGGTCATTCCAAAGTCATTCCATACTTCCCATCCTTGGAGAAAGATAGGGGCAGGAAAGAGGTTCTCTATGATGTGCCCTGGGATACAGACAGTGGCCACTGCCCGACAGGTCAGGGGATCAGAGCAGGGGCTGCCCGGGATCACCCTGTGCATCACGGGTACATTTGAGACTGAGTTCATCTAGCAGCAAATATTTTGAGGAACACTTACTATGTGCCTAGCCCTGGGGAAGTATCCTAAATCTCCCCCCATTCTGCAGACTCTTTATTATCCAGAAATAAAAATGTTCCTACTTATTTATTTACCACTTACCACATGCCACACACTTGCATTATTTCTTTCATCTATTAAATTCCACTGCCTGTTTCTTCCTCTTCTATAAAATGGGGATAGTAATAATCATACCTAGCTTATGGGGTTGTTATGAAGATAATATCTGTCAAGTGCCTGGGACATAGTATTTGCTAAATACGTATAGTAAGTACAAATAATCTCCCAACAAAGCAGGTACTATTACTGCCTTCCATTTTACAGATGTGCAAATGGAGGTCCAGAGTAAGAAGGGGACTCCCCTGTTGAGATCACAGAACATGAGGGCAGAGCCATAAGAAATTGAGTCCGTAAACTTCTAAGCGACTAGTATAATTCAGCTCACTCTGGTAAATATTTATTATCCACTAGTTGCTGCTCAGCATTGGGACGTATCTAAAAGTTAAAATAGATGTAAAAGGTGGGAAAACCCATCCTGGTGTTTGTCCCCAAGGAGCTTTGATTCCAGCAGGAGAGTAGAGACATTTACTCAAGTGGCTATAATTAAGACCAAATCTCTAGTCCTGTAAAAGGTATAAATTAAGTCCTGGGGGTGGGGGGATGTGTGAGGGAGAAAGATGTCTTTGGGGGGGGGTCCCAGAAGACTTCAGAGTGGAGGTGGTGATTTAGCCAGGCCTGGAAGGACAGATGAGTAGATTAGATTGGGAGGCATAGGAACAGCATTCTAGGAGGAGGGAACAGCCTTCATGAAGGCCTAGAGGCAAGAAATGTGCCCTGTGAGAGGGAGTGACATTCAGGGGCCAGGGGCTGCGTTGGGTCTGCGGTGATAAGGCCGGGAAGGCCAAGTCCAGCTTTCTTGTCATTGAAGATTTCCAGTTTTCTCGAAAATTGGCTCCTCAACCAGTCGGGGTTATTCCATCATCGTTTTGCCTTTTCTTCATGTCAAGAAATCAAAGATTTTTATAAATGGCCTGTCTGAGCTTCTGGTCAACATGTGGTAACAGGCAGAGCTGACAGAATTCGGGCCAAAAGCAAGAGACTTGATGTCCTGATTAACTGGGCAGCCTTATCGCCCACACATGTACAATTTCCGTGAGTCTTTTCCAGCATTGACAATGACTCTGGGTGGGGAGCACAGTGGAAGGGCCAGGCTGGGTTCTGATTTCCCCTCTGTGGCTTACCAGCTGTGTGGCCTTGGGCAAGCCTCAGTTTCCTCCTTTGTAGAGTGGAGACAGCTACCTCTAGGCTTGCTTTGAAGGATTGGTGATGGTGTAATCTGCACTGCCCAGTATGATGGCTCTAGCCACATGTGACCATTTAGTAAATCTAAGATTTAACTAAATAAAATAAAATTTAAGTTTACAATAAAAAATTTCTTTTCTCCATTGCCTCAGCCACATTTCAAGTGCTCAGTAGCCACAGGAGGCTAGTGGCTACCTTATGGGACAGGGTAAACAGAACTGCACAAAGTTCTACTGGGTGGCCCTATGCACTCAATAAGGGCGGCTGTTGTCATTGTTACTGGTTCTCCGTCCCAGTTTGGAGACTCCTGAGCCTTGACGGAGGTGGACAGGATTTTCCCTCTGTACCTTCCCCACTTTCTCCTCGGCCCCCGGGGAGCTCTCCCTCCCCTGACTCCACCCATGTTAAAAGGGCTCCCTTTCCCCCTTAATTTCCCACCCACTCCCCTCAGCTGTCTCTGCAGATCTATGCATTCAGCTGCTGGCATCTGGAATCTCCACGTCCAGCCTCGGAGATTCCCAGAGCCCATTCCTAGGGCAGGGAGGTGAGGGAGGAGGCCTCCCCTAGCAGTCCCCTGCTCCCAGCGGAGGTGCCTGGGCCCCTCTCGGCAGGACGAAGATGATGGTTTGTTGTGACGGAGGCAGTGGGCAATCTGCCTGCTCTAACACTCCCGTATCTGGGCGCCAAGCATGTTGTTTGCACTTGGCCGGGCCTCAGGGTCTGGCCCTGTGCCCTCGAGGGCTGGCCTAATTTGGCACCCCTGGTTACAAAGGCTGATCGTGGGCCTTCGCCTGGTCAGGACAACCAGGAGCTCTTCCCGGGCCGGGTCCTGGGGATAAGGGGCATGTCTGGAGCTGGAGTGCAGGACAGATTCCCAGCTGTGACCGGGCCACAGGCGCTGAGTGGGGACAAGGCCCGGGCAGGCATAGGCAGGATGGACACTCTTAGGGGCCAGGCAGGAGGTCACCCTGGGCAGTTCAGGTTGGTAGGGTCTACACGCGGCATTCACACCTGTCTGGGGAGGAGCACTGGGTCTGAGATGCCAAAGAAGCTCAGGGTCACCTCTGAGCATCATGTTCTGTCCTCCCCCTCCCTCATCAGCTGGGAGGTGGACAAACAGGCATCTGAGGCCCACAAGTGCTGAGGCCATTGAGGCCCAGCAAGGAGGCATGACGCCTGACATCACACAGCCAGTCTGGAGAAGTCGGAACTCCGACTCGGACATTTTAGGAGCTTTTCCCCTTCCTGCCCCTCCCCGAGGGAGCTCTGGGGACAGTAGCCCCTGGATATCTTGCTGAGAAAGACGGTTGGAATCCTGGCCCTGCCACTTTTTCTGTGACCTTGGGCAAGCCTCTCTGAGCCTCCTGGGCCTCATCCAGGGGATGGGGATCATAATTATACCTCATTCTCAGGGCAGTTGTGAGGGTTAGGTCACTGGCCTCCTGGCTGTTTTCAGAACATTCTAAGGATACTCCTGCCTTGGGCCCTATACATCCGCTATTCCCTGTCCCCTGAGTGCCCTTCCACTGTGCCCTAGCTTCTGTCATATCGCCGTCCCCTTCCCTAACTGGCCTGTGTAAAATAGCAGGCCTCACTGTGGCAGTCCCTGTCCCCCTCGCCCTGCTGTATTTTTCTTCATAGCACTCTTGCCATTTGACAAATATTAGTTTACGGTCCCGTTGATTCCCAAGCCGAGTGTAGCCTCCGTGAGGGCAGAAGACACACATGGTGCATGATACCTGTGCACGTAACAGTCGCTCGTTATCTTCCCTTCTCGTCTTGGTCCTTCTGATAGCTGCCATTTATTGGGCCCTGGCTCTGTGCCAGGCCCTGTGCTTGGCACCTCACTCTCAGCTCCGCAAATTTCACAGGGTCCCTGTCACAGCTTTGTCACTCGTCAGAGGTGGGCGGCAGGAGGTGCTCAGTGACTTGCCCAAAGCTAGCCAGCTGGAAAGTGGCAGGGCCTGGCTTCCAACCGGGTTAGTCCTGCCCCAAAGCTCCCTCTGCACCACTTCCTGTGTTGGGGTAACAAGATCAGAACTCTGACCCAGATTTGGAGTTCAGAATCTACACTTGACAGGAGTGAATGGATCAGATTTATGGGTGGTTCTCAGTCTTTTTGGGGTGCCCCTTCCAGCCTTTTCTTCTCCTGTACAACCATTCCCACTGCCCCAGAATGGCAGGTACCCTTTGGCTGGGGAACCCCAGGGGTCAACTGGACACCCCAGGGGTAGGGTAGGGACCTCAGAGTGGGCCCAGATCCTGGGCTTTCCCTTGGCTGTCTGGGGGCAAGTGGACAGGATGTTCCTACAGGCAGCAGACATTCCTGGTCGGAGGTGGCAGGCAGTGGGAGATTTACCATTTCCGGTAACCTGAGTCCCTGGGAGATTGGAGTTCTCCCTGCCAAGGACATGCACCCTTGGCTTGCCAACCCTTCCTGCCCTTTCCTCAGCCTTGGTCTGCCTGGGGCTTTTAGGACCTGCTGGAGGGTCCAGCTGTAAGTCCCAGAGTTGAGATGGATCTCCGGCCCTGATCAGCCCCCGAACAAAGACCCAGCCTAATGCCACCCTTCCGGAGTCCTCTTCTGTGGAGCCCCACACCCCAGCCTTGGGGAAGGAGGGGAAGGAGGTGACATGATGGAAGGAGAAGAGCCCTGTGTTAGGAGCCAGAGACCTGGGTCCTAGGTCTGCCTCTGCCACCAACTTGCTAGGATTTCTCTTCTTAGAGCCCCCCGCACCCTATCTGAGTACCCAGCCCTATTCCAAGTACTCTGCATACACCAGCCATCTTATCCTTATAACAACACTTGGGGGGCGAGGCAGGGTCACTAAAATGAAGCTCAAAGGGGGAAAGTCACCCAATGGGCAGTGTCACAGAATGGGATTTGAACTCAGGCTCTTCAGCACTAGTTGGTCTTCCTTGATGTCCTTCCTTCCCCTCTCTGAGCTCTTTTTTTGGCTTCCCCTTCTGACAAGTGAGGGCTTTGGGCTAGGTGATCCCTCCCAGCCCTGGCAGCACGGGACCCAGGAATCTGTTGGAAGGCTTCCCAGGCAGGTTTCACATGAGCCTTACCTCGCCTGGAGGGGGTGCAGGAAGCATTGCAGGAATTATTCTTCCCCAGGGGTTTCTGGAGAGCTCACTCCCTGGGCCTGTGAGCTCTTGGATGGGGACGTGGGGGTGGGAGGGGAGGAAAGGCAGGAAGTGACAGGTTGTCCTGTTAAATCTTCACAGCAGTCTCGTAAGGTGGTCATTTTTATTCCTGTTTTATAGATTGGGAAACAGAGGCTCAGAGGGGTCAAGTGATTTGCCCAGGGCTACACAGCTAGGAGTTGCCAGGCTAGGGCGTCCAGTTAGCTCCAAGTGGTTTGGAGTGGCATGTGACCAACCCACATTTCCTAGGATGGCTTTGATTTATTAATAAAAATAGTAGTCTTCCTGAAAACCATGAACGTGCCCCAGGCTTTAAATACCTGTGCATCCAAACTACATCTCCCAGGCTGCCTCTGATACCTGGAAGCGGCCCAGGATCCTTTGTTAAACTGTTTCTCCACATATGCCTCGGAAAATATGGCCAGGCGTAATTACAGGGATGCAGGAGTTCAGAGGAGTGAGAGCTACGTGGGCAGGAATGAACTGGAAAGGGTTGGCACTGTGCTGGGAGCAGGGCTGTGGGGCCAAGCGGGGCCTGGGGTGGAGCCAGGCAAGGCCAGGTTCGCAGCCTCCAAGAAAGCTCCTTGAAGGGCCTGCAACCCTGGCCATTTGCCAGGAACACCACGAGGCCTCTCCCGGGACCCCGTGCCCACTTGGCCCTGCCCATCCACCCCTCCCAACGAGGGTCCCTGGGGCGCCCAGGCTCCAGGCAAGGCTTCTTCGGCCCACAGACCTTTGCTCCATTTCTCCCCCTCCCCCCAGACTTCTCCAGGAACTGGGTAAAGGGCTGCAGGAATGAGGCCTGCGTCCTGGCCAGTGGGCCCGGCCAGGGACCCTGGGATTTGAGCAGTTGACAGCATGAGGACTGAGATGACCCCAGCCATCCTGCTCCCACCCCCTTCCTGCTGTGGGGCCCTTGGCCCTGAGGCCTCAGCAGCTGTCAGCAGGGAAGGGTGACAGGAGGGCCAGAGGTGACTCCAGCCCGTCCCTTCTCCCCCTGCTTGGACCAGGCCCAGAATTCTTACCAGCTGTTGTCAGCAGCTGCTGAGCTTTGTTCCAGAGCCAGCACTGGGTACCCCCTCCCTCTCGAGGGACATCTTCCCACCATCGTTCATAGCCACCCCCTGGGGAGGGGTTGGGGCTAATATGGGGGACATGGTCACATCCCTGAGTTCCTTTGATTCCACTAACAACACGAAGAAGTAGGAATCAATGCTGCCGTTTTTATGGAAAAGAAAACAGATCCAGAGAGGCCAAGTGACTTGCTTGAAATCACACAGCTACTGAGTGGCTGAATCTAGGCTCCTGGCTCCCGGCTCAGTGTCCACCCCACCGCCTTTCTTCAGAGTGTGTTGTGCAGGATGTTAGAGACTTTGAGGTTCCTGTCACCTTGGCCACTTAGTAGTTTTGGGACCCCGGGCAACCTTTTTTTTTTTTTTTTTTTTTTTAAGATTTATTTATTTAAGTAATCTCTACACCCAACACGGGGCTCGAACTCACGACCCTGAGATCCCAAGTTGCACACTCCAACAACGAGCCAGCCAGGTGCCCTTCCAGGCAAACTCCTTAACCACTTGAAGTGGAACTCTCATGTTCTTGCTTATAAAATAAGAATAGGACCTACCTCTTGGGGTTGTTGAGCAAATTACATGAGAGAATCAATGTTAAGTACTTAGCCGAAGTCCTGGAGTGTTCTAAGGACCCAAAATGAGATCTGGCAATGTTATCCTCAGCGAGTATTAGCCACCTATGCACCCAGCACAGTGGCTGCCTCTATGGGGGTTATAGACACAGTCCACAAATACTTATGTCGGGCAATAAATATTTATTTGGTACCTACTGTGTGCCAGCTGCTAGGAAAAGAGCAGTGACAAAATAAACAAAATCCCTGTCCCTGCTTACATTCTATCCCACGTGGTGGCTGGGGAGACACAGCTTCATCTTAACCACAGAAGCCGCCAAGCACTTGTACATACACTGCTGTATTATCCCCGTTTTCAGATGAGAAAATGGGCTGAGACCAGTGGCGGAGCAGATCCCAGGATCCAGCTCTCCCGAGGGTCTTGGGCAGTGGCCCTGAGGGCTTCCTAGAGGAGGCGGCCCTCGTGCTGCGGCCCTCAGGGCCTCAAGGCCTGGCAGGAAGGTTGGGATGCAGCTACCACAGTCTGGGCAGCAACAATTTCAGGAAGGTCTTGCCTAGGTCAAGGCCTCTTGTTCCCCAGGGAAGAGGCCCAGCCAGAGCTTTAAATACCCCATGCAGCCCAGAATAGCCCCCATTGTCTTGGCCTGCAGCTGGGGGACCGTGGAGGATGCTGAGGGGAGGCTGATCCTGGAGCAGTAGGACGGCTTCCCTATATGGTAGGGCTGGTGTTTCTGGGAAGACTTTTCTATTTGGCTCCTGCAAGAGAGCCTGCCTGTGGGAAGGGTGGAGCGCTGCCTGGTTCTGCGTGAGCAACGTGCTGGCTGGAGGGGGAGCTCCGTGGGTGGGGGACTCCCAGGGAGGGCTGTGTGCCTGAGTGAAGGTGCTCCTTTGTGCGCCAGGGTTGTGTGTGCATTGGCCCACTGGGCCCTCCACTGTGGGTAGGCCTAGCCATGTCCCCTGCCCAGGGCCTCCTGGCACCCTCTGGTGCTCTGGGCTATTTTGGGCACTGGTTGTGTTCAGGTTTGGGGAGGGATGGATAATCCTGCTCAGGGCCAAGGATGCTGGGGGCACACTCTGGACGGCCATCCCAGTCTCCTGGATCTTTGCTGTCTGTAGCCTCTGCCCCTGACTTCAGGCTCAAGGGGTCATGGTCAGTGGACCCCTATGGGATGCCAGCCCCACTGGCAAGGGCAAAGAAGAGTGCCAGACCAACCTTGCCCTTGGGACATTCCCTGCTCTCAGTATCAGGAATAATTGTGCTTCCTCTAAGCAACGGGTTTATTTTGACCTCACTGGGACACGGAGTCCAGGGACTGGTCAGGTTTCCTTCCTCCCATTGGCCACTGGAAAGCTCAGAGCCAAATGAATGGTTGCTTTCCCAAACCTCCAGAATTCAGCACGTACTCTATCTACTCACCGCACTCCAGACTGTCGGTCTGCTTTTGTGAGCTTCTCCTACGTATGTTTAGTTCATTCTCTCCTGCCGTTCTGGGTGCATCTTTGTAAGCTGCTTTGAGCTTTTCTGGAAGAGGGTGGCTGGGGAAGTATAAATAGATGGTGATGATGGTGACCCCATGCTGGGCAGTCCCCTGAGCCCCATCCTTAAGGCTTGATTCTCACTTTGTGATTCCCTCTGTGACAAGCCCCACCTTCTTTGCTGGTGGAAGTCATAGCCTAGAATTCTAGAAACCTAAGGTTTCAGGATGTCAGTGTCCTAAAATGTCAAAGCCAGAAGGAAGCTTTGGGATCATTTAAGTTGAGAGCTTTCAAACTTACTGAGCAGCGAAACCCTTATGCCAATCAAAATAATAGTATTTTGGTTAAATCCTGCAATATTTTGATAAATAACAGCAAACACAGGACATTCACCATGTGCTAGAGCTATTTGTAGTATTTTACATCTTTACCTAATCCTTACAACAGTCCCATGAGTTAGATACTATTAATATGAACTATCATACCCATTTTACAGATGAGGAACTGAGAGGCACAGAGGGTTAAAGTGACCTGCTCTCAGCTAACCAGGGGCTGCACCGGATGTATTATACAGGTCATCATATAAAATGGAGAAGGGAGGATTTGTTTTCACTGAAGCAAGTACTTGGGAGAGGGGCTCTCTATCAGTCCCCCCACCCCCTCACCCACTTTCTAAAGTGGCCCTCAAGGCTGCTGAGACCAGGCTGGAAAGCAGTGATCCTGGCCTACTTCATCATTTGACAGAGGGAACTTGAGGCCTGGAGAGGGGAAGGGGCTCGCCCCAGACAGAGGGGTGAGCCAGAAGCCCTTTCGCAGTCCCTCCTGGCCCACTTTGTCACATGGAAGAGCACCAGCAGCTGAACTTCCCCATAGAACACTCAGCTCGCCGCCTCTCGTGGGCGGAGGGACCCTCTGACCTTCTGCATGGTCCTAGGGGGCCAGAAGTGACCAGGCACGGGGCCACCCTCTGTGTGTCCCCTCCGACAGGACTCCTCTCCTGAGAGGGCAAGCTGATGGCCAGGGAGGAAAGGGACAGCTTCTGTCTGGCTTTTTTCAGACTCTGACTGTGTTTCTCCCTGAGGAGAGAACATACCCCTCCTGTCGCCTGGCCTGCATTTCCTCGGTTAGTCCTTTATTGCATGGGGCCTTGGGGTTTTCTGTCTTCAAGAGCTCCCTTTTCAAAACCTCTGACGGTGGTGGTGGTGGTGGGCTGTATCTTAGATCCAGAGCCTCACTGAAGGAGAGCTGGCTGGCAGCTAGCCGAGGGAAAGGGGTCGGTTTGGTGTGGGTGCTCCCAATACGTGCTCTGTGGAACCCTAGTCCCTCCCATGAGGGTTCCAAGTTAAGCAAGTTTGGGAAACAGTAAATAGTTGCCCCCTTCCCTCACCATGGTGCTCAGGACACTGAGGACTTAGGGAACCAGCTCAGCTTTGTGTAACCAGCCTTTCCTAGATGTGTTTGTCTGCAGGGCCCCCCCCGCCGTGTCCCAAGTTACTGTGCCTTGGAATGGACATTAGTCATGAGGAAAGGGGACAGGGGCACTTCAAAAGGAAGGGGCCCTTCCTTTTATTTCCAGCTCTGTTGCCTCCCGCCACCCCCCCTCCCCCCCCACAGGCCTGTCTTCAGTCATGGGCTCGGCCCTGCTGGCCCCTTCCTCCCCCTCCGGGAAGCAGATGAGGAAAGCCCTGGGGGCCAGGGGGAGCTGGCCTCCTTGGCCGCAAAGAGCGGCCGTTCCAGCCTGTTTTTTCCTGTTGCTGATACCCACGGGAGCAAGCAGAGTAGAGTCACCGAGGCCCGGTGGCCTGGCTGCCTGGGGCAAGGCCCTCAAGCTGGAGCCGTGGCCCTGCTCGCCTCTGAGACCCCCACCCACTCCCTCGGATGCTGGTCTGGGCAGGGAGCAGGTCTCTGCTCAGTGACCAAGGGCAGCATCTTGTCCCATCAGAAATGGGCCCCCTGGCTAGAAAGCCTGAGGCGTCAGAGATGACAGGAGGAAGGCTCGCATGGTACAGAGTTCCTGGTTGGGAACCAGGGAGGGGTCTGGCTCCCAGTCTTGGCTCTTCTAGCTCTGTGACTCGGGGCAAGCTGTCTTTCTGAGACTCAGTCTCTTCATTTATAAACTCCGTCCATTCATTAACTTAAAAAGTGTTATCGAGCAGCTACTCTGTGCCAGGTAATTGGAGGTACTGGGGATATGGACAAAGTCACTGCCTTTGTGGAGCTGATGTTCCAGTGGGGGTGACAGATGATAAACAGATAAACATGTAAACCCGTGTAGAATGTAGGTGGTGAGATGCTGTGAAGCAGGGCAAGGGAAGTGACAGAGAGCTGACTAATAGATTCTGGACCTGGGATGTGGTCTGCATCTCTGTAAAGGTGACATTTGAGCAGAAACAAGAAGAAGAGGAGGAGTGGGCACATCTGGGGGTGGTATCCCAGGTAGAGGATGCAGCAAGTGCAAAGGCCCTGAGGTGGGAGAGAGAGGTGTGTTTGAAAAATATTGAGGTAAGTGTGGCAGAGAATGGGGAGAGCACAGCAGGAGATGAGGTTGGAGAGGTGTGTGTAGGTGCGTGTGTGTGTGTTTGTGTGTGTGTGTGTGTGTGTCTGTAGGCAGGTCACACAGGACCTGGTTACCCATGATAAATGTGTTTCTTCTCATCCTTTGGTGAATCAAGAGTAATGGAGAGGCCTAACCCAGTAGGTTCAGGAGGTGGTCCTTGTTGTACGTGGTGTCTCATTTCAACAAAAATTTGTGGACCCTTCCCCCCCCCATCCTCCCGTAAGCCTGGCACCGTGCTAGGGGCTTCATTCTTGAAATCTGTGGGCATCTCTCTGGATGCCCAGAGAGAATGGGCTGGCGCAATAGGTTGCTGGGGCCTTGAAGGCCCACAGACACCCCAGCACTCCCAGGCAGCAGGGCCTCCTGGGTGCCAGAGAATCTGAGAACCACACCGGGCTGCAGGCAGGAGGCAGGCATGTGAACACCGCGGGCATTGTTGGCACCGGGGGTGCTTGGCAGATAATGTTCAAGCCCTGGGGACCTTCTTGCTGGGCGGCCCAGCCTGGAAGGTATTCCCACTTGCCCGCCCCCCACCACCACCACTTTGGCGTCACCTGGCGCTCAGGTGGGGCGGGGTCATTTCCCAGTGACTTCCTGCTGCTTCCCTCTAGGTTGGCAGGCGGCTCAGTCAATGCCAGGGGAGGCCCATTCTTGGGGTGTTTCTGGGGCAGGAGGAGAGTGCAGGGACTCTGGGGGGACCGAGGGACTTGGGCTCTGTGACTAGCACCATGACACCAGTGTAGTCAAGGGACACTGCTCTTTTTGTGGAAAAGCCTGCTCGGGGCTGGTCCTTTGACCGTGCCGTGCACTTTCCCACCTCTGGGCCTAGGCCCGTTACCTTCCTTCTGCCTGGTGCACACACTCTGCCCCTTCTCCACCCTACTTAGGTGAAACCATCTTTCAGATCCAGCCGAATTGTCCTTTCCCCTGAGAAACCTCCCCCAAACTCCCACCTGCCTCGGTCAGTGAGGGGACCCTCCCCTGGGCCCTCCCAGCCCCCTGTCCTTCCTCTGTAGCGCCCTCTCTGCACTGTGTCCTCCCTCGGTGTAATGGTGTGTCTGCCTTAGGAACACAGAGCTCTGTGTCTCTTTACTTCCCAGTTTTATCCCCAGGCCCCAGCACATAGTAGGTGCCCGAGAAATAAAGGTCAAAGCGACTTGAATTGAACCTTATAGGGCAAGTTGGATTGATTATCCTTTTTTTTTTTACGGGGGAGGAAGCTGAGGCTGCCCAGCTAGGATAAGTGGCCAAGGCGGCCTGGAATCTGGGTTGTCCGAGCAGCATCTGCCCTCTGCTCCACTGGCTGCGTCTCCAAGACTCATAAGGTGCTCTTGCTTGGGCCGTGGTGGTGGCAGCCCCGTTCAGGCACAACCCCAGCTCCGTGCAGAGGGACCTTGAAGGCAGAGACCGTGTCAGGTCCACCTGGGAAAGGGCCAGGCAGAGTTCTCTGGCCACACTTCGGAGAGCAGGTCCCCCATCATTCCACTTGCCTCTCCCAGCAGCCCTGGGCGGGAGGCAAACCAGGCAGGGCATTCTGGTACCTGTCTCACCCCCAGGAGCCTGAGTGTGGAGGGAGTATTGGCCGTTTCGGCGAGCGTGGTATCCAGACCCCCTTTTCCCTTGGGACCAAGTGATGTGGCCTCCGTTTTAGTGATGGGGAACTGAGGCAGCTCGAGCAAGTCCTTACTTTCTCTTTCTGAACTTCACTTTCTGCTTCTGTCAGAAGGGCTAAATTCCCACCTCGGGGCTGTTGGGCAGGTTCACCGGTTCATTCATTCGCTCTGTCTGTGTCAGCAGATGTTAATTGAGCACCTGGTATGTGTCTTCTGTCTTGAAGATGCAGCAGTGATAAAAACAGATGAGCATCTGCCCTCCTGCTCCTTCCGTTCACATCAACACAGATAGCTGGTGTGGAAGCCTGGTGCGTTGAGTGGGTACTCACTGCAGTGTGCGCTAAAAGGGAAGGGTGTCGAGGGGCTTGTCCAAGGCCACATGGTGAGTTTGGGGCAGAGCTGGGACGAGAGACCCCAGAGCTCCGCACTCCCATTCCCTTGTTCTTTGTTGAAGGCCCTGACCGGCCCTCCGGGCCCTTCCGCGGCCCTGGCCGAAATGCAGGCTTTGCAGGTCCCGGGCCTTGGGGTCGGAAGCCGGGGCTTGCTAGGTGCTGTGCCCCCAAGCCAGCAGAGTACAGAAGAGGGGGCCCTGCTTTCACACTGGATTCCCGCTGCCTTAGCTGTGTGACCTTGGGTAGGTGACTTCACCTCTCTGAGCTTCTTTTCTTATCTGTAAGCTGGGCACGGTGGGCGGTGGGGGAAGAGCCAGTATCTGCTGTGGGTTTGCACGACAGAAGCCCTGTGAAAACCTTATCTTGGCACCTGCGCCCAGGGAGGGCTTGCTGTGCCTCCTGCCATTCTCCTTATTCAGGGGCTGGTGGTTCTTCCCGGGCAACGGGCTGGTGAAGGCCCTGCACCTTGGGAGCCTGAGTGTGGGAAGCTGGCAGGCCTCCTGAGTGGCACGGGCAGGGTAGGCATGCCAGAAGAGGCTGTGGCCACCTCCTTTCCGGCCCGGCGCCCCTCTTGGCCTGCCAGGGGATTAAAGGCCTTTTGGCCTTTGTGTCGGGCTCACCCGCCCCTGGCAGTTTGCACAACAAAGTGCTGCCCTGACAGATTCCTTCCCCTTTGCCGTCTGCTGCCCATAGACAGGGCACTGGGCAGTCCGGGGGTGGGGCAGGGCACCTTGACCCTGTATCTGGGGCCGGGGCTGTCACAGAGCCAGGGAGCACTTGTGGGGTGATCTGGGAGCCTGGATCGTGGCAGAGGGGAGGGGGAGCTTCTCCAGGTGTGTGTCCTTCCCTGAAAATCCGGGGGCCCTGGATGGGGGGAAGGGACACTGAGGCAGAGCCTGTGTTGGCAGGTGGGCAGGCAGGGGCTTGCTTGTCCCCCGCCCCCGCACAGTCTCTGGATTTCGACAGGGTGAGCTCACTCCAGCCCAGATGCCTGGAGCCTTGCCCTGGGCAGGCAGCTGCAGCCCCCCTGGGGACTGCGGTGCTCAGACCTTCCCGCCCAGCTGCGGGGGTAGTAGTGGGCTGAGCCCAGGCCTGGGCCATGGGGAGGGGGCGATGGGCAGGCTGCCCAAGTCAAATGTGAATAATGTCTCTGGAGCAGCCCAAAGTCCCCCTGTCATGCCAGAGTCCGCCTCAGAGCCGGCAGATAACTTGAGTTTCGGCCCCAAGCTGTGTCGTCACCCCCTGACCTGGGTGCCACCCCGCCAGCCAGCCCAGAGCTTAGGCGGCAGAGTCAGACCCTTCCCTTCACCCCAGACCTGGAGGCCGACCCCGGGCCTGAGCCCATGCCCTGCACTGCCTTGCATCACCTCTTGTCCATACCCACCCTCACCTCTACTCTGTGCCCCCTGCATGGTACTAATTCTAACACTTACTGAGCACTTACTGTATACAGGGCATCAAGCCGAGCGCCTTGCATTGCCTTCAATTTCATTTACACGGTGATCCTCTGTGAGCCTCCGTTTGCTCATCTGCCAAATGGAAATAATGATGCATCTGAAACCCTGGGAGTCAGAGGTGCTTTGGAATTCAGAAGTTTCCAGATAGAAGAAAGGTTACGTAGAACACGTGAGAACACTCAGCGGAGTCTGGGGCAACGCCCCATAATGAAACACAGTAATATTGCTGGGGCAAAAGCTACAACTCCTCACCCCTGAGTGGAGTAAATAGGATGTTAATAGCTTCCTGTCAGTTCAGGTCAGGACTTGGCACCAAACGAGCTTGTTATAAACTCATTTTTAAAAAAGTAAACGCTCTGAGTTTTCAGAGCTCTTTGGATTTCCCTTACTACACACAAGGGATAATGCCCAGCAGTGCTGGCCCTGCCCCGGTTGCTGCGAGGATTCATCGAGGTGGTCCATGCGGTGCTGAGGATGGGGCCCGGCCAGGGAGAGCCCTCGATGGAGTTGGCCCGCTCCTGTCATCTCCTCCCTGGGCCGCCACCTCCCTTGATTTTAGCAGCACCAGAAACTCTTATCTGCACACGTACCCTTTGCAAGGCTCACAACCCTCACTTAAGGACTCTTAAAAACCCCAGACCCCATATCCTGTATCTGTAACAGCACCTCCCCCCTCACCCCAGATCTTCTCTACCTTCTGTGCCCCTCTCTAATGGCTCCACCTTTCTCCTCCATGCTGAGTTCTTCCCATCTAGCCTTAGCTCTGTCCACATCCTCAGGCCAGGAGAGGAGGGTCCAGCCTCTGTCCCTTGTCCCAAAGGGTCTTGTAGGACTTGGACCTGGAGACTCATGTGCACCCTCATCCCCACCAGGAAGGCCTGGACACAGCCCAGCCTCCCGGAGCTGTCTCCCAGAAGTTCCCCACCTGTCTGGTGTCCCTCCTGTCTAGGTCCCCCCCTGCCCCCCGCCTGTCTGGTGGGGGGCCCCCGTGCCCACACCCCTGCTCCAAGCAATTGTTCCCAGCACACTAGAACAGTCCTTTGGCCTTGGCTTGTATGAGTCAGCTGCTTCCACTTCCCCCACCAGGAACCTGCCAGGTCTGGAAAATCCCCCTCTCTGTTTGGCTCCTTCCTCTCTGGCCCAGGGCTGCCTTCTGGACCCCTCCTCTCCGGCCCCGCCATCCGGCTCCATTGCCTGCCTGAGTACTGGGTTCCTCTGGGAGGAAGCTGGGCTTTCTCATCATCGGAGATGGGCTGCAGGGCAGGAAACCTGGGTTCTATTTCTGCCTTTGACCTCGGAGCCACCAATGGCCCTCCTTGGGACGTTAGGCACACATTGCATGGGCTTGGGTGGCTGACAGCTCAGGCGTCCTGTGGGCCACCCTGGGAGCCGGTTGGGTTGGGGATGGGACCTGGCCAGGACGACCTGTGGGCCATCCTGGGAGCCGGTTGGGTTGGGGATGGGACCTGGCCAGGACGACCTGTGGGCCACCCTGGGAGCCGGTTGGGTTGGGGATGGGAACTGGCCAGGACGACCTGTGGGCCATCCTGGGAGCCGGTTGGGTTGGGGATGGGAACTGGCCAGCCCTGGTTGTCCTGGCCCTGCCCCCTGCTTAGGCCTCAAAGCCAGCCTGGAGGCCCAGCCTCAGCCCTGCCTCTTTCCTGGTCAGCAGATGCAGAACCCGGAGGTCCTGGGTCTGTCCTGGCTCTGCCTGCCACTCACCTGGGCAAGTTACGTGGGGAAGCAAGGTGCTACTCCCTCCTCTGTGAAAGGGGGCCTTTCACACCTGCTCAGCCACCTCAGGGGTCATTGTCAAGGTCCAATGACACTGAGATTGAGGAAATGATCTGTAGACTGTGAAACAGCACTGTGGCTGAAAGGTTTTGTGGAGAGACTCTCAGTGACCTCAGTCAGTTCCGGCTCAGTGGCAAAAGCTTAAACATTGGAACCAAACCACCAGAGGTCAAATCCCAGCTCTCGCCCACCTGCTAGATCTTCAAGCAGATGACCTGACTGCTCCATGTCCCCATCCCTACAGTGGGCTGTTTAACACCTGTAACCTGGGTTAACATTTATAAAAATCCTTAAAGGAGTGCCTGGTGTGTAGTAAGTGCTCAATAAATGTTAGCTCTTTCTGTTCCCAAGTAGACCCCAGACTTTCCAGATCTGAATCCAAGTTCCCTTCTATGGTCAAGTCTCAGGCTCCTTTGGGCTCTTTCCGGTCTGGCTTCTTCTCTCCTCCCAGATGTGAAATACAGGTGCTAGAACGTTTTGATCTTCAGCTTTTCACAAATGAAGTCTCTGCTCTTGCAGGGTTGGCGCTCACTACAGGCCCTGATCAGACCCCAGAGCCTCGGGCCCTGGGGTGGGGGCTGCAAGCAAGGGCAGGCTGGCATGTGGAAGGGCCCATTCCCTGGAGTCCCTGGGGTGAGAGGTCTTCGATCCGGGCCCAACATACCCTGGATTCTCTCACTCCTCTCACTGCAGATGTGTGTTCCTGACATTTTTTCCAAGTCGAATCTCACTTTGCTATTTCCTGTCCGGTCCCAACACCGCCCACCCCCACACCCCCACACCCCAGCTCCAGGCCTGGGAGAAGCTCTGGACCTTGCTCACCACCAGAGTTTTCCTTTCCAGACAGCAGTGTCTAGGGGATGCTGGGCATCTCTGTGCCCCATGCATGTCCCCCATGGCCTGGCTTGCATGGAGGGTGTGTGTGGCAATGACAAAGAGGGAGAGCCCTCCCCAGGTGGGAAGGATCCAGGCCTGCCACTCTAACCTCTTCTGCCCAGTGTCGGTGCCCCATGCCAGTCTTAGCCTCATACTTCCCTTAGGCCAGTCAGGGCCTGCTCTGAAGCCCCCCTCCCCCACAGTGGGAATATTGCCCTCTACCTGCAGCCAAGGGAAGGAGGGAGAACCCCTCATGGGGATTGATCTTGTGGTTCTTAGCCAGTGAGTTAGAGTTCTCTGCATACACGCCACTCCATTCCTCCCACCTGGATGAGAAGGGGCCCCGGAATCTATTTCTCACCAGCTCCTAAAGGTTCTATAGTTCATTCCTGGGTACAGACCCTGTGGGCATGGCCCAGAAGTCCACTGGTCACCTAGGAGAGGGATGGGCATTTGTCCAGAGAGAGGGTGGGGAAGGAAAAGGAACAGGAGGAGGGGTTTGCCCCTGCATTGGAGGGGAAGGGGCTTTAGGCCATGGCAGGGGGTAAGTCGTGAGCAATGCAGACCTTGCACAAGGCTTGGTAGCACTGCAGACACAAAGGTGATGAAATGGCACCCAGTCCTTGTCCCCGAGTTGCTGCCAGCCTAGGAAGGGAGATTGCATATAGACCGCTTGGGGGCAGGTGGTACCTCCAAAGCAAGTCAGGTTCAGCAAGCAGCTAGAATTAGTAGGTGATGACATTTTTGCCATTCACTCCATTCATTCATTCATTCATTCATTCATTCATTCATTCATTCAAGTAGTTATTGAACATGGGGTCCCTTCCTTCAGGATGCTGCCATTCCAGTGGAGAGTGGAGATACAGGTGATTAGAGTGTGAGCCCAGGAGCGCCCAGAATCCAGCCTGGGCACAGAGAGGACTGTGAAGGCCAAGTGTCAGGACAAAGTCTCCCAAAGGAGATTGTCTTTCCTTTTTTAATTTTTATTTCATCTTATTTTATTTGAGACTTTTCTTTTTAGTCATCTTTCTTGAGGTGCAAATTACATACAATAAAATGTACCCATTTTGGGGCACCTGGGTGGCTCAGTTGGTTAAGCGACTGCCTTCGGCTCAGGTCATGATCCTGGAGTCCTGGGATCGAGTCCCGCATCGGGCTCCCTGCTCAGCAGGGAGTCTGCTTCTCCCTCTGACCCTCCTCCCTCTCATGCTCTCTGTCTCTCATTGTCTCTCTCACAAATAAATAAATAAAATCTTAAAAAAAAAAAAATGTACCCATTTTAAGGGTACAGTTCAATCACGAGATGTATATAGCCAGGGAACTGTCACTCCAAAAGGTTCCCTTGTGTCCCTGCCCAGTCAGCATGCCCCACCCCTGGTCCCAGCCAACTAGCGACATTTCTGTCACTGAGGTTAGACCTTTCCCCCCTAGAGTTGCATCTCAGTGAGGTCACACAGTATGTCGCCTTCTGTGTCCAGTGTCCTTCACTCATCACGTGTGATTGAGCTTCAGCCGTGTTGCTGTGAATGTCAATAATTCTTTCCTTTTTCTTACTGAGCCGTTAGAGGAGGTGACGGTTAGCTGAATTTTGGAGGGTGACTTAGTTAGCCAGATAAACAAAGGGAGGAAGGGCATTCCGCGGAGGGACTAGCGCGAGAAAAGGCCAGAGGCTGCAGGGACGTGGGCTGGGCGAAGTCGTGGGGGGGGGGAGGGCGGGTGAAGGGAAGGAGAGAGACTGGCAGACTCATTGTTTTTCTTCTCCTCCTTGGGCCTCTTTCCTGCTGCCATCACCTTGTCTAGCCAGTGAGGGCTGGGTCTGGTTTTCAAAAGTGAGACCATTTCCTTCTGGCTGGGCTGGGCTCCCCAGGGAGGGCCAAGGCCAGGGCAGGGCCTGAGACACTCACGCCAGGTTATCTGGGACTGGATGTGCATTACGGGGCCATGGCACATCCATGCACGCTGGTGCTTGGGGGCTCTGGGGTTCTCTTGGGCTCCCCCGGGCTTGTGTTTTCCTCCACGTTATCTGATAAAACTCCTTTGGAAACATCTTGATCTTGTCTGAGGGGCAAGAGGTGTTCACTGCCCCTACCCCGACCTGAGAAAGGCAGGTGTGAGGGCCGCTGGGGGCCCCTCTGCTCTGGCCTGTGGGGCGCGGGGTCTCAGCAGGCCCTCTGTGGCACAGGAGCCTGGAGTAGAACTTGTGCTAGGCTCAGCATCAGCCTGAGGTCACACAGAGTTGACACCACGCCTGTCCAGCTGCTGGGCCCCACCCCCGCGGCTGGGTGCACAGATGAGCTTGTCAGTGTGGCCACGAGCGCCGGAGCGAGTTGTCCAACATGGCTGGAATGTGTTTCCTGTGGCTTGGAGCTTTGGAGGCCAAGGACTGAGGCCGAAAGAGGGGGCCAAGATGGCCTGGTGGGAAGCTGTCATTAGAGATAGCAGCTTCGGTGGACTCACCCTTGATTTCTGTCTCTGTCCCCTATCCATCCTGACCCTGGTCATCCTTCTTTGCTGGCCCAGGTCACCTTTTACCTGCCCGTGGCCCCCTGTCTACCACCTCGTGTCCTGGATGACCCTTGCCTTCCCCGAAGAAAAACGAGTCAGTCGTCACTTACCAAAGTGATTTTAATTTTACTGTCTGGTTCTTTGAGGGTTCATTCAGACTCAGTGAATTTGCAGGGTTGGGCTCTGAGGCCTCCCGGGGCAAATGGGGCTTTGGGGAAACAGAGTCAAAAATAGCAGTTCAGCCCCAGCCTGACTCTCTTAGCCAAACCACGTCTGACTTAAGCACTCCAGGGCTTTGTGGGGGGGCACTCTGGGTCCCCCTTGAAGTGAGGGGTGGGGGTCCTGGGCTTGGCGGGGGCTAGAGAAGGTGACCTTTGGCTGTGTGATCTTCCACAGGTGGTCCACGGGCTGCAAGCGTATGATGGCTTGTCTCTGCCCGAAGATGCCGAGACAGTCACAGCGGGCCGGGCTGGCTGGAGGTACTCAGACCTCTCTGACGACGAGGACTTGCTGGCTGACGAGGCCTCTGGAGGTGAGTAGAGGGTTCTGGTGCAGGGAGTGGAAGAGGTAAGGGGGTGGAGGTGGGGTTCTTCCCACTGGTCCTTAAAGAGGCCCCCGGAAGCTGGCCCAAGGGGGTGCCTCCAGAGATGGGCATCCTAAGCCCTGGTCCCAGTGACCCCCAGATGCTCCGCTTACAACCTATGTGACCCTGGGATGGTGGCTGCTCGGCACAGCACAGGGTGATGAGGACCAACGGGGAGGTGGTGGACAAGGCATGGTAGAGGACAGTTAGCACCCCTTTCTGCACCCACTCCTGGCCTCACCTGGCGGCCAGTGTGACTGGGCCCCTCCCACCAGCATGGGCAGACAGTCAAGTCCCCAGAGTGTGCGGCCTTGGTCCGCACCCTCTCTGATGGAGGCTTCTGAGTGGACTTTTCCCGGCCAGCCTCCCTAGGCATGGGGAAGAGGCGACAGTTCTCGGCTTTCGTGACCTGGCCCACTATGTGCCAGGTGCCCCAAACTGCGCCCGACACCCAGTAGGTACTCAACAAATACTCAACAATACATCTCTCTTCTGCTTGCAGATGGCCTGGGGAGCGGGGACCTGGGCAGCGGGGACTTTCAGATGGGTAAGTTGCTGAGGGCAGAGGTCCCCTCCTGCCCCCTTGCAGAAGTCCCAGGGCAGGTTTTCCCCACCACAGAGGTCCCATCTCGGGGGCTGAGGGCCTCAAGGGCTCCATGGGCCTGCCATGCGGATGGTCTCATGCTTGCCGAGTGACAGTCATGTGGCCTGATTGGCAGGTCCCTGCGAGGTAGGGGAGGGCTGGGCTCTGTGGCTGTCTGTGCCCCAGGGATGAGGCTTAGGGCTGCAGGCAGAAAGTGCCCACTTGTAATAGGTACTGAAAGCCAGACACTCAGCATTCAAAGCAAAATTCTCATCTGCCAGCTCCACTGTGGAGTCCTTCCCTAGATCCCTTTTTGGGGGTGCAGAGCCGGGGACCCCGGGCAGGGGTAGCCAGGTAGGGGTGCTCTCTGGCATAGGACATTTGGGCAGGCCAACTGAGCGGGCAGGGGGTGGAAATAGCCTCACCCTGGACCCGGGAGGGACCCTGCATTTACTTTGGGTCACCTGCTGGGAAGCCAGGGGTTCCTGGGTTGGAGAAGAGGGCTGGGCTTTGTGGAGAGAAGAGAATCAGGCCTCCATCAGCTGCTCAGGCTGCCAGCACTCAGTGCACAGTGGAGCTGGGGGAGGCCAGCGCTGGACCTCAGAGTCACTGCTTCTTCCCACCCCAGGATTCTGGGTAGAGACGGAACTACCGGGTAACAAAGCCCAGCAGCTCTGTGTGGTTCCTGCTGCCTCCTCTGGAAGCCAGCGCTGAGCACTCTGTGGTCAGGGCCAAGGGTGGAGCTCAGCTCAGGCGGATGACTAGGCGGCTGCACTGCATCCAGTGCCTCCCACCGTGGTGGGCCTGCGCCTCTCCAGGGATGGGGTCACCTCCCTTTGACTGGTGCATCGGGGGCATCCGCATGCCAGAGGGTGGTGTCCTACCTGGGCAAGTGCAGACAGGAGGGTTGGCCCCTACATGTCCCGGTCCTGACTGTGACCTCCCAGCCCCTGGGACTCAGATCCTGCCTGAAGCTTTTCCCCATGTAGGTCTTTCCAGGCCTGCAGGACGCCTGGGAGCTGCCTCTTGCTAAACCAGGCCTGTCTGCTGAGGCCCTGGTCCTGTCCCTACTGTCCATTTGGAAACGTCTGTGGCCCCTCCCCCCGGGGCTGTCGACCGCGGCAGCTCTGCCTTCTCTGAGGGGCCCTTGCCAGCCCACCTCCCCGTGAGATGCAGCTGTGAGGGCAGGAGGGGTCAGAGGTGGGGGAAGGGACGGGGAATGGGGAGCAGCAGCTGGGCAGGGCCTGCTAGGAGGGCAGAGGCCTGCGCTTGTGAGTGGGGCCTATCCGTGGGAAGACACAGGGCCTCAGACCCTCCAGGCCTGGCCCTGGCACCAGCCCTCTGCCCTTGGGGCAGGTCCAGGCAGCTGGGCTGAGTCTGAGGCCTGGAGGCAGCAAGTGTGTCTCTCATTCCCAGGGTCTCCTTGCCCGAGAGCAGTGCCCACCCCATGCTGGGAAGCAAGGGCCATCCTGACCAAGATGGGGCCACGCCGGCCATGCCCCTTGCCTGGGCTCTGGCCCAGCCCCCCACCCTGGAGCCTAGCCCCTGAAATGATGCCGCCCTCCCCTCAGGCAGGGCTGTGGCTTCCGCAGCCTCTGCCCCTTCCCGGTCCCACGACCCCCACCTTCTGTGTGCTGGTACCCCAACCTGGCAGACAGCCCCTGGCTCTGACTCCCCATCTCTGGGCCCCCCACCCACCTCCCCTCCCCCAGTTTCTTCCCATCTCTCACCTGTCTGGCCTGCTCTGACACCCGTCTCTGTCTCTTCCTCCCTTCCTCCCCTGCCTTGGGCTGTCTCCTCCTCTTTGTCTCATCTGTGCGTCATCCTTCTGTCTCCTTCTGTGTCTTTCACCGTCTCTCTCTTTCCCTCTCTCCCTTCCTCCTGTGTCTTGAACCTTGCTCTCATTCTTCTCCTGCTTGCTCTCTGTGCCTCTGTCATTTCCTCCTGTCTGTTTCTGTCTCTTCACATCTCCATCTCTCTCTCTGGGCCCCTCTACCTCACTTGCTGTCCGTCCTGGCCACTCTCTCTGCGGCTCTACTCTGCAGGCCGCAGGCTGCCCTCCTGTGGCTGGTGAGGCGTGTCCTCCCAGTAAGTGAGGCCAGGCGGCCTGGGGGCTCTCTCTGCCTCCCTCCCCGTTCCCTCTCCCCCACCTCCCTGCCTTGTCCTTTCTCCCTCTCCCCTTCCTCCCCAGCCTCTACTTTGTCATACACAAGGCTCCAAGGCACTTTCTTTTTGGGTCTGGGGCTGGCCGGCCCCTGCTCAGGACATAGCTAGGCCCCATCTAAACACAGTGGGCGGGGGCCCCTGGCGTTCCCCCACCCCAGGCACTGCTTGGGCAGATATGAGTGCAGCAACCCCTCGGAGAACAAGGCCCTAGGGGCTGCAGGCAACTTGTACCCACCTCAAGACTGGCTGTTGCTGGGCCCACCCAAGGGACCCAGGGCCTCCTGGGGCTGGGGCTCCAGGGTCTGGGTGTGTGGCGGAGGAGTTCTTCAGCAGGGAGTTGGTGGGATAGTCTGCTTCGGGGCAGGGGGTGGTCACGAGCGTGTTCCCCACCCCCACCTGGGTGCAAGCAGCTCCCGGCCTCCTGCCCCTCCAGCCTTTGGCTCCAAGTGAGCTGTCTGGATAGGGTCAAGATGAGGGCCAGGAGGGAAAGCGCTGGCCAGGGTAGGCACCCAGAGAGCACACCCACCTCAGGCAGCTTCACTCTCTTACAACACCCTCAGCTCTGGGGGCTGGTTTCTGGAACAGACAGGGCTTTAACTTATGCCCCAACCCTCAGGTACTGGCCGCGGGGAGGCAGGTCAGGATGGAAGAGGGAGGTTACTCGCCCTGACCTACCCCTGGTCTGGGAACTTGCCCTGACCTACCCCTGGTCTGGGAGGAGGCAGGGGTGGGGTCAGCCTGGAGGGTCCGAGCCCTTCCCAGGGCCTAGGAAAAAGGGGCTTTGTGGAGCCCCGGCCCCCTCCCCCAGGAGGGGGCACATTCCTGGGCAGAGGCCCCGGCCTCCTCGCCCGCGCTGGGCCATGGGGCTGAGGCCAGGGGCTGGGGTGGGGGATTCTCAATGGGCCTCTGTGCCTGCTCACAAGGGGCCTCTGTGGCCGAGCTCACGGCCTCCACGCTCCGGCCCGCAGAGCGCCACCCACCCGACCCCCGGGAGCCCAGCCCAGCGCGGTCCCTGCGTTTCAGAGTCGACAGGGGTGCTGTCACAAGCACCCTCTCTCCGTGTAGGAGTCCACTCCTGCCCCATCCCAACACCCCAGGGCTTGCCTAGCCCAGGCCACAGACGGAGGGGGTCCTTGCTCGGGGGCGTGTGCCCCTGTGGGCCTGACCAAGTGAAGCGGCAGGGGGACGGGCCTTGTAGTTGGGCCCAGCTGATCCTGCTCCCTGCCCTACCAGCCTCGCCCTGTCACTGGTCACCTCTCTGAGCCCACTTCCTCCTCCAGGACTTTGCAGCTGCTCTTCCCACTGCCCGGAATACTCTTCTCCCAGATTCTTCTCCATGGCTCACTCTCTCCCTTCAAGGATCCCCTTTGAGGAGGGTCCTTCCCTGGCCACCCTGGGAGTGTAGCAACCTACTACCCCAGCACACCCTCTCCCCCAGCCCTGGTTCTTTCCCCAGAGGCCATATATTTCTTGCTCTTGTCTCCTTTCTCCTCCCACTAGAAAGCGATCTCTATAGGGACAGGAATGGTCATTTGTGGAGTTGACGGCCGGACTCTCTGCCCTGAGAACACCACCAACCATGTAGTAGGCCCTCAATATAGATTTGTTCAAGGAATAAATGCCTCTCTCAGATGAAAGGTGGTAAAACCAAATCCATCCCTCTGGTTTGTTGTAAAGACCAGAGACGATGATTACAGCTAACCCAGGCAGACCCTAGTACGCACCCGGCGCTGTTATAAGAACTTTACGTTTCTGAACTTAACCCTTACAAGAACCCTCTGCGGTGGGCACTTCTATTACCCCTACTCTGCACATGAGGACACCGAGGCGCATCGTCGGTGGTTAAGTGTGCTGCACGAGGTCACAGGGCTGTAAGTGGCCATTTTGCTCCAGCAGCTAAGCTTTTTTATTTTTTTTATTATTATTTTTTTATTTATTTTTATTTTTTAAAGATTTTATTTATTTGCAAGAGAGAATGAGAGACAGCATGAGAGGGAGGAGGGTCAAGAGGGAGAAGCAGACTCCCCGCCGAGCAGGGAGCCCGATGTGGGACTCGATCCAGGGATTCCAGGATCATGACCTGAGCCGAAGGCAGTCGCCCAACCAACTGAGCCACCCAGGCGCCCCAACTAAGCTTTTTTATTAAGCTACACGGCCTCTCGTATAGGAAGAGCTCACGTTGTATGGCACCTACTATGTGCCAGGGTCTGTCCTAAGCACTTATACATATTTAAACACTTATAACTCATTAACTTGGCATTTATAATTAACACCTAAATTCGTGAATGTTATAAGATTTAATGCCTAAAAAATCTTGTACATAGTAGGGGCTCAAGAAACTCTGTGTGTGTGTGTGTGTGTGTACATGCTGGTCTATGTGTACTGTAAGCATACGATACAGACTGATTCAGCATCTACTACGTGCCGGGCTCTGTTCTAAGCACCGTGCGTGTGTGCTTGCACGTGCGTATGTATGTGTGTGACTCATTCGCAGCTCATGTTAACTCGTATTTTCTTTTTAATTTTATTATGTTATGTTAGTCACCATACATCATTGGTTTTTTGGTTTTTTTTAAAGATTTTATTTATTTATCTGACAGACAGCGAGAGAGGGAACACAAGCCGGGGGAGCGGGAGAGGGAGGAGCAGGCTTCCCGCGGAGCAGGGAGCCCGATGCGGGGCTCCATCCCAGGACCCTGGGATCATGACCTGAGCCGAAGGCAGACGCTTAACGACTGAGCCACCCAGGCACCCCTACGTCATTGGTTTTTGATGTGGTGATCCACGATCCATTGTTTTCATATAACACCCAGTGCTCCACGCAGTACATGCCCTCCTTAATACCCATCACTGGGCTAACCAATCCCCCCCCGCAAAACCTTGTTTGTTTCTCAGAGTCCATAGTCTCTCATGGTTCATCTCTCCCTCCAATTCCACCCCCCCCATTTTTCCCTTCATTCTTCTAATGTCCTCCATGCTATTCCTTATGTTCCACAAATAAGTGAAACCATATGATAATTGACTTTCTCTGCTTGACTTATTTCACTTAGCATAATCTTCTCCAGTCCCATCCATGTTGATGTAAAAGTTGGGTATTCATCCTTTCTGATGGCTGTTAACTCGTATTTTTAACTGCTACATGAACTCATGAACACTATGTTTAGTGTGTATAAAACATTATACAGGGACTCCTGGGTGGCTCAGTCGGTTAAGCGTCTGCCTTCGGCTCAGGTCATGATCTCAAGGTCCTGGGATCGAGTCCCGCATCAGGCTCTCTGCTCCGCAGGGAGTCTGCTTCTCCCTCTCCCTCTCCCTCTGTGCTTTCCCTCTCTCTCTCTCTCTCTCTCCCTCTCTCTCAAATAAATAAATAAATAAATAAATCTTTAAAAAAACAACAACCGGGGCACCTGGGTGCCTCAGTCGTTAAGCCTCTGCCTTCGGCTCAGGTCATGATCCCAGGGTCCTGGGATCGAGCCCCACGTCCGGTTCCCTGCTCAGCGGGAAGCCTGCTTCTCCCTCTCCCACTCCCCCTGCTTGTGTTCCCTCTCTCACTATGTCTCTGTCATATAAATAAATAAAATCTTTAAAAAAAATAAAAAACAACCACCACAAAATGTTATACATATCACATATATGTAGTAGGTGCTTAGGAAGCAGTTGTATGTGTATGCCCCCACCAGTCTGCTATGAATTTATTCAGCCATCACTTCTTGGGCACCAGCCATGTGCCAAGCACTACACTGGTTCTGGGGATGCAGGGGTGAATGAGATCCGGGGTTGCTCTCCTCTTCAGGTTCACCGTCCAGCGGGAGAGAAAGAGGACACCAGCTCCTGATTTCTAGCACTTGCCCTGTGCCAGGTGCCGCATCTAAGTGCTTGGGGAGATGGTGTGTGCAAACATGATGTCATTTATTCCCTCCAGCCCCCCATAATTAATCTCCTTGTTAGACCGAGGTGGAAACAGAAGCTGGAAGAGGTAAAGTCAGTGCCTGCGGTGTGGCTGACCTCAGAAGCCATGGTTTTCACCATGATACCCTACAGTCTGTGTGTAACCGGGCAGGATCTATGCGGTGCAGAGTGGAAGCTGCTCTGATGGGGGGACCCCAGGGGCTGGCGGATCCAGAGGAGGGGTCTCTAACCCAGCGAGGGTTGAGGAAGGAGGGCAGGTCAGGTGGTCTTCTTAGAGAAGGTGATGGCTGAGTGGAGCCCTGAGGGATAACTAGAACCAGCCAGGGAAGAGTGGGGAAGCATTTCTAGGTCATCCATGGCTTATCCCTGTACCAGCCTCTTCTGGAAGCCAGCTCTTCTTGTCCAACTTCCTCTGGGCCGCTGCGGTGGGGGGGGGGCGGGGGGGCCTCTTCTGCACCATCGCTTAGCTTCCGGGTCAGGCTACATCCCTGATGGTTGAAGCCCCTCACTGGAGGGTGGGGGCTCGGCTTTGACCCTGGGCAGGCCTGCCAGGGCCACTGCAACTACAGGCAGTGCTGGACATGGCTGTGGGCACACAGGTGTCAGCCTGGGCAGGAGGCCGCTAGAGATCATCCCTGAATTTCTTCCCACTGACCCAGCTGCCTGAGGCCACCGCCTACCAGGCCGGTGACACCCCACTCCTCTCTGCAGTTTATTTCCGGGCCCTGGTAAACTTCACCCGCTCCATCCACTACAGCCCTCAGCTGGAGGATGCAGGCTCCGAGGAGTTCCGGGAGGTGTCCGAGGCGGTGGTAGACACGGTGAGGTGAAGGGGGAGGGGCTCGGGAGCTCCCCGAGTATGGGGGGCGGGACGGGGATGAGGGAAGGTATCTGGAGGCTGACGGTGCTGTGTCACTCACCAGCTCGAGTCAGAGTACTTGAAGATTCCTGGAGACCAGGTTGTCAGTGTGGTGTTCATCAAGTGAGAAGGGTCCCCTGGGGGCCGGTGAGGGACGGCTGGGGGGGAGGGGGGTGACAAGGAGGGGAAGTAAGAGAACCCAAATGGAGTGGATCTCTGTTGGTGGAAGTTCACAAATTTGGGGAGACAGTTTAGACTTTAAATTGCCCCACTCGGGTCCGGATTGTCCAGGAACAGGGAAAGAGGAGATCAGGCCTGAGCTTCAGGCAGGGGGCCCAAGGGAGGAGCTGAGGCTGCAGGCATCGACCTCACCCTGCTCCCCTGCCCCCCTGCCCCATCCCCAGGGAGCTGGACGGGTGGGTCTTTGTGGAGCTGGACGTGGGCTCGGAAGGGAATGCGGACGGGGCTCAGATTCAAGAGGTGCTGAGCAAGGTCATTTCTAGCGGCTCCGTTGCCTCCTACATCACCTCTCCCCAGGGCTTCCAGTTCCGTCGCCTGGGTACAGGTAAGCCCATCCTGGGACCTGGGGCACTTCTTCATTTCTCAGACTCATGTGGGTCCCCTTCCAGGGTCCCCACCATGGGCTCTTCTAGCGTGGGGCGTGTACACCACTAGGGACAGGGAGCTCACTACCCCGTGAGTCTGCTCCATCAATCTCTATGCAGCCCTGTCTTGGCTTGAGTGTAATCTGTTACCTCAAACATGTGTCCAATTAGACCCAATTTCTGCTCTCCCTCCCTCTCTCGAGACCTCTATATGCTGACAGTAGGTGATAATTCCCTTCTGCATACAGTACTTTCAGATCCAAACACTTTTACATTTAATAATAACCAACAAATGTTTATTGAATGCTGACTATATGCTAGGCACTCCGGAAGGCCCTTATATCCAGCCTCCCATTCAGCCTTTATCATTCCTATGAAGTAGCTATTCCTCCTGTTTTAGAGATTGGGGGACTGAGGCCCAGAAAGGACACGTGGCTTGTCCCAATTCACATAGGCAGCCAGAACTGACACCAAAGCCCATGTCTGTACCAGTCTTGATGAGAGGAGATGAGAAGATGAGAAACTGAGGCTCAGAGAGGTCAAGAAACCGGCCTCCAGTCACACAGCTATCAGATACAAAAGCCTGGCCTTCGCTCTCGGTCAGCCCGGGTTTCTTTGCACGGCACCCTGTCTTCTGCTTTGACTCCAAGGCCAGGCAGGGCCCATTCATTCCCCACAGGCTCTGCTTCTCGGCTCCGACTCCATCCCTGTCTCTCCCCCAGGAAAGCTCCAACATATCACCATCCCTGACTCAGGGAAACCCAGCACTGAACACACTCTCGCCCTACTGTGGTGTAGCCCAGTTAGAAAAAAAACAGTGAAACCATCACCTCTCTCATTCTGCACATAAAACCCCAATGAATGCACCTAAAGATCAAGGGTGCCCTCTTGGCATTCCCCAGCCCCAGATCTGAAGATTGCTGGGTGCCCAGCCCTCTCCTCCCCACTTTTTAGGGAGCCTCCCTGGCTAGGGATGGTAGGATAGGCCTGGCTCAGCCCCGCAGCCCACAGCTCCCAAGCCCCAGAGGGGCCTTGCTGATCACACCTTCCTTTCCAGCACAGACACCCCCGCCCCCTCCGGCCGCCGTGGCGGCCGCAGTGACACCAGGTGAGAGTGTAGGCCCAGCCGGGTACTTGAACGAGTTCCTGGATGGAGGGGAAGGAAGGATGAGGGCGAGATGGCTGGGCAGAGCCCACAAGCCACCCCTTCTGCCTTTCCCCTCACCCTCCCTGGGCCAGCTTGCGGCCTGCATGTGTGGAATGTGGTGGTTGCATGCGTGTGGCTTGTTAACTGTGTGTGGAGTTTCTGGAAGGGATGGATGAGGCCACTGTCACACGGCCCATGCCCCGTTTCCTCTGCCTCGCTGAGTCTGCCAGAAACCAAGTAGCCTGACACAGGGCACCAAAGCCTGCTCCCAGCCACGCAGTGCCTGTGCTGCCCACACACTCCACCCCGCCCCCCTGCCCCTGCCCCTCTGACCCCCTTCTGCCCCCACAGTGCCCCAGGTCTCGAGAGTCTGCACCGAGGCCGAGTTTGCCTGCCACAGCCACAACGAGTGCATAGCCCTGGAGTATCGCTGTGACCGGAGGCCTGACTGCAGGGACATGTCTGATGAGCTCAATTGTGGTGAGGGGCCATCCGGGGCCACAAGTGACCTGCAGACACCAGGCAGGGCCAGGGCGCACCTGGGCCCCCAAGTCCACCGGGAGCTGTGAGGGTTTGGTGCCGGCAGGGGGCTTTGAGGGACGTGGGCAGGGATACGGGAAGGGCGGGGGCAGCCTGTGTGGCAGGGAGGTACAGGGAGGGCCGGCAGAGTGTGGGGGCGAGGGGTGAGGAGCCACGCGCCGCCACCCTGTGCCAACACCAGGAGGGCTCTGTCCACAGAGGAGCCGGTCCCAGAGCTCAGCTCCATACCCCCCGCTCTGGTGGAGACACCACCCTTACCACCCCAGCCGGAGGCGACCACCCCGCAGCAGCTCCCAGGCATGCCCACCCCCCAGCTTCTGGCCCCCAGCCCAGGCCGGCCTCTGCCCTGTGGGCCTCACGAGGCCACCTGCCACAGCGGACACTGCATCCCCAAAGACTACATCTGTGACGGGCAAGAGGACTGCAAGGATGGCAGCGATGAGCTGGACTGCGGTGAGGCCCGGCAGAATGGAGGTGGGAGGGGAGGCGCGGGGGACAGGGGTGTGGCCGGGGGAGGGCCTCTGGGTGAACCTGGCCCGGTCCCCCAGGCCCCACCCCGCCCTGTGAGCCCAATGAGTTCCCCTGTGGGAACGGGCACTGCGCTCTCAAGCTGTGGCACTGTGATGGGGACTTTGACTGTGAGGACCGCACCGACGAGGCCGACTGCCGTGAGTGTGCCACCCCTCCCCGCCCGCCCTGGCCCAGGCCCCCTGCCCCAGCCCTGCCCGTAAGACCGTCTGCTCTCCCTGGCCGAGCGCTGGGGACAGACCTGAAGGTTCCTCTCTCTCTGCCCCCGGTGGTGAGGGCTCTTGGCTCTGAGATGAACTTTGCAGGAATCCGTGTGGCCAGACTGCCTGAGGCTAATGTCTCCTTGTTTCTTTTCTGTACTTTGTTACCATAGATCTTCTCTGTGTTATTTAGGCTTGGGTAAAGGTCAGACAAGTGGCCGAGAGGGCTTGATAGCCCGGTGTCCCCTAACAATGGGACCGTTGGTGTATGTGGGAGTCAAAACCTGTCCCTGGGCACCTGGGTGGCTCAGTTGGTTAAGTGACTGCCTTCAGCTCAGGTCATGATCCTGGAGTCCCGGGATCAAGTCCCGCATCGGGCTCCCTGCTCAGCGGGGAGTCTGCTTCTCCCTCTGACCCTCCCCCCTCTCATGTGCTTTCTCTTATTCTCTCTCTCAAATAAATAAATAAAATCTTTAAAAAAAAAAACCTGTCCCTGACGGGTGTAGGGCCTCTTCACATAGAGCTAGTTCTGAGTTTTTTGGACATCCATCTGCCAGCTCTTCCTCATCTCCCCATTCCGTCGTCCATTGGTATATCTGTCCATCCATCCATTCATTCACCCAGCTCTCCGTCCATCCGCTATCTGTCCACACAGCTCTTCATCCATCTGTCCACCCATCAACCTAACATCCTTCCTTTCTCCTAGCCGTCTATCCACCCCATCCACCCAGCTGACATCATCCATCCCTCCAGTCAATGTCAAGCGCATTCTGACAGTTAAATGGGTGAGGCTAGAGAGTCAGACACCCTATCGGGGAGCATCTAGAGTGTCCTGCCCTGTAGGTGAAGCCTGGGGATTGTTAGTCTGAGACAGAGGATAATCTTCAAACCACTTCTCTGTGATCCCGGGTCACATGCCTGGGTGCATGTTGATATTCCTTCTGTCCGCCGGTCCAGTTCCTCCCTGCCTTCCTCCACCTTCCCTGCCGCACATCTGTGCCAGAGAGAAGCAGCAGCGTGCTGCAGACTGACAGAGTTTTATGATGTCCTTCCTGTGGCTCTAAGCTTGCCTGACGAGACAGCCCCTTGGGAAGAAGTAATTGAGGGCTTTTGTTGAAAAGCCCTTCTCAGCTGGGGAAAAATCAAAGGAGACCGCGAGTCCTTTTTGGCAGAGCGCAGGACCGAGAATGTGAAAGCTGAGTGGCCTTGGGAACTCCTAGAGTGTGGGGACGGAGGCCCCAAGCTGGTCAGTAGAGGGCTGCCTGGCCTCCTCTCACTTCCTTCCCTGTGGTCTCCTCTCCTACACCACTCTGCCTTCTCTGTCCCTGTCCGTGTGTCTGTCTCGAAGTCAGTCTCCCCAAGGAAGAACGTCGGTCACCGTCTTCTAGAGGTGCCCAGCTGGGGACCCAGCCCTGGTGCCAGGCCAACCCTAGGCTGCTGGCCAGTCCGCAGGTGGCAGCCCTGGGCCAGTCAGAGGGATACAGAGCAGCGAGGTTTGGGCTGTGGCAGGTCCCTTGCAAGGCCTTTCTGCTAGAGAACCTTATACCAGGCATTACCTGGTGTCTAGGGATCCCAGTCATTTTGCCTGTGCCTTTGACAGAGGGCTTGGGCTTCTGAGGCTGGCTGAGTGTGGAAGGAACTGAGTGACTGTGATGTGCCAGGTATATCTCTGTTTTGGGGAGTGCAGGTGCCGCGAGTGGTGGGGACAGGGTAACGTGATGGCCATTTGATGGCCGGCTGGTGAGAGCTGGCAATGTTGTGGCAACAACGTGTGGGTCTCATCAGGGCAGCTGTGTGACACGTGGGTGAGAAGAGAGAGTGACCCTGGGGACACCAGGGGAAGGTGGGCAGGGTCGACTGTTGGGTGTAGGTAGGGAGTGGGGGTGACCCTCCCTGAGGGCAGTACCTGCTGCCCACACCGCCTGGCTCTGTCCCCCAGCTGCCAAGCATCCCGAGGACGTGTGCGGGCCCACGCAGTTCCGCTGTGTCTCCACGAACACGTGTATCCCGGCCAGCTTCCACTGTGACGAGGAGAGCGACTGTCCCGACCGCAGTGATGAATTTGGCTGCAGTGAGCAGGGGCCAGGGTTGGGGGGCGCGAGCCGTGGGCCCTGGGCCCCGGGGTGGGTTCCCGTGGCCCTGTCCATAGTCTCAGCCCTGCTCTCCTCCCCAAACCCCTCCCTTTGCCCTTCACACCCCTCACTCCTGCTCTGGTCTCCCCAGTGCCCCCCCAGGTGGTGACTCCTCCCCAGGAGTCCATCCAGGCTTCCCGGGGCCAGACAGTGACCTTGACCTGCGTGGCCATTGGCGTCCCCACCCCCATCATCAACTGGAGGCTTAACTGGGGCCACATCCCCTCTCATCCCAGGTATGGTTCTGAGCCTGGGGAAGGGCCTGGGAATATGGGGGACGCTGGGCCGGTGGCCCTGGCCTGACCCAACCTGTGTCGCGGGGCCCGCCAGGGTGACCGTGACCAGCGAAGGAGGCCGTGGCACGCTGACCATCCGTGATGTGAAGGAGGCAGACCAGGGGGCCTACACCTGTGAGGCCATGAACGCCCGGGGCATGGTGTTCGGCATTCCTGACGGTGTCCTGGAGCTCATTCCGAAGCGAGGTACGGCCGGTGGGCAGGCGGGCCCTGGGCACGGTGGGAGAGCCAGGGCTGTCTGCTGGTGACCGGCTGCAGCTCGCTCTCGTGCCACCCGGCAGGGCCCTGCCCCGATGGGCACTTCTACCTGGAACACAGCGCCTCCTGCCTGCCCTGCTTCTGTTTTGGGGTCACCAGCGTGTGCCAGAGCAGCCGCCGCTTCCGAGACCAGATCCGGCTGCGCTTTGACCGGCCCGATGACTTCAAGGGTGCGTTGGTGGGCACACAGGTGGGCAGGTGGGGGGGGGGGGCGCCAGGCTCCTGAGGGCCTGGAGAGACGGCAGATGGAAGAGCAGCATGGGCCAGCGAATGGGGCTGGGTCCAAGGACAGGCACAGGGTGCTGAAGAAAGGCTGAACCCTGTGAGAACAGCACTTCAGGGGAAACATATTTTAGGAAAAGCCAAGCCCACACTCGATGTCTGCCTGCTTGGGTTATGAAGAGGATGGGCTCTGGAGCCAGATCTCTTGTGTAAATCCTGATGCTCCCTTACTGCCTATGCCCTTGGTCAAGTGGCTGTCTTGTGTCTCCATTCCCTCCTCTACAAAATGGGGATAAAATAAGAACTACCTCCCACATTGTTGGAAGGAGTTAACAGGTTAACATATATAAGCCACTCAGAATAATGCTCAGTCCGTGCTAAGTGCCCAGTATGTACTCCCTGATGTCCTTGTCATCATCCGCAACATCCTCATCCTGAGAGACTGAGAGATGCTAGTGTCCTCAGAGCCAGGCTTTGGCATCTTCTCAGCCTGGGGCTGACCTCCAGCTACATCCGTTACTGTCTGTATGACCCTTGGCTTCTCCAGGCCTGTTTTCCCAAACCTAAAGGCAGGCAGCTGGACTCCATCGTCTCTGGCTCTGAGAGGCAGAACGGCACGGGCCCAGACATCGCATGGACCTGGGTTCAAGCCCCAGCCCCCATTTACTGCCCCACATCAAGCTGCACCCTATCTCAGTTTCTGCATCACAAGGGATTCAATGCCAGGAGGGGACTTAGCTGCCTCCACAGTAAGCACTCGGCTGGTGCTGCGGCCCGACACACAGTCATGGGACAGCCGGTCGTCCTTGCAGGGTCAGGGCCGTTTTTACTCTTTTCAGATGAGGACCCTGAGGTCCTCTGAGAGGCTGTGGGGCTTCCTTCCCTAGGGTGACACAGCTGTTGAGAGGGTGTTTAGAGCTGGACCCTAGGCCTGTGTGATCAGAGTCAGAATGGTCAGGGTAGGCGGGCTTCCAGGCTGAGCAGGTGGCCTGTGCGTGGATGGTGATTAGGATGTGGGGGACCTGAAAACATCCCTGCAAGGGAAGGAGGAAGGCAAGCATGGGGGAGCGTGGCCTGGTCTTCGGGGCTCTGTATGGTCATCCTGCGGATGAAGGTGTGGACTCCTCCATGGTTACAGGGCTTACATTTATGAGGAAGGGGGCTCACACACAGAGGTAGTCGTAGCACAAGGAAGGAATTTCTAAGAGTCAAAGGTGTCCAGGGTTGGGAGGGACTGCCTTTGGAGGTAATGAGCCTCCCACGCCTTAGAGCTGTTCATAGCATGTGGCTATTAACATTAAAATTGATCAACTCGGGGCGCCTGGGCGGCTCAGTCGAAGTGTCCGCCTCTTAGTTTTGGCTCAGGTCATGATCTCAGGGTTGTGAGATGGAGCCCCGAGTCGGGCTCCATGCCCAGCAGGGAGTCTGCTTAGATTCTCTCTCTCTCCCTCCCTCTGCCTCTGCCCCTCCCCACCGTGCACGCGGGCTTTCCCTCTCTCTCTCTCTCAAATTAATAAATCTTACACTTGATCTTAGCCAAAAGGCCGAGAAGCGATCAAATTAATAAATCTTAAAAAAACATATTTAATTCACTTTCTCAGCCACATTTTGAGCACCCAGTAGCCACACATGGCTAGTGGCTACCATATTGGAGAGTACAAGAATAGGACATGTCCATCCTCACAGACATTTTCTTGGATGGTTAGTGCTGCCCTAGAGATCTGGAAGCATGCTGCAGAGAGAATTTCTCCGTGTGTGTGTGTGTGTTTGTGTTGCGGGGGCGGGGCGCAGTCGGGCTCGCCAAGCCATCATAATGACAGCAACCCTAAACAGCTGGTTTTGAGCACTTCTTTTGTGCCCTACTCTGTTTTAAGCATTTCCTATCAGTTTGCTCATTTTATCTTCCTAATAACCTTCTGAAGCAAGCCAGTATTACTTCCGTTTTATAGATAAGGAAACTGAGGCCTTTCTTCAGACTCACACAACTGGAGGGTGGTAGAACCAGGACTTGGCATCTGTTCATCAGCCCTGGGTAGCTCTCTACTGCCCCCCAGGGCCATTCCAAGCCTGACAGTCTGTGGAGCTGTCCTCAAGCAAAAGGCTCTGAGAAGTCCTGCTACAAAGAATCCCCCTGACCTTTTTTTGACCCTGTGGTTCCCAAATGGTTCCCAGCCAGCATTCTACATCACTGGCTTTCCCCAGAGCATGCTTTGGGAAATTCTGCTCCAAAACCATAGGGAAGAAAAAAACTGCTTTTTTTTTTCCCTTTTTTGACTTGGGGAAAGACACTAAAGTTCTCTTTAAGTCACATTTCTCCCAGCACTTTCCCATCTTTCTGGATAGCCGCCTTTCAAGGCGGCTATCTCCGGCAGACATGCTCTGCGGCCCTCACCCCTCCCTCTTGCTGCCCGCAGGCGTGAACGTGACGATGCCCGCGCAGCCCGGCATGCCACCCCTCTCCTCCACCCAGCTGCAGATCGACCCTGCTCTGCAGGAGTTCCAGTTGGTCGACCTGTCCCGACGCTTCCTGGTGCATGACTCTTTCTGGACGCTGCCTGAGCAGTTCCTGGGCAATAAGGTGAGGGACAGCCTGCTGCTCTGGATGGGGGCGGGTGGGAAGGCCAAGCCCCCTTCCCATGCCCAGAACCTGCCTGGGTGTTCCGCTCCGTCTGAAGCTGGTAGGCAGCAGGCCAGACTCTGCTCTGGAGGAAAGGCGGACACTGGCTTATTCGTTCAGGGTAGGGTGTCTGGCCACCGTGCTCAGATTGGAAGGAATGCTGACTCAGCCTTTAGAAAGGGGCTCCTCAGCCATTCCCCCCACACCTGAGATGGGGTCGGTGCTCCTCCTCTGGCCTCCCTGGGCAACTTTTATTCTACCCCCATATCAGACCGAGTACCACCAAGGCAGAGCCAAGTCCCACCCATCTCTGCTTGCCTGTGCCCAGCTCTGTGTCGGGCACACAATGAGTGCCAGGCACGCAGAGGGAAGGAGGAAGGGCCGAGTGAACACAGAGCAGGCATCAGGTCATGCCCCGGCTTCCCTGCCCCGATCTGCCCTGTCTCGGCCAGGTGGACTCCTATGGTGGCTCCCTGCGCTACAAGGTGCGCTACGAGCTGGCCCGGGGCATGCTGGAGCCAGTGCAGCGGCCGGATGTGGTCCTCGTGGGCGCCGGATATCGCCTTCTCTCCCGAGGGCATGTGCCCACCCAGCCTGGCACCCTGAACCAGCGTCAGGTTCAGTTCTCCGAGGTAGGCGCTGCCTGAGCCCTCAGGGTTGGGGGGAAGGGGCTACAGGCTGGGCAGGTGCTAACGTGTGATGCCTCCACACACCTTTGTTCGTATCCAGGAGCACTGGGTCCACGAGTCCGGCCGGCCGGTGCAGCGGGCTGAGATGCTGCAGGTGCTGCAGAGCCTGGAGGCTGTGCTCATCCAAACGGTGTACAACGCCAAGATGGCCAGCGTGGGACTGAGTGACATTGCCATGGACACCACTGTCACCCACGCCACCAGCCACGGCCAGGCCCACAGCGTGGAGGAGTGCAGGTGCCTGACCTGGCAGGGCTCAGAACCACAGAGTCCGCGGCAAGGATAAGGGAGAAACAGCAGGGCCTCACGGTTCCTGTAACCACTGTCTTCGTCCTGCCCCCACAGATGCCCCATTGGCTATTCCGGCTTATCCTGCGAGAGCTGTGATGCCCATTTCACCCGGGTGCCGGGTGGGCCCTACCTGGGCACCTGCTCTGGCTGCAACTGTAATGGGCATGCCAGCTCTTGTGACCCTGTGTATGGCCACTGCCTGGTGAGTAGTGCCAGCTGGCATTTGAACACTGGCTAGGGGCAGGGGGCACAGACAGGGTGGGAGGCCCAGGCTGAAGCCTCTTTGTGCCCGCAAGCTTAGCATGAGCCTCTAGAATGACTGTCGTGGCTGCTAGATAAACTGTCATGACCTCTGGATGCATTAACAGAGATATAACGTCCAGATAAGGGAGGTGAAGGTCCTGTTCTCTTCCACCCTGGTCAGAACAGTCCTGGAGAGTACTGTGTTAAGGATGGTCCTTACCAAGGCAGCCCTAAGGGGAAGAAGCCTGGAAATCATATGTATTTCTAAGGAATAGTGGAGGGGGCTGGGATTATGGAGCTGACCAAAGGCAAGGCTCAAGGAGGGAAAGCTACCACCTTCAAATTCCTCAAGAGCTGCGTAGAGTAAGAAGAAACAGATTCCAGAGGGCTGAAATGGCCAGTGGGTACAGGTTAGAAGAGGGAGGCGGGTTTAGGTCAGTATAAAGCAGGTATGTAGAACCTTCTGTGGAACAGGCTGCCCATGTAAAGTGCCGAATTCCCCATCAAGATGCAGCTGGATGCTCCCCTGTCTGCAGAGCTGTGGAGTAATTCCAGCATGATAGAGGAGGCTGGGCCAGCCGCAAAGGGCCACACTCAGAATGCAGTGTGGCCCTACACTGGGGGCGGAGGCCTGCTCTGTAGGACCTGAACCCCTCCATCCCCTTCCTCCCAGAATTGCCAGCACAACACGGAGGGGCCACAGTGCAACAAATGCAAGGCTGGCTTCTTTGGGGACGCCACCAAGGCCACAGCCACTGCCTGCCGGCCCTGCCCTTGCCCATACATTGACGCCTCCCGCAGGTCAGAACCAGCCCAGGGTGGGGCAGCAATGCTGGGGGGAGAGGGCAGTACAGCAGGCTAGGGGCAGACTCTGGGCAGGGAGGTGGCAGACCCGGGTTCAAATCCTAACCTGGTCACTAAATTGTTCCGTGCCCCTTGACCTCTCTGAGCCTCAGCTTCCTTCCCCATCTAATGGGCCCATCTGTCTTTCTAGTGTTGCTGTGAGGGCGCCTGGGTGGCTCAGTTGGTTAAGCGACTGCCTTCGGCTCAGGTCATGATCCTGGAGTCCTGGGATCGAGTCCCACATCAGGCTCCCTGCTCAGCAGGGAGCCTGCTTCTCCCTCTGACCCTCCTCCCTCTCCTGCTCTCTCTCTCAAAAAAAAAAAAAAAAAATCTAGTGTTGCTGTGAGGCTGCAGATCAAGAATAGGTGGGCAGGGGCTCAGTCAGTAAAGCATTCGACTCTTGATCTCAGAGCTGTAAGTTCGAGCCCCACGTTGGGTGTAGAGATGACTTAAAAATAAAAAAGGGGGGCGCCTGGGTGGCTCAGATGGTTGGGCGTCTGCTTTCGGCTCGGGTCATGATCCCAGGGTCCTGGGATCGAGTCCCGCATCGGGCTCCCTGCTCAGTGCAGAGCCTGCTTCTCCTTCTCCCTCTGCCATTCCTTCTGCTTGTGCTCTTCTATCTCTCTGTCAAATAAATAAATAAAATCTTTAATAAAAAAAAAAAAGATTTTAAAAAATAAATAAATAAAATAAAAAAATTAAAAAAGGATAGGTGGGCAAAGAGACAGCATCACGCCTCATGACATATTGTGCCATGTGGGCAACAATCACTTCCCAGGGTGGGAGTATAAGCCCCGGCCTGGCCCATCACTGCAGCCCTGCCCCCTCTCCTGCCACTTGACACCCACAGATTCTCAGACACCTGCTTCCTGGACACGGATGGCCAAGCCACATGTGATGCATGTGCCGCAGGCTACACAGGCCGTCGCTGTGAGAGGTAAGGGAGAGCCGGTGGGGACCGCAGGGAGAGAGCTGTACTAGGTGGGGACACGGAAGCGCCACTGACGACCCTCCCTCTCTCCCCCAGCTGTGCCCCGGGATATGAGGGCAATCCCATCCAGCCCGGCGGGAAGTGCAGGCCCACCAGTGAGTATCACAGCCGCCATCCCCTGGCACCTCCCCAGGCTGCCCACCGGGGCTCCAGTCCTGGAGCTCTGCCCTAACCCCGTGATCCTTGGGGAACCATCCCATTCTGCCACCAGTCTGGCCAGACTGACTCTACCCCATTCCTGCCTGCCTTGCCAACACCCACTTTGTGCTTCCAGACCAGGAGATTGTGCGCTGTGACGAGCGAGGCAGCATGGGGACCTCTGGGGAGGCCTGTCGCTGTAAGGTATGCATGCCCTCCCCTCCCCCACCCCAGGGGCCTCCGGCGGGCATGCAGCTAGGAGAGAGAGGAAGGAGGCTCAACCTTCTCCATAGCCCCTTGGCTGGTGGGTGACAGCTTAGCTAGAGGCTGCTGAGCCTGGCTGGCTAGTCTTCCTTCCCTTCTTGAGAGGTAGTCTGGCATCGGGAAGGAGCCTTGGTTGGGGAGTCAGGTAACCTGGGCTGAAGTTCCAGATCCTTTGCCAGTCATTCTTCGTGTGATTGACTGCTGTATCTGTATTCTATCTTCACTTTTACATCCTCACGCTGACATGATCTTATGGGTATTAGCATCCCCAATTTACAAATGAGCAACGGAGGCTCAGAGGAGGGACATCATTTGCATTAAGAGTGGAAGACTCGAGTGTCAGTGGAGAAAAGAACTGGGCAAATTTTGGAGTTAAGCGCTCCTGATCTTAAATCCCAGAGTGGATTAGCAACCCGAGGGGCCTGGTGTAAATCATTTCCCATCCCTGAGCCTCCATTTTCTCATGTGGAGCGTGGAGGTATCACATATTTCTTGGTACTCAGAAGAATTAAATGAGCTGGTGGTCGAACAGAAACCAGCACAGTGCAAGAAACACTCTACATAAAGAGTAGCAGTAACTTTTAACCAAATGGCTGTATTTCAAATCTGTGCGGGTTTGTGAGCCCCCTACCAGCCAAAGCGAAAAGGGGGAAAAGAGTGGTTGCTTAAGCTCCCCTTAATTGGGAACCACTGTTCACATGGTGGCAGCCCTGCTCACAGGTGCTCTTTCCGTGGCTTTTCCGGCCTTGGGTCCCCATCTAGAGGGTGGGCAGATGAAGCCGGAAGCTCCAGGCAGCCCCTCCCGTGGGCCGTCCTGCAGCTTCCAGCTCTGTGCCTGCAGAACAACGTGGTGGGGCGTCTGTGCAACGAGTGTGCGGCTGGCTCTTTCCACCTGAGCGCCCGCAACCCTGACGGCTGCCTGAAGTGCTTCTGCATGGGCGTCAGCCGCCAGTGCACCAGCTCGTCCTGGAGCCGCGCCCAGGTACCTGCGTGGGGGGGCGGGGAGACAGCGGGAGGCGGGGGGGGGGGGCGCTGAGTCCAGGGCCCACCGCGTGCCAGGCCCAGCCCCCAGTCCCCATGCCGGCCTCCTCTCCCCCTCCCAGGTGCACGGGGCTTCTGAGGAGCCGGGACAGTTCAGCCTGACCAACGTCGCGGGCACCCACACCACCAGCGAGGGCATATCCTCCCCCACGCCCGGGGAGCTGGTCTTCTCCTCCTTCCACAGCCTCCTGGCCGGACCCTACTTCTGGAGCCTCCCCTCACGCTTTCGCGGGGACAAGGTGGGCAGGGGGGCTGGGAAAAGGAATCCTGGGCGGCAGGGACGGCACAGGCAGGCAGAGGCTCGGAAGCAAGAGTGTCAGCGTGCCTTCGGAGCAAAGGGGGAAGGCGTGGCCGGAGCAGTGGCGGGGCCTCCGCTGAGCACCCGTCCACCCTGGGTCCCAGGTGACCTCGTACGGAGGAGAGCTGCGCTTCACGTTGACCCAGAGGCCCCAGCCCGGCTCCACACCCCTGCACGGGCAGCCCCTGGTTGTCCTGCAGGGCAATGGCATTGTCTTAGAGCATCACACTTCCCAGGAGCCCAGCCCCGGCCAGCGCAGCACCTACACGGTGCCCTTCCGGGAGGTGAGCCACCCTGCCTGCAGCCTGGCGTGGGGCGTGGGGCGGGCCCCTGCCTCTCTCACCCAGGGGCGTCAGTAGCCTGCGATGTCAGGGCTTGGAGGCACACGTGTCCTCTTTTTGGCAGCAAGCATGGCAACGGCCTGATGGGCAGCCGGCCACGCGAGAGCACCTGCTGATGGCACTGGCGGGCATCGACACCCTCCTGATCCAGGCGTCCTTCAGCCAGCGGCCAGCTGAGAGCAGGTGTCTGGGGCCAGGGCAGGAGGACACAGGGGCTCAGGGCCATGGTTCCAGTCTCGGCAGCGTGGTGCAGTGTGGCCAGACCACCAGCTCTCCCACATGCAGGCTGTGGGGCCTTTCGTGCCTCACTTTCCCCATCTGTAAGATGGAGATCATGGGGCTGGGCTGAGGTCGGGTTCCCTAGGAGCAAAGCCTGAGATGGGGATTGGGGAGCACAGGATTCACAGCGAGAACATGGGAGGGAGGGAGAGAGAAGGACAGATGGACGAAGGAAGTGGAAGTGGCCAGGCAAGGAAGCGGTTTCAGATAAAGACTAGCCTCAGGCTCACCCCACAAGGAGCTCTGCAGAGGCATTCTGCTTCGAGGCAGAGGGGCTTCTGTACCCTAGGTCAGGCTGTCATTGGTCACCCCGGGAGAGCAGGTGGTATGTTCTGTCCGGGAAAGGAAGGCTCATTCTCTGGAAAGAGTTGCAGATGTAAGCCATTTACCATGACCCTCGCAGCAGCTGGGGCATGGACATCCAGCTGGGGAGCCAGACGGGGCCCCAACACCACAGCGGGGCTGTTGGGAAAATTAGTGACGTAATTGCATGCAGAACTCCAGGGATGCCTGGCACGGAATGTGTGCTCATTCGGGGTGGGTCTTGTCATTCCCAGGGTCTCTGGTATCAGCATGGACGTGGCTGTGCCTGAGGACACCGGCCAGGACCCTGCGCTCGAAGTGGAGCAGTGCACCTGCCCACCCGGGTACCGTGGCCCATCCTGCCAGGTGAGCCCTGGGCTCCACCCACCTGTCCACCAGCAACCTCCTTGGTGCTTCCAGGCTCCTCCCCCTTCAGCTCTCCCGTCCTCCCTAGGCCCACCCCAGCCCCACCATCCAGTGGGCACTGCCCTGAACAGGCCCTGCCCAGGAGGGCCCGACCACTGCCCTATCTTCTTGCCCCCAGGACTGTGACACAGGCTACACACGCATGCCCAGTGGACTCTACCTGGGCACCTGTGAACGTTGCAGCTGCCATGGCCATACCGAAGTCTGTGAGCCTGAAACAGGTGCCTGCCAGGTGAGTCTCGCCCTCCTTCCCTCCTGCCTGGGGATCAGTGGCCTCCAGGGCTGCCAGCACCAACCTCTGCCCCCTCCAGGGCTGCCAACACCACACGGAGGGCCCTCAGTGTGAGCAGTGCCAGCCCGGATACTACGGGGATGCTCAGCAGGGGACACCGCAGGACTGCCAGCCATGCCCATGCTATGGAACCCCCGCCGGCGGCCAGTGCGTCCTGTACCTGCCCTTTCCTGAAATATCCCCTGCGCCCTTCCAGACTCCCTTCTTCCCAGGCCCTTCTGAGAAGCAGTGGTTAAATCCTGGCCTTGCTGCCGCCTCACTGTGTCGCTTCGTATAAGATACGCTTCCCTTTTTTATTTTTTTTTTATTTTTTATTTTATTTATTTATTTTTTTTAAGATTTTATTTATTTATTTGAGACAGAGAGAATGAGAGAGAGAGAGCACATGAGAGGGAGGAGGGTCAGAGGGAGAAGCAGACCCCCTGCCGAGCAGGGACCCCCGATGCGGGACTCGATCCAGGGACTCCAGGATCATGACCTGAGCCGAAGGCAGTCGCTTAACCAACTGAGCCACCCAGGCGCCCACGCTTCCCTTTTTTAAAAAAAATAGAGTAAAATAAGATACGCTTCCCTCTCTGGGCCTCCACTTCCTCATCTGTGAAATGGAGAGAATAAGACACCCCACCTTGGCCACTTGTGTGAGAATTGAATGAGGGCTCTGAGCACAGTGCCTGGAACATTGCTCGCTTGCCCACTCTTCCTCTCCCTCCTCCCCCGGACCTAAAGGAAGGGCTGCTGACCTTCTAACTAGAACTTTGCCCCCCACCGACAGGGCTACCCATACTTGCTTTCTGGACACTGACGGCCACCCCACCTGTGATGCGTGCTCCCCAGGCCACAGTGGGCGTCACTGCGAGAGGTAAGGCAGGCGGCGGGCAAGGTGGGGAGTGTGCAGGAGGACCTGCCCCAGAAGCCTCCCACTCTCCCCTTACGCAGGTCCCCAGAAGACACTCAGCTCTCCTCCCTGAGAGCCTGAATCCTCAGAGATCTAGGCCTGCGGTTCACCTCCAACCGCCAGCACCCCCTGCCCCAGTGAGGGCAGGGACTCCCCAGAAAACCCCTCATTCTTGCTAAAGGTCCTAGGTTCAAGGCCCGATCATGCTCGCTCACCGGTTCTGTAGCCTCAGGCCTGTCTCTGCTCTTCTTCTCCCACCTGTCCTCCTATCTGTAAAATGGGCGAGTTAGGCTGATTGGTTCCTTCCCACACTGTGAGGCCTGGTTCCAGTCTGAGTCTGATACAGGGCCCCCAGCACAGTCCTGGGCTCACAGCAGGCTCACCAGGATTCTGTGGTTCTGCCCGCCCTTCATCCAGTGTTTTCTCCTTAGGTGTGCCCCAGGTTACTATGGCAACCCCAGCCAGGGCCAGCCATGCCGAAGTGAGTAGGGTTGGGGAAGCTTTTGGGGTCGGGCTACCCTTTCTCCCCCAGGGGTGGAGCCAGGGCAGACCTTAGTTCTCCTTCAGCCTGCAGCAAGTGACTTTAACCTTTCTGAGCCTCAGCTTCTTTATCTGTAAAATGGGTATGGTAAAAAAACCTCACCCACTCCAGAGAGCTGCTATGAATAGATGTAATGCCTACGTAGAGTAGGTGTTCAGAAATAAACACTCCCTCTCTCGGTGGTGAGTTCGATGCCCGGAGGGTGGTGGAAGTGAGGGTGCTTGGAGGCGGGTTTGGGGTTCCAGCTGTGGCTTCCCTCCGCCTCAGGAGACGGCCAACTGCCAGAGCCCATCGGCTGTGGCTGTGACCCCCAGGGCAGCATCAGCAGCCAGTGTGACGCTGCCGGCCAGTGCCATTGCAAGGTTAGTCCAAACCCCCGCTCTCTAGGAGGCCCCGCATGGCCACCGTGGTGGTCGCCCTGGTGTTCCCTCTCACTGCACCCTTGGGGCTGTCCCTGAGCCCCCACCACCCTTCCCCAGAGGCCCCATTGCTGCCCCGCTGCCCGGGTCCTGTGGGAAATCAGGCAGCAGCTGACGGGAGCCAGGCCTAGGCCTGGGGGGCTGCGGGGGCTCCCCCGGAACTGCTGGACGTGGCCGGGAGGCTGCCGGAGGTGCAAGAGCTCCCCACCCCCACAGCCCCCCACACCCACCCTTCCGTCCGTCCTCTCAGGCCCAGGTGGAAGGCCTCACGTGCAGTCACTGCCGGCCCCACCACTTCTTCCTGAACGCCAGCAACCCCGACGGCTGCCTGCCCTGCTTCTGCATGGGCGTCACCCAGCAGTGCGCCAGCTCGTCCTATGCCCGCCGCCCGGTAAGTGCGCGTGCGCCGCCCCTCTCCGCGCCCCCACTGGGGCCGGTCGCGAAGCTGGCCCAGTGGCGTCCCTTCGGCCTATGAGGACACCCATCCCCATGCCCCCGGACGGCCCTGTAAGCACAGATCCCAGCGACCCTCGCCCCTACCCTAATACCCTGCCTACGACTCCAGTATCGCTGTGTCGGCACTGAGCCCGGCACCCCTCTCTTCTCCCCGGTGGCCTCCCCATTCCCGTTACTTCTGTCCTTGCCCCGCTCTCAGCAACCCCCCATGCCCCACCCTGACGCCTTCCCCTGCCCCTCCCCCACCAAGGTGCCCGCCCCCCGGGCCCAGGCTGACACCCCGTCCTCTCTCTGCTGCCAGATCTCCACCCGCTTTGCCCCTGGGGACTTCCAAGGCTTTGCCCTGGTGAACCCGCAGCGAAACAGCCGCCTGACAGGAGGCTTCACCGTGGAACCTGTGCCCGAGGGCTCCCAGCTCTCCTTTGGGAACTTCGCCCAGCTCGGCCACGAGTCCTTCTACTGGCAGCTGCCGGAGGTGTACCAGGGAGACAAGGTGTGATCCCCTGCCCCAGCCGCCGGTTCTGAGCTGGCCCCCGCTGAGGCCAGCGGCCAGGGGGGACTCGGTCGCAAGTTGACCTCAGAGCAGGCGTCGGCCACGTGGCGGTTCGGCGTGTGGCCTTTGGGGTCAGACAGGCCTTGGTGTAAACCCAGCTCTGCCACTGACCCGCTGATTGCCTTTTGATAAACCCCAGCTCCAGGGCGGCTGGGAGCATGAGAGATCGTGCCTGGCACACAAGAAGTGCCCTCCTGTCGATGGTTATTAGCTTTCGTGCAACAGATAGGTCTTGGGCGAGGCCCTGGAGACCCGGGGACAAATGAGACAGCACAGTTTCAATTTCCCGCATTTGTTCCCTCCACCTTCCCTCATCGAGGCTGTTGGCTCTGTGCTCGGCGCTGGGCGTGATCCTAATTCTGATGAGAGGTCGTATTTCTTGAGCTCTCACTGCTCCAGGCGCTGCTCTAAGTGCTTATATGTGTCGTAAATCACCACTCCTGCCCCCTGTCCTGTGAGGAAAGGAAGGGGACACCCAGAAGGTGGTATGCTGGCATTCAGAGCCAGGTCAGAGGCTGACTTGGATACTCCACCGGCCAGAGATGAGCTGTGGTTTGTGGTGATGGTGGTGGGGATGCGAGGTCCTAGAGGCAGACTCCAGAGCAGCCGGCCCGGATGTGCTCATCAGGCAGTCTGTGCCACCTGGTGGCACCCAGGGAAAGATGGTCTGGGTACAGGAGGCCCCTGCTGGCCGAGGTCAGCGCTCCAGCAGATGTGTCCCCTCTCCCAGGATCCCAGGGACACAGAAGGGGCAATTCCCAAACTGCCCTGTCCTTCCTGGGACAGACCCACGTACCCCAGCCTCCTCCCAAGGCTGATCTTCTAGTCCCTTCTCCCTCTCTGGTTCCTCCCGTCCTGGCTTCCCCGTCTGCCTCTCTCCTGCCCTGGCCTGCAGTTCACAGATCTCTCTCTCTGACTCCCTCTCTTGGCGTTTCCCTGCACCCCACAGAGGGAGGCATATTTTGCACAGATGCGCCGGGCTCACCAGGTAGGCCAGTGATCTGAGTGGTGTGAAATGGATATGACACGGTCACGGTGTTTTTGGATGCTGTCAGTCCCGCATGGGGAAATGCCCGGGCTCCAAGGAAGCGTGGATCTGCATGAACCCAGGCAGTGCCCGATGGCCCCACAGTCAGGGCACCGGTGTGCCCCAGCCCTGCGGTGCCAGGAATTAGAGCTAGGAGGGTGTGCACCCCATCTGCTCTGTGGTCGGGTCCTGGTGCCTGCTGGCTGTGGCCAGAGTGGTGGCAGGGAAGCTAACTCGATGCCAAACCACATGACTATCCCTTGCCCACCAGGTTACCCTAGCACTGCCTCCCAGCAATCTCCATTAACCCTCCGTGTGCATATGCCCCCTCGGTAGCCTGGAGTTAACCCCCGCGTGCCAGCCTGGAGAGGGGAGTCTGCATCTTCCTCCCCAGTCAGTGTGGGCCTTTCTGGGGGCTCCCCGGGGCTCTGACGCTGGGGCCCGGGGAGGTCTGAGCTGGCCTGTGCCCTCCACCCATCAGAACCGCACGTCCCTCTTAGAGGAGCAGTTGCGGATGGCTGTGACAGCTGGGAGGACCATGGGGCCTCCAGAGAGCAGGGGCCGGGCCCAGCAGCTATCACAGGTAACTCAGGGCCTGGCCGGGACAGGCTGTGTCTGGGGCCCCGTGCAGACCAGAGAGTATAGTTCAAGCAAGAGCCTTGAGCTGAGGCCCTGGCCTTCCTGAGCCATTTGCCCCCATCCCAGGCCCCAGCCTAATGCCCAGGCCACTCTAGTGTTGCCCTTGGGAAACATCCCAGAGCTGTGAATGGCTTGGGCTGGTGCCATGGGCGTGGGTGGTAAGTGAGGCCCAAGGAGCGGCCTCCCCAACCACAAAGGCCTCTTGGGCCGCCTCCAGCCACTCTGGCCTGAGCTGGACAGAGCCATCTGCCTGTGTCTTGCCAGGGGGCATCCTCGGCATGGGCTTCTCCCCACAGTCACCTGGGCCCATCCCAGGATGGCCCCCGCCAGGTTCATAAGGAGCAAGAGGACATCAGGAACAAGGACCAGAAGGCCAGACACTTGTAAACAGTTAGCACAGAAGTAGGGGGCTCACTGGGCCTGGTGCGGCCTGACGGGAGGCAAGACGTCATGGTGTCCTTTCTGCCCCTCTCTGCTCCTTTCCTCTGTCCTCCCTCTCCCGGCCCCCCAGGTGGATGAGGCCCAGAGGCGGATGGATGCCGAGATCTGGCAGCTCCTTTCCAGCTTTGCTGCCCACCCCCAGCCCCCAGCCCCGGGGCTCTTGCCCCATCCCGAGCCTGCAGCTGTTCTGCAAGTAGCTCCACTTTCCTCCTCCTCCTCCTCCTCCTCAGCTTCTGTCCCTTTCTCAGCAGGTTCTCAGGTATGTGCCAAGGCACCCGCCAAGAGACCCCCCCACCTACCGTGTTTTCTAGCCCAGTTGTTTCTAAACCAATCTCACGAATTCTGCCATTTCTGCCCACTACCTGGATTATTATTTACTTCAAATTTCTCCTTATTTTTTTTTAAGATTTTTTTTTTTAAGTAAAATCTACACCCAATGTGGGGCTCGAACCCACAAGCCCAAGATCAAGAGTTGCATGCTCCAATGACTGAGCCAGCCAGGGGGCCCTCAAATTTCCCTTTAAATCAATCACATACCAACTCATTTGTGCTAGTCATATATTTTCCAGTACACAATACCCACGAAATTTTAAAATGTTTTCTGGCGTGCCCTGTAAGTCATCATGGGGTCCCAAGAGGCACACAGCAGACAAGAGGAGACAGCAGCCCCACCACGCTCAGTGAGAGCAGTGGAGGTGGTGTTGTCTGGATCCAGGGATGGGGAGCAAGTTGTCCCAAGAGCAGGGCCAGAACTTGAGCTTCAGGCTGGGGGCTTCTCGTCCCCGCCGCCCCCCGCCCCCCTGGGCCTCCCTCGAGGGTCTGCGTGTACGCGCATGAGTGTGTGTGTGTGTGTGTGTGTGTGTGTGTCCCTGCCAGGACTGTAGCTGTGCTCTCGCCCCCTGCCCCCCGCCTCCCCTCCACCCCCAGCAGTTCTCACCTCCTGTCCTTCTGTCCTAGTTCTCTCTCTCCTATGAAGGCTTCTCTCTGCTTCCTGGGAGCCTCTATTATTGGCAACTGCCCCAAGCCTTCCTGGGGAACAAGGTAACAAGGAGTTGGGGGGTAGCAGGGTATCCGAATCCCAAAGTATTTGAGAGCCCTTTGTCAAAGCCCTTTATGACCAGAAAAGGGGAAGGGACTTGCCTGGGGTCCCACGTGGGGCTGAGACGGTTTCACCCACAAGGCTTTACCGTATATCCAGATCACTGACCTGGCCCTTGGCTTTGCATGCATTCCTTCGGGGAGCATTAACTTAGCACTTCCTTTGCGCTGTGTTGTGTATGGACAGAAGACGACCCTAGCCCCGCACAGCGCGCTGTTCATCTGATTGTCGTTCCTGTCATCAGCATCATCAATATCATTGCTGTTACCGTTGGCTTCCGTGTTAGGATTGACATCGGCTCCGTCTTGTTCCAAAAACAAAAGTGCCTCTTAAGAATACACATAATATGCAGGGCGCCTGGGTGGCTCAGTTGGTTGAGCCACTGCCTTCGGCTCAGGTCATGATCCTGGAGTCCCGGGATCGAGTCCCGCATCGGGCTCCCTGCTCGGCGGGAAGTCTGCTTCTCCCTCTGATCCTCCCCCCTCTCATGTGCTTTCTCTCTCTCATTCTCTCTCTCTCAAATAAATAAATAAAATTAAAAAAAAAATACACATAATATGCAATAAAATATTCAGAGAAGCAGATAGGACAGCGTGGTCCAGGGGGGATGAGGATAAGAAAGATGGGCTAAAGCCAAGGCTAGAGCCAGGAGTCATGAGAAGCTGACAAGCCTGTAGGCCGTGCACTCCATGGGCTCTCTGCTCAGGGCAGTGCTTTATACAACCTGTGTTACTTCATCTTCACGCTGCCTTTCAAGCTACTTTTTACTGCCATTTCCAGCTGAGGAAAATAGGGCTCAGAGAGGTTAAGTGAGTTGTCCAAGGCTGCCCAGCCAGGATAACTGGACTTGAACCTGAGAGTCTGCTCCCTGAGCCACTCTCCTGCACATGCATGCAGCTTGGTCCTGGATGTGGCGATGAACTTGCCGGCATCCAAAACAAGCGGGAAACTAGTTGTTTCGTGGTTATCCAGTTACACCTCTGAGTTCCTTACCTGACTCTGAGCTTGTAGAGAACATCCTCAGGACCGAGGTAGCTCGCACCCGGCCTGGCATGTAGCCAGTAGGCATTTAATAAATGCTCACCAACTGCATGAACACACAAATGAACACATAGGCCAGGCCTGACACACTGGTGTTTTCTGAACATGTGCTCAGGTGGCAGACGAGAGAAAGTCCTGGGACAGAGCCAGGGCCTTGGCTGCCCCGTGAAAGCCCCCAGCAGGAAGCCCAAGGACTCTTCCAGTTATGAGCAACAGAAAACCCAAGTCCAGCTGGCTTGTATGAGACAGAGAATCTATTGGCTCCTATAACTACAAAATCCAAGGCATGGCTGGGTCCCGGGGCTCCTTAGGACTTTCATCTCCATTGGTGTCATTCTCTGGCTTCTAATCTGACTAGTAAAGGGAGTATCTCTGTTCCAGTGGAAAGAGCAGATCTTTGTGTCCATCCCTGACAGAGTGGAAGGGACAGTGGTAGAATATGCACCTTCACCAGACCTGGCTCATGCCTGCCCTCAAACTTCTGGCCTGCATGTAGGACAGAGCTTCCTTTAAAGGAAACCAGGGCTACAGTTTGCAAAAAGCGAGGTAGTGGATTCTAAGCGGACAAAAACCAGCTGCCCAAGAGATAAGACCTCTGAAGGCCCACCCTCAGCCCTACCCCCATGGCTGGGAACTTTTGAACCTTCTGCGGCCTGTTCATGATGGTTACTGTCGGTACCCCTGTCTACTCTATGGGAAGTTTCTTCAAGTGGAAAGGGGTTTGAAGCTCGTTTGCTGAGTCATCAAGGCTGCTCAGGGTCCCCGCCAGCAGGTCCAAGACTGTGAAGGAACTGAGGGATGTCCTGTCTCCTAGGCAGCCAGAGGCCATGCACAAGGGCCTCTGGTTGAATGGAGGGGACAGCAGAGGTGCAAAACCACCTTGAGAGCCTCCGCCCACTGGCCAGTAGGGTCACTGAAGGCAGAGTCAGGCTGTGACTTCAGGGCTTGCCCCTTTGCAGGTGGCGGCTTATGGCGGGAAGCTGCGATATACCCTCTCCTACACAGCAGGGGCACAGGGCAGCCCGCTCTCTGACCCTGACGTCCAGATCACGGTGAGCACATGGATTCCAGCCAGGCGGGCACCCTCAGTGTCCTTTCAGCCCAGCCCCCTGCTGGCCCGGCATGACCTGGGGGGCAGAGGCCCAGCTGCTGGGAGAAGGGGGCAGTGAGCACGTACCTGAATCCTTTGGGCACGGGAGCTTGGGAAATGAGAGAGGTGGGAGGCTGGTGTTTTGGAGAGGCTGGGACTGGGGGAGGACTCCTCTGCCCCCAAGAGCCCCTTGGTTCCCCCCGCCAATCCCGCCGCTATCTCCCCAGGGCAACAATATCATGCTGGTGGCCTCCCAGCCTGCGCTGCAGGGCTCCGAGAGGAAGAGCTTCGAGATCGTCTTCCGAGAGGTGAGGGGCGCCCCACCACACCGTGTGGCTGACCCTCCCCCACCACCCACCCTGCTTCAGAGCCCGGCTCTGACGCCAGCTAACCCTGCCTATCCCCAGCCAGTGCCTGGAGTTCGGGGGTTCTGGTAGGGGGAGCTGCGGGAATAGCCTGCAAAGCCCAACACCCCTTACCCACACTTGCTGTTGTTCCCCACCCAGGAATTCTGGCGCCGGCCTGACGGGCAGCCGGCCACGCGGGAGCACCTCCTGATGGCACTGGCTGACCTGGATGAGCTCCTGGTCCGGGCCACGTTCTCCTCGATGCCACTGGCAGCCAGCATCAGCTCCGTCAGCCTGGAGGTGGCCCAGCCCGGGCCCTCGGAGGGACCCCGGGCCCTGGAGGTGGAGGAATGCCGTTGTCCCCCAGGCTATGTTGGTTTATCCTGCCAAGTGAGTGTGGCCAGCCCGGGCGCCTCTGCTCTAGTCCTGCTGGGTCAGCAAGCTGGCCAGCTGGTATCCCCATGGCCTGGGATGACTGCCGTAACAGTCACGTACCGTGCGTGCCGTGTCGCATTTATTCTTCCTGACCACCCCTGAGGGATGTGGAATTATCCCCTTTGAACAGATTCTGTTTGAATAGAGGCTCTGAAGGGTGAGTGGCTTACCCAAGGCTAAGACCCAGCTCTTCCTCCCAGGGTACCCCCCAGAGACAGGGAGACAATACCAGACACAAATTACCCTTGGCCAAAGCAGAGCATAGACATGCCTCAAGGAGGTCAACAGTGTGGGGCAGGGTAGAGTTCTGGGCAGAAGCTCAGAAGGAGGAATGTATGGGGAAGTAGCCTGCAATGCAGAAGGGTACCCCCTGGAAAGCTGGGGGTGGGGGGCAGGGGCCACTTCCTTAGGCCCAGAACAAGGCTCCGATCAGTAGGGAATGCCAAGCTGTGAAGGGAGTGCTATGATCTGTGCTGGGCCTCAGGAAAATTCCTCTGGCCTGGTGAATGACCCCAGTGGAGTCCTATTTAGAGGGAGGGCCGTGGGGGTGGAACAGAGGGCATCCCAAGGCTTTGGCTGGAGACCATGCAGAAGTTTCTAGGCACACAGCAGGCAACCGGTCCACACTGGATGAGTGAGCTAGGAACAGAGGAAGGGGGATGGAACGAGGGGAGGGGGCAGAGCTGTGATGCCAGGGGCATCTGAAGGTCAGGGCGGCCTGAAGGTCAAGTGCGGGACCAGCCAGCACCCGGACTCAGGAACTCCCCCATGGAAAGTACACGTCTCCACCATTTCACATCTGTGCACCTTTGCTGTGGCCACAAGAACTTTCAAATCCAAATACATGAGCTTCGCATCCTTTGAAATGAGAAAATTTCGCACATTTTGAAGGAGAAGCCCTGGGGAGAGCAGCATAATCCCGTGTGCACGTTTTCTGCAGTGAAGCAACACAGATTTCCAAACATCCCTTTGAAATGATTGGGGAGGGAGGGCCTGGAGGGGTTTCAAAGGAGGGGTAGTGAATAGAAATTCTTTGTTTTCAGAACCCGTGATTACTCACTTAGAATGTGTAAAAACATCCTCCATCAAATGTGTGCTGCCTCTTTCACTTTATTTACTGAATGTAAAGGTGAAGGTGAAGACCTCCAAGGGCTCATTCCAAATCTGGGTCTCCCGAACCTTGTGTTTTCATCAAAGAAAGAAGTTTTTCGGTAGAGACCCTGCCAGAATTTTCAGGAACCAAAAGGGCAAATGGAGAAGGGTTCTCCATTAAGGGTGAACCGCGATTTCTGTAACTCCTGAGTGGCTGGAGGTGCCGGGCAGGATGGCAACAGACACTGTCCCAGCTTCCTGAGTGTTGAGAACGGGAACACAAGGACAGGGAGGAAGGTTCCGGAGAGAGGAGGCTGTCTGGGAGGGGAACTGGGCCTGGGGTTTCCCAGCCTAGAGCCAATGGGAGTCCAGACCGGAGAGCCACTGGAGGGAGAGGATTCTGGTCTGTAGGCTCCAGATGGAACCTCAGTGCAGATGGAGACCAGCCCCCCTCTCTCCCCAGGACTGTGCCCCGGGCCACACGCGCACTGGCAGTGGGCTCTACCTCGGCCACTGTGAGCTGTGTGAATGCAACGGCCACTCAGACCTGTGCCACCCAGAGACAGGGGCCTGCTCGGTAAGCTGCACATGGGGCAGGAGTCAGTTTGTCCGGGCCTGGGTGGGGCACCGGGGATGCCTGGGAGGCAGGGAAGGGTGGCCTTGGTCTGGTAGGCCTAGGTCCAGGGGCGGGGTCTTGGGGCGTGGCCTATGGACAAAGCGCCTGGACCAGCGGTCTCTTGTGGGGGTGGGGGGCGGGGGGGCAGCGGCCAGAACGAGGGCGTAACATCTTTCTCTATAAAGAAGACTTTGGTTCCTGCTCTGTCCTCTTACCAGAGTGATACTTGTTCTCTGTGGAGGCCTCAGGCTACAGAGACAAGCCAAAAAGAAAGTAAAAATCCCTTATAATCCTACCACCTGGAGGTAATCACTGGCCCCATTAGTGTGGGTGGAACTCTTTTGTTCTTTTTCTGGGCAAATATTTACACATATCAATATGCCTTTTGTTTTACAAATAAACATAGCATCATTGTGTTTGATGATCAGCTTTTTTGCTTACAAGTTCATGAACAGCATTCCAGATCATTAAACACTTGTCTGGGAACTTTTCAGAGTGGGGTGTGTGTGTGTGTATCTGTGTGTGTAGCGCCCCCCAGGGTCAAGGGCTGGGTGGTTGACAGACCCACAGCTAAACACAGAGCAAGGGACTGGCTGTGTTAATAAAACAAACATGGATTTCATTGGAGGAGAACATAAAATCCACATATATTTTTACGATGAAGCATGAATTACAAAGCTCTGCCCCCACCTACCCAGGTATATACCTTTACTTTTCTCTGATGTCACAGGTGTTTGGGTAGAAAAATATAAGAAGTGTAATCAAGGGACTCTGCTGCTCCCTCTGCCCCTTCCCCTGCTCATGCTCTCTTGCTCACTCACTCTCAAGTAAATAAATAAAATCTTTTTTTTTAATATTTTATTTATTTATTTGACAGAGAGAGGGAGGGAGAGAGAAAGCACAAGCAGGGGGAGGAGCAGAGGGAGAAGGAGAAGCAGGTTCCCCGCTGAGCAAGGAGCCCGATGTGGGTCTGGATCCCAGGATCCTGGGATCGTGACCTGAGCTGAAGGCAGACACTTAACTGACTGAGCCGCCCAGGTGCTCCAATAAATAAAATCTTTTAAAAAGTACAATCAACATCATCCTTTTTAAAAAAATTTTTATTGGGGTGCCTGGGTGGCTCAGTCAGTTGAGTGCACAACTCTTGGTTTCAGCTCAGGTCATGATCTCGGGGTTGTGGGATCGAGCCCCATGTTGGGCTCCATGCTCAGCACAGAGCCTGCTTGGGATTCTGTCCGTCTCCCTGCCCCCTGCCCCTCTCACTGTTCACATACGCTCACATGCACATGCATGCTCGCGTGCTCTCTCTCTCAAATAAACAAATAAATCTTTAAAATTTTTTTGATTAAATTTTTAATTTTAATTCCAATATAGTTAACATACGGTGATATATTGACATCATCCTTTTTGATAGCTATGGGGGTGGATGTTCATTTTAATTCATCCAGTTCCCTGTTCGTATTTGTCTCCAGCATTTTGCTGTTATAAACACCCCTGAGTTGAACATCCTGTAGTGAGATCTTTGTGCCATTCTACATTTCTTTAAGATAGGCTCACAAACATGGGATTTCCAGATCCAGGGATTACAGAATTGTATAGTTTATGGTAAACGTGGACAAACGGCAAGTGGCCGACGTTCTTGTGCCCTACAGCAATGCCAGCACAACGCCACCGGGGAGTTCTGCGAGCTGTGTGCACCTGGCTACTACGGAGATGCTACCGCTGGGACACCGGAGGACTGCCAGCCCTGCGCCTGCCCACTCACCAACCCGGAGAACACGTGGGTGCCCTCACTCCAGGCCCACGGAAGCCCTCCCCCTGGGGAGCGGAGGGACCAGGGTGGAGAGTGGGCATCCCGCGGCCTGACCTCTGCCTCCCCTCTCCCAGGTTCTCCCGCACCTGTGAGAGCCTGGGGGCTGGTGGGTATCGCTGCACAGCCTGCGAACCTGGCTACACCGGCCAGTACTGTGAGCAGTAAGTTTGCAAATAGGATGGATGGGGGGGTGGGGGGCCTTTGGTAGACTCCTAGGTGAGAGCCCTGGATGGTGTTGCTCAGAAAGGTCCCTGCCAGGATCACATCTCTCCCCTGCCCAAAGCCTTTCCAAGATTCCCCATTATCCTCGGGCCAAGCCCAAGCTCATCCCACTTCTGACACCCAAACCTACTGTAGGCGGGCTTAACCTCTTGACTTCTTGATGTTCAGGTCTTTCCATGTGCTGTTCCTCTACCTGGAACATTCTTCACTCTCAAGCCTCCCCTTTCTGGCTAACTCCTGTTTAGCCTCCAAAGTTCAGCTTCATTCACTCATTCAGCACGTTTTTATTGAGCATCTACCATATGCCGTGTGGTGCACCAAGGTGTTGGAGATAAAGTGGTGAACAAAACAGATTTAGTCCCAGGCCTTAGGGAGTCTACCACCTGTCACGGAAGACGGGGCAGCAAGTAATCATACAAATACATCATTACGGGCAGTGGGGAGCTCTCTGGAGTACAGTCTGCTCCAAAGGAATATAACAACTCAGCAGTGCCATCCTCTGGGGAGCCTCTTGATTCTCACGGCTGGGTCAGTGCCCCTCGTCTGTGTCCCTCACTCTCATTTACATGGTTTCCATGTTGGTCTCCCTACAACTGAGTTCTATAAGAGCAAGAGCTTCATCATGTTCACTGTTGTATTTTTTTAACCTAGCATCGTAGTCGCTTAATAAATGTGTGTTGAATGAATATTTCCCTGGAGAATAAAGGCCTCATTAGCCCCGTTATCCAACCTGCCGACATTGTCCTGTGCTCCCCTTTCTCAGCTCAGTGAGGCCCCGTGTTGGGGCCTCTTTGGTCTCTAAAGTCCTTCCAGAGTTGTGAGCCTCCCCACCCCACATTGGGTCCACCCCCATGGGCTTCTGGCTCCCCAAGTCCACCGTGAGGCACTGAGTCCCCTGGGGCCTGGGGCCTGACAGAGCTGGGCTTTGTTCCTCCTTACAGATGTGCCCCAGGTTACGTGGGTAACCCCAACGTGCGGGGGGGCCGGTGCCTGCCACAAGGTAAGTGGGATCGTGGCCCCAGGTGAGGGGGGTGGGCAAGGCGGTGAGCCTAGGGAGTTTGAGAGCTACTACATCCAGGGGAGAGAGGGCTGAGGGTGGGGCATGCCAGTCTTTGGGGAGACAGGCAGACCTGACCCAATGCCACATGCTGGGAGCCTCCTGCCTGAACGGCCTCTCCTGTCCTTCCTCCAGCAGATGCAACCCCGCTGGTGGTCCAGGTGCATCCAGCTCGGAGCATAGTCCCCCAAAGTGGCTCCCACTCCCTGCGGTGCCAGGTCAGTGGGAGCCCACCCCACTACTTCTACTGGTCTCGTGAGGATGGGCGTCCCATGCCCAGCAGCACCCAGCAGCGACATCAAGGTACCCAGGGCCCCAGGTCCCTCATCCCTGTGAGCCACCCCAGTGGAAGGGGAGGCACAGGCCTGTTTACTGGGATCCTGTCCTTACACACAGGGCCGGGTGGGAGAAGGGGTGCATCTGCCCTGACGAGCTCCCATCCACTCCCCACCAGGCTCTGAGCTCCACTTCCCCAGCGTCCAGCCCTCGGATGCCGGCGTCTACATCTGCACCTGTCGTAATCTCCATCACGCCAACAGCAGCCGGGCAGAGCTGCTGGTCACTGGTGAGTCCCTGCTCCCTGCCTCCCCAAGCCTGCCTGTGCACGGCTGGCCTGTGGACACAGGCAGCGGGCACGTTCCTCTGCTGGAGGGGGTGATGGTGCTCGGATGGGGGAGCTGGCCATGCAGATGGAGAGATGATAGAGTAGAGGCGAGTTTTAGGGGCAGAATTGGCAGGACTTGGTTGTGGTCATTGAGGGAGAAAGAAAGGCTAGGCTGATGCCCGGGGGTCTGGACTCCAGCAGGTAGGCAAATGAGGTGCCCTTTACTGAGATGAGTAGGCTCAGTAGGAGAGTGTTTTCACTGGGGCTCCCCCAGAGCTGAGTCTGGGATGAGCATGGGCATGCATGCCAATAGTTTATCTGGGAGGTGAGGTGAGGCAGGAAAGAGAAGGCATCCCATAAAGGGCATGTTACTGAGCACATTCCTACTGTGGGCAGTTGTTAACAGGCAGCCAAAGAAATTCTGGGAAACTCTACAGTAAAACATGCACCTTTGAGTCACCCTACCCCAGGGTCAATTGATCGAGGCCTCTTCTAGGAGCACCAGATCCCCTGCATTCTGCACCACCTCGGGGGGAGGGGGGCACAGGAGTCTCCAGTGGCCTGAGAAAGATGGCGTCAGGCATAGAAATGCATCGGCTGGCAGAAGTCAGGCAGGCGGGCTCCGAAGTGACAGGGCAAGGGGATGTGCACGGGGCACCGGCAGCACCCGCTACAGACAGGTCAGAGGGCATCACAGGGTGGGTTTTGGACTTGTTGACGCTGGAGGCATTTGAGAAAACATCTAAGCAGGTACATCAGGCAGGTGTTTGGGACTGGGAGTCTGGAATTCAGGAAAGAGGCCCCGGCAGAGAAATGAATTTGAGAACTCTTGGCACAGAGATGGTGTTGAAAGCCATGGAACAGAATGAAATTAGCCAGGGAGAGCGTGGCTCAAGGACAGGGCCTGCAGAGCCCCAAGGAGCTCCAGCTGGAACATGTCAAGCTGAAGAGGGGGGACAGCAGGTGCAGCCAGTAAGATAGGAAGGGAGCAGGGGACGTGGTGTGTTGGGGGTCATGGGGAGAGGGGACTTCAGGGAGGGCGTGGTAGGGGAAGCCACCCCCGGGGAAGTCAGATGTGGGCAGAGAGGTGACCCTTAGAGGTCGTGCTTTGACGAGAGCCATTTTCAGTGCAAAGGAGGGGTAGAAACAGAACTGGAGGGAGGCAAAGAATGGTGGGGAAGGCAAAAGTAGACAGCAAATATAGACAACGCTGTCAAGAGTCTTGGCTCTGAAGGAAGGCCAAGAAATGGGGCAGTAGCTGAGGGGAGTATGAGGTCAGGGGAGTGTTTTCGAAGGTAGGAAAATCTAGAATGACCCATGGAGAGAGAGAGGAGGGACTGATGTAGCAAGAGAGTGCGCAGCCCCTGGAGGAAATCCTGGGGAGGGGATGGAAGGACAGGATGGGGCTGGGTGATGGGAGGGGAGGGTCTCATCCTGCAGGGACCAGGCAAAAGGGAGGGTGGCTGGGTTTGGGAAAATGGGCAAGGTCCCGCCTGGTAGTTTGGACTTCCTCAGCAAGTGTGGATTGACGCCCTTAGCTGTGGAACTGGAAGGGTGTGCGGGCGGGTGGAGAGGTTGGGAGGAGGTGCGAAATCACTGGGGAGAATGGAAACTCCCACCGGACAGAGGAGCCCGGCTGGAGCCGAGCATGAAGTGTTAGGGCGGATCTGTGGTCTGGATCCTGCAGTGGAACCAGGTGGGCTCGTGGCGTGGTGCTCCCTGAGCACAGCCTGTGGCTGCTCAGTGCCAGCAGGAAGGCCGTGGGGCTGAGCCAGGCCTGGGGAGGGGGGCACAGGGCACACGTGGAATGGAAGCTAGCCTGGGACGGAAGCACATCCCAGACAGGATGATGGAGAGAGAGAGAGAAAGTGGCCCCAGGCCCAGGGCCCGGCCAGCACCCAGCTCACGGGGGCCCTCCCGTCCCCACAGAGGCTCCCAGCAAGCCCATCACGGTGACGGTAGAAGAGCAGCGCAGCCAGAGCGTGCGGCCCGGAGCCGACGTCACCTTCATCTGCACGGCCAAGAGCAAGGTGGGCAGAGCAGGGCGTGGACTCAGGGAGGGAGGCTCCGCCTTCCGGTGGCTCTCGGCTTCACCTCTGACCTCCAGTCCATCCTCCTGGCTCTGCCCACAGTCTCCGGCTTACACCCTGGTTTGGACCCGCCTGCACAACGGGAAGCTGCCAGCCCGGGCCATGGACTTCAATGGCATCCTGACCATTCGCAACGTCCAGCCGAGTGACGCGGGCACCTACGTGTGCACTGGCTCCAACATGTTCGCCATGGACCAGGGTACAGCCACGCTGCATGTGCAAGGTACACGGGTCATTTCCATGCCTGGCCCACCACCCCCACCCCCCGCAGCCTTCCCCCATGCCCACCAGGTTTAGCCACCGTGTCTTCATTCAGCTGACAGTTTGTGACCATCTACGGGGTGCTAGGTCCTGGCTAGACTCTGAAGAAATGGGGGAGGGGACAAACAGGAGCTCTGCCCTCCTGCACCGCGTGTTCTGATAAGGATGCAATAAGCCTGGGAACAAACGAACAAGCAGTGTAATTTCACATGCTGATGAGGGCTGAGCTAGGAATAGACAGTGAGGTGGGAGAAGGGTGGCTACTGTCCACGGGGTGGTCAGGCTGGGCCTCTCTGAGGAGGTGACATCTGGGGCGAGAGTTGAAGGAAGAGAAGGTGTTCGGCCACTTGAAGAGCTGGCAGAGTGTTCTTGGCAGAAGCAGCAGCATGTGCAAAGGCCCTGAAGCAGGAGCATTTTGATGTGTTTGAGCCCTGGCAGGGCCAGTGTAGCTGGAGCTATGGAAGGGGGATAGGTGAGGAATGTAAAAGATGTGAGCAGAGGTGGATCACAGCAGGGAGTTCGGATTTTATCCTAAAAGCTCTAGGGAGCCATGGATGGGCCTGAAGTGGGGAAGTATGAAGATCCCATGGACGTTTTCAAAGCTCCGTGTGGCTACTCTATGAACAGATGGCCATAGGGGGCTAGAGTAGAAGCAGAGAGAGCAACAAGGGGGACGCTCCCCACCCTGACCGAATCCTCCCTCTCCTCCCCCATCAGCCTCGGGCACCCCGTCCGCCCCCGTGGTCTCCATCCACCCGCCACAGCTCACCGTACAGCCCGGGCAGCTGGCCGAGTTCCGCTGCAGCGCCATAGGGAACCCCACGCCCACCCTCGAGTGGACAGGTAAAGTCAAGCAGGACTGCCCTCAGGGCCCGCTGCCTGGATGGGGGGGTGGGCAGTGGTCAGGGGCAAGACTTGAGGCTGTGGGGTCTGCAAGCCAGAGGGCCTGGCAGTGCCAGTCCCAGTGGGTGCTGACCCCACCTCTCTCCGTCAGGGGGCCCTGGGGGCCAGCTCCCTCAGAAGGCACAGATCCACGGCGGCATCCTGCGCCTGCCAGCCGTCGAGCCCTCGGATCAAGCCCAGTACCTGTGTCGTGCCCATAATAGCGCTGGGCAGCACGTGGGCAGGGCCGTGCTCCACGTGCACGGTGAGGGGACAGGGCTGAGGGAGGAGCTTGGGAGCACCTGGGCGGTCCAGAGGGGTGTTCTCACGGGGTTCTGTGTGCAGGGGGCAGCGGGCCCAGGGTCCAGGTGAGTCCAGAGAGGACTCAGGTACACGAAGGCCGCACCGTCAGGCTGTACTGCAGGGCTGCAGGTGTGCCCAGCGCCACGATCACCTGGAGGAAGGAAGGGGGCAGCCTCCCCCCACAGGTGAGGACATCTGTCTGGGCCGGGCCCACAGGCTCAGCAGAGTCCCAGCACCTGCCACCTTCGCTTCTGCCTTCCTGCCTCCATTTCCTTCCCCATCTCCTCCCCTCCTGGTTTTCCTCACGTCCCGAATGACAGCCTGCTCAGACCACCTGTCCGGTGTACCCTGGCCACGAGCAGCTGTCGGCCTCTTGCTTTGCCACCTGGCTCTGCGCTCCGTGTCCAGCTGGGCCCTCATGTTGGCTCTTTGCTTGCCTCTACGACTTCATACCCCCCTACCCACCCTTGCTGGCTGGCCCTCTGCAGGCTGCCTCGCCCCCTCGGGCGGCTGACCCTTCTCACTGTGCGGCAGGCCCGGTCCGAGCGCACAGACATCGCCACGCTGCTCATCCCGGCCATCACGGCTGCCGACGCCGGCTTCTACCTCTGCGTGGCCACCAGCTCCGCGGGCACTGCGCAGGCCAGGATCCAAGTGGTTGTCCTTCCAGGTGCGGGGCCTCTGGGGACTGAAGGAGTGGAGAGGGCAAACCTCGGGGAGGGCTCCCCAAGGCCGACTCCATCCCCCTCTGGCCCCAGCCTCAGGCGCCAGCTCCCCGCCCGTCAGAATTGAATCCTCATCACCGTCCGTGACTGAAGGCCAGACACTGGACCTCAACTGTGTGGTGGCAGGGCTGGCCCACACCTCCATCACGTGGTACAAGCGAGGAGGCAGCCTGCCTCCCCACAGCCAGGTATGGGGGTCCCGGAGCCTGTGGCAGGGCACCTGGGGGTGATCCTTCGCACAGCCCCGACACTCTCCTCAGGCAACAACCAGCCCTGATTTCCCTCCCTGTCCAGCTCCTGTCATGGGGCAGCTCGGAGCGGAGCCAGGGAGAACCTGATGAATGACTCACCAAGGCTCAGAGGGAGTGGTGACTACGGCCCAGCCTTGTCCTCACCCCCCTCTGTCCCACCCTGTCCCAGGTGCATGGCTCCCGGTTGCGGCTTTCCCAGGTTTCACCAGCTGATTCTGGAGAATACGTATGCCGAGTGGAGAACGAGTCAGGCCCCAAGGAGGCCTCCATCATCGTCTCTGTCTTCCATAGCACCCACTCAGGCCCAAGCTACACCCCAGGTGAGGAGCCAAGCGGGGCCGGGCAGGGGCCGAGCCCTAGGATCTCCCCACTGTTCCCAGGGAAGGTGTCTGTGGTCTCTTCGGTAAGATCAGGACAAGAAGGGGCGCTCGGGCGCCTGGGTGGCTCAGTTGGTTAAGCGACTGCCTTCAGCTCAGGTCATGATCCTGGAGTCCCTGGATCGAGTCCCACATCGGGCTCCCTGCTCGGCAGGGAGCCTGCTTCTCCCTCTGACCCTCCCCCCTTTCATGTGCTCTCTCTCTCTCATTCTCTCTGTCTCAAATAAATAAAATCTTTAAAAAAAAAGAGGGGGGGGGCGTTCTAGGCAGGCTTTGGGGATGTGAGGGGACTGAGAGTGTGGGTAAGGTTGACCTGGCTTACCTGGGGCCTCACGATGAGGTTACTGTTTCAGATTTCATCAGGAAGCAGCAGAGTCAGGATTAAACTGAGTTGGGAGGCAGGCTGACCTGGATTTAAATCCTCCTTCTACCTTTTATCAGCCTTGAACTAAGTTATGTCACATTTTAGGGCTCAGTTCCATCATCTGTGAAATGGGGACAATAGCACTACCACGTGGTGTGAGCAGATGATAAACACTGTCTAGAAGAGAGTTGTAACGTTACTGTCTGCATCCATTGGTCCGGCCTGGGCACTGAAGGGCTTTGGTTGCCTGTAGGCCATAGTAGCTCATCACCGATCAGGGAGCCATAGGTGGACAAATGGGCCTTGAATTCGAGGCTGGAGGTGGGTCAGGGAAGGAGGGGCCTGACTGACCATGCTGAGGTAGAGAAGCATGGTCCCAGCCTTAGAAAGGCCTCCCATCTGCCCTCCCAAGCTAGGGCTTGGTCCTATCCCAGGGCACTCTGCCCCAGGGCTGGGAGACTGTGGCTCAGGAGCTCAGGCCCCTTACTAGTTCCTCTGTGCCAGTTCCTGGAGGAGGCCCTCTGGGCAGCTCCCAGCTCATCCGCATCGAGTCGTCCTCCTCCCACGTGGCCGAAGGGCAGACCCTGGACCTGAACTGCGTGGTGCTCGGGCAGGCCCACGCCCAGGTCACGTGGTACAAGCGTGGGGGCAGCCTCCCCGCTCGGCACCAGGTACAGCAGTCCCCCGGGCCAGCCTGCTGGAGGAGGGGTGGATAGAGCCGCTCCGGCCCCCTTCCAACCCTCCCTGTTTGCACTCAGACCCATGGCTCGCTGCTGCGGCTGCACCAGGTATCCCCAGCCGACTCAGGCGAGTACGTGTGCCGCGTGGTCCTTGGCTCCGGGCCCCTAGAGACCTCTGTCCTGGTCAACATCAAGGCCTCCGGCTCCCCTGCGGGCTCCATCCCTGGTGAGTAACTGCCAAGGACAGGGCACGCAGGAGGGGCTGAGGGTCTTCCGAGGTGCTGAGGTCCTAGCGACTCCACCTGCCTTTGGGAGGGTGGGAGCAGGAGGCCCACACTGGAGCTGGCGACCACTTCTCTGAGTGACCCGCCATCTTCCGGTCACTTTTCTCTGGCTGCGCAGCTGCCTCCTCTTGCCCTCCCCCAGCCTCAACTGCCCTCTTCTCCCCCCACTTCCTTGCTCCCTTCTGCAAGGCTTGGCCCCTGCCCTGGCCCTCTGCTCAGGGTGGCTCAGCTGAGGACATCAAGCCCAGGCCACCAAACCGCCAAACACATGAGAGCCTGGCCGGGCTGGCTCTCTCTGAGGTGGACCCTTCTGGCCCTGTCTTTGGGGGGCATCTGCTACTTTGGCTTCTTTCCCCACAGCCCCAGGACCTGTCCCACCTGTCAGGATCGAGTCCACCTCCCCCACCGTGGCCGAGGGACAGACCCTGGATCTGAGCTGTGTGGTGGCAGGGCAGGCCCATGCCCAGGTCACGTGGTACAAACGCGGGGGCAGCCTGCCCGCCCGGCACCAGGTGCGCGGCGGCAGAAAGGCGGGAGGGGCTGGCCAGGCCCAGCTCTGGGAAGTGAGTTGAGGGGGTCGGGGCCCCGGAGCTGAGCGGCTGGCAGTTCCCGGCTAAGAGGAGCAGGGCAGAGGGATATCTGCTAGGCTGTGGGGAGCCCTGCTCTCACACCCCTGCCCCTGCCCAGGTCCGCGGCTCCCGCCTGTACATCTTCCAGGCCTCGCCAGCTGACGCAGGCGAGTACGTTTGCCGGGCCAGCAATGGGCTGGAGGCCTCCATCACAGTCACAGTAACCAGGACCCAGGGGGCCAACTTCGCCTACCGTGAGTGGGGCCACCAGGTTGGGCTGGGACAGAAGACAGGGATAGGCGGGCGGGGGGGAGGGGGCTGTAGAGAAGTGGAGTAACCGGCGACCATCTTCTCTCCCAGCCCCGGCTGGCTCCCAGCCCATCCGCATCGAGTCCTCCTCCTCCCACGTGGCCGAAGGGCAGACCCTGGACCTGAACTGCGTGGTGCCCGGGCAGGCCCACGCCCAGGTCACGTGGTACAAGCGTGGGGGCAGCCTCCCCGCCCAGCACCAGGTACAGGCCTGGAAGATGGACAGGCCAAGAAGGGGACGGGAGGAAGGCCCTGGGTGGTGGAGGTCAAGGAGGGGGGACTGGAGGCTGGCTCCTCGGAGTCAGGGAAAGCATTAGACCCCATTGCACAGGTGTCCAGTACAATGGTTAGACCCCAGACTCGAAGACTGGCCGGCCTAGGTGTGAATGCTGCTTCTACCACTTATTAGCTTGTGACCTTGAGCAAGTTACTTAACCTCTCTGTGCCATATCTTCAGAGTCTGTAAAATGCTGTCTTACAGAATTGTCTTCAGGGTAAAGGGACTTAGTATATGTGCAAAGTGCTCAGAGCTCAGGCAGGTAGAAGTTGCTGAGCTGTTGTTCCCATAATACCGTTATTAATATTACTGTGCTTTATACAGTTCAGGATGCTATCAATTGCAAGATGCATTATGATTTTTTGTACCTCTGAGGAAAAAAAGCTGCCACTTTTAATTGTAAAATTATTCACTGTAAGACGCATTTTGATTTCAGAGACATTAAAAAGTGTGTCTTAGAATCGATGGAAGGTGGTCTTAGTGCTTGCCCAGTTCACCATGGCTCCTCCTGGCCACCTCCTACTCTTGGGACGAGTCTCTCCCTAAGCAGGACAGAGCTGATGGTCAGGCCCCAGGGGTCAGAGAGTGAGGCAGGCATGCAGGTTATGGGTACAGGGGTCCCGTGGGGGCCCCCTCTGAGCTCACCTCCATTCCGGCTAGACCCACGGCTCACTGCTGAGACTACACCAGGTGTCCCCAGTTGACTCGGGCGAATATGTGTGCCGCGTGGTGGGTGGCTTGGTGCCCCTGGAGGCCTCTGTCCTGGTGACCATTGAGCCTGCAGGCTCTGTACCCGGTAAGCAGTCCTGGGGGTAGGGCAGGGCTAGGGGCCCAGCTGTGGGAGACACTGGCAGGATCCCATGAGACCAGTAGCCCTTATCTTCACTCACAGCGCCCCCCCACACCTCCTAGCCAGGAATTGACCTTCTGCCCTCTGTCCCCAGCGCTGGGGGTCACCCCTCCTGTCCGGATCGAGTCGTCCTCCTCCCACGTGGCTGAAGGGCAGACCCTGGATCTGAACTGCCTGGTTGCTGGGCAGACCCATGCCCAGGTCACGTGGTACAAACGTGGGGGCAGCCTCCCCGCTCGGCACCAGGTAGGAGGCAGGGAGCTAAGGGGGAACCTGAAGGACCCTGGTGACTATAGAGGAAAGTACACGGGCTTTGAATTCGGGTGTATCTGAGTTCAGACACTGTCCTACCACTTGGCCTGCTGTGTGACTTTAGTCCGGTCATTTAACCTCCCTGATCCTCAGTGTCCTTCTCTGGCAGGTGGACTCACACTGCCTAACTCCCCTGCCCCAAAGCACATCAATGAATGTTGGTCACACACTTCTTTTCATTGGACCCAGTCCCGACACTGGGGCAGGGGAATCGACTGGTCACCAGGTGGTCTTTCCAGGAAGAGCTCCTCTCGAGTCCAGTTGACTGGACCGGGCTGGGAGCAGGGCCAGGGAAGGGAGCGGGAGTCTGGCTGGGAGCCCCAGGGCCTGACTCTGAGCCTGACTTCCTCCTGCCCAGGTGCATGGCTCAAGGCTGCGCCTGCCCCAGGTGACCCCAGCCGACTCTGGGGAGTACGTGTGCCGCGTGGTGAGCAGCTCGGGCACCCAAGAAGCCTCTGTCCTCGTCACCATCCAGCAACACCTTGGCGCCTCCCACCGTGAGTATCTCAGGGGTCATACCAAATGGTGGGGGGCCGCTCGGGCCACTCCAACCTCAGCGACTCCCACACCCTGCCTCCTGTCTCGCCCTCCCAGCCCAGGGTGTGGTGTACCCCGTCCGCATTGAGTCGTCCTCGGCCTCCCTGGCCAATGGACGCGTCCTGGATCTCAACTGCCTGGTGGCCAGCCAAGCCCCCCACACCATTACCTGGTATAAGCGTGGAGGCAGCCTACCCAGCCGGCACCAGGTATGGAGGCGTTGGGTGAGGATGCGAAAACTGGGCACACCGGCCCTGATGGCATCCAGGAGGCGCTGTCAACATCTTTGCCGTGCTCGTTAGTCATTCAGCAAACACTGAGCATTCTTACTCGATGGGCCCTGGACCGGTGCTAAGGATACGTAGATCCTACTGACGCTAGTTGGATCCCGTATCTTAACAGAACATTCTATGATTTACTCACTCACTGAATGTCCCTGAGAATCTACCCCAGGCCGAGTCTGTGCCTGGCACTGAGGATTCCAAGTGGGACGAGACAGGTGCCTGGCCTCAGGGAGCGCACAGGCTAGCAGACGAGGCAGACATGCCCTGTGAGAGCAGTGTAATAGGAGCCACAGCCGGGCACTGTGGAGTCACCAGGGATGGCCTCGGCAGGCTTTTGGCCCAGGTGACAGGTGAGAACAGTACAAAGGCTAGAGGCATGGTCCACCCCAGCCTGGAGCCTCAGGAAGGCTGCTGAGGGAGTTCTGAAGGACGCCCAGGTGGCGGCCAGCCCAGGCGAGGCAGCGAGGCTCCTGGAGTCCGGGGCGGCAGCCCCCGAGATGCAGAGATGCTGCTCCCTCCCGCTGACACGTGCTCCCCCTCAGATCGTAGGCTCCCGACTCCGGATCCCCCAGGTGACACCAGCCGACTCGGGCGAATATGTGTGTCACGTCAGTAACGGTGGCCGCTCCCAGGAGACCTCACTCGTCGTTACCATCGAGGGCAGCGGCCCCTCCCACGGTGAGAGGGCACAGGGCAGGGGGTCCAGGCAAGTGGGTGCAGGGGGAGGCAGACCGGGCCCTGGCACCGTCACTGTTGGCTGACTCTGGCTGTGTGGCCCGTCCGTCTCTGTCTCAGTGCCCAGCATCTCCCCGCCCATCAGGATCGAGTCCTCGTCCCCCACTGTGGTCGAGGGGCAGACCTTGGATCTGAACTGTGTGGTCGCCGGGCAGCCCCAGGCCACCATCACGTGGTACAAGCGTGGGGGCAGCCTTCCTGCCCAACACCAGGTACAGAGTGGAGCCAGACCAGCGAAGGCAGAACCCCTGCCCGCCGGGGCGGCATCGCAGGGACAGACCCCATGGGCAAAGAACCGGAAGTGAAGCCCTCGCTGGCAGTCCCGGGGCAGTCCTCCCTCCTGCCCTGGGTAGACAGAGAGTGGCCTCAGCGGGTCTGATGAGGGAGGCCTGGGAGGAGGCCTGAACCAGCTGGAGACTTCTGGGCCCCTCCCCCGCTCTCTCACTCCTTCCCCATCTGCTCCCAGGCCCACGGCTCCCGCCTGCGGCTGAACCACATGTCTGTGGCTGACTCGGGCGAGTACGTGTGCCGGGCCAACAACAACATCGATGCTCAGGAGGCCTCCATCGTGGTCTCAGTCTCCCCCAGTGCCGGCAGCCCCTCCGGTGAGTCTGACAAAGGCCTGGGAAGGGACCAGGAGACGCAGGTAACAGGGCTCCTTGGGGAGTCAGTCAGAGGTCTCACGTTCAGGTGGCGGTCCAGGCCAAGCGCTCTGCAGCAAGATGCCTGGGTTCCAGTCCTGCCTGCGCCACTAAGAGATTTGAGGGACTTCCTCTCCTCCTGCAGCTTCGTTTTCTCGTCAGCAGCGTGGGGATGCCGGTCATTCCAGCCCCCTGTTGGTGTCCTCTGTGGTGGCCACCGGTCACACGTGGCAATAAGGACAAAGTTTAACATTCACATCATCACATTTCAAGAGCTCCACAGCCGCACGCAGCTGCCGTCATGGGCAGTGCAGATGAGTGTTGCCATGATCACAGAAAGTTCATGAAATCTATGAGGATTTTTTTTTTAAGATTTTATTTATTTATTTGAGAGAGAGAGAGCAGGAGCAGAGGGGGGGAGGCAGAGGGAGAGGGAGAAGCAGACTCCCCACCGAGCAGGGGGCCCGATGTACAGCTCGATCCCAGGACCCTGGGATCATGACCTGAGCCAAAGGCAGACACTGAGCCACCCGGGCGCCCCAGTGACTTCTATGAAGATTAAACGAGTTCATACATGTACGGTGCTTCCAGCGGTACCTGGCATGCTTACTAGGCGTTAACGGTCATTATTACCTCGGGCGACAGGGGTTTCTACGGCTGAGGCTCCTACCAGCCCGGTCGTTCCTAAATCTGCTTCTGTGCCCACAGCCCCTGGCGGTGCTGGGCCCATCAGAATCGAGTCCTCCTCCTCCCACGTGGCCGAAGGGCAGACCGTGGACCTGAACTGCGTGGTCCCTGGACAGGCCCACGCCCAGGTCACGTGGCACAGGCGTGGGGGCAGCCTCCCCGCTCGGCATCAGGTATAGGAGTTGTGGGGCTGGATGCGGTGGGAGGGCTGCTGAATGTGGGGGCCCTGGCTAGGGGCCCGGGTCAGAGGTCAGACCTTGGCCCCAGCCCTCCAGGATTCTACCTGCTCCCTCACTCTGCTCCTGTTTCCCCATCCTGCCCCTGCTCAGGCCCACGGCTCCCGGCTACGGCTGTACCAGGTGTCCCCGGCTGACTCGGGCGAATATGTGTGCCGCGTGGTGAGCGGCTCGGGTCCCCTGGAGGCCTCCGTCCTGGTCAACATCGAGGCGTCTGGCTCCAGCGCTGTTCCTGTCCCTGGTGAGAGTCCCTGTGATGGGGTTGGGAGGCTGGAGAAGGGACGTGGCCGGTGAGAACCGGCCTGAGAACCGACTTGGGAGTCCGGCCTGTGTGGGCTGGAGGCCCAGCTCCTTGGTCCACACACTGAGTTGTTGCACAAGGGACTCCGTGCCTCACCTTCCTCATCCATAAAGTGGGGATAGCAGAACTCTTGCAACAATACGTGCGTTCCCTAAAGGCTGGAACTGCACCTCTGTGGGTGCGTGAGGGTGATCTGGGTTGGGGGGGGCCAATAAAAATCTTTCGTATTACCAGTGGTATATTAGAGAAAAACAGCCACATAGGAAACCCGCCATGCTTTCAGGGAAATCATTGTCTACGACGGGGCTAAGTATTTACGGGTTTTGTTAAGTGAATCAATTGACAGGAAAATATAAAGTAATTCGTATGTGGCTACAGCAAACACGATCATAGTTTGGGAATCGCTGAGAAATAAATGTGATCTAGCACTTACGAGGTGCTGGGCCCTGTTCGGTTTACACGTTTAACCCATTTCATCCGCACAAGAACGGTTTGAGGTCGGTGTGACTGTTCTCCCCATTTTACAGATGGGAAGCTGAGACGGAGAGGTGAAGTCACTCTCCGAAGGCCCTACAGCTAATAGATGGCAGAGCTGGGTTTTGAACCCCGGTAGTCTAGCCCCCGAGTCTGGGTTCTTAGGCACACATTGCTCAAGTTTGAGAAAAACGAGTGATCTATATGGAGGTGCCTGGCCCTGGGCCCGGCCACCGGTGGTGCTGGGAGCCCAAGAGGACATAGTGGGGCCATGGTGTGGGGCATGCCATTTCTCCCAGGCCAGCCCAGCTGCCCAGGCTTCACAGGAAAGGGCAGTGGGGGGGGGATCGAGGCCGTCTCTCCATATGTGATCTGGCCCCTGGTCTGAAAATCTGGGCGTCCAGGGGGTCGGGACTGAGGGCAGAGGGGTGGGAGTTCCAGCTCACTGACCTCTTCCTGTGCCTCAGCCCCAGGCGGAGCCCCGCCCATCCGCATTGAGACCTCCTCCTCCCACGTGGCCGAAGGGCAGACCCTGGACCTGAACTGCGTGGTCCCTGGACAGGCCCACGCCCAGGTCACGTGGCACAGGCGTGGGGGCAGCCTCCCCGCCCGGCACCAGGTACGGGGGCTGGAGAAAGCCGGATGTGGGCACTCCCCTACCCCACCCCACCCCTGCCCAACAGTCCGGCCTCATTCTAGCCAGGAGGGAAGGTGGCTCTGAGGTCCAGGGCTTCGGGAAAATTGCAGCAGGAGACCACTGGGAGTCAGGAGGTCAAGAAGAGGCTGGGTGCAGCAGAGCAACCCCCGGGCTCCCAGTACCTGGGTGCCATTAAAAAAAGGCACCTGTTACTCGGGACGCTAGACTTCTTCCTACCACAAGAATGTCATAAACATACTCCGCAGTGTCTAAGGCCTCAGGGGGTCGCCCTGCACATGATGCAGCCTTCACAGCTATACGTGACAGTCCTGGGGTGTATGTAGCAGAGGGCTTGGGCATCTGAAGGCCGTGGCTGCCAGCCCCCCAGCTCGCTGTCCCCGCCCTTGCCCTGCTGCCGGCCAGGTCCACGGACCCCTGCTAAGGCTGAATCAGGTGTCCCCGGCTGACTCTGGAGAGTATTTGTGCCAAGTGACCAGCAGCTCAGGCACCCTGGAGGCTTCTGTCCTCGTCACAGTTGAGGCCTCCAGCCCAGGCCCCATTCCTGGTGAGTGACGGGAGCAATGGGTGATGCTGGGACACAGGCTCGGGGAATCCCTTCCTGGCCTTGCTCTTCCCTGCTTTGCCAGCAGGGCTCTGGCTCTCTGCTCTGTGAAGGTCCTCCAGCCCCTCCCCGCAACCCCGGGGGACCAGTCCTGGGTCTGGGTGGCATGGGCCCCTGGCATCCTGTCACTGCCACCACCCTCAGTCCCTGCCTTCGTCCCCGGGAGTCCCACTCTTCTCACTCACCCCCCGTGCCCCCAGCCCCCGGACTGGCGCAGCCCATCCGCATCGAGGCCTCTTCCTCCCACGTGGCCGAAGGACAGACCCTGGACTTGAACTGCGTGGTGCCCGGGCAGGCCCACGCCCAGGTCACGTGGTACAAGCGTGGGGGCAGCCTCCCCCCCCGGCACCAGGTACAGGGGCCTGATGGGGAGCGTTCCAGGGCAGGCCGGGTTCGACCTGCATTTGCTCTCTGCACCCCAGACCTCGTGTGAACCCTGGCCTCCTCTGGGACCCCAGGGGATAGAGTAGTGTTTGGAGCAGAGCTGCTCAGTGGGGGAGTGAGAGACCTGGGTGTTCTGGCCCTGCTGCTGAGTTGTCCCCGAGGCAGCTTCCTCCTCTGTAAAGTGGGCCAGGTGAATATGTAGGAGCCAGTAAATGAAGATCCCTCATCCCTCCCAGCTGGAGCCCTGGGCTCCTCGGACGCAAGGGAGAGCTCGGCCCTGGCACAGCGGGCTTGGGGACTCGCCCAGCCCCAGGTGCTTTGGCCTGATGGCTGTCCCCTCCTCGCTCCCACAGACCCATGGCTCCCGGCTACGGCTGCACCACGTCTCCCCTGCCGACTCCGGCGAGTACGTGTGCCGCGTGGCTGGCGGCTCGGGCCCCGAGCAGGAGGCTTCCTTCACAGTCACTGTCCCACCCAGTGCGGGGTCCTCCTACCGTGAGTGTGGCAGGTGCCACGGGCAGGGGGCGGAGGGCAGACTGTGGAGCTGAGGCAGGGGGGTCAAGCCAAGCCGGCGCTCCCGAGCCCAGCCCCCTGCTTGCCGCATCCCACAGGCCTCAGGAGCCCTGTCATCTCTATCGACCCGCCCAGCAGCACTGTGCAGCAGGGCCAAGATGCCAGCTTCAGGTGCCTCATCCATGACGGGGCAGCCCCCATCAGCCTCGAGTGGAGAGCTCGGAGCCAAGAACTGGAGGGTGAGCTGGCGGGGGCGGGGTGGGGGATCCTGGAGGCAGGTGTGAAGGTGTGATCACTGCTGTGGGTGGGGCAAAGGCTGAGGGGGCCCCTCCCCTCTGGGGCCTCACTGTCCCCCATCTGGCTGGGGAGGGGGCTGAACCCGGGAGTCTCCAAGGCCTCTTCCATCTGCCACCTGGGACCCTGTGAGCTAGACACACCCAGGCTAGAGGGGTCGCGGCCAAGGGGCCAAGCGGTGCCTACTGGCAACACAGTGGCATGAGGACAAGCTCACTGACCATACCCTGCCCGATGCCAACTCCACAGACAATGTCCACATCAGCCCCAACGGCTCCATCATCACCATCGTGGGCACCCGGCCCAGCAACCACGGTGCTTACCGCTGCGTGGCCTCCAACGCCTACGGTGTGGCCCAGAGTGTCGTGAACCTCAGTGTGCACGGTGAGCAGCGTCAGCCCGTGGGCTCTGCCTTCCTGTCTCCAGCCCTGACTCTGAGCTCCCAGCCTCCAACTTTCAATCCTGCCTCTGCCAACGCCTCCCTCTTGGGCATTCTCCCTCTCGGCTTCAGTTTCCACGTCAGTGCAGGATAGTGCCCTGTCCGGGCAGTTACTGAGACAGGGGCCGTGATGGTGCATGTGACGGGCAGAGCCCTGCACGCACATCAGCAATGTCGTTCCTCTGGGCAGGGCCCCCTACTGTGTCTGTGCTCCCCGAGGGCCCCGTGCGGGTGAAGGTGGGCAAGTCTGTCACCCTGGAGTGTGTCAGTGCTGGGGAGCCCCGCTCTTCGGCTCGCTGGACCCGGATTGGTGCCCCCACCAACGTGGAGCAGCGGATGTATGGGGTCGTGGACAGCCACACGGTGTTGCAGGTGAGGCAAGTGTTCCCCTGGGCAGAGGCTAGGGCCATTTCATCTCTGAGTCTGAGGCCCAGTCAGGGTCCATCCTCGAGCAGATGCTCAGAGGAAAGAGTCGTGGATGGGCAAATAGGTGATGAATGGGTGGAGAGAGAAAGGGAGGCATGGGTAAGTAGTTGGTGGGTAGATTGGAAGATGGGCAGTAAGAAAAAAGGTAAAAGAAGGGAAGAAAGAATGGCTGGAAGGATGGATGGATGGGTGGGTAGGTGGGTAGATGGGTAAGTGGGTGGTTGGGTGGATAGGTAGGTAGATGGGTGGATGGGTAGGTGAGTAGGTGGCTGGATGGGTGGAAGGATGGATAGACAGTTGGATGGATGGATGTGTGGTGAGTAGATGGGTGGGTTGATGGACAAGTGGATCAACAGACTAACGGCTGGATGTCTTGAATGTGAGTCCTCAAGCAGCCAAACAGGAGACCTGAAAGCAAAGGGAAGGGTGGAAGGGAGAGGGGAAAGCAAGCCAGACCTGGGGGTTAATGCCCAGGTCCCCATCCGTGCCCACTTACCCAGCATCCTTGCTTTCTTCCAGATCTCATCAGCTAAACCATCAGATGCAGGCACCTACGTATGCCTGGCTCAGAACGCACTGGGCACAGCACAGAAGCGGGTGGAAGTGATTGTGGACACGGGTGCTGTGGCCCCAGGGGCCCCGCAGGCCCAAGTTGAAGAAGCCGAGCTGACTGTAGAGGCTGGACACACAGCCACCCTGCGCTGCTCAGCCACAGGTGTGGACGGGGGCTGGCACACAGGGCAGGCAGAGCAGTGCGGGCCTGGGGCCTGAATGGGAGACACGAGGTCCGAAGATGATAGCGCACCCAGGGAGGGGACTTTGTTGCTGGCACCACCCAGTGATGGCTGAGGTGCCCACGCAGTGATCCCCATGAAGGGACGAGATCACCCAGTCGCTGCCTCACCATCCTCATGCCCAGCTCATCCCTAGGGCAGCCTGGTGACCTCTGTGGTCTTTCACTCCACTCCACAGGCAGCCCCACGCCCACCATCCACTGGTCCAAGCTGCGCTCCCCACTGCCCTGGCAGCACCGGCTGGAAGGTGACACACTCATCATCCCCCGCGTAGCCCAGCAGGACTCAGGCCAATACATCTGCAACGCCACCAGCCCCGCCGGCCACGCTGAGGCCACCGTCGCCCTGCACGTGGAGAGTAAGACACTCGTCCGCCCTCCTTGAGCTACCCTCTGTGCCCTGCATGGAGCTCGGAGCCCCCAGCCGGGCTACACCCTGGACAGAACCCCAGGAGTGTCATGCAGAGGGCCCTGTGCCCCTCAGCCCCCCCAGAGCCGGCCCTAGTCTGAGACCCACCTCCCCTCCTGGGACCCTTGCTTCCCGTTCAGCTTCCCTGGTCCTTGGGCAAAGCGCCTGGGTCCCACACCTGCTCCCACCCTGACCACTGCTCTTCCATGCCCTGACCTCTGTGCCCCGCCCCCCCCCAGGCCCGCCGTACGCCACCACGGTCCCGGAACACGCTTCCGTGCGGGCAGGGGAGACAGTGCAGCTCCAGTGCCTGGCTCATGGGACACCCCCGCTCACCTTCCAGTGGAGCCGAGTGGGTGGCAGCCTCCCTGGGAGGGTGACCGCCAGGAACGAGTTGCTGCGCTTTGAGCCCGCGGCCCCCGAGGACTCAGGCCGCTACCACTGCCAGGTCACCAACAAGGTGGGCTCAGCAGAGGCCTTCGCCCAGGTGCTTGTTCAAGGTGAGCAGCCCTGGCTCAGGAGGGGCAGAAGCGGCTCCTAGGAAAAGAACATCCCTTGCATGTCAGGATGGGCACTTTCTGGGTCCTGGGAGGGGGAGGCATCAGGGATCTCCTGCTCTCTTTCTCTGTCTCTCTCTCACACACACACACACACACACAGAGAGAACCTCGTACATGTCCCCACAGGCCCCTCTGGCTCCGTCCCGGCCACTGCCATCCCAGCAGGATCCACGCCCGTCGTTCAGGTCACACCTCAGCTGGAGACCAAGAGCATGGGGGCCAGTGTCGAGTTCCACTGTGCCGTGCCTACTGACCGGGGCACCCAGCTCCGTTGGATCAAGGAAGGGGGTCAGCTGCCTCCTGGCCACAGTGTGCAGGATGGGGTGCTCCGGTGAGTCAGGGGGCAGGCCAGGCTGAACTTGAGCACCCCAGCCCAAGGTGCACAGGGGGACTGTTAGGATACCTGTCCTGTGGGGCTCAGTATGAAACCGTGTCCTTGGGCAAGTCACTTCCATTCTCTGAGCCTGAGTGTTCTCAGCTGTACGATGGGTTATATGAGACCACATGAGATTATCTAAAGCACGTGGAAGGCCTTCAGTAAACAGCGGCTCATATTTGTATTCTTTTTTTTAAAAAAGATTTTATTTATTTATTTGTCAGAGAGAGAGAGAACACAAACAGGGAGAGGAGCAGGCAGAGGGAGAAGTAGGCTCCCCGCTGAGCAGGGAGCCCAATGCAGGGCTCGATCCCAGGACGCTGGGATCATGACCTGAGCCGAAGGCGGGCGCTTAACTGACTGAGCCACCCAGGCGTCCCTCATATTTGTATTCTTATCAGTAGTGTAGGGGAGAGGGAACGGGCTCTGGGGCTGGAAAGATACACATGACCCCGTTCTCAGCTCTGCTGTTCTGTAATGGTGTGTGATCTTGAGATCTGACCATAAGGTCTTAACCTAAAATGGGTGTGGTGACATTGGTCTGCCTGCCTGCCCTACCTCACGCGGTTAGTGGGAGACCAGAAGCTTACATCGTGTGCCAATCTCTGGTGGCTTTGAACTTCCACACCATCGCAAAGCATTCTTGTCAGTTGTTTTTATTCACTGATGTCTTATTACTTTTTCTTTACAGAATCCAGAACTTGGACCAGAGCTGCCAAGGGACATATGTTTGCCAGGCCCATGGACCGTGGGGACAGGCCCAGGCCAGTGCCCAGCTGGTTGTCCAAGGTAGGATGGTGGCTTCAGGCCTCCTAAGAGCAGGAGACAGAGATGAGGGACACAGGGACTGTGTTCCCCAGGAAGCCCCTTCGATGCCTATGAATAAAGAGAATTACTTGATTGTATCTTGCTTGTGACCCGGGTAGCATAGGGGGGCTTGACAAATATCGCAGGGGACGGGGGAAGAAGGGAGATGGGTGGAGCGAGTGGGTGCTCAGACCAACCAGTGAAGAAGGACAGCAGATGCCCAAGTGAGCGAACCTACAACCAAGAGCAGACGAGTGCGCGTGTTCATGAGTGAATGCACGAGAAAGCACCTGGAGGCCAGGGGCTCCAGGGTTCATGTCCTTGGGCCAGGCCCACGGCAGCCTGGCTGGCCTCACTCTGCCTCCGCTTCCCTCCTCCCCAGCCCTGCCCTCGGTGCTCATCAACATCCGGACCTCCGTGCAGACCGTGGTGGTTGGCCACGCCGTGGAGTTCGAATGCCTGGCCCTGGGTGACCCCAAGCCTCAGGTGACGTGGAGCAAAGTCGGGGGGCGCCTGCGACCTGGCATCGTGCAGAGCGGAGGCATCGTCAGGATCGCCCACGTGGAGCTGACTGACGCAGGACAGTATCGCTGCACCGCGACCAATGCTGCGGGCACCACCCAGTCCCACGTGCTGCTGCTTGTACAAGGTGAAGGCCAGCAGGGACCTCCGCGGGGACAGGGGGCATCACCAGCAAAGCGGACACGCAGTCGTCACCCACGAGAGCACCTGCTCTGATGACGGAGCCCCACGGCCCAGTCTAATGGCAGAGACGACCTAAACACAAAACAGACACGCGAGAGTGCAAAAGAGCAGGGAACGCAGGGCCGACACGCATCTGTGTCATCTTCAAAGGCAGCTCCTTTTCACCCCAACCCCCATGCCCTGCCCCCAGACTGAACGCTGCATCCTGTCCTAGTGCCCCCTCGGGTCCCCAGGGGGCGGCACAACGTTCCGCCGGGGTGTGTTGAAGAGTCTCGGGCTGCGGGGTCCAACGGACCCGTCCCTGAGCCCCGACTGCCCAGTTCCACGTGTGCAACCAGCAGGGAGCCTCATCTGTGACCTGGGGACACAGCGCCTCCCTTCGGGGGCTAGTGTGAGGATAGAATGAGTCAGGACACAGGCTGGGCTCTCAAATGGTGGCTGTCATTGGGTTGATGGCCCGTGTCTCCTTCCCCACTCCTAGCTTTGCCCCAGATCTCAACGCCCCCAGAGGTCCGTGTACCTGCTGGTTCTGCAGCCGCCTTCCCCTGCATGGCCTCTGGCTACCCCACTCCTGACATCACCTGGAGCAAGGTAAGTATCGGGCAGGGGCGCGGCAGGCATGCCTGAGGGGCAGGGACCGGGTCTTCACGGTCTCGGTGCCCCCAGGACCTGGCCCGGGCTCGGCACAGAGTACGTGCCCAGTGTTTAAGGGCGGGCCTGCGGCGAGGTGGGAGGCAGGCCCTGCGGAGGTGCGCGCAAGGCCCGGCTCCAGCGTGCGGGTGTGTTTGCAGCTGGATGGTAACCTGCCACCCGACAGCCGCCTGGAAAACAACATGCTGTTGCTGCCTTCCGTCCGACCTCAGGACGCAGGCACCTACGTCTGCACGGCCACTAACCGCCAGGGCAAGGTCAAAGCCTTTGCCCATCTGCAGGTGCCGGGTAAGACGACACCTTCCAGACTCCGGACTCGGCAGTGCCCTGCCCGCTGCTGGGGGAGCATGGTTTCTAGCTGTGTTCTCTGCCCGCAGAGCGGGTGGTGCCCTACTTCACGCAGACCCCCCACTCCTTCCTGCCACTGCCCACCATCAAAGACGCCTACAGGAAGTTCGAGATCAAGATCACCTTCCGACCCGACTCAGCCGATGGTGAGCAGGAGATGGGCTGCCGTGGGGTGGGGATCTCCTGGAGTAAGCACCACCACTCTCAGAGCCATCATGGTCCCCCATCCTACCCACCTCCCTCAGCTCCCTGTCTCGGGACCCCAGGCCTGCCATCTGGGCCCTCTCTCGTGCCTCCTCCTGTCTCTATGCCCCACTCAGCAGTACCTCCCACCTCTGATGGGTGCACCCGCACCCAACCTCCTGTCCCAGCTTTCTGTTCATTCTGTCCTCCTTCCCTCCTTTGTCTCCATCTCTCAGACTTCCCTTCTCTCTTTCTCTCTCTCTCTCTCTCTCTCTTCCCTCCATCTCCTACGGCTCTCTGACTTTCCCTGTCCAGGCCTCCTTCTCTACTCCGGTGAGTCTCTGCCTCCCTGTCCTCCTGCAGGTAGGCCCTCCAGTGTGAGTGAAGCAAATTCCGTGTCTTGAGGGGCTCTGAGCCAGCCCTGTGCAAGGGCATCCGGAGAAAGCGAGAAGGCCCTGGCTGTGCCGAGCATGCAGAGGGAGGGGTGGGAGCTGGAGAGTGAAGGCTCCCCGGCTGCGGTCACTCACTCCCGGGGCTGGGCGCACAGGGAGCCCGTGGCTGGTGGGAGGCCCTGACACGGCTGTGCTCCCCGCCCCCCCACCCCAGGGATGCTGCTGTATAATGGCCAGAAGCGGATCCCGGGGAGCCCCACCAACCTGGCCAACAGGCAGCCCGACTTCATCTCCTTCGGCCTCGTTGGGGGAAGGCCCGAGTTCCGGTGAGACCCTTGCCCTCCCCATTTACAAGGGAAGGGGGCTGGGGAACCAGACTGCGGGGCTTCGGTCAGGCACACACCACCCTGGACTGAGTTGAATGAAGGAGGAAGGAGGAGGTGCGGCCGTTACCCTTGGTGACTGCTTGATCTACTGGAGTGGGCACGGTGTGTCGGCCAGGTGCAGGAGGAAGCCGCCTAGACTTGCACAAAACTGCGGCAGAGATGCTCAGTGATGCTGAGCGCGTCTTTACCGGATGGGACTCCTGCAGACTGGGATTCGTTCATTCATTCGCTCAGAAACTATTTGCTGGACCCCTACTCTGTGCCAGGCACTGATACAGAGAGATCAAGTTCTGGCCTTGGGGAAATAGATATTCTGGTTGCGGAAGAGCAGCCATAGAGGGGGAAAACAACAAGGTGATCTCCAGGGCCACGGAGCCAAGGGCTGTTAGCACCCTGGGGTCTGCTCTGGATAAGCTCTAGGGATGGGGGGGGTGGGCAGGGGAAGAGAGGATCTGAGGAAGGGGCAGGGTTGGGGCAAGCTGGGGGTGGGTGATAGGGTTGGGGGGACAAGGCAGGGACAGGAACTAGATCAGAACTGCAGGAAATGGTGACATCACCCCTTCCCAGGCTAGGCCCCCTGCCAGGCCCTTCTGACCAGCCCTGTACGCTCTCCCCCGCCCTGGTCCCATCCCGGGGAGCAGGTTTGACGCAGGCTCGGGCATGGCCACCATCCGCCACCCCACACCGCTGGCGCTGGGCCAGTTCCACACCGTGACCCTGCTGCGCAGCCTTACCCAGGGCTCCCTGATCGTGGGCAGCCTGGCCCCAGTCAACGGGACCTCTCAGGTGAGGCCCCACCGGTGCCCCCATTTCCAGCCCCCTCCCCACCTCTGCCCAGCCCCTGTCCACCATCCCCGGCTTCTCCACTCCCCAGGGCAAGTTCCAGGGCCTGGACCTAAATGAGGAGCTCTACCTGGGCGGCTACCCCGACTACGGTGCCATCTCCAAGGCGGGGCTGAGCAGCGGCTTCGTAGGTGAGCCCCCGCCCTGCCGCTGTGCCTGGCCGAGCCTCCGCTGGCTGGCTGGCTGGCTGGCTGGCTGGCTGGCTGGCTGGCTGGCTGGCTGGCTGGCTGGCTGGCTGGCTGGCGGAGCCCATGGGAGCCTGGGAGAGCGCTGTGGGGTGCGGGCTGGGGCTGGGCAGGCCTCCCGGCACCGCCCCCCTTCTCATCGTGGCCACCCTCCGCCCAGGCTGTGTCCGGGAGCTGTGCATCCAGGGCGAGGAGATCGTCTTCCACGACCTCAACCTTACCGCGCATGGCATCTCCCACTGCCCCACCTGTCGGGACCGGCCGTGCCAGGTAACCCCACACCGAACGTGCCACCTCACTGCCCCTGGCCACTGCCCTCCGCCGGGGCAGCCCCCGTGGGAAGTGGGGGAGAGCCAGGGGGTTCTCTGCCTGACTTCTGGGGGCGGCTTCACAGAATGGGGGCCAATGTCAGGATTCAGAGAGCAGCAGCTACGTGTGCATCTGCCCGGCTGGCTTCACCGGGAGCCGCTGTGAGCACTCCCAGGCCCTGCACTGCCACCCAGGTGTGTGACCCACCCTTCCGATCGCTGCCACCCCCGGGTGCTTGCCTCTGCCCATAGCTGCCCCTCCATATCCACCCATTGCACAGCTGACCATAGTACTTAACCACACTCTCACCCAAGGACTCGCCACTCCTCCCAGAGACTGACTTCCATCCCTGCCACCCTATCACCCACTGTGCTCCCCAAGTTCTCACCCCCGTCATTGGTGCCCAGCTACTCGTCCTACCGCCATCGCTGCTGCCAGGCAACCCCCCCCCCAGCCTCTCACCACCCCAGGTTCTTACCACCTTCCCATCTCTCACCAAGGCACTCAGCCCATGACCTGCCTCCCAGGTACCCAGCACCCCACACTGTTACCCCATCACTCCTGCACTCCCCTCCCATGCTGTCCCCCGCCCAGCCTCCTTGGTGCCCCCCTACCCCGCCGTCATCCATTCCTCCTGCCCAGTCTCCTGATGCAGTCCTCCCAGGCTGGCCAAGGCCCCCGAGTGCAGTAGGTAAGCCTGTAATGTCAGGACCCCACCCTCTCCCGGGCCACCTTATTGTCCTTCTTGCTGGCCCCTCTGTCCCCCAGAGGCCTGTGGGCCAGACGCCACCTGTGTGAACCGTCCTGATGGCCGAGGCTACACCTGTCGCTGCCACCTGGGCCGCTCAGGGGTGAGGTGTGAGGAAGGTGAGTGGAGCCGGACCTGAGTCCCCGGGGAGCCCAGGAGGCATGGGGGAAGCTGGGCAGGGACACTCTGTGGCCACAAAGGGCCCCGTGGATGGTAATATGAGTCCAGAGCCAGAGGGCCTTAGAGTCACCTGGCTAAGCCTCTGCCCAGCCTGAATCTCTCCCATGAGGGTCTGTGAAGCAACCCCCTCCCCACCCTGGAGACCCTTCCAGCCTGGTCTGCGGTGCCCGAGGGCAGGCGCTCCTGTGGTTGGCAGCTCCTAGCCAGCTGGTCCGGAGCCCCGGGGTCTGGGGCGGGCCGGGCAGGGACGCCGGTGCCCCCACTGCCCCTGGCTGAGCTGTGGTGCCGCAGGTGTGACAGTGACCACCCCCTCCATGTCGGGCACGGGCTCCTACCTGGCACTGCCCGCCCTCACCAACACACACCACGAGCTGCGCCTGGACGTTGAGTTCAAGCCTCTGGCGCCCGACGGCATCCTGGTGTTCAGCGGGGGGAAGAGCGGGCCTGTGGAGGACTTCGTGTCCCTGGCGATGGTCGGCGGCCACCTGGAGTTCCGCTACGAGTTAGGGTCAGGTGAGCACCAGACGCTGAAGGCAGGTGGGCTCTAGGTGCCAAGCTCTGCAACCCCCCTCGGCTCCCCAAGGCCCAAGGAGGGTTGGAGGAATAACTTCCGAAGTCAGACCGACTGAAGTCCCCTGTTCGCTCACGTTCTTTCGCTCCACTTGTGACTTTAAGCAAGTCCCCTAGGCCTCTGTCGGGTTCCTCCTGGACCACCCTATCCGCTCAAGTGCCCGTTGGGGGGGGGGGGCCCTCCGCGCACACCATCCCCGTCTGGCATTCCCCCCCCGCCCCAGGGCTGGCCGTGCTGCGGAGCCCCGAGCCCCTGGCCCTGGGCCACTGGCACCGAGTGTCTGCCGAGCGTCTGAACAAGGACGGCAGCTTGCGCGTGAACAGCAGAGCCCCGGTGCTGCGCTCCTCACCGGGCAAGAGCCAGGGCCTCAACCTGCACACCGTCCTCTACCTCGGGGGCGTGGAGCCCTCCGTGCGGCTGCCCCCCGCCGCCAACGTTAGCGCCCACTTCCGCGGCTGCATGGGCGAGGTGAGGAGCAGGGGAGAGGAGGGGAGGGTGCAAGCCGGCCCCTCCGCCCGCAGCGAGCCCAGACCGCTTCCCGTCGAGCCTCCGTTCCCTCTTCTGCGAAACGGGGGTAGTGACACCTCCTTCGAGGAGTGACCGCGCTGCCGGACGTCCCTGGCTCGCAGGAGGCATTCAGCTCAGGTGCCTCCCTCGCCGGTGCGAGAGTCCCTTCCGCTTAGGTTCCCAGCTCCCCTCCGCCGGGCCACTCGGCCTCTGGCCCCGGCCTGCCCAGGGCCCCCTCAGCGTCCCTGTGCCCACAGGTGTCGGTGAACGGGAAGCGGCTGGACCTCACCTACAGCTTCCTGGGCAGCCGGGGCGTCGGGCAGTGCTACACCAGCTCCCCGTGCGAGCGCCAGCCCTGCCGGCACGGCAGCACCTGCATGCCAGCCGGCGAGTACGAGTTCCAGTGTCTGTGCGCGGCTGGCTTCACGGGTGAGCCAGGCTGCCCGGCCCCGGCGGGGAGGGCGCGGGGTGCTGGGTGGCCGCCGCGGCCCCCGCCCGCTCACGGCGCCCTGGCCCGCAGGAGACCTCTGTGAGCACGAGGAGAGCCCCTGCCAGCTCCGTGAGCCCTGTCTGCACGGGGGCACCTGCCAGGGCACCCGCTGCCTCTGTCCCCCCGGCTTCTCTGGCCCCCGCTGCCAACAAGGTAACTGGCCTGGCTCCTCCCCACCTCCCGCTCGGGGCCCTGGGGCGCGGCGCACGGGACCCGCCGTGTCTCTGCCCGCCGACCGCACCTGCCTCTCCTCACAGGCCCTGGACAAGGCACGGCAGAATCTGAGTGGCATCTGGAAGGCAGCGGGGGCAACGGTACGTACTTCCTGTGGCCAGAGAGGCCCGTCTCCTCCTCGGCTTCCCGTCGCAGCCCCTCTCCCAGGGAGCCCACACTCTCAGTTCCGGCCTGTGAGCAAGACAAGGCCACGTGAGAGGCTCACTGGGCTCAGAGGGACAGAATAAAGAAGAGCCCGGCAACACAGAGCTGGCTCCTGCCCTGTACTTACGGGCTAGCTGAGCTGGCTCGGCGGCCCCGGCGTGCGTCCTTGAGCCACTCTGACCTCAGTTTCCTCCTCTACGTTCACACATGCTGTCAACAAACCCTTGCATGCCCATCCTCGCCCTGGAGGCAGGAAATGTAAGATGAACAAGGCAAGACCTTCCTTCTCAAGGATTCCACAGTCTATTTAAAAGCAATGATCGTTTCTTAAAAATCAGTGTTTATTGAACATTCGCAAATGCTGGGCCAACGGCTTTGTAGATACCCATCTTCTTATTTCCCACTAATGTGATAGGAGAGGTAGTGGCAGAGTGGCTAAGAACACGGGCTCTGGATTCAAATCCTAGCCCTGCCATCTACTAGCTGTGTTCCCTTGGGTGAGTCACATACCCTTCTGTGCCTCAGTTTCCTTATGTGTAAAATAAAGAGAAGTGACATCCTTCCACAAGGGTTGGATAAAAGTTTGTGTCAGGGTACAATTATTCAATGTACTTAAAATGCCTAGAACAATGTCTAGTCGACAGTGGGTACAGAACGTTAGCTTTTGTTAACATCATATCTAAACCATAGGATTATTGTAAGGATCCCTTTAAATGAAAGGATGCTTTCCTGTGACGCTCCCCGCACGTTGTTTGGCACATAGCAGGTGCTTGGGAAGCGTTCGCTGTTCGCATCATTGGGCGGAGGGTGGCCAAGCGTTCCCTACCCTTGTAGGCCCACAGGGACCAGGACTGGCATGTTGGCTGGGTCCAAGCAGGTAGGGCTGGGGATGCTAAAACCACACACAGTATGGACGTTGGGGCCTAAAGGTCCGGGTTGCCATGCTGGCTTCCGGCTTTCTGGGCAGGTCACTCACACCCTGCCCCCAGCCTGTCTTCACCTCTGTAGGATAGAGGGAACACAAAGGTTCTGAACCTTGTATGTGCCATGGACCTAGGTGACCAGCTCTCCCAGTTTGCTCAGGACTGAGGGGTTTCTCGGGATGTGAACTTCAGGAACTAAAACCAGGACAGGACTCAGCAAATAGGGATGATTGGTCACCCTATCTGGACCCTACGGACTACGTAAAATAAAACACATAGGATTTCAGAGGAAACCAATTGTACTGAAATAAGTTTCTCAAAATATTTAGAATTTTCTGATTTGTAACATATGAGCTTCTGTAGGAACACACTACATAACGAGATCGACTGGTGGCCCTAAGAGCTACCACAATTTCAGGAAGCCCTGAAGTGTCTGTAACCACTGTCACGTGATAAGGAAACGTGTTAGTGCCCCACTATGGCTCCTTGGCTTTGCTGCCCACATGCACAGCGGAAGGAACTGCTACATTTCAGTGAGGAATGAGTGAAGGTCGAGCTAGTGTCTGCCCGTCCAAGTTCACAGACCCCTGACTTGTGTCCATAGCCCCCTGGGGTCTCTGGAGACTGCAGAGGAACACACGTTGGGGTGGAGGTGGGGGTCCGGGAGCCCGTGCAGTGGCCGCTCCGTGCAGACGAGCAGGGGCCTCACCATCCCCCCGCGTCATCCCGCAGATGCCCCTGGGCAGTACGGAGCCTATTTCCACGATGACGGCTTCCTCGCCCTCCCTGGCCGCATCTTCTCCAGGAGGTGAGGCGGGTGTTGGGGGAGCTGGTGGGGCCAGCCAGGGGAACAGGAATCTGCACCTTCTTCCCCCTCACCCACCTCCTCCACTCCCAGCCTGCCCGAGGTGCCGGAGACCATCGAGCTGGAGGTTCGGACCCGCACGGCCAGCGGCCTCCTGCTCTGGCAGGGCGTGGTGAGTGTGGGCGGCCAGCCGGGTCTCAGGGTCCCCAGCCCCCTGGTGGCCAGGGCCGTGAGAGGGAGGAGGGCCGAGGCCACAGCGGCAGGGGCCTCGGCTCTCCAGACCAGGAACCCCAGCAACCCCGCGCTTCCCTGGCAGGACGTGGGAGAGGCCGGCCGTGGCAAGGACTTCATCAGTCTCGGGCTTCAGGACGGGCACCTTGTCTTCAGGTGGGTCCGGGCACCTGGCCCTTCCTCCCCCTCCCTGGCCGCCTGCACCGCTTCAGTTGGCTCCCCCTCTGCTCGGTGCCACGGCTCCTCCCACGAGAAGCTGCAGGCCCCCAGCCCCACATACCACCACCGTCTGCCCCAGCTCACACTGTCTTGGGCCTATGTGACTGCAGCTACCAGCTGGGCAGTGGGGAGGCCCGCCTTGTCTCTGAGGACCCCATCGATGATGGCGAGTGGCATCGGGTGACCGCGCTGCGGTAAGAGAGCCCGCCCAGGCCCTGGGGCGAGGGGCTCAGAGTTCCGGGGTGGGACAGGACGCCGCCCCCCATGTGCAGCAAGACAGGCTTTGAGCTCTGGGAGACAGAACTTGAAGCCAGGGTGGATGAAGAGCCCACCAGCCTGAACACAGACTTCCAGGGCGGGACATAACGCCATGGGGGTGCGGGGGGGGAGACAAGCACCCGAGGGGACGGGTGACGGCTGGGGGAGGTGCTAGGAAGCTGTGTTTGTGGGGCCAGATCTCATCCAGTGGGGGGAAGGAAAGAGTTCCAAGCAGGGGCAGGACTTCCTGTCTGGCATCTCTGTGCAAAGGGAGGGGGGCCTCTTGGAACCGGTGGTGAGGGGCCCACCCCCATTCCACCAACAGAGAGGGCCGGAGAGGCTCCATCCAGGTGGACGGTGAGGAGCTGGTCAGCGGCCAGTCCCCAGGCCCTAACGTGGCAGTCAACAGCAAGGGCAGCATCTACATCGGTAAGTCCCGGGCTCGGGCCTCAGTGCAGGCCTCGGGCACCCTCCTCGGGGCCAAGGGAGGGCATGGGGCCCCTGCAGAGCTAGGGCATGCCGCCTTCCTCAGCCTCTGGGCCCCGGGAGCTGACAAGCCCTGTCCTCTCCCCCCGCCCCCCACCGCGTCCCCGCAGGCGGAGCTCCGGACGTGACCACACTGACAGGGGGCCGGTTCTCCTCGGGCATCACAGGCTGTATCAAGAACCTGGTGCTGCACTCGGCCCAGCCTGGCGCCCCGCCCCCGCAGCCGCAGGACCTGCAGCACCGCGCCCAGGCCGGGGCCAACACCCGGCCCTGCTCCTCGTAGGCAGCCGCCTGCCCCAGACGGACTCCCAGGCGGCGTCCCAGCCCCACGACGTCGAGTATATTATTATTAATATTATGATGATGAATATTTTGTAAGAAACTGAGGCAATGCCACGCTTTGCTGCTACTGCCCTGGGCTGGACTGGAGGGTGGGCGTGCCACCCCCCCTACACAAACACACCTGGGCAAAGCCGCAGGCTGGTAGGTAGGGCAGGTTGGATGAGAGCCGGTGCCTCAGAGGGCCGCCGGGACTTGCGGTCAGACACGGCGGCCGAGTGGGCTCCGAACTGTCACCACCGCTCGAGAGCCCCTCCCCCCCCCAGAGCTGGGCTGTCCAGTCCAGCAGCCCTCGGGCCCCTCAGTCCCACAGGAGCCAGCCGCAGCCCACAGCCTGGTGCCTCCCCAGCTCCCTTTGCCAGGCAGCTCACCCCTGGGCAGGCCAGCCCGCCACCGCCAGCCCGTGTCCCAGCCCCTTCCACCTCTGCCTAGCCAGCCGGGCCCCCTGCCCCTGGCAGCCTCCCCCTCCCACCGAGCCCTCCTGGCCCGCATCCCGCCCCCCCGCCCCCCGCCCCCCAATGCCTGGCCCAGGGCCCCTGCCCTCAGGGGCGGCAAGGGAAACTCCACCCCAACTCTTCCCAGGAGCTGCTACAGGCAGAACCCAGCACTGAGAGGGTCTCCCCGCCCCCACCAGGCCATATCCCCCTCCCCCCACTGATCTGGAAGTGAAGGCCCAGGGGACATGGGGAGAGGAGGGCACTGGTGGTTGAAAAGAGTTAGTGCCTTGGGTGGGAGATGCCAGGACTCACGCCTGGGAGGGACAGGAAGGGGACATGACAGCCCTGCCCCATCTGTGGGGAGCCCGAGGGCCCATGTGGGGGCATGTGCCCTCTCCACCAGCAGCCCGCAGATGTGGGGTCAGGACGCCTGGCCTCCGTGTCCTAGAAGGGACCCTCCTGTGGTCTTTGTCTTGATCTTTCTTAATAAACGGTGCTATCCCTGCCACAGCGATTTCCTGCACCTCTGGCTGGGGCTTGACTCGGTGGAACCCGAGGGGGTGCTGGGGGGCGGGCAAAGCCGGGCAGGTGAGCACCGGGGGTGAAGCAAGGCAGCTGCAGGGGAGCGAGGCCCCTGCTCCCTGCCCTTCCCGAATCCAGCAGGGTGCCAGCGACCTCCCGAGCCTCGGGGCCGTTTAGCCCCCGTGTACCTCACGACAGCCACAAGGCAGGAGAGGAGCAGACTGAGTCTGCGGGTTTGGTGACGTGCCCAAGGTCAGGTGGCCCTCCTGGGGGTGGGGTGGAACGCGAAGTCTGTCTGACCCCAGAGCCCACTCTCCTGTTTCTGAAGCCACAGCCTCTAGGGCTGTCCTCCCCGACCCTGCAAGGCCGGCCCACTGGCCTGCAGCCCCCCAGGAGCCACCCGGCCCGGACACGGGTAACAGGCGGTGCAGCCGGGGCAGAGGCCGTGGGCACCAGCCCGCCAGGCCAGCCAGCGGGACGAGCAGTAGCCCCAGAGGAGGCCCACGAGGAGGCCCGCGGACACTAGGACCAGCGAGGAGACCAGCGCCACGCCTCGGAGCCGGGGGCCTGCCGAAAGAAAGGGAAAGCCCGCTCAGGCCCCGTGCCTGTCACGTGGGGAGGGACAAGTGTGACCTTGGTGGGAGGAGTGGGAGCGGATGGAAAGCAAGAGCCATCTACCTCCCAGAGGAGCTGCTTGTACCCTGCTGTTCCGGGGCCCGGCCTGCGAGGGGGGTGCTCTGGGCGGCCGTCTGGAGAGTTCCTGCAGACCTGAGAGCCGGGGGGAGCGTCAGGGGCTTGGACGTAGGGCCATCCGTTACTCCCCGCCTGGCTGGGCACCAGAGAGGGATCTGCAGCGGGAAATAATAGAGGAACACACAGAACTTTCCAGGGCTTGACTTGGGCTCCTTGAAGTTTCCCCAAACCTGTCTGAGTTTGTTACTATTAGTATTTCCATTTCACACATGAGGGAAGTGAGGCACAGAGAGGTTAAGTCACTTGCCCAGGTCACAAAGCCGGAAGTGCTAGGGGAGGACTTGAGCTCATGCGGCCCAGCTCCAGTGCCCAGGGTTTATAAATGGAGCTACTTCTCAAGAAGGGGGATGTGTCCAGGGGCACCTGGGTGGCTCAGTCGTTAAGCGTCTGCCTTCTGCTCAGGTCATGATCCCAGGGTCCTGGGATCGAGCCCCGCATCAGGCTCCCTGGTCCGTGGGAAGCCTGCTTCTCCCTCCCCCACTCCCCCTGCTTGTGTTCCCTCTCTCGCTGTCTCTCTGTCAAATAAATAAATAAAATCTTTAAAAAAAAAAAAGAAAGAAAGAAGGGGGATGTGTCTGTACTGAGCATTCTCTGGGCACCAAGCACCGTGCTGGGTGCTGGGCTCCTTACCTGTGGTATTTCACTTGGGACAACTCCAAAAGGTTAGGTTTATCAGCCCCTTCAGCCAGGTGTTTTTTTGCAGTAAACAACCTGTTCAATAGTACATAGCAGCCCTGTTCGCAGGATGTGGCATCTTAGATTCCCAGGAAGGAGCTTCCTGGGTGGCCTATTCTGGTCCCCCCTGCCCACAGAGGTCATTCCTGGTCATGCTACTCCCTGGCTCTATGACCTTGGGCAAGACATTTCTCCTCCCCTAAGCCTCAGTTTCCCCATACATAAAATGTGGGAGACAAGACTGGACAATGGTTTCCAAAGTAAGTCTTGAAGGTCCAACTCAGGTCCCTCGGTGGGACATCAGTCAGCCAGGGCCTGGGCCTCCATGTCCAGTTAAATAGGGCATCTTCCCTTTGCTGTCTTGATCCTCTTCAAAATTTCACTTAGGAAAAGCTTCCACCACTGAAGTATCATTTGGAAGCAGCTGGATTAGATCATCTCCAGCGTCATTCCGGCTCTAACTTGCTCTGATCCTCAGATAGTCTGGCCTACACGGATTCCCCACTGCTGTGCTTCACCTTATTCTCTCCCGCCATGCCCCTGCCCCCGGCCTCCCCACTGAGGCCCTGCCCCCGGGAAGGGGAGCTAGCCCTGGTTTCCCTCCTAGCTGCTCAGCAGGGCCCAGGCCGCACCCATCACTGACCTCTGCAGTCGGCTGGTGGCCCAGAAGCCTGGTCACTACCATCACCACAGTTGTCCACACCCCAGCGATCGCACACCAGGCTCGGGGGTATGCACCTGCCGTTCTGACAGCGGAAGTAGGCGCCAGAGGCTCCTGGGGCCAGGAGGGGAGGCATGAGATGAGAACCCTGAGCCAGCCTGTGACACACAGGGATGTGTAGCCCTATAGTGAGGGAACGTGGGAGCTGTGAGCCGCAGAAAGCTGCAGATGAAAGCATGGGTGGGTGTTCCGTGGGAGACAGGTGTGTGGTCACCAGGATGACGCTGATGGCTGACATTTACTGAGTTCCTATCCCTGTGCTGGGCATGGCTCTAAGCACTCCACTCACACCCCAGCTCCTGAAGTTCTCACAATAACCCTACATGATAAACACTGTTACTACCCCCATTTCAGAGATCAGAAGACAGGCCCAGAGACCTTAGGTCACTTGCCATCGGCTCTGCCTGGCCTTCTTTCCCCAAAGTAACTGCATGGCTCACTCCCCTCAGGTCCACACTCAAATGTTACCTGCCAGGGGGCCCCTGAGTTCCACGTGAGAATGGCACGCCACCCTCCCCCAGCGCTCTGATCCTCCTTGTCCTGACTTCCATCCCTCTGCAGCACTCCTCACCTCAACAGAACATGGATTCACTCGATTACGTGTTTATGGTCTGAGCCTCCCGCATAATGTCAGCTCAGAGAGGACGTGGACTCCTCTTCCGTTCATTGCTGTAGCCCTGGAGCCTAGAACAGCACCTGGCACATTGCAGGTGCTCCCTAACATTTGTTAAATGAATGAATATGCACGCAGGTGAACAAATTGTATGACTTGATGCGCAGGGCGTGCAGAGAGGTTGACTTACCTAGCATCTCATTCTGTGGAGAAAAGCTGGTGCAGGTGGGGTTGCCCAAAACCCTGGCTCAGGGGTGGGCGTGGGAATCAGAGCATTCCACTTCCTGGCCACGGAAATGGACACATGACCCACATGACTAATCAGATTTGGCCCTGGCACTTTTGCTAGAACCATAAGAAAAGATGCTCACTCTCCATTTTGTTGAGGTTAGAGCTATAATGGTGACCATGGACTTGGAGCTGCAGGGTCATCCTCCTGCCAGATAGAAAGAGAAGCTGCCTGAAGTGGAGGCCAAACAGACGCCCACAATGCAAAGACAGAGAGCAAGGAGACAGCGCCCAGGTGTCTTACTTGAACTGCTGGATGCAGCCATACCTGAACCAACACCTTAATATCCCAGTTATAGGAGTCCCTCCCCATTCTCTTTTGGCTAAACCAACTTGAATTGGGTTTCTTTTGTCTACAAAAGAAAACGAAGACTATATAGCAGGTATGTAGGTGTAAGAATGAATGTGAGAGAAAACACAAACAGTAGTGTGGTTATGTATGGGCGGTCATATGTGGGTGTCATATGTACGAGTGTGTGCATGAACCAGGCAGGCTGTGCCTGCAGGTGTGAGTGAAGGGGACTGTGTGTGTGGCCTGAGGGTGTGAAATGAACCTTTCTTCATTCAAATGACAAACTGATCTGAGGAAGCCAGACCTGTGACAGGGCCTCGTCCCTGCCTCCTTCTTTCAGGAGTTCAATCCTGCTAAACACAGAGCAGTGGCAACATCCCGGGCTCCCTGGCTGACAGCTGCACCTTGCAAGCAGGCAAGGCCACAGGGAGAAAGAGAGCGAGGGAAAAAGAAAGAGAGGGAAGGAGGGGTTAATTCTCAATCAGCCTGTGAGAGCTGTTTGCAAAACATCGTAGGCCCCTGGGCATGCTACAGCCTACAGGAGCCAGAAAGGAGACCCCAGGCACCACTGGTCTTGGCACTAAGGATTTAGGGTCCAAATTTCATATAGTTCCTCCCAGAGCCAGAGACTAAGGGGAAGAGAGAAAGAATCTAAAATCCAAAATTCAGGGGTGCCTGAGTGGCTCAGTCGGTTAAGCGTCCAGCTGTTGATTTTGGTTCCGGTCATGATCTCAGGGTCCTGAGATAGAACCACACAACGGGCTCTGTGCTGGGCCTGGAGCCTGCTTAAATTTCTTTCCCTGCCCCTGCCTCCCACCCCTGTTCTTGCTCATGCACACGCGCTCTCCCTCTCTCTCCAAAAAAAAAAAAAAAAAAAGTTTTTTTAATTAAAAAATAAAATAAAATCCAAAATTCAGGCCAGGCATCAGGCCAGAGGAGAAAAAGGTGGGGGCCTTGTCTAAAGAGACCACGGGACGGCCCGAGGGCTCTGCCCGACCAGCTCCGCTTTAAAGGGCTGTCCAGGGCCTGGCTCGTTGAAGTCTAGTCCCTGGTGAGCCCGTGCAGGCCCTCACATGGCCCCGTGCTCCAGTCTCAAAGTGCTCGCAACCCCATGTTCAAATCCCCAGCCTGGATATCTTGCCAACGGCGGCAAGAAAGCTTCTCTGTGCTTTTGGCGTCTTCTGGGTTTTGGCAGCTCGCCTGCTCGCCATCACCGGACACAGCCTCTGCTGCGACACAGGGGGGCGTCTCCGATCCTGGGGGAGCCTGCGGGGGCTAAAGCCTTGAACTCAATTTGAACAAGAGGACGTGCTCTAGCCGCTAAAGCCCAGCCGCTCCGCTTGTGAGCAGGGAGACCCGGGCCCTTTACCTAACCCCCCAAGCCTGTTTCCCATCCCGAAACACGAGCACGAGAAGACGGGCACGTGCGGCTGTGAGCAAGAGACAGACCTGGCACGCCAGGGGCAAAGGCAATGCGTAATAAACGATCATTAACTACTAGCAGTTCCCTTTCCTTGCTGAAGCGGGTATCTGTCACTTACAGTCACCGGAGACCCCGCTCAGCCCCTCTGCGTTCATCTGCAGGGCTGGCCCAGGACAGAAGAGCCGTGTGTGAACTTGAGAGTGTGTAAGTTGTATCTAAGCATGCAAAGTGATACTGTATGTGTATGAGGTGTGTGAGTGGGCAGCATGTCAGGCACGCGGGTTGTGTGTTGCAGTGTGTGAGGCACATGGGTGTGGAGTTGTGTAAATGAGTGCAAAGTTGTGGGTTATACGCACATATACGTGGGTGTTGGGATGTGAGGTTTGTGGGTGTGAGGTTGTGTGAATGAGTGTGCAGGGCGTGGGGACTGTGCAGTGTGTGAATGTGGGTGTTGGGGTACAAAGTGTGTGAATGTAGGGTCATGTGAATGAGGGCAGTGTGTGTGGGTGTTGAGGTATGAGGTGTGTGAATATGGGGTCGGTCGTGGGGGGGCGGTCATGTGAATGAGTGTAAATAGTGCATGAGTGTGGGTGTTGGGTGTGAAGCGTGGAGTGTGTGGGAGTTGGCACCGGGTGGGTGTGTGCGGGCGAGCGTCAGGGGCTGGTAGGGGGGCAGCCATACGCGGCCCGGGGAGTCAGATTTACGGGGTAGGCTCCGGGGGTCTGGATTGGCCGCTCCCGGGACCGCGCTCTGCCCGTTGCCAACCCCCACCCCGCCCACGCCCCAGCCCCCCACCCCCCCCATCCTCTGGCACTGCAGGGGCCACACCAGGGACCCCAGCCCGCAGCTGCCCCCGGCTTGGGGGCCCCGGCCCCGGCCAACAGCCCGCACCCACCCAGCCGGAAAGAGGTGGCTTCGCCCACGAAGTCCACGCGGGGCTGGCGGCCTCTCGTAAGCAGGCGGAGGCCCAGGAAGGGTCGGGAGGACGCCACCGGGGCGGGGATGGTCAGGCCGCAGAGAGTGGCCCCCAGGGGCCGCGGCGCCCCCGGCGGGCCCTCGTAGAATTGCAGGTAGGACCCGGGGGCGCACGGGCCGGCCGGCGCGGGGGAGGAGGCGTTGGGTGCCCGGGACGCTGGGGGCGCCCGGGCCGCCGCGGCCAAGCTGTAGACCAGGAAGAAGCAGAACTGGAAGCGGGTCCTGTCGCCAGCGGCCGCCGCCCGCATCCAGAGCCCGCAGTCGGTGTCCGGGGCCAGGAAGTAGAACCTGCGCGAGGCGGAGTGCGAGCGCAGCCGCAGCCCGGCCCCCTGCCACGTCTGCCCGCAGAGGTCCACCAGGTCGGCTGCAGGGAAAAGCACGGACCCTGGAACCGCGCGGCCAGGTTCCGAGCCCTGCCCGCTGTGTGACCCCAAGTAAGTCACTCACCCTCTCTGGGCCTCAGGTTCCTCATCGGTAAAATGGAATGATTGCCCGACCTCAGAACTTTTGTGAGGGTTGAATAATTTAATTCGGGCCTCAGTCTCTTATTCAAAAACGCTAGGATGTGTTTCAGAATTTTCCAGATTTTAGAAAGATAAGGTGGGTAATACAGGAGATTATGTTGCAGCCCTCCATGATCAAGCACATTTTCTAGAGCAAGTCTACAGACGTAACCCTAAGCAGGACAAATAAAGACAAGAACCAGCCTCCTATCAGTTCAAGTCAGGTGTTGCCAGTAAATCAGTTAAGAAGAATTTGGGCTTTCAGAGCTTTTCATATTTTGGAATTGAAACTAGAGGACTGTGGGCAGGTAAGGGTTCAGTGCTTAGGACAGTGCTGCGCATTTAATGAGTGTCACAGAAGTGTTAGCTATTATTAGTATCTTATCCGAGGAGGGGTAGACTCAACTGGGCACCCGCCCACCCCACAGCCTTTCCCTGTTGCTCCTTGATAAAAGAACCCTATTATCTCTCAGCTGTAGGTTGCTCTCTCCTGATCATTGGCCTAAACCAAACTTTGCAATCCTGATTTAATTTGCGGGGTTTAGGGATTGGCATGGGACCAGATTCTGGCCAATGAGATTGAAGAGGTGTGCTGGGGACTCCTGGGAAAGCTTTTCCTCTCTGATTAGAAAAAAAGAAAAAGAAAGAAAGAAAAGGGAGAGCCGTGTGATGAGGAGCCTCTTTCTTCCTGCTTTTGAAAGCAGTTGACTGAGGATGTGATGGCCAGCACTGTAGCAGCCATCTTGCTAGGATGAGGTCATGAGACTCAGGGAAAATATTGACATGGTTGAGCTGTTAAATTAACCATTTCTGGAATCACCTATGGCCACTCTCCCTAACTGAAATAAATCCATTTAGGTTAAACTCTGTTAGTTTGGTATCTGTTACTTACATCCCAAAACATCCTCACTGCTGCAGAGTTGTTGTGAGGATTGAATGAGATAATAGGCAAATAATCAAACTAGCTCTGATTTTTGTTAAGACGGAGAAGAGGAGGTGGCTTTTCTGGTGCATGGTAGGGGCACCAGTGGATCTTGAGGACCAACCAGAATGTGGGTTTTGGGGGAAGAAATTTGCCATCAGGGCTCAGGATGTGGGAGCCTTTTCTCAAATCTGCACAGACCTAGTAAAGCCAGACCCTGCCCTGGAGGCCCGCGGGGGAGGAGGGAGGTTTGGAGAGTGAATGAATTGAGTACCTTCTACGTGCCAGGCGCTAAATGTCTTACGCATTTATCTCATATGCACAGTAATAATAGTCCCTTAAGGAGCAAGGGCCCTTATTCCGACTTTGCTGCTGAAGAAACAGACCCCGAGAGGTGGAGCAGTGATGTCACTGAGAGTGTGAACACAGACCATCTGCCCCCAAAGCCCATGGTGTTGCTCATTCCCTCCCCCCACACACACACACACGCACACTCCAGACCCCTGTTTCTGGGTGACTTGGAGCTCCAGCCTCCCAGAGCAGTTTGGGGTACCAAACAAGACCAGGCACAAGGCTTTCCAGCCTCCTCCAAGTCAAGGGGTCCCAGCCCATCATGGGGATACGGTGTCTACGGGTGGTAGGCTCAGACTCTCCTGCGCACCCCAGCCAAGCCCCCTCCTGCTCACCTGTCTCCAGAGTAGATGCAGCCAGGGCAGCCGCCCCCAGCAGAAGCAGCCTTTGGGGCACCATCCAGGCCCTGCTGTGCCCAGCAAGGGGACAGACCTGCAGAATCCTCAGTTTGGGGTCTTTGGGGAGACTAGGGTATGGGGGCCTGGCAGACAGGCTGACAGGACACAAGGAGCAAGGGGAGGTAAGTCCACTAGCCGTCTGGTCTCTTTATAGTGATCTTTGTGCTCCAGATCCTTCTTCAGATCAGGATTGTGTCTCGGGTTGCCGTGGAGATTTGGGGCTGAGGCTGGAGCCTGGGGAAAGAAGGCTGGGAAGATGTCTACTCATTCCCTGCCAGACAGGAACCACGGAGACTCAGATCCGGTTCTCCCACAAGGCTTCTGGGAGGGGGACCCAGCGCCTCAGAGAGCTGCTACTCTCTGGATAAGTTGACACCTTAGGACTGAGCTTGAGGGAGGCCCAGGACATCAAAGGGCAGCTTTGAGGGCCCTATAGAGGCAGCGAGTGGCAAAGGAGCACTAGACCAGGAGTGCCTATCCCAGGGCCTTTGCACTCACAGTTCCCTCCACCTGGAGTGCTCTTCTCCCATAGCGTTCCATGTCTGGCTTCTTCAGGTCTTTCAGGTTTTGACTCACATGTCACCTCCTCGGACCACACTTCCCAGATCACCTTTCCATCTGAATTAGTACTCTCCCTCCTTGTCTCTCAGTCACATCTCCCAGAATTTATTATCTTAGCACTCGCTCGAATTACTGGGCTGACTGATATCTTGTGTATATTATATTGGCCCCACTAAAATCGCGTTCCACAAGGGTCTTGTTGATCTCTGAACCCCCAGGTCATAGCACAGTGCCTGGCACAGGGCAGGCCTCCAGAAAATAAGAATAAATAAATAAAAATAAGAATAAAAATAAATAAAAATAAAAATTTAAAAACAAATAAAATAGTATTGAGCACATGACCTCTCTTTTGCTGGGTTCAACTTCCCCATGTAGAAAAGAAAGGACTTGGATCATTTCAGGATTTTCCAAAACTTGTTATTAGACCAGTGTTTTTCATGGGGCATGGGGCTGGCTCAGTCAGTGGAGCATGCAACTCTTGATCTCGGGGTTGTGGGTTTGAGCCCCACGTTGGGAATAGAGATTACTTAAAAGTAAAATTTTTTTAAAAAAAGAACAATTTTTCAGAAGTTTTCTTACATGGAAACTTTTTTTTTTTTTTAGATTTTATTTATTTATTTGAGAGAGAGAGTGTGCATGAGCGGGTGGGAGGGGCAGAGGGAGAGGGAGAAGCAGACTCCCTACTGAGCAGGGAGCCCAACATGGGGCATCCCAGGACCCCAAGATCATGACCTGAGCTGAAGGCAGATACTTAACCAACTGAGACTCCCAGGCGCCCCTACATGGAACCTTTAATATATAAATGATAATTCTAACTTCATAGGTTTGCTGTAAGGATTGAGTCACATGATACAAGTGGGATACTTAGAATAGTGTCTGTCACATTGTAAAGTGCCCAGTGCATGCTAGGCTGAATGATGACTCTTAATATCATTACTTAAACAGGTGTACCACGTTTCAAGAAGTGCCCAGTTGTAACCTTTGAGATACCACCGCGGAGTCCCAAGACTCTATGGGAAGGTTAAAACCACTGGCCCTGGGGTACCTGAGTGGCTCAGTCAATTGAGCATCAGACTCTTAGTTTTGGCTCAATCATGATCTCAGGGTCATGAGATCAAGTCCCGTGTTGGGCTCCACACTCAGCGCGGAGTCTGCTTGACATTCTCTCCCTCTCCCTCTGCCCATCCCCCCACTTGTGTGCTCGTGCTCTCTCGCCCTCTCTCTTCCTCTCTATAAAACAAAAACAAACAAACAAAAAACAGCCATGGGTCCCAAAACTCTCTAACGGCTGTCCCTGCCGGAGCTGACATTCGATGCTACCTTGTACGCCATCCCAGCCCAGGCCTGGGGGTTCTGAGAGGACATGAGTTGGCTTCAGCAGACGTAGATTTACCATGAAGCCTGTGAAGCTTAAGCTTTAGGACACATTCCTTGTATGGGGTTATATGTCTTATAAAAGTTGCAAAAGTAGGATATTCTAACCACAATCAGACCACTGTCTCTTTCTACCCCGTCTCCTCCAACACACCTCGCTTCAATGCCATGGGTGTTTTTGGACTCTCACTTGCTAAAGGAAGGTTGGTTTGGGTTTGGGTTTGAAAGGATGTATGAATGGGGTTCTAGCTTCTTCCGGGTCTAGTTTTATTATTTCTGAATGCTCCAAAATGGCTTCTGCGAATATTCCTCATGCTCATTGTACTGTCCTCCCCCATGTTGTGATATGGAGGTGCAGAATCAGAGACCCTTATCATGCCTGGCCCGTCTGCTATGAGGGTGTTGGAGCTGAAATAAGGTTTGAAATGTATGAAGCCAGAAGCTACTCTGTGGAAAATGCTTCCAAACCTTATAGCTCACATATAAAAGGTGCTTGATAGAGGTTATCCCAAGTTTGACAACAATCCTTTTTTTTTTAAGATTTTATTTTTAGGGGCGCCTGGGTGGCTCAGTCGGTTAAGCATCTGCCTTCGGCTCAGGTCATGATCCCAGGGTCCTGGGATCGAGCCCCACATTGGGCTCCCTGCTCGGCGGGAAGCCTGCTTCTCCCGCTTCCACTCCTCCTGCTTGTGTTCCCTCTCTCGCTGTGTCTCTCTCTGTCAAATAAATAAATAAAATCTTAAAAAAAAAAAAAAAAGATTTTATTTTTAGGGGCACCTGGTGGCTCAGTTAAGTAGCTGCCTTTGGCTCAGGTCATGATCTCAGGGCCCTGGGATGGAGCCCCACATTAGGCTCCCTGCTCAGCAGGGAGTCTGCTTCTCCCTCTCCCTCTCCCTCTGCACCCCCCAACCCCCTGCTCATGCTCATTCTCTCTCTCTCAAACAAATAAAATATTTTTTAAAATTTTTAAATATTTTATTTTTAAGTAATCTCTATACTCAATGTGGGGCTTGAACCCAACAACAATCCTTAAGAACATAAATAACCATATCAATAATAAAATGCAAAGCTGAAGGAAAAAAATCTAAATAATCACTAATAAAAAACTAATTCTGTCATATTTTTAGCGACCACTTCTTTTTTTTTTTTAAGATTTTATTTATTTATTTGAGACAGAGAGAACGAGAGAGAGAGCACATGAGAGGGGGGAGGGTCAGAGGGAGAAGCAGACCCCCCGCCGAGCAGGGAGCCCGATGCGGGACTCGATTCCGGGACTCCAGGATCATGACCTGAGCCGAAGGCAGTCGCTTAACCAACTGAGCCACCCAGGCGCCCTCTAGCGACCACTTCTTAAGTGCAACATTCCAGACACTGGCTGTAAGCTCACCACATGCTTAATCACACACAGTCATCACAATGACCCCACAGAGAAGGCACTCTTATGGGTCTCATTTAAATGATGACAAATCTGAATACAGATAATGATAATAAGGTTGGTAAGTAGAAGAGTAGAATATTCCCCCCACATCCCATTTCCTAGCTGTGTGACCCTTGGGCAAATGACTTAACCTCTCTGTGCCTCAGTTTTCTCATCTACAAATTAGGGACAATACTATAGTATCTTATCGGCTTATTAGGAAGATTAAATTAAAAGAAGGATGTAGGGGCATCTGGCTGGCTCAGTTGGTAGAGCTTGTGACTCTTGATCTCAGGGTCATGAGTTCAAGCTCCACATTGGTCATAAAGCTTACTTAAGGGGCACCTGGGTGGCTCAGTCGGTTAAGCGTCTGCCTTCGGCTCAGGTCATGATCCCAGGGTCCTGGGATCGAGCCCTGCATCGGGTTCCCTGCTCCACGGGGAGCCTGCTTCCCCCCTCCCACTCCCCCTGCTTGTGTCCCCTCTCTCTCTGTGTCTCTCTCTGTCAAATAAATAAATAAAATCTTTAAAAAAAATTTTTTTTAGGGCGCCTGGGTGGCTCAGTTGGTTAAGCGACTGCCTTCGGCTCAGGTCATGATCCTGGAGTCCCGGGATCGAGTCCCACGTCGGGCTCCCTGCTCGGCAGGGAGTCTGCTTCTCCCTCTGACCCTTCCCCTCTCCTGCTCTTTGTCTCTCATTCTCTCTCTCTCAAATAAATAAATAAAATCTTTAAAAAAAAAAAATTTTTTTTTAAAGATTTTATTTATTTGCGAGAGAGACAATGAGAGACAGAGAGCATGAGAGGGAGGAGGGTCAGAGGGAGAAGCAGACTCCCTGTTGAGCAGGGAGCCCGATGTGGGACTCGATCCTGGGACTCCAGGATCATGACCTGAGCCGAAGGCAGTCACTTAACCAACTGAGCCACCCAGGCACCCTAAAATCTTAAAAAAAAAAAAAAAAAAAGCTTACTTAAAAAATAAGGGGCACCTGGGTGACTCAATCAGTTAAGCATCCAACTCTTGATCTTGGCTCAGGTCATGATTTCATGGTCATGAATTCGAGCAATGCATTGGGCTCCATGATGGGTATGAGCCTACCTAAAAATAAATGGGGCACCTGGGAGTGTCAGTTAGTTAAGCATCTGCCTTCGGCTCAGGTCATGATCTCAGGGTCCTGTGATTGAGCCCCATGTCCGGCTCTCTGCTCAGCGGGGTGTCTGCTTCTCCCTCTCCCTCTGTGCATGCTCTCTCTTCCAAATAAATAAATAAAATATTTTAAAAAAATAATAATTATTTTAAAAGAAAGCATTTAAAAATTAAAAAATAAAAGAAGGATGTAATTTCCTTTTTCAAATATCACTAACCTCTGTTACAGGCATTGGAGATATTTCAGGGAACAGAATAAACAAAAACTCTACTCTTGTAGAACTTACATCCTAATGGAGGTTAAATGAGTAAAATGTGTAATGCATTGAATAGTAATAAATGCTTTTTAGCCTGTGTTGTTCCTGATTTTATTTATTTTTTAATTTATTTATTTTTATTTAAATTCAATTAACATATAATGTATTATTGCTTTCAGAGGTAGAGGTCAGTGATTCATCAGTCTTGCATAATACCCAGTGCTCATTACATCACGTGCCCTCCTTAATGTCCATCACGTAGTTACCCCATCCATGAATAGTGATAAATAAGAAGAAGAAAAAACATAAAGCAAGGTGGGAAGATGTGAAATGTCAGAGAGCTGCTGAAATTTTGATAGGGTATCCTGGGAAGGCCTCATGGAGAAGGGTCTTTTGAGTGAACATCTAAAGGAAATGAGGGAGCCAGCCATGTAGTTATTTGAAGGAAGGGGGAAGAGCAAATGCAAAGGCCCTGAGGCAGGAGCATGCCTGACACAAGCGACAACAGTATGGAGCGAATGCAATTACGGGGAGAGTGACAGGAGATGAGTTAGATCAGTGAAGCCCTAGTGATCATCATAAGGACTTTGGCTTTTTTCTCCAGCTGAGACAAGAACCACTGGACAGGGCCAAATGCTACAGAACCAGATAGGAGCCTATTTTAATAAGTCTAGAAAAGATGGTAGCCTGAACTAGGATGGCAAGAAGTGGTCAGATTCTGGACATATTTTGAAGGTGCAGCCAATAGGATTTGCTGACAGGTTGGACTTGGGTGTGAAGGAAAGATGAGTCAAGGATGGCGCCCTGAGTTCCAAGCTGGCATGTGGAAGGATAGCATTGTCATAACTGGGATGGGGGAGGATGAGGATCTCAGCTTTGGATTCATTCTGATTGAGATGACCATTAGACTTTCCAGTGGAGATGACAAGTGGCAGTTGGATCTCCGAGTCTGGAGTCCAGGGGGTGGGGGTGGGGGGGCTGGGGATATAATTTGGGGAGCAGTGGCTTGTGGATGGTATGTAAAGCCACATGATGGGGTGAGTCTGCCATGGAGTGAGCAGAGGAAGAAAAGAGGAGAGAACCAGCAGCCTTGGACAGGGCCCCAACCCTTTTCCTCGAAGAATATGTCTGGTACCCATGGGTCTGGAGAAAAATGTCCCCTAGGGGGCAGTCAAAGCCAATTTGAGGATGAGGAACTGCTCTGTACATCCTAGAAACGGCCGCTGGGTGGTGGTGGGATGCCCCTCAGCTTAGAGGACGGCGACGGTGGCAGCTCCATCCCGAAACTAAGCACTGGGCATCTCAGGTCTGAGTCCTAGGTGTCTTCCCTACACATTCAGGGAACCGTAGATAAGGACGGTTGTCCTGCCCAATTGCCATGTCCTACTTTTTCTGTCCAATAGGTCAGCAAGCCCGGATCATCTCAAAGGGCTCTTTCCCTCAGACCCTCTCTGAGTCTGGAATATGGGCTGAATGCTTCTGCACTGAGGATGTCACACCTCATCTGTCATTCTTTCCTGCAACTTACAGTTTGATAAGCTACTAGTAAATAACTATTCATTGATGCCAATTCCAAGCCTGGGGCCTTGAACACCTTCACTCCAGAAAAACCCTGAGGCAGGTATAATCATCTCCTTTTATAGATGAGAAAGCCAAAATCCAGAGAGATGAAGGGACCTGTTCAGGCGACGTGATGGCCCAAGCATGGGAGTGCCTGTCATACCACGAGATATGGAGTGGAAAGTGGCCTCCCTAAAGGCAACCACAGGAAGAACTCTGGCAGGTAGAGGGACAGACAAGGCAACTCAATATGATGAATTAACATCAGTACAATTGCCAGTAAGTCAGAACTCATGCAAAGGACATCCTGAAGTTATCTTGAATTATGATCCATGGGCAGTAGCCAATGGCCTAATAATTTGGTGCCCCAAATGGAAAAATAGATAGCTGTCTAATAAACAACCAGTATGGAGAAAACCAGCATGGGAGAACATACATCAGGTTTGACCGTCTAACGTAACAGGGGATCATGTCTCAGCACCTAGAAAGGTAAAACTCAAGAAGCAAAATACAATTAGAAAGTAGAGAAATTAACGGGAAAGATAACGTCAAAAATGGTTAATTGACAATATTCTAGCTAGGTGGGGTCCCCAAACAAATGGACAGTTGGGCACAAACCCATCAATGAAACGATGAGGGAGAGAGGTGGTCCTAAAACAGCACATACTGAAACATTGTCAAATCGGTCACCCTTTCTCTGTGTCAGTTGACAACAGAAAAAAAAAAGGGGTAGAGTCTCTCCTTCGCTCCCTTGTGGTGTATCCAATAAACTTGTAGCTCCTTTGTTCTGCCTCCAGCGAATTCTTTCACCACCCGCACCACCAGCTTCCACCTGCTTGAGTCGCCCCAGATCTGGGGGCCCCCCATCCAATCGTGAGAGAGAAGGACAGTATGCTCTTTTTAAATCTTAAAAAGAGCTAACAGAAGATGCATCTGGTAGACAGAAGATGCTGAAGCCATGACTGGGTCACCAGGAGACCAGAAATGGCTGTGGTGGGTACTTCTCGGGACTGGGGTTTACACAGGCACACAGACACCTACAGTATTGATGAAGCGCCCCCCCCACCCCCTTCCCCTCCAGGCCACAGAATCAAACCAGGAAACAAACTTTACAGTAAGGCCATGGGTCTAGGCCAGTAAGAAGAAAATCTGATGCCTCATAATCTGACAGCAGCAGGAATGGTAAAAAGTATAACAGGTTACTAAGGAAACACCTAAATCCAGCCTGGGGTGAAATAAATAGAAAATGGAACAGTGTTCTGGCAGAATAAATTGTCCAAATTACATAATAAACAACTGTCCTGACAGCCTAGAGCTGTGCAAACAGCCAAAATACAGTCCTACAGGGGCACGTGGCTGGCTCGGTCAGTAGAGCATGCGATTCTTGATCTCAGGGTCACGAGTTTGAGTCCCATGCTGGGGGTAGAGATTACTTTAAAAAAAAAAAAAAAAAGAGGTGCCTGGGTGGCTTAGTCAGTTAAGCATCTGATCCTTGATCTCAGCTCAGGTCTTGATTGAAGGGTCCTGAGTTCAAGTCCCACGTTGGGCTCTGTGCTAGGTGTGGAGCCTACTTAAAAAAAAAAAAATAAAGAGACAATGGATGGGGGCGCCTGGGTGGCTCAGTTGATTAAGCAACTGCCTTCGGCTTAGGTCATGATCCTGGAGTCCCGGGATCGAGTCCCGCATCGGGCTCCCTGCTCAGTAGGGAGTCTGCTTCTCCCTCTGATCCTCCCCCCTCTAATGCTCTCTCTCTCTGTCTCATTCTCTCTCTCAAATAAATAAAATCTTTAAAAAAAAAAAAAAAGAGGCAATGGATGGAGCTATGTCTCTGTCTTCCTGCTTGGCAAGACTCTGTGCCATGGACATTTAATGGGACTCTTAATATAACCCCAGTGATTGGATACATTGCAACATTACCAAATACTTAAGGAATATGCTTGTTTGCTATGATTCTGATACTGATTCAGGTCTGTGGTAGCAGAGGTGTGACCGAATCAGGGTGTGAACTGTAGGGCAGATGTGTTTGTAAATGATGTCTCAATTCTGGACACAGCTTCTTCTTTTTTTTTTTTTAAGTAAAATCTACCCACAATGTGGGGCTTGAACTCATGACCTCAAGACCAAGAGTCACGTGCTCTACCAGCCAAGCCAGGCCGACACCCATGCCACAGCTTATTGATTTCAGTTTTTTTTTTTTTTTAAGATTTTATTTATTTATTTGACAGAGAGAGACACAGCGAGAGAGAGGGAACACAAGCAGGGGGAGTGGGAGAGGGAGAAGCAGGCTTCCCGCAGAGCAGGGAGCCGGATGCGGGACTCGACCCCAGGACCCTGGGATCACGACCTGAGCCGAAGGCAGACGCTTAACGACTGAGCCACCCAGGCGCCCCTTGATTCCAGTTTTTAAAGGCTGCCTGCATCTCACTGAGGGCCAGCTCACATCTTTAACAGTGTCGGAATATTTGTGTTCCCCTTGTATTTCTGTAAAACCTATAGTCCAATGGTGAGGTGGCAAGAGCCAGTACGTAAAGTAATCGTACTAAGGATCAACATATTAGGGCTTGCTAAATTGCCCATAACCAATCAGAGCAAGAGTGTGAACAGCAACATACAAAAAGCACGGTTATAAACAGTCTCATGGGTTGGATAGTGTCCACCCAAAATCCATGCCCCTCCCACCCGAAATCTCAGAATGTGACTTTATTTGGAAATAAGATCTTTCCAGATGTCATGAATTTAGATGAGATACAGGATTAGGGTGGGCCCTAACCTCAATGACCAGTGTCCTTATAAGAGGAGAAGCCACACAGAGACATACACAGAGGAAAGATGGAGGCAGAGCCAAGGAACGTTAGGAGCCACCCGGAGGACGGAAAAGGCCAGGTAAAAGCCTTCCTCGGAGCCTTCAAGGGGTGCGTAGCTGTGCAGGTAGCTTGATTTTGGACTTTCAGACTCCAGGACTGTGCATGAGTAAGTTTATTGTTTGAAGACACCCAGTTTGTAGTAATTTATTATAGCATCCCTAGGGGAAGAATATGCACAGAAAGGGAGGTCTCCATTATAAGATTCCTGACCCTGATGCCCCTTGCTCCCACCCACAGCAAGAATGCACACTGGGGCACCTGGGTTAAGCATCCGACTCTTGGTTTGGGCTCAGGTCATGATCTCACGGTCGTGGGATCGAGCCCCACGTTGGGCTTTCGTGCTCAGCAGTTTGCTTGAGATTCTCTCTCTCTCTCTGCCCCCCCCCCCCCCACTCTTGTGCGTGCTCTCTCTCAAATAAATCTTTTAAAAAGTGCATACTGTCCTCTCTCATAGATGAATGGGGGGCCCCAGATGTGGGGCAACTCAATCAGGTGGAAGCTGGTAGTGTGGGTGGTGATAGAATCGCTGGAGGCAGAACAAAGGAGCTAGAAGTTTATTGGATACACCACAAGGGAGCCGAGGAGAGACTGGGCAAATGAGGCAGTGGGTGGGGGCTGTTTCTAAAGAGGAAAGGTGAGGAGGTAAGGCACCTTACGGAATTTTCCCTTTTTTGGTAACTGTGCCTGGTTGTAAGTAGCCCATTGGTCAGTTAGGGCCTATGGATGTTTTGAGGTGGGTCCTCCAATGGGCCTTTCTGTATTCAGGCAGGGGTCACTGTGGGCCCTTCCTACATTCCATTGCTCAAGCCTGTTGACTAAAAGCGGCTTCAGGGCGCCTGGGTGGCTCAGTCGTTAAGTGTCTGCCTTTGGCTCGGGTCATGGTCCCAGGGTCCTGGGATCGAGCCCCACGTCGGGCTCCCTGCTCAGCAGGGAGTCAGCTTCTCCCTTTCCCTCTGCCCCTCCCCACCACTCATGCTCTCTCTAGCTCCCCCCACCTCGAGTAAATTAAAAAAAAACAAACAGTAATCCTTATTTAAACTGATGCACATTCATTATTTAGCAAGTATTTCTTAAGCATCTACTACTATGTGCTAGGCGCTGTTCTGGGTGCCAGGAACATAGCAATGAACAAGGCAGTAAGGATCCTACTCCTGAAGGGCTGACAATTGAGGAAGACCTCAATGAGCAAGTAAACAAGATCAAAATGAACACAATCTTTTTTTTTTTAAGTTTATTAATTTGAGTAATCTCTATACCCAACGTGGGATTCCAACTCATGACTCCGAGATCAAGAGATGCACGCTCTTCTGACTGAGCCAGCCAGGCTCCTTGAACGCAATCACTTTATTTAGAGAGAGCAAGCACACGAGCTGGGTGGGGAAGCAGAGGGAGAGGGAGAGAATCCCAAGCAGACTCCCCATTGAGCACGGAGCCTGACGTGGGGCTCGATCTCACGACCCTGAGATCGTGACCTGAGCCCAAACCGAGTCTGACATTTAACAGACTGAACCATCCAGGCACCCCCCACCCCCAACACAATCACTTCAGATATTGTGATAAGTGTTAGGAGAAAAACAGGGATGTGATAGTGGGGTGAGAAAGGAGGTCTACTCTTGACAGGCTGGTCAGGGAGGTCTTCCCTGTGAAGGTAACATTTGAACTGAGATCTGAAGGAGCTGGGGAAGAGCATTACTAGCAGAAGAACAGCAATTGCAAAGGCCCTGAGGCAGAAAAGTACTTGGATACTGTGGCTAATTCACAGTGAATGAGGGAACAAACAATAATATAAGGTTGAAGTTAGGAGTGGCCAGATCATGAAGGGCCCTTAGTTTTAGTTTCCTTTTGTTAGAACCAGGGCGCAGGGGCACAAGAGCATCTGGTTCCAGGGGGGCCCAGAGAGATCAAGTTCAGCACTCACCACTGACAAAATTTTTCCAATTTTAGTATATGTGCTGCCGAAGCGAGCACTCACCACTGACAAAATCTAAAAGCAGATACACAAGTGGTGTTGAAATGAGAAAGGATTTCCGTGAGCCTGACACCGGGAAGACAGCAGACTGGTGTCTCAAAGACTGTCTCTCAAGTGCCGAAACTACTTCTAGGTTTATATAAAGAAAATGTGAGACAAAGGTCAGGTAGGTACGTGCAGGTGGGCAGTGAGGGTCAGATCAATCATGCGGTCCATCACTCCGGTCTTGCTGGCTCGGGGCAGTCCTTGTTGCTTGAGGGGGTAGTTTTGGCTCACATCAGGGGATGCTTTGCCTGCGGGGTCTTTTGTCTGAGTTAAGAGATAAGCTGGAAAGAACTTAATCAATTAGAAAGTACAGACAGAGGTCAAAATGGAGGTAGTCCTCTTTCATTACTACTGTAATTCCCACACTTAGCAGCTTCGAACAGTTTATGATTCTGGAGGTCAGATGTCTGGAGAGACTTTCTTTGAACTAAAATCAAGGTGTTGGCAGGGCTGCATTCCTTGTGGGTACTCCAGGAGAGAATCCATTTCCTTGCCTTTCCCAGCTTCTAAAGGGTGCCTGCATTTCTTCGCTTGTGACTCCTTCTTCTACCTTCATAGTCAGCTGGGTAACTTCTTCTCTGGCTCTGACCATTCTGCCTCCCTCTTATAAAGACCCTTGTGGGAGCACCTGGGTGGCTCAGTCGGTTAAGCCTCTGCCTTCGGCTCGGGTTGTTACAAATAACAAAAGACAACTTTTGTTGATCCCAGGGTTCTGGAATCGAGCCCTGCGTCGGGTTCCCTGCTCAGTGGGGAGCCTGCTTCTCCCTTTCCTGCTCCCCCTGCTTGTGCTCTCTTTCTCTTTCAAATAAATAAATAAAAAAAAAAAAAAAAAAAAAAGAGCCTTGTGGTTACATGGGGCCTATTCAGGTAATCCAGGATAATTTCCCCATTTTAAGATCTTTAACTAAATCTCATCTGCAAAGTCCCTTTTGCCACATAAGGTGACATATTCACAAATTTTGGGAATAGAACATGGGCATTTGTCTTACTCGGTTAGGGCTTCCATAACAAAAAAACCATACTAAAATAGAATAAAAATAAACAAAATACTATAGACTGTGTGGCTTATCAACAACAAATGTATTCCTTACAGTTCTAGAGGCTGGGAAGTTCAAGTTCAAAGTGCTCATAGATTTGGTCTGGTGAGAACTCATTTCCTGGTTCATAGAAAGCGGTCTTCTCAGTGTCCTCACGTTGGTGGAAGGGGCAAGGGAGCTCTCTGGAGTCTCTTATGATGAGTGTTAATCTCATTCATAAGGGTTCCTCCCTCATGATCTAAGAACCCCCAAAGGCCCCCACCTCCAAATACCATCACACTGGGCATTAGGATTTAACATGTGAATTTTGGGGAAATTAAAACACTCAGGATATGGCAAGGGTTTGGGGGAGGGCATTATTCTGCCTACTATAGCCCTATAGGTCATGAAAAGGAGTTTAGATTTTATTTAAGTTGTGAAAGGATGACAAAATGGAGTGACATAATCTGATTTATGTTTATATTTCTTTTTTTTTTATTGACTGATAGAGAAGTGGGCCCAGGACAAAGGCCGGCAAAACCTCAGCTGTGATGCTGTGATTCATAAGAAATACATGTTCCTCCAGGCCTCCCACAGTTCCTAAACCCTTGGAATTTCCTAAGTAATTAGAGTGATAAAGTTGTCTTTTGTTATTTGTAACAAGCCCCTTCCAACCACACCTGACTTTATGTTAATGAGGTGTCTTTGGAAAGCCCCTGGGTCACCAAAGAATGGGGACTGGTTGCCAGGCAAACAAATCATGATTGGAGGGCTGGAATTATCATCCACACCCCCATCCCCCCCACCTCTAGGGAGTGGAGATAGAGATCAATCTTCAATGGCCAATGATTTAATCAACCCTGGTTGTGTAATGAAACCTCCATAAAAACCTAAAAGGGTGGGGTCCAGAGAACTTCTGGGCTGGTGAACAGTGGAGTTGCTGGGAGCATTGTGCGTCCAGGGAGGGTATGGAAGCCCTGTGCCCCTTCTTACATCCCTTGTCCTACGCCCCTCTTCTCTCTGGCTGTTCCCAAGTTACATCCTTTTCTAATAAACTGGTAATTAGTAGGTAGAATGTTTTCCTGAGTTCTGTGAGCTGCTCTAGCAAATCAATCAAACCTGAGGAGGGGGTGATGGGCACCTCAGACTTATAGCCAGTTGATCAGAAACACAGGTGAGAACCTGGATTTGCAATTGGTGTCTGAACGGGTGTGTGTGTACAGTCTTGAAGGACTGAACCCTTAACCTGTGTGATCTGGTACAATCTCCAGGTAAATAGTGACAGAATTGGGTTAAATCTGTAGGACATCCCGCTGGTATCACAGAATTGCTGGATGTTTGGAAAACCCATACATCTGGTGTGAGAAGTGAAGTACTGTCATGTAGAGGAGACCCATGGGAACATGTTTTTATTTTACACTACCATTTAGGAAACCGGTAGACGAGGAGGCAGCAGCAAAGAAGACTGAGAAGGAGCCGCAACTCAGGGAAGTGGAAAACCAGGAGAAGATACTGCCTACAAACCAAGAGAAGGACATTTCAAGATGGCAGGAGTGGTGACTGCAGCGAGCTGAGGACTGAGAGAAGACTTCTGGATTAGGTAACATGGAAGCCATGCTAACCTTGATAAAAGCAGTGGTAGAGGAGTGGTAAGGACATAGGCCAGATAGGAGTTGGTTGAAGAGTAAATAGAAGATGAGTTAAATCGGGGTGCCTGGGTGGCACAGTTGGTTAAGCAATTAACTAGTGATATCAGCTCAGGTCAAGATCACATGGGTCGTGGGCTCAAGCCCCAGGTCCAGCTCCCCACTGAGTGGAGAGTCTACTTGAGATTCTCTCTCTCCCTCTCCCCCTCCTCCTGCCATGCATGCTCTCTCTAAAATAAATAAATCTTTAAAAAAAAATGATTTAAGTCAAGAGAGTATAGTCCTAGGCTTGTCCACTAGAGTAGCCACTCCCACATGTGGCTAATGAGCCCCTGGATGAGGCAAGTTTAAACTAAGATGAGTTGCAACTGTAAAATGCACACCAGATTTCCAAATAGATGTGAAAAATGTATTTCATTAATATTTTAAATATTGATTTCATGTGGAAATGTACATATTTTGGATATATTGGGTTAAATATATTAAAATTAACTTCACCTCTTTTTATTTTATTTTTTTAAAGATTTATCTAGAGAGAGAGCGCACATGTGAGAGGAAGTGTGAAAGGAGGGGCAGAGGGAGACGATCCCCAGCAAAGTGCGCTGAGCTCTGAGCCCAATGTGGAGCTCAATCTCAAGACCCTGATATCATGACCTGAGCCAAAACTGAGTCAGACACTTAACCAACTGAGCCACCTAGGTGCCCCAGATTCTCCTTATATCTAACAGTTGTTCCTTCTGGACCTTCTTTCTAGGGTCCTTCCCCTGTTCCCAAAACTTACTAGGTGAAGGGGCAAGCCATGTGACTATGCAGAAGAGAGTTCCAGGAAAAGGAAGCAGCAAGTGCAAAGGTCCTGAGGCGGAAGTCTGCTGGGGTAGTTGTGCACAGGGAGGAAGAAGGCAGTGTTGTTGGAGCAAAGTTGGGGGAAGAGAGAGTGGTAGGAAACAAGGTCTAGGCAGTAAGGTGCAGAGGAGAGGGCCTTTGTCATTTATTCCGAGGCAGCAGGAAGTTTAGGAGGTTTTTAAGCCAAGGAATGTCCATCTGGTTTACATGCAGACTACAAAGAGGCAAGGGTGAAACTTGGAGACCAGTTAGGAAGCTTCTGCGATACCAGGGTAGTAATGGCAACTGCAGAGTGGTTGTATTTTGTATATATTTTAAAGGCACAGTTGACAGGATTTGTGAAAGGACTAGATAGGGATGTAAGAGAAAGGTTAAACCTGCCTCTAAAGTTTCTGGCAAGATAGAGTTGCCATCTGCTGAGATGGTAAAGTTTTAGAAGGATATTTTGGGGCAACTGGAAGTAGAATAAGGCTAGGTTTTGGACCTGTGAAGGGCAGAAGACCTATTGCATATTGGAGATGCCAAGTAAGCAGTAGGAGATACATAAATTTGGCATTTTAGGAGTAAGGTCAAGTCTGGAGATACGAATTTGGCAGTCATCAACCCACAGCTTGTATTTAAAGCCACAGGAGATCAGATCATCAAGGGAGTAAATGTATTAGAGGAGAGGTCCAAGGACAACCCTATGCCACTCAAGTTTACAGGTTAGAGAGAACGAACCAACAAAGGACACTAAAAAAGAATGACCAGTGAACCATGAGAAAAGCATGATGTCTTGCAACTTAAGGACAGGTACCAGGGCAGAGAGTGAAAAATGGGTGAAATGCTTTGAATAGGTCAAGCAAAATCAAGTGTGACTTACACTGGATTTCACAGTGTGACCTTCATATGAGTAGTTTTGGGGGTGATAGAGGCAGCAGCCTGATTTGGAATGGGCTTGACAGGGATAGAAAGAGGGGAACTGCAGAAAAGTATGACGACTCTTTCCAGTTTTGCTATAAAAGGGAGCAGAGAAATGGGCCAGTAGCTTGAGGGGGATGTGGGAGTCAAGAGAGTGTTAAACTGGGGAGAAATCACAGCATATTTGAATGCTGATGAGAATCATCCAGTGGAGATGGAAAAACTCATAGCACAGGACAATATATCCTGCAAGACTCAGATTCATGTCTGCTGTGCTGGCATGCATGTCCCTGATGCATCTGAAACTGCTTAAAAGCATAAAGTTGAATAAAAGTCAAAATGGCTGCATTAATGCTTCAGCAAAGCTCAATTCTGGGGCGCCTGGGTGGCTCAGTTGTTTAAGCGACTGCCTTCCGCTCAGGTCATGATCCCAGGGTCCTGGGATTGAGCCCCGCATCGGCTCCCTGCTCAGCCAGGAGACTGCTTCTCCCTCTCCCTCTGCCTGCCGCTACCCATGCTTGTGCTCTCTCTCTGTGTCAAATAAATAAATAAAATCTTAAAAAAAAAAGGCTCAATTTTAAAGTAACCCTTTTCCTCTCTTCCGCAAACCTCCCCTCCTCCCTTACCACCCTGAAGACAGGATGAAGGAGGCTGGCAGCACAACACAATTCCTTTCAAACCCAAGTAGATCCTGTATTTCCCTGTAAAACCCCCCAGCCCCTTCCTCCGGGGGGTGGGGGGTGGGGGCTTGCATTTCTTTTTTTTTAAAGATTTTATTTATTTGAGAGAGAGAAAATGAGCGGGTGAGGGAGGGGAGGTACGGAGGGAGAAGGACAAGCAGACTCCCCACAGAGCTCAGAGCTTGCCATGGGGATCTGCGTAGGGCTTGATTCCAGGACCCCGGCACCATGACCTTGAAGTCAGACATTCAACCTGCTGAGCCATACAGGCGCCTGGAGGGCTCGCAGTTTTTGAAGGCCATAGCCTGCTGTGGGGCCTCCTTTACCTGGCAAAGCAATAAAGCTATTGTTCCTCTTTATCCCCAACTCTGTCTTCCTGTTCTATTTTGGTTCGGAATCATGGAGGTCGTTTTTCATTTTTCGACAACACACCTAAAATGCAATACAGCTGACCCTTGAACTGTGTGGGTCCACTTATACTTTTTTGGATAAATACAGTACAGTACTGTAAATGTATTTTTCTCTTCCTTATGATTTTCTTAGTAACATTTTTTCTCTAGTTTAAGAATAGAGTAAAAAAAATACAGTCTATAATACATAGAACATACAAAATGCGTTAATTGTTATCAGTAAGGCTTCTGGTCAAGAGCAGGCTATCAGTAGTTAAGTTTTTGGGGAGTCAAAAAGTTATACCCAGAATTTCCACATCACTGGGGGGTCAAGGTACAGCACATGGTTCAAGGGTCTACTGTATATTAAAAATTGAAATCATCATGTCCCTTCCAAACCTGCTGCTGCTTCTTTAGTTCTTTCTCACTAGGTAGAAACTTATTAATTACCCAAGTTAGAAAACTGCACATAGCAGTGACCGCATGGTGAATAATATCACAATTTCATCGTGTGCCAAGTGAAACAATGTCAAAGGTAGTTGTAAGCACCGAGGAAAGGGCTGTGACCCAGACTAGAAGGTCAAGTAACACAAAGGTGAGTAGACACTGATTAGACCAACATCGTCAAGTTGTAGCAATTCCATGTCCTACATACCTTTCAAATTTGTCTTCTCATGTCATATCTATCATGAAATAGGACTACCTACATTTTCTTTCTTTTTTTAAAGATTTTATTTATTTATTTGAAAGAGAAAGAATGAGAGACAGAGAGCATGAGCGGGAAGAGGGCCAGAGGGAGAAGCAGACCCCCTGCTGAGCAGGGAGCCTGATGCGGGACTCGATCCCGGGACTCCAGGATCATGACCTGAGCTGAAGGCAGTCGCTTAACCAACTGAGCCACCCAGGCGCCCAGGACTACCTACATTTTGACCTCAGTCTGTACTTAAGTTTTTCTTTCCAGCTTATTTCTTAACTCAGGGAAAAGACCCCGCAGGCAAAGCATCCCCTGATGTGAGCCAAAACTACCCCCTCAAGCAACAAGGACTGCCCTGAGCCAGCAAGACCGGAGTGATTGACCACATGATTGATCTGACTTTCACTGCCCACCTGAATGTACCTGACCTTTGTCCCACATTTTCATTACATAAACCTAGATGTATTTTCAGCACTTGGGAGACAGTTTTTGAGATGCTAGTCCACGGTGTCCCCCCAGTGTTGGCTTCATTGAGATAAATTCCTTTCTTGTTTCACCACCACTCATGTCTCTGCCTTTGGATTTTATCAGTGGTGAGTGGCTGCACCTGCTCTGTTTGGGACCCCCAGAGCCAGGTGCTTTGACACCCCACCCAGGTGAGAAGTACATTTCCCCAGTTGAGGCCTTCATTATCTCTGACCTGTCCTACTTCGTAAGAGGTTTGTCTGCTTTTGACCTTGACCCGGACTGAGGAAGCCATACAAAATGCAAATCTCCACTGTATCTTTATCAGCTTTAAACCTCTCAAGGAATCTCTCAGATAAAGATAAATCTCTTTATCTCAGATAAAGATAAATCTCAGATAAGGATAAATCTCTCATGGCTTACCCTCTCACCTCTCCCTGTCTCAGAATTTTTCTCACACCAAGAAGTTTTTATTTTTTAAGATCATATATATTTTTTATTTTATTATGTTATGTTAATCATCATACATTACATCATTAGTTTTTTTGTTTTTTGTTTTTTTAATTTTATTTATTTATTTGAGACAGAGAGAATGAGAGGGAGGAGGGTCAGAGGGAGAAGCAGACTCCCTGCCGAGCAGGGAGCCCGATGCGGGACTCGATCCCGGGACTCCAGGATCATGACCTGAGCCGAAGGCAGTCGCCTAACCAACTGAGCCACCCAGGCGCCCCTACATCATTAGTTTTTGATGTACTGTTCCATGATTCATTGTTTGTGTATAACACCCAGTGCTCCATTCAATACGTGCCCTCTTTAATACCCATCACCAGGCTAACCCATCCCCCCACCCCCTCCCCTCTGGAACCCTCAGTTTGTTTCTCAGAGTCCACAGTCTCTCATGGTTCGTCTCCCCCTCCAATTTCCCCCCCTTCATTTTTCCCTTCCTACTATTTTCTTCCTTTTTCTCTTTTTTTTAAACATATAATGTATTATTTGTTTCAGAGGTACAGGTCTGGGATTCATCAGTCTTACACAATTCACAGCACTCACCATAGCACATACCCTCCCCAAAGTCTTATCACCCCGCCACCCATACCTCCCACCCCCCACCACTCCAGCAACCCTGTTTGTTTCCTGAGATTAAGAATTCCTCTTATCAGTGAGATCATATGATACATGTCTTTCTCTGATTGACTTATTTCACTTAGCATAATACCCTCTAGTTCCAACCACGTCATTGCAAATGGCAAGATTTCGTGGGGTTTTTTTGATGGCTGCATAATATTCCACACCACATCTTTATCCATTCATCTGTTGATGGACATCTTGGCTCTTTCCATAGTTTGGCTATTGTGGACATTGCGGCTATAAACATTGGGGTGCACGTACCCCTTCGGATCACTACACTTGTATCTTTGGGGTAAATACCCACTAGTGCAATTGCTGGGTCATAGGGTAGCTCTATTTTCAACTTTTTGAGGAACCTCCATACTGTTTTCCAGAGTGGCTGCACCAGCTTGCATTCCCACCAACAGTGTAGGAGGGTTCCCCTTTCTCCGCATTCTTGCCAACATCTGTTGTTTCCTGACTTGTTAATTCAGTAAAGTGGCAGGGTATAAAAATCAATGCACAGAAATCAGTGGCATTTATATACACCAACAAGACAGAAGAAAGAGAAATTAAGGAGTCGATCCCATTTACAATTGCACCCAAAACCATAAGATACCTAGGAATAAAGCTAACCAAAGAGGCAAAGAATCTGTACTCAGAAAACTATAAAATACTCATGAAAGAAATTGAGGAAGACACAAAGAAATGGAAAAAACGTTCCATGCTCATGGATTGGAAGAACAAATATTGTGAAGATGTCAATGCTACTTAGAGCAATCTACACATTTAATGCAATCCCTATCAAAATACCATCCACTTTTTTCAAAGAAATGGAACAAATAATCCTAAAATTTGTATGGAACCAGAAAAGACCCCGAATAGCCAGAGGAATGTTGAAAAAGAAAAGCAAAGCTGGTGGCCTCACAATTCCAGACTTCAAGCTCTATTACAAAGCTGTCATCATCAAGACAGTATGGTACTGGCACAAAAACAGACACATAGATCAATGGAACAGAACAGAGAGCCCAGGAATGGACCCTCAACTCTATGGTCAACTATTCTTTGACAAAGCAGGAAAGAATGTCCAATGTAAAAAAGACAGTCTCTTCAACAAATGGTGTTGGGAAAACTAGAGAGCCACATGCAAAAGAACAAAAAGATTTTATTTATTTATTTGACAGCGCGAGCACAAGCAGGGGCAGCAGGAGCGGGAGAAGCAGGCTCCCCACTAAGCAAGGAGTCTGATGCGGGACTTGATTCCAGGACCCTGGAATCACGACCTGAGCCAAAGGCAGGTGCTTAACCATCTGAGCCACCCAGGTGCCCCACACCAAGAAGTTTCTAATGTGCCTTTCCTCCTCGCGGTTCCTTTAGTCTGTAATGCTGCCTTTTTTTTCTCTCCTGGCTAAGTTCTACTCATCTTTTAAAGATGTGCTTAGAAATAACCTCTTATGGTAAGCCTTTTCCCAAGTACTGCAAACCTTTAGAATTAACCTCTTCTGGTAAGCCTTTTTCCAAGTACTGCAAACCTTCCAAGGCTGGGAAGGGTATCTTTGTGTTTCTACCGCTCTCCCCTCACCCACCCCCAATGGCGGGGACCACGTCTTATCTTCGTCATGTTTTCAGCAAATATTTGTCTAATGACTAGCACACTTTAAGCATCAAGTCCAAGGTTACCCAGCTGGTAAACTGCTGTGTCAGAAATCAGTGCTTAGACCCTGGAGGGCTCTCATTCAAATGTAAAGTCCTCAAAAACCTTCCCTCTAGCAGTGCCCTTAACAGTTTGGAAAAACATTTTGGTGAGGCTAGTCTTTATATCCTGGGGCGGGACTTGTAAAAAGGTAATGTTCCTAAACCCGGGAACTAGAGAGGAGCTTCAGGAAAGGACCAAGTCATCAAAAGGCGATACCAGCAGTGAGGAGGGTCAGCCAGCTGCAACGAAGACCTTCACAGCCCCGGAAACCCCACCCAGGAACACCCCCCCCAAAAAACCCCTCCACTTCGAGGACTACAAATCCCAGCATGCCTAGCATCCAGTGAGTGACAGCAAGGAACGCACGCCGGGACACGTAGTCCAGTTCTAGTTCAGGAAAAGCCCAGAACGTCCCGTGACGTCAGGAAGGCTCGGGAAAGGAGTCGGAACCGGTCCAGGCTCAAGTTTAATCATCCTCTAGAGAGCCGACCGTGGTTTTTTTTTGGTGACCCGGTTTCAGGTCCTACCCCGCAGTCCAGCGGCCCTATGGTGTGCGTTGAGTAGCTTCTCGCGTGACTCAAGGTTAAAGGGGAAGTACCAGAAAGCAAGAATAGGCAGCCTTCTGCCCTCGAGGCGCCGACTTGTTAGGCTAGTGGTACGCAGGATGCTAGCCTAGCCAGGAGCTGAGACGCTGCTACCCCAGCAGCGCCGGTGAGGACGTGGCAACACCATCCCGAATAGCCGCTTCCCTTTTCTCCGCCAGTCGGGCTAGAGGCGCGGGGAGGCGCAAAGGCTGCTGGGAACGCGCATGCGCTCACAGCGACAGGGAGTACACCTCCAACGTCTGCGGGCGCGGGGGGTGTCGGGTGTCGGCGGCGGCGCTTTGCGGCCGGTCGTGCGGGTCGGGCGCGGGCGGGCGGGCGCGGCGGCAGTGGCGCGCACAGGTGATTGACTGGCCAGCTGGCTGAGGAATCGCCTGGTCCCCATTGCTGGCAGGTGGCGGAGCCCATTTGGGCGGCGGCAGCAGCAGCAGCAGCGGCAGCAGCGACGGCCCGGCTTGGGAGGCGCTTCTCGGGCCAAGGCCATGGCCCCGCGGCTGCAGCTGGAGAAGGCGGCCTGGCGCTGGGCGGAGACGGTGCGGCCCGAGGAGGTGTCGCAGGAGCACATCGAGACCGCCTACCGCATCTGGCTGGAGCCCTGCATCCGCGGCGTGTGCAGGTGAGGCCCGCGCACCGGGTCTTGCGCCCCCCCTCGCTTCGGACCTTGGAAAACTGGACTGGGGGCCGGGGGTCATGTTGGGGGAAAGAGGACGGCGGCCAGCTGTGTGCATCTAGCAGGCGCAGAGAGGAGCAAGGTGGAGGCTTCCTCCTTAACGCATCTGGGCGACCTGAGCAACGCAGCCATCCCGGGCTCGCTGCACGGAGGTGATGCTGCTGAAAGCCCTTTAGAAAAGGTTCTGGGTTCTTATCTAGAAGATGGCGGTGGAAATGGTTGACGGCAGGAGCTGAGAGCTTAGCAAACGTTGTTGGTTGTATCTTGGCCACGGCTCGGTTTTTTCCATTGTAGAAAGGGAACTTCGTCGAAGTGAGTTTCATCACAGTGTATCTTTTATTACTGTTGACGGTGAAAACTTGGTCATCTTAATATTAGTTCTGGATAGGGCAGATTTAGGAAAACGTATAGTTAGCCTACGTCATCGGTATCCTTCACCCCCAGTTGACCTCCCGTCTCTTGTTCATCTGTTTTAGCCTTGGGGGGGGGGGTCGTTGCGACTGCGCCACTTTACCAGGTACGAAGTTTGAGCTGTGTAAATTCTGTCCTTCACTTCTGCTTAGCCCTTGAACCTTGCCTTGCCTTTTAGTTCGAATTCTTAGGCATTGTTCTTACCTCTTATATTTTTCCACCTTTTAACGCGGGAACTATAGTTTTTGTTCTGGAATGTTGTTGAATTGACTTGGCCAAGCCGGGCATGCTCAGTAGCCATACTTTAGCAAGCATTTAGTAAAGGCTTTCTGGAGTTTTTACACTCCGCGGCGGGATCCGGAAGGAATGGAAGTCAAGGTCTCTGCTTTGGAATTAAAGTCGAGTTTCAGAAGTGATTCAAGTTAGGGAGCTTTAAGCAAACGAATAATTCCAAGCTCTGGGCGTCTGGCTCACAAGGAGGACACATCGACTACCAACCGTAAGTATTGGAATGACAGTAGTCTGTGTATAATTAGATTCAAGAGTAACCAAAAAAAAAAATAATAATAATACTTTGTTATAGTTCTGATTTTAACACAAGTAAAGGAGTAGAAATTGGCTGGGATCGCTGTAAGGGTAATGTCCTAGAGTTTAAAGTTGCAATTGCAAGGTTTGTTTGTATCCAAGCAGGGTTTTTTTTCCCGCCTGGCATTGAAATAAAAGTCACATATCGTATGATTCACTCGTTTAACATGTACTGTCCAGTGATTTTTTTGTTCGTGTATTCACAGGGTTGTTCAGCTGTCCCCACTATCTGATTTTAGGACATTTTTTGCCCCTTCCCCTCCTGCGCTCTTTAGCCGTTAGATTGACACTCGGTCCTCCCCTGTACACCACCACTCCAAGCTCCAGGCAACCCCTGGTCAACTTTCTGCCTCCTAATTTGCCTATCTTGGACATTTTATGCAAATAGAATCATAAAACAGGTGGACTTTTATGATTTTTTTCACTTAATGTTTTCAAGGGTCATCTGCATTCTAGCATGTGTTGGTATTTAATTTCATTTTAAAATGTGTGTAAAATATGCAACAAATTTATTTTAAAGTATCCAATTAAGTGGCATTAAATACCTTTATAAGTGGTACACCCATCACCATTGTCTAATTCTAGGGCTTTTCCATCACCTTAAAAGAGACTCCATATCCTTTTAAACAGTCACTTCCCATTTTCCCCTCATGCCACCCCCAGCAACCACTGATCTTTCTGTCTCTGTGGATTCCTCTATTAATATTTCACATAAATGGAATCCTACAATATGTAGCCTTTTTTTGTCTGTTTTTCATGTAACATATTTTGCAGTGTCTTCCATGTTGTAGCATTGATCAGTAGTTTATTCCTTTTTGTGGCTGAATAATAGTCCAGTGTTTGGATATATACCATATTTTGTTTATCTACTCATCAGTTGATGGACTTAAAAAATCTGCCCCCCAGGGGCTCCTGGGTGGCTCAGTCGTTAAGCGTCTGCCTTCGGCTCAGGTCATGATCCCGGGGTCCTGGGATCGAGCCCCGCGTCGGGCTCTCCGCTCCGTGGGAAGCCTGCTTCTCCCTCTCCCGCTCCCCCTGCTTGTGTTCCCTCTCTCGCTGTGTCTCTCTGTCAAATAAATAAAATCTTAAAAAAAAAAAAAAATCTGCCCCCCAACTTTACTGAGGAACACTCGGCAAACAGAATTGCCTATATTTAAAGTGTACAACATGGTGATTTGATATACACGTGGTGCAATGAGTGCTAAGATCAAGATAGTTTTTTTTTTTTTTTTTTTTTAAGATTTTGTTTGTTTGACAGGGGAGGGAGGGAGAGAGCACAAGCAGGGGGAATGGCAGGCTGAGGGAGAGAGAGAAGCAGGCTCACCCCTGAGTAGGGAGCCCGATACGGGGCTCCATCCCAGGACCCTGAGATCGTGACCTGAACCAAAGGCAGATGCTTAACCGACTGAACCACCCCAAGATCAAGGTAGTTAAACACATCTGTCACCTCACATAGTTAACTTGATGAGCATTTTTGTTATATCCACTTTCTGGCTATTGGGCTGCTGTGAACAGTTGGCTACAAGTTTTTGTTAGAATACGTGTTTTCAGTTCTTTCGGGTGTCTACCTGGAGTGAAATTGCTGGGTCATGGTAATTATGTTTAACTGAGCAACTGCCACACTGCTTTCTACAGCTGCTGTGGTGTTCATTTTACATTCCCACCAGGAACGCGTGAGGGTTTCAGTTTCTCTCCATCCTTGCCAGCACATGCTACTTTCTGTTTGTCATCCCAGTGAATTTTTTTTTTTTTTAAGATTTTATTTATTGGGGCGCCTGGGTGGCTCAGTTGGTTGGGCGACTGCCTTCGGCTCAGGTCATGGTCCTGGAGTCCCGGGATTGAGTCCCGCGTCGGGCTCCCTGCTCAGCGGGGAGTCTGCTTCTCCCTCTCCGGCTCCCCATCTTGTGCTCTTTCTCTCACTCTCTCTCTCAAATAAATAAATAAAATCTTAAAAAAAAAAGATTTTATTTATTTATTTGACAGAGACAGTGAGAGAGGGAACACAAGCAGGGGGAGTGGGAGAGGGAGAAGCAGGCTTCCCACTGAGCAGGGAGTCTGACGCGGGGCTCGATCCCAGCATCCTGGGATCATGACCTGAGCTGAAGGCAGACACTTAATAACTGAGCCACCCAGGCGCCCCCTCCCAGTCAATTTGAAGTGGCATCTAATTGTGTTTTTGGTTTGCATTTTCCTAATGACTAATGAATTGAACATCTTTTTGTGTGTTGGCTATTTCTCATTTTTTTTAAATTGCCAAATATTCCGTTTTATGTATGTAGTTTCCACATTTGTATATCAATTCATCAGTTGATGGACATTTGGATTGTTTCCACTTTTTGGCTACTATGAATAATGCAGCCAAGAATATTTGTGTAGGGGTTTCTGTGTGAATATATTCATTTATCTTGGGTATATTTGTAGGAGTGGAATTGCTGGGTCATAAAACTATGTTTAACATTTTGAGGAACTGACAGATTATTTTCCAAAGTGACTGTGCTGTTTTACATACAGTGTATGAAGATTCCAATTTCTCCCCATCCTTGCTCTTGTTTCTTTTTTCTTAAAGCCATGCTAGTGGGTGTAAGTGGTATCTCATTGTGGTCTTTTTTTTTTTTTAAGATTTTATTTATTTATTTGAGAGAGAGAGAATGAGAGAGAGCACATGAGAGGGGGAAGGGTCAGAGGGAGAAGCAGACTCCCCGCCGAGCAGGGAGCCCGATGCGGGACTCGATCCAGGGACTCCGGTACCATGACCTGAGCTGAAGGCAGTTGCTTAACCAACTGAGCCACCCAGGCACCTTCTCATTGTGGTCTTGATTTGCATTTCCCTGCTGACTATAAAGTTCAGCATCTTTCAGGTGCTTCTTGGCCTCCCGTGTATTTTTGGAGAAATGTCTGTTAAAGTCCTTTGCCCGTTTTAAAATAGGGTGGTTTTTGTATTATTGAGTTGTAAGAGTTCTTTATATGTTGGATACAAATTCCTTATATTTGTAAATATTCTCATTTCTATGGGTCGTGTTTTTGTATTTTTTTTTTTAAGATTTTATTTATTTGACAGCGAGAGAGGGAACACAAGAAGGGGGAGTGGTAGAGGGAGAAGCAGGCTTCCCACTGAGCAGGGAGCCCGATGCAGGGCTGGATCCCAGGGCCCTGGGATCACGACCTGAGCCGAAGGCAGACACTCAACGACTGAGCCACCCAGGCACCCTGTGTTTTCATATTTTTGATGGTACTGTTTGTAGTAGAAAAGGTTTTAATTTTAATGTAGTCCAAACTTTTGTTTTTTGTGGTGTGGGTTTTTTTTTGTTTGTTTTTGTTTTTGGTTGCTTGTGCTTTTTAGACCATGCATAATCTGAGGTCCAAGCAATTTTTATCAACATACTTTTTTAATCAATATACTTTTTTATACTTTACATACACAATTGTTATGAGATTCTGGAGCTGAAGAGGTGTTTAGTTCTTCTCAAAGAGTAAATGAATCAAGACTATTTACATTTCTGAAACTGCTCGGTAAAGTCATGGTGAAAGCAACCTGTACCTATACCTACAGAGTTCTGCAAATATTATGTATAATCTTAATTCTTAAAAGCAGAGTTGTTGCTAACAACAAGGGTAATAGTTAAGTAAGTTCCTTGGAGTAAATTGGTTGGGAAGGAGATGTGCATTTTTCATTTTGATCCATATTGCTAAATTACCCACCAGAATGATGGTTCCAGTTTACAATCCTACTGTGTAAGAATGTCTTGTTTCCTCATACCATTGCCAACACAATATGGGGGAGAGGAGAGGCATAGGGAGAGAGAATTTTTTTAAAGATTTTATTTGTAAATCTTTATATATATTTTTAAAGATTTTATTTATTTATCAGAGAGAGCGTGCGTGAGGGAGCACAAGCAGGGGGAGTGGCAGGCAGAGGGAGAGGGAGAAGCAGGCTCCCCGCTGAGCAGGGAGCCTGATGCAGGACTGAAGCCCAGGACCCTGGGATCATGACCTGAGCCAAAATTGAGTCAAAATCTTAACTGACTGAGCCACCCAGGTGCCCCTTAATCACACTTTTTGATCTGATAGGTCTCATATGTTAATTTGTTTCTTTTTGTGATAGTTAAAATTTTGATATGAAAATTTCAGTCTGGACTTGGGAGTACGATGTCTCTTTTGTTGTCATTAGAGAAACAGTACCAATAACTTAAAAAATTAAAGCGTCACAGAAATGTAACACATTCTAGAAAGTCAGTATCATGCTAGTTGACTTCTCATAGCTCTAGTCCAAAACCCTTGTGAGGGCTGCGAGGCCTCACTCTGAAGCTTCCTTCATCCAGCTGTTCTTCACTGATGATGTTCAGTGGCAATGCCTTTCTCAGCTGTTTCATGTTTCCTCACTTTAGCAGTATTGGTCCCTTGAGCCTGACCCTCAGGGCAAGTTAGGGGACCTGCTTTTTAATTAAAAAAAAAATGCAAATTTTATAAAATTTTTCAAAGATTTATTTGAGAGAGAGTGTGCCTGTGTGCAAGGGGAGGGGCAGAGGTAGAGGGAGAACCTCCAGCGGACTCCCCCTCCTCCCCCCAGCAGAACCTGACACTCCCCCGCACCCTCACCCCCGGCTTCCGGGGGCCAGTCTCCAGCCCACAATCCTGAGATCACGACGTGAGCCAAAAACCAAGAGTCATTAGCTCAAATGATTGAGCCACCCAGGTGCCCCTTAATGCAAATTTTAAACATACATAGTAAGCAGAGAGGATGGTGCCATGAATCCCCCCCTTACCCAGCTTTAACAGTTGTTGACTGATGATCGATCACTTCTTTTATTCTTATCGCCTGTTCTTTTATTACTTAACACAACTTTAATCTAAAAATTGCCAATTTTATGCATCTTAATTGGTTTAAATAGGTGTTTTATGTTCCGTGACACTTGGGTCCTTATCTATCCTTGTTTATGGTTACGTATTTTTCTGCTGTCTAACATTTTAACATTCAGAATACTTAGTTCTTAATTTTTGTGCAAAGTCAAAGCCCCTCCTTAATCTCAGGCTAACTAACCATTGTTAAAACTGTATATTGTTTTTTTCTTTCTGTATGTCTTTTAAATTCAAATATTTGAGTACCTGTTGTATATCTTACTGGAGTAAACATTCATTCATTTTAGTCAACAAATAATTTTGGCACCTACTATGTATGTGTTTGGTGTAGTATTCTTGAGTGGCTCTGGGATAAAGCCCCAGAAGATGAAGTTCCTTCGTGTGCCATACATTTTACAGAAAAGGCAGAATATAATCAATGTAATTGTTATTTTAGAAAAAAGGGGAGAAATGTCACACTGCATACTTTCTGCAATTTGTTTATATTTGATAATACACCTTTTTCCATATTAGTGCATCTAGAAAATTTACCTTATTCTTTTTAATAGGTATGTAATATTTCATTGTCTAGAGGTTGATGTGTTATAATTTAACCAGTTCCCTGTTGATGGACTTTTGGGTTCTCAGTTTTTGATACTATACAGATAGTGTTTCTGTGAACATATGTATCTTGGTTGAGTGAATGTTTCACTTAGGTTGCAAGATGAGAAAGAGAAAAAGGGCACGATGACCATTTAAAATTTTGATAGGTGGTAAAAGGCCATACTGTAAACACTGCATTCTATACTCAACCTGTTTCCCACCCTAGGCATTCTTATTTCAGACATCAACTTTAATAGTGAAAGATGGCATGTTACTTTCATATGCCCTTTTTTTGTTGTTGTTAGTGGCATTGAGCATCTGTTTATATATGTTGGCCATTTGTATTTCTCCTGTGAATTGTGTGTCCTGGATTGGTGACCATTTTCTGATTTTTCAAGAGCTTATTGAATATTTCTGCTGAAGATCCTTTTTCCTCATTTTTTTTTGTTTTTGTTTTTTTCCTTTTGGTACATTAAAACTCACTTATATGTGGTCAAATTTGTCAATGTTTTTCTTTATGGTTTCTGAATTTCCAGTTTCCAAGATTATAGAAATATACACTCATGTTTTTAGTATTGATGGTTTCATTTTACGTATTCAGTCTTTGTCCTTTACAGTCTAGTTTGATTTAGGGAGTGAGATTGGGATCCAGCTTTATTTTACTTTTTAACCAAATGGCTACTCAGGTTTTTTAAACCATTTATTGAATAATCTAGCCTTCCCTCACTAGTTAAAAAGGTCACATTTATTATATGACAAATTATATTTACTGGGGTTTATTTCTTTTTATTTATTTATTTATTTATTTAATTTTGAAAGATTTTATTTATTTATTTGACAGAGAGATAGAGAACACAAGTAGGCAGAGGGAGAGGGAGAAGCAGGCTCCCCGCAGAGCGGGGAGCCCGATGCGGGACTCGATCCCAGGATGCTGGGATCATGACCTGAGCTGAAGGCAGCCGCTTAACCGACTGAGCCACCCAGGCGCCCTACTTGGGTTTATTTCTATTTTTATTTTTTTTATTTCTCTTATTAATTTGACTCATTATCTCTATTACGATCACAGTTCCAATTAATATTTTTAGAATATCTGATAAGGTAAGACCCTTCTTAATTCCTCTTAGAATTTTTCTAGTGTTCTTATTTAATTAAAATTTTTTTCATAAATAAAATCTTAAAAAAAAAAATGCCTGCCTGCATGGATCAGTTGGTTAAGCGACTGCCTTCAGCTCAGGTCATGATCCTGGATTCCCAGGATCAAGTCCCGCATGGGGCTCCCTGCTCAGCAGGGAATCGGCTTCTCCCTCTGACCCTCCCCAACTCATGCTCTCTCTCTCTCTCAAATGAATAAAATCTCTAAAAAAAAATAAAATGTATTTTTTTACATACAGAAAAGTATACAAATCATAACATTACACACGGTAAATTATCACAAGGGGAACATATCTATGTATCTATCACCAAGATTAAAATGTTGCTAGCATCCAGAACACACCCATCTTTAATTTACTGCCTCTTACTGGTCATTAACATCTTCCTCAAAAGTAACCACTACCCTTACTTTAGACACCACAGATTATTTTGCCTATATGGAACTTTGGATACAATTAATTATACATTGTAGTTCATCCTGTGTCTGGTTTCTTTTGCTCAGGATTAGGTGATTTGTCCACATTGTGGGTAGCAGTAGTGTGTTCATTTTTACTGCTGTGCAGTATTTCATTGTGTTACAGTATACTTGATCCTTTCTGCTGGTAATAGTCTTTTGGAATTTTTCCAGTATTTGGCTGTTAGGAATAAAGCTGCAGTGAACATGCTTGTACGTATCTTTTGGTACCATATATATAAATTTTTTCCCATATATATACATTTTTGATAAAAGAGGACTTGCTGGGTCATAAATGTTTATTTAGCTTATTAGATAATGCCGGACTGTTTTCCAAAATGATTATATCACATTCGACTCTCCTGAGTACTATGTGAGAGTTCATTTTTACATATCCTCACCATAATCAGTTTAATTTTAGCCATTATGATGGATGTGTTGTGGTATCTCATTGTGGTTTTAATTTGCATTTCTTAAAAGACCAATGAAATTGACCTTTTTATATTCAAGTATTTACATATCCTCCAGTGAGATACTTAGTTGAATTTTTTTTAAGCCTCGTTGAAATTTTTTTTTAATTAAAAAAAAATTTTTTTTAAAGATTTTATGTATTTATTTGATAGACGGCGAGAGAGGGAACACAAGCAGGGCGAGTGGGAGAGGGAGGAGCAGGCCTCAATCCCAGGACCCTGGGATCATGACCTGAGCTGAAGACAGACGCTTAACAACTGAGCCACCCAGGCGTGCCCCTCATTGAAATTTTTTTAAATTTATTTTTTAAAGATTTTATTATTTTTTAAAGATTTTATTTATTTATTTGAGAGAGCGAGAATGAGAGAGAGTACATGAGAGGGGGGAGGGTCAGAGGGAGAAGCAGGCTCCTCGCTGAGCAGGGAGCCCGATGCGGGACTTGATCCCGGGACTCCAGGATCATGACCTGAGCTGAAGGCAGTTGCTTAACCAACTGAGCCACCCAGGCGCCCCTAAAGATTTTATTTTTAAGTAATCTCTACACCCAACATGGGGCTCAGCTTAGAACCCTGTTCAAAAGTCGTGCTCTACTGACTGAGCCAACCAGGTGCCCCACCTTATTCTCTTAATAGCATCTTTTGATGAACAGAAGTACTAATTTCAGTTTAGTCCAATTTATCAATATTTTTCTTAATAGTTGTTGCTTTTTGCATGTGTTCTGTGTAAGAAATCTTCACCTCCCCCCAGGTCCTACAGATACTATCCTCTACAAAGCTGTACTGTTTTTCAAAATGAGATCTACAGTCCACCTGGAATTGATTACCTTTATTTTATTCTTGTCATTTGGGAAGTAAGGGCCTGGAAGAATTTAAGGGTTTCCTGTTCTCTGTGACCTTAGCAATGTAGAAGAGTGTTGGACTGCTAGTGGTAAAGATCTTTGATGATAGAAAAAGTAGTGATTCCAAGGGAAGGGGAAGGACGTACATAGGGAAAAAAATAAAAATTAACCAAATGAGACTTTTCTTTTGAGAATCCTCTGTAGCTCATACTTCTCTTGGCTTCCAAGGTAAAGACCTAATTATTAAGAAAAAGTTATTCTTACATTTTGGACAGTCTTAACAAAGAAATGGAATAGAAGAAAAAACTCATTTGTTCTAAAATTCTTTTGTTTTCTGTGTAATATTAAAAAAAATTCCTTTAACCTTTTTTTGGTAAAACTAATTGAAATTTAGAGTCCAGGATGGCACAGGATGCTTTTCTTGTGGCTTTATTATACATCCACTGATGTGCACTCCAATTTGAGAAGTACAGATAAGCTAAAATGAAATGTAGTTACATTGGGCTTCTAAGGAGTCTGAGCTCACTGCTGACTTGAACTCATCTCAAATAAAAGCCACCACCCAGAGAACAAGACTGTAATATTTTCATATAATTCCTTTTGATTTTTCTGCATATACGTAAGAACAATGCCATCATGTTGTTATGTGCATTTTTTTTAAAGATTTTATTTGACACAGAGAGAGACAGCGAGAGAGGGAACACAAGTAGGGGGAGTGGGAGAGGGAGAAGCAGACTCCCCGCAGAGCAGGGAGCCCGATGCAGGCCTGATCCCAGGACCCTGGGGTCATGACCTGAGCCGAAGGAAGACGCTCAACGACTGAGCCACCCAGGTGCCCCTGTTATGTGCTTTTTTTTTTTTTTAAGATTTTATTTATTTGCGAGAGAGAGAATGAGAGACAGAGAGCATGAGGGGGGGAGGGTCAGAGGGAGAAGCAGACTCCCTGCTGAGTAGGGAGCCCGATATGGGACTCGATCCCGGGACTCCAGGATCATGGCCTGAGCCGAAGGCAGTCGCTTAACCAACTGAGCCATCCAGGCGCCCTTGAAAAGGTACTTTTTAACTTAATGCTAAGAATGTGTCCCCAGGGCATTACAGAGTTTATAAAAGTACGAATTTCTAATCAATGCATATATTCCATTTTACGTGCCCCAGATTTAACTGTTTTCCTGTTGGGCATTTGCCTGCCTCCCTTTTTCTCCCCCACTCCTTTTCTTGAGCTCTTTTTTGTTACGCTCTTTCTGAGCATCCGTATAAGTGTCTACTTTATTTTCTTAGAATAAAGATTGTAAAAGTTACATGAACATTTTTTTTTAAGATTTTATTTATTTGAGAGAGAGCGTAGATGAGTGGGAGGAAGAGAATCTGAAGCAGGTTTCACGCTAAGCTCAGAGCCTGATGTGGGGCTCAGTCCCACGCCTGTGACATACCAGAACCTGAGCCGAAAGCAAGAGTTGGACACCCAACCGACTGAGCCACCCAGGTGCCCCCAAAGTTAGATGAACATTCTTAAGGTTTTTATATTTTTCCCACCATCTGTGTATAGTACCTGAACATCCCTGTCACTCTGTGTCCTTGCCATTGAGTATGAAATTTTTTTTTTAAAGATTTTATTTATTTATTTGACAGAGAGATACACAGCAAGAGAGGGAACGCAAGCAGGGGGAGTGGGAGAGGGAGAAGCAGGCCTCCTGCGGAGCAGAGAGCCCGATGCGGGGCTCCATCCCAGGACCCTGGGATCATGACCTGAGCCGAAGGCAGACGCTTAACGACTGAGCCACCCAGGCGCCCCTAAATGATATATTTTTTAAAAGATTTTATTTATTTTTTGACAGAGAGAGGCACAGCGAGAGAGGGAACACAGGCAGGGGGAGTGGGAGAGGGAGAGGGAGAAGCAGGCTTTCCACTGAGCAGGGAGCCCGATGCGGGGCTCGATCCAAGCACCCTGGGATCATGACCTGAGCCGAGGGCAGATGCTTAACTAACAACTGAGCCACCCAGGTGCCCCATAAATGATATCTTTTGATATCAAAATGATATCTTTTATCAGTGAAGTTGGAAGGTCTCTTTTTTTTTTTTTCTTAAAGGTTTTATTTATTTGACAGAGAAAGACAGCCAGAGAGGGAACACAAGTAGGGGGAGTGGGAGAGGGAGAAGCAGGCTTCCCGCCTAGCAGGGAGCCTGATGCGGGGCTCGATCCCAGGACCCTGGGATCATGACCTGAGCCGAAGGCAGACGCTTAACGACTGAGCCACCCAGGCGCCCCTGTAAGGTCTATTTTCAAACGTGAAGCCATTATTTCCTAGATTGTATAAAGCCTGAGAAATGTTTCAAATCATCCTCCTTGGAGAACTAAGTTCCACTGTAGGAGGGGGAAAAATTTTCCAAATTTTAATGGTTAAATAAGCCTATCCACATAGAGAAAGACTTTTGACTTTCCAGTTAGCACCTCTGTCCTACCTCCCAGCATTTTTCCTTTAATACCAATTTGAGGAATATCCTATTAGAAAGTAGATTCATAGTATTTCTGAGTTTGCTCACTTTTTAAATCCCTTTTGCTTGGCTAATCCCTTTCTCTAATAGAAGTTTGAATTTCAGGCCAACTGATTTAATATGCTATTTACAAGAGTATTTGGTATATGATCATTTTTATAGGGTGTAGTTTTTTAATCCCAATTTAGTGGGGCATAACTTTTGAGGTCTGGAAAAAGGAAGATATTTCACTTTTACTAGGTGGCAGAGCCTCAAAGGTTGATTGAATTCTGAAACTTAAAAAATATATAATTTTTTTTATATCCAATAAACTATGTAAAGGATTGTCAGTGCTTTAGGACGGCTTCCATCCATGATATTTAACATAAAGTTGGTGTTGAATTTTATTGACTTTGTCTGTTGCTGCTCAAACTTTTTTTGCCTAAGACTTCTATATTTATGTCAGAGAAATCCTAGAAGAGGGACATACATGCCAAGGGACTTGTTTTTTTGGCTGTTTTGTTTTTATTTTTGCTTATATCTTGTATGTCTAATATCTGAGACCTTGATACAATAATACCATGAACAAAAACACTAGTTTTCAGTCATTAGAACCTAGAGTTCAGATTATCTTGTTTCTCTTATATTTTCACTGCATCAGGAAAATAAGTGCTTTAGTAATTTAAGTAAACAAGTTTCTTCTTCAATAAAAATTTAAAGTAAAATAATTTTATGTGAATAGTTGATAGACATATAGCTTAAATAGGAAAATGATTTTCATTTTTATTTGCATATTTTTGTTAGGAAAATGATTTTTAGAAAGTATACATTGAGAATGCGCATTCCCATGGCTGCCCGCATCATCCCATTCTTCCACATCCTCTGTAAGGAACAACCTTCATTACTTTCAGATTATTTCAGTGTTTGTGTACATAAAAGCAAACAGACATTTTCTTACTCCTTCCCTTTCTACACAATGTAGCATACCGCATACCCTGTTCTATACCTTTAGAGATTTCTATATCAGTAATTAAAAGCTTCCTAGGTTTTTTTTAAGAAGTCAAAAGCTTTAAGCAAAATTGAGGTAAAAGTATGTACGTGGAAATCTTCCTGTTCATTCAGATTTTTTCAGTAAACTTTATTTTATTGTTGTATTTTGTATTTAGGGGCGTCTGCTTTTTTGTTTTTAAGTAGGCTCCTTGCCCAGTGTGGGGCTTGAACTCCCGACCCCAAGATCAAGAGTCACATGCTCTACCGACTGAGCCAGCCAGGTGCCCCCTAGGCTTTATTTCTTAGAAATTTTAGGGTCACAGCAAAATTGAGTAGAAGTATAGAGACTACCTGTGTACCTCCTGCCCCTGCACATGCCTAGTCTTCCCCACTATCAGTGTTCCCCACCAGAAGGTTACATTTACGTGTGTGTGTGTGTGTTTTAAGATTGTATTTATTTGACAGAGACACAGCGAGAGAGGGAACACAAGCAGGGGGAATGGGAGAGGGAGAAGCAGGGAGCCCGATGTGGGGCTCGATCCCAGGACCCTGGGATCATGACCTGAGCCAAAGGCAGACGCTTAATGACTGAGCTACCCAGGTGCCCCTTGTTTGTTTCTTTTTTTTTTTAGATTATTTATTTATTTTAGAGAGAGGGAGAGAGAGCCCACCAGATCGCTGTTGGGGAGAGCAGCAGAGGGGGAGAGAATCTCAAGCAGACTCCCTGCTGAGTTCGACCCTCAACCCACCCAGGCACTCCCAGAGGAGTGCCTTTGAACCTCCGTTCACACCTCATTATCACCCAATGTCTGTGGTTTTGTTTTTTAAGTTTAGGTTGGTTTTTTCTTTCTTTCTTCCTTTCTTTCTCGCCAACCCCCCCCCCCCGCCCCGCCCAATTTGGCGCTCAAACTCACAACCCCAAGCTCAAGAGCCACATGGCCTACCCACTGACCAGCCCGGCGCCCCAGTTTTGTTTCGTTTTTTAGTACTGGGGGAAAAAGTGGCATTTGGTAGTATTCCATTCTTTCCTGCTGGATATTAGTTTTTTGTTTTTTTAATTCCAGTTAGTTAACATACAGTGTAATGTTAGTTTCAGGTGTACAGTATAGTGAAATAAATGCACTCAGTAATCCCCATCACCTATTTAACCTAACCCGTTCCCCCCCCTTCCAGTAACCAACACAGTGTCTAGTTTACATTAGGGTTTGCTCTTCTTGGTGGTGTGTGTGTACATTCTGTGGGTTTGGACAAATGGATAATGACATACATCCACTAATATAGTAGCATGGAATAGTTTCACTGGTGAAAAGTCCTCTGCCCTGCCTATTCATCCTTCCCTCCTTCCTGACATCCCCCAACTATACTTTTTACTCTCTCCATAGTTTTGCATTTTCCAAAATGTAATACAGTTAGAAATAGTACATAGTCATTTCACACTGGCTTCTTTGAATTAGTTGTATGCAGTTAAGCTTTTTTTTTTCATGACTTGATAGCTCATTTCTTTTTAGTGCTATATAATATGTCATTGGCTGTATTATAGTTTATTTGTTCTTTATCACCTACTTATCCTCTATCACCTATTTATCACCTACTTAAGGATTTCTTAGTTATATCAGAGTTTTGGCAATTAAGTGTAGAGCTGCTTTGTAAATATTTGTATGCAGGCTTTTGTGTGGACATTTTTTCCATCCCTTTAGATACATACCTAGGAGCACAATGAGCATGATTGTTGTATTGTATGGCATAAGAGTATGTTTAATATTTTTTTACACAAAGTATTTTATTGTATGATGCTGCCATGTATATAAAATAATTACCCTTGTGAAGTAGAAATTTATGAGCATTCAGAGACGTAGAAGTTAAGGACTGACAAAAGTAGAAGTTTGTATATATGGCATGTGTTATAAGGATTAGCTTTTTTAAATAATTTTTTAAAACTATTTTATTATTTGAGAGAGAGCGAGGGTGAGCGAGCACAAGCAGGGGGAGAGGCAGAAAGAGAGGGAGAAGCAGGTTCCCTGTTGAGTAGGGAGCCTCCCAGAACCCTGGGATCATGACCTGTTCCAAAGGCACACCCTTAACCGACTGAGCCACCCAGGAGCCCCTAGGAATAAGCTTTTGTACAGACTTCACATTTAGTTCTCCTTTGAATATTCACTGGTTCATGAAAAGTGGTTTATAAAACCATCTAAAGATTTGTTTTATTACAAAAAGCAACAGATGTTCTGGGGTCTGAAGGGATTCATACTTGAAGACACACCAGGTAGTAGGGTGTTGTGTTGGGCATTCTGCAGACAGAATTGTTTCACATCTGCAGCTGCCTGGGAAACCTTCATGCGGTTGAGCCTGGTTGTCAGGCTTCCAGCCGGAGCTTTTTTTTTTTTTTAAAGATTTTATTTATTTATTTGAGAGAAAGAATGAGATAGAGCATGAGAGGGAGGAGGGTCAGAGGGAGAAGCAGACTCCCCGCTGAGCAGGGAGCCCGATGCGGGACTCGATCCCGGGACTCCAGGATCATGACCTGAGCCGAAGGCAGTCGCCTAACCAACTGAGCCACCCAGGCGCCCCGAGCCAGAGCTTTTGAACCACTTTCTTCATAGTGGTGGTGCTGGAGGAACCAGATACGGTGCTCCCAGGAGTGGGGCAGGTTCATCCGTGTGTGCATCAGTAGGGTCGTGGGTCGGCGGGGCCAGACGGTGGGGCAGCCAAGAGTATGTTTAATTTTGTAAAACGGAACAAAACACCAGTCTTGCGAAGTGGCTGTATCATTTTGCATACCTACCAGCGATGAGAATTCCTGTTGATCACCTCCTCACCAGCATTGGGTATGATCAGAGTTCTGGGTTTTGGCCATTGTAGTAAGTGTGTGGTGGAATTGCATTGGTGTTTTAATGTGCATTTCCCTGCTGACATATGACAGGGAGCATCTTTTCATATGCTTATGTCTTTGGTGCTGTGTCTGTTAAGGTCTTTGGCCCATTTTTTGAAATGAGGTTGTTTTTATTTTTGAGTTTTTTTAATTTTTTTTTTTTTAAAGATTTTATTTATTTATCTGAGAGAGGGAATGGGAGACAGAGAGCATGAGAGGGGAAGGGTCAGAGGGAGAAGCAGACTCCCCGCCGAGCAGGGAGCCCGATGCGGGACTCGATCCCGGAACTCTGGGATCATGACCTGAGCCGAAGGCAGTTGCTCAACCAACTGAGCCACCCAGGCGGCCTTATTTTTGAGTTTTAAGAGTTCTTTGTATATTTTGAATAACAGTCCTTTATCAGGTGTCTTTTGCACATTATTCTCCCAAGTCTGAGGCTTGTCTTTATATTCTCTTGACAGTGTCTTTTAATTGCAGAAATTTTAATTTTAATGAAGTCCAGCTTATCAGTTCTTATTTTCATGGATCATGTAGTGGTGATGTATCCAAAAAGTCATCACCAAACCCAAGGTCATCTAGATTTTTCTCCTAAGTTATCTTTGAGGAGTTTTATTGTTTTGTGTTGTTTTATATTTAGGTCTGTGATCCATTTTGAGTTAGCTTTTGTGAAGGGAGTTCACTAAGTTTTTTTTTAAGATTTAACTTATTTATTTGAGACACAGAGATAGAGAGCGCATGAGCAGGGGGAGAGGCAGAGGGAGAGGGAGAAGCAGGCTCCCCGCTGAGCCAGGAGCCTGATGTGGGGCTTGATCCCAGGACTCTGGGATCATGACCTGAGCCGAAGGCAGACGCTTAACCATCTGAGCCACCCAGGCACCCCGGGAGTTCACTAAATTTTGATATGTAATCACCACCCTAATCAATAGACATTTCCATCATCCCAGAAAGTTCCTTCATATTCTCTTCTACCTAGTTCCCATTTCCCTTTGGTAATCACTATTCTGATTTCTTTCTACATAGATTTGTTGTGTCTGTTCTTGAACTTTGTATTAATGGACTCCTCAGCTCCATTACTTTTTTGTGTCTGGATTCTTTTGCTCAACATCATATTTTTGAGAATCACCCATGTTGCATGTATCAGTAGTTTTTTGAGGGAGGGGGCCTGAGTAGTATTCTATTTTTGAGGGAGGGGGCCTGAGTAGTATTCTGTGATATGAGTTAATCCTAATGTGTTTATTTTATTAATGGACATTTGGATCATTTACAGTTTTTAACTGTTTAAGTAAAAATTGCCTATAAACTTTCATGTATAGTCTGGATTTTTTTTTTTTTTTTAAAGATTTTATTTATTTATTTGACAGAGAAAGACACAGCGAGAGAGGGAACACAAGCAGGGGGAGTGGGAGAGGGAGAAGCAGACTCCCCACTGAGCAGGGAGCCCGATGCGGGTCTCGATCCTGGGACTCCAGGATCATGACCTGAGCCGAAGGCAGTCGCTTAACCGACTGAGCCACCCAGGCGCCCTATAGTCTGGATTTTTGCATCCATCTCTCTTGGGTCCCCAATTTTTTTTTTTTTTAAGAGTGGAGGTGAGGGGACTCCTCCTAGTCACTTGGATATCTGCCACTTGGTAATAGCTACCGTTTGAAACACTGTCAGTTCCTCTGGATGGTTTCAGTGCCAGCAGTTAAATGCATGCCTTAGAATAGAATTACATGCATTCTGCTCACAAGTCATTGCCCAGAGCTTATTTCTCAGTCCCACCAAAGACCAGAAAGTATCTAGAAGGAGAGAGGAATAGTAGGTAAACTGCTCTGGTGGTTACTATACAAGGTGTTTCTGTCTACTTTCATTTTGTGTTCCTCTTACAGCAGAGATGGAGCGTTAGGGCCATTTGTATCTTTTTGAACTTCCTGTTATGTCATTTCTCCATTTTTATATGTTTAGTGTCGTTATCAATTTGTAGGAATTCTTTGTGAGATTTTTGTGTGTGTGTGACATGAGTTGCAAAACTTTTTTTCAGTTATTCTTTTTTGGCTTTGCTTATCAATTTGCTATGCAGAAAGTTTTTGAGATTGATTAATGTAACTTTTTCTTTTATGGCTTCTGAATTTTGAATCCTAGAAAGGTCATTCTCATACGAAGATCATAAAGAGATTTGTTGATGTTTTCTGTGTTGTTATGATTTCAATAAACATTTACATTTCATTTAGAATGTGTACTGAAGTATAATGTTAAGTGTGAGTCCAATTTGATCTTTCAGATAGCTTCCTGGTTGTCCCAACCACCATTTATTAGAAGTCCTGTCTTTACTTCCACTGATGTGAATTGAATGCCTTTATTGAATACTAAATTACCATATGTATTTGGGTCTGTTTCTGAGCTTTTTATTCTATTATGCTGTTTTGGGTTTTCAGAAAATACTTATTTTTAAGTAGGTTCCACGCCCAGTGTTCAGCTTGAACTCATGACCCTGGGATCGAGAGTCGGATGCTGTACCTACTGAGCCAGTGAGGTGCCCTCTATTGCTGCTTTGATTTGGGGGATGTCACCTTATTATTCAGTGTCTAATAGGGCTTAATTTCCCTCCTGATTATCTTTTTAGGAGTTTCATTTTTGAATTTTTGCTATATTCCATGCTCTGCTTGATTTAATAAAATTCTTCTAATTGTTGTACAAAACTTAAAATCCATGAAGATGCACCATGTGTATCTCAAGGCTGAGAATAATGGGAGTTTGAGAAGTGTGTTGTGATTTTTATTTTTATTTTTTTTAGATTTTATTTATTTATTTGACAGAGAGAGAGATGGCAAGGGAGGGAACACAAGCAGGTTGAGTGGAAGAGGGAGAAGCAGGCTTCCTGTGGAGCAGGGAGCCCGATGTGGAGCTCGATCCCAGGACTCTGGGATCATGACCTGAGCTGAAGGCAGATGCTTAACGACTGAGCCATTAGGCACCCCTGGTTTTGTGTGTGTTTTTTGACAGGCAGGAGCTAGTACCTTGAGGTTCTCCCCACCCCATTCTCAATTTCAAATCATGATGATGGAGAAGGGGCGCTCTTCCTTTGGAGACCTTTGGAACTCTGCTTGGACATTGAGCTGTGCTTTTTTTGACATTGTTTTAATAGTTAATTTGCTTTGAGGATTTTTTTTGCAACCTACTCTAAGAAATTGAAAACTTTGGATCAAAGTGCTTATTTTATTTATATTTACTTATTTAAAAAATATTTATTTGTCAGAGAGAGAGATTGCACAAGCAGGGGGATCAGCAGGCAGAGGGAGAAGCAGGCTCCCTGCTGAGCAACGGCCCGATGTGGGGCTCGATCCCAGGACCCTGAGATCATGACCTGAGCCAAAGGCAGATGCTTAACTGACTGAGCCACCTAGCTGTCCCCAAAGTGCTTATTTTAATACTGCCAAATGTTTCATAGCAAGCTTGCATCTTAGAAGGATGAAAGAGAGAAACTTTTGGTGAAAGATCTAACCTTGAGACCCTCTCAGAGGAAAAAGCTGCTATAGAGTCAGTCACCCCACCTCAGAATGGTAACTGCACTTTACAAAACATGGTGAGCCAGGATCCTGATGCCTTATCTGTCCTGTTCACTGCGTGCTGATTTTCTCTTGGGTCCTTTTGGTCAGAATTCAGAATTTCAAATGAAATCAAGTTGTTAGATGAATGAACATTTTATGAAATTCTAGATGTGAGTACTCTCAAAGCATTTATTTGTGATTTCCATTTTTCCTTTAAAAGAAATTTTAAGTGCAACTGCATTCATAAAAACCTGATTTCTTTTTTCCCCTCACCAGACAAAAAATGATCAGTGACAAGTACTGTTGATTTGACTTCTTACCTGAACTAGCATCTTACATTTCCAATCCTCATTTCTTATCTTTTCTACTATCACAACATCCCCTTTAAATTTCTCTTACTGGTCTCTCTCTCTCTCTCTCTCTCTCTCACACACGCACACACGCGCACACACACACACACACGAGAAAAGTCAAGACTTATACTTTGAAAAATACCTTAGAGGCTTAAAACTTGTCTTATTAAGAAGCAGGAGGAGCTTTACAAGAACGGTGTTAATTGACAAAGCAAAACGTGGGAGATCTTCAGGTGATTCTTACAAGCCACTTCGGTTGAGAAGCATAATTAGGGGATCTTTCTAAAGTGAAAATCTGATTATTTTTCTTTTTTTCTTTAGATTTTATTTATTTATTTGAGAGCAAGAGAGAAATAGCGAGAGAGAGCATGAGCGGGGAGGAGAGGGAGAAGCAGGCTTCCTGTGGAGCAGGGAACCCAATGCGGGGCTCAATCCCAGGACTCTGGGATCATTACCCGAGCCAAAGGCAGATGTTTAACTGACTGAGCCCCCCAGGTGCCCTGCAATTATTTTTCTTTTAAAAACCTTATACTGGCCCCTTGTTGCTCCCTGGATGAAGTCCAAGCTCTTCTCACGGTATTTGCGGTGTTGTGTGAGCTGATGGAGCCCCTGACTTCTGCAGCCTCCTCGGCCTTCCCACCTTTCTCTCGGCACAGCCACGGGCTGTGCTGAGCTGCCGGCGGCAGGAAGACTTCCTTCCCTCTTGGAGCATGGCAGGGGAGCCTGCATCGATTTCCCCCAGCTTGCTCTTCTAGCCGTTGTGTCCAGGAGCTCTCTGCCCCGAATGCTGTTTAGTTTCCCTCCCACGCGGACTGACTTCCTGAGCGCCCCTGGAGACTTTCACCTCACAGCACGGCCTCCCTTCCTGTGGGATCTCTGCTGCGGGGTCCCGTGCTTATGCCACCACCGCATTTATATCTCTGAAGCTCTCCTTTAACTGTCACCTCCTGGGCCGCGAGCCCTAGCTTGATGCCTAGGACTTGGTCTTTCATTTCAGTGTTCTCAGGGCCTGTAATTATCTGGGCATCTCTGTGACAGCATGTGTCACCCTGTGAAGTCTGGTTGCTTTTATGAGATGGTAGGTTTGGGTTGTATGAAATGATAGTGTTTACTGTTACTCCCGTGGGTGGTGACCTATCTAGTGGACATTTATTGTTGGTGGTTTGAAACCTCCATGCAGCAGCTCTCTGAGCATCCAGACTGGTCCCAGTCACTGGCTCTTCCACCTTGTTTGTGTTAACTTCTGCTCTCACGAGAGGTTAGAGAAGCAGAATGGTCCTACTGCCACACATATTACTCAGATGTTTTCATAAACATGAGTTTCTAAGGGGATTCAAATTAACTGAATTAAAAATATAAAGTATCTGTTGATTTGCCGGTTTGGTGTTCCTGGAATTTGTGATAACTAAAAACTGGGATAAATATGGTTTGAGACTGGTTTTTGTTTGTTTTGTTTTTTGTTTTAAGTAAACTGTACCCCACATAGGGGCCTCAAACTACCAACCCGCGATCAAGAGTCGTATGTTATACCGGCTGAGCCAGCCAAGGACCCCAGAGGCTAGTTTTTTAAAATATTGATTAATCAATCTATCTATCTAAACATTTAATGATATAAATTCCCCTCTAACCACTAATTTAGCTGCATCTCACAACTTTTGGTACGTTTTATTAATTTCAGAGTATTTTCTAATTTCCCTTGTGATTTCTTTTTTTTTTTTTTTAAAGATTTTATTTATTTATTTGAGAGAGAGAGAATGAGAGGGAAGAGGGTCAGAGGGAGAAGCAGACTCCCCGCTGAGCAGGGAGCCCGATGTGGGACTCGATCCCGGGACTCCAGGATCATGACCTGAGCTGAAGGCAGTCACTTAACCAACTGAGCCACCCAGGCGCCCCGTGATTTCTTTTTTCTTTTTTTTTTTTTTTTAAGATTTTATTTATTTTTTAGAGAGCGAGAGAGAAACAGCATGAGAGGGGAGAGGGTCAGAGGGAGAAGCAGGCTCCCCGCTGAGCCGGGAGCCCAATGCGGGACTCGATCCCGGGACTCCAAGATCATGACCTGAGCCCGAAGGCAGTTGCTTAACCATCTGAGCCACCCAGGCGCCCGTGATTTCTTTTTTCAAAAACTTTTTGCAAAAAATATAAAAACATCACTCTCTCCCCCTTAGCAAAATTAGAGTCATAATGGATAACTTTGTATCCTGTTTATTTAGAATTCTGTCTTGAACAAGGTCACATGTCTCAAGGTATTCCTTAAAAGAATTTTAATGGCTGCATAGTATTCCATCATGTCACTGTACCACACTTTGACATTGTCCCTGTGGTTGGGCAGGTAGCTTGTTTCTAAACAGTTTTCTGTTATAAACAACACTGACGATTTTCCTGCAATTGGGCAGGTAGCTTGTTTCTAAGTAGTGATGATTATCTCTGAAAGTGTTTGTTGACATCTATGTTTGCTTGGGATACATTCTTTAAAATGGTGGTTCCGGGTCTAAGGATATGGAGACCAGTAAGTCGTTGTTATATATGTAATCAAATTGTTTTTCAGAAAGTTTGTGATGCATTAGGCAAAGCTTCGATGGAGTCAGATCTTCACTCGAAGCAGGAAAAAAGTTAGCATGCCTGGGCTGTCTGTGTGAAATGATGTTCCTAAGAGCAAGAAACTAAAGATTATGAGGAAAAGCAAAGGAATAGCTCTTTAAATGACTACTCTGGGTGGGAGCTCCACCCCCTTGCCCGTTCAAATAATTTTTTTTTCAATTGCATAGCAACTATGAAATCACTGGCTATAAATTTTTGTCCATTTTGTTGGAAGATACTCTTAAATGACAGATCCTTGGAGATTTGTCAAAACAGCTCAAACTTCATCTCTTACCTGTGGTTAGTACCAGAGGAACTTAGTGGTTTGTACCCTAGATAGCTAGCCTGTTGTTTTTCCAGTCCCCAGCCAAACAGTTTTTGATTTGTGGAAAATTGTTTTTCGTTCTTTACAGTTTTGGGCATCACTGCAGACCTCTCCTTCCTCCATCCCCACCCCCTTTTTATTTTTTTATTTATTTTTATTTTTTTAAAGATTTTATTTATTTGACAGAGAGAGAGACAGCTAGAAAGGGAACACAAGCAGGGGGAGTGGGAGAGGGAGAAGCAGGCTTCCCGCGGAGCAGGGAGGCCGATGCAGGGCCCAATCCCAGGGCCCTAGGATCATGACCCGAGCCGAAGGCAGACGTCCAACGACTGAGCCACCCAGGGGCCCCCCCCACCCCCTTTTTAAAAAGATTTTATTTATTTATTTGAGAGAGAGAGTACGAGCAGGGGAAGGGCAGAAGCAGACTCCCTGCTGAGCAGGGAGCCAGATGCGGGGCTCAATCCCAGGCTCTGGGATCATGGACTGAGCCACCCAGGTGCCCCCCCTTCTTTTCTTTCCCCCACCATCTAAGGGGTCCCCAAGTCCTGTTGATTTTCTCTCATTGATAAACTTGAATTCAGCTTTCCTGCATCCTCATTGTTACTAAACTGGTTTAGGACGTCCTCCACTAGGATTGCTGCCAAGATGTTTTGCTGGCCTAAAATCACAGCAGGTCCTGTCATAGCTGCTTAGCATGTCATACCAAACATTTTGGAACTAGTCCCTTGTCTTCCACTTCAGCCACTTTGGTGTTCTTCTGTCACACAGTTCTAGAAAAAGTACCCATCGGGATTCATCGTTGTTTTATTGCCACAGTGTTGTGTATTTTACGGACATATGCCCTGGAGTAGAAGTATTGAAGCAAAATGTTGGTGTCATTTAATATTTTGAGACATTTTCACGTTTTTCCAAAAGGGTGTGTTTAGTCATTCCTCCCGTTGCCAGTGACTACACAGTGGCTCTCACCTTACCTTAGTTCATCATTGGGAACTTTTTACTGATTGGGGTAAGAGAAAACATCTTTCATGACTGTTTTAACTTTGCGTTCCTTTGGATTTGAGTGTTTTCCCCGTGTTTGTTAACTAGTCTTGTAAGAAGGTTTAGAGGAAGAGAGACAACCACTTTTAAGAATTAGGTCTGACAGGGCGCCTGGGTGGTTCAGTCGTTGAGCATCTGCCTTCGGCTTAGGTCATGATCCCAGCATCCTGGGATCGAGCCCCTCATCGGGCTCCCTGCTCCGTGGGAAGCCTGTTTCTTCCTCTCCCTCTCCCCCTGCTTGTGTTCCCTCTCTCACTGTGTTTCTGTCAAATAAATAAATAAAATCTTAAAAAAAAAAAAAAGGAAGAATGATTTTTTAAAATTTATTTTTTAAGATCAGGAAGACAGGATGCTTAAGCAGAACACTAAGAACAATTCTTTACTTTGGAATATGTAGTGCATTCCATAGTTCAAAATCTTAAAAGTATAAAAGGTGATGGTGGGGTAATAAAGAAATAATGGAAATTATTGGGCCCTAGAATGCTGGCAATTGTGTTTGTACATGTTCTCTGAAATTAACTGCTGGCTAGGTAATTTAACTGTAGCTAGCAGGTACAGATGTAGATGTAGGGTGTTTTCCATTTTATACTATATCCTCTTTAAATAAACATGTGTACCACACCCATTTTTAAACACTGTTTTTGTACCTTGTCTTTCCAGCTAATGCCGTTGTTACATATCATAACATAAAAAGATTCCTCCATCATCTTTCCCTTGACTGTAGAGTGGTTTCTATTGTTTGGTTATATTATTTATCAGTTTATTATTGATGGACATTGATGTTTCCAGTCTTTCACTACTATCCATAATGCTTTAGTGGCTAAGCTTCTGAAACATACAGAATGTAGAGATCTAATAATGTCCTTTGTAGCAAAAGAAAATCCAAGCTGTGTACTGCAGCCAGTTGTCTCTTTAGTCTTTTTTAATCTGAAAGGATCATTCAGTCTTTCTTTATTTCATGACATTGACATTTTTGAAGTGTAGAAAGCTCATCAAGGTGGGTTTGTCTGATGCCACCTCATGATTAGATTGAGGCTGTTTACATTAGCAGGAACGTCACAGAAGTGATGCAGTGCTCTCAGAAGGTCATACCAGCAGGGACCCACCACTGTACCTTTGATCTTCTGGTGAAGGGGTGTTGGCCAGTTTTCTCCACTGAAAGTTACTATTTTTCCTTTAGTAATTAATAAACATCCTATACTAAGATACTTTGAGACTATGTAGGTATTTCATTACTCCCCTGTACTCTGACTCTACAAACTTGCCTATAAAGCATCCACTGATGATTCTTGTTTGATTCTTGTATTAATCTGATGGATGCCAAATGGTGGTTTTCTAATTTTCTTTACTTGTACTTTGACAGTTGACTTTTTTCTATAAGGAAGGAATTTCCCATCCCTCATCCATCCATTTCAGTATGGATTCCTGTTTATTCAGTAGATCATAATTCTATCATTAATTTCCTTCTCATTGTTCCTGATTTTGCCACAGGGAGTCCCTCTCAAGCTGTCCTTTTAACACGTCCGCCATCATTCTTTGAGTACATTATTCTTACTTTTGGGCATAGCAAGATGTTCCATGTTCATCTTGTATTCTGTCCAGCCTTGGAACCAGCTGTTTCTCCCAGGAGCCCTGGGTTTTTTGAGTGGGGGAATACTTAGAAATCAAGACCTGGTTGCTAGGAGTGCTCATGTGATTGCTTATAGACCCTCAGCTGACAAAAGGCCATCTACTTTGCCTGCCCAATTAAATTTAAATTTTAGACAACAAATATGTATATTTCTTAATAGCAATTTTTTTTTTTTTTTTTTTAATCAGAGAGAGAGAGAGAGTGAGCACAAGCAGGAGGAGTGGCAGGCAGAGAGAGAAGCAGGCTCCCCGCTAAGCAAGGAGCCCGATGCGGGGCTTGATCCAAGAACCTTAGGATCATGACCTGAGCCAAAGGCAGCCACTTAACAGGCTGAGCCACCCAGGCGTCCTGAGCAATCTTTTTTTTTTTTTTTTTAAGGTTTTATTTATTTATTCATGAGAGAGAGAGAAGGAGTCAGGGAGAGGGCAGAGGCAGAGGGAGAAGCAGACTCCCCGCAGACCAGGGAGCCCAATGCGGGACTCGATCCCAGGACCTGAGCTTAAGGCAGACGCTTAACTGACTGAGCCACCCAGGCGCCCTATAACAAACATTTTTTAATAGAAATATATCATTTAGGGTGCCTGGGTGGCTCAGTTGGTTAAGCGGCTGCCTTCGGCTCAAGTCATGATCCTGGAGTCCCGGGATCGAGTCCTGCATCGGGCTCCCTGCTCAGCAGGGAGTCTGCTTCTCCCTCTGACCCTCCCCCCTCTCATGCTCTCTCTATCTCATTCTCTCTCTCAAATAAATAAATAAAATCTTAAAAAAAAAAAGGAAATATCTCATTTATCTGAAATTCAAGTAACTACTGTTCTCTGGTTTATCTGGCAACCCTAATCTACCTACAAGTTTAGGCTTTTGTCTGTTATTCCTGATGCAGAACTGCAGGCTTCATTTTCTTCTTCCTCCCTTTCTTATTTGTAACTTTCCAAACCTTGGTTTCCTTTATCCCCACTATATTTACTTATTTGTTTAAATATAGAATATAAGGAAAGTAGTTTTTTAGAATTGTTATGAAAAGGAAGTCATTAAGATTTGGAATTTGTACTTTTTATCCTTAGCCTGAGGACACTACTAAATGAGCTTGCTACTGACTGGGTTCAGGTTACTTGGGTTAGTTCCTCACCCCCCTTCCCTTCGTTGTGGATATGTTATTTAATTGAAATGTGTTTGTGTTGGATTTAGGGCCCTCCCATCCTTACTCGTGAGTGTGTGTGTGTGTCACATTGACAGAGGCCCCCCAGTTCAGCAGTGTATGGAACGGAATATTCAGAAAAGTGTCACATACCCGTCCAGTTTTTACTCTAAACCCTCTCCTGTTCTGAAGGTAACCACTTTTATTGGTCTCTGGCTTAGCCTTTTGGTTTCTTTTTGTTCGAATGAGCAGATACATGTATAGACAAGAAATAGCATACTATAGATACTTTTTTGCGTGTTGCTTTCTTACTGATACATCCTGGAACTGACTCCACATCCATCCATAAAGGTTTGTCCTGTGATTTTCCTGTTACAGTTGCATAGTACTCCGTTGTGCCTAGGTACCATGTCCCCTGTTGAGTCATTTGGCTTTCCAGGATTTCACAGTTATAATCAGTGCTGTAATGACTAACCGAGGTGTTATTTGTGCAGATATATCTGCACTCTTAAAGATGTATCTTCACAGTGAATCATCAGAAATTAATTGGTGGATGGGTTAGCCTGGTGATGGGTATTAAAGAGGGCACTTACTGAATGGAGCACTGGGTGTTATACGCAAACAATGAGTCGTAGAACACTACATCAAAAACTAATGATGTATGGTGATTAACATAACAAAATAAAAATGTTAAAAAATATTACTTGGTTAAAAAAAATGAATTGGTGGGTGACAAGGAAGCTGTATGTGTAGTTTTGTTTGTTTTCTTTTTTTAAGATTTATTTATTTGACAGAGACACAGTGAGAGAGGGAACACAAGCAGGGGGAGTGGGAGAGGGAGAAGCAGGCTTCCCGCGGAGCAGGGAGCCCAACACGGGGAGCTGGACGCGGGGAGCCGGACGCAGGGCTCGACCCCGGGACCCTGGGATCATGACCTGAGCCGAAGGCAGACGCTTAATGACTGAGCCACCCAGGCGCCCCTGTATGTGTAGTTTTGTTAGAGATTGCAAAGTCCTCTCCCTGAAAGCCCTACTACCAGTTTGAACTCTCTCTGCAGTAAATGAGTTGTTTCCCCACAGCCTTAAAGTGAGCGTGGTTTTATATCTTCTCAGTTCTCCTAATTTTGTAGTTGAGAAATAGATGAAATAATGTTATATCATTATAGTTTTAATCTGCATTTTTCTTATGGAACTCTGGCATTTCTTAATCAAACAATAATTTTTTTGTAGACGAAACTGCAAAGGAAATCCGAATTGCTTGGTTGGTATTGGTGAGCATATTTGGTTAGGAGAAATAGATGAAAATAGTTTCCATAACATTGACGATCCCAACTGTGAGAGGAGAAAAAAGGTAAGCCATCCTTTTTTAAGTGATCGCTATGGGGGTATTCCTCTGGGTTTTTGTTGTTTTGTTTTGCATCTGTGATCAGAAACTATTACTGATTTGGGGAAACCCATGCAGCTTGAAGATAAGCAGTGGAACTTAAACTGCTTGAATTGGAACAGTTCTTAATGGTATTGCTTTAAATCAGGTGGCCATGTAATCCAGCAAACCTTTAGATGATAGTTGTAGTTTAAATGCTGATTCTTTGTTGGCTTTCATATTGTTCGTTTTATTTTGAACTCGTTTTTTAAAACGTCTTTTTAAAGCAAGTGGTAAGTCAAGGAACCAAGCTCCCATAGTGATACTATCATGCTTTCTTGGGCTTGTATTTTTATATATTATAAGTATAACCAATATTTCACTTTTTTTTAAAACACATTAAGATTTTCTAACCGAAAAGCCTGGCATTCACAAAATAGTCAGCTATATAGATATTTTGTGTATTAAGAAGAATGATTCTTTGTAAGTTCAGGAATCCTCAATCTTTGGAAAAAGTTGCAGCCAATTCCCCCTTCTTCATTTCTCCCTAATCTATAGGATAGAAAGGAACTTTTGTGGAAGTTGTATTTTGTCATTCTCAATGTGGACAGTTTAGGACTAGAGCAAACGAAAACCCTATGTACAGAGGTTCAGAACGGATCTGGCCTGGAGCCCGCCACTTTAATCCGCCGCTTTAATTTTAGATGTAAGTGGCCAGAGAAGGCAGCTATTCGACGGGGGATGTGCTGTCCTAAGTCTTTCCCACTCCTGTAGCCAACTGAGGTGGGGCTGTCATGAAATTATGTCCTCCCCACGGCCAAGAGAGCCGTACGTGGTTATGCTGTGTTGGTTGGGGTGGCGGTAACGAATTTTTTATCTGGAATTTAAAAAATACTTGCTCTTAAAATTTGTGTGTGTACAGGGAAATTGATTTTGTAATTGTAAATTTTGTATTTTTGTAGAACTCATTTGTGGGCCTCACCAACCTTGGCGCTACTTGTTACGTCAACACGTTTCTTCAAGTGTGGTTTCTCAACCTGGAGCTGCGGCAGGCGCTGTACTTGTGTCCGAGTACCTGTAGTGACTACATGATGGGAGGTGGTATCCCAGAAGAGAAAGGTTAGTGGGGTGGGTGTGGGGCCCACTCCCCGCACAGCAGATTGCCAGCTAGAACACTTAGCAAACGCAAGAGACTAACTCCTAAGGGCTCGCTATGTGCCGGGCATGTTGGGAGGTTCTTCGTAAACGTTGTCAGCATTCAGAATCGTTTTCCCTTTTTTCTGTAAATTTATTATTTATGCACCAAAATGGCTCATATTCAAGTGAAGGAAATCCATTTGATTATTCTTATATAGCTTACAGCTACAATTTCTTTATGTAATACACCGTGATTGTGGTTCATTAATTTGTAGTGATTGATAAAAATCAGTCAGTAAAGCAGACAAGGCTACTCTTTTCCCTAGTTTGAGAGACTTAATACTTCATTGTGACCACAGATAGTCTTTTGTTCTGATTCCCAAATACGCCGACTTCGTTGACAGCCTCTAAAATTAAGGTTAAATTCACTAACCTTGGCAAAATCAATCACCGATAGCAGCTCCACTCATTTAGAGTATTTTTAGACCAAATCGGTTTCAAACTGTTTCTACTGGAATTACTTAGTTTATTTCATGCACAGTGTGTGGATTATTATTCCTGATTGATACTACTTTTTATTTAGAGATTATTCTCTTTAAGATGGAACTTTTCATGGAACAAACCAGATTTTTCTCTTTCTCAAAGCTGGGGGATGGAGGGCAGTGAATGTCTGAGGTTACATAGGTCTGAGAACTCTAAGTTGGGAACTTTAACTCTTGCTCCCATCTATAAATCCTTTGCTGTGTGTTTTTTGGTTTTTTGTTTTTGTTTTTGTTTTCAAAAAAGGAAACATCAATTTTAATTTAAAGGAAAAAAATCAGAAATTGTCTGAGAAAACAACAGAACAAATCAATTCCTGAAAAAAAGAGTTCTGCATCTTGGTGATCACATTTATTGAAAGGGTTGGAAAAAAATTAAAATGCTCTTTAGCTTAAGAATTTTTTTTTTTTTTAAGATTTTATTTATTTGACAGAGAGACACAGCGAGGGAGGGAACACAAGCAGGGGGAGTGGGAGAGGGAGATGCAAGGCTCCCTGCTGAGCAGGGAGCCCGATGCCGGGGCTTGATCCCAGGACCCTGGGATCATGACCTGAACCGAAGGCAGATGCTTAACGACTGAGCCACCCAGGTGCCCCTAGCTTAAGAATTTTTGAGTTATCCGCAAATCAACTCATTTCAGGAGTGGAAGAATCCTTGGTCACTTCTCAATATCAAAATTTACGCAGGTTTCTCTTTTGAATATCTTCTACATTTAAAGAGGCAATCATACAAAAGCTCCTATATTCCATATATGATAAATTCTTTGTTTCAGCCAACTCTTAATGGAGGGTCAACTAGTACAACACCATCTCCCCAGGCAAAAAGCATTGGAATATTCCGTTTTGTTGATTTATATATCTCTTCATATGTTTCCTCATCAATTTCTATAGTAATCACAGTTTCTCCCACATCTCCCAATAATCATATTTAAATGCTGATCATAAGCATGTAATCTGCCTCGAAGCTCTCTGTCATTTCTCATTTTCACATAAATTCGCTCATCCAGGCTGAGCCTGATGAGATCCAGGGGATCTTCTACAGTCTTGGTAGTTTGTTGCTGGTCCACGTCATCCACCATGTTTCAAACCTTGCACCCTTTCCCCCTTTGCTGTGTTTTATATGATCTGGGTTGGACACATGCTCATGTCTTTGACTCTGAGAGGGAATAGATAGAGGATTCATAAGCACCACATCTTCTGGCAGCTCTGTAGACAGCAGGTAATGCTTTAGAGTCTTGGTCCTTGTTAATAGTAATCTTTGCTTCAAAACACAGTGCTTAAGGGGCACCTGGCTGGCTCAGTTGGTAGGGCATGCGGTTCTTGATCTCAAGGTCATGAGTTAGAGCCCCATGTTGGGCGTGGAGCCTACTTAAAATAAAGAAAACCCACAGGGCTTAAAAATATTTTTTTCCTACTCCCCTTTAACAAATTCTTAAGATTATTTCCCCCAAACTTTATAGTTCTGAATATTTAAATCTAGATTAATAGTATATTAAGTGTTTAAAGTAATATTGTTTGTAAAGGAGGATTTATGTAAAATGGATCCTTTTTGATTTTTAGCATCATTTTGCTAAAGTATAAATTTACTAGTGAGATGACAGCTTGATAACAAGTGAAAACTAAATTTCTTTTATAAAGAAATTTTTATAAAATGATGTATCATGGCCTCTTGGGTATTGTGGCTTTAACGTGATCTTCAAAAAATGTTTTTTGTGTTTTTTTTTAAATTTCTATGAATTTTTATATTTTACCGAAGTTGTTCCTCACCTTGTTCTGAGAGTGTACATTTTTGCTGCTATTTTGATAGACATGGTAAAAGTGGAGTGCAAAGGCTTTATGTTGGATATGATGAGATCTGAGTTCTGCTCCCAGTTCAATCATTCCCTTATTTTACAGATAGGAAAGCCAGGGGCACCTGGGTGGTGTAGTTGGTTAAGCTTCCAACTCTTGTTTTGGCTCAGGTTGTGATCTCAGGGTCATGAGATCAAGCCCCATGTCAGGTTTCTAGCTTAGCGTGAAGTCTACTTGAGATTCTCTCCCCCTGTCCCTCTACCCCTCCTGCTCACACTCCCTCTCTCTCACTTTCTCTAAAATAAAACTTTTTTTTTTAAAGGTAAGCCCGCAGAGGGGAAATTATTTTATTATATTTTTTTAATTTTAAGAGAGAGCATGCCTGAGAGCAGGGAGAGGAACAGAAGGAAAGACTCTCAAGCGGACTCCACGCTAAGTGCAGAGCCAGTTGTGGGGCTTGATCTTAACGACCCCAAGATAATGACCTGAGCCAAAATCAAGAGTTGCATCATCAACCAACTGAGCCACTCAGGTGCCCCAGAGGAGTTATTTTGGAGTTCTAAGTATGAAGTATCTAACCTGTAAGATAGAAGAGTTGGAGTAGACATAAACTTACTTGAATAGCTTTTAATGGCCTGCAAAGCCTTTACACCCCAGGAAGATTTTTACATTTATTTTATAAAATGAAATGTTGCCTTCCTGAAAGTCACAGTTGGTAGTAAAGAGATAAACCATTCCGAGTCCAAATAGGAGACGGAAATGACACAATAATTTGAACAGAAAGAATAGGGAATTATTATTTTATTCATTCATTTATTATTATTATTTTAGATTTTATTTACTTATTTGACAGAGAGAGACACAGCGAGAGAGGGAACACAAGCAGGGGGAGTGGGAGAGTGAGAAGCAGGCTTCCCGCCGAGCAGGGAGCCTGATGCGGGACTCGATCCCAGGACCCTGGGATCATGACCTGAGCTGAAGGCAGACACTTAACGACTGAGCCACCCAGGCGCCCTTATGTTTTTTTTCTTGTTTTTTTTTTTTTTTTTATGGTGAGAACATTTAGATTTAGCCAGCCAGTCGAATGTATGCCACCTTCTCTCCATCAGGCCTGATCAGGTTGTTGACCTTGGCCATGTCAATGTCGTAGAGCTTCGTCACAGCCCCTTTGATCTGGTGCGTGTTGGCCTTGATATCCACAGTGAACACAAGTGTGTTGTTGTCTTCTGTTTTCTTCATGGCTGACTCAGTAGTCACGGGGAACTTGATGATGGCATAGTGATCAAGCTTGTTTCTCCTGGGTGTGCTCTTTCGAGGATATTTGGGCTGCCTCCGGAGACGTAGTGTCTTGGGTTGTTGGAATGTAGGTGACATGCGGATCTTTTTTTTTTGTGACTGTGGACGCCTTTCAGCACTGCTTTCTTGGCCTTCAAAGCTTTTGCTTTGGCTTTGGCTTTGGGAGGGGCAGGGGCTTCCTTCTTAGCCTTCAGTGCCATCTTTGTGAAAGGATAGTATATTAAGGTTTTTTTTTTTATTGTTAAGTAGTCTCTGCACCCACTGTGGGGAATGAACCCCAAGATGGAGTCACATGCTCTACCGACTGAGCCAGCCAAGTGCCCTGAGTTGTTTTTATATCCTACAAGACAGACTTTATTTTTTTATTTTTAAAACATACATATACTACTGGAGTAGTTTTTGGAAGGGATTTTTTTTAAGTTGAATTATAGTTGACAGTATATTAGTTTCAGGTGTACAGCATAGTGATTTGACAATTATATGTTATGAAATGCTCACCAAGAATAGGGAATTATTAACAGGAAATTAGAATGGGGGGGAGTGGTTAGTAAGAATTAAAGAAGACTTGAAAAAATACAGGACCAGCAGATGTAGGGAGCAGCCACTACCCCCAAGCCAAAAAAGAACCCCCAAGGAGGACTCTTCACCCCCATTGCTCGGGCCTAAAATTTGGACCTCTGGAGAATGCCCTGTGCGGGCTCACTAGATCTTGGAGGTGCTGAGCTGCTTCCTCAATAGGGGTTCCCTACTTGAAACTATCTACAGGGAAATCCTGGGCCTCAGAAACCCCTATTAAGTCACCTGAGAGGATGCCTAAGAGGTCATTGCCATGGTGGTCATTCAAGAGGAAGTGCCTCACAAGAGGCTGCCTACTTTGGCCGCTACCAGAGGAGGCGCTGCAGGAAGCTAGCTGCTGGATGCTGTTGGCTGCCGGAGCCTGGAGGGGCAGGCACAACTGAACCCTCCAGTGCCCTCTGCTGGCAAGACTTCACCTTGCGCAGCTTGGTAAAGGAGAGATGTTGGCGTAGCTGATCCATGTTATCAGTGGGCGAAGCAGGGTAGTGACTGGCACAGAAGATAACGCTCAAGTCTTTTGGGGCTCTTGAGATCCACATTTCCTATTTAAAATACCTTCCCGACTCAATAAAACTTGCCACTCTAAAATTCTAGGATTTTAAAATATATCATTATATTCATTCAAGTTTGAATCCTGTAACTTAATTTATGGCAAGTTTACATTAATGAGATTATATTAAAATATTTGGCCATCTTATATGAATGGTAAATATAGTCTGTGGTTTTTATATTGCACTGAACATTTCAGTGTGATTTGACACTAGAAAACTATAGTCGTGGTTGCTGTTGTGATGCACATATAACTCTTGCCTTTGGGGGATGTATATGGATAGCCGTGGCTGCCTCATTACTTCCAAAACAAATATGATTACTAATTTATTTCTACTAAAGTTTTAGAACTGTAAGACGACACTAATACGCTGTAAATGTGCAGGTGCTTAATGATGTTCTCGTGTAAAGAAGTACATATTTTAAAAGTAGCAGTTTTCTAAAAACAACATATGTTTTTCAATAGATTATGAGCCTCAAACAATTTGTGAGCATCTTCAGTATTTGTTTGCCTTGTTGCAAAACAGTAATAGGCGATACATTGATCCATCGGGATTTGTTAAAGCCTTGGGCTTGGACACAGGGCAACAGCAGGTAAGAACGCCTAAATTCTGTGAATTTTTTTTAAAGGATTTATTTATTTATTTGAGAGAGAGAGAGAGCACAGTGAGGGAGTGAGAGGCAGAGGGAAAAGGAGAGAGCGAGAATCCTCAGACTGCCCACTGAGAGTGGAGCTGATTCAGAGCCCAATTTCAGGGCCCTGAGATCATGACCTAAGCCAAAATCAAGGGCCAGATGCTTAACAGACTTAGCTACCCAGGTGCCCCAGAACCTTTAAGTTTTTTTATTTTATTTTTATTTTTTATTATTTTTTATTATTTTTTATTATTTGACAGAGAGAGACAGCGAGAGAGGGAACACAAGCAGGGGGAGTGGGAGAGGGAGAAGCAGGCTTCCTGCAGAGCAGGGAGCCCGATGTGGGGCTCGATCCCAGGACCCTGGGATCATGACTGGAGCCGAAGGCAGACGCTTAAAGACTGAGCCACCCAGGAGCCCCCCTTTAAGTTTTTTTAAATATAAAAAGGTACCCAAATGTCCTTTAGAATGTTTGTAGGAGGAAGTGAAGTGAAATGCTTTCTAAAAATTAACTTTTTTCTATTTTGAATTAGAGCATTTATTGAACTGTCCAGCATATTACACATTTTCCTTGATCCCATTTCTGAAAACTCATATGTGGGTACAAACTGATTCAACATAGCTCTAGTCCTTATTTGAAAATGCTAAGTTCGAAATAGAGAGAGTTTCCGGAACATTTCACTTATTGCTGTTTGTATCAGAAGTTGAAAAGCAAGGTACGATTTTTCTTTCTGTTAACCCAAACTTGTGTTGTAGGATGCCCAAGAATTCTCAAAACTCTTTATGTCTCTGTTGGAAGACACTTTGTCTAAACAAAAGAATCCAGATGTGCGGAACATTGTCCAACAGCAGTTCTGTGGAGAATATGCTTATGTAACCGTGTAAGTGTGTTTCAGCTTTCCCACCGTGCATTGTCTTCTAAGACTGTTACTTAGCATGTTATCTGATTTTCAGGTCAGTTCCAAGTTACAGCTTTCATGGGCCATCACAGGGCAAGTAATATTTATAGTAATTCATTTCCATGGCAACGTGTAAACAGCTGACGTGGTAAATGCAGTTGAACCCCTTCAGATGTTGAGAGCTGTGTGTGGTTGAGGGCTCACCGTATACTTTGTGGCTGTGGTGTGAGCTCAGAGAGGGAGATTGGAGCCGGTAGAATACTGAGAGTGAATGTAAAATGCCTCTTGAAATTTTTCCTAATCATAAACTACAGGCCTCACCAATCACTTTGTTTTTTATTTTTAATATATAGTGTAAATAATTTCCATGAAAGAAAACCAAGGTAATAAATGCTTCTTTCCATAGTTCTAGAGTGTAATAAAATGGAACTGGATTGTTTTCCCACTCTGACCTTAATTTTATCGCTCTGTTTTATTATAGTTGCAATCAGTGTGGCAGAGAGTCTAAGCTTTTATCAAAGTTTTATGAACTGGAGTTAAATATCCAAGGCCACAAGCAATTAACAGATTGCATCTCAGAATTTTTGAAGGTATTCGAATTTTGGCGTATATGTTGTTTCTACTCATTAACCATTAAATACTATTCTGAGTAGTTTTTTGGTTTAATGGCTAAATTCATTATTAGCCTTTTCCACATATGACGTGTCTCTGTTTCTGTAATGATCTGGAAGAAACTGTAAATTTTAAAGTGCTGAAGCAGGCTGTGTGTTGAAGGGCTCCTTCAGTTACTTTACATGTAAAGTTACGTGTTAAAACTTGGATGATTAGGGGTGGTAGAGTGTTTAAGGAAATCTAAGCTTTACTATCATCCGGTTAAACTGCCTTTTCATTTAAGGAGAACTACCAGGTGTGGAATGAAATTTTTTTTAAAACATCACTGGTCATTCTTCAGCCCTTCTACTCTGTATTTCTTCTTGTATGTAGATGCATGTGGAGGGAGGGGAGTGGCTCCCTTTCGTTCTGAGTTGAGAAAGCTGCTCAGGGAAACCTTTGTTACCAAGTGGGAACAAGCACATGGATGGCATAATAGATGAGCTTATCCTATAGTTCCCTTTCTTAAAATATTTTTGTACCTTTCTTCCTTTCTTAGCACAACTGTTAGCCTGCTTCAAATACTCATTTACTGAATTCATTCACCTAGATATTGTTTGAGTGTTTACTGTGTTTACACACCGATTCAGTGGTTGGGGATAACCCTAGTGGGTGGAAACCGAGAACTTTTGCCTTGTAATGTTAGTGGTGTGGGGACTGGGGATGACAGTGAAATATGTAGTGTGTCACCTAGAATAAGTACCATGGAGAAAAATAAACCTGGGAAGGGGGATGGAGAATGTGGTAGGGATGAAAGTGGGGCTGGTTGCAGTTAGAAATATAATGATGGAAGGTGAAGGAGTGAGCCATGGAGGAAATGGGAGGAAGTGCAGAGCTTGAGAAAAGAATGTGCCTGGTAGTTTGAGGGACAGCAAGGTCAGTGTGGCTGAAGTGGATAAGCAAGGGGAGAAAGATGTTGTAGAGTAACTGAGAATCATACCGATGGAGCCTGGTGGGCCTTGGCCAGAGGCTTGACTTTGAGTGCAGTGAGATGCCATCAGGGGATGGTAAGCATAGAATTATGATCTGTTTGAACAGGACGGTTCTGGGTGCTGTCTTGAGAGTTGTCTGAGGTTGGGCCTGGGCAGGCAATGGAGTTGATGCTGGCTTCGACAAAGGGTCATCTGAAGAGGTGATAAGTAGTGTTTGGATTTTCAGTGTATTTTCCAAGTAGAGCTGATACAGTTTGCTGACTGGACATGGAGAGAAGGGGAGGAGTCAAGGATTTTACTAAGGTTTGGCCTGAGAGCCAGGCAGGGATGGGGTTGCCAAAATTGCTCTGGGAAGGGATGTGGGAGGAATAGGCTTGGGAGAGGGATTGGGAGTTTGCTTTGGGGTGTGTTAGATTTGAGACGTTTGGTTCAGGGTTTTGGGGGCAGGATAAAATCAGGGTTGAGAGAGACGAGGACGAAGGACACTGAGCCTTTGGACATTCAGACACAGGAAACCAGGGAGGTTAGGGGGAGCTGGCAATGGACGCTGGAGGGGAGGACTGGCAAGTGAATTAAGAAGACATAACAGGAAAAATCTAAGAAGAAGCCACTAAGCCATACCACTGAATTTCCCGAGATCTTTTTGCTTTATCTCTTCAGCTTGATTCAGCAATTTTAACTGTGTATGTGCGTGTCTGTGTATGATTTTGTATGTATGTAGTTTCGTATTCTGGTGCCCTATGTAATCTCCACCATTTTTCACAGTTCTTAAATTAATTTTTTTGCATCAAAGTACGTATGATTTTTTTTTTTTTCTGTACAGCCTACTTCCTTAGAATTCCCAGAAGTGGGATTATCAGGACAAAGCATTTTTGAGAAGTACTTAAAAAAACATACATTTTGGAAAGAGGCACAGCAATTTTAAATCATTGTATGCAAATTAATATTACTGCTCGGTAATGCCTTTTATCTTATGTGTCCTTCATTACTTAGTGTGACTCGATCTTCAGCAGGTTGGGGGGGCTGTTACTTAAAATGAAATTATGCTTTACATCAGAGATTTGATCACTTTTTAAAAATCTTTCCATCTTCTAATTTTTTTAAAGTAATGTCTTATTTCTGATCAGGAAGAAAAATTAGAAGGAGACAATCGATACTTTTGTGAAAACTGTCAAAGTAAACAGAATGCCACAAGGAAGATCAGACTCCTGAGCCTTCCCTGTACCCTGAACTTACAGCTGATGCGTTTTGTTTTTGACAGGTAAATATGTATGAGTAGCAGTGTTTGTTGCTCATTGTGGCCTAATGTGTACAGATTTTACCATAGACAGATAAAGTAACGGAATGCCAAAACTCTAGATTGTGTAGGTGGGACTTGCCATTTTGAAATGCCAATAATACCTGGGTTTATCACAAAATTCTTAAGGAAGCCAGCCATATCTGAGTGAGAACTAGAAAAGTAGGGAATCCTTATTTTTATTCTATTAATTATTAAACACTGCAAAGGAAAACAAACATACAGGTAAGAACTGAATTATCTTGATGTTCTGTATTTTTGAATAAGAACTTTGTAAATTTCTACTTATTACACTCTTCCACCCCACCCGACCCCCGTGGGAATATATCTTTGATTTTATAATTAAGATAAAGGCAATGTTTGCACATGCACATTACCTTTATGAAGCAGGAGCACCTGTGGCTCTCTTGTGATTATATTAAAACTTCCGAAAATTAGTTTGGAATCAACACTTAAAATCCATACTTTTAACCTATTCTTTTCCACCAATTATAAGACAGCATTATGTTGACTTCTAATCATACAAGTTTTTGAGCAAGATTGCTGAGTGAAACCTACCTAGGTACCATTGAGTTTATTAAAATAGCTGGTAGAGCTTATACATTGTTTTATGATTGTTTTAAATATAATTAGCTTTCCTCTTGGTTAGGCAAACTGGACATAAGAAAAAGCTGAATACCTACATTGGCTTCTCAGAAATTTTGGATATGGAGCCTTATGTGGAACATAAAGGTAATATTTTTACCGAGCAGTGATAATTATAATGCCCAGAGACTGTAACTTGTGATCAGCTTGTGATGAATACAGGATAGCATTTTATAAGTATTCTTTGCTAACCTCTGTCTGGGAACAAAGGCTTTTTAGGCGAGCTGAGATGTTACTTCCATTTTCAATGAGTAAGTACACCACAGAGGTTAGATGGTTCATCAGTATCTACAAAAGAATAAAAAGGGGAGAAGGTATTTTACTGTCTGAACCCACACTTGGTCCCTTAGTGTCAATATAATTCCTCATAAAATTCTGAGCTGCCTCCATTCATGTTTTTTTTAACTTTATCAAAAACTTCGGGTGGCATAATCCCAATATTTATGCTGTAATTCTCCCTATCTGTGATGACTGATGAGTTCTAGGATGCTGCGACAAAGTATCAAGAAGAAATAATTTACTGTCTTTTCCTTTTGGCCCTTTTGTTTCTCTTGCCCTGACTGGAAGGACTGCTTTCCTTCCTTTCCCAGATTGATCTTACTATTTATTAAATTTTTAATATAGAAATTATATCATAATTTTTATCTCTTTCTATAAAAAGCTTCTGGAGGTGACTTACAATAGAAACAATCCCTAAAAACCTTTGGAAGAAACAATTGGGGAGGTTGGGGAACGATGTTAAGTGTTTAAGCTTTTAAAATGTGTGATGCTCTGTCAATGCTGTGGTTTGAAATTTTCACTCGGTGGAGGAGGAAACAGCTGGAGACTTTGCTCCTGGACTTGGCTATTACTATAGTTGATTGAATGAATAAACTGTAGTTCACTTGTGTAGGGATTTGTTTCCTGCCTACTTTGTTCAGGTAATTGTTTGAAGTTAAGAGATGTCTGATAGCTTAGCAATGTCTCAGGGGACAGAAACTTAGATGTAAAATTAGCACTTACCTTGACCCCAGTGTATGATTTTGAATAGTTTTTATTATTGTTACTAAACTTATTATGTATTTGTCCAATTGGTACTGTGGGAAAATAAGATGATTATGAAGTAGACTTGGTAGGTCATAAAACCTGTAGAAATAATTTAAATTTAGTGTTTGCTGACTAAATGTAATAAACTTTTATTTATATTTTTATTTTTAAATAATTTTTTAAAAGATTTTATTTTTAGAGAGAGAGAGAGCTTGCAATGGGTGGGAGAGGCAGAGGGAGAGGGAGACACATGGGGTTCATTCCCAAGACCCTGAGATCATGACCTGAGCCAAAATCAAAAGTCAGACGCTCAACTGACTGAGCCACCCAGGCCCCCTAAGATTTTATTTTTAACTAATCTCTACACCCAGTATAGGGCAGAGCGTGCAATTCTTGATCTCAGGGTCATAAGTTTGAGCCCCACATTGGGTGTGGAGCCTACTTAAAAAAAAAACAAAATCAAAACCACAAAAGGGGCACCTGGGTGGTTAGTCAGTTGAGCGTCTGCCTTCAGGTCATGATCCCAGGATCCTGGGATAGAGCCCCGCATAGGGCTCCCTGCTCAGGGTGGGGTCTGCTTCTGCCTCCCTCTGGCCCTCCCCTTGGCTCATTCTCTCTCTCTCTCTCTTCTATCTCACTCTGTCTCTCAAATAAATAAATAATATCCTAAAAAATAAAAAACAAAAACACAAACCACCTGTAATTCTATCACCCAGGCCACCAGTATTTGTATTTTCCTATATTCTAGCTGATACGTATCTGTACACACATATCCACATAAAAAGCTGAGAGAAGATAGATCTAAAAGATGCTCTTTTTTTAAAAAAGGAGAATTCACTTGTTTCTTTAAATATGCACCTCCGATCTACGTAGATCTGTAAACTAAGGGATTCCTGTTCTTGAACCTTTAGCACCTGACTCTCTAACTGAACTTTTGCTGTATTTTGGGGGGAATTTTGTTATTTTAAGTTTTTGGCAGGGGATTTTAATATTCCTGTAGGTCACGTTGAGATTTGGGGACTGAATAAAATTCATAGAATTTCAGAAGAAACCAATTATATTTATTTATTTATTTATTTTTAAAGATTTTTATTTATTTATTTGAGAGAGAGTGAGAGAGAGAAAGAGCACAAGAGGGGGGAGCGGGAGAGGGAGAAGCAGACTCCCTGCTGAGCAGGTAGCCCGATGCGGGACTCAATCCCGGGACTCCAGAATCATGACCTGAGTCGAAGGCAGTCGCTTACCCAACTGAGCCACCCAGGCGCCCGAAACCAATTATATTTAAATATAGTTAGCAAAACATTAAGACAACATTATGATCCAAATAATATAGGTGCACATTAAAGAACAGGTTCCACTGGCTGTTTAAAACTACCAGAATTCTGAAGTTGATAGTATAATGAGTGGATGAGTATAAATTTAGGTGAACAGTCGTGTTGTGATAGGAAAATTTTTGTGTTGTCTCTTGGTAATGCAGTCATGGTTACTGCCTCTACTTGTGTGGTTTATCGTGATGATTTAATTTAGGGAATACTATAAGGAACATGTATTGTCGGCGATTTTTCCTACTCGTCTGCTTCAGTGGTCTTTTTTTTTTTTTTTAAGATTTATTTATTTATTTATTTATTTGACAGAGAGATAGCGAGAGCAGGAACACAAGCAGGGGGAGTGGGAGAGGGAGAAGCAGGCCTCCCGCCGAGCAGGGAGCCCGATGCGGGACTCGATCCCAGGACCCTGGGATCATGACCTGAGCCGAAGGCAGACGCTTAACGACTGAGCCACCCAGGCGCCCTGCTTCAGTGGTCTTGTCTTCACCCTCCCACAACCATCCACGGCAGGCAGAACCTCCCTTGTCCTGCCACTGTCTGCACCATACATGTCACTCTATCCACTAATCCTTCCTTTTAATATAGAGTCCAAAATACAAACCTGTGTGGGTTGCAGAATTCTCACAAAGTGGACATCTACACGAGCAACATCCAGCTCAAGAAATAAAACTTTCCCATGGCTCCAGAGTCTCTTTTGTGCCCCTCCCAGTAACAACCCCTTCGGCCCCCCCCCCAATATCATAGGCACTAATCTGGCTTTTATGGCAGTCACTTCCTTAATTTTTATTAATTAATTTTTATTTATTTATTTTAAAATTTTAAAATTTTTTTTAAAAAAGATTTTATTTATTTATTTGACAGAGACACAGTGAGAGAATGAGCACAAGCAGGGGGAGTGGGAGAGGGAGAAGCAGGCTTCCCGTGGAGCAGGGAGCCCGATGCAGGGCTCAATCCCAGGACCCTGGGATCATGACCTGAGCCGAAGGCAGATGCTTAATGACTGAGCTACCCAGGCGCCCCCCCCATGACGAAGTCTTGCAGTGTCTCTGTCCTTTGCTCCTTCATGTGGGTGGTGGTTGAAGGTAGCTGGAGAAAAACACCATCCTAGCTGTGTGTCTGTCTGCCTCAAGCTTTTTATTTTGAGGAATTTCAAATTTATACCAAAAAATTGAATCCCAGTCTAGATCTTTTAACTGGATCAGTTAGTCCAGTTACCCTTAATGTAAATACTGATACTTCCTCTGATTCAAATCTGCATCACTTTTTATGGTTCTCTGTTACTTGAATAGATAGATTTCCTTTTTTTTTTTTTTTAAGATTTATTTATTTATTTATTTGACAGCGCTGAGCAGGGAGTCCAATGTGGGACTCGATCCCAGAACCCCAGGATCATGACCTGAGCCAAAGGCAAATGCTTCGCCCAGGCGCCCCTGAATAGATAGACTTTCAAACTTCTCATTTCTTAAAACATAGAAAGCCTAGTTTTGTAATCCATGACTGATGTTGTTGGAATATTATGCAGGCTTATTTTTGCTGTCTGGGTGGGTTCTTTAGTGTTGCCGTGTTTCTTCTATACTTGGTTATCTTTGATTGCATGCTGGTTATTGCACATGGAAAATTTTTTTTTTTTTAAGATTTTGTTTATTTGAGGGGGAGAGAGAGAGAGAATGAGCAGTGGGGAGGGGCAGAGGGAGAGAGAGAAGCAGACTCCCTGCTGAGCAGGAAGCCCTATGCAGGGCTCCATCCCAGTACCTGAATGGAGGGCAGACACTTGACCGACTGAGCCACCCAGGCGCCCGTATCTTACTTAGTATTTTAAATTACTTTGAGCTGGGGTGGGGTAGGTAGGTGTTAATCTGTATTACTGAATCCCCCAGTGAGCTACAAGAATGCAGAGACTTTGTCCTTTACTCAGCTGCTGTACCCTGTGTTCCTAAAAGCGTGCAGCATGTTTGTTTGTTGAATGAGTGATTGGCTCTGCCTTGCGACTCACTTCTTGCAGTTGAAGAACGTTACAGTGATGAAATCATCAAGGATATTTACAACGATTTTTCTGCCACAAAGGTAGTAATTATTGTTTAACGTTAATAAAATGCTTCTGCTTTAAATGACCATCGATATGGGAGTGGTTCGATATATTGTGGTACATTACGATAAATTTCAGGAGAACATTTAATGATGTAGAAAGATGTTAAATGATTTGTTAGAAAAGCCTGCAGGTTTCAGTATTAATAGTGGTTATGTCTGTATTGTGGGGCTGCTAATGAATTTTTTATTTGCTTTCTAATTTTTAATAATGTGTAGAAGTGATGTTTTCCAGTACATATGTAGTTTCCTCCCTGTAATTGTTTTAAAAGATTTTCTTTCAAATTATATCTGAAAATGTCAGTATTGATTTGCTGATATTTTGATGTATGGGTAAAGTCTTCTCTTGCATAAACACATGCATAATATACTGGCTGTGACTTGTTTTTGGTTATTTAGAGTGAAATAAATAGGAATTTAAAAATACTTATGAAGCAATGTGAGTGCGGAATCATTCTAGATTTTTAATGTTTTCTCTCCTTGTTGTTTCCAGTTATCTTGGCCTACACCTATTTTGACAGCAATTTTTCTTAATGACTAATCTCAAATTGTTCCTAAAACATTTTTCTTCTTTTTTTTCTAGAGACAAAAGCTTTTTAGTTTCACACTCCCATCTGGTTAGTTTGTGTAAATAATTTTGTAACAAGAATACGAACAGCTGATTCTTGGTAGGAATATAGCTCATCAGTTTGCAGAGGGGCAAAGTCTACAACAGAATAGCTTTGTAACCCTGACCAGGGTGCCCAGGATGCCAGAGCTTTCTTTCCATCTGTATATTTTGCAGAGGAAATGGAGAGTTAATGCAATGAGCTGCTTAAGACGTTTACATTACTCTGTAAAACTAGATTTTTTTTTTATCTTAGGTGACATTTGTTTTGTCTTGTTTTAGGTGACATGTTTTCAATTCTATCAGATGTGTAAACAATTTTAATCATTACAATTCAGACTCAGGATATAAGAAATACTGTTCTTCAAACTGTCTTTCACTTTCTCCCTTTCTCTTTCTCCAGGTGGGTCCTATGTGTATGAACTCAGTGCGGTCCTTATACACAGAGGAGTGAGCGCTTATTCTGGCCACTACATTGCCCACGTGAAAGATCCACAGTCCGGTGAATGGTATAAGTTTAATGATGAAGACATAGAAAAGATGGAGGGGAAGAAATTACAACTAGGGATTGAGGAAGATCTAGGTAAAACCTTTAAGTTGTGAGTGCCCTTTTAAAATATAAATTTTTTTCTTTTTTTAACTGGAAATCTTTTTGATAAATTCTTTCGCCGAAGATTGGGTTCTCGGTTAGCAAGGATATTTCCGTTTCTTAAACACATGTAAAATCTCTGAACATCTTTTGTTAGAAATGCCCGAATTAAAAAAAAAAAAAAAAAGATTTTTTTTTTTTCCAGAGATGGTTTCTGTAATGGTTTCAGTGCAGTTTGAAGGCAAATATTCAAGAACCAGTTTAATTTGGGGTAAGGGGGGGATGAAAGGGGAGAGGATAGCAAGTATTAATCTTAAAATGATGAACGGTAGATTTAACATAGTAGGATTTGTAGTCCTTTTCTTTGGGTTAGGAGATTCATGTTGGGGAAATAACTCTAGCAGGGAACCATTACTCTGAGAACAGTGTATACTCCTTCCTGTTAAGTATCTTTTCCCATCCCTCGAATGTGAGCAATGCCTTTGGGGAGTAAGCTGCTTGTTGTTTTGTAGTGATGAGGTTGGCCATTGGGAGTACTTGGTGAATAGCTGTTGTCACGTTCATGTTCTTGGACCAGAATACCCACTTAACTCCCTACAGAAGTGAATAGTTCTTCTAGTAGGAGCCATCTCAGCTGAGCTTCTCATCACTTTATTACCGTGTTCGTCATTTTTGGGTGAGGTTTGGACTATGGAGTCTAAATAAGAAAAGGATTGGGAATAGGTGTGTCTCCTGCCACTGTTCTTTCTTAATGAATCAAAACCACTTTGCCAAGGAGTCAGGGAGGAGCATGGTTGTTGGAGTCAGCTTTTGGATGTATATGGGGAATCTTTCCACGGATGGTTCAGTGGGAACATGTTTTTGGTTAGGTGGGAGCATGTTTTGGGTTAAGTAGGGCCATGGTTTTGTAATTTGGAGAGAATTTCTATTTTAAATCACATTTAGGGTATTATGCTAAGTGAAATAAATCAGTCAGAGAAAGACAATTATCATATGATCTCACTGATATGTGGAATTTGAGAAACAAGGCAGGGATCATAGGGGAAGAGAGGAAGAAGTGAAACAAGAGGAGAGGGAGACAAACCATAAGAGGCTCTTAATCTCAGGAAACAAACTGATGGGTGCTGGAGTGGAGGGGGGTGGCAGGAATGGGGTGGGTGGGTGATGGGCATAGGGGAGGGTATGTGCTGTGGTGAGTGCTGTGAATTGTGTAAGACTGATGAATCACAGGCCTGTACCCCTGGAACAAATAATACATTATATGTTAATAATAATAAAAAATAAATAGATAAAATAGAAGATACTACAAAAAAAGTCACATTTAGGTGTTTGTAGATACTGAGCTATGCACTCCCACTTTAATATTGAGGTATAAGGATATATATATATTAGGAGTATATATTATGAATATATATATTTGCACATATATGTGTGTGTGTGTGTGTATGGATATATATATATTACGAGAACCTGGGAACAAAACTGAGATGTGGCTTTAATTGTTCTTTACTGAGGTTTATTTGATTTATTTTAATTTTAGTTAGAATTGTAGGATTAGAAGCATTGCTAAGGCTGTTTTATCTATCTTCTACATACAGATAGTCCTAAATCTTAAAATAGGTCAAGAGAAAGAGACTCCACCTTATCAGGATCCCATCCCAGTGTTTTAATACCTCACTGCTGTATGCAGTGTACATGGCAAATTTCATCTCTTGTTTTCTTTTTTTATCAAAATTAGAAAATCCTTGGTATTCTATCATGAACTTGTTTGAATTGTTTTATATTCCATCTCACACAAAGTATCTAGCATGTTGGGGCGCATGGGTGGCTCATTCGATTGAGAGTGCAACTCCTGGTTTCGGCTCAGGTCATGATCTCAGGGTTGTGAGATGGAGCTCTGCATTGGGCTCTGTGGTCAGCGTGGAGTCTGCTTATCTCTCTTCCTCCCCCTGGGTTCCTTCCGCTATTGCCTCGTGTGTGCTCTCTCTCTCTCCCATAAATATATAAAATATTTTTTCAAAACATATCAAACATGTTAAATCTTTATGTTTAGTTAGAAATGCCCAACCTCCTCATTACTGTATACGCTCCTGACATTGTTAATTCCCTGTAATGGTGGTCTTCAAACGTTTTGTCCTGTGTACTCTACAAGAATATTGAACAAATTTTTGTTCCCTGAACATTTTATTTTATTACTAAGATTTTATTTATTTGAGAGTGTGCGTGCACACGGCAAGCGCATGGAGAGAGGTACAAAGTGGGAGGGGAGGAAAAGGGAGAGAATGCCAAGCAGGCTGTGCATGCAGCCCAACACAGGGCTCAATCTCAAAACCCTAAGACTATGACCTGAGCTGAAACCAAGAATCAGTTGCTTAACTGACTGAGCCACTCAGGTGCCCCTCCCTGAACATTTTGAAATCCGTTATTTTTATTTATTTATTTTTAAAGATCTGGGGCGCCTGGGTGGCTCAGTCAGTTAAGCGTCTGCCTTCGGCTGAGGTCGTGATCCCGGGGTCCTGGGATCGAGCCCCGCATCGGGCTCCCTGTTCCGCAGGGAGCCTGCTTCTCCCTCTCCCTCTCCCCCTGCTTGTGCTCCCTCTCTCGCTGTGTCTCTCTTTCAAATAAATGAATAAAATCTTAAAAAAAAAAAAAAGATTTTATTTATTTGAAAGAGAGACACAGCGAGAGAGGGAACACAAGCAGAGGGAGTAGGAGAGGGAGAAGCAGGCTTCCCACGGAGCAGGGAGCCCGATGCGGGGCTCGATCCCAGGACCCCGGGATCACGACCTGAGCCGAAGGCAGACGCTTAACCAACGCCGCCCGAAATCCGTTTTTTTTTTATCATAATTTTAAGTAGCTACACATAATGTGATTTCTAACAAAAATAGTAAAACAGTAACATCACTCTTTCAGTTGAGTCCAAATGAAATTAGTAACATAGTATTAACTTTTCAGAGACACATGGATGGGTCTTTCTTTAGAGCAGGACATTTTTAACCCTTACCCTTTCTCCCGTGGTAGTATTTACATTATAATTGACCGTATGGGATTTTTTTCTCGTGGAATATACTTAAGATCTCTGTAACCATAAAATCTCTAAATAGTTCAAAAGTTCTTTTGGATTGAGCTTTTTTTAAAATTATAAATATCACCACATAATCCATCAGTATAAGTATGTTAATAAATTTTTGAATTAAACACAAAGCAAAATTTTATTGTAAACATCTCTTATAATGACATGGCTAAAAGTTTTTAAATCTCTGGGTGAGAGGTTATATCTTTCTTTAATAAAATGGGAGGATAACTGAGAAAGGAGAGGCAGGCAGAGACCATGAGTGGGACCGCAGTGTTGAGGCAGATTGATTTTAGAAAAGAACATGGTGAATTGAAAATCTGGTCATTGATTTCCCCAGAACTAAGCAGGACCTTTTTGTTGTGCGCCCCACCCTCGCCGAAGATTACCCTGGGGTACTCAGCACCATTTTTTTTTTTTTTTAAGATTTTATTTATTCTTTTGAGAGAGGGAGAGAGAGACACACACAGAAACAGAGAGAGCCCAAACGGGGAGAGGGAGAGGCAGACTCCCCACTGAGCAGGGAGCTCGATGCGGGACTTGATCCCAGGACCTGGAGATCATGACCTGAGCCGAATGCAGACACTTAACCGACCGAGCCACCCAGGCGCCCCACTCAGCACCATTTCAAAGATCACGTTCATGTGATAGATAGACTTGACATTCAGAACACTTAATGTTTCTACTTGCTACTGAATTCACAGGTATCAGTGGCTAATCTTTATGCTCATTAGCATTTCATGTTAATGAACATGCCATTTTGTTAAATTTTTATTTTCCAGTTAACATACAGTGTTATATTAGTGTTACTTTAGTTTCAGGTACACAGTTATAGCGATTCAACACTTGGATCCAACACCTGGTGCTCATCACACCAGTGCCCTCCTTAATCCCCACCACCCATTTAACCCATCAGCCTACCCTCTCCTTCCTGGGAACCATCTATTTGTTTGCTAAAATGATCTAGATTTATTTTTATAATCTAAGACCAACATTAAAATAAACTCATTGCAGTAGTACCTTTTCTGCTTCTAGGTTTGTCTTCATGAAAAATAGTACTTACCATCTTTTAAAAATGGAATATGGCACACAGGGTGTAAACAGGGTAGGAAACCTGTTTAAATATTCAGACATCCAACAAGCATGCTGAATTTGTATTGCCTTTTAGTGTTTTAGATCCCTGTTAAAGAATTTTAAGTATGGGGGCGCCTGGTTGGATCAGTTGGTTGGGCATCGTCATGATCTCGACTCAGGTCTTGATTTCAGGGTCATCATTTGAAGTCCTGTGTTGGGCTCCACACTGGGTGTCAACTTACTTACAAGATAAATTAAAAAATAATAAATAAATATCTTGAATGTGTATTGTAGGAACTGTGTTCTGTGGCCCTCCTCCTGCCCCTCCCCTGCAAAAGCATGAGGACTGACCATCGGCATTCTAATTTAGTTAACTTTTATTTTTCCACCTCAGCAGAACCTTCTAAGTCCCAGACGCGTAAACCCAAGTGTGGCAAAGGAACTCACTGCTCTAGAAATGCATATATGTTGGTGTATAGACTACAAACTCAAGAAAAACCCACCACAACTGTTCAGGTACCAGGTGAGCAATTTTCCAAGATTACAGAAGGCAAATAACTATAGAATATCGTGCTCACAGATCAGTGACAGGAAATTACTCCTTTATCAAGATAGGTTCATTGCATATGGTGTTTGTTGGTGAAAGTAGATATAATCACAAATTTGCTTTAGTGAGTTTTGGGGCATCTGGGTGGCTCGGTTGAGCATCTGACTCGATTTCAGCTCAGGTCTTAATCTCAGGGTCATGAGTTCGAGCCCCACATTGGGCTCCTTGCTGGCATGGAACCTACTTAATAAAATAAAAATAATGAGTTTTGGGGGCACCTGGGTAGCTTAGTTAATCCTGCGTTGTGGATTTGAGCCCCACTTTGGGTGTGGAGATTACTTAAATATTTGAGAGAGAGTGGGGGACAGAGAGAGAGAATCTTCCAGCACACTCCCTGCTGAGCGAGGAGCTCAGTCTCATAACCCATGAGATCATGACCTGAGCTGAAACCAGGAGTCACACGCTTAACCAGCTATGCCACCCAGGCACCCCAAAAATGAATTCTGTAAGAAAAAAAAATAGTTTTTTGGGCGCCTGGGTGGCTCAGTTGGTTAAGCGACTGCCTTCAGCTCAGGTCATGATCCCGGGGTCCTGGGATCGAGTCCCGCATCGGGCTCCCTGCTCTGCGGGGAGCCTGCTTCTCCCTCTCCCACTCCCCCTGCTTGTGTTCCCTCTCTCGCTGTGTCTCTCTCTGTCAAATAAATAAAATAAAAAATCTTTAAAAAAAAAAAATAGTTTTCAAAATAAAGGAGCCTTTAACAGAACTATTCCACTGACCCCTCTCCTCCCAAAGAAAAGCAAAAACAGTTTAAAAAATTCTGTAGGTAGGCAAAGCATGTATTTAAAGAGACATTTGTGGGTTTTTTTGTGTTGTTGTTTTTTTTTGCCATTTGGTTTAATTTGTAAAGCGAACAAATGTGTTTTAGCCGCTTCTAATTAATTTTATAGATTATTTTTTAAAAGGAACAGTTGTAGGCTGCCTGGCTGGCTCAGTTGGTAGGGCCTGCAACTCTTGATCTCAGAGTCGTGAATTTGAGCCCTGCGATGGGCGTAGATCCTACTTAATTTAAAAAAAGAGTTGCTACTGGCCTGAAGGCAATCTTCAGTTGTCATTTTACCTAATACTGTTTGTGCTCTGTGGCATTCTCAATTTTGGATGGTATTTCTGAGCCATTTGATGGCTCTAGTTGGCTCGTGACATCATGGAGAACCAGGTTGGGCATCACCCAGTATTATTCTAGTGGCTGTTACCAGTTTTACTTTCGCCTTCAGGGTGGAGGTTTCTCCCAAGAAGGGAGACCTCAGGAGGAAGTTGTCACCAGAATCCTAGCCAGTATTTGGTATAATTCAGAGATTGGCATGGTTTTGTGTCTTTGAAAACAGGAAAACGTTATTTTTTGTCTTTTATGTTTTGAAAGCCTTTCTTCAAGAGCTGGTAGATCGGGATAATTCCAAGTTTGAGGAGTGGTGTATCGAAATGGCCGAGATGCGCAAGCAAAGCGTGGACAAAGGAAAAGCTAAACATGAAGAGGTTAAGGAGCTGTACCAAAGGTTACCTGCTGGAGCTGGTCTGTAAGATATTCTGGGACAGCACTGTTGCCATGATGTGCCTTGTTTCTTTCATGTTCACAGATGTGTATGAACAAACTTGCCCCTACCCTGTCCTATAACCCACTCATGCCAGCTTAGGCATTACAAAATTACTGTGTAAACCAGCAATAATTTGATGTGTAGCATTCCATAGAATTTTTGTTACCATGTACTTTTAAAAACGGGAAGCTCTTAATAAATTACAAGGTTTAGGTCAGCGCTCTGCATCTATATGAGTCTTACAGATGTTTCTATTTTGTGAGGTATTAATTTGTTCTTCACAAAAGATCTGATTGGGTTACTATGGAAGCAACTCACTATGTTGTTTCCTTGCTGCACAGTTTGTGCCCTGGCCGTATTAACCGGCATTTTTTTCTGTGAATACTATTTTTTATGATACTATTAGACTAATCTGAAATTTAATACCAAATATTATGCTAAGAATAGGAGAGCTTTTTGCTGACCCCTAATTTCTTAAGAATTATCCCACATGAGCCAGCTCATCCCTTTACTGTGTATGTTTAATGCAAGTTTACCCAGTGCCTCAGAAAGAAAACCCCAACTTCTCCAGGCTACTGTGCCATTAGTAGTGATAACACTGTCTTTGTCATTTCATAGACAGAATTCCCCGTGCCCAATTCCTGCGCAAGGAAGAGGCAGTTTAATCCTAATTTTAGAAAATAAATACTCAAGTGTAATTGTACTTGTGGTTTTGTCTTTTTCATATCTTAATTTTCTATTACTGGTATAATAACTTCAAACAAAAGATGAATATAAATTGCTAAATCTGTAAGAATAGCTCTTTAAAAGTTCTTTCTGAACTACATCTTATTTGATTCTGACCTTTCTTTGTAACCTGTTACTCTCACTCTGTCCCAAGGGTTGGGATTATTCTAAAAAGTTAGACTGACCTTAATTTTACTGGAAATGATTCAGGAATGAATATGATGCAGATCTCTAAGTTTATTCAAAAGAGTTGAGACCTAGAAATCTATTTTTTGAACTATATTCCCAGTTTCCTGCATTCACTGGATGAGAGAAAGGGACTAACTGAATCTAAAGTAAAATGCTGTTTTTGAACCACTCTTTAAAACTACCACATGGCCCAGAGATGTGATGTGTCAGGTTAACACATACTTGGCGCTTCTCTTGGCTATTTTCATTCAGTCTATAAGAACCTGTTCTTATGTTCTTCAGAATATGTCTCTTTATCAATACTTTTACCAATTATGAACTTCATGATTTTTTCCCCATTTGCATTAAACTTACATAGTAGAAAATCTATGATGTGCTAAAATGTTGACAAATCCCAAAGCAGATGACCGTGGTTTTGTGCTGCCCATCCAAGTCTTTGTTATGCATATTCTAAATCCTACCTGTGTTTGTGAAAATATTTAAAGAAGAGTCCCTTACCTAAAATATAAGCCTCATTGGGAACACAAACCCTTTTAGCCTTGGTATTGAAGTAAGTTCTAAATAATCTTAAATTTTATCTCTAGGTTGAGTGTTGCAAATATTTTTGATGCTGCGATCTTTCCTGGACTTTTATAACTCCCCAAAAGAAAATTCCTTATTTTGAATCCAGGCATTAAAAAAAAAAAAAGTTATAAGTAATTTTTAACCAAAATGTACATTTTCCTTTGTAAATATTTTAACAAGTGCTTTCCTGTTTTGCCAAATGCTGAGATTTTAAACCTTTCGGTATCTCCAACTTGGCAAATAGAGTTCTCATTCCTTTTTGGTGGTTGATGACCCATGCCTTCAGAAGGTGGTGCTCAGATGGTTTTCTGGATCACAAGTGACAGAGATCCTGCCATGAGTCTTTGTCTAGAGCAGAAGCATCTGTAGTGTAAAAACTTTCCAGAAATAGATCTGCTTTAACCGTTGAGACTTGAGCTTGACCCTGATCCTCAGGGTTAGTCTTGGCAGAGATTGATACAGCTCTTTATAGTAATGGAGATTGAAAATGAAAGAGAGAGAGACCTATGTGACCACAGTCACTCTTCCTCCCACAGGTCCTCCAGCATACTAAACTGGCACCCTGAATCTAGAAAATGGGCAGAATTAATAATATGGTTATTACATCAGAATTCCAGGCCTGCTCTCTGCTCTCTTCCTCCTCTTACTATAAAATCAGACATGGTTTTTCTGATCTTCATATCTTACATTTAATTCATATGAAACTGCTCAAAACCAGAATACGCTTCACTGGGAGGTTTTCTGTGGGACTCTGGTAGGGGATTGGAGCATGTTGTCTTGAACAGACTGCCTTTGAGCCACATTGTTGTCATACAGGTCAGGCATGGCTGCCCTGGTCGTTGAATCCCGGCAGACAGCCCTTGGCCAGGCGTGCTTTGTGCACGTGCAGTTTTCCTAGATTCCTTTTCTTAAAAGAGTCAGGGTCCTTACCGTGTATTCTTCCAGTTAGCCATAGCAGGTGACAATCTGCTCTTTTCCCGTCTCCATCTCCCAGGGAAATGAGAACACCTGCCAAATTATTCTTGCATGTGGCTCTGTGTCACAGTTCTGTTTTCCCTCCCTTTGATGGCCTTTAGATTAATAAAAATTTTAATCTATGGGACTGTATTTGGGAAAAGATGAGATATGCTAAAACTTTCATTTTCCTTTCTTGGATAGAGATCATTTGTCTTTGCATTCTTAAGATACCCAGTGTACTGTGTCCCTGGCAGTTTCAACGTGACAAATGGCAAATAAAATGGGGAGGTATTTTAAATTTAATGAACCACACCATTATATATTGTAAAGTGCCACGACCATGTTACCTATACTGAATGTTAAGGTCTCCTCTTTATATATTGTGTGAATGTATGATTAATTTTTCTATATCTCTTTTCTTCCAAAAAGCTCAAAATGCTTCACTTATCTTATCTTTTACACTCAACAACATCCCTGTGAGGTAGGTAGAAGGCAGGTATTATTACCTTCATTTTACAAATAAAAGACCTGAAGCATAGAGAGTTTAAGTGACTTGCTCAAGTTCAGTTTCTTGGTCGCAGAACTTGGATTAGACCTTGGTCTCAACTTGCAGTCATGAGCTCTTTCTCTGCAGCTGCATTAGGGCTGAGGACTCAGAAGGCTCTCAGTTGACAATGTACAGTCTTAGCACAAATACGGGATGTGACAATGCCGGATTTTGGTTTTGTAAAAATTGAAATGTTTCAAACTAAACTTAAAATGGAAATTAGTCTTCTAGATTTGTAGTATAAAAGTGGTCAAAATGGGCTTTGAGTTGAATTGTCTATCCCTCAGATCTCATCAGAAGTAGTACATAATACAAATACGTAAATTCAATCTCTGTATGTTTTCTTCTATGTTTTATGCTGGGACTCACTGGAGATCTTTGTAAGTAATCAAAGCTGGCCCTTTGTCTTTAATTTTGACTTTTAGGGAACTCATGGACTCTGTTTTCCCAAATGAAAATTCAGTTTGAGGTGGTTTGGTTTTGTCTTAATTTTTGCAACTTCAAAATCAGTAACAATTCAATTCTAGTGTACTTCATCCTGAAATTTGTTTAAAAATAGCTTACTTTCTTGAAATACATAATAATGTGACAAATAGCTCATGATATGGATTGGGATGGGGAAATCAAATACGTTTTAATTGACATCAGTATCCTCTTGGATGAAGAAAAGTTCAGTGGTTGAAACCGGCTTGTAAAAGTGCGGTTATAGCTGATGAGGTTAATCTCTAACTTAGAACTCAGTCAGACGTTTCATTTTCAGTTCCACATGTATATCACGTATTGGTGAAGTGTTTATGAAAATCATTTATGAAATAAACATAATAGGGAATGAGGTTATGTGACTTGTGAGCTGGCGTGGAGCATGTCCTTGTAGTTAACAACCATGGGTGTCCTGATCAGAGTTCTGCTCGTGCTGTCAAGCAAGACACTTCTCTCTGTGGATGCCTCTTTTGTAGAATGTGGTTAATAATACCAGCCGATCTCATAGGGCACCGTGCCGACTCGTCCCTGTCATGCACAGCTCCTTGAACCAGAAGAGGGTAGTTAAATGGAGCTTTGTGTCGCGGTCCTCAAACATTTTCCCTGAACAGTGATGCTTCTGATTCTGCTAACATTGGACAGGGTTTGCATTGTCTTTTGAGGAGAATGAATGTATCACTTAGTCAAAAAGCTGTAAAAATACATAGACTCTTTCCTTTCCTTTCTTCCTCAGAGCCCTATGAATTTGTCTCTCTCGAGTGGCTGCAGAAGTGGTTGGATGAATCGACACCCACCAAGCCTATTGATAATCACGCTTGCCTGTGTTCCCATGACAAGCTTCATCCTGACAAGATCTCAATTATGAAGAGAATATCTGAATATGCAGCCGACATTTTCTATAGTCGATACGGGGGAGGACCAAGACTAACTGGTAATTCGGGGTGTCTTCTCCGAGTACGAAGGAATTCATTAAGTCCTCACCCTATGGTCTCTGTGATCATCTGACCCAGACTCTGCCAGCCAGTCCAAATGTTCTGTACGCTTTGCAGAAAGAAAGGAATTGCTCAGTAAAGAAGTTATGTAGCATTATACATCACTTTTCATTGAATTTCCTTGTTGTTTTCCTCCCAGAGGAGACAAAACTTTCTTCTTTTGAGAAAACCATCTGGTAGTATTTTGTTAGTTTGTTCAGTACTCTTCCAAGTACTCGAACCTTGGTCTGGGTGATTGCACGTCTACTGTAGATAGTTACTTAGCTTATGAATAGAAGCTGCTCAATTCTACTTTGAATACAGAACTATATATAACGACATAGTATCCATAGTCTGTTTGGTTCTGGTTGTCTCTCCTCAAAACATTTTTCGTTTTAATGGCAACATAAGCCCCACCTCCAATCTACAGGTGAATGTGCTAAAACAAAATTGTGTGATCACCCTCCCTCCCTCTTTCTAAATTAAGTGCTGTTTTCTGAATGTGTAGAACTTACTGCATAAAAACTGGCATTTAACTGCCTGATCCAGGCCTTCTCTTGTACACATCTGGAGTTTTGCTTTCTAAATTTGTTTTTGATTCATGATCAATGAACTAAGCAGTGATTAGATCTTCCAGAGAATCACATTTCATAGGATTCCTACAACTGTGAGTTTTAAATCGGCCCTTGATGGTTCTCCGCCCCCCCCACCCCCCACAGTGTTCTGTGCTTTGAAGTGTTCCAATATTTCATATTCACATGAAGCTCTCAATTAACATATTTATAGTTGTCAGATATGTTGTCTCCCCCCATCTTAGAGCCTCAATTGTTTAACTCTAGTCTTGTAAAATATGCATCTAAACCTTGTAGAATAAAGTCCTTGAGGGCATAGGCTGTTTTACCATATTATGACAGTTCATCTCTCATTGTTCTTTCTTTATGCAGATACTAATTTTGCTACCTTGAGATCTGTATCAACCTAAATAATTTAGGATATATACCAGTTTTCCCTATTGTCAAAACTTGTGACTTTGCTTTAGAATTCTGTGTTCTGTGAAGTCCTGACTTTGCTCACAGGTAATCTGTGCTTGAATGAACTTCATTTGCTCTTCTCTCTCACCTCTAGTGAAAGCCCTGTGTAAGGAGTGTGTGGTAGAACGCTGTCGTGTGTTGCGTCTGAAGAGCCAACTAAATGAAGATTATAAAACTGTTAATAATCTGCTAAAGGCGACGGTAAAGGGGTATGTTACACAGTGTATACTGTTGTTGATAAACCAAAATAGTTGTAAGAGGTAATAACCAAATGGCTTGTAATCTATAGACAATAGGAGTTAGGGTTTTTCGAAGAAAGAAGGGCAATGACGTGGACGTCAGGGAGGTTAGATTTTTGCAGTGATTGCCATTGTGTTCAAGATGAATAAAGCCAAGTCACTCAGGCTTTGCTACTGTATTCCATCCATCAGAAAAGTAGAAGCAGAGGTGCGGGTCTGAGGTCCGACCAGACCAAGGCAGCATGGTAGTATGTGTTCAGGTGTGGGTGTGTCCCCTCTAGAGAGCCTGAAGTGTATTAACAGAGGGTACCCAGGGGAGCATCCTTGGCAGAAATACCCAGCATACTTGGAGTGTGTCAAGTGCCACTCCCCAGTGGACCTCTGGACCTGGGAACCAGTAAACTCAGATGGCATTTATTATGGAGCTTATTATATCTGGGTTTAACTTCTGTTATATATTTTCCAAATAAAGATTAACCTAGTTCACTGTTTTTGGTCATTCTGCGAACAGCCTCAGGACTCCTTAAATGTGTGTTTGTATGTAGACATGGATGTATATATGTGAGGACCTGTATGTGTGCTTGAAGGCACAGCTGTATGTCTTTGGGAGTAGTAGTCAAGGGAAAGAAAGTAGCCCATTGTGTTGTGTTCGGCGTGAATGTAATTGAGGAAGCAGGATAAGATTTGGGATGGAAACAGAATCTGAGATAACTGCATTTCAGTAGTGAAGAGTGAAAATGGCCAAAACATGGGAGTGGGTTAAAAATTGTGTGGACAGTAGCAGATTTTGAATGTTTGTAATTCATTTTTAGTTCATGACCTTTACACATAAAGAACGGGAAGGGGGCCATTAGGAAATGCTACTTGTGTGATTTCACATGGTCTCTGTTCTGCAGCAATGATGGATTTTGGGTGGGGAAGTCCTCCCTGCGCAGTTGGCGCCAGCTCGCTCTTGAACAGTTAGATGAACCAGATGGTGACGTAGACCAAAGCAACGGGAAAATGAACGGCAACACCTTGAACAAAGGTAATGTGAAAAGTCTCTGTGTTGGTGGTCGTGGACGGTACCACAGAATTCCCATCCGTGCAATTTCATAGGCCATTTTTATTAAACCTGAAGCTCTCAAGTGTCTCAGAACAAATAAAAGATTGTTTTGGGTTTTTTTTAAGATTTTATTTTATTTGTCAGAGAGAGAGTGCGCGAGTGTGTACGAGCAAGGGGATCGGCAGGCAGAGGGAGAAGCGGACTCCCTGCCGAGCAAGGAGCCCAATGCAGGACTTGATCCCAGGATCCTGGGATCATGACCTGAGCTGAAGGCAGCTGCCCCACCAACTGAGCCACCCAGGCGTCCCAAGATTTAATGTTAAGATACTGAAATTGAGCAAGGGCTCAGCAGCTCACATGAGGAATTCTCTGTGCCCTGGCATCCTTTTTGCTCCTGGTCTCTCCAATTAATCATGTGCAAAATTCTTTTTAAATTCTGCTCCAGACTAAAATTTTTAAGAAAGGTGAGTCTGGTGCTAGTCACATAGTATATTGGCAGCTCAGTATGTTTGGTTTTATAGATTATCTGCCACATTTACAGGCTGCCTTTGGCAAATAAAATGAGCTTGTACTACGGCGTTTTTTATCAAGGAGAGAAGGCAGCTTATGAATAGCATTTTGCTTTTAAATTCTTCTGAGTTTTCTGAAGCTGTGCTTTCAAGTAGGAAATTATGTTAATATAGGTCAACCACTAAATTGAATTTTATAATCAGTGTTTTATAAGATACAAGGGGAATTAAGGCTCTAAAATTATTTGTAGGTTTATGGGCGCCTGGGTGGCTCAGTTGGTTAAGCGACTGCCTTCGGCTCAGGTCATGATCCTGGAGTCCCAGGATCGAGTTCCGCATCGGGCTCCCTGCTCGGCAGGGAGCTTGCTTCTCCCTCTGCCCCTCCCCCCTCTCATGTGCTCTCTCTCTGAAATAAATAAATAAAATCTTTAAAAAAAATTAAATAAATAAAATTATTTGTAGGTTTAAAATGGAAGCTAGTGGTTTGATCAGTCTATTCAGGCACAATTAGTGACCCTGAAGTGGTTGTTTCACTTAGTTTTCTTATCCAGATAATTAGGATCTACATACATAGATTTTTTTTTTTTTTTAAAGATTTTATCTGGGCGCCTGGGTGGCTCAGTTGGTTAAGCGACTGCCTTCGGCTCAGGTCATGATCCTGGAGCCCCGGGATCAAGTCCCGCATCGGGCTCCTTGCTCCGCAGGGAGCCTGCTTCTCCCTCTGACCCTCCCCCCTCTCATGTGCTCTCTGTCTCTCTCATTCTCTCTGTCTCAGATAAGTAGATAAAATCTTTAAAAAAAAAAAAAAAAAAAGATTTTATTTACTTACTTGACAGAGAGAGACATAGTGAGAGCAGAAACACAATCGGGGGAGTAGGAGAGGGAGAAGCAGGCTTCCCATGGAGCCCGGAGCCCGATGCGGGGCTCGATCCCAGGACCCCGGGATCATGACCTGAGCCGAAGGTAGACGCTTAATGACTGAGCCACCCAGGCGCACCAGCTCTTAACTTTTTAAGAAAATAAAAACCCCAAGGGCGCCTCGGTGGCTCAGTCGTTGAGCGTCTGCCTTCGGCTCAGATCCTGGTCCCAGGGTCCTGGGATCGAGCCCCACATTGGGCTCCCTGCTCCACGGGAGGTCTGCTTCTCCATCTCCCTCTGCCTGCTGCTCTGCCTGCTTGTGTTCTCTCTCTCTATGTCAAATAAATAAATAAAATATTTAAAAAAGAAAAACCCCAAAGCCACTATTTGTTTTAAGCTATGATTTTTAGTATTTTCAAATTTGAAGAGCATTTTTTTCCCCCTTATGGTTAGAAAAAAAATCTTGCTCTGCTGTACAATTCATGAACTTAACCTTAGTTTCAGTGTTATTGTCCTGTCATTTAAAAACCATATTTTTAGTAGCATCATATGACCCAGTGTGTTAAATATTTACTTGGTGCTCTTTTAAGCTTCTTTATGTGTTAGTGGTCCTTTTTTTTTTAAGCTTGTAAGTAATCTCAACACCCAACATAGGGCTCAAAATCAAAAAACTCCGAGATCGAGTCACACACTCCACCAACTGAGCCAGCCAGGCACCCCAGTGATTCTTCCTTTTAAGTAAACTCAGATGCCATAATAGAAAGTATCTTGATGTTGGCCTAGCTTAAAAATAGTTTTCATGTTGGTTTGAGAGTAATATGTTTCTCTTCTCGCCCTTCCTCCATTCAGAGATTTTAAGAGCTTGAAGCAGTGCAGAAGGTACAGAGTAAAATCTGCAAGCCGTTTACACCAGATATAATTGCTATAAAAATAGGGTTTTGTTTTGTATTTTAATAATGGCACTCCTGTAGATGCAGTTGTGCATTTTGTTCTCTTAGAATACATGGTTCTTTTTATTTAGTGGCTGCATTTCGTTGTATGGATGTATTCTATTTAACTGGTTCTTTTTCAGTTTTGTACTGTTAGTATATAAGAACAGATAAAGTGAGCGTCCTTATGTATGCATAACTTCCCAGACATTGTTGGATCAGAGAATCACACCCACTTATAATTGCCAATACGTACTGATACGTATTGGTAAATTTTCTCCAGAAAGCATATGGGGGCTTATTTTTCCATGCTTTTGTCCACATGAAGAGTATGCTTTTCACATCAGCTTTTTACTAGTCTGATATATGAAAAATGATTTAGCAGTGTCAGGGCTTTGCCTTTCAAAATTATCGAGATCGACCATGGTCCTTTATTTGAGAAGTAGTTGTATTTGTGTATGTGATAGAGAGAGTGTCCTTTGTATGCCCGGTTTTCTACTGAGGTTTTTAATGTGATTAATAAATATTCTTTAAATGTCTTATGTACTTAAACTAAAACCCATGGATAACTATTGTAATCTCCTTAGACTTCAGACTTTTTATCTGACAGTGTACCTTGTATACACAACTACAAATTCATGGTGACACAGTGTAGACAGATAGGAAAAGTGGGTATTGGAAGAGAAATGTTAATGGGAAAGGCTCAGTTCTTAATATATATTTTGATGTTAAAGGTTAAGTCCTTATTTCTCATTAGTCTTTTCTGAAGCTTTCTGTTTAACCCCTAAAAGAATAGGTGGGTGAAAATGACATGACATGTAGATGATTAACTTGGTTTATGATCCTGTATTCTGAATAGCTTGACGAGAATTAATGGAAGGATATGTAAAGTATTTTTCAATTTGAAAAAAGGAACATTTTCTTGCATAATCTAAATCTTGAAAAAGTAAAACTGCCATTCAGATAATTTTCTTTCCTTTTAAGGGAAAGAAATATAACACTTCCTAACAGTAGCAGGTAGGAATCACTTGGGTCTAATTTTTAGAATGTTTTAAGTTTTCTTTGTTCAAAATTGTGCACAGTCGTATCTCTGCTACTTTAAACTTCAACTATAATAGCTAGAGTGGTTATTATCTGTATTTCCTTTGATTAGATGAATCAAAAGAAGAAAGAAAAGAAGAGGAGGAGGAATTAAATTTTAATGAAGACATTCTTTGTCCACATGGTAAGCTGGAAGCATACCTCTTCCGTTGCTAGTCTGACATTAGCGTATCATAAATGTGTTGTTCAGTGTTTTGCCGCATTTCTTAGGGATTAGGCCCTGACACAGCAGCCAGGGTGGAGTAATAGGCTTTCTAACCTGTGCTTGATTGTTAATGTTTCTGTTTTCTTACCCCCCACTTTAAAAAATTTTATTTATTTGTCAGAGAGAGAGAGAGAGAGAGAGCACAAGCAGGGGGAGGGGCAGGCAGAGGGAGAAGCAGGCTCCCCGCTGAGCAGGGAGCCCGATGCAGGGCTTGATCCCAGGACCCTGGGATCATGACCTGAGCTGAAGGCAGATGCCCAACCGGCTGAGCCACCCAGGCGTGCCTGTTCTTTTATCCTTTTTAATAGTTAGCTTCTTACTGCCTGTTTTCATACCAGTGTTTCTCGTATCCTTTGTTCTTTCCTTGCAAAATATTAAAAAAAAAAAAAAATACAAAATAAGATTTTCCCATATTTAGAGAAGAAACTTTTTTGCCACTTGCCACATTGAAGGACTATTTGACTTTAAAAGGAAGAATTTCAGTTATGTCCCGTGACTGTGAGTCTTTGTTCTACTTGAACATTTTCAGAACAGTGTTTATACATTTCTTAATATTATCAGGGCTGTTTCTTGTTTCATTTCATATTCATTTACTGACCAGCTGCTGTGTGCTGTGTACTCTTAATAATTTACAGGTTTTCACTAATTCTATGTATCTGCTTACGTATTTCTTATTTGTCCTAGGGAGTGCTTACTTCTTCTTTTTTTTTTTTTTTTAAAGATGTTATTTATTTATTTGAGAGAGAGAGAACACATGAGAGGGGATAGGGTCAGAGGACGAAGCAGACTCCCTGCCGAGCAGGGAGCCCGATGCGGGACTCGATCCCAGGACTCCAGGATCATGACCTGAGCTGAAGGCAGTTGCTTAACCAACTGAGCCACCCAGGCGCCCAAGGAGTGCTTACTTCTAATAAGTAACTTTCTGCAAGGGATCTGTTGTAGATGAGACATGGTTTTCCATTCTATTAGCACTGTGAAAGTCAAACAGGCATCTGCTTCTCAAAACCACTTCATCATTGTCCCCGTCCCTGACTGTGTTCAGTTCTTACTAGTTCATTATGAACCAGTACATGGTATCTCAACACCTACCCTCATGCACACTAGTCCTTTTATATCAAGAGTCCTCGAGGACACTGGTGATAACAGCTGTCACCGGAGTGGTATTTGTAGGCTGGTCTTTTGGATATTGTCGCATTGTGCTTTCGCTGACTAGTTGAGGGACTGTACTTACTTGTTTACTGGCCATATAGTTGGGAGGGGGAATCATCTTGGGGTGTGGATTTGAGTCTCTGTGGGTCCCAAGCCAATTTGTCCTTCCTGTCCCATCACCATGCCTCCCAGTTGGCCCCGCTTACACTGCAGTGCACAGGAGGAGCACAAAGCAGGGAAGACAAGACCTCGCACGTGGTTGACAGATTGAGTAGGTAGAAGAAGGTGAAGTGAATTTTCTCATGATGCTTTCATACCAGCTTTTGTCTTTTTTTTTTTTTTTAAGATTTTATTTATTTATTTGACAAAGTGATAGAGAGAAGCACAAGTAGACAGAGAGGCAGGCAGGCAGAGAGGGAGAAGCAGGCTCTCCGCTGAGCAGGGAGCCCGATGCGGGACTCAATCCCAGGACCCTGGGATCATGACCTGAGCCGAAGGCAGACGCTTAACTGACTGAGCCACCCAGGCGACCCATACCAGCTTTCCTTTCCCTTAACCAACATAGCATGAATGTAGACAGTGGGGCACATTCCTCCCTTTTGAGAGTTGAGGCATCTGTGGCACAGTGCTGACCTTCCTGCTTAGTGCCCCCCAGCTGTTTGAAACGGTGTCAGAACTCAGACTGTCATCTTACCCCTTAACTCATTGACTTTTGCTCTGTCTTCCCACCTCTTGACTCATCCTGTCATTTCAGGATTACAGTTGTGACAAAAAGCATGGCAGAGCTGAATGTGATTTCAGGACTTGTGCTGCACTCCTCAGCTGAAAATTTGAGCACAAGAGCTGGTTTTTAGATCTTTAGCTTGATCTCAACTCAGTGGTTTTACATTATCTTGTATTTTATTTTATTATTTTTTTACATAAGTTGTACACTCAGCAAGGGGCTTGAACCCACGGCCCTGAGATCCAGAGTCACATGCTCCACCCACTGAGCCAACCAGGCGCCCTTACTTTATCTAGTACTTTATTTTATTTTATTTTTTTTTAAGATTTTATTTATTTATTTGAGAGAGAGAGAATGAGAGCGAGAGCATGAGGGGGGGATGGTCAGAGAGAAGCAGACTCCCCGCCGAGCAGGGAGCCCGATGCAGGACTCGATCCTGGGACTCCAGGATCATGACCTGAGCCGAAGGCAGTCGCTTAACCAACTGAGCCATCCAGGCGCCCTATCTAGTACTTTAAAAGGATGGTTCTCAACGACTGTTTTTGTGGACCTCACTTTCCAGTGTACTAGGTTGGGACCAAGGTTTTCAGGTGCAGGATATTGGACCTTACTTAGAAACCCACTTCACTCATGAGGTTTATATTAAAACTCATTCCTGAGCTGTGGTGGTGGCAATAGCTCTACTGAGTAATAAGAGGGTAGTGGACATGAACTGAATGTTTACCCTGTGTCCAGTGGTTTTATAAGTGTATAAATATTAACTCATTGAATCTCTACAACAACCCTTGAGTGCTCAGTATTACTGTCATATCCATCGTACTGATGAGTGAGTAAACTGAGGCACGAAGAGGTGAGAATTACCTGCTGAAAGTCAATACACTTGATGGGTAGTTTTGCAGAGACTAGGTATACAATTGTCTGTTGGAAATTATTTTTTGTCAGCAACTGGGAGGAATTGTTCCCTTTTAGCATACCATTTCTCCAAAGCCAAAAGGTTACATTTTTTCTTCCATTTCTGGCAGCTTGTAAGATTTTTGTCTCCAGTGTTGTGACATCTCAACTCAACCTGCCTTGGTGTGGGCCTGCCCTCCTCTATTGTGCAAGATGCTCCCTGGATGCCATGCGTGTGGCCGAGTCTGATGACAGTGAGCTTTGCTGTTAGGGGGCCCTGGCTGGGCTGTTGCTGTGGGGAGTTCCCGCGGCCCATATCTGCTCTTGGGCTACTCAGATTTTTCCATAAGCATCTTCCACTTTAATTCTGGGAAAGTGCAGGCTGGGCTGTCAGTGCTCTGGGGTCATGAGAGACAAGAGGATTTGGGAGTCTCTGGCTTCTGTGTGGAAACATTAACCCCATCTCAGCTCATGACCACATTCATCCCTGCACTCTGCAGGGGCCTGAGGCTGCAAGTTGCCAGAGAAGCCTGTGGCATTCTGTGGGTAGAGTGTTTGTTACCTATAGGGCATAGGGAAAGGGACTGAAAATTTTACTGCCTTCTAAGTACAGACTTTTGGTCTGTTCTCCTGTTTTTTAATGCCATCTGAACTTCTGTGTACTCCCAATTCCTGGGTCACTGGGGTGCAATTCTGCAATGTGGTAAATCTGGTTACTTCCTGACTTTTGCCAATTTAAAATTCATTTCTCTTGTGTCTCATCTATTTCCTTTTAAGCTTCAAAAAGTTTTGTTGGCATTGTTCCCTCTATGTTCTCTTTATCCATCATTATGATTTAATACCTTTTCTTTTTTAAAACCCTTTACTCTGGGGGCGCCTGGGTGCCTCAGTCAGTTAAGCAAGTGTCCAACTCTTGATTTTGGCTCAGTTCATGATCTCAGGGTTGTGAGATCAAGCCCCGTGTTGGGCTCCGCACGCAGTGGGGATTCTCCTTGGGATTCTCCTCAGCTCACTCTGCCCTTCGCCCCACCGCACGCTCGCACTCTCTCTCTCTCAAGTAAATAAATCTTTAAAAAAATTAAAAAAAAAAAAATCCCTTTACTCTGGTTTAATGTTATGTAGTAGTCACCGAAAGTCCAGTTTGGAAATTTCATTTTTATCTGGATGTCCTTATTTTGAATTTGCATATTTTTACTGTAAAATCCCAATATATTTATAAAGCCCTGTGTATATTTAATACATCAGATTTATGTGAATTAATCACCAGCTTATATTCCATTAGATTTACTACTGCTATAGAGTTCAGTATTTATTGCAGATACTATTATATGTATCAAGCTTTCTTACCCAGTTCATTTTGTATTTAAGTGGATAACCTTCCTATAACCTTTCTTTTTCTTTTTTTTTTTTTTAATAAAATTCATTCATTTATTTGAGAGAGACAGCGCCTGCTTGCTAATGAGCTGGGGAGGGACAGAGAGAAGCAGACCCTGCCCAGCTGAGCCAGGGACCACCCCCCACCCCCAGTGTGGGGCTGGATCCCAGGGCCCTGAGATCATGACCTGAGCTGAAATCAAGAGATGGTCACTTAACTGACTGAGCCATCCAGGCACCCCTAAACCTTTCTTATTACACAATTTGCTTGGCAATTTGGCAGTTTTTTGTTGTTTTTATAAGTTCTTCAGATGCTCTGTACCCCCAAGTTATTATGGTTTGAAGTAGATTTTGTGGGTGAGGGTATGTATGCACAATCTAAACTCATCGTTTACTAGATTTCTGTGTTTACTCGAAGAATCCTTGGGTATTAGGTTATCCAGTGTGTTTGTTGAATTTGATCTCTCATGGCTAATTTGATCTTGTGTTGGGAGATGTTGCTCCAGGATGAATTTCGTTGATTGGCTTTTTCTTTTCAAATTTAGGAAAGTGATACTTATTACAGGATACAAGTCTAAAAATTCATATACCACAAGTAAAAGTTAGTGATTGTAAGGTCATAAACAAGATTCAGTTATGTTTAGTCATGGCGGTTATTAAAATGATAGGACACTAAATTTAGGAACATGATATAAGAAGTACAGGGAAGGACTTTATTAAATGAAACTGCAATAAAATGGTTTATTAAAATAGTCTTCTGACTTCAGAAATAAATTTAGGTTGTTTTTATACACATCCAGCATTATGACAAGTCATTTAGTAGAAATGCCCTCCCATCAGAACAAGGGCAACACGTCCCCAGTGACAGGAAATCCCATTAAAGTGTGTGTGTGTGTTTGTGTTACTGTTTCCTTTGTTCACGTACCTTTTCTGAACCATGTATGTACTGATACAGCACATATATAGTCTTCAGTCCTTGTGGGGGGAGAAGAAAGAAATCACTTTAAAGTTATAATTGCCTTGGAGTTCTTTTAAATCAGATTGTGGAAATCTGCTGTCATCTTTTTTATGGCTGCATTATATTTCACCATAAAGATGCACTAAATTAGAATCTGATAATCCAATTAACCTTAAAAAAAGTTCCCAGGTTGTCTGAGGATACTTATTGGAGTAGGTCTTCATGACCTCAGGAAATTTAAGTCAACAGCCTACTCAGAAAGAAAGTTAATTTTTACAGTGTGACCTATTTTCTCTGATAATAAGTTTTGTAAAGCAATCTTTTCTTGGGGTATTCAAAGCTCAGTAAGAGATAGAAGGTAAGACAATGCATTTTGAGGTGTTAGAAATTTGGGGGTTTGGATGAGACAGACCTGAGGCCATATTCCAGCTTCATTATAAACAACCTACGGTGGTGACTGGGTATATCAAGATCACGGATTCTCAGTTTATTTTGTAGAATCCGTAAAGCAAAAAATGATGTTACAGTACTTTGAAAAGTCACTGGCTTTATTTTTCTTACTTACGGGGATAGAAACAAATGTACGGCTTTGAAAACTTAAAAGATGGTTTTTTGGGTAATGACTGCATCTAATAACATAAGTGCAGTTCACTAATTTATCGATTGGGGGCAGCCAAAACAACAAGATGTAGAAGCAGAAAGGGAGCGAGGGGTAGAGAAAGCAGGCAGGCCCAGGCCTCCTGAAAGCCGTATGTGGGCAAGCAAGCAGTAAGCTGATGTTGGGCGCTTGAGATTGGGAGCTGCTGCCGCCGGGGCGTTTCTGGGACCTGAGAAGAGGAAGGGCGTTGGTGCTGACTAGTGTTCTCCTCTGGGATTTTTTTTTTTTTTTTTAAGATTTATTTTATTTATTCTTTTTTTAAGATTTATTTCACAAAGAATAAGCAAGCATGCAGGGGTGGGCAGTGTGGGCAGAGGAAGAGAGGATCTCCCACAGACTCCCCGCTGAGCGAAGAGCCTGACTCGGGACTCGATCCCATGACCCATGAGGTCATGACCCAAGCCAAAACTAAAAGTTGGAGGCTTAACTGACTGAGCCACCTGGGCGCCCTGTCTTCTGTGATTTCCAATGGTCCCCGTAGATTGGGGTGACGGCAGTAGTAAGCAAGCCAGGTGGATTTTGACTAGAGATGGTTTTCTGATTGAACAGAGCTTGCTTTATTAAACTTTCAGTTGATAACATGAGAATGGTTCTGGTAAGATTGGACCCAACCTTGAAAATACTATTTCTCAGGTGGGAGAAAAGAAACCTGTCGGCAAGTGTGGCATTTGAGTGTGAGTGGGGGTGCATTGCTCTTGAACACCCTCCACTGGCAGAGGGTACCACGATCCCCAGAAGCTCCTTTCATTGCTTCCTTCACTGGCAGGAAGAAAGATGGGAAGTGCCTGGCTCTCGTCTCATACATTTGTTTTTTTTATTGCCTGGTTTTTCAGCCACAACCTCGATTAAGGACATACAGGAATGGATAGCTCCTTTAGAATTAAATAACCTTAAAGATGAAATTTAAAGATTTTTGAAACTAAGGAAAGAGCGAATTATAGGCAAGAAGGAAAAGAGTACCTACAAATTTTTCTTAGGTTGAAGGAATAGGAAATAGATTTGGAGGCTCTATACTGACCTTTTTTAGCTTTACCCACCCCAATATAATTTTCTTTTTTTAAACTCAGGGGAGTTATGCATATCTGAAAACGAAAGAAGACTTGTTTCTAAAGAGGCTTGGAGCAAACTGCAGCAGTACTTTCCAAAGGCTCCTGAGTTTCCAAGTTACAGAGAATGCTGTTCCCAGTGCAAGGTACTGATTCTGTGCTGCCGTCTGGGGAAATCACATGCCGCCTCCCTGGACTGACTTCCCTGGGGAATTGACATTGTGCTTCTGTGGGGGGAGTAGGGAGGAGGCAAGTACTGTGCTGTCAGCAGGGGGTGGTTGATTGCTTCTTGTTTCATTCTCTTACAGATTTTAGAAAGAGAAGGGGAAGAAAATGAAGCCTTACATAAGATGATTGCAAATGAGCAAAAGACTTCTCTTCCAAATTTGTTCCAGGACAGGAACAGACCGTGTCTCAGTAACTGGCCAGAGGTATAGTGATCCTCAGAGAAGAGAATAGAATTCATCTTACCTTTTTAAAGCTCTTCCCAAATTCCTAATGAACTGTTTGGGAACCACCCAGAGCGCCTCTGATTTTCTTGGTTTAGTTGTCTAATTGGGGGATTTATTCTAGCTTACAGTTTCTTGGCAGAGGGCTGTATTTGCATTATATTTATAAAACTTGAAACAGGAGAACAACAGTATATGGGAAAACATTTTCCCTAAAAGATTTAGGTTAATGGGCATTTGCGTGTGATTCTCTGTTCCAGGAAACGGATGTCCTATACATCGTGTCACAGTTTTTCGTAGAAGAATGGCGGAAGTTTGTTAGGTAGAGCCCCAAGTTTTCTATTTCCTATTTCTGTTTTTGTTGATTGTAGTATTTTTAAGGATTAAAAAGGTTCTGATCACAGTACCTTTGATGGTTACTTTTTTAGCATGTACTAAAATTTTCTTTTGTTTACATTAAATGAATTAAATATATTTCAAATGTAAAAATAATTATCTTACACATCTTGAGTGATTGCAGTAGTGATGTATATTGATCCTCCTTGTCTTACTTGAGTAGAAAACCTACACGATGTAGTCCCGTGTCGTCGGTTGGAAACAGTGCTCTTCTGTGCCCCCACGGGGGACTCATGTTTACATTTGCTTCCATGACCAAAGAAGATTCTAAACTGTGAGTTTCTTCTCTTCATGTGATTTTTCTAGTGATTAATAATGAATGTTTAGGTAATTTTTATCTGACACAGTGTATTTGACGGATCTAGGCCTTTGCTGAATTGTGGAGCTTGTCCTTTCATAAGCTCTACAAGAGTGAGCACTTCCCTTTAAAAAAAGGGGGGAGGCAAGACTGCTTCTGTATAGAAGGTGAACAGCTGCCAGAGGCTGCCTTACTCTGTCTCTACCTTGTTCTTCCCAGAGCTCTGCTCTTCTCCCAAGCTGCCAGTTCCAGTATACTGCCTCTTCCAGCATCCCATAATCACCAGGGGCTCACTTGTCCTTGTTTTGTGGAAGCTACTAGGCTTCCACAAACAGATGAGGAGGAGTAAGGCATTGTGGCACCAGAGCAGAGCCACTGAGCTGGTCATTTGCAATTCTGGGGTCTTAAAGTCAAAAGTTTTTATGCCACTCACTCTTCAAGTGTTTCCAAAAGGGTTCATGTCTGAAATTCACCCCTGATGTTGCCATTTTATCTTTTTTCAAAGAATTGATAACTATGTAAGAGAACATAGAATGCCTCTGACATTGCTTATAAACCATAAAGATTGGAACACATAAATAACCATTCCTTTGGGACTAAGCGTAGAGGTAGGGAGTTTACTATTCATGTTAATATTTTCACATCATTTAGGGAAGCTTACATTTAATATATTTTTTTCCTTCTAGGTTCTCTTCTAGCTTTTTTTTTCCTTCCTTCCTCTTTGTGGGGGGTGTTGTAAATGCTAGACATCAGGAAAATATCTATAATAATACAAATGTATGTACCAGGCAGCTTAAATGTTAAATAATTCAAATAAAACTGAAGGCCCCTCAGTCTTAACCTTTCTTCCCTTCCTCCTTTTTTCTCTCCCGTTGTTCCGCTCACAGTAAGCACGGGCCTGAAGTTGAGGGTTACCTTGCTCAGAAAGTACTACTTAGAGAGTAATCTTTGGCATATTTAAAAATGTTGGTGTTTTTTTTTTGTTTTGTTTTGTTTGTTTACAAATGGACATCATACAATATTTATCCTTCATTCAGTTTCAGTTGTTGAGATTTAGACGTGTTGATTCCTGTAATGTGAATCTTGCGTTTCACTGCTCTAACACCCTCCTTTTGTATGAAGAAAACTACTGTTCATTGTTGAGGATGATATATCTTTTTCTTCTTAACTTTTCTTTTTTTTCTTTTTTTTAAAGATTTTATTTATTTATTTGAGAGAAAGAGAGAGACAGAGAAACAGCATGAGAGGGGAGAGGGTCAGAGGGAGAAGCAGGCTCCCCGCTGAGCCGGGAGCCCGATGTGGGACTCGATCCCAGGACTCCGGGATCATGACCTGAGCCGAAGGCAGTTGCTTAACCAACTGAGCCACCCAGGCGCCCTCTTCTTAACTTTTCTATATTAAATACTGGTCTTAGTGATTTGGTGATTTGGGTTTAGGAAACTAATGCATTATGTTAATTCTGTTAATTTCCATGTGTCTTAAGGCATGTTGTGTTTTTTTGCACAGTATAGCTCTCATATGGCCCAGTGAGTGGCAAATGATACAAAAGCTCTTTGTTGTGGATCATGTAATTAAAATCACAAGAACTGAAGTGGGAGATGCAAACCCTTCAGAAACACAGTATATTTCTGAGCCAAGTAAGTTTTCATTTTTGTTCATATAGTTAAAACTTGACATTTTAAGAGGGAAGGAGATTATATCACAATTGTATTCCCTATTTAAAATTAATAATCATGTGTTCAGGTCCAAACTAATAACACCCCAGGTGGGAATTATTCTATACCCCTCTCATTATTTGTATGTTTACTGTTGATAGTAAATGAATTTTCTTACTGGTATTAACATACAACAGAATACAACAATTAATAGAAAATAAGAGTAATAGTTATTTAATGAATACTCACTGGTAACTTTGCTGTATGTTTATGGGTTTTTGGTTCTTTTATATTAATTCCCCAGCCACTTGTGTTTTACTTTGTTTTTTAGAACTCTGTCCAGAATGCAGAGAGGGCTTATTGTGTCAACAGCAGAGGGACCTACGTGAATACACTCAAGCCACCATCTATGTCCATAAAGTTGTGGATAACAAAAAGGTACCAGTCCCTCTCGTGGCCATGACTAGTAATGATCAAGTTTGATTTTTGACTTGCTGATGGATTTTCACTGAAGCCTGCCTTAAGATCACATTTTTTATTTCCTTGGAGCTATTTGGCATAAGAATTCAAATTGGATAAGAATTCAAAATGAATACTTATGTGATTATATGTGGATTTAGTCAGTTATAAATTTGATACACAAATAATTATTGAATGTCAGATGTGTGCCAGGAATGGTCTTGGTATGGAGGTAACACAGTGGTAAAGACAACAGACCAGGTACCTGTCCTCAAGAATATTTGTACCTAGTGAGGAAGACCAAGAACAAACCCAGAAAGGGAGATGGTTCAGTATGGCAGCATAGGAAGATCCTGAATGTAACCTCCTCCCGGGATCCAGTAAATCTACAGCTATATACAGAATAATTATCTCTGAAAAGAACTTGAAAATTAGCTAAACAGCTGCTCCACAAAGGATAAAGGGGTCACATCAAGATGGGTAGGAGAAGCAGAGATAAGAGTCTCGCCAAAAACACCACCCCTCAGCACAGCAACCCACCATGGGGAGGAGTCTCACAAATATGGAACTCTTTCCTGAGGAGAGAAGGGTTTGTGCCCCACATCAGGCCCTCCCGCTCTTGGGCAGTCCCTCAAATGGCTTTGAAAGCAAGGGGGCTTCCATCTAGGAGAACCATATGGCTGTAGAGAATGGAGATTATGCTTTTTAAAGACCTCATGCACAGGCTGACTTACTCTGGGACCCCATGCAAAGCGGTGGTTTGCAAAAGGCCTAGATCATAAGTGAAGGAAATTCATTTGCTAATCTTAAAGCTTCTGCTAGAGGGGTTAAAGCCTGTTGGGACTCTCTTCAGGGACTGGAGCCACTGGAGGGCACCCTTTGACATTCTCCACCTTGCTAGTGCCCACACTGGTGGGTACCAGTTTTGTACTCTGTAACCTGCTAGTGTGCTGTGCACTTGCTGCAGAGTACCACAGCCCCATCTCCCTGGGGTACCCCAAAGCCAGCAAGCATGCAGTCTCCTCAGGGAATGCCCATTGGGCAGTGGGTTCTTGTGGCCAGAGGGGATTGCATTTCTGGGCCCCATAGGTCTGAAACAATCAGACCGTTTGACAGACAACCTAGAAGTTGAAAGGTGAACGGTAAGGTTCAGTGCTTATACAGGGCTACCCATTCGAGACTGGGAGAGATAGTTTCACCTAACACATAAGAATAGCTGGTCAAGCAAAAAGAGGAAACACAGGAATAGGTCCCAAAAAAGAACAAGATAAAACCCTCAATCAAAACCTTAATGAAACAGACATAAGTAATTTACCTAATAAAGTGTTCAAAGTAACGGTCATAAAAATGCTCACAGAATTTGGGAGAATATGGATGAATACAGAGAAAATTTCATTCAACAAAGGGATAGAAAATATAAAAGGACCAAATAGAAGTCACAGAGCTGAAGAATGCAGTAACTGATGTGAAAAATACACTGTCGGGTTTCAACAGGAGACTAGATCAAGCAGAAGGAAGATAAGTGATCTGGAAGACAGCCTTAGAACTCGCCCAGAACAGTAAAAAGAAAAGAATTTTTTTTTTTAAGTAGGCTGCATGCTCAGTGTGGAGCCCATCATGGGGCTTGAACTCACGACCCTGAGATCAAGAGGTGAGCTGAGATTGAGAGTTGGACATTTAACCTACTGAGCTACCCAGGCAGCCGAAAGGAAAAAGAATTTTAAAAAATGAAGCTAGCTTAAGGGACCTATGGTACAACATCCAACAACATTCATCTTATAGAGGTCCCAGAAGAGGGAAGAGCTAAATGAGCAGAAAACTTCTTTGAAGAAATAATGGCTGAAAATTTCCCTAATCTGGGATGGAAACAGACCCCTGCACCCAGGACACCTAGAAAAGTTCCAAACAAAATGAACCCCAAAAGTCCCATGCCATGACACATTATAATTAAAATGTCAAACGTAGAGATTCTTAAATGTAGGAAGAGAAAAACAACTTGTTTCATATAAGGGGACCTCCATAAGAGTTACCAACAAGAACTTTTCATGCCAGAAGGGAGTGATAATGACCTATATAAAGGGCTGAAAGAAAAACACTTCTATCCGAGAACACTCTACCTGGCAAGGATATTATTCAGAATTAAAGGAACGATAAACAGTTTTCCTGACAAGCAAAAGCTAAAGGAGTTCATCACCACTAAACCAGCCCTCTGGGAAATATTAATGGTACTTCTTGAAGGTGAACAGAAAGGGTACCAATTAATAATAAGAAAACATGTGACAGTAAAAATCTCACTGGTAAAGGTAAATATATAGTAAACAAAGTGGATTAATCACTTACAAAGCAAGTCTGAAGCTTAAAAGGCATAGTAATAATGGCTATAACTAATAATTAAGGGATTAAGAAAATAAAAAGATGTAGAAAATCTCTCTCTCTGTAGAAAATGACATCAAAAACAAAACATTGGAGGATTAAAAAGACGATTACAGAAAGTGTTTAACTTGCTATCAATTTAAAAATATACTGGTATTATATGTAAGTTGTTAGTGTGAGTCTTAACGTTAACCAAAAGCAAAAACCTATCATATATACGCAAAAAATAATGAGAAAGAACTAAACAAAGTCATCAAACCACAAGGGAGGAAAGCAAGAGAGGGAACAGAAAGTATACTTTAAATGTAAATGGACTAAATTCTCCAGTCAAAAGACAGAGTAGCTGAATGGATTTAAAAAAAAAAATGAAAACGTAAGACACATCCCCCATCTATATGTTGCCTATAAAAGACTCATGTCAGTAAGGACACACACAGACTGTAAATAAAGGGATGCAAAAAGGTGTTTCATGCAAATGGAAACCAATAGAAAGCTATGCATATCAAAGAGATTTTTAAAAAGACTAATAGACAAGAATGGGCATTACATAATGATAAAGGAGTCAATCCCTCAAGAGCTTAAAGCATTCGTAAATATGGACCCAACATAGGAGTACCTAAATACTTAAGACAGATGTTAACAGAGGTGAAGGGAGACGTTGACAGCAAATGCAGTACTACCGGGGGCCTTTCATACCCCACTTTTATCAATGAATAGATCATCCAGATAGAAAAATCAGTAAGAAAACATCAGCCTTAAATTATACATCGGACCACATGGACTTAATAGATATATACAGAACATTCCATCTAAAAACAGCAGATTACACATTCTTCTCAAATGGACATGGGCCATTCTCCAGGATAGGTAATACACTGGTCCACAAAACAAGTCTCAGTAAATTGAAGAAGACTGAAATCATATCGAGCATCTTTTCCAACCACATTGGTATGAAACTGGAAATCAATTACAAGAAGAAAACTGAATAAAAACCTAGATGACATGGATGTATTTCTGGAAATACACAATTTTCTAAGACTAAAACGCTCACTGTGAATACCATTAATCAAAACAAAAGTCCAGGACCAGGGGCACCTGAGTGGCTCAGATGGTTAAGCATCTGCCTTCAGCTCAGGTCATGATCCCAGGGTCCTGGGATCGAGTCCCACATCAGGCTCCCTGATCCTTGGGAGCCTGCTTCTCCCTCTGCCCCTCTCTCTCTCTCTCTCTGTCTCTCATGAATAAATAAATAAAATCTTAAAAAAAAAAAAAGTCCAGGACCAGATAGCTTTACTGGTGAATTCTACCAAACTTTCAATGAAGATTTAATACCAGTCCTTCTCAAACTTTTCCAAAAAATTGAGGATGAAGGAATGCTCCCAAACTTATTTTATGGGGCCAACAAGGATACTGCATAAAAAGAAAATTACAGGGTGCCTGGGTGGCTCAGTCGTTAAGCGTCTGCCTTCGGCTCAGGTCATGATCTCAGGGTCCTGGGATCAAGCCCCACATCGGACTCCCTGCTCGGTGGGAAGCCTGCTTCTCCCTCTCCGCCTCCCCCTGCTTGTGTTCCCTCTCTCGCTGTGTCTCTATCAAATAAATAAATAAAATCTTTAAAAAAAAGAGAAAATTACAGGCCACTACCCCTTGTGAACATAGATGCAGATATCCTCAACAAAATATAGCAAACTGCATTTAACAATATGTTAAAAGGGACATACAGTGGTGGCTGGGTGGCTCAGTTGGTTAAGTGTCTGCCTTCAGCTCAGGTCATGATCCCAGGGTCCTGGGATTGAGCCCCGCATTGGGCTCCTTGCTCAGCAGGGAGCCCGCTTCTCCCTGTCCCACTCCCCCTACTTATGTGTGCGTGCTTGTTCTCTCTCTGTCAAAAAAAAAAGAACATACACTGATCAAGTTGGAATTATTCCAGGGATGCAAGGATGGCTCATCTGCAGATCAGTCAATGTGATACACCACATTAATAAAATGGATAAAATCATGATCCTTTCTGTAGCTGCAGAAAAGGATTTGATAAAATTCAATATCCATTTATTTATTTAATAACATTGGAGGGCACAAAAATTAATATATAAAAAATCAGTGGCAGAGCGCCTGCCTAGCTCAGTCCTAGAGCATGTGACTCTTGACCTCAGAGTTGTGAGTTCAAACCCAACCTTGGGCATATTGCTTACTTAAAAAAAAAAATTAGTTGCATTTTTATACATCTAGCAATGAGCTATCATAGAAATTAAGGAAATAATCTCCTTTACAATGCCATCAAAAAGAATAAAATATGGGGCACCTGGGTGGTTCAGTTGGTTAAGTCTCTCCCTTCGGCTCAGGTCAGGATCTCAGGGTTTTGGGATTGAGCCCTGCGTCTGGCTGCTCCTCCCTCTTCCCCTCCCCCTGCTTGTTCTGTAGCTCTCATAAGTAAAATCCTTAAAAAAAATAAAAAAATAAAAAAATAAATTTAACCAAGGAGGTAAAACGTCTATACATTGAAAACTATGAGAATGATAAGATTAAAGACACAAATAAATGGAAAGATATTCCTTACTGGGTGCCTGGGTGGCTCAGTCGGTTAAGCGGCTGCCTTCGGCTCAGGTCATGATCCCAGGGTCCTGGGACCAAGCCCCCGCATCGGGCTCCCTGCTCAGCGGGAAGCCTGCTTCTCCCTCTCCCACTCCCCCTGCTTGTATTCCCTCTCTCACTGTGTCTCTCTGTCAAGTACATAAATCTTTTAAAAAAAGATACTCTTTGCTAATGAATTGAAAAATATTCAATGGAAAGAAGTGTAGCATCACTATCAGCAGGGAAATGCAAACCTAAACAACAATGAGCAATCACCTCACACCAGTCAAAATGTCTATTAAAAGGAGAAGAGGGGCGCCTGGGTGGCTTAGTCATTAAGTGTCTGCCTTTGGCGCAGGTCATGATCTCAGGGTCCTGGGTGAGGCCTGCATCAGGCTCCCCGCTCAACAGAAAGCCTGCTTCTCCCTGGCCCACTCCCCCTGCTTGTGTTCCCTCTCTTGCTGTCTCTCTCTCTGTCAAATAAATAAAATCTTAAAAAAAAAAAAAAAGAAGAAGCATTTTGGGAGCATGTCGAGAAAAAGGGAACTCTTGTGCACTATTGGTGGGAATGTAAATTAGCACAGCCACTATGGAAAACTGGATGGAGGTTCCTTGAATTACCATATGATCCAGCAATTCTGTTTCTGGGTATTTATCCAAAGAAAACAAAAATGCTAAATCTAAAAGATATGTGCCCCTGTGTTCCCTGCACCATTATTTGCAATAGCCGAGATGGAAATACCCTAGGTGTTTGTTGATAGAGGAATGGAAAATGAAGTTGTATTTGTGTGCCCAGTGGAATACTATTCAGTCATAAAAAATAGTGAAGTCTTGCCATTTGTGACCACATGGATGGACCTTGAGGGTACTGTGCACATGAAATAAGTCAGACAGAGAAAGTAAATACCGTATGATTTTACTTGTATATAGAATCTAATAAACAAAACAAATAAAACTCATCGATATGGAGAATAGATTTGTGGTTGCCAGGGTTGGTGTGGGAGGATGAGTGAAATGAGTGAAGGAGATCAAGAGAGACAACTACCAGTTATAAAATAAGTCATGGGTGTATAGAGTATGTGGTGGCTATAGTCAATAATAATTATATCGCAAAATTGAGAGTTGCTTAAAAAGTAAATCTTAAGGGGCGCCTGGGTGGCTCAGTCGTTAAGCGTCTGCCTTCGGCTCAGGTTATGATTCCAGGTCCTGGGATCGAGCCCCACATCGGGCTCCCTGCTCAGCGGGAAGCCTGTTTCTCCCTCTCCCACTCCCCCTGCTTGTATTCCCTCTCTCGCTGTGTCTCTCTCTCTCAAATAAATAAATAAAATCTGTAAAAAAAAAAAAATATATATATATATATATAAAAGTAAATCTTAAAAGTTCTCATTACCGGAAAACAGTTTTTGTAACTTTATATTTCTATTTTTATTTATTTATTGTCGGAGAGAGAGAGCACAAGCAGGGGCAGTGGCAGGCAGAGGGAGAGGGAGAAGCAGGCTCCCTGCAGAGCAGGGAGCCTGATGTGGGGCTCGATCCCAGGACCCTGGGATCATGACCTGAGCCGAAGGCAGTTGCTTAACCAACTGAGCCACCCAGGCGCCCTATATTTCTATTTTTAAAAAGATCTGGAACACCCAGTCAAAAAAACAGGAATAAACCCATAAATTCATAAGATGATTACACAGGAATGAGTGTTTTTGAAGAAAATCTGGCAGGGTGAAGTCGGAGACCGACAGAGGTGGAGGTAGCAGTGTTAGATGGGAAATGGACAAGAAACAGGTCTTGGAGGAGTTGTTTACCTGAGTGTCCACTGCAGCAGGCCAGCCTGTGAAGGGTACTTCAGGCAGAGGGATAAGCCTCATGCGCTTAAGCAGTAGAGTCCATTGTGCAGAGCAGCCCTGTCCAGGAGAGCTTCCGGTAGTGATAGAAGTGGTCTTTGTCCTCGCCGTATGCTCTAGTAGCCAATAGCCACGTGTGACTGTGGCTGTGGTGACTAAGGAGCTGAATTTTTAATTCATTTCAATTTAAACAGCCACATGTACCCACTGGCTACCATAGAGGGACAGCAGTAGTCTAACGTGAGGTCTCTTCCAATGAAGGATGGTGATGGGGAGCAAGGGACAAATCCTGTCACATTTTATACATCATACCAAGGATTTGGGCTTTTATTCAGAGTATAGATGGAAGCCATTGGAGAGGTGCAAGCAAGGTCATGGTGTGAATAGATTTATGCTTTAAAGAGGTGACCCTGGCCATTGTGTTTGAAATTGGCAGCGACAGAACGGGAATAAGGAAGGCCCGTATAGAGTCTCTTGCCCTGATCTCTAAGAGTGGATGGAGACAGATTTGGGTATATTTTGGGAGCAGGGGTGTGCTGTGGATTGGATTTGGAGCATTTCTATCATATTAGGAATGGCTCTTAGGTAGATCCTGACCGAGATCTCTGGGCATGTCATTAATTTGATCCCAGGATTTTTGGAATTAGAGACTAAACTACATTTTATTTCACGACTGTTACCAAACACTTGGTTTTAGGAAGATAATTTACAGACTATGCTCTTAAGGTTTTGGGTTCTGCTTCACAAGCTGAACTAAGGCCTTTATTTCCTCATTTGCTGAGAAAGTGCAGTTAACCAGTATCAATTTCTGTGTTTCCTCTAAAAGTTTGTCTTTTGTGCCTGTTAGTCCGTGTATACTTTGGTATCTAAAATAGTATCCATGGGGCGCCTGGGTGGCTCAGTTGGTTGAGCGACTGCCTTCGGCTCAGGTCATGATCCTGGAGTCCCGGGATCGAGTCCCGCATCGGGCTCCCTGCTCGGCGGGGAGTCTGCTTCTCCCTCTGACCCTCCCCTCTCTCATGTGCTCTCTCTCTCATTCTCTCTCTCTCAAATAAATAAATAAAATCTTTAAAAAATAAATAAATAAAAATAAAAATAAAATAGTATCCAGCTTATCTAAGGTTTTAGTATTTATTTTGAGTTTATAACAGTATTTCATAATGTAAAAGAGCATTTCCTCCATCCTTCCTTGTCTCGGTCTTAAGGAAGTATTGTGGCTCCTGTTGTCTGCATGGTTTAATAGTCCCCATGCTAGCTAAAATTTAGAGCATCTTTGAACTTCTGCAAAATAACATCATTGTAAAAGCCCAGTAATAATAATTCTTCTGCAGATAATGCTTATGTTTATGGTGACCACATTACACGTGAGTAAATCCTAGGATAAAAACTGATATGTTAAAAGAGTACAGGAGCCAGCCCTTGAGTATCGATCCTCTGCCGGGTCTCTTATCCCCCCAGTGATAAAGCCCCCACACTCTCCATAGCCTGCCCTGCGCAGGTCTAACCATCTTCTCGTCTGTGTTTGCATTCAGGTGATGAAGGATTCAGCTCCGGAGCTGAATGTGAGTAGTTCTGAAACAGAGGAGGATAAGGAAGAAACTAAACCAGATGGAGAAAAAGATCCAGATTTTAATCAAGTATGTGTCGAAGCTGCTTTTTATTGTCCTACCTTCCGTCGTTCTGAAAGCAGCCACTCCAGGTCCCTGGAAATTGCTCCATCCCTTCCATGGGACATTGGTTCTCAGCTCCCTTCTTTGTTTGCCCTCTCTGCTTAGTTTTCATGGCTTGCAGTGGCAACACTGATTTCTCTCAAAAAGCCGTGAACTGCATTATTCCAGAATTAATATATTTGTTGCTACCGAGTAAGAAAGGTTAAAATAGAATACAAAGATTAAATCTTTTGCTGGAAAAAAAGACTAAAATGAGATCCATATCTTGGTTTGTTGTTTATTCATAGATTATTTAAGTATGAAAACATTAACTCAGTTTCCTTCATTACAAACAAAATATACTGTGGTCTTACTAATGGAGTTTATAGAAGAGATTTCTGCATCTCTTAGTGTTAATCAAATGACCAGTTCAGCATTCGTCTTTTGTATTTCATTATGATAAATTTAATCTTTTTCTCCTAAAATTATCTGTTTTCTGTGTATTTTGTTATGGTTTTCTATCCCACTTATTTGGTTGCTTGATTTTATTGTGCATATACATAGTGTTATTGGAGAAAAGTAATAAGAACAGGAAATAAAGTGGGAATATGGTTGATACAAGGTGTCGGTAAGTTTCAGCTTCTCAAAAACTCAGACCACTGTGTTTCAGGGTATTTTATGGATACCTTAAATTCATGGAATTTCTACTCTAATTAGAGTTTAGGTTTAACAGATGAGACATGTATTTTCTTTCTTTACTGCTAAAATACAGTATTCAAATTATGGTTAACCTTCTCCCTGAAGGAATAAAAGTGTTCAAATGGCCATGTGCTGTATCTGAATCTGTTACAGAGCAGAGCTATCTGGGTTTGTTGGGCTCTCTGTACACATTGATACTATTACTTCATTTTCAACATTAAGAAAGTCTGAAAAGCCCTCTTGACTACAATCTTGGTCTCCTGGAGGTAAATGTTACTTGTAGTTTTCCAGCTGGTACAGAGAGATAGCCCCATTTGTTTTCCATGGCTTGTTGGATCTCCTAAAACTCTCACTGTGAATACCTATGAAAAAGGATAAAATTGCACACTTTGTGCACCACCCTGCTGACCATGATCCGCCACTCATTCAAATTTATGCTTCAGTCAGTCAGCACTGGAGGGCCGCTTTGGTTCAGAAATAGCCAAACTTATACATTTTACAGGAATGCAGACGGAATTTTGACAGGACGTTATAAATACTGTGCTTATTCAGACCTTTGTAGATATAGGTCTTAATGTTTCTTGGGATGGTTTTTGAGATGATCCCTTGATTGGAGTTTGCAAACATATCTTTGTGGTCAGTTTCTAACCGTATTTGTCATCAACTCTTCTCATGTCCCCATCGCCTCAGACCATCCATCTTGCAAGGCAGAGATCAACAAACTCGTTTGTTTGCTCATTTTGGTTGCTACATTAAAATCCCATGGGTTTTGGGCAGTGAACATATCCACCAGACTTAGGACACTATTCTCTTGCATTGCTTGGCTGGCAATACGATACTGTTTTAATGATTATGTCTTGGAAGTATGGTTTAATAATCAGTTGGAAATCTCATCTTTTTTTCAAGTCAGTTGTCACTGACTTCATTTTTTGTTCTTCTAGTAAACTTCGTAAATTACTTTGTAAAGCTTGATATGTATCTTCATATTGTCTGTCCTTAGCTTCTGTTTCAAGCTTTGCTTTTCAGCCTGAGTTATTTAGAAAACTTTTTATATTTTCAAGTGATGTAGATTTTTGGGAAGCCAGTTTTTTTTGAATGTCTAGTTTTATTCATTGTGGTTATAACCACAGCAATTTTTAAAGAGTTGATGTAGAATTACTGTTCTCAGTTGTGGAGGACAACAGATTTCATATTTACAAATATGATAGAGAATGATGGGAAACATTGCCTTTTATGCTGTAATTTCTTTTATATATACATTATAATTTTCTTCTGTCTTCCCTCTCCTTGTTTGGATATTGTAATACTCTAGTGTTTTAAATATTTTATCCCTCAAAAAAATCTCGTGTGATCTTTCTTTAGAAGAGGAGATGGTCCCGGAAGAATGTCATGCCTTTCAGAAGTTCAGCATCCTGACATTTTCTTTGTAACGTGTTACGGTATCTCAGTACATGGAGAGCATCTGCAATTGCTGATTTAAATCCCCATAATAGGAAATGATGCATCTCCGCTTGTCCTTAATGGGGAGGAACAAATCCCCCTTTTTCCTCTAAGCTAGATCAACCCGGTCTCTTTGACTTTGACCTTTTCTACAATTCAGGTTAATGATGCACCCAGTGTTGGATATCACTTAGGTAATGGAAAGCTGTCTAAAAGCAGTGGGCTGTTTTTTGTCAGATAAGTTGGATTTAAATTCTGTGGGTTTGTTTGGTTTTTTTTTTTTTAATTCTGGGAGAAGCTTTTAGACCCATTTAAAATCAGAGCCATTAAAAATATATATATCTTGCTCAGTGTGTAGGGATTTGTTATTTGGTTGTGTTTTGTATGTCTAAAGTAAAATTTTATTTCGTTGTAGATATTTTTATTCTTCCTAGTTGTGGGACTTAGGTGCAGCTTGACCTTTCCTTTGAACATTTGAGATTGGGGAAAATGATTAACTTTTTATTTATTTATTTTTAACTCCCCTTCCCACGTAACTTACTCTTCACGAATCTTAGAACCCCCTGTGTATCTCTGTAGACTCGGGGCTAGAGCTGAACCTCACTTTGCGTGGCGCCTAGCCAGCGGGTGTCCCCCTGAACCAGTGCTCTTCTGGGCTTGCGTCCTGATCCTCCTCTGCTTCGTAAATCTCTGGAGCTCTGTTAGTAATGAGTATGTGGCATCTGTGTCCATAATGACCCCTAAATCGCTCTGCTCATGCACAGCTAACACTCAGTGACAACTGACGAAACCAGAGCCAGGGCCTGGGGGTTACCTCATCCAGATTTAATTAAAGCAGGGGAAAAAAATGTTTAAGGAATCTTGTTTCTCTCATTCCTTGGCCTGGTTCACAGAAGACTCTTGACGGTTAACCTCCTTACGAGGCTTTTATGGGAGTGTTGTAGAAAGACATTTGGTCCTTACCTGTCATTTTTTTCTGAAGACTGCTGCATTATGAATTCTGTACCCATATGTATGCCTGTACATTTTGCCAAATTCTCTTTAGGTAGATGGTGTCCATCATGACTTCTCATCTCTAAATACTTAAACCAACATAAATAGGACAGTGTCCTATTACCCAGACTCAAATTTTTCGAGGTACCCCAAATACGTCCAAAATGATGTTTTCCCCTCAAACTAGCATGCCATCAGGGTATACATTTACTGTATCTAGAGCATTGGTCCCACCTCCTCACCCCCTTTCTTTTTGTCTTTGACATTGACTAGACACCAGTTGGATTTCTTACAGATTGTCCCATATCCTGGATTCAGCTGATTGCCTCCTTATATTACTGATGTTCCTTCGTTACTCTGTTCTCTATGTTTTCTGTCCACTGGAAATCGGATCTAAGTGTTTGATTAGATTCAGGTGTAACAGTATTGCAAGAATATTTCACAGTCGAAGCTATTTCGTGATCCTGTCAAGAAGCACAATGTGTCATCCTGTTTTTAGTTAAACCAAGTTTGATGTCTTTATTAATACTGTCTTTTGTTTTAAAGTTCTCAGCTGCTTCTACTTAGCTTACATGCCATTCTCAAGGGAAGAAAATGTTTAATACAAACGTTAGGATTCAGGTTGTTTATGAATTAAATTTAGCAATCTTAAAGTTCTTTAGTTTATCATATGTGTGTTTTTCTGATTTAAGGTCAAACATAACATTTTGCTCTTAAATGTCCTTTTTATAAGATGTTTTTCTTTTTAAATCCTGGAGCTTGCATGCAGTGAGAGAGGTATAGCTCACTTATCCTCCCCCCTCCCCACCCCCACCCCTACCCCTGCCGGTTTTCTGTAAGCCTGCTTTGTAAGAACCTCCGGGGAGTTTCTACTCATTGTTGACACTGAATTTCAAATGGTTAAGGAACCAATAAATAAACCAGTTTTGCCTACCTGATGTACTTAAGAGCATGGGTCACAGAATGGATAATTTCAGTGCTTTGTTTGTTTTGGATCTTTATTGTAGAGCAACGGAGGAACAAAGCGGCAAAAGATAACCCATCAAAATTATATAGCCTATCAAAAGCAAGTCATTCGGCGCAGTATGCGACATAGAAAAGTTCGTGGTGAGAAAGCACTTCTTGTTTCTGCTAATCAAACATTAAAAGAATTGAAAATTCAGGTGAGGCAAATACAACTTTTGTTTAAGTATGCTCTGAACCTCGACTTCCATGAATTCCTGCTTTCCCTTATGTTTATATACGTCTGTTTTCTTTCATCGTCGGCCATTTTAACCTCTGTATGCTCATAGTATCAGTCCATTGAGAGGGGATTTTTTTGATTTCACAGTAATGCCTAAATTGAAATAACGCTTTCTTTTAGAAAGACTTAAAGCTTTCAAAATAGCCGGGAATCAGGGTCACCTGGCTGGCAGTAGTTGGTAGAGCATGTGACTCCTCAGGGTCATGAGTTCAAGCCCTTTGCAGAGCATAGAGACCATGTAATTGAAAAATAAATTAAAAAGTTTTTTAAACCAGACGGAATAACCAAGAATATTTCTATGAAGGTGAGAGTGGTTCGGATTGTGAAAACTTGAGCAGGTTCTGAGTAGCTTTCCATAATGAGAAACAGAGCCATTTAACTTGTTGCATGCCAGGGTTGTTCCAGAATCATCGTTCCGTCGCTTTATCATGCCCTGTGTTTTCCTTTGACCCCTTGATAGGTATTCGAGCCTATTACCAAGATGTGCTGTGAAACGTAAAGGGAATTAAAAGGCAGCTACTTGACTGTTGATTCACTCCAATGAGTCAGGAATTCTATCACAATATTTTTGGTGTTAGATAAGTCTCCTTGTTAAAATTTTAAAGTTACCTTTACCACCTCTCTTTATGGAGTGGTGTTTTCCAAATTGGTTTTTAAAGATTCATTTTAGATCTTTTCCTCCCCATCCCTTCCCCTGCCGTCCCCCAAACAAGCATTTGGTTTGCACATCGGTTCAGTGAATGCAAGTAGGCATTATGAAAATACTTCATGATTTTGTTATTTCTTGGTATCAGTACAAAAGTAGTATAAATGAGTGTGGCAATGGTGTGTCCCAAAACCTAGGCAAGAGGGGCTGATAAGTTCAAGATGTCCATGAAGAAAATCTGGCCCCTAATCTGTTTCAGGCACTGATATATATCCAAAAAGTTGACCAAGCTTCCCTCTTTGCTACTTTCATGTGGCATAGTTTACTGGTTCTGCATTTTTTCTTGCTGCTGATATTTATCATTGTAATTGAGGCAAAAATACAGGCTTCCTTTGAGGGTGTTATATGTTCCAGATTCCAGATTGTCCTGGGAACAGTATTTCCCTTGGTTGAACCCGTGGCTCTGAAAATAAAGTGTCGGCATAATATCTTCACTCTGTTATTGTACCTTTTACATCTAAGAAAGCTTGTTTCTGTCACCGGCTTTTTGCCTGTCAGTGGTAAACCTCGAACATTCAAAACCTTTAAATTACAAAAAGAGCCCCTGTGGATAAAGACACTCAAAAAGCCTGTGCTGCTTTCTGCTTTTATTATGGACTACCATTTTTGAAGAACAAATCAAAAGTCAGCAGAAATATCCTCTGTATAGAAGCATGTTACCTGCACCAAGCTGCTGTTTGAAGTGAGCCACAGTTCAAATGAGACCCCCGATGTTCTCTTCCTGGATGGGTCCTTTGCAGTGTCCTTCCTCCTGCCTCCCCACCTGGGCTTTGAAGGCACTGTGATCCGGAGTCCAAACAAAGGGCAGTGAAATGTAATTTTCCCTCGCTGCCCAGTGGTGGCGGCTTTGAATCCTTCCACTAGACGTGACCTTTTGCCTGGCAGCCTGGCCAGCATTGGGGTTTGTAGTAGGTAGGAGTGTGACCCTCGGTTAGTGGTGGTCGTGAGTTTTTGTTGTTTTTTTTTAAAGTATGTAATGCCTTTTTTTTTTTATGTTTGATGGAGGCTTTCCTCTGAGGGATATTACATTTCCAAGTTAATAGTAGGACAACCTTTGTAAAATTGTAAATGTTTTATTCTGGACAAGCCCATTTACAGTTGCTTAAAACCTTAAGAAGCTTGCTTTCCCTGATTATTAATTCATCCACCTCTGATACCGTAAAGTAAATGGAAGTACAATTGATCCGTCTCCTTTCACAGAAGATGTTTGGTGTTTTAATTGTATTATTTCATTTTCCCAAAGATAGGTTTTGAGCGGGTGATGTTGCCTGCCGTAGAGAGGAGGAAATGTTGGCCCAGAGGTTAAATGGCTGGCAGCTGAAGCCACTGCCCCTAGGTTTCCTTATTTTAGCCCCCGCCCCTCCCCCCCCACCCGCCCTTTAGCAAGGAGTCCAGAGCCACTCCCCGCTAGGGAACAGGGCTCTCATTGTTCCTCGTGTGCTCTGTAGATCAGGGATGCTCCACCTGCTTGATAAACAGGCCCATATAAGAGTGATTATACTCAGGCGTTTTTATGGTTTGTGAATTACTGTACCGAAGGCCTCCATGCCTTTTATTGTCCCATTCCCTCATTCTGAAAGAGCGTTTTCTCCTCACTAGTGAGTACTTGTTTATCTTCCATGGCATCCCTTCTACAGACCTGTCTATGCCTCCAGCTGTCCAACCGACTCTTTCCTCTGTCCTCCCCAGATCTGACATGTGCCTTCTGCCACCATCTAGGCTACATTGTTCTGCCCTCGCTCTCTGAACCCCTCCAGGGTGGGATTACTCACTTTTATATTTCCAGCATGGAGCTAAGCATTCAACTCATGGTGGCTTCTTAATAAAAGCGTCATTAGTTGTTGAATGAAGTTAATTAAATGTCCTTGTCTGTGTCCTCAAAACATAAAGTACTGAGCATCAGCCCCTCAGTGAGTGTGCTCGTGGCCGGAGGTATTTGCTTTGTCCACCCTCACGGGGTTTTGGGATGTGAGCAGGTGTTCCTGCAGTCCAGCAGCTGTGACATTGCCCACATTAAGTTGGCCCTAGACACCTCCACTGAAACTCTTCCTTTCTCCTGGGTCCCCTTTGTTAACCCAGGGCTGGTTACTTCTGCCTGTGTGCTGGGCTGGCTTTGGTAGAAGTGTCTTGGTAGTACTTCCTACTCACCAGAAATGCGTGTATCGATGCACAGGCAGATCATTGATGATAGCAGTGCACGTGAACCACAGATCCATCTCTGGCTTTTGTGTTGTGTGTGTGTGTTTTGTTTTGTTTTATTTTTTTAAGATTTTATTTACTGACAGAGCGCACGAGCGCACACACAAGCAGGGGGAGCAGCAGGCAGGGGAGAAGCAGGCTCCCCGCTGAGCAAGGAGCCTGATGCAGGTCTTGATCCCAGGACCCTGGGATCATGACCTTGAGCCGAAGGCAGATGCTTAACTGCCTGAGCCACCCAGGCATATCCCGATCCATCTCCCTTTGTTTTCCAGGAGCTGTTATCCTTTTGTTAAGTCCAGTTAAGATTCTGACCTAACAGAGAGGAGGCCAGTGTTGTTACCCTTGTTCTTATTTTTCTGTATGCCATTATTAAAATCACATTTCTGGTCATGATCTTCTTGGCTTGGAAAGCTCTTGGGCTCTATTATACACACAGTTGGCTCAGGTCTGCTTCATCTTTCCAGAATCAGAGAGTAGAGGAGTAGAGTGTGTGTAAAGGTAGAATAGTTTTCCCACATCATGGATATTGGTGCAATAAAACATATATGTCATAAAATGAAGCATTGAATAAGTTATGAAGCATTATAAAATGAGTACTCTTTTTAAAGATTTATTTTAGAGGGGGAATGGGCAGAGCAAGAGAGGTTTTTTTTTTTAGATTTATTTATTTATTTGACAGAGACACAGCGAGAGAGAGGGAACACAAGCAGGGGGAATGGGAGAGGGAGGAGCAGGCTTCCCGCGGAGCAGGGAACCGGATGTGGGACTCGATCCCAGGACCCTGGAATCATGACCCGAGCCGAAGGCAGACGCTTAAAACTGAGCCACCCAGGCGCCCCACAGCGAGAGTCTTAAGTCGACTCCACACTTAGCGCAGAGCCCGATGCAGGGCTCGATCTCACAACCCTGAGATCTCAAATGTGTACCGAAACCAAGAGTCACTCAACAGACTATGCCACCCAGGTGCCCCTAAAATGAATATTCTTGAACTCACCCTCCCAAGTTACAAATTAGAACTTAACCATTGAAGGTGCCTGTGTGCTCCTGTCCAAGGCCAACTCGTCCTTGCCTGCCCACTGGTAATTACTATCCAGAAATGATAAAAATAAGACATTTTTGTGATGTTGAAAAAATGTGTATTATGCATAACAGTGTTTCTGAATGTATTTACTTTTTTTTTCTGAATGTATTTCATTTTTAACAATTGGCTTGAATTAGGATGGGGTATATGGTCCCTTAAGAAATTCCTATTTTGGTTCCAAAACAGAGACAAGACTATTTAAGAATATACAGCAATCTCAAGGGCTGAATTATACAGTCTAGGCTTGCTAAAGGAATTAAAACCGAAAGAAGAATCCAAATGGCCTGCTGGTTAATTTAAAGATGGTCTTATGAAAGAATTTGGACTTGACTTGACAAAAGAATGTGGTACCTGGGGGCATGGTGAGAGTGACCGTGATTTCCTTGCCCAGGACTTAAAACCAGAGGAGCTGTCAACATGGTCCACCCTCTGCTCCTTCAGTTTGCCCACACCCCCCACTCTGGGGGAGGCGGCAAGGTGCTCAACAAAAGGATCTGTGGGGGGCGCCTGGGTGGCTCAGGTGGTTGGGCGTCTGCCTTCGGCTCAGGTCATGATCCCAGGGTCCTGGGATTGAGCCCCGCATCGGGCTCCCTGCTCAGTGGGGAGCCTGCTTCTCCCCCTGCTCATGTCCTCTCTCTCTCTCTCTCTCTCTCTCTCTCTCTCTCTCTCTGTGTATCTCTGTGTCTCGAATGAATAAATAAAAAAACCTTAAAAAACAAAAGGATCTGTGGGTATACGTGTTCTCTAGCAGATCTCCTAAGGATGTTCCCAGATATGCTGGGATTATAGTCTCAGTAGGCGTGTAGCCAGTGGGCTGACTGTAAAGAGTAGTATTTTTCGTAGTCTGAAGACTTATTTGTTTTTGTTTTTTTTTTTAAGGAATCCATGTGTTCATTTATTCAAATAGGGTGTAAGTCTCAGTATTTTGCCTTATACAGACTTTCTTTTGTGTTGGCACAGATCATGCATGCGTTTTCAGTTGCTCCTTTTGACCAGAATCTGTCCATCGATGGAAAGATTTTGAGTGATGACTGTGCCACCCTCGGCACCCTTGGCGTCATTCCCGAATCTGTCATTTTGTTAAAGGTAGGTAACGGCTCCTTACCTGAGGAGATTCTGGGAGGTTTTGGTGACCTGCACCCATGTGTAACCTACCAGTGACTGGTTAAGATCGCCTCTGGGCCTCAGCAGGGCGTGCTAACAAGCGAGTGCCGTGGGTTTTTGCTGGCTTCGGGATTCTCCGGCTCTGGCTGAGCCACAAGAGACTGAGAGGAGGTCCAGACGTCGTTGGTTCTTGTGGGGTTCTCATAATTTTTGTTGAAAATAATAGATATAGATTCAGCCTCTGCCCAAACTTCTGGATCAGCAGAATTACTTAACCGTACTTCTGTTAAAGCATCCTCTCTTTTCCTTCATCTTAGAAGTACCAGCCAGTCAAGCTAGGAAACAAATATAAGACACAAGGTTTGGCCACAACAGTCAAAATACTTTTGGTTGTCTTAATGGGATTCTTGTCCAGGCCATGGAGATTGATTTTGGGTAGAGTGGATTTAGGAGAGGTAGAAAGTATTTTAGAAAGGAGGGGTATCTGAGAGGTTGTCAAAGAAAAAAAGCCATTGAACCAGCCTTGCTTAGCCCAGTCCTTGCCGTACTCCCTCCCTATGGGCTGGATTTCATTGCTTCCCTTTGCCTCTGGTTTCTCGGCTAGAAGTATCCCCACTGTGCCAAACACCCCTGCGTCATGCGGTAGAAACTTTGTCAGGTTTTTGAACTGTGAAATATATGCTTTTCATACCCTGGAGCCTTAGTTCTGGGGAGATCCAGTTAGGCCCTGAAACGAGGAAGCACATCCATACCCACTCCTCCACATATCCGCGAACCCTCCTCCTACCACCCGCCCCCTCCTCCTGTTCCCCTTTTGCTTGTCTTGCAACTGTGGGTTCTGTGGAATTATTTTGAAAACCTAAAGTTGCCAAGTCCTTAAGGACCCTACTAGGTCCAAAATTCTCACAACAGCCCATTTTAATCAAAGGGCTTGCACTTTAGGCGGGTAGCTAGAGCCCACGCTGGTCATTGGCCTCTGCCCGTGCTGCCCACCCTGCCACAAGCTTGCACTCTGTGCTGGCTTCCATCCTGCAAAAGCAATGGGTGTTTTGTTCCTGGTGGTGAGGAGGGACACAGATGTCTTTTTAAGCTAACCTATTTTTAGGGAACCAGTCTGACTTGGTTTCCACCTAACTCACTCTGTCACCATCACCGCTGGCTTCCTAGCTCGTATCATTTCAATCTGCGTTTAGTAATCTCAGGGGATCTAAACATTTCCATTTCGAAAAGTGTTTTTAGGAGCAGGAAAACAGTGCCACAGATAATGTACAGTTTTGAAGGTGATGGGTCTAGACCTACGTTGTGGTTGGCAGCGGCGTCCTCTGTGAGTCTTGGACATCGCTGGCTGTGCCCGAAGCCCGTTGTCTACTAGTGCTTGCATCTGTGTCCGTAGCCAGACACTGGTCGCCTCCTGGGCCCGACCCTTGTGGTGAGGTTCTGGCCTGCTCCTGCTCCAGGCTCCCGCTCCCCGAGGTTTTGAATTGTCTTTCTTTGTCTTCCTAGGCTGATGAGCCAATTGCAGATTATGCCGCAATGGATGACGTCATGCAAGGTAAAGACAAACTTGTTGGAGGAATTTCTTGCTTAACTCGTTAGAATGAGGGGGCATTATACCTAATGCAGCTTTTACTTTTAACTTTGAAAAAAGTTCTACGTGTTGATAGGGTGGGGTCTTACAGCATTTATCTTAGAAGCTCAGAGAAAGAGAAAGGTGCGTACAAAAATTGGGGAAAGCTGAGAAGAGTAGTAATTTTTTTTTTTTTAAGATTTTATTTATTTATTTGAGAGAGAGAGCACATGAGACAGGGGAGGGTCAGAGGGAGAAGCAGACTCCCCGCCGAGCAGGGAGCCTGACGCAGGACTCGATCCAGGGACTCCAGGATCATGACCTGAGCCGAAGGCAGTCGCTTAACCAACTGAGCCACCCAGGTGCCCCGAGAGTAGTAATTATTTAGCTGACCTGAGGAAACCGGCTCACAGCTAAGTCTGCAGATGGAAGAGGTCTGCAAGAAGCAAAGGTCATTCAGATTGCGGAGCCTGCGACCAGAGGAAGGGCGACCGCTCACAGCCCCTCCTTTGACAACCCGTCACTGCTCCTTCCCCCACCTGTGCCTCGTGCCCACCGAGGGTGTGCGTCTCCGCCCTTCAAACTACTTAAACCACAGAGGCGAGAATGAGGCTGTTCGTAGCACAGAGGGAGAGTACCCCTAGCTTCTTGTTCAGAAGCTGGCAGCCACCTCTACCTCCCACGCAGGAGGGAGGAGATCCCACTCGGGGGATAGTGGCCAATTCAAGGAAGTCACCGCCACATATCTGTTTTTATAAAGTGGTTCATCTTCCAGGTACCCTTCAGGGAAGCCCCCCCCAGCGCCCCCTGAACAGAGTCCTCACACTTCAGTAGGTAGGAGGGGCAGCTCCAGACCACCATGCAGTGGAGGATTGAAAGCATGGAACCGAAAGTTGTCTAGCAGCAGACTTAAAAAAAAAAAAAAGGAACCCAGAGGAAGCAGTTGATGCAGAAAGCATAAGGAAGCTTAAAAATTAACTATACGTAATACAGAGAGACCACATAGCCAGGGGGCTAGATAGAAGGAACATTCAGAGAACAGAAGGGGATTCACGAAATTAAAAAATGATTGCACCAAGGGCGTGATACCATAAGTGAAAATCTAGGGATGGGAGGATCCTAAAAGCATCCAGAGATGCAAAGGAAAATGAGTCACATTCATAGGATAAAGAGTCAGGAGGAAGACAGGTGCATGGAGCTGTGCCCACAGGCTTCTGAGGAAAATTGAATTCCAATCAGAATCTACATCTAGACAGACTTTATTCTGCCCTCACATGTGATGGCTCTTTGTGAACACATGTGAGGTCTCAAAACACTTCTCTCCCGTGCAGCGTTGGCCAAGATACTGTGGAAGGGTGTGTTCCTCTGAAGCAAGAGTGTAAGTCAAGAAAGACTGGAATGGTGGAACAAAAAAGTAGGGATCCAACATAGGAAAAATGCCCTAGAAGATGGTGAAGGGAAATCCCGGAAGAGAAGCTCTGTGGCAGGTGGCGTGAGCATCCCCAGTCCAGATCACAGCTGGGGGCAGAGGGTGTCCATGGGGCAACATGGAAGTGACGGCTGGCTGTCTCGAGGTTTACACGTTTTTAAAAGAGCTTTTGCTTGAATTGGAGATGGTACAGAGAAAATGGAAGTCATAAATAAGGTAGCAGTTACCAAGACCAAAAAAAAAAAAAAGTCCTACAAAACAGGAAATACAACCAAGGTCCACAAAGGGGTTCGACTGTGAGCCCTGTTCATGGAGTTGCATACCGGAGACCCACTGGCTTGAAAATTATCTCTATCTGGATGATAGATGGGTTAGGGGGCCGGTGGCACATAAGAGCTGGTAGAAGAACTAAATGTGTATCTTTTGTTGAGGAAGTTAGTAGATACCATCTAAAGTTAGGAAGTAACAATGTAGTTGACCCTTGAACAATATGGCTTTGAACTGTGCAGGTCCACTCATACGTGGTTTGTTTTTTGTTTTTTTTCAATAAGTGTCCGTACAGCACCGTTAAATGTATTTTCTCTTAAGATTTTTTTTTTTTTTTTTTTACATTTTTCTCAGGGCACCTGGGTGGCTCCGTCGGTTAAGCGTGTCTTGACTTCGGCTCGGGTCATGATCTCAGGGCTCTGGGATCGAGGCCGAGTCTGCTTTAGGGTTCTCTCTCTCCCTCTGTCCCTCCCCCACTTGCCCTCTCTCCCTTAAATGTTTAAAAAAGAATAATAACATTTTTTTTCATTAGCTTACTGGATTGTAAGAATACGGTCTATAATATATACAACATACAAAATTTGTGTCGCATGACTGTTCTCAGGAAAGCTTCCAGTCAACTTTTAGGGGAATCCAAAGTTAAATGTAGATTTTTGACCATGCAGTGAGCCAGTGCCTCCAGCCCCGAGTTGTTCAAGGGTGAACTGAATAAGCATATTATCTGGAAGTAAAGTGCAGAAGAAAGCGCTGCCCGACTCTGAGGTGGTTCGTTCTAGAGTGTGGGAATGGAGGGAGGCGGGGCAGACCAGCTCCAGAGGGCATCACATGGCTTTCTCCAGGCCTACCTCCCCTGGTGTCCTACAAAAGCTCTCTCCAGTTACAACCATTCCTCTACTGTATTTGACTTTTCAAATAATGGACGTGTGTTGCTTTGATGAAAATAAAACAAAAGAGAAAGACTTCATTCTCACCCAAAACTTCAAAGGTAATCATTATGGGTGAGTAAGGTAATTAGAAGTTATTTTAAACTTTTTGTCTTTAGGCATTGAAGTGGCCTTACTGTTGTCTGTCCCAGCAGTCTTTTCATTTTGGAATTATTTTTTTTCTCTGTCTCTTTCTTTTTTTCTAGTATGTATGCCGGAAGAAGGGTTTAAAGGTAAGTTACATTTGTCATGCTTTGTTCATGAATGTCAGAGTCCTACTGTAATTTTCTCTTAAAGCGAAGGCCATAATTTGATTTTAAAATTTAATTCAATCTGAGTCTCATGACTGAAATTAATTTTAGTTAAATGCATTTTTTATTCAAGCAGCTTCATTATCTTTTTCAGCACTCAGGCCTGAGATAGGGCCTGTGTGTTCACAGTATCTCCTGCCAGATGTCCATTTTGCTTTCCCTTTCTCATTTGGAGGGGCAAGGTTGGGGGATTAGCTACTGGCATTTCGACATGTATATTTGTCTGTTCCCAGTTCCTTCTATCAGTCTCATCTTAGAGGAGAACAGTTTGTTTATCACTGGTAAGAATTAGAGGGAAGGAATTTGCTGCATTATATCCGGTTCAGTGAAAAGGTTTCGTCAGTCTGTTGAGAATCCAGGCATTTCTTGGATTCTTACTTTGGATGGAGACACAGTGGTGTGTTGTCCCCTCATGGCCACTATAGTCGTGTATGCCAATAACATTTGTTAATTTGTCAAATACAGACCTTTGATATTTACAGATTTAACTGTTGCCATCTTGAATCTTTTTGGCCTACTCCAGAGGTCCGTGGCAGCTTGTGATTTTGCCAAGGAATGAGTTTGCATCAGATATCAGGGGTTCTTTGCTAAAGCAAATGAGTGAGCACAGCTCCTGGCCTAAATAAAGTCTTCCTGTCAATGCAGCTTTGTTGTCTACACATTACCACTACAAAGAAACTCCTGATGTGGTTAAAACAAAACAAAACAAAGCAAAAAATTTCTTTATGAGAAACGGCCATCAAATGGAAGCATCAATAAAATCTGATTAACGTGTGTGAAGATACCGCGTAGGAACATGGCTTTCAGCAGAAATGTGATTTAGCTGAAAGCCTGGAGTCTGCTGATATTTTTCCTTGTCCTTCAACGTCAAGGGGCTGCTGTGCTTATTTGTTAAATTGGATATTCCCTGTTGATGATGCGTTCTTGGCAAATGGAATACATGAACTCTTAATTTTCAGTTCACAACTGTACCTCCACGTGTGTTTCTTTTCCCAGGTACTGGTCTTCTTGGACATTAATCTTTTGAACACTTGCTGACTTCTAAAGAAATGACCAGAAGGGAAGAGAGAAGTTTGGCATGTTAGGGCATTACTGAAAAGGTGGATTTAAGAATCAAACCATTCTATGACTCTTCCAAAAGGCAGAGAACTATTCCGAAGTGACTGTCCCAAATGCCTTATGTCAAATAAAGCAGATTGCACTGAAGGACATCAGACTTGAAGGAAATGTTTCAAATTTTATATTTAAGGGAGGGTGGTGGGCGGGAGGGGGCAAGTACAGATCGAACCAGTTTAGTAGCAGTAACAGTAAATCATGTTTACATATGAGATTTATAGTCACGGGAGGGAATAAAGTTCTGTTATATTTCCTTGCTCGAGTTTCATACCAGATGCATTGGTCCATAAAGGATTTGTATCACAGTAGATGGGACAACATTCTGCTCTGAACTAAAAAGTAATTCTTTAGAGACATAACCTGCTTACCAATACCTGTCTTTGATTCATATTTTACTTTCAATAAAGCATGAAAGTGAAGAACTTGCTGTAACTGTGGAACAGTGTCTTCAGATTAACCTCCTCTCCGCGTCGGCTCCAGCACACCCATCCTACATACAGCCCACCGAGCCCTCTCTTATTGTTGGGGCAGGGACGAGGCACCTGCCTGTCCCCTGCAGGGAGCGAGGGATGGTGTCTGGGCTTCAGTGCCTTGGCTTCCTGCATTCAGGAAGGATGGTGAATGTGTAGACCTGTGATAGCACCTTCCTCCAGTTTGGCTCTTTATTCAGAATTGGGAAATCGAGTATACCTTGCACTTCTCAAAAATCTGACCATCTTATAAGAAGAGTATGGTGGACTGAAGTACGTTTGGATAACATAAGTTTTTTTATAAAAATTTATTCTTCCCATTCTCCAAGTCTACCGTTTCTTGGATCTCGCTTCTCTTTTTGAAAGCATTCCTTCGAAATGCCCAGAAAGGAGCTTTTAGATCACTTTGTTTAAACAAGGGGAAAAAAGTGTATGGATGGGGTGTGTTGTTTATCCAACTCAGGATTATTGTTATTAGTAGAACATAACCGAAACAACATTCTTAAGAATATTGGGGGGGTGGGTTTAAATGGGACTTAAGATGAGTGGGTTTCACTGTTTTCTGTCGAGTGTATGTACATGTTTGGGGCAGAGATGCTGACTCAGGCATCTCTCTTGCAAACACTTTTTTTTAATCCTTGGTTTGTGCTACACTCCACCCTCTCCTCTTTTTCCTCGCTAAAAATTTAAACTAAATAATAGATGGGGGAGGCAGGTTTCAATTTAAGGACCGGTAACCTTGGCAGATCCCTTTTGAATAGCTCTTTTTATCTGAATAATTATGGCTGTTTGGTAAAATTACAACTTCTTGCTTGTGTTTCCCCTCTGTGTTTGCAATGTCTCCAGTCTGTGCCCCCTGACGAGGTGGGGCGGGGGGGTCGTTTAATGAGCCTTTGTGGGAGAGTGAGAGCTGCACGCAGGACTCCTGAAAGCCATCCTAGGAACCAGCTGTTCCCGCCTTGAGGTCCGTCAGCATAGGGAGTGGACTGGGAGTTGAGATCGCTGATAGCGAATACTGAATTTTAAGTCCCAGTCTTTTATTTCCCTCCAAAGAAATGAAGCTGGAACATAAAAGTATTAACACACCAAGCAACTTATTCTTTCCCAAGGTAAAGACTTGTGAACAAGTTCACTTAGTGCTCAGCGGAGCGGCTTCCCTTTCCCTACAAAGAAGCTATTCGGCCGAAAATTGTTCTTTCTGGGGACTGACACAGACATGTCTGTAGCCCCCAGAAATCGGATTTCTTTTTTCCAATTTGCTCTTTATAACAGTTTTAAAACGTATTACTTGAGTCTTTTCCCCTTATGCAATGATTCAAAATAACAGCCTTTTGGAAGTCTTCAGGATGACAAGCCAGTCTTTGTAGTGGCTCCTATATTAACTGCCCAGGGGTGGGAGTAGGCTGGGTCCATTAGGAGCCAGTGATGCTGCAGGCAGCGGTCTTCCTCTTGCCCCAGCAACTTCCCTTGTCTGACCAGCGCTACTCAAGAGCTGCAGTGCTGCGAAGCTTTATTAGAAATGCAGGACGGGGGGCGCCTGGGTGGCTCAGTCGTTAAGTGTCTGCCTTCAGCTCGGATCATGGTCCCAAGGTCCTGGGATCGAGCCCCACATTGGGCTCCCTGCTCCACGGGAAGCCTGCTTCTCCCTCTCCCACTCCCCCTACTTGTGTCCCCTCTCGCTGTGTCTCTGTCAAATAAATAAAATCTTTAAAAAAAAAAAAAAAAGACGCAGGACGGGCGCCTGGGCGGCTCAGTCAGTTAAGCGTCTGCCTTCAGCTCGGGTCGTCATTCTGGAGTCTGGGGATCTGAGCCTCATGTTGGGCTCCCTGCTCAGCGGGGAGTCTGCTACCTCTCCCTCTGCCCCTCCCCCTGCTCGCTCGCTCGCTCTCAAATAAATCTTAGGGGCGGGGAAAAAAAAAAGAAATGCAGGAGGTCAGGCGGGGTAGGGTACCTAGCTGGCTGACCTGGAAGATTGTGTGACTCGACCTCACGGTCGTGATTTTGAGGCCCACGTTGGGTGTAGAGATTACTTAAATGCAGGAGCGCAGGCCCCAGACAGACGAGATCTGCATCCACAGGCCACTCCTATGCTCTTAGAGGTTGAGAAGCCTGGACCTGGGGCCTGGGACCTCTTCCACCCCCAGTAGGCAGAGTTACAAAGAGATGTATGTATGTATTTAGTGTCCTTGCACTGCTACCCTCGCACTTCGTGCAGAGAAAACCGCTACAAGGTATAACCTAAAACGCAGTTCTTGGCTTTGTATTTACAAATATGTGGAGACCAGTTGTCTTATGGGCTGTGACCACACTGAAGCGCAGAGACTTTTTTTTTTTAAAGATTTTATTTATCTGACAGAGAGAGTGATAGTGAGAGCAGGAACACAAGCAAAGGGAGTGGGAGAGGCAGAAGCAGGCTTCCCGCTGAGCAGGGAGCCCGATGCGGGGCTCGATCCCAGGACCCTGGGATCATGACCTGAGCCGAAGGCAGACGCTTAACGACTGAGCCACCCAGGCGCCCCTGAAGCGCAGAGACTCTTAATCAGCTTTTTTATGCCGTGCATCAAAGCAGTTCTTGGTAGAAGGTATTATGAAGCCTGAGATTGTCCCCCTTATATTTCTGACCATTCCTTAAGCCCAAACTACAGTGTACTACAGACGACACTGGGACAATTTGTTGACGTTATCTGAAATACAGGTCGCCATTTGGACGTCTTCAATCCCTGGGGAAATCTTCCTGTGTATTAATGAGCCTTGTTGTTTAGAATTACTCTTACCTTTCTGCAAAATTAAAAAGAAATGAGTGTCCCTTTATTTCCGTGAAATCCTAATCCAGAGTGAATTTGTTTGTTACTTTAACTCTCCAGTGAGTGGTCTGTGCAGTCAGGGACTTGTTGATCAGACCCTGGTTAATATTTGAAGCTGATTCTGGTACTGAAGAACCTGTTTCAAATGCCCGAGGGATGATTTATCTCTGTCTAAACAAGCTACTGAAGTGAAATGAGCATTAAAGCCTGTCCTTCCTGTTACTGAATCACGGAGGAGTATCACATCCTTTCTCTGTGGCATTGTAATGTTCTGTTTGCTTAGTGTTAAAGAGGACTGTGAACAGAGTTCAGTGTGATGAAAAGCCAGCATTTTCATTTTAAGGAGATTATCACCCCTTTGCCAACGCCTTGTGTCCCACACCCGCCTCCAAGGCACAGGGTTGTGTCAACAGCTACCTCTGATTCTGAAGGCTAACGGTTCACCGCCCCAAGCCCCAGACATCGTGTGGACCCCTGTATTGCTGGGGATTTGATCAGCAGCATTATTGGGATGCTTTGTTCATTAAAATACAAACTGTAAACATTCGTACATGGTAGCACTTAGATATTTCACTGACTCCGGGCCAGGTCAAGAGTCTAGTAGACACAGAAAACCGCCTCTCCATCTCCTACATGCCAGACCTTTTGTTTTTAGGTCTGGCTGTTAATTGGGCCAAGGAGTCTGCCAGCTGGTCGGTACAGCACATACATAGGTAGGTGGGTGTTGAAATGGCAGGTTTGAGAAGTCGTGTCACCTGGTTTCAGATGATTCTACCATTTACTTTGAAACTAAGCAAAGTTACTTTGCTTTGTCTTAGTTTCCCCGTCTCTTAGAAGGGGGCAATATTTGCTGCCTTGTGTACCCTCCCACACTGAAGATCAAGCAGTAATAAACGTCACTGGGGTAAAATGCTGTGTATTATTCTTTGTAATTAGAAAAAAACTCTAGTCTTTGTGAGTGAATGCCATGGAATCTTTTCCACAAGTCTTCTAAAAGGGATCATGGAGGGGCGCCTGGGTGGCTCAGTCGTTAAGCGTCTGCCTTCGGCTCAGGTCATGATCCCAGGGTCCTGGGATCGAGCCCCGTGTCGGGCTCCCTGCTCAGGGGAAAGCCTGCTTCTCCCTCTCCCACTCCCCCTGCTTGTGTCCCCTCTCTAGCTGTCTCTGTCAAGTAAACTAAAAAATCTTTTAAAGAAAAAAATAAAAGGCGTAATGGAGCCACGTAGCCAAGTTGCCCCACACCCCCTCTCTCAGAACTTCAGCGTGCACCTTATGCTGGAAGCCCTTAGAGCTAAAATCATGACTGGACAGGTGTTCAATCATCCTGTTACATAAATCTTTCCTCTTGGCTGGTAAGGAAAATGAAGCTAACGGCCAAGCCGTAAGCTGCCTCAATTCTGTTTGTTTGCAGGGTCATGTTGAAAGGTATTTGAAACACGTTTAGAATGTGTGTCGAAGATTTATGTCTTCGTGATGGGCAGGTCCAGCCCTAGAGGGGAGCTTCCGATGTTTTGATCGTCATTGCCGAGATCATCAGGAACAGGTGCCGTGAGCTTCAGAGGCAGGTCTGTGGGGGGCACCAGGGAGCACGATGCAATGCAGAAGAATCACGTGTTTCTCATTTTTTATTTACCTCTTGAGACTTCAGTGAAAAATATTATTCACGAGTCGAAGTACATGGAGCCGGCATTTCTGTTTCCCCTTCCCCAGCAAATAAACCACAGGACCAGTTTTATCGAATGAGTACAGCATACTGCTAACCAAAGCACATCACTTTTCCAAAAATGCATACGTTTCAGACGAATTGGTGACATTTCTTCATATGGTAAGATTTAAGTATCTTTTCTGAGCCTCATGAGATTTTGGGAAGAAGGAGGTTGCAGAATTCATCTCATGGTGACTTGCCAGGAGTGGTGTGTCACCTTCTAGGTGACACTGGTCTGCCTTTAGTACCGGCAGCTGCCATGACTGCCCCGAGCCTTTGCTGTATCCCACCCAGCTGTATCCCTCCCAGGAGAGGCAAGAGCATGATCCCTGAAGAAGCAGATCCTACTGCCAAATGGCCTCCATCCCACAAGCAGAAGTGACATGTTGGCTCTTCCCATACTGTGTCTTCACACTTTCTCATTCATGAGGCTGGTCTGAATTTTCCCTGAAGTTAGTCCGAAGAGCTTGATCTCACAGAGGGGCCTTCGTCTGCTCCCACCCCTCCCCCCAGCACGCTTAAGGAAAAGAAAAAAAAAAAAAAATCCCTGCTTTCAAGGACTTGGCTCAGGCTGCCTAGGCCAGGGCCTGTGGAGAGAGACCGTCTCAGCCAGAGCGGGAGCCAGGCTTCTCTCAGCACCCAGAATGGCAGCTTGAGTCCCAGATCTGTGTTAGTCCTGGCCAGGAGAGGCAGGCCCCGGGCCACAGGAAGTTGGGGGCACATCCCGGGGAAACCGGAAGGCCTAGGCGGCCACTGCCTGGGTTAATCATTGCTAGTCTGCACACTCGTATCTTGGTTCCCCTCCTCCCCTTCATTATTCTCTGGCTTATTTATGTTTCTTTCTTTTTTTTTTTTTTTAAGATTTTATTTATTTTGACAGAGAGGGACAGCGAGAGAGGGAACACAAGCAGGGGGAGTGGGAGAGGGAGAAGCAGGCTTCCCGCGGAGCAGGGAGCCCGATGCGGGGCTCGATCCCAGGACCCTGGGATCATGACCTGAGCCGAAGGCAGACGCTTAACGACTGAGCCACCCAGGCACCCCTTTATTTATGTTTCTAACCAAGGGAACACTTAACTGCTCCCGGCTCTTTTTATGTTCCTGGACAAATGTGTTCCCCTTCGGGCCCAAGTGTTCTCTCTGAAAGGAAGTTGGACGTGTAGAAGTTGTCAGACATGAACTAGGAAAGAGACATGGGGGCCTCCTCTCTTCGCCTCCACTCCCACACCCACCTACCCCCTTGAGGAAGCACTAGGCAGTGCATTTGGAAAACCACCCAACTAGGCAGCCTCTAAGGACTTATCTCCTTTTATCAGTCTGCAAGTTGTCTCTGGTTTATGCTGCCGTTTTTGCTGCAAATTCTCCCATCCGCAACATGCACTGCTTCTCTGGATGAAAGAGCATCCAAGCAGTGCTAGACTACCCAAGATTCTGGAACTCAAGGGAAATGTTTATTTTTGTCTTACTGGGAGCCAGAGTTCGGGGAGTTAGGGCTGGGCTGGGTCTTACTTAGGTCTGCAGCAAAAACCGCTCCAGTCCCAGAAAAGGAATCAACGTGTTTAGTGCTAGACTGTTCTAGCTCCCTGAGTGCAGGGGCTCTGACCACCTTACTCTCCACTGTTGCCCCAGTAGCCACATGATATGTTCTCAGCTGGGAAAAATGAATGAACACCTCAGCATCCGCTAGAAGCTCTTCTGTGCCAGTAAGATCCCAGCAGAGAGCTTTCTATTGCTTTCATGTGACCAGGGCTGCCCCCACCTTTGGGCTTGTCTCTTTTGTCCTCAAAATAGGGACTCCCTAGCTGTGTTTGCATTCATGAGCCAAAGACTTCTGTAACCCAACAGTGGGGGCCCCCGGGGCAGCCAGCATCAGCGTGAGCCGCCCAGCCATCCTGTCTTGTTCTCACTGGGGTGGAACTGTCCTCCCAGCCACCCCTGCGGCTCTGGTTTCCCAGCCCCTCCTAGACCTTTCTCATGCTCCATGGATAGCACGCCTTGGGGACCCACTGCTTTTGGGGTTTCTTCCCCTGCTTTTCCTGCTGGGCGGCCTCTGTCCCCACTTTTCTCCCCTTTGATCCGGTGCGGGGAGGGGGGACAGAGAGAGGAGTTCTTGCCAGGAGGCAGTTGCCCCCTTTAGGACTCCCTCGTGCCTTATTCGGAGTTTACTGTTGTGCCACCCACGTTTTCATTCTCCAGCCTTCTTAGATGTCAGATGTTTTGAAGCCAGCTTTCATTTTTCAGCAGTTGGGAGGGCAGGGGTGGGGGCTAGGTTGCAGTGTATTAAGTGTTTGAAAAAGAAAAGGCTTGTGCCCAGAGGCAGCCGTGCGTGAGCGGTCAGTCCTGAGTGGTTTGGATTGAAATAGGCCAGGGAAAGTAAAGCTCTGGGGTCTTTGTCCAATCTTCCCTCCAGTCCCCAGGCTCCATGCCAGGCTGCATGCCCAGCCCCCTATGGCACGTGTTGCCTTCACCCCAGGGGCCCTGACAGTCTCAGAATGGTGCCCCCCAGAACACACTGGAGATTATAAGCCTCTTGCATTGAGGTTTTGTCTAAAGAGGAAAATGCTGTAATCGAAAGCTCCTTGATTATAAAGAAGGAATAGAGAGGCTTGGCATAGAAGAGCCTTCGTTCCTTGGCCTGCTCAGCCAGGGTCGGGCACATGCAGTCCCCCAGCGCCAGGAGGACCTTAGGCTCTTGGGGGAACTTGGAGTCTGCCCATCCAGAGCATGAAAGGTCACAGCTGCAACTGCTCACCTTGTGCGTTTTCGTGCCGCTGCTGCCTCCGTCTGCCCCCCTTGCGCTGACTCAGGTGGGGCACCTTGGTCTCCACTCACAATCTGGAGTGGTACCATTGGCCATTAGCTAATTACCATTAGCCAGAGTTGGGAGCCCGTGGCCTCTCTGTCTCACAACAGGGAGGGGAAGAGGGCTCTCTGGGGGAGTAGTCGAAGCAGGAAAAGACACTGGGACTGTGATCCGAATTGCATTCAAGGATCCATCTGGCCCAGGGTCCAAAAAGCGGGAGGATGGGAGGCAATGTGGTGCTGAGTTCCGAGAACTCTGGAATTTGTGTGTCCTTCCTGAGATGCGTGAGCCCAGCCCTGCACTTGCTGCCCTGGAAGGCCGTTAGGCGTTCAGCCAGCCTGTCTCAAATGGGATTTTATTCCACTAAGCATCTCCCGGGACCAGTGCCCTAATGAACATACCTGTCTGGGGCAGTTGGTATGCCACAAAATCCCTGCTGCACCACCATCCCCCAGAAGTTCCTTGACCAACCTCATTTAACTTCTGTCTCCTTACAGCTTTGAACCAACTATATAGCCCTGGTGCATCCTGAGGAGGATCCAAGCCCTGTCCCAGTGCTGGGCAGAAAACCAAAGGGTCCTCTGGGGAGGGGGAGCGGGGGAGGGGCAGAGAGTAAGCAGGCAATGTACCAGGCCTCTGTCCTCAGTCCCAGGGCCAGCAGTTGTCTTCCTCTTGCCCTGACAACCTCGTTCTACCAGCGCTGCTAGACGAGTTGCCTGTGGTCCGGGAGCACCAGGCACATGGCAGAGCATTTCTTAGAAATGCAGGAGCGTGGGCGCCTGGGTGGCTCAGTCGGTTAAGCGACTGCCTTCGGCTCAGGTCATGATCCCAGAGTCCTGGGATGGAGTCCCACATCGGGCTCCCGGCTCAGCAGGGAGCCTGCTTCTCCCTCTGACCCTATCCCCTCTCATGCTGTTTCTCTCTCTCTCTCTCAAATAAATAAATAAAATCTTAAAAAAAAAAAAAAAAGCAGGAGCATAAGCTCCAGACCCTCTGCATCAGGATCAGGCCACTCCAATGCTGTTCAGAGTTGGAGAAGCTCTGGGCTGGGGCCTCTTTCCCACCCATGGCTGACGAGGGCTTGCCGGAGGGAGAACTTGACTCAAGGCCTGGGAAGAACTGGTGGCTGATCCACACTTCCCCTCTGCCTTTTCGCATCTGCAGGTGGGGTTGGAGGTGGAATGAGGATGAGGCATGTCCTCATTATTAATTCGAATCTCTTCTTGGTTGGGTGAGAATCTTGGTGGAGAAACATGGCCCTGGTCCCAGTGCCCAGGGGACTGAAAACTCCGGGGCCTGCATGTCTCAGTGCAGAGGCTGATGTAAGGGTTGCTGTGGTCCCAGATCTGTTCCTTAATGAAATGCAGTCCGGGTGGCTGGAAAGATCAGGAGCGGGTGGGGGCGGGGAGAGGTGGGACTGACAGTCCCTTGAGCACAGCAGGTGCTCAATAAATAAGTTGAATAAGTGAATACAAGGCTTGAGTCCTCCCTAACTTGTCTGTGAAGTGGGCCTGTTGGCTTCTGACCTCAGAGGGTCCCTTTGGCTTGGTCCGCTAATTCTAAATGGTTGGTGAGATGGACGTTTGTCTCTACCCCTTTTGCAGACTCAGTTTCCCCAGTTATTAGAGCAACGGAGTGAGATCCAGAGGTCTCAAGGATCCCCTCTGACATCAGTGTTGTTTGTGACTCGGGGCATGATCATGGGGTCACCGTCACCCATGTCCCCCAGAGCTCTGGCCCTGAAGACACACTCCCTGTCCCCTCCATTCATCCAGCGTTGCTCCTGGAAGAGGAGCCCAGGGGAGAAGAAAGGGAGATGTGCAACGCAAATGGCCTTCCCCTCAGTGAGGCCCAGGAGCTGCTGCCGCTGACTTGCACCTGACCTTGGGCAAATCTCTTCCCCTCTGTGGGCCTCAGCAGGTAGACTAAAAGTGATCCCGGTGGTACCTTTCTGCCTGGGTTTTCAACTCTGGACCTGACCCCTCCTGCCTCCTGCGGCTGTCCCTCCACTTCGTTAGACGCCGGGGCTCACCTCCCCCGTCCCGGGTTAGGCTGGGAGTGGGGAGCGAGCTGCCCACTCCAGGGAGGATGTCCAAGAGCCGCTACGCCGCTGGGGGTGGAGTGGTCACGACGCGGCTGCTGCGAGGACTCACACCAAGCTTCCCTGTGCGGAGGACGCGATGTTGGGGCACAGGCTCCCCGCCCACCTAACCCAGCGCTTTTTCCTTCCTCCCCGCCCCTGCAGACACGCGGAGCCCATGGGGGCCTAGGGCGTGTCCCCCACCTTTCCCGTCGCCCCTACTTGCCCCAGAAGCTGTCCCCCTCCCCTGGGGGCACCGGCTATTGGCCGGATCGCTGGGTCCTCTCCCGGGCCCTGCCACAGTCTAGCCACGTAACCTTGAGCCAGTCTTTGCGCTCTCTGGTCCTCAGTTTCCCCACCTGAGAAATGGCACAGAGCGCCCGCCGCCGGGACCGCCGTGAGGGGCGCCGGGCGCGCGGGGGCCGGCAGGGCGGGGGCCTCCGCCGCTCCCGCTCCCTCGCCCGCGGCTCGGGCTCCGCAGTGACGGGGGGAGCGGCGCCGGGGAAGGAGCGCTCCGCGGTCACGTGACGCCCCCCCTCCCCGAACTGCGGCGGCGGCGGCGGCGGCGGCGGCGGCGGCGGCGGCGAACGCGAAGCCGCGTCCGAGCAGAGCTGCAGCGGCTGCCGCGGGCACCGGAGTGCCGAGCCCAGGACGCCCGGCCCAGGCCCGCGGGTGAGTCCGCCCCGCCCGGGTGCGGCCCGGGGACGGGGAAGGGACGGGGAAGGGACGGCAGTGCCGCGGGCTCCCCTCGGCCGGCCGCCAGGACCCCGCGCAGGCGGGGACCCGGGGCCCGAGGGTCGGCGGGAGGGGGCGCGGGCCGGGTTGGCCGCGGCCGGAGGCGGGCGTGGGGGGCAGGCCTGGGCTGAGCCGGCTGAGCCCCCCCTCCCCGCTTGCGGGGTTTTGTCCAGGCGGCCGCTGAGGCGGCGCGGGTGCCACCCCCCTGCGTGGGTGGGAGTCCCTCTTGCCCTCGGCCTGGGGAGGGGGCGCCTTGGGTGCAGAGGAGGGAACGGCGGAGAAGTGGGCGCTTTCCCTCGATCCCTGGGCAGTGGCCCCGGGCCTTAACGCCCCCCCAGGAAGAGGCGCTCCGGTCCTCAGAGGACGGAAGTGGGGGTCCTCAGGGGCAACGACCCTGAGCCGAGAGGGCGGTGATGTCCTTGCTTCCCCGGGGACGGAGCGCACTCCCCCCCGCCCCTGTCTCCGACCCGCCGCGGAGCAGGGCACCCGCGTCACGCAGTCGGGCGCCCCCTCGCCGCCTCCCTCCCCTGGCTCCGCAGGATCTGAGGACTCGGTGGGAATCCACAGGGCGGTCCCCACGCCCCGCAGACGCTTTGGTGCCCGCCTTGGGGTGCCTGGGCTTGGGCGCGCGCGCGGGCGCGCACACGCGCGCGCACACACATACAGACACACACACCCCAGCTCAGGAGGCGAGAGCCCTCCTCCCTTCGTGGTGGCTAGACCCCAACCTGTGCGTGACCCCCAAGTCCTTGTTGGGGCCATAGCACAGGCCTGGGCGGGGGGGGGGGGATCAAGAAGGACACCCCACCCCTCACACATGGCACACTGGCATCTGTCCCCGTCTTCATTCCCTCCCTGGCGGTCGTCAGAGGCCAGCAGGAAGGGCCACTGAGAGAAGCTGGGTCAGGACAGAGCCAGAGAGAAAGGCAGAGGGAAAATGAAGTAGGAGGTGTCATTTCCTTCCAAAAGGGAGCTGGGTCCCAGGCTCTCAGCCCACCCTGCCAAGGGGGCAGTGATCCCTCCTTCCTGACCGTGTCTGGAAGAAGAAGCTGGGTGGGGGGGAGGGTCTGTTTTTTAGTAATGGGAGGAAACATCAGCCAAGTTGCTCCTGAATGGGGAGAGGGCAGCAGCGGAGTGGGGGTGGGGGTGGTCTTGCCCAGCTGGCCCCAGAAATCCGCCTATTTCTCCATCCAGGCCTCAGCCGCCCTCTGAGCTCCCCTCTCGCAGTTGGAGGGTCTGGAGAAGTGGAGGGGTGGCTTAATGGCCTCAGAAAGGATTCTAGGTAAGGATTAGTCCCCAGGTGGCATGAGCACCTTCCCCATGCACAGCAGTGTGTCAGGTGGGGTGTGTGCGTGCGTGCATGCACACTGAGGTCTCCATTGCACAGATGAGGAAACCGAGGCTTAGAGAGGCTAAATAACCTGCCCAAGGTCACGGAGTCGCCTCTGTCGGGGCTAGCGTCAGTCAGTTCTCTGACTCCTGATCTAGGTGGATCTTTGGGGGGTGGGGGGTGGGGTCTGTGACGAGTGGAGTGGTGCTGCTTGGGGAGGTGAGGCTGCATCTGGAGGGATGTGGGGAAGGTGGCTCAGGTTAAGGAGAACCCCTCCACCTTTCTTCAGGGGCCAGAACTCAGACCTTCTTCCTCTCCCAGAGCCCGGTGCTTGCTTTGCTGGCCCTTCCCACAGCCACGATGGTCCATCCCAGCCTGGGATTCCCAGCTTTCCTTGGTCTTCTCTGTGTTGCCTACCCGCAGGGGTCTCAGGAGACCCCTCTCCTGGCTCTATTCACCCTCCACCCCTATGAGACCCTCTTGAACTGCAGAGGGTCTCCTTGGCCCCCGGGGGGGTTGGGGGGGGAGGGCTCTACTGCTCAGGCCTCAGGACCCTGCAGCGTCTGCTCAGGCCTGGAGTAAGGGAGCCCCTGCTTTAGCTCCCCCTCAGCCGGCCCCACGTTCCAGGGCTGAGAGGCCCTTTGAGGACTCCTGGGCCAGGTCTGTCTTCCACACCACCTGTCTGTCTACGGAGGCCTGTGTCCTGCCGGGCAAACACACGTACTGCAGGAGCAGCCGAGACCCACGCACAGCCAGACACAGACGAGAACACGCCCCGACTCACAAATACCCCGAGACCCAGACACAGCAACACACGGGCACACGCGCGGGTCGAGACCCCCGCCCCCAGCGCTGGCCGGCGCTGCAGACACCAGGAGACGCCCCCCCCAGCACGCGGACACACACAGATGGAAGGGGTCGTCACGAGAAGAGCCTCCTCAGAAGCCCTCATCCGACTGACAGCTGCTTCTGTGAACCCCTCCCGGGCACACGCGTGAGCCCTACGCACACATGGCAAAGAGCACGAGAAAGCCCCATGCCCTGAGAAATCACCCCGGCAGATACGCACCCACCCACACCCAGGCCACCACGGGTGCACACACGTGTGCATTACATCAGCTTCCTGCGTGTGGGACGTGAACTCCTCGTCACCCTGGGAGGGGGTGGCAGGGGCCCCTCTGACCCCCCCACCGCCCCAGCAAAGCCTCATCTTCCTTCTTTTCTGCCTCACGTGAACCCCGCTCGGCTGACCCTGAGAATACTGGGGAAGTGCCTGGGGTTTCCCCCTCCGTGTACCCTCCTCTCCTGCCCCTTCCCCCTCCCCACCGGCCAGGTGGCCGCAGGAGCCTCTCCACCCTGCTGTCCCTGAAGGTGCTGCTCCACGGGCCCCTCCTAAGACAGGACACCCCCCAGCCCAAGAGGCCCCGGGGTTCCCTTTCCTTTGCCACTTTGCCAGGAGGCCTCGCCAAGTCCTGGCTTCTGCTTTGCCCTCCCAGCAAGGTTGGGGGCCAGCCGGTGTGAAGGGAAGGGAATCCTCTGAGATCCTCTGCCAGGCTGCGCCCTGGCACCCTGGCTGTACCCCCTGAGAGGCTAGTGTTGTTGGGGAGCAGCTGCCAAGAGATGCTTCCGTGGGCTCTGATAAAGTCCCCAGGGCAGACGGATGCTACGTGGGGGCAATGAGGGGGCTTTGCCATTCTCACTCGGGCACTCAGCCTCGGCTTGCCAGAGTGCTGGTTCTAAGTCCTGGCCTGGCCCTGACTCTTGCTGGCTGTGCAGCCCAGGCAAATCATCTCCCGTCTCTGGGCCCATGTCCAGCTCTGGGAGGCAGCTCAGCCTGGCCCGCGAGCATGAGGTTGTGAGGTGGCAGCCCTCTGCCAAGGAGGAAAGGAAGTTTGGCTCTGCTGGACATCATGGGGCGAGGTGGGGAGGGGCGGGGCTGGCTAAGGACTCGCAGCCGACTGAGAACTCTAGGTCCACACTAGGTTGAGCAGGGGCCATCAGCCCTGGGACTTCCTGTGATGGCCACCCTGGGGCCAACAGAGGGGGACTCGAGGGCAGGGCTCATCTGGAGGGATTTTTATGCCCCCAAAGTGCTCTATTTTTAGGGCTGAAGACTAGCACTTGACAGTGACTGAGGCAGTGACTCAGAGAGGAGGACGGGAGAAGAGGCAGAGGGGTGTTAGTGGAGAGACACCCCAAAACAGGGGAGTCCCACTGGAAGAAAGGAGCCAAATCTATGATGCTCGTGCTGTGAGCTGGTACAAGGACAGGGATCTCGTTGACACACTTGATAAGCGTTTACTGAGCTGTAGTGTGTCCCAGGGACTGTGGCAGGCACCGGGGACAACAGAGATGAGCTGGGTGTGGCATCATTTGGCCCCTTCCACAGCCCAGTGTGATGTTCCTGTGACCACGTCTGAGAGGAGGAAGTAAGGCTCAACGAGGTAGAGTGATGAGCCCACCCCACTAGTAAATACCTCTGCCAAAATGAGCCACCCACCCCTGGGCAGCCTTTTGGAAGTGGAAGACTTGAGTTCAAATTCTGACTTTGCTACTGAATGGCTATACAACTTAAGGCAAGTTATTCCATCTCTCTGAGCCTCTGTTTCTTTTTTTTTTTTTTTTTAAGATTTTATTTATTTATTTGAGAGAGAGAGAGAGAGCACGAGCAGGGGCAGAGGGAGAGGGCGAAGCAGACTCCCCACTGAGCAGGGAGCCAGATGTGGGGCTCAATCCCAGGACCCTGAGATCATGACCTGAGCTGAAGGCAGATGCTTCACCAACTGAGCCACCCAGGCGCCCCCGAGCCTCCGTTTCTTTATCTATAAAATGCAGATCACCCACTTTATTTGCTGACGGGGCTGTTTGAAAGGTTAAGGAACCTAATGGAGGCCGATACCCAAGGCGGCGCCCATCTGCTCCTCATGGTGGGGATTTGTTGGGGACTAAAAGGAGATGGGCTGGGAGTCATCAGGGATCCAAGTCCAGTCTCTGCTGTGTGATTCTGGACCAGCCACTTAGGCTCCGTGTGCCTCCTTCCTTCTCCATAGACCAGGGATGATGAGCCCTTGTTCGCCTGCCTACCTGGGAGTATTGTTTGTGCAGATCAGACATGACGGCTGGGAGCTGCTTTGAAAAACACAGAGCTGCACTCAGAGAGAGGAATGCACAGAAGGAAAAACAAACACCAGAAAAACATGAAGAACAATCTATTTTAAAAATGTCAAATATTTTATTACAGCGAGAAAAAAAAAAATAAGCCTCTTCTTCAAGGTTTTGGGGTAGTGAGGACTTTTCCCCAGGACTTCACATTTCCAATTCGGTTGGCATTGCAATCACAGGAGATGGGTGGTTTCCCCCGTGAGGGGTCAGGGCCTGGCACACGGCAGGCAGTCATAAGTGGTAATGGGGGCTCTTCGTGGAATTACGAGCTGCACAGGGACAGGGGAGTGATGGGGTTTCTGGTGGCAAGACTGGCTTCAGCATGAGAGGTAGACATCGGGACACTGGCTTGGCTCCAGTGGAAGGCGTGTGTAGGGACGAGCTGGAGTCAGCTCATGGAGGGCCTTGAATGCCAGACTGAGGAGTTTGCATTTCTCTGAAAGCCAGTGCGGAGACCCTCGAGGGACCAGCTGAACCTTCTGTGGGCAGGCCTTGGGTCCAGAAGGAGGAGCTAGCCTGGCACAGTTCTCTGCCCTGCCCCGCTGTGTAAGAATGGCCCCATTGGGCGCCTGGGTGGCTCAGTCGTTAAGCTTCTGCCTTCGGCTCAGGTCATGATCCCAGGGTCCTGGGATCAAGCCCCACATCGGGCTCCCTGCTCAGCGGGAAGCCTGCTTCTCCCTCTCCCACTCCCCCTGCTTGTGTTCCCTCTCTCGCTGTCTCTCTCTCTGTCAAATAAGTAAATAAAATCTTAAAAAAAAAAAAAAAAAAAAGAATGGCCCCATTGCCTGTTTCCCTGAGTCTCGTTTTCCTCGTGTGTGCAAAGGAGCATCTTTCCATCCCTGGGACAGGCGAGAGGACCAAGGCACCAAATGGTCAGGGGACTAGGGGACTGCCATCTGTGCTGGAAATCAGGAGACCCACGTTCCCCCTCTCACCCCACCCCACTAGTTGGGTGATCTCAGGCAAGTCAAGCCCCCCTTTCCAGCTGTGGAATGGGCAGATGCGGTTTCTGCCTTTATAGGGCGGCTCGCGCGAGACTTCGCTGGTGAGACGGGGCTACCTGTGGCTCAGCTGTGTTGTGTCCCTGGGGGAATCCCGCTGTTTCTTGTAACTACCTGTTCCCCAGGCTCCCCTGGGAATTTGGGGCTGCTAAGACTTGGGGTGGATAGTGGGCGAGCACAGACTCCTGAGCCGCCAGAGAGGCCGTGACCCGCTCAAGGCCACAGGGGCCACCCGCCTGCCTCAGCCAGGCCGTTGTGGGAGGTGGAAGGGGGAGCCACGTGGGTCCAGCCCTCTGCTCTGCCCCTGAGTTCTCGGCCACAAGTCTGTGGGGAAAGACACCCTGACCCCCAGCTCAGAGGACAGCCTTCTTCAAGGTCCCACTCCTCTAAGTGAGGGCTTTCGGGGCGGGGTGGAGGCGGCTGATGGAAAGTGACTTCGGGAACTTTTCTCTTCTGCCGCTTGCATGCTCCATGCGGAAACTGCTGGGGCAGCCCCGAGTCCTCCATTCTCAAGAGTAGGGTGTCATCTACCTGCAAGGGTCTGCCAGGACAAGGCCCCCTGCTGGTGGGCAAACCTCCCACCTTCCTGCCTCTTCCTGATCTCGGAGGTCCAAAGAGAGGCTGTCCACCCCAGCAGACTGCTCGTGCCAGCCCTGAAAGCAGGCTGAGGATACCCCGGGCTGAAAGCTGTGTGTGTGTGGGCTCCAGCCTTGTCCCATTCACCACTTGCTTCCACCTGAGACACGGGAGCTCTTCCAGATGCATACGGCTGTCGTTTCAGTCCCTCCCCCAGGACCCCGAGCCCCAGACACAGGACTGGACAGAGCCTTTAGGGCAGAGCCGTCACCTGTCCCAGCCACCAGGCAGGCCCGAGACTTCCCTGGCTGGGGAGGTATGGCCTTCTGCCATCGTCTGATGGGCAGGAGAAACCTGGGACCTGTGCCCTGCCCCTGCCCCCGTGCCACATTGTTGGGGGCTGCCCTAGGTCAGCCCGGGTGGCAACATAACAACCACCAGGAAGGTTCTGGCAAGGGAGAAGCAGAATAGAGGCTGAGTGATAGAATACAGGTGGGGGCATGAATTGAGTCCTTACAGTATGTGGGCCTGTGCTAAGCACTTTTCATGGATCTTATTTAATCCTCAGAGCAGTTATTAGACCCACTGAGGCTCAGAGAGGTTAAATGGCCTCCCCAAGGTCACCCAGCTGGTGTGTGGCCGGAGGTGAGATTTGAATTATGGTCTGTCTGACTCCACTTTTAACCACTTTGGCCTACTGCATGCAGAATTAGATGAGGTTAGGGGAAGGGTGCTGTAGAGAGGAACAGGCTGAGCCCTTAGGGAATGGTGGTAGTTCTGGGCAGGGGTGGGGAGGGGGTTCACACTCTGGAGCTGTCCCCACACCTTGAGGACACGGCCCTGAAACTCCCAGGTCCTCCTCCCTCCTTTCCCCCTTCCCTGTGGCCTGTCCCTGGGGCTCAGCGCCCAGGCTGGGTTGAGAAAAGAGGATGAATGAAGAGATTTTTTTTTTTTTTTTTTGCAGAGGTTCCCGGGCATGTACAATCCCACAGACCCTGGCTTCTCCTGGCCTGTGTCTGCATAAATTCCCAGCTTGGAAACTGAGAAATCCTCAGCATCAGAGCTGGAGAGGAGCCCATGGGATCAGCTGGTCCAACCCCCTTGTTTTACAGATAATAATTATTATGATTACGCCCGATGGTAGCAATTCACAAAGGGCTTTCACATCTGGGTTGCCTCTTAATCACGCCAGAGCCCTTGGGGCTGGCAGAATTCGGGTGGGGGTGCTTGTTATTCACCTCCCCACTTGGCAGCTGAGAAAAACTGAGGCTTAGAGAGGTCAAGAGATGGGCCCCAGAGCACACAGCTAGCTTTGGTCCTGGGCTCCAAACCCAGATCTCTCCTCCCCCTGGGCCCATTGTACCCTTCTGGGACCCCCAAGGCTCTGAGCCCATGGAGTGTGGCTGCAGGACTAACTCCGCATTAGGGGCAAGCCAGGGGGCAGTGTCTAGGGGGGCTGGTTCTGTTCCGACATGTGTGGACGTGGGAACAGGACAGGTATCAGAGATGCCCACCTTCCTCCCTGTTATGGGAACACACTTTCCTTCTCCGAGCCAAGGGGCAGAGCTGTTTCCTAGAGGCCTCCTGCCCAATGTGCCCGGCTGCCCCAGAAAATCAGACAGAAGGTGCCGTGGAGAGCCCTCATTATACAGAGAAGGAAACTGGGCCCAGAGGGGTAGGGACCTGCCCAGAGTCACACTGAGCCAGTGGCAGGGCTGGGCCTGAGACCTGGGTCTCATGCCTCAGTGTAAGGCTGTGCCAGCACGTGTCTGGTAACCGTGCCGAAGATAAAAGCCCTACTTACTGAAGGCCTACTGTATTCCAGGGCTGAGCACTTTACACTGAATCCCCAAAACAACCCTGTGAGGCTAAGTACTTGTATTATCATTACAATCCCTTTTACAGATGAAGAAATTGAGGTTTCAGGAGGTTATGGAAATGGCCCAGAGTCACAAACCAGAAAGTGACGGAGGCGAGGGTTCAAACACAGGTCCATCTGACTCCAGCCCATGCCGATGTCAACCCCCAGATGTAATATGATAGGAATAAAATCGGTTTTACCTTTCTTTTTGTTCAATAGCCAACCTAGGACATCATTCATTCATTCACTGAACATTTATGGAGTACCTACCACGCTGAGGAGACCAGGGAGCTGATCTCTAGTCCGAGGCAGGGAGCTGAGGGTCAGAGATGAGGCGTGAGGCTGTGGGTCTCCAGACATTCCTAAACTCCCCACCTCCATGCATGATGGCCGCCTTCCCCTCCTCCTCCTGTCCCCGACCCAGCCACAGACTGTGCATTTTCCAACCTCTTTCTTTGCTCTCCAGCTTGCTCGTGGGGTACGTTGCAGCTGATTTACCCTGTGGGAGTGGGGGCATGACTCAGCAGAGGCTTCTGGACTTTGTACATCCCCAAGAAGACCCTGCTGACAATGGCATTAGCATCCACCACCGTGCAAGCCCTCTGTGGGCACAAGCCACTGGGCTAAGCCCACTCTGTGGGCATCACCTCTTCTGCTGAGCATCATCGCTGTCTGAGCTACCGGCTAGTGTATCTCCATTCTTTGGATGTGGGAACTGAGGCTTAGAGTCGTACAGCTCCGGACTGGGATGGAGCCCCACCGTCTGGCTCTCATGTCTGTGCCCTTTCCCCATGGCTCACCCTGCCCTGCTCCGTGTCCAGGCTCTGTGCCCAGGCTGTGTGGCTTTGCATTTAGAAACCTGGTTCCTGGAAGTCAGGGCTTCAGCCAAGCAGCAAGTATTTATTAAGCACCTACTGTGTGCCTTGGGGAAGTGCTTTGTGAGGCTACATTTTGTGAGGATGAGGAGATAGGAGTTCCTCTGTGAGGGATTGGTGAGGGGAGCTCCTGTGCAACCACCCCCACCTAACCCCTGAGTACAGGAGGCTTTCAGGCCTCCAAGGGTGTCACACCAGAGCATCAAGTGCTGTTCGAAGGGCTTTCTTCTTGGCAGCAGTCCCTAAGCGGGACTCAGAGTAAAGACCTCAGAGGGCCTTCACAGTCACTTCTACTTCTACTAACCCTGGGGCAAACCCCTCAGGGCCTCAGTTTCCTGGCCTGTGAACAGGGGGTGATAATTGCACCTAATTTACAGGGTGGTCAGGAGGACCGAACCAACAAGAGCGCTTGGTACAGGGCCTCGGGAACTAGTCGCTGCTCCTACTGAGCCGGGGTGCCTGCATGTGTGATGGGGGCTGAGGTCTTGAGGGGGCGTCAGAAGCTGGCTCTGCTCTGTTTACAAGCCTCAGTTTCCCCATCAGTCATGGCTGACATATAACTTTTGCATGATCTGGGGCGCGTAGGTGCGGCCCTGTGATCTGCACACCGAGAGAACGGGTCCCGGGGGAGAGGGGGCGGCGGGAACGCGGTGGGCGGCGGCAGAGGTGCCACCATTGTGGCGCGCAGGTGTGCCACTGTGGGCCGGGAGAGGCGCGGCAGTTCGCGCCAGGGAGAAGGGAGAGGGCAGTCTCTGGGGGCCACCTCCGCACAAGGGGAGGAGTGAGGAGTGCGGGGGCTGGCGAGTGCGCAGCCCAGAACACAAGATGCTTCCTCCGGGCGCCCTCAGGGCCCCCACCCGCCCCAGGAGAGACGCCCGGGGCGCTGTCCCGGGGCGCTGTCCCTGGTGCTGGAGCCCGCCTAGCCCTCGCTCTGCAGTTCCTACGATGGCCAGCTGAGGGCGCCCGGGACCGCGGCGGACTCCTCAGGCCCCGTTCAGAACACGATTTAAAGACGCGTTCTTTATTTTTTTGTAATGGTATTTCTAGATAATAAGCCTACCTACACAGTTGATTTCAAAAGCCAAACAATATAGTGCCTAAGAGAAGTGAAAGCCCTCTACTTCCATAGATAAATACTCTGGCATGGTCACACCACAGGACCTAATGAAGTAACCAAATGCTTGCAACTGTCTCTATAGATGTAACCCTTTATACTTAAGGGCAGAAAATATTATTGCTATACCTGATTTCTACTTCAGAATGGCCTCAGTAGTTGCATCTTTGGAAGACTCAGTATGTATTAAACCCACACTAAAAAATACTCGAATGTCGGGGCACCTGGGTGGTTCAGTTGGTTAGTCCGACTGGATCTCAGCTAAGGTCTTGATCTCAGGGTCATGAGTTCAAGCCCTGCATTGGGCTCTACGCTGGGCATGGAGCCTACTTAAAACAAAAACAAAAACACCTCATATGTAAACCAGACTTAGGTTCTAGGATGGGATAAACACCCAAATATCTGGAAGGATATTTGATGGACGACAGGTCTTCTTTAGGTGGGACTCTCCTGACAAAGCTTTCCTGGCTCCCACCCACTGAATGGCAGTGGTGATCCCTAGTAATTGCTAAAGATCAAGAGCATCCTCCTGTATTTCTCTAATGCCCTTTTGGGGGCAGAGCCACCCCCGTTGAAACCACCGTCGTGGTGGGGACCTCAGCCAGGTGTAGAGGGGTTCACAGAATCCCAGACTGGTTGGCTGGGAAGGGCTGGCACTTTAAGGAGTTGTCAGGGCATCCTATCCCCTGTCTTAAAGATGGACCAGCGGAGATCCCAACTGGGAAGAGGTTGTGCTAGGCAGAGCTGGGGGGCCACAACCCAAGTCTCCTCCTGGTACAGGGTTCGGTCAGCCCAGTTGCCCTGGGTGGAGCTCTGGGCATCAAGCAGTCTCCCTTCCAGTTCAGCCTCCCTGCCCCTGAAAATGCCCTTAGCAGGGGGTAGGAGATGAGGCTGACTGGATTCCAGCCTATAATGTGTGACAGGGGCCTTGGCCTCCCCTCTCCTTGGGGATGCAGCAACTGCACACCTCTGTCGCCCCCCCACCCCCAAGAAGCCATCCTCACTCCAACCTCTATTTCTTCCCAGTAGTTAGCTGGGCACGGTGTGTGTGTGTGTGTGTGTGTGTGTATTGTGTGAGCATAATGTGATCTTGGGGTGTGCAGGCCTGTGATGTCTGTGCATGAATCTGTTGTCATTGGTGTGTATTCACAAACACACGCATGTGTATGCAAATGCAGCCATAGTCAATAGGGGAGTGAACACTGATTTGGGGCCTGTGTGTAAGTGTGATTCGACCTTTGTGTGTGTGTGGGGGGGGCTTTGCAATGTAGAGCCTGATGTTTATGTAAGCACGATTGCATGCATTTGATCTTGATATGATCTCTCTAGGTGCGAGCTAGTTGTCTCTGTGCATAGCACAAGGGCAAGGGCATGTGTAACCTGGTGAAGGTTCTGCGCAGGTGTGCGTGCAGGTTTACCCCAGACCTTATCTGTCTTGTTCATCCTTTATCACTGGTGCCTGGACAGTGTCAGTCACACAGTAGGTACTCAGTATGTATTTGCTGAATGACTGAAGGAAGGAAGGAAGAAGCACCTTCATGTGTGTCTATGTTTCCAGAAGGGCTTTGTTCTCAAGGCCCCTCAAGGCACATCCATAGGATGAACAGAGACACATCCTCAATGGTGGGGGTCTGAGTGGAGGCAGTCATTCTGGTCATTCTGGCCAGACCAGATGGTCCTGGTCTCGGATGGGGATACTTTGAGTAGGCAGAGGTCTCAGGAACCCACTGAATGAGACTGGGGTCTCAGAGCCAGGACAGGGGGTGGCTGGGTCAGTAACCTCACTGGGAAGCTGCTTGGAGAAAGGGTGTGAGCCAAGTCCCACACCCTCTTCCCTCTTTTCCCAGGCCTGGGGACCCCCCAGGAGACTCCTCTGGGAGTTCAGGGTTTATAGCATCTTGGGATTGGATGGGTGTGGCTTGGCTAGAAAAACCACGAGCTAAGGATAATGATGCCTTGAGTCCATGGAATTCTCTCAAGGCAAATGCATTTTTCCATTATTATGTCTTTAACCCGTCAAAGTGAGAGTGGGTGTTTTAACAGATGAGCAAACTGAGGCCCAGGGAGGAAAACTGATTAATGCAGAGACACGCAGGAGGCTGCCTGGCTGGGCAGGAAGCCCAGGACCACCCTATCTCCTGCCCAGGAGGTTCCAGGCAGATATCCTCAATGGGAAACAAGAACTGACCCCACCAGCTCCATCTGGAGCCCAGGCTAGAGATCTTCCCAGGAGTCTGCCCCCCCTATTCCCTTATATTTCCCTGCTGAGGGCTGAGGAGGGGGTGTTGGAGGCAGATGGGTGGAACTCCCAGAGTTCAACCCAGGGTGAACTTGGGAAGGGAGCTCTGCAACCCTCTACCCCTGCACCCTTCCCTCCTCCTTCGCACAGTCTGGCACCTGTTGGAACAACTTGGGTACAAATCTAGGAGGCCCAGAAGAGGAAGCTTCCTCCTCGAGGGAGGGCCTGAACTGTGGAGGGAGGAAGCCTGGCTCTGGTTTCTAGGTGAGAGGCTGGAGGGAAGGGAGGAAGGGAGGAAGGGAGCTCTGTCCCACCCCAGAGGTGGCAAGGACTTCCCAGTACCAGTTAGGGAGCACGGGCTCTGTGCTGACCCGAGACTATTGAGTTCCCAGTGGAGGCCAGATGTTTGGGGGGCTTTAAATAGTGTTTGAGGTTACACAGCTAGGAAGTGTCAGAGCCTGGTCCAGCACCAACACCCTTGCTCCACTGCCTGTGTGTGTGTATCTGTCTATCTGTGTGTCTGTCTGTCTGTCTTGGAAGTTGTGCCACTTGCCCACGCATAGATCTGCCCCATTCTTTCCAACAGCTGCATGGTACTGCATGATATAAATGGACCTTAATTTACTTATCGTGTTCCCTCTGGATGGCCATTAGTTTGTTTTGGAACCCCTACTAATCAATCTTCCCTACCTCTACAAAAATGGTGACTTCATGTCCTTCAGACTAATAAAAAATGATGCAGCAAGTGTTATACTTAACAGGCACAAGCTCTTCAAAGACTATTCTCAGTGCTTTATAACTATGAACTTGATTAATCCTTGGCAAAACCCTCTGAGGTAGGTCCTGTTATTTTTGTCATCAACCCCATTTTGCAGATGAAGAAATGGAGGCACAGAAAGATTAATTGACTTGCCCAAGGTCATGCAGCTGACAAGTGGGCGAGCTGGGATTTGAACCCTGGGAGAGTTGAAGGATGAAGATATAAGCACCTACCTCCCTGTCCCTTTGTTGTCGGCCATCCATCTTCAGGCTTACATGCTGTGATGTGGCAGAGGGTACATTCTTGGAAGCGGTCTTGCAGGTTAAGAAAGTACATTTAAATTCTGCTGTTGCTTGAGGGACCAGAAGCTGGCCGGGGAGTGTCCTGTGCATCCCTCACTGAGGGAACGTGACCCCCACCCCCACCCCACCCCCAGCTCTTGCCAATGAGGCAGCTGCAGCTGGTCAGAACCCAAGAGGCTGGAGCCCACACTGGGCTCTTTGTCTTTGGTGGGAATCCTGCAGCCCCCACGGCCCCTCTCAAGGGCCCACTGTCCCAGCACCAGGGGGGCCTCCTGGGGGCCAGGCCCGGCTGGGAAGCTTGGCACATTGGAGACTACTTGGCCACCCTGCCAAGTGGACATGCAGAGTCCACTCAGGAATCATTCTCACTGAAAAGACAGATTGACGAGGCTGAGGGCCGTGTCCAAGGGGGTGCAGCAGCCTGGAGAGGGCTGGGGTCTTGGGTCCCAGTCCTGGCACTGTGTATACCCCACCATGACCCAGGCCCAGCTCCTGGTTCCCTATCTCCCCCAGCTCTCTGGGCACCCATGTGCTGATATCACTCAGGAAGGGAAGACTTCCCCTTCCTCAGGCCAGCCTGTGTGCTCCTAGGGCTTGTCTCTCGGGGGGCCTCCTGGATTGCCCTGTGAGGAGTGGGCTTCCTACACTGGCCTGGCTGTTCCCTCCACCCAGGAATCTGAGGCCCTGCCCAGAGCAGAAGGGCCCAGCCCTGGTTCCGGAGCACCCTGCCAAGAGGGAGCCAGACGCGCCTCTAAACACCAAACGGAGCGGATAGTTCTAGGCCCAAGGCAATCTCCCTTGCCCTGCCCCGCCTTTGAACAAGGGGCTCTTGAGGGCTCCTTTGCCCATCAGAGTGTGTGAGAGAGAAGGGGTCCGGAGTGCGGGCAGGGAGGGGAGCTGGGGGCCGACCCTCCAAGAGAGAAGCAATTGCTGTGAACCAAGATCTCAGTTTCTTCATGTCTGAAATGAGACCAGCGCACCACCTCCCTCTGCCCGTGCGAGGCAAACTGTGAAGGTCGGTACCCGGACCAGTCATTTCCCAGGGGGAGCTGGGGCTAACAGCCTGAAAGCCTTCTGAAGAATCCCTGCCACCCTATTGCCCTGCCCTCTTGTTGTGTCCTTGCTCGTCCTTCCCCCTCCCTCCCCCGTCTTCGGTTCTCGGTGCATTCCCTTAGTCAGAAAACCCCATAGAAAACTTCAAGGCTCTGAGGGCCCCCTTGCGGTAATCCCTTCCTCTTTGGGGGCCAGAGTGGGCATTCTGGAAGGGATGGGTGAGTCCTGGGGGCAGGACAAGTGTCCTGTGTCTCCTGACACAACTTTAGCTGGGGGAGGGAGAGACAGCTTCCTGTAGGGTGGAACGCTGGACAGCGAGCTCTGGGTGAGCAGCATGCAGAGGGGACCGTCACAGTGTTTGTTGAGTGAGTGAGTGACCTGCTCTAGGACTCAGAGCCCAGTTCCTCTGCGGAAGGTTGCTGAGTGAGGGAACCTAGTGGGGCATCTCCATTCCTGCCCCTTTGCTCCTCCTCCTCACCAGGCAGTGGGGGGCACCTAGGAGAGGGGGATGAGAGTGGGCAGTAGAAGGGCATTCTGGAGACTGTGTTCCTTCCTTGACTCATCCATTTGCCGGAAAAGCAGAGCTTTTGACTTACAGTGCAAGACTCATGTAGCAGCCATATATTGAGCACTTACTGTGTTCCAGGCCTGGGCTGAGCACTCCGCATGAATTAACTCCTTCCATCACCACAGGGGCGTGTGTGTGTGTGTGTGTGTTTTGGTGGGATAGTTCCATTTTACAGATGAGAATATTGAGGTACAGGGAGGGCAAGGACTTGCCCACAGTGTAGACCATTTTGACCCTGGATTCCAAGTCCTTGACCCGGCCCGCTGCGAGCTTCCCCCTCTCGATGGGGGGCAGGGGGGGGCGGGAAACAGATCCGCCGGCACCGCCCAACGACTCCGGGGTGGGGGGGCTGGAACGGGGTGTCGCCTGCAGAAGAGGTCTGGAGCCCCGTGCGCCCCTGGTCTGGGGTGGAGGATCGCTCTCGGCCAGCCCCCCCTTTTCGCACGGAGGCCCCGCCCGCCCCGCACCCCCCCTGCCCCCCTCCGAGGTCCCCGCTCGGAAAGTCCCGCGAAGCCCCCGCCCCCGGCCCGCGGGCGGCGCGAACAAGCGGCCCTTTCTGCGCGCGGCGGCCGCCGGCAGCTGGCCCGCGGCCGGCGGGGGCGCGGACAATCCCGGGGCTTGTGGCCGGGGCGGGGCGGCCCGAGTTGCCAAGGGGACCCGGGCGCGGGGAAGGCGGCCCGGCGCGGCGCGGGCGGGCGGGCGGCGGCGGCACCATGAGCGGCCGGAAGCGCAGCTTCACCTTCGGGGCCTACGGCGGGTAGGTGCGCCGGGCGGGGGCGCCCGTGTGCGCGCGGAGGCAGCGGGCCCGCGCCCGCCTGGGGGGCGGGGGGGCCTCGGTACTTGCGAGTTGGGGTTTGCGTGTGAGGGGAGCGCCGTGGCGGTGAGGCCGGGGCTTTGCGTGCGCGCCTGTGGGTCCCGGCCGGCTGTCCGTGGACACCGTGGGCACGCGAGTGCACGGTGGGCCGCTCCGTGCGTGACAGCGCCTTTGCACATGGCTGGCGTGCGGACCCGGTGTGTGTGCGCTCCCGGGTCAGGGGGAGGCCCTGCAGGAACCTCTACTTGGCCTCTGAAGTTGCTGGGCCCCTTCAGGGAGGCTTTGGAAGGAGAGAACCTAGAAGCCATCAGCAGGCCCATGCCCACCTCCTCCGGCCCCCCTCCGACTCCGGGGCACCCGAGCTGCCCTGTCTCTCAGAACCACCTGGCTCTCAGAAACCTCCTCCTCCCAGGGCTGCTGGCTGCCTGGGCTTGGAGACCTAGGACCCGGGAGGCAGAGTGGTGGCTGGTCCATCTTGGGGTCACTTGTCCCTCCTGACCTCAAGTGTCCACCTCAGAGGGGTGCAGAGGAGGGCTGAGGGGATTCTTTTTTTTAAGATTTATTTATTTGAGGGTGCCTGGGTGGCTCAGTTGGTTAAGCGTCTGCCTTCGGCTCAGGTCATAATCCTGGAGTCCCGGGATCGAGTCCCGCATCGGGCTCCCGGCTCAGCGGGGGGGTCTGCTTCTCCCTCTGACCCTCTTCCCTCTCGTGCTCTGTGTCTCATTCTCTCTCTCAAATAAATAAAATCTTTAAAAAAAAAAGACTTATTTATTTGAGAGAGAGAGCTAGAGAGACAGAGAAAGCATAAGGGGGGGGGGAGGGTCAGAGGGAGAAGCAGACTCCCTGCTGAGCAGCGAGCCCAATGTGGGACTTGATCCAGGGACTCAGAATCATGACCTGAGCGGAAGGCAGTTGCTTAACCAACTGAGCCACCCAGGTGCCCCGGGCTGGGGAGATTCTTGCCTTAGGCAGAGATTCGGTAAATTGGAAGGAAGACTGGGTAGAGAGACTGGGGCCTAGCCCCTTCCCCGGCCAGCCAAGTAGTTGGATGACCTTCCACTGGGCCCTGCCTCCTTGTGGTCAGGGAAACACACAGGACCCACCTTGGGGTGTGGAGCGATCGAAGCGCACACATTTAAAGCTGCTGGTGAGGAGCAGGTGCTCTTTGAGCTGTGGGGATGGTGTCCGAGGTGCCACCCCTCGCTGAATGCCCACCCTCCCAAGGGACCTGACAGAGGGGCCAGGTGGGGTGGGAGACAGGCTTCCCTCCCTGGCTGGGGCCCTGCTAGCTGCCAGGTGATGAGAGGAGGCTGGGGAAGTCCCGAGACTCCTGGTCACTGACACGGAGAGGCAGCCCAGGGAGTGGGGCTGGGGTCTGCTGTGAGAGCTGGGGCAAGCCCTGGCCTCTCGGGCCTCCCTTTCCTTGTCTGCAGAGTCCATGTGAGCTGATCCCCAGGAGACCCCAGCCCTGCCAACCCCCGGTGGCAGAGTCTGGTTTGGGGCCCCTTCCCCATTCTCCTCTGGCCTCTGGGCAGGAGGCAAGAGTTTGTTGTCACAACAGCTGCCCAGCCTCTTGGCCCCCCACTGGGCGGGAGAGTGGAGCTCTCTCCAGCCCTCCCCAGCCTCAAGGTGCCCTCAGAGGGCAACCTCTCTCTGACGCTGGACTTGGAGGGATTTGGGGGAAAACAAAGCCTGGGGGTAGCCCCTGAACGCAGGAGCTTACTTACGTTCTTCCTCTGGCTCTGTTATGAGGGGCGGGCAGGGTGTGTGTGTGTGTGTGTGTGTGTGTGTGTGTGTGTGTGTGTTGTGGGTGGGGTGGGAGAGGAAGCCCCTCATGATCTCCTGCTCCTAGACCCCAGGCGTGTGTCTCCCGGGTCGATATGAGTGAGCTCCAGCTCTGGGATGGAGACAGGCCACCGGGAAAGGGGGGTGGTGGTTCTTCCTGCCCCCCATAAACTATAAACACCCACATCCTTCAATCCTGTCTGGAAACACTCTAAGCTGGCCTCTGCTGCACCCCTACATCCCTGCTCTGACCCCAAACTGCTGTAGTCACTGTCCCACTCCACCTGTTCCAAAACCTCCCACACGGACCCCCACCTCTGCCGCCAGCCCATAGTCTGGTCCTGGGCCCCTGCTCCCCTACCCCTGTGCCCCCAATCCTGCCTTTTTCCCTTACTCTTTCACCCACGCCTTCCCATGTCCCTAACCTGACGTTGGGGCCCCTGAAACCTACGGGGGATGGTGATAGTGCCTCAGGCACGCGAGACAGAATGCCTCCTCCAGGCCCCACAGGCAGGGTGGCGGGTGGGTTGGGCTTGGCCTGGTGTGCAAGCCAAGGCTGGGTAAGAAGGGGCCACCCCCTCATTTGCTGCCCATCTTGCTGTGTTTCAGAGTGGACAAGTCCTTCACCCCTCGCCGGAGTGTGTGGTGAGTACTGGGAGCTCTCAGGAGGGGCTGGGCTGCTTGGCTGAACCTTGGGGACACCCCCAAACCATTTCCACCCCCTATAATGACAGACCAGACCCCACCGACCCTGCGGCTGTCCTCTCCTGGGGATGGAGTGGACAGACCCTCTTACCAGTTCTTCCCCCACCTGTTTTCCCCTATAATTCTTTCTAGAGCTCCAACTTGGAGTCAGGCAAATCAGGTTAAGTCTTAGTTCTGTGTGACCTTAGTGATTCACTAACCTCTCTGACCCTCAGTGTTCTCATCTGTGAAATGGGGATTAAAACGCCCACTTAACAGAGTGTAAAATTGTAAAAAACAAACAAACAAAACACCTAAAAAACAAAAATAAGGCCTGACATACCGTAGACCCTCACTGAAAGTGCTTTCTTCCTCCTCTTCTCTATTCCTTCCCACCTCATGGCTCCTTGGGGGTTGCAGGTGCCCTTAGCCCCACATTCTCTAGTTCTACCCCATACATAGCCTTCAGAACTCCCTCCTGCAGCCCATTGCCCAAATCTGAGGCTGCCCTCTCTTTGGAGGAAGAGGGGGCAGCTGTGTCTGCAGCTTCCCCAGCAGTGAGAGCAGTGGGCAGAGGTGCAACCTCAACCTCGGGATTCACAGCACCCCCGATGCCCAGCATGCGGGTGCCTCCCAGCTTCCCTGGCACCAGCATCACATAGGCCCAGCTGGCTTCTCCTGCCACCACTTCAACTCCAGCAGGGGAGTTCGTGCTTCCTGCCCCTGCTGGGGGCTTCCCGGGGTCCCCAGGCCCTGCAGTGTGCCCCCCCCAGCTACTAGATGACTCCTGTCTGGCACCATTGCCCCACCTGCTGCAAAGCCCCCCTAGGAAGCCACACCTGGGGTGGGAGGCACACAGGTGCCCATCTGAGCTCCAGGGCCTGCCCTTTTATCTTCCTTTGATGCTCACTGTGCAACCTAGGGCCAGTCACTCCCCCTCTCTGGGCTTTATCTCCTGCTGCTGTGCCCAGTCAATTTGAGCCTCCACTAGTGCAAGACCATATGCTAAGCCCAGAGCAGGGACAGGGTGAGGGGAGATACAGATAAAGTGAGGAAGATGCCATCCTTTTCTTCAAGGACTTCATTAATAATATCCTAGCAACTGCCACTCGTCAAGCACCGGCAGTGTACCAGGTACTGTTAGGTGCTTGAACTGTATCACCTCACAGCATCTTTACCACATCCCTGAGTTAGGGACTGTTGTCTCTACAGATGAGAACAGTGATGCACAGAGTGGGGGAAGTGACTTGCCCAAGGTCACACAGCTATTCGGGGCAGAGCTGGGATTTGAATCTTCATCTCCCAGACTCTGCAGAGCCCAGAATCTCATGCCCTCTGTCCCAGGGCCTCCAGACCATACGGTGGGTCTGAGCACTTGAGGGAGGACTTGAAGATGGAGAGGCGACCTGGAACACCTACTCTAGGTAGCCCTGAATGAAGCGTCAGAGATGAGGGCCCAGGACTGATGGTAACTGACTAGCCATGTGACTTTGGGCAAATCCCTTCCCCTCTGTGGGCCACAGTTGACAAACTTCTGAAGTAGGAGTTTGGAATCACCAGGATTTGGCCATTGCCCGCAGTGCCTTGCCCTATACCCTCCTCCTTGGAGATGCTGTCCAAGGTGCTAACCCCTAAGGCCCTCCCTTCTAAGCCAATTGCTTAGCCCCCAGCCTGTGCCTGGCATTTAGTTACAGCTCTGTAAATGGGGGTCATTTTGATTATGAATTATGACTTCCTGGCCTGTGATTCGAGACCTATATCCATCTCCCCTTTCCAGTCTGGGACTCACTTCTCTTGTGACCTTCATTTCTGATCAGTGGGAACATGGCCCCTGAGAGCACCACCTCTGTACCTTTGCTCACATTTTCCCATCCCCTTGGCATGTCCTCCCCTCCCATTTCCACAAGCCCTCACCACAAGCCCTCCACCAGGCCCTTACCATTTCCACAAGCCCTCACCACAAGCCCTCCACCATGCCCTTACCATTTCCACAAGCCCTCACCATAAGCCCTTCACCAAGCCTTTACCATTTCCACAAGCCCTCACCATACCTCCAGCCTACGTTTATCACTGTGCGTTGAGTGTTTTCTTTCCCGAGCCCCAGAGCGGGGCTCTGTCTTTCTCTCCTTAAAATACCTCCCTCTGAGTATCATGCCTGTAGAGTCCACATTAGTGCTCATTTCTGGGGTAGTGGGAAGAGCATGGCCTTCAGAGTCTGACAGATGTGGACTTGAATCTGCCTCTGCCACATGCTAGTGGTGTGACTTTGGGCAGGTCTCTTCCCCTCTTTGAGCCCCACTTGCTGCTCAGTAAGTGTGAAATTGGATCTCTCAGTAAGTTGAATGTGTCCATATAACGCTGTGGTACAAGGCAGGCTCTGAGGTCCTTGAATGCAGGAGTTCCTTGAGTTACTTTTGACGTAGGCCCATTTTCTAACACAAGTCACCAAAAATCTGGGCTCTCTTCTTCTCGTCTCTGTCCACACAGTCTTATACAGCTGCCCGAACCCAGGAAATGCTTAATAAATGTCTATGGAGTTGAATTAAATGTGTCCAGAGTGGAAGAGTTGAAACTTTGTCAGGTAGGCTGGGAGAGCTTCCTGGAGGAGGTGTGGTTTCCTCCACCCCTTTTAAAAAAAGGATTAAGAAGTTGGGGCTTAGATCAGGGAGCAGCGAGGCCTGGTATAGGTCAGATATGATCATGGCTGGATTCCCCTACCCCCTGCCCCTCAGCAGCAGGTTATCTGCAGTGGAGAAACTCAGAACAAGTGTGAAAAAAGGATGAGGCCCAGTGGCAGGATTAGGAGCCATTGGGACAGGGGGTGACTCTGGTTCTGCAGGCCTAACGGGGATTGGACATTCAAGATGGATTCAGATGGTGGGGCAAGGAAGGAGGTGGGGCAGTGTCAGGGCAGGGGGATGGCTAGATAGACTTGTGCAAGGGAGGAGTTCTGGAAGAGGACCTTAAGGCTGGGAGCCTGGGGTGGGGGGCAGGACCCAGCAAGGATTAAGTGCCAGTGGCATGTCAGGCACTGTCTCAGGTGGTCTCAGTTGTGATGACAGTCTTGCAGGTTGGCCTTAGTGTCCCCATTTTGGAGGCCAAAACCAAGACTGAGAACTGGCGAGGGCTGGGTTTGAATCCACTTTTTCTCCTGCCAAGGAAGAGGCCTTGGCCAGACGAAGAAGCAACAGAAATGAGGGAAGTTCTGATTACAGGGTGAGGGAGGAGAGGAGAATGAGATGACCCTGAGCACCCCCAAAACAGGGGTCACCACCCAGCGCCATGTGTCCCACCGGGAGAGCCCATCTGGTTGCCCATGTATCTCCCATTGACAGTAATGATACCAGTTGCTCCCATATATGATGCTTTTCCTGGGTCTTAGACCCTGGGCCAGGCACTTAAGCTGAATTATGTCATTCCATCCTTGTACCGGCTTTACACAGTGGAGACTATGAAAGACTATTACCACCCATTCCCCATTTTACGGATGAGAAACCTGAAGTTCAGGGAGGGGACAGGGCTGGCCCAGGGGCACATAGTGAGTGATGAACCAAGACTGGCAGTGTGGTCAGCCTGAGCCCATACTTTTAGCCCATGCTTTCCTGGATGCTGCGTGTGCTGAGTGCGGGGCTGGGGTGGGTGGTCCCTGTCCTCACGTGGCTCCTCTCTGTAATCACTGAGCTGGAAGCCCTGGGGGCCTGTGTGCAGGAAGCATGAGGCTGGCCTCATTAGTGCCTCTGAAATGCCAGGCAGGCACAGCCCGCTGGGCCTCCTCATCTATTATGCATCTGGTGGGCAGGCCCCCGGTGGGCAGCTGGCAGAGCACAGGACGGGGGAGCCAGCAGCTGCTTCCTGAACCCACTCCTGCCACCATACCTCTGGGCAGGGATACCCCCCAAGGCATGCCAAGGCAGCTCCTGCCTCATCCCCCCGGCCCAGCTTGGGGAAGGGAGTCCCACTGTGGACAGAGGCATGGATGTTGATCCCCCGCTCATTAGCCTGCCCATCCCAGCAGCCACTTCTGAGAGAGGCTGGGACCTTGACTGTTCTGGGGGTCACTTGGGGCTAGGGTGGGCAGAGGTAGGCTGAAACAGAATCTTGGGTGCACAGGCTCCTGGCTGCATAAAACCTCAGAGCGATAAAGTTGTGCTCATTTATTCATTCAGCCACAAGGAATGAGTGAGCAACTACTGTCTTCCAGGCACATTTCTAGGGACTGCAGACTCAGCAGAAAATGAGACAGTCCCAGTCCTGGTCTTCAGAGAGCTTGGTTCATCCAGAACTTCACCTCTTGGATCCTCAATTTCCTCATCCATAAAATGGGGACTAGAGGAGACAATCTATAAATAGACAAGAAACGAGCCACAATGGTTGTGCTGAAATTTAAGGATTTTATATTTAAGCAATCTCTACACCCAACGTGGGACTCGAACCCACAACCCTGAGATCAAGAGATGCATGCTCACCGACTGAGCCAGCCAGGCGCCCTGGCTATGCTGAATTTTAAAGCAAGGGTTCCTGCTACCAAGAGCTGATCCTTACCCAGATCTTCACTGGGTGAGGGGCTGTATTCCAAAACACTTTCCATAGATTGATGGATTTAATCCTCACAACCGTTCCATGAGGCAGCTACTGTTATTACCCCCGGATTAGGGTTGAGGAAACTGAAGCAGTAGAAGGGTTAAGTAGCGTGTTCAAGGTCTCTTGGCAAGACTGAGATTTGAACCTAAGCAGCCGGGCTCCAGTTTGCATATCACCCTGGGCTGTAAGGCTGGAGGATGATCCAGGGAGGCATGGAAGGCCTTCCTGAGGGGTAACATTTGAACCAAAACCTGAAGAATAAGAGGAGCTGGATGTGGGAAGAGTTAGCCGGGGGACGGAGGCATTCTTGACAGAGGGAACAGCAGGTGCATAGGCCCTGAGGCAGGAACAAGCTTAGGGTGTCTTGGAAACAGGGAGGAAGCCAGTATGGCTGGAGGGATGAGGGAAAATGAGGTCAGGGGTGGGTTTGGAGAGAGAGGAGGAGGTAGATCGAGCAGGTCCTGCTAGGAGTTTGGAAATAATGTCAGTGACTGACATGTAGAACAATTGAGTCTCAGATTCCTGGCTTTGTAGAATCTTAGAATCAGAGAATTTGGGCCTTCTGGAATCTTTGGAGATGGAAGAGACCTTTGAAATACCCTCCTATGACCTCCCACTTAGCAAGAAGCCCTTGCTTTGGTTCATGACCCCTTTGAGTATTAGAATGAGGCTTTGGTGGTCTCCTGAGAAAAAGGCACTTTTATTTTCAAGACCTCCTGAAGCCCACCATCCCTCGTTGAGACCATGGATGACCTCCGAGCAGCTCCTTGACTAGCCCTTCCTTGTTCACTCCTAGTGACAGGAGGCTCACTACCCTCAAAGTAGCCCATTCCATTGCTGGATATCAAAAATTCTTCCGTACTTACAACCAGTTGCTTGAGCCTAGAGGTAGCCTCTGGGACCTCCCCTTGCCCGCAGTGGCCCTTTAATGAGATAAGGATGGGGATCATATCTCTCCAAGTCTGTTGTTTCTGGACTCAACAGCTACTTGTCCCAGCCCTTTCTCATTTCCATCCTCTGTTCAGCTCAACTCTTGCAGGCCTTGAAGCCCTTTATCGTCCTCTGGGGCCAGCTGATGCCCCCTTCTAGGGAAGGCCATCTCCTTCCCGGGAGGGGGGGAACTCCTGGGAGAGAGTCTAGACCGGAGAGACCCCCTCTTCCAAGAAAGAACTCCTCTAGCTTAGGAGACAAGAGAAGATCCATCCTCCAGATGGGTTTTGGTCCAGGGACTCCTGCTGTTTTTCTGTGTGATCTTGGGCAGTGAGTCCCCATCTCTGGCTAGTTTCCCCATGCCTACCTTGGGCAGAGTGAAGAGACAGAGGAAGTCCATAAGGGCTCTTGCAAATCTAAGGTTCTCAGTCTCGTGGGCCCTGCTCACCTCTCCATCCCAGCAATGCTCAGCCTCAGGTCCCTGTGTATGTAGTGTAGGTGGTGCATGGGAAGGTTTGGGTTCTGTTTTTAGGCAGCCCTGAGGTCAGTTCCAACTTCAGTTTTTCTTACTTGCAGTGTGGCCTTGCAGACACCAGTCAGCCTCTCTGAATCTCAGATTGTCCATAACAGTGAGAACGTATTGCTTACACCACGGGAGTCTTAGAATGAAATAAGTCCAGTGTGTATACTCAGTGGATGTTTTCCTCTTGCCGGGCATTTGCATTTTGAGAGAAAAGCCTCATTACACCAAAGAGAGACTCATTAAGATTTTAGTACTAGAATTTGAGGCACTATTGAGGTGGTTTGTAAGGAGACTTTTCTAATATTCCCAAGTCCCCTAAAGGCTTTCCTCTGTTCAGGGTCTCCCCCAAGGCAGTCATTCATTCATTCATTCAGCAAATTAATTCAACAAATATTTAGTGTGGGGATGCCCTCTGAGGGCCAACCAGACACTGGGGACTATGGCATCAGAGATGACAGGCAAGGCCACTCCCCTCATAGAGTTCCCAGTCTAGAGCAGGAAATGAGGAAAGAGGTGGTTCTCCTGGGGGTGATAAGCGTTGATTGGGAAGATATGGGGAGTTCTGAGAAGGACTCCTCCTCCACACCTAGAAATCAGGGGAGGCTTCCTGGAGGAAGTGGCCCAGCCGCACTGTGGAGGGAGAAAAGCATGTGATGGAATGCGCCGGACACAGGACAGAGCTGGACCTGGCAGCTGACGGTGGGAGGGGTAGCCATCAGGAGGGACTTCTTGCAGGTACTCCAGAGGGTCTGAACCCCCAAGCCACCACTGGGGTAGATGCCTGCCAGGGCTCCCATCACCCGTTTGCCTTCCTGCTCCTGGAACATGCTGTGCTGCATGCAGTGTAGGTTCACTTCTCTGGGGCTCATTTTTTTCACTTGTAAAATGAAGAAAACAAAAGCACCTCCTTCAAAGATTATTGTGGGGATGAAATGAGATCATGTATGCCAAGATGGAAAGCCAGGGCCTGGCCGGGAGCAATGTCAGAGATCGTGGTTACTGCCATGTCGTCCTTATGTGCTGGGCCCTGCAGAGGGGGCAAATTGTGTGAACTCCGCCCTCTGGAAGCTCACCAGCTGCCAGCGGTGGAGAGCTGCATACACAGGAGCATGCTCTCCGGCCATGGGTGTCAACCCGAACTGGCCCTAAGAGCACTGGCTGATGCAGCCAGACAGGCCTGCACTGAGTCCAGGCTGGGTGACCTTGTACAGTGCCTGTCCCCACTGATCCGTGGTTTCTTCCTTTGCTCAGTGGGGCTGTTCATAGTCCCTACCTCAGTGACAGTGAGAACAATGACAAGGTACTTTGGAAGGGCTGGCCAGGGCATCTGCTTCAAGCTGCATGCTTCAGGGAGGATGAAACATTCTGGGCCCAGGTAACCTGGAGAAACATAACCCTCACTCTCTGAGGCTTGTTTTCCTGCCTATAAAATGGGAAGATGGGCTACAAAAACACTGTGATGTGCTGGGTTTCTAGCAGAGTCAGATAGTCCCTAACCTTGACTGGGTCTGACTGTCGTGCTGTGTGATCTTGGACTAGAGACTTAACCTCTCTGAACCTCAGTTCCCACACCTATAAATAGGGACAGTCTTCACCTCACAGGATTCTTTCATGGCTTCCACTAGCCATTTGTTCATTCAACAAATACTTATTGAGTCCCTACCATGTGCCAGGTAGTCTCTAAGAATGGGGGATACAGCAGCAAGTCTGACGGACATGGTGTCTGACCTTGTGCAGGTTACCTTCCAGTGCAGAAGACAGATGCAAAATGAGCTAACAGACAAATTAGGTAACTTCAGACGGGTAATGAGTGATGAGTGGGTGGGAAGGGGTACCCCTTGGCTAAGATTATGAGGGAGGGCCTCTTTTTTTTTTTTTTAAGATTTTTATTTTATTTATTTGACAGAGAGAGAGAGAGACAGCTAGAGAGGGAACACAAGCAGGCAGAGTGGGAGAGGGAGAAGCAGGCTCCTGGCCAAGCAGGGAGCCCGATGCGGGGCTCGATCCCAGGACCCTGGGATCATGACCTGAGCCGAAGGCAGACACTTAACAACTGAGCCACCCAGGCGCCCCCTCTTTTTTTTTTTTTAAAGATTTTATTTATTTATTTGAGAGAGAGAGAATGAGAGACAGAGAGCATGAGAGGGAGGAGGGTCAGAGGGAGAAGCAGACTCCCTGCCGAGCAGGGAGCCCAATGCGGGACTCGATCCCGGGATTCCAGGATCATGACTTGAGCCGAAGGCAGCCGCTCAACCAACTGAGCCACCCAGGCGCCCCTGAGGGAGGGCCTCTTAAGGCCTGAGTGGGAAGGAGCTGGCCATGGGAAGGGTAGTCCAGAAAGAGGGCAGAGTGAGTGAGTGTAAAGGCTTTGAGGCAGGAGCAAGATTCCTTGCCCCACCCCAAATCTGGAACATTCCAGATGCTCTCCTGGCAGCAGGTGGAAGGCAGCTGAGCAGCCAGGGGCATTGGAGGCCTACCTTCTCTCAGATCAAGAACTGCTGCTCACGAGGCAGGTCTGCGGGAAGGGGTGGGCATTGTGGGCAGGCATGCAAGACCAGGCTTGGGTTGGGCCCCGAGTGAGCAGAACGTCCTCTGAGCTGGCAGGGGTGGAGCCCTGGGCCCACCTGGCTGCCCTCCTGCCCAGAAGTATTGTGGGGCCTGGCACAGAGACCCTGGGCCTGGCTATTTGGGGAGGGGCTTGCAGCAGGGGGGCAAGGGAACTATGCTTATTTTCTCTCTCACCTCAGCCAGCCTGGGTCTGGGTGCCTTGGCCAGGTCTGGCCCACCCACAGGGCCAGAGGTTCTTTGAGATGACCCCCTCATATGCACACGCACGTGCACACACACACACACACACAGTTTCCATACTTACACTCATGGACTTGACTCTTGTTCAGACAGCTTCATCATGACCTAGAGTGATATGCACACACAGTCACTCCTGGTGCAGAGCATCATTGACTATCGACTGTGCGCTAGGCCCCCAGACAGATCCGGTCCTCACCTGAGGAAGCTCCATTTCTAGAAGGAGAGATTGGTCAGTGATCTGGGTCACAGCGGGACATGTGCAATGCAAACTGGTCAGTCCATGAGGGCCGAGGACAGGCTTCTGGAGAAGCCGGTCGGGGGGTGGGGGGCGGCCTGACCCAGTGTGAGGCGGGGGTCCCAGAAAGCCTGAAAAAGAGGGTAGCACATGCGGTGAGATGGGGGAAGACGGGAGCGTTTAACAGGTAGAGGGGGTGGTGTGTGCAGAGGCCCGGAGGTGGGCCAGACACGCAGAGGCCCGCAGGCCGTGAGGAGCCACGGAGGGCTTTTAGGCAGGCCGACGACGGGACAGATACAAACGCGCTCGGATGCAAACCCCCACTCCGCCCAGACACGAACGCTTTCTCTCCTGCCCACCTTTCGCGTTCCTGCCAGGCCTCCATCGACATCCTCCCCCACAGAGATACACACCCTTTCGCACCACCAGGCAGAGCTGCAGAAAACTCTGAGCTGGCTTCTAGCAAAAACGTCAGACGTTTGCCCTGCCGGCTTGCTGAGTGTGTGCAGCAGGGCCTCTGAGCCACCCGGGATGGACTTTCGTCTATTCCACACCTGCACGGCTGTGCACCTGCCCCCTGCACACACAGCAGGAGTGTCATCCTCCCCTGCACGTGGAAGGTGGCTTCTGGCTTAGGGTGTACTTCTGCATGTATCCTCTCGTTGAATTCTTCCAGCAACCCTGCAGGAAACAATCATCAACACCATTTTACAGCCAGGGAAACAGGCTCCAGAGAGGTCAAGTGGCTTGCCCCAGGCCACACAGCTAGAGTTTGACATTGTCAGAATTTGAACTCAGGTCCATCTAACTTCTAGATGTGTTCAATGGCCCATCCAAACTCAGGCACATGTGGATGTGCGTGTCACCTTTCCTGGCTCTTGCAGAGAATGTAGCGGGCAACCTTCAATGACAAATTCTTCCAGAAACAGGTTGATCAACATGGAAAGTTGTTTAGGGCCCCAGTGCGTGCCCACCTGCCCAGTGACCCTGCAGCATGGGGGTGGGGGGGTAAGGTCAGTGGTGGGGCTCAGCACCTGCCTGCCCACCGGCCTGGGGCAGCTCAGGGCAGAGAGCTGAAGCCCAGAGTGGAGTCTGCATTTGCATTTGCAAATGAGGCAGACAGCCCTGCCGGCCCGCCCGCCCCCCCCCGCCCCCCCCCCCCCCCCGCCCCAACAGGCTAACCCCAGCTGACCTGGCTCCCATGACATGACAGCTGAGATCCCGGGGCACGGCCCTGTGCCCAGCTGCCTGGGCTGCTTTTCTCCTGCCTTCTCCCTTCTCCTCCCTGACCCGCAGAGAAGGCTGCCTAATGCTTAATGTAGGGGAAACAGTGTAAGCTTCAGAATCAGTCAGAACTGGGGATATAGCCCAGCTCTGTCACTCCTGGCTAGGGGACTTTGGACATAGTCCTCAACCTTCCTCCGTGTCAGCTTCTCCTCTTGGAATAAAGAGGGAAGAGTATCTCCTTCTCAAGATGACTGAGAAAGGTAAGAGTCAGCTACTCAGAGAGCCGACTCATAGTAAGTACTCAGATTTTCTTAAAGAAATTTCCCCCCCCCGATTACAAAAAATAATAAGTGTTCATTGTAAAAATCAAAACAATGCAGAAAAATATATCCTGTAGAAGGCAGGAGTGCCTAGTGGTCCTGATTCCCAGAGATAACCCATGTGAACTTCTACATTTCATCTTTAATTTTTATAAGTGAGGTTTTTGTTGGGCAAGTTGCTTTTTTTTTTAATTTAACAATATGCCTCAAACTCTTTTTCTCATCCAGACAAGAGACCTCCTTTGCGATCACTGCGTGGCAGTCCATGCTTTGCGTGGGCCTTGATGCATTTGTCCAGACTCCTTTGAATGGACGTTGAGGGTGGCTTCCAGATGGTGGCCACTGTAAACTCTGCTGCAGTGAATGTCATTTGTTCATATATTTTTGTGCATTTGTGGATAAATGTCTAGAAATGCAGTGGCTGGGCTAAAGAGTATACACATTTTCATCTGTAATAGGAGCGGCCCAAACCCCTGCAGAGAAGTGGTAGCGACCAATGCGCCCCCCAGACCTGGAAAAGTCTACTTCCTCAAAATCATGCAAATTTACCCACTGCCTCTGCCACCTGCCACCCTAGAGCCATCAAGAGCCATAGATCCCAAACGCGGGAGGCAACTGGGAGGTCATCCCCGCACCTTAGAAATCTCCCCACTACATCCCCGTGGGTCTCTGCCTGTCTTTGCTCTGTACCTTATGAGTTGGTTGTTTTACTCTTGGGCAGTTCTGGTCTGCCTTCTCCCAACTTCCACCCAGGAATCCTGCCTCAGTCCTCAGCAGCCCACAGAGGAAGGGAAGAAGGAAGAAAGGAGCAAAGAAGGGAAGGCCAGGAAATGTTCAGGGTTAATGTTGATAATCTTTGCATGGATGAACTTATTCCATTTTCATGACAACCCTTTGGAGGCAGGCACTGTTGTTATCCCCACTGTATAGATAAGGAAACTGAGGCTCAGAGATGTTAAGTAACTTGCCCAAGGTCACACAGCCATTAAGTGGCAGAGCTAGGATACAAACTTAGACAGTCTGGCTCCAGAGCCCACACCTGTGATGTTACACTGTCCCTCCAGGCAGGAGCCTGTGATTTATTGAGCATTTACTATATACTCAGCTCTAGGCTAGTCAGATTGTACACGTAACCTCTAATTTATTCTACACAACCACCCGGCAAAGTAGGTCTTACTATTTCATGTTGTAGATGAGGAAGCAGGCTCAGAGAAGAGAAGCTCAGAGGAGTGGGAGGCCCCTCCCCAGCCCCCCTCCAGGCAGAGTAAGGCTGCCAGGGTTCTGGTGCACCCAGTTCTCAGCGGACTCAGCTCGCAGTGTCTCATCCTCCCATTCATCCTCCTGGACGATGTCAGGGCTGGGCCTTAGCACCGTCTAATCAGAGTCCCCGTTCCCCATAGAATCTGCTTGGAGAGGTGGTGACTTAATCCTGTCCACTTGCCGATTTAAAGGCAGAGCCAGGGCTCCTCCTTGTCACCAGTGGTTAGGAGATGGCAACCCTGTCCCTCTCTGAGGGGGTTTCGCCTTGGCCTGGTAGGGACTTCTGCCTACCAGCTAGGGAGGGAGGGGGATGGATTAAACTAGGCCTCAGCACGGGAAGGCTGTGTCTGGGCGTTGGGGCCCAAGGAATACCGAGAACAGCTAGAGAATAGTGGGGCGGGTGTCCCTGGGGCTTTGCTTGGAGGCGGGGGAGGCCTGGCTCACCCTGCTCAGATGCCAACACCCCACACCGCTGTCTGGCCCAGAGCAGGGGGCAGGACGAGAATCCTGAATGAGTGACTGAGCGTCGGAGTGAAGGGCAAGCGGGGGAGTGGGGAGATGTGTGTGAGTTCAGGAATGCGTGGAGTGCAGAAAAGGGAGACCGACCCCCTGGGCGCAGAGGCGGGGAAGGACACTGAGGTTAATGAGGGAGGGGGGCTGTAGGTGGCATTGGGCCCCAGTCCATGGGTGCCGGGCAGGGCCCTGCTCACAGCCTCCCTGGGTGCTGAGGGTGGCAGTCTGTGGCAGGCCCGTCAGTGGGGCCCGTCCTGCGGGCATGGGCCAAGAGTGGAGCAGCGGGTTGGAGCTTCAGGCGCGGCACCTCAGGCAAGCCGCCCCCGCCATCTCGGCTTCAGGTTTCTTCCCCGTGGGACGGGGGAGATAACGCTATCTGCTTCAGGTGCCTTGTGAGGCTGTTGACAAAGGTCGAGCTCGAAGGAGGTAGTTTGCAAACTGTAAAGTACCAGGCTGGGTCAGCGGCTGTTGTCATTATCCTGGCAGGTAGAGGCCCCTGGGCTAGGTCACCTCGGAGTCACACCTTCCCCCCTGCCCCGAGTGCAGGGAGGAGTCCGTCCCAGGGAGGTGCGGGGGTGGAGGTGGGGAGGGGGTCATGCCCAGGCCACAGCGGAGCTCTGGCCACCTGGGCAGAGGAGGTGCTGGTATGCAGCCGGTGGATGGGAGGCCCGGGCCCTAGGTGCTGTGCCCCTGGGTGGGGGCCGGTCCCATGACCTCCTCTCGGGGCTGCCAACCTGTTGTTTGCTCAGGAGGCCACCTCCAGGCCTGGCTCCGGCATCCGGGTGTCTTGGTGCTCAGCCAACATGGAGTGAGGGTGGGGGCCCCAAGTGCTGCGTTCCTGCTCACCCCCTCTGCCCAGCCTGGAGACTGAGGCCTGCTCCCCCCACTCCCAGGGGGGCCCCACCAACGCTACCATTTTGGTGGTTGTGGGACCCTGGCCCATCTTGCAACCTTGCTGAGCCTCTGCTTGCTTATTTCTGAGATGCTGTGATGGTAACAACAGCCCTCCATCAGGGTTGTTGTTGTAAGGACTATGTGACATCACTGCACTCGGCTCCCCCACCCACATGCTCCCTCTTGAGTCCTGGTAGAGGTCAAAAGTGCCTGGGGAAAGGAGAGCCAAGAGTGGCCATGTCTGTGTCCCTCCCCTCCCTGTGTGCCTTGGGGGGAGGGGGCTGGGCTGCCTGGGCTTGGCTTCAGAAACTTGCTTACTGGGCTGTCCCTGGCCACCTTCCCTGGGACCTTGGCAAGGCCAGGGACTGGGGGGGTGGGGGGCGGTTGAGCACTGGAGACAATGGGCCTCTGTGGCCCACAGGGGAGGGGGCATTTCCAGGGAGTCTCTAGTCTCCGGTTTCAGGAGATTAGAGTCCCCTCAGACCTGATACCACGATTGGGAGATATAGGCAGCCCCCACGCCCCATCCAGAGGGCCTCTCTCAGGGGGATGAGGGCCCACAGGAGTAGCCCTCCACACCTGCTTTTCCCCTTGAGGTCTGTGCCCTCTGCTGTCCCCCACGTGAGTTATCAGCTTGGTAGAACCAGTTGGTTTCATGGAGACCAGGGAGACTCAAGGGACCCTGGCCTCCAGTGACCAGCCCTGGGCTGGGCTGGACCCCTCAGGCCCTGTCCTGGGCTAGCCCCCCACAAGTCCTTCTCAGCCTGATGTTCTTTGGCTAGCTGAGTACCTGCTCTGCCCTCTGGTTTCCCAACTTGTATGTGTGCTGTCCAGCACCTGTCCAGCTCCCCTGCTCCCTGTCACAGGCTTCCTGCCTTGATGGTCACCTGCTCTGGCCACCAGAGTTTCACCTGTTTAAGATGAACCTTAAAGCATGAATAGTTCACCAGGCCCCAAAGAAGGAAAAGGGAGCCCCCAGCAGAGGGAACAGCCTGTGTAGAGCCTCAGCAGTGAAACAGTGTGTCTTATTTGCAAAACTGCTTGCAGCCCAGCCAGGCTAGGACAAGGCCACTGGGGCCGGACAGGAAGAGGGTGTGTGTGGAGATGAGGCTAGGAGAGTCAGCAGGGGCCACACCCACCTGGGGACCTCCATCCAGCAGCTATCTTTGGGTGGCCACAGGGTCAAGTCATACCCACAGGAAAGCCCAGCCACCGCTCTAGTGCCCTGAAAGGGTGGAGTTCTCCGGGAGAGTGGCTAATAATAATAATAATAATAATAATAATAATAATAATAATAATAATAATAATAGCAAATGCTTCTCTAGGGCTTACTCTACTCTGCGGTTCACAGCGGCTTCTAAGGGGGGATATTATCCCTCATTTTGCAGAGGGGGAGAAAGACAGGACCCTCCCACCAACTCTCCAGCTGGCTAACAGGGGAGAAGTAACCCAGGAAGGCATCTGGCCAGCTTCCTCAGCCTAACCTAACTCCCTCCACTGTGCCTCCATCTGACCTGCAGTTTGGCAGTGGGCGGAACCACCCTGAGATGCTCCCCCGCCGGACCCCAGTGTGGCTCTGGAGCCCTGGACTGACGGAAGACCTGGGTTCTTGTTCCCAGTCGGCTTCTGCTTTGCTAGGGGACCTCGAGGTGGTGGTTTAACCACTCTGAGCCTTGGTTTATCCTTCTGGGAATTGGAGATCCTAGCGACTGCCTTATCTCCCACTCCAGTTCCGGTGAGACTCCCAGGAGTGAGCAGATAAAGAGCACTTTTGGAAAAGTACAAAGAGCTGTACTCACGACAGTGAGATTATTATTGTTACCTCGATGTGAAGATAAGGGATGGGAGGAGGTGCAGTGACAGTTGCCAAGAAACCCGGGAGCTGTCAGCAGTGGCTTCCGGCCTGGCTCATCCCTCCCACTCAGGAGCTGGGCCACTGGGCTCCCCCCCCCCCCCACCAACCGCTGCGAGAGATGGGTGCTCCCGCGGGGTGGGGAGCTGGGGCCAGCTGGCTGGCGGCCACGGCCACGCACCTCTAGGGCCTGAAGGTGACCCTGGAATGTGCCTGGCCTGGACGCCAGCATGGCTTAGGCTTTCTGTGTGACCTTGGGCAAGTCACCTCCTCTCTGGCTGCCACCTTTGCCTGTGGCCAGGTGTCCTGTACCTGGAGGCAGGTGTCCAGACCAGACAGGGCAGGACTGGATCTGGACCTAGGGAAGATGCTTGGTGGTGGCTGCGGGAGCCAGGGAGGGCTGCCCTGGGGAAGCCACTGGGAGCCAAGGCTGGGTGACTGGACTGAGGTTCTGGGTTGAGAGCAGCTGTGATGAGTGTAGTGGAAGAACCTTGGGCTGGAGTACAACCTCTGTTCTGCCCTTTCCCTGTATGACCATGGACTTCTCACTTAACCTCTCTGAGCCTGTTTTCTTATCTGAAGAAAAGGTGGATAATATTCAACCTCACAAAGTTGTCAGGGTGCTCAGATGAGACAATAGATTGTAGAGTGCTGTGCAGATACGACTTTGGTCATGGCAGGGGGAGGGGAAAAGAGGGGAGAGGTCCCCGTGTCCCAGCATGCTGCAGGCACCTCCCAGCTGCTGCACGTGCAGGGAGATGCAAAGCATTTTAAGCTGAGCCAGGCCATGGGGTCAGGAAGGTTTGCAAAGAAGTGGGGAGGGGCAGCCCCATGTGAACAGAATGGTTAAGACCAGGAGGAGAGGAGGGTGGGATAGAGACCGGGGCGGGGCGGGGGGCGCAGTGGCGGAGGTTCAAGTTCACGAGAGGGAGGGAAACGGCCAAGTTGGGGGAGGTCTGCAGAGGCCAGAGGCAGAAGGGGAATGGAGGGGGCTAGAAAGATGGGGGTGAGATGGGTACAGGGTGAGGGACGCTGAGAGGGGGAGAGGAGACAAGGGGACCTGGGCGGGGGGGAGACAGGCTGAGTTTATTCATCCTTGCCAAATTATTTATTGAGCAAGTAGTATCTATTCAGAGTCAATAGAGTGTAGCATCAGGGCACCTAGACCCAGATGGTTGAGGGTTCAGATCCTCTGTTTCACTTACTGTCATTGTGACCTTGGACAAGTTGCTTAACCTGTCTGTGGCTTAGTGCTCTTCTTTGAAAGACTGAATCCAAGCAAAGCAGTTAGAGCAGAGACTGCCCAGGGCACCTCCGTCCAGTGGCAGCGTTAGCTGTCCTTGCTATTACTATTACTGCCTCTCTGACGCGACCTGCTGGGTCCGCCCGTGTGGTGAAGTTCAGATCTTGGGCTCTGGAGTGACAAACCTGCGTTCCAATGCCTGCTCTGCCTCCTTCACTATGTGACTTTGGGCACATTAACATAGCTTGCTGAGCTTCTGTCTCCCCATGTGTAAAAGCAGGTGGTTTTTGAGCCCCTGCCTCTCACTGGGTTGGGGTGATGATTAAGTGAAATCATACAAGGCACAGGTGGGCTGTGGCTTTTGTGATTACTGTCCTTCTGGTCCCTCAGGGCTGGGATGGATGGGGCAGGCAGGGCCCAGAGCCTCCAGTTCCTGCTCTGTCCCCATTGTGGAGTCCCTCCGGTCTCCTGCCCTTTAGGGCCTCAGCAATAACCTTGTAGGTGGAGGAGTTGCCTGGCAGGGGGAGGGGGGCCCTATTGGGAGGGGCCTACTCTAGCCAGCCAGGAACTAGAGAGTTGAGAGCCTTGGGGCAGGGTCCCGGACGGAAGTCAGACCCCAGCCCCCCCTTGTTTCGAGAGACCTCCCTAGTCCTGTGCCAGCATGAGCAGTCCTGTGTGGGATGGGTACCTGGACATGGGGAAGCTCAGACTGAGGGGTGTGTTAGGGAGCTGTTGCCAGACCGGTAGCAGCCACTGTCTGAGCTTGAATAGCTCAATCATGGGCCACAACCTCCACTGGGCAGCCAGGGCCACACCGAGACCACTGTCCCCATGTCCCCACCACTAAGGGGTGCCAGCTTCCCCGGGGCTGCGACCCCAGCACTTCCTGGCCCCCGGGCAACCTCTGCCCTCCATCCCACTGGCACTGGCCTTGCTCAGTCAAGGGCGTGTGCTTTACATTCAGGCTGTCACCCACCTGCTAGGGGAAATGGCTTCATCTCTCTGAGCTTCAGTGTCTCCATCTATAAAAAGGGGGATAAATAAGGCCAATCTCCCAGCAGTGTAATGAGGGTGTAAAAATGCTTGACACAGTTCCAGGCACATGACCCAGGTCTCGACAAAGAGTCCTCAGGGCAACCTTGTGGAATTTGCCTGGACCATTTCTGTGGGACTCTCTCTCTACTCCCCCGGCTCCGGTCTCTCACCAGGTCAGCACGCCTTGCAACCTGCAGGGACCTAAGTTCAGGCTCTTTCCTTGCTCACAAACCTCCAGTGCCTCCTTGCTGCCAAACTCCATTCATTCATTGACTCATTCCATTATTTATCCATTCAACAAATACCGAATGAGATCCTAACTCGGGGACCCAGAGTTTACCATGAATGAATGAATACCAAAGACTTGATTGAGTAAAGACCTACTAGCTGCCCAGGTTCTATGAATTTTTTTGGAAGCAGAGGCTGGGAGGGGTGTGTCACTGACTCAAGGTCACACAACAGGTAAGTGCCTGGGAATACCCTCCTCACACTGATGCCACTGCTTGAAATGCCAAGCCACCATATCTATTTTTCTGGGTCAAGCCCTGCTTAGTGTAGGCCCCACTTTAAAGATGCTAGCAGCCCTGGGAGGCGGAGAGGCATCTGGTGCGTGCTGCGGGGCTGTGGACCGCTCCTCTGGGCCGCTTCTCCTACCAGAGAGGCTGGGCTGAGGGGAGTCAGCAGGCGGGGCTCAGAGGCTGCGGGGCCTCCTTCCTGGGCCAGGTTCCTGCAGGCCCTTCCCCTTTCAGGGTGTGGCAGTCCCGACCCCGCCTGACTCAAGCCCTCCTCTGTGGGCCACTGAGGAGCATTTGGCGGCCTGAATGAATCACCCTCTCAGGACCAGCCTCAGTGGATGGGACCGGGGCGGGGGTGCAGCCACGTCAGGGTGGCCCCAGGCAGCAAGGGGAAGCCAGGCCTGCTCACCCGGCCCTGGGCTCCCTGGGTTCCAGGAGCCACTGGGCACTTCCTCTCCGTGACCCCCGAGGTAGCCTCCCCAGCAGGCTTTCTAAGGTGACAGGAGCTGACTTCACCCTCACCAGACCTGCTTCCTTTCCTCAGGGAGGGGTGTGGGTGTGGGCAAAGAGGCTGAACTTGGAGTCAGGCCTCACACAGACGCTGGCTCTGCCCCTGACCAGCTGTGTGACCTCTGCCTGCCTCTGGGTCCTCATCTGTTACGTGAGAATACCAGTGTGGTGAGGAGTCTGTGCCCTCAGGCCTGGAAACAGGGGCTTGGCCCAGGGCCTGGCACACAGTAGGCCCAGTGGGTGTCTACTGTTGTTATTGTCATTAAGAACAGCAATAGCCCAAGTGTTCTCTTAGTCCTAAGGCTGTGTCTCCCTGAAGGCTCAGGGAGAGGTCTATAGAGGTTGAGCACCCTGCTTAGTACGGAGGTCAGAGGACTCAGCCCTCCACAGCAAGCCTCATGGTCCCCTGCCTCAGTCTACCCATCTTCAGAATGGGCTGTGGATGTCCTCTTGGCTGGAGTATGTGTGTGTGTGGGGGGGGGGTTAACATAGAACTTGGGGAGAGACCCTGTCCACATCCCTGATCTTTGGGGAAGGAGAGCCTCTTTGGCCACCCTGCTCCAGAAGCTTCTCCTCTCCCTCCTCCTGGGGAACCCAGGACCCCTCCTCCATGAAATCTGTCCCCCAACTCTGAGAGCAACTCTTCCTCCCAAAGTTCACCCATCTCCCAGCTTGGGGCTCTCCCTGACCACAGACCCTTTCTGTCTTCCAGGAGGAGTGATGGGCAGAACCAGCGCTTCCCTCAGGCATTAGACCTACCACGCACGGACTTGGCTCCCCTCCATCCTGCTTCACTCTACCCCAAGGTGAGTGCCTCCTCCCACTACCCCTGCCCTGGGGACCGCTGGGGCTGAGAGATCATTAAAAAGGACCGCTGGACAGGGGTAAAATGTTCAAGCAGATGCTGCTTAGGGTTTGGCTCCCCAAGGGGACACCACTTGTCACCCCTGGGTGGGTTGGACCGGGGTCTGTAGCACTGCTGGGGAGGGGGCAAAATGGCTGGGAATAAACCAGCCAACCACCTTCATTATCAACACCACCATTGGCCTTCTCACCTGTAGACCAGGCATAATGATAGCGCCCGGCACAGAGCGATCGTGAGAATTAAATGAAAAAGTACCAGTAACACATTCCATGCACAATGTCCGGCACACGGCAAGAGCTCTAGAAATGAGATCATCAGAATCGAACGTTTGCCCGGCACTTGATTTGTGTCAGATTTTTGTGCTGGGCGCTGCGGGGCCAGAAATCAATCTGACACAGACCCTGCCCTCAAGGAGCCAGAGTCCAGGTGAGAGATGAGTAACTAAACAACTTAGCAGAATACCAGTAGCAACCACTAGCATTTACTGAGATTTACTATGTGCCATGTGGGTACTTAATGCTTTACAGCATTAATCTATTTCATTCCATCCTCAGACTATAAGTACTATGTGATAGCTACTGCTATTAGTCCCATTTTGCAGATGAGAAAATCAAGGCTCAGAGAAGTTAAGTTCCTTGCTTAAAGACACACAGGTTAGGATATGATGGGGCCGGGACCGGAACTCAGGCTATATGACCAGAGTGCCTGGCCCTGTGGCCTCCCTGATACAGAAGGCCATAAGCCCTCACTTCTGCAGTACACTTTTTGGTTTCTAAAGCATGTCCACAGACATCATGCCTCTTGGGCATTTCATCAGACCTTGGGGTAGGCATTCTCCAGATGAGGAACCAGATGCTCAGAGAGATTTTCCCAAGGTCACACAGCCAGGAAATAGCAGACTCAGGGCTGGCCAAGGGCCACGTACCTCTCCTCAGCCAGGAAGGCATATGGCCAGGGACCTTAATCCTTGGGGGGGACCACCACCTCCAAGGGGGTCCCAACTGAGTATCCTAGGGTAGCATCAGGGGATTCCTGAGACCCTTGCCTGCTCCCTGTGCCTGGGCAAAAGCCCAAGACAGGGCCATGTGGATCCTGGGGCTTGGCAGGAAGGGAGCAACTCGAGGGCACCTGAGTTCATGAAGCCCCCAGTCCCTCTCCCCCTAAGCATACAGGAGGAGGTCTTGGTTCTCACCAAGGGCTGTGTGCTCTTGGACCATAGCTTCCCCTCCCTGGGCCTCAGTCTTCCTATCAGGAAAATGAGGGTAGGAACAACCCATCACCCTGAGTCCTGCCTGCTCCGACAGCCTAGGGCTGCCTTTCACGGATTAGCTCCGAGCCACCTCCCCTCGGGCTTCCTGGCCTCCACCCAGTCAGACAGAAGCCTCCATTTCTGCCAACGTAGCTCAGACGGCAGGCTCTAAACCGCTTCCTCCTGACAGCCCACCCCTACTCCAGAAGCAAGACCCAGTCTGTGGAGCATCCTCCTTTGACAAGGAGGGAAACCGGAGTACGGAGAGTGAGTGATCCCCCTGGATGCCCAGCAAACCCGTGGTGGGGCTGAGGGGACTCAGGCCTATGACACATTCTCCATGCCCCTTCTCCAGCACCCTTAAGTCTGTGCACATTTATCATGTGGATGCAGCCAATCTGAGGGGCAAGTCACCTCCCTGTGCCAGTGGGCAAGTCCCTGCTCCTCTCTGGGCCTCAGTTTCCTCATCTGGAAAACAGAGGTGACAGTTCCTTCTCTACCCACTTTGCCCGCTTACACCTGGGTGATGACTATGAAACTAACTTTGGAAAGCAGGAATCAGGAAGCTGAACTGTATCAGCAGTGTTACGTTCCCAGGGCAGGACGGAACTCCCAGAAGGGACATTCCCCTCTCATTGGAAAACCACATTTGTACAGACACTGAGCTCTTCAGGGCCCTTCCACCCCGACACCCCCGCCCCCGCCATAGGGATTTCTCCACTCGGGAATTCAGACGTCTGCACGCGTGTACCTCACAGTCTCCCCACACCTCTGTCCCTGGACACGTTCACACGTCTGCAAATGTATTCAGAGACTTGCACATGCACACAAGCATGTGTATACAGACACACATGTACAAACACAAATACCCGGGATGTCCACGCACACACAGCCACGCCTGGTCCCAGGGTCACACACATGCAGCTGCATGCACATGTGTGTACATCCTCCACTCTGCCTGTCACACAGACGTCTCCAGTGATGCGAGCAGGTCTCCCCTCCTCCCAGTGTGGGAATGGATATTTTCTCTGGCTGCATTTCGATGGGTGCCCGGAAGCGCTCAGGCCTGGAAGTGCCTATATAAATCAATATTTGCTGCTGTTAATTATTAAAAACAAAACTACACCGTGTCTGGAACACACATCTCCAGAGTTCCTGCCGGCTCCCCGGGCTCCAACCTGACCCAGAGCCAGGTCTGGAGGAAAGAAAGGTCCGGTGCCTTCCTTCCAGGAGCCCTTAGCCCTGGAGACGCAGGGTGGCGGGCAGGCGCTGACAGCTTCTCCAAGAAGCTGAGGAGAGGTTGTGCACTGAGCTGGTGGGCAGCCCTGCCCCTGCACGGTCCAAAGCAGCTGTTGTCGACTTGGCCACACTCAGGAAGCACTTGCTGCTTTCCAGTACCTGTCTGGGGAAGGGGTGCTGAGGGCCTGGCCCTGCCCCTACCTGTACAGTGGCAGAGACGATGCAGGGCCAGCTGGAAGGGCCTGCAGAGGTGGGAAAACTGAGGGCCTTATGTTCTTCAGATGGGGAAACTGAAGCCTATGCAGGCGGCAGGGACTCACTCAAGTCCGCTCAGCAAGTTGTAGCGAGGCCAGTGCTAGAACCCTGAAGTCTTGGCAGTCCCTGTTCCCTCCCTCCCCCAGGATCAGGGCAGTTAGGGTCCTGTGTGGGCATAGCACCTGGGGAAGGGAGGGCACAGGCCAGTCACTGGGAGGCATTAGGAGGTGGGGGGAGATGAGGAGGGAGGGGAGAGCGGCTCCAGGCCTTTCCCTGGATTCCCAGTTTCTGTCTTTTCCTAGCTGTGTGAACCTGAGCATGATATTTCACCTCTTGAATCCAGTTTTCTATTCCGTAAAATGGGGATGACGCTCGTACCTCCTGGATTGTGGGGAGAGGTCATCCTTGCTAAGAGGGCAACATTAAGTAGATGCTCAAGGAGAGCCCTCTGTCTACGAGGTAATCTTCTCCTCTTCCTGCCCAGCTTCACAGCCTGTCCCCAGAACCCCGGCCCTGAGGCGGGATAGCCAGAGTCTGGGAAGACAGAGAAGGCAGGGTAGGGGCCCGCTGAATACATACAGCCTGGGGGCTCCACGGGGAAAGCAGAGAGCGCGCGGGCGAGGGCGCAGGCGCAGTGTCCGGGGACCGCGGGCCGGGCCGCGCGGGGGGCGGGGCCTCCGGTGTCCCCACCCCGGAATTCCGAAGCCACGCCCCCGCGCCGCCCGTACCTGGCGCCCCGCCCCCTCCGGGCCCGGCAGCCGGGCGAGCCCGGCTCAGGCAGTGTGCCCCCCGGAGCCCGGAGCCGAGAGCGCGGAGCTCGGCGCTGCGGGGCCCGGGCCGGGGCGCGCGCGGGCGGGAGCCGGCCGGGCCAGCTGAAGCGCCGCCGGGGCGGGGGCCCGGCCGGGCCAGGCTCGGGATGGCGCAGCCGCGGCCCCTGGCGCCCCCCGGCCGTGCGCGGAGGGGCTCGCTGCCCGCTGGGGCCGGCTGGCAGGTGAGGACCAGGGCGAGGGCGGCCTGGCCGAGGGGGTCTGCGGGAGCCGGCTCAGCCCGACGTGCCCGAAGCCGGGCAGGCTCTGCCCTAGCCAGGGCGGTGTGCGAGGCTCCGTCATGGAGGGTGTGTTAGCTTCTGGGCTGACACCCGGGCACGGCGGCCACAGGGCGCAGCCCTGCCCTGGGGTCCCGGGCCTTGGGCTCTTTCTCGAACCGCCCCCCGATCGGAGTGCCCGTGGCGGCACCGTGGCTCCGGGCTACCGTGGCGCTGTGTGTGCGTGCGTGAATCCGTGTGTCTGTTAGCCTCGGGACCACTTCACCGTCCCCTGCGCCCTTTAGGAGGGGTCTCAATGTCACAGTGTAACTTTGCGTGGTGCTCTGGGCCACTTCGCTCACCGTCTGCCACGTGTCGGGGCGTCTGCTGTGCCCGCGAGGCTGTAACTGTGGGTGTCACTTGTTGCTGTGTGTGCTCTCTGGGTGACAGTCCCATGTGTCAGTGTTTATGTGTCTGTGACTCCCAGTGCATTGTTCCTGGCCATTGTTCCCTCGGGTCACCCTGAGTGGGGTGCTCGGGAGGCCAATAATGCGCCCACATCACTGCTGGGACTGTGCTGGGCTCAGATTGGGTGACCCAGGCACAGATGCCCATGTTGCTATTGTACAGGATGTTGAGTTAACAGTTGTGTTTGTCTACCTGGACTGCAGGTGTGTCAGTGCTTTCTGCTGTAGCTGCCTGGGGAATTGTCTCTTCCAAGCTCAGGGTGTTGGGTGTGGCCATAGGTGACCATGGGTCCGTGTCTCCCGTGGACTCTCGGAGTGCACTTACAGGGTGGGTTTTGCCTCTGGAGGCAGGCCTCTGAGTGTGCACATGGGGTGTTCGTGTCTGGTGGTCCTCACGCTGTGTGTGTGCCTGTGATGGGTAGTGTGCCCTCCCGTGAGCGTGCGGGGGTGGTGTGTGCGCGTCAGACCTGTGCCCCTCACTCTTGCTGATGAACCACTTCCACAGTGGCTGAGCACTTTTTTTCCCTCCAAACTCACTCAGTGTTGCGGGGTCGGGTCTGTCATGTGTGTTACCAGGGTGCGTGACTCTGTTAGGGAAAGGTGAGCTTCTCTGTGGGTTCACAGTTTCTGTGAACGCAGCTGCCGACATCTGCGAGTGCATGTTACTGTGTCTCTCGGCGCACAGATGTGAGAGTGGGTTTGTGGTGTTTGTGTACCTTCGTGTTCAATTACTGATGTGCACATCTGCACAGGGGTGGGTTGGTATCTGTGTGTTTGGCTTTGTGGGATGGACCTGTGTGTGTGTGAGTGGGTGTGCTCTTGTGTGACTTAGGACACTGACATGTGTATTTGTGTGTTAGCATATGGTTCTGAGGCTCAGGATTGGTGCGCACAGACCCCCTGGGTTTGTGGGGGGGGGCGGTTTATGTGTGTTTGCTTTCTTTGGTACGGTGAGGGTGTGTTTAAATATTGGTGCACAAGGCTGTGTGTGTTCAAGCAAGAGGGAGAGAAAGAGAGAGTATGTGTTTCCTGGTGTGCAAACCCGTAGCCCATGTGTGTGAGCTCAGGCAGGGCCCCCACTGGGCGGCAGGAGCCAAATGAGTGGAGGCCTTGGAAGTGCTGGGGGAGGGGCACTATCGTGGAGACCCCGGGGGGCGGGGGGGGGGGCGGCTTCCCAGGCCCAGCCCCCAGCGGCCCTGATGGGCTAGGAAGCCGCCTTCCAGGAAGGCTCGCAGGGAGTTGGCGCTGGAGAGGCGGGAGCTGCGGAGCCGAGCTGGCAGATGCCCCGAGTAACCCTGTGTGTGCCCTGACTGCCCTTGGCAGAGGTGGCCGCAGTGGGAGGGGCCGGGGGATGCACGTGGACTCACACACAGCTGTTGAGCCAGTGGGACATCCCAGCGCTGTCTCCCCCGACAGCCCCCCCCCACCGACTCATACTGCTTGCGGGGTGGTGAGAGTGGGGCCCTCTTCCAGGAGAGGTGGGTGGAACCACAGACCCTCCTGAGGATCCCCACTGTCTCCTCTCTGGCGCTGGGACCTGGGGTACTTGGCCTGTCCTGGCACTGCCAAACTTGCGGTGACGTGGGGGAGATGTGTCTCTCCCTGAGGGTCACATCCGTCCGGGTCTGAGGCAGCAGACTCCTTACACTGGGAAGGGGACTGAGTGGGGTGGACTGCCGGGGGAGGGCCCTGGGCCCTGGGCTGACTTCACTAAGCAGTTGGTCAAGCCCTGCTGGTCATCTGCCCTGAGCTCCCTTCTACAGTGCCTTCTCCACTCCCCCTTGCTGCTCAGACAGGCCCACGGTGGTTGGTTAGAGTTGGGGGGACCAGGAGGGCTGGGGGTGGGTGGAGACTCCTCAGGGGCTTAGCAGGGTCAGCTGGGCTGGTCCTGAGGACTGACCTGCCCTCCTCCATCTCTGTTGCAGAACACAGATCTGTTTGAGATGATTGAGAAGATGCAGGTGAGGTTGGCTCTGTTGCCCATTTTGGGGAACCGCAGAGGGGGCTGGGCTGGAGTGGGGGCCCTTGCTATATCTCCAGCCCTATTCCTCTCTGAGGACGGGCCAGGAGCCCTCAGCAGACTGTTCTGGGAGGAGGTGGTAGCAGTGCATTGTCCTGAGCCCTCAGGCTGGGGGTCTGAGTAGAGGATGGGGACTAGGAGTGCTAATTCCCTGTCTGACCCATGGGCCCAGACCCCACTTGTGTCTCCCCTGCTCCCTTCCCTGTGTAGGTCCCCAGCAGGGCTGGGATCAGTGGCTCATCCTAACCCACCCCCACACATTCACACACATTTCCCATCCCCCAAGAGGCATCCCAGGCTCTGCAGGACCCCCGTGTCGAATGGGATGAGGGACAGATGCCAGGGCACAGGCAAGGGGATGTGCCCCACCCCCTCTACCTGACCCCTGCCCACCTTCCACTCCCAGCCCTGGTCTTCCAGACCTCTGTGTGATGCATGGGTACGTGTGGGAGGTGGGGCAATTTGAACAAACCTCAGGAGCTTCTCCCCACATGTCAGTTCGCCCTCCAAACCCTCTCTTCTGCACCTTCCTGTTTCTTTGCCTCTCTCTTTTTCCATCTCTACCTCTCCCCTCCTCTCTCTCTCTCTCCCCCTCTGTCCCTTTCCTCTCTCTCTCAAAACACACATCTTTGTAGCTGCAGTGGCCTCCACCCCACACTCACACACTAGTGCGTGCAGGCCACCCCTGCCCCCAGTCCCAGCGGCACACATTCCCACACAGAGCCCCCAGCTCTCCCTGCAGAGGCCTGGATAACCAAGTGCCCAGCACCCTGGAGTACCCCCACATGCCGGGCTTTCCCCTTCACAGGGCTGTGAGCCTCCAGTGGGCTGGCAGTGCTGGTAGCAAGCGTGGGAGGGGTGTAACAGGATGTGTTCCCTTCTCTCTGCAGGGAAGCAGGATGGATGAACAACGATGCTCCTTCCCACCACCCCTCAAAGTAGGCTGGAACCATGGCCCCACCCCACCTTTCTGTGGCTGTCTGCCCGTACTATCTGCTTCCTGAGCAGCCTCTCCAAAGGGCTTGGGACCTGGAAGGGATGGGGAGACTCCCTCCCCAGGCGTGATCAGCCATTGCAGGGAAACGCAAACCCAGGATCAGCCATTGCAGGGAAACGCAAACCCAGGACCCAGGGGGCTTCTGCCTGGGAAGGCTGATGGGGAGGGGGGGAGAGGAGGAGATGGGAGGGGTGGCCTCGTTGCCCCCCCGACCCCCCTAACCCTCCAGCCACCTTCCCCCGAGCCTACTGTGGGGAGACAGACAGGAGGCGGGGGATGGAAGGAGATGGGAGGAGGCTCTTAGACTCAGAATTTTCTTGGGGTGGGAGTCCCACCTCCCCTCCAGATAGGCATATGGTTCTGTGGTTTATTTGGGACCTCAACAATCCAAGGAGACTGGCGGCTGGGCATGGGGTGGGGCGAGGTGGGCCCAGAGCTTCAAGGTGAGGGTTGAAGGGGGAGTCCGTGGGCATATGCCTGATACTTTGTCCAGAGCAGGGGTTTTCAAACCAGGAGCATCAGCATTACCTGGGAGCTCGTTAGAATGTAAATTCTTAAAAAAAAAAAAAAAAAAGTAAAATTTGGGGCCCCACCCAGACCCTGGGAAACTGGGGGTGGGGCACAGCTGTGTGTTTAAGGAGTCCTGGAGGCCATTCTGATGCACTGAGAACCACTGGTCCCGAAGTTTCTTCTGGGGAGGCAGTGAGCCTTTTTCCCAAGGCAGAAAGAGCCCTGGAGGAGGCTGCCAGCACTGCGGGAGCTTAGTTTGCCTCAGCCTCTGCCTCGAGGGGTCACCCCAAGGCAAGCCCTGGGGAGATGACACAGCCCCATCCACCCTCCCAGCCCAGATGGCTGGCTGAACTTTGAGCATTCTGGGGAGGCTGGAAGTAAGTAAAGGGTGAAGACCCCACCCCAGCTGGGTCTCTGCCCTGTTTGTGTTTTGTAGACGGAGGAGGACTACATTCCCTACCCGAGCGTCCATGAGGTAACTGGCTGCACCCACTGAGCCCATCCCCACCCTGAGACCCAGAGGTGCCCACAAAGGGAGTCTGGATTCTCAGGTCCTCCTCCCTGCCAGGAGCCTGATCGCAGGCCTTGCTGTGGGCACCGGAGCCTCAGCTTACTGGCCCAAGTCTTCAGAGCCCCTGTGAACCTTTAGACCTCTAATCCAAACCTTCCAGCCTCTTGGCCAAGGTCATGCTCCCAACTCTACCTTCCCCCAAGTCCTCATCCTTGGAGACTGTAACACGGGGTTCCATGCAGCCTGGGTCTGTGCTTACAGTAGGAGGAGAGTGGCTGGAGCAAGTCTGCTGGGGGGCGGGGGGATGCAAGCCCTGAGGCCCATGTAGGCTCTGGCTCGTTCCCTGGCACTCCTGAGCCATGGCAGAAGTGGCCCAGTCTGAGTTGGGGGGGGGGGGCCCGGGGCCCTGGTAGGGTGCAGAGTGGGTGGCTTTCAGCTGAGTCCTCTTTCAGGTCCTAGGCCGAGAAGGACCTTTCCCCCTCATCCTGCTGCCCCAGTTCGGGGGCTACTGGATTGAAGGCACCAACCACGAAATCACCAGCGTCCCGGAGACAGAGCCGCTGCAATCACCCACGACCAAGGTGAAGCTCGAGTGTAACCCCACAGCCCGCATCTACCGGAAGCATTTTCTTGGCAAGGTGGGTAGTCCACCGGTGATGGGGGCCGGGCCTGGGAAGCAGCCAAACCCATGGGCTGGGGCTGGGTGATAGTCCCCGAGTCCCAGGTCTCGAAACATTGGTGGTGGATTCACGCATTCATTCAACGAACATTTATTGCAAAAGGCAGTATTATGCTATAGTGGTTAACAGCAGAGGCTCCACCATGGTGTGACCCTGGCTCTGTCACTTGCTACATGAGACGCTGGACAAGTCACTTACCCTCCCTGTGCCTCTGTCTCCCCATCCATAAAAACTGAGATGGTGATGACACCCACCTCATGGGGTTGGGCAAAGCTTTAACGAGAGCAATGCTTGTAAGGTGTTTAGAAGGGTGTATGGCATAAAGCAAGTGCTCAGTCAAGGTTGGCAAGCAGTGAGCACCAGCTGTGTGCTCAGCCCCGTTCTAGGCACCAGGTATGCGGCAGCAAACAGAAGAGACCCAGGCCCTGCCCTTAGGTCAGGGTTGGGAGAACAGTGCAAACCCCTGCCCCATCTCCAGCCCCAGAGCAGAGGTCCCGCCCTGTGAAAACTTGTCAGTCAGCGGGTGAGACTGTGGGAGCTGGAGGGGAGGTCACATGCTGGGATTCAGTGTGTGTCGGGCCCCATGCCAGGTCCTGTTTCTGTGCCATTTTACAGCCCAGGTGGTGGGGAGAGGTGTGGGCTCTGGAGTCTCACGGCCTGGGTGTGCATCTGGGCTCTTCCATTTTTTGATGGCGTGACCTTGGGCAAGTTATTTAATCTTCCTGAGCCTGTTTCCTCAGCTGTAAAAACTCGGATCATAAAAGCACGTGTAAAGCATGAGAACCATGCTAGGCATACAGTGAGCACTTAATCAGTGGTAGCTGTTATTACGTCTTCATAATTACTCTACGAGATCAGGATCGTCCTAGTTTTTACAGAAGAGGAAACTGAGGCTCATAGAGGTCAAGTGTCTTGGTGAAGGTCACACAATTACCGAGCTAGGAATTGGACCTAGCTCCGGCTGATGTTCCATTAAGATGCGCTGGGAGGGCTCGAACTCCTAGCTCAAGGGACTTGAAGACCTCAGCACCAAGCGCCTGCCACTCCCTGTCTGCAGTCGGCGCCAAGCATTTGGGGGTTTCCATCGCTCTGTGCCGAGGCAGGGCCTGGGGGGACTCTCGGCTCCAGGTCGACTCAGACGGTCCCGGAGCTGCGGATTTGTGGGGCACATCCCCTGCCCCTTTCTCCACCTGCCCTCTGAGCACAGGTGTTCCCGTTTCAACAGGCGTTAACTTCCAGTATGACTCCTGGGGTGGCTGTTGCCGGGAGCCGTCCCCACTCCCAGGGCCGGGGCCAGCAGTGGAAGTCGGGGCCAGGCTGGGGTGGGATATCTTGCACTGCCAGTCTGCCGCTGACTTCAGGACTTCCCCATCCAGAGGTGCCAGCCCCAGGCTCCTCTCTGGGGGATGATTCCTGCCGCAGCTCCCCCTTGGGCCCGCTGCAGGTTTTCTTTCTAGCCCTGTGGCTCCTCCAGGTGAGGAAGGAGGGTGGGAACCCGCCCGGTGAGGCGCCCAGTGTGTTCATGAGAGGTTTCACTTCCTGTTTCTCACAGACCCTGGCTTCAGGGGCCACAGAGCCACAAGCTGAGCCATCAGTCAGATGATTTTTATTGAGCACCTACTGTGTGCCCAGCTCTGAGAAGGCCAGGGTCTGGGAGATAGGTATGCAGGTACAAATGTGGTCCTGTCTTTGATGAGGACAAACATTCATTGAACACCTACTCTCTGCTAGGCTGTTTATCTCCTTCAGTCCCTGCCACCATCCCACAAGGTAGTTAGCCTCCCATTTTACCGAGTGGGAAACTGAGGCAGAGAGGTGAGGCTACCCAGCTGGCAAGTGGCAGAGCAGGGATTTGAATGCAGGTCTATCTGATGCAGAGTTTGCCATTAGCCATGGCACCTGCTGCTTGGTGAAGGACCCCCATCTGGGAGTGAGCTGGCTTTCTGGTCTGGTTTCTGGAAGCCCCAAGCTCAGCTCTGCCCTCTCTCCGGGCCCCCGCCTCCCACCACAGGAGCATTTCAATTACTACTCACTGGACACTGCCCTGGGCCACCTTGTCTTCTCACTCAAGTATGATGTCATCGGGGACCAGGAGCACCTCCGGCTGCTGCTCAGGTGAGGGGGACTGAGGGGACCCTGCAACAGTAGGGAGGGCTGAGGTCTTACAGTCTAAAAGCCCAGCTCATTGTGCCCACTCTTCTCATCAAGGCCCAGTGAGGGCAGGGATTTGCCTGGGTTGCTCAGTGAGTTTGCCGCAAGCCAGGCCTGGCCCCATTACCACCTCTGGTCCTCCCTCTCCCTGGGATGTGTCCCCTCTGGGCTTACTCTGTGCGGAGGGGCTTCCGTCTCTCTCTCCCGCCGCCTAGCCCCTCAGCGTGGCCTTTCTCCTCCCAGGACCAAGTGCCGGACACACCATGATGTCATCCCCATCTCCTGCCTCACTGAGTTCCCCAATGTGGTCCAGATGGCAAAGGTGAGGCCTGTTTGGGCACCCCAGGTGGCCTCACAGCCGGGTGTGGCTTTGCCTGTGCACGCTGTCCCCTTGAGCCCCAGGTCCTGGCCCTGCCGCTGCAGCCCTGCCTCCGAGGTCCCACCTCTCCTGTGTCCCATGACACTGGCATGCGGCTGTGTGTTCTGGGCTCCTGTGCCCGGCCCGTGTGCTTTTCGGTCACTTTAGAGCACCTTCGGATAAGGGGACCCCAGTTCTCTTCACCCCCTCCTGAGCAGCGGTGAGCCCCCAGTCCTGCCGCAGACCCGGCGGCTCCCTCTCCTTTCCGCTGCTATAACCTCCCCAGATGGTGACCGGGGAGGCCCAGAGGCCCAGAGGCCCTCCCCTCAGCCCCTCCCTTCTCCCTGCAGCTGGTGTGTGAAGATGTGAATGTGGATCGCTTTTACCCTGTGCTCTACCCCAAGGTACGGCTGCATCTGGGCCCCGCGCCCTGGGCTGGGTGGCTAACTGGGGAACTGAGCATTTATGGGGCACCTGTTGTGCGCAGGGTATTCCCCCCAAGTTCGCTCATTTAATCCACACAACAACTGTGCAAAGTCTACTTTTGCAGAAGAGGAAGCAGAGGGCCACAATGGCCCTGTGCCTTATCTGGCGACGCACAGCAGATGAAGGAGGCCCGCCTTTTAACTGTAGCGTCATCCACCTTGGAGGCAGGCCTTACTTCCCGGAACTCTCATGCCATTTGGGGACCCTCTCAAGGGCAGTCAGTGCTCCTGAGCCAGGGGACTCCGCTTGGCCTTGCCTTCTGACCCGAGGGGACGCGGGGAGAGGGAACAAGCAGGGGCCTCCATAAATGCCGCCCCCCAGACAGCGGCTGTGCCCCCAGCTCTGGCGCCGGCTTTGACGCACTGTGGCCTTGTGGGGAAAGCAGCGGGGCTTGTCTTGAGTGAGTCAGGGGTGCTTCCTGGAAGAGGTGGCCCTGAAAGACATGTCAGCCCTCGTGGGTTCCAGTCCTGGAACAAGGGGATGCTATGGTCCAGGAAAGGTCCCCCAAAGGAAGGGGCCTCCGAAATCAGATGTTACCTCTCAGGTACAAAAGAGGCAACTGAGGCCCAAGGTAAGGGGAACGCCTCAAGGCCCCACAGCAAGTTGGTGGGGCTTGACTCATTCGAGAACAATGCTGTGGGTTTACAGAGGAGCCAAGGAACAAGTGGGTATTACAGAACGGACTCAGGTGAGGGCCTGTGGGCAAGACTCAAGGGCAGTGAGCTTCAGCTTTGGTCGTGAGTTCAAGTCCCAGCTCTGCCACTCGCGGGCAGTTTACCTGACGCAAGTCACAAGTTACTTAAGCTGTCTGAACCTTGGGTTCTTCCTTTGTAAAATGGGGACAGCAGCAGCGTCTCCCTCACGGGCTTGTCGTGAAGATGAAATGAGAGGACACGGGTAGAGTACCCGGTAGGGAGCTTAGCACGGAGTCAGAGCAATAAACAGCAGCTTGTGCAAGCGGCCCATTTCACCCCTGGTCCTCTCCCCGCCAGGCTTCCCGCCTCATCGTCACCTTTGACGAGCATGTTATCAGCAATAACTTCAAGTTTGGAGTCATATATCAGAAGCTTGGACAGGTGCGCTCACCCTCTCCTCCCGCCTTCCCCGCCCACCTGGCCGTGAATCTGGGGCCTCAGACCTTTGCCAGTGAGGGCTCCTGCCCAGGGACTGTGCTTTCCAGGAGCTTGAGGGGGCGGGTGCCCGGAGGTCCTCCTCCCAGCCTGCTCTGGATGTGAGTGGGGGGTGGGGGGCGGAGGCTGCTCAGGGGTGCCAGCTCGGTGACCTCTGCCCTCCTTGTGTCCCCAGACCTCCGAGGAAGAGCTCTTTAGCACCAATGAGGAAAGCCCCGCCTTCGTGGAGTTTCTCGAATTTCTGGGCCAGAAGGTCAAACTGCAGGACTTTAAAGGGTGAGCATTAGGTGGGAAGAGCATCACTTAATTGGACCCGTGCCCTTGGGCAGGGAGGGAGCCCCGTCCTGGCCCCATGGAGGCCTGGCTGGGGCTGGAGACTGAGCCGTGGCCTGGGGGGCGTGGGGCAGGTTCCGAGGAGGCCTGGACGTGACCCACGGGCAGACGGGGACCGAGTCTGTGTACTGCACCTTCCGCAACAAGGAGATCATGTTTCACGTGTCCACCAAGCTGCCCTACACAGAAGGGGACGCCCAGCAGGTAGCCTGGGCACCCACCCACCTGCTTCCCACCTGTCCTCCTGTCCCCCCATCTGCCTGTCCGTTCAGTGTTCACCACAGCAGGTTCAAGGGGCCCTGGGATATAGACATGGCAACGATCCATTCCCCCTACTTGTGGGCTCTCGTGGGGGCAGGGTGACACGCTGCTATAATGTCGGGAAAGTCTGTTTCCACATCCATGCAATGGGGATGATAATGGCATTGCCCTCGTAGGTGAGCGTCCGTGCGGGAATGCACACTGAGTGGCTAGAACAGCATCTGGTACATAACGAGAGCTCAGTAAATGGGAGTTAGTGTTTTTACAGGGAGAGGCATTGTGGGGTCACATGGGGGCACTTAAACTTGGCAGAGGTAGGAGTCAAGAAAAGCTTTTAAGACAAAATGATTTCTAGGCCCCAAAGGAGCTGGGAGAAGGAGGGGGAATGTTCCAGGTGGAGAAAATGGCTTCCACCTTCTGCAGAGGCCCAGAGGCGAGAAAGTGCAGGGCATATTCTGGGAGCTGAACTCCGAAATTTGTCACCTATCCCAAGCTTCCTGAAGGGCTGTCCATTTGACCCTGTGCCCCCAGCCCAGGCGGATAAAAGGGTAGTGTGAGAAAAATGGAAATATTTGTGTTTAGTGTCCTTTAAGTTTCTTCTAAGAGGATCCTCTGTTCATCTCAGCAACATAAATGTATATGCTGAGTGGAACCTCTCTGTTCGTGAGGGGCTGTGTTTGGGGTATTGAGACAGAAGGAGGGCTGAGAGGTAGAGCCTGGGGCCCAGGAGCCCTGGGTTCAAATCCTCTAACTCACAGCAGGGCCTTGCAAGTCCCTTCTCTCTTGGCCTCCATTTCCTCATCGGCCACAGGATTCCAAGAAAACTAAAATAATTTGAAGACAAGTTTCTCCTGACATTTTTGGGGGGTGGAAGCGAATCCTTAGACATGCCCTCTGCCTACCCCAAACCCTCCCACCGTCTTGCGGGCACCCTCCCCTGCGCCCAGCGAGCCCCTCTCTGGCCAGGTGGTGAAGGCCTGTGGCCCTGTGCTCAGTTGCAGCGAAAGCGGCACATCGGGAACGACATTGTCGCTGTAGTCTTCCAGGACGAGAACACACCCTTTGTGCCTGACATGATTGCATCCAACTTCCTGCATGCCTATGTGGTGGTACAGGCCGAGGGCGGGGGGCCTGATGGCCCGCTCTACAAGGTGGGTGATCGCGGAGCCTCCCAGGGGGGATCAGCCGCAACCCCAGGCCCTGCCCCGCCCTGAGTCACTATGAGACGTCTCTGAGCCTTGGTTTTCCCACCTGTAGATAAGGGGACTGTCCAGAGGACTCTGAGTCCCCCTCTCGCTCTGTGGATGGAGGATTCCCATCCTGCCCTCTCTGCCCCCTCCCCAGATTATCCCCCTCAATGGAGCTGGTTACCCTCCTCCATCCTTTAGCCTCCTTGCCCTTCACTATCCTCCATGACCCCTGAGATCCTCCACCTCTTCTCACCACTCAAATTCAGGACCAAGGATGGAGGGAGCTGAAATCCTGGGGTTCACTCACCCAATCAGCAGTTATGGAACCTTCCCCAGCAAGGAGTAGGCCTGGGATGAATTAGGGGTCTCTGGCTGGGGTGGGGACTCCACAGGAAATGCTGCTCTCCCTTCCAGGTCTCTGTCACTGCTAGAGATGACGTGCCCTTCTTCGGGCCCCCCCTTCCGGACCCCGCTGTGTTCAGGAAGGTGAGGGGCAGCCCCCAGCCCCAGTCATGGACAGAGCAGGACAAAATGGGTGGGGGTTGGGGGAGGCACACATTCTGCTGTAAGAAGTCCTAAAGCCCCACTGTGTGCCAGGGCAGCTGGGCTCCCCTAACCATGTAACTGGGGCCTGGCTTTTAGTCCAAATTGATAAAAACTGTGATCTTTACTTACAAAGTCGCGGAACAAACTGCACCATTGTTTTAGCTTTCTCATAGCAGACTCTGTGGCCTTTCCTAACTGCTATTATCTTTTTGACAATTACAGTCTTCTTTCTTCTAAAATGTTTGGGAAGGGGCACACGTTTCTCTCACCTGTCAGAAGCCACACTTTGAGCCTTGGCTTCAGACCCCTCACTTCTCCCCCAGACCGAGGCAGTAGGAGACCCCAGCCAGCCCCTTACATCTGTGAGGTTTGCTCTCCTGAGGGGTGGGCAACCATGAAGGGCACAGGGGGCCCTCACAGGTACCTAGGCTGGGAGCTGAGGCCAAGGAGGCACCCTTCTGGGAGTGAAGAAGACGACCCCAGGGCCCCAGCAGGTCACGGCTCAGGGACTCCAGCCCGAGTCACTGGGGCTCAGCCCCTTGCCTCTGTGTTCATCTGAGCCCCTTTCTCCTCTCCACACTGGGGGCTCCCAGGGGCCTGAGTTCCAGGAATTTTTGCTGACAAAGCTGATCAATGCTGAATATGCCTGCTACAAGGCAGAGAAGTTTGCCAAACTGGAGGTGAGGATGGGCTGTTGGGCTGAACCCCTCCCCCCAACCTAGGATTTCAGCCCTGCCCTTGGGGAGGGAAATGCCATGTTCAGACTTTGACCTGAGAGAGAACTGTCTGGGGTGGGGGCGGATTTACGCGTGAGCAGGGCTAGGTTCAGGGGAGAGGAAGTAGGGCATTTCTAGGAATATGTGAGGAATGTCCCAGGGGGCGCCCGCAGGTGGGCAGGCTGGCACAGAGGACACCGTGGGGGAGGGGGATACCTGGTGATCGGGACAGGAGGAGCCCTGGGGGCTGCTGGAGCTGCGGAGGGGCCCAGGGGAAGCCAGCGTAGGCTCCCGGGGCCCAGGCCCACTCCCTACTCACTCAGAGAAGGTGGGATTCTAATTGTGGAACGAAGGGCCGATCACCGGGCTCTCTCCTGATGGCCTCCCCCTGGCCCACAGGAGCGGACACGGGCCGCCCTCCTGGAGACGCTCTATGAGGAACTGCACATCCACAGTCAGTCCATGATGGGCCTGGGCGGTGACGAGGACAAGATGGAGAATGGCGGCGGTGGCGGTGGCTTCTTCGAGTCTTTTAAGGTAAAGAACCAGGGTCTACCTGGGGCGGAGGGGCCGGTGCCTGTCTGGGGTGGAGTCGGGGGCGGGGTTATGGGCAAGGCGTGGGGGTGTGGCCGGAGGCGGGCTCTCATGGGGGGGGAGTCGAGTGGGGGCGGAGCTAGGGGAGGAGTCAGGGGCGGGGTTAATAAACAGGCGTGAGATGAGCTAGGAGCTGGGTGGCAAGTGCCTGAGGTAGAGTGGATGATGGCGAGCCTCAGGCTGGACCTAGGCTTTAGGGTGGGGCTCTGACTTGGGAGGAGTTAATGGTTGGAGGCGGGGCCTAGGCTTGAGGGTGGAGTCTACAGGGAGTTCTGCAAAGGTTGGAGCTTTCTAGGTGGTAACCAGGTTCCTCTGGTGGTGGCTACCAGGTAAGCAGGCAGAAAAGAGAGGAGGTCTCTGTCCTCACAGGGAAAGAAACAGAAGTCTGAGGTGCGGTATGTGAATTGAGTGGCCATGGGAGAGGGACCAGGCCTGTGTGACCCTGTGACCTGGCTGTCTCTGGTTTAGTGACACCTTGGGTTCAAATCCCAGTTCTGCCACTTACCAGCTTTAGCATGCTCGGAGCCTCAGTTTCTTTCTTTCTTTCCTTTTTTTAAGTTTTATTTATTTAAATAATCTCTACACTCAACTTGGGGCTCAAACTCATGGCCCGTGATCAAAAGTCGCATGCTCTTCCCACTGAGCCAGCCAAGCACCCCTGAGCCTTGGTTTCTTTATCTACTGGGTAGGGCAATGGCAGTTTACCTCCTACAACTGTTGAGAATTATTTGTAAAGGACTTAGATTAGTGCAATATAAGTTCAAAAGCAAAATGCAAAACCCTGCCCATCTACCTCAGCAGTTGCTGTCCAAAGTAAGAGGCAGAGGAGGGGGCATTCCTCTTTGCCCCATAGGTCCTGGACTCTCCGAAGCTACAGGTCCCCAGGCCGTGGCTTCCTTGCCACCTTCTCCTCCTCCCACAGGAGGGGAACTGCCCATCCTCCAGGGGCCCTGCCAGGTTGGCTGGGCCTCACCTTCACCCCAGGGCAGGCAGCAATGCTGGAGATGTGGGTTTGTAGTGGGTTTCCATAAGGGGATTGGCCCAGCTGCCTGGGCCTGCCCTGGACTTAGGCGAACAGATGGTCTTTGAGAAAGGGGCCTGAGGACAGCCCTGCCTCTGCTCACTAGAGACAGGGAATGGGGGGGATGAACATGGGTCTGGGGTGCCTTGAGGGGAGTGGGGGGTCCAGTGACCCCACATCTCTGGTAGGTGCTGGACAGTAGACCTGGATTAAGTCAAAGAATTTCTCAGAGGCAGCAGAGCCCACAGTTAAGGGCACGTAATTTGGTGTATGGGTTCCAGGCTTGTCTCGAATGTGTAAAATGGGCATGATAATAGTGGCCACCTCGTAGGGTGGATTGAATGAGTGAACATGAAGTACCTGGCCCCATAGGAAATGTTCAGTACAGATTGTCCTAGAAAAGCAAGGAAGAAAAGGCTAGAGGAAGGAAAGAGAAGAAAGTAGGAGAGAAAGCCCTAAGATCAAGAAACTGAGGTTTCTGGAGGGCTCTCTGTGCGTGCTCTAGGTCATGCCCCAGCATCTTCTGCAATCCTTACAACAGCCACTTGAGAGTCCTAGGGGGCTCAGAGAGGTGCGGTAGCTTGTCCAGCATCACCCAGCAAGTTGGTGGCAGAGCCAAGGCCCAAACTACCCTTAGGCACCATGTGGACCTGCCCCTCCTGTGGCGTCACAGGCAGGGACTTCCTGGGGTTACCAAGAGTGGCATTGGTGGGGAGGGACCAGATGCCTGGGCTCCTGGGTTTCCCGGGGGGGAGGAGGGACCTCATAAAGTCTGTGCCTCCTCCACTCCCACCCCACCTTCACAGCGGGTCATCCGGAGCCGCAGCCAGTCCATGGACGCCATGGGACTAAGCAACAAGAAGCCCAATACCGTGTCGACCAGCCACAGCGGCAGCTTTGCCCCCAACAACCCCGACCTGGCCAAGGCAGCTGGAATAGTGAGTGCCCCCCCAAGCAGGCCTCAGCTCTCCCCCACCTCCGAGGCCTGCCCCCCCCCATTGCTCTGCTGTCTGAGTGCCCATCCTGGGTTCTAGACTCAGTCTAGCCACTGTTCTCCCTGGGGGTCCAATGTCCAGGCCACAACAGTGGGTGGGGTGCTGAGAGCCTGCAGCCCCCTTCCAGCTCCTCAGCCTGTCCTCCTCCTGGTCCCTTATTCAGGTGACTTTCTGCGGGTCAGCTCTGGGGCTGCCTCTATATGACATTCCTTATTGAGCACATACTGTCTATCACGTGCTGGGAATTGGGCTGCTTTGTGGGCACCTACTGTCAAGCCTTGAGTTGCTGGAGCATCTACTGTGTGTCAGGCTGCGGGCACGCACTGTGTGTCAGGACCTGGTTTCTGTGTGAATGCCTGCTGTGTGCCTGGCCCTGAGATGCTGGTGGGCGCCTACTGTGTGTCAGGACTCGGGCTGCTATGCGAGCACCTGCTGGGTCAGGACCCAGTTGCTGTGTGGACGTGTACTGTGTGAGCATCTACCGTGGGCCTGACCCCGAGTTTCTGTGAGCACCCACTGTGTGTCAGGTCCCGGGCTGCTGTGTGGGCATCAGCTCTGTAAGTATCCACTGTATGCCCGGCCCTGGGCTCTTGTGCGAGAACCTCCCATGTGTCAGGAGATGGATTCCTGACTGAGCGCACATATGTGCTAAGCCCTGGACCCTGGTGAATCCTCACTGTGTGTCAGGAAGCGAGCTGTGGTGTGAGCGTGTTCTCTGTGAGCCCCTTCTTCTGTGGGCCTGGCCCTAGGCTGCCGTGTGAGCACCTACTGTGTGTCGGGGCCTCTGTGGTTGTGGCTGCCTGTTGTGTGTCAGGAACGGGGCTTCTGTGTGAGCATCTCCTGAGTGCGCACCTACTGTGTGATTACTTCCTGTCTGCCCGCCTCTGGGATTCTGCCGCTAAGCCTGGGGGTGGGGGGGGGGGCGTGTGCTGGGCACACAGGGTGGATGAGGCCTTCAGCTGGGGGCCCATCTGCTTTCCGCCACCCAGTGTCCACCCCAGCGCTGCACCTGCCACTCTGCTTCTCCCCACCCCGCCATCTGTCTTCCATCCATCTGTCCCGCCATCCTTCTGTCCTTCATTGACTACGTGCTGCATGCCAAGCCCTGTGCTCAGTGCTGTGAGGCTGTGTCACAGGGTAGGAGGTCCCCTCCCCGACCCCCCACAACCACCCCTGCCCCATGGTCTGGCCTGGTCCGGAGAACAAGGCGGGGCCTCTGCTGGCCTGCAGTCACCAAGCCCACTGTCACTGGAGAAGCAGGCCCACCCCCTCCCTTCCCACCGAGTGGCTCAGCCTCCTGTGGGTGCTGTCGAGGGGCCCCGGGGCCGGGCCAGGCCAGCAGCATCCGCCGTGGCAGTAACCAGACCCATTTCTGTTTTTGTTTTTGTACACCTCTCTCTTCTGCTGTTATTCCTTTTCCTTCTGCGTCTGCATTTTCCCTGCTCTACCTTCCCTCTCTCCCCCCGCTGCCCGCCCCCACCGATACCTGTCTCTTCCCTCCTCCCACCCGGGCCCGCACTCTTCTCTCCCTGCTTTCTCCTTCCCGCCTCCCTGTTCTTCCTGGCTCTGTCTGTCCTGCCTGTGTTTCTCTCCATGACCTTGCGTGTGCTCCCCCACCTGTGTCTGTCCCTGTCACCCTCTGTTGGCCAAACTCTCTCCTCCTTCCACTGTGCCACCCCTTCCTGGCCGTGTCTCTCTGTCAACCCCTGGCCTCACTGTCGACTTTGTTTCTCTCTGTCTGTCTGTCCTTCCCCCTGCCTCCCCGTTCCCTGTCCCGCCCCTCCCGTCCCCTCCATCTCTCGCTGTCTCTCTCCACGTGTCTGTCTCTGCCCCTGCCCTCTGCTTGCTTGCCAGTCATTGCTTATTCCTGGGAAAAGTGCGAGTAGATTCGGACGCCGGGGCAGTGCCATAGGCATAGGAACGGTGGAAGAGGTTGTCGTCCGCGGGGCCGCCGGCTCTGGAGGCTGCGTGCACGTGCTGTTCTCTGCTCGCTCTCAGGACGGAGGCCATATTGGGGACGTTGCCCCCTCTTTCCCCTGGGCCGGACTCGGGGCTGTGCAGGGTGGAATGCCGGCAGCTCTGAGGGCACTCGGCACCCGCTTTGGGGCCTGGTACCTGTGACAGAGCCAGTGCCCCCCCCCCCCGCCCCCGCTGGGGGCTTCTGGCCCTGCCCTGGCCCTTGGGACCCTGGCCGAGGCCCTGCCAGGATCTGGTACCCAAAGACCCTATGCCCAGCTGCACGTCCCCCAATATCGCCAGTTCTGCATGGAACGCCACCCCTCTCCTCTGTCCTGATTCCCACCCCCCACCCCCCCCACCATGAACCGGCCTGGGGGTTTCTGTCCCTCCATGCCTCCCTGGGGCCCGCCTTCCTGCCTCCCCAGAGAAGCTGGGGCCTGCTTCTGGCGCCTGGGGCCTCCCACCCTAGTGTGTTGAGGAACAACCGCTGGGCCAGAGTCTCCCCTAGCCAGTTTGGAGGTTCCAAGGTGGGGCGGGGGCTTGCGTTGCGATGTCCACTCTCTCCCCGTGGCCCTGAGCCCAGGTTCCATGACAACGTGGGGACAGGGGGCTGGGAGCCATTCTGAGGTCTTGGCCTCTTCCTATCCTGGCCCAGAGTGGCTGCCCAGCCCCCTCCAGCTCCTGCCCTTCTCCTGGACTAAGATTCCAGGCCTCACACTGCTGTGGGATCTCAGGGACCCTGGCCCTCACCAAGCCTGTTTCCCTGTCTGTGAACTTGGAGGGCTGTCTCTGGAGATGGACATTTCTCTCGTCCTTTCTTGCTCCATTGCCTCTGCTTCAGGACCCGGAGCTGCAGGGACCCAGGTGGCATGTGGGGGGCAGTGGGTCTCCCAGGGCAGGTGGGCACTGAGTTGGGGCCTTTCCCTGCAGTCACTGATCGTCCCTGGAAAGAGCCCCACGAGGAAGAAGTCGGGCCCATTTGGCTCACGCCGCAGCAGTGCCATCGGGATCGAGAATATCCAGGAGGTGCAGGAGAAAAGGTGGGTGGGCGGCTCCCCTGTCTCCTGCGGCCCCTTCCCTGGCCCCCGTGCAGTGGCAGAGTTAAGCGAGCGGGAGGGAGTGCCCGCTCCTCTGCCCCCGTCCCTCTGCGGGGACAGCCACACGGTCAAGCACCTGCTGTGTGCCAGGCACCAGGGCCAGCTCATCACCTACCGTGAGACGCCTTCATCTGTCTGCGGTTCTGCTGGCTCCCCGGGGGTCACACCTTGCATGGCAAGATGCTGTAGGTGAGAGGGTGCAGGGGCCTGCCCAGGTCACACAGCCAGGGAGAGGTGGAGCTGGCATGGGCGGCCTGGCCCGTGGGGGTCTCGGGTGCATCTGTGTGGGCAGGCTGCAGGCAGCTCGCCTCAGTAGCAGCGGGATGGCCCCTGGGAAGCAGAGGATAGTTCCCGAAAGCGATTCCTGTCTCTACCACGTGGGGCTGGGTGACCCTGGAAAAGTCACTATACCTCTCTGAGCCTCACCGTCCCAATCTGGAAAATGAGGCTAAGAACACAACCAACAGCACAGGGCGGCTGTAGAGGTGGGGTGCGGGGCATGCGATGCAGGGCAGGGACACTGGGTCCTCAGGAGTGGAGGTGGTACTGTCCTCATGGCCACGAGAGCCCAGAATCCTATGAAGCCCGGGTTCAGATCTCAGCTTTGCCATGGACCGAGCTGTGCATCCCGGGGCAGATTCCTTCCCATCTCTGGACTGCAGTCTCCTTACGCATGACAGGGATAAGGAGGGGAGGACTGGAGGAGTGTCCTGTCTTCCGTAGGCGCTCCAGCACGCCTGCTCCTTTCCTCGGCCAGGCCAGCCAGGTTGCTGCAGGGACGGCTCTGGGGTTGGCCCCTGAGAATATAGGGTATGGGGACGAGGCAGGAGGCGCCCGTGACCTCACCACCTGGGCCTCGTTCTACCCTTGATGCCAGGCCTCGTGCTGAATCCCCCCACCGCCCCCGTGTGCCCCGCAGGGAGAGTCCCCCCGCCGGCCAGAAGACCCCAGACAGCGGGCACGCCTCACAGGAGCCCAAGTCGGAGAACTCATCCACTCAGAGCTCCCCAGAGATGCCCACGACCAAAAACAGGTTGGGGTTCGGGGCACGCCAAGCCAGGGGGCTTGGACTCACCCTTTCCAGTCCCTGCGTGAGCCTGGGACTGCCCGGGAGCTTTGGCCCTGCCACACCAGGGCGTCAGGGAGGCCCCAGCACCCTCACAGGTCCTCCTTTGACACACACCCACGGAGAGCTTCATTCATGCCAGGCCCCAGGCCAAGCTCCAAATCCAACAGTGAGCTGGGCGTACACGTCCCCTGCCCCGTGGAGCTGACAGTCCAGAGTAGCGTGACCTGATGAGCTATTTCTAGATGGTGATGCAAGAGGACAAAAGAGCAGGGGATGCAATGAGGACTTACTGGGTGGGCGGGGGGGTGGGGGTGGTTAGTTGGTGCTCAAGAAAGACATCTAGAAATGGGGGAGGCTTAAGTTGAGTGATAGGTGAGGAGCCAGCCCTGCTAAGACTGGCATGGCAGAGGGAAGAGGGCTCCAGGCGAAAAACACAGCAAGTGCAAAGGCCCTGAGTCATGCTTGAAGGATAGAAAGAAGAGTGGTGCGGTTGGAGCTGAGTGAGTGAGGGGCTAGGCCCAGGCAGACGCTGTGCTGGGTGTTGCTGAGGATAAGGTCAGGGAGGTGGGCAGGGGCTAGATCCCAGCTTTGGAAGCGATATGAGAACTTTGCATTTTACCCTAAGTGGGGCCAGGGAGGAGCCTTTGGGATTTTAGTTAAGAGGAGTGATGCTTTCAAACCTGACCGTGGTTGCCACATGAAGAGGTGGCATGGGGAAGAATGGAAGTAGGGGGAGGCCACCCCTCCCTTCAGCGCTGCAGCTTAGCCCCTCTGTGCTGGCTCTGGGAGTGTCTAGACTCCCAGACTGTGCTCTCCTGAAGGGGCAGGAATGGACGACAGGGACAGGGAGAGACAGGGCTTACAGACCCAGAGTGGGGAGGTCCATTCCCACCTTGAGAGGAGGAAATCAGGGAGGAGGAGACCCTCGGCTGAGTTTTGAAAGATGAATCTGCTTTTTGGGATTTGAGGGAAGGAATGAGACTGCAGGAGACACAAAGTCCTGAGCATGGAACAAAACCAAGAGGCTTGAGAGTAGACTGTGCAGTTGGAAGGCCTGGGTCCTAAACCCTGTTCTCCTACCTATGGCTGGGTGACCTTGGGCTATGTGCCTACCCTCTCTGAGCCTCGGTGTTTCCTCATCTGTGAGATGGGTCTATTAATGGTAACAACGAGATAGCTCCAGTAAAAGCACTTAAAACAGTGCCTGGCACAGAGCAAACATACGCTGGACCATAGATTTTCTGTTAATAGTTATTATTATTACTGAATACCTCGCCAAGGAAATTAGACTTTATCTGGGGCGATGGGGAGCCACAGGAGGGTTTTGCTCAGTGGAGGGGTGCACTCAGATCCATGAATTAGGAAGGACAGTGGTGGGGGGAGGCTCCGAGGCCTGGGCAGCTGTGGTGGGGGCCACAGAGGTGCCGGGGTGGCTGCAGGCCGGGCCTCCCGGGGCAGGGAAGCGGGGTGGGGTGCCCGGAGCAGACGCAGGCTAACGGGGTGCTGCCTGTGGCAGAGCGGAGACGGCAGCCCAGAGAGCGGAAGTGCTGAAGGACTTCTCCCGCTCCTCGTCCAGCGCCAGCAGCTTCGCCAGCGTGGTGGAGGAGACCGAGGGCGTGGATGCGGATGACACAGGCCTGGTGAGAGGCCCAGGGAGCCGTGGTGCTCTCCAGCGGCCCGGAGGGTGGCCCTTTGGTCCCTGTAGATACTCCGGGCAGAAGCATGAGCCTGGGTGTGGCTGAGATTGAGATGGGGGAACCCAGCCCAAAGGAGTCATGCAGACTCACCGTCCCTTACTCTGAAGCCTTCCATGGCTCCCCAGTGTCGCCCCAGAGAGCCCCATCTCTGAGGGCTCCATTGAAGAGCCGGTCCCTCCCCAGCCTCATCTCTTACCACTTTAGCCATTCTGTGCTCCTTTGCAGTTCCCCCAACATATGAGGCTTACCCCACCTCTGGGCCTTGGCGCTTGCCATCTCCTGGGTCTGGAACACTCTCCCTGCCTCCTCTTTCCCCCTTTGTCTGACTGACTCCTACTCATCCTTCTCGACTCAGCCTCACATCACCTCCTCCTGAAAGCCTTCCCTGATTTTCTAGTCCTAGGGTAGGTTGGGAACCCCCCTCTTCATGCTCTCATAGACCCCCGGGGCTTTGCCCTGAGCACTCTTGTGTCATTCTTCATTCAGCAAAGCTTTAGTGGCCCCCTCTCCTTTGCCAGGCCCAGTTCCAAGTGCTACAGATGCAGCAGGGAACAGTGCAGACCAAGGCCCCGCCCGATGGGGCTCAGAGTCTAGGATTTTAATAGTCTCTTTACAGCCTGTCTTGCCTCCTAGACTTCACTGTCTGAGGGCAGGGAGGCTACCTGCTTTCCCTCACCAGCTTGGCCCAGGATAAGCATCGGTGAATGTTTGCTGAATGAATGAATGGGAGTGTGTGGTGAATGCCTCCCACTCCATCCTCCTCTGCTCTCCCTGGGGCAGACATTGCTGGGCCCCCTTCCTCTTTGCAGGGGCGTGAGGGTGAGGGGTTGTGGGTTGCCGCAAGCGGAGGAAGCTGGGAGACGGGAGCGGAACCCAGCCAGTGCCATGGATGAGGGCTGACCTCCCTCTCTCTCTCTTCCCCCATCCCCAGGAGAGCGTCTCGTGCTCAGGGACGCCTCACAAACGGGACTCCTTCATCTACAGCACGTGGCTGGAGGATAGTGTCAGCACCACGAGTGGGGGCAGCTCCCCAGGTACCAGGCCCCAGGCAGCTTCCCCTGCCAAGCCCCTCTGGTGGCCGGAGGGGGCAGGGAGAGGCCCAGAGGGCCGAGACCATCCTCACGCCCCGGGTGGTGGGTGTGTGATGGGCCTGCCCCTGACAGAGGGGACAGTGGGCAGGTCATTATCCAGCCTAAGACGGTTGAGGGCTGATGGCTTCTGGAAGGGTCTTGGAGGATGATGGAGGAGGGGTAAAGAAGGGAGGTAAGAGTGGGGTTCCCTGACGGAGGGACTCGGCGGGGCCGTGGAGCACTGGTGCCTACTGCCCATCCACGCGTCCATCTCCCTGGTGCCTCCCCGCGGCCAGTGAGGTGGCTCCCTCCTGCCCCCCTCCCCAGGCCCCTCGCGGTCACCCCATCCCGACGCCGGCAAGTCGGGGGACCCTGCATGTCCCGAGATCAAGATCCAGCTGGAAGCATCTGAGCAGCACACACCCCAGCTGGTACGTGCCGCCGCCAGGGGGCTGGCCAGGGCCGATGCGGCCAGCCTAGAAGCTGCCTGGTGGGAACGCTCCCCCAGGAGGGGGGTCGGCTCTCGGGGAAAGGGGAGAGGTGTCCAAGGGGACCGGGGGTGGGCGCCAGACCAAGAGGTCCCCGAGGCCAGGAGGGCCTGGGTTCGTCTGGCCTGGGCACAACCCGTGTCTTCTGCTTGTCTGTGTCTCCTCCCGTGTCTTCATCTGTCCTGTCACCTGCCCCGGCGCTCTGTCTGCGCAGGGCTGTTAGCCAGGCTCCCGCTCTGAAGGTGAAACTGAGCAGGTCAGACCCAGTCCTCGGCTCTTGTTTGGTGGGGAGAGGGCAGGAGAGGGCGGGGGTGGGCGGGAAGGGGGGATGACACCTCCCTGGTCCTCTGCCAGCTCCCGGGGCTGAGAGCTCTATGTACCTGGATTTGAATCCTCTGCCACTAAGATGCTGGGTAGGACTTGGGGAGGTCCCTGGCCCCTCTCTGTGACTCCATTTCCTTATCTGTGCAGTGGGGCCAATACATGCTGCCTCACCCCCCACCCACGAATTGCTGGGAGGATTTGGTGGGAGCCTGCAGAGGACTTGGGAATTGCTGGGAGGGAGGGGCTGGGGGATTCCCAGTGGGACCGAAAGACCCAGAGAGAGCCTGGGACTCCAGGGGCGGGCCCGTCCCACTTCTGTCTCCCTGCTTCATGGTGTGTTCATCTCCCTTTATCCTGCAGATGAGGCTGCAGAAGCACAAGGTGAAGATGCTGTGTCAAGTCCAGGTGGACAGGACCTCTGCCCCCAAGGCCAGCACCAGCCTATGGGTTGTTGCCCCCTGCCCCCACCTTGGCCACCCGTCTGGGCTGTCTCTGCGGGGCGGAGCCATCCAGACCTGGGAGGGGGAAGCTGCTGGCATCATCCCCACCCCTGAAGCTGGGGCAGGCCATGGTCAGTTGAAGCAGAACGCCAGGCCTGGCTTGCTCCCACTCCGGGCCCTTCATCACACCTGGGTGCCCCTCTGGACTCACGGGGAGCAAGATGGGAGGGGCGGATTGAGATATCTCAGTGCATACAGACCCTACCATGGAGGCAGTGGGATGTGAAATATGGTGGAATGAGCACTGGGCTGGGAGTCCTGAGTCCTGGCTTCCAATTTGGGTTCTGCTGTGTGACTTTGGGCAAGTCACTGTCCCTCTCTGGGTACCTCTGTTGCAAATGGACAAGGTTATTGCAGAGGTCATTGAAGACTGTGATTCCATGCACCTGCCCCAGAATGGGGGGTTTTCCTCCTAGGGGCCCCCCATCGCCCTACCTTGCTTCTTGGGTTCCCTGGGACCCCAGGTGGGCTGAGGGACTAGGAGCTGGCTATGCCTGTTGCCCCTCCTGGACCCTCAAGCTCTCCCACAGATCTGCCAATGCCCTGTCCACTGCCTCCACCTGACAGACAAGTGACCCCCTTAGGGCAAGGGGGACCTACCTGGCTTCTCAGCCAGCACCCAGCTTAACCCCTGCCATCCCATGCTCTGGGCACTCCAGGTCGAGGGGTCTCAGCTGGCCTAGAGTTATGGGCCTCGCCTTTGCGCCCCCCGCCAACTCCCCCGGAGGGGCAGCCAGGCACAGCTGCTGTGAGTCCACACCCTTGTGTGTGTCTGTCCACACTTTTTAGGCACCATGCCAAAGGCCAGCCTTCCGGCCCCAACACCCGTTTTGGAAGCCCCCGTGGCTGTGTGTACGTTGGTAACAGTTGTACAAAATAAATTCTATTTATCGCTATTGTACCCCGGGTTGGGCCTGGCTTTGTGGGAACTCTGCCCGGACTGACTCCAGACGGATCCCAGTGGTCCGAGGGACCAGCCCGTCCGTCCCCCTCACCCCACCCTTCAGAGCCGCTGCTAGGCTCCAGGGGTATCTCCACGGCCAAACCACGGGTTCGGTGACCACCAGGGTGCTTCCTCCCCATCGTGCTGCCCTTCGCTCCACCCTGTTCCCCATCTGCAGGGGGGTAAAAAGCTCTGCAGTCAGGCAGACCTCGGTTGGGGTCCTGGCGCCATCTCTTACTAGCTGGGTGGCCTTGAGAAACTTGAGCCACAGTTTCCACTTCTGTGAAATAGGAGCAATAGTATCTCTCCCAAGGGCTTGTGATGGGGGTTCCTCGAGCTGGTGTATATCCAACACCTGGCACAGTGTCTGGCACCCAGTGGGTGCTCCAGGATCAGCTTCCTGCTCTCCTGTTGCTCAATGAAGCCCAAGAATTTCCTCGATGTGGCCACCAGGGGGCGCCAAGGGATCGCTTCCCGGGACCAGCGGGGGCCAGGGAAGGGCTCCCGGTGCTGGGCAGTTACAATAAAGGGTACTGAGTGACCCCGGGTGCACAAACCAGGGGCCCAGCCTGGGTGAGGGAGACATGGAGAAGACTCAGCAGCAGTGGTGGCCGAGCATCCTGGAAAGGCCTAGGAAAGTGTCGCTGGGGCAGGGAACTGCAGGGGCAAATGTGTGGAGGGGAGTGCCTGGAACTGGGAAGGTACAGTTCTTTCTGTCTTTCTTTCTTTCTTTTTTTTTAAGATTGTATTTATTTACTTAGTGTTCACGAGAGGGGGGGCGGGCAGAGGACGAGGAGAGAGAGAATCTTAAGCAGACTCTGCACTGAGCACGGAGCCCGACATGGGACTCCATCTCAAAACCCTGAGATCATGACCCGAGCTGAAATCAAGAGGTGGGCGTTCAACCAACTGGGCCACCCAGGCGCCCTGCAAACAGTTCTGAGTGATGGGAAGGTGATGGGGTAGAGATGAGGCCAGAGGCCATGTGGCCTTGAATACCGGACCAAGGGGTCAGGGGTCTATGCTCAGGGCAGCGGGGAGCCATGGAGGATTTGAAACTCGGATTGCCATAGAGAGAAGCTGGGGCTGCTGGTGGAGACCAGCTGGGCAGTGTCAGGGAGGGAAGGGAGGGTCGAGGAGGCAGTCGTTGGGGACAGTGGGCAGGCCTGGAAGGACTGGGGGGCATGAGCATCATGAGCATCATGAGCATGATGGGATGTGGGTCTGAGGCGGGGGAGTCCAGCCCGGGTACTGGGTGAGGGGGTCCCCTCTGAGGTAGGAGTGCAGGAGGAAGAGTAGCTTGGGGTGGACACATGGCTTGGCCTTCCCGACAGCTTGGTGGCCTCCTCACTGCCTACCACAACCCCCACGCCCTCCGCAGGACAGTGGTGAGCGCACCCCCCAGGGGCTGCCATGCTTTTCCTGACAGTGGCTCTAGGATGTCTGGGGCCACCCAGGGGCTGTGACTCACACCCAGGCCCTAACCCCACCCGCTCACTTTGGCTCTGGGTTTCCCTGGGCTCCATGGGTCCCCTACCAACCCCACCCCCTCCCGTGCACAGCCTCACCCCAGTCCTCTAGCCCAAACGCCCCCCTCCCATCTCCTGTCCTCCCCTCAGTCTCTTGCCCTGTCTCCTCCCATCCCACCACCGAAGGGCCAGCAGCCACAGTTCAGCACCAAGGTCAAGAGCTTAGCTCTGAGTGCCTTTACCTCCTCTCTCTGTGACTTGGGACACATGATTTTGGCTCTCTGGGCCTCCGTTTCCTCATCCACACAGCGGGAGGGCTAATAGTTCTGACTTGGGTACCCTGCCATGAGGATTCAGGGGTGCGGCTCCAGCACGTGGTGTGCTTTAAAAACTGTGCGTGTTGGGTGGCGGGGGCAGTGATTAGTCATTAACGGGGACCATATCCATAAGCCACATCAGAGGATGTGGGGTCGGCTTTCGGTGTGGAAGATGGAGTAGCCGGTGCTGGCCCGACACAGATGTTCAGACCTTGGGAACGTGTGATCGCCGGTTGCTCCCCTGAGCCTCAGCTCCCGGGCTTTGCGGGGACTGACGATCCTTTTAAAAAGGGGTTTGGGCACCCTCACCTGTGTGCTTCCCCATGCACTGCGCGTGCGCTCCGCTCCACAGCTGAGCCCGGCAGACACGGACCCTGCCTTTGCCCTCTGCCTGCCCAGCCCGGGCCAGCACCCCTCTGTGGCCAGGGTCGGCATCTGGGCTCTTTCAGGCCGGGCCCCAGGCCATCCCCACCTCCCCAGGCTCCAAGGTGGGGCCAGGGGAAGCCGGGGACGAATCTGGCCTCCAGGATCAAAGTGTCCAACGCTGTTTCTCTTGTGTCCACGCCAGCTCCGTACTCACTCTGGGTTCTGAGGTGGGGAGGGCAGGCCAGGACACTGACCCGAGGCTGGAATTAGGGCTTGGGTGGGGGGCACCGGGCTCCGGGAAGCGGTGGACGCTACGTAGAAATAACTCTGGTGGTGGAAATGGCAGCCAGAGGTTTCTCCAGACGCAGGAGGCAAGAGGCCTCCTGTGGAGGGACTTGGGTGCCTAGCTGACCCAACCCCCATCTCCCCTGCCTTAGAGCTGGTACCTGTCCCTCCAGGTCTCAGGTTCATTACCTATAAAAGGAGGACAAAGCCTTACCTATTGCTGTGAAGAGGCTGTCACGGCTTCTAAGGTGCCTGGCATAAGACCCATGCCCACAAGAGGGGTCCTCCCCTGTCCCGTAGCAGCTGGGGTGTCCGTGGACATCCATGGCTAACCCTGAGGTGACTTTGCCAAAGAGACAGCCGCAGGCCCAGGCCCGCCCAGTGCCAGGGGACTGGGACCTGGATGTTTTCTACTGCTTAGGCCACAGGGGGTACTTAGCCAGGGACCCTGGAATGTAGAGGTCCCTCCCTCCCTCCCTGTACCCGCCCTGCCAAGGGGACAGCCAGGGACGGAGCCTCCTGAAATAACCAGATCTGGTTAGTGAGGCTAATTTTAAAAGCCACTCTGGCTGCCCCATGGGCCCTTCTGGGAAGCCTTGAATGTCCCTGTGTTGCCCCTAGGAAGCAGGGTGAGGGGAGAGCAGCAGGGGCTGGGGATGGACTCCCACCCCTGACTGTTAGGGCCACCCCCGAGCCGCCTCTCAGGGCCTGCCCGCCCATCCAGGACCCAGAGTCCCAGGTCCAATGTTGGGGCTCAGGGGCCCAGCCTCTACCCCAATCCACTCAGGGAAAGCCCTGGTGGGCTCTCAGGACCCTCCAGCCTCTGAGCTGGTCTCCATGAAGCAGTGCTGGGCAGGGGGCCTTCAGCTCTCTGGCTCTGTCTCAGCTTTCTCCCACTGTCTCCATTGTTCACTCTCTATGTCCCTTTATCTCTGGATCTCTGCCTCTCTCTGTCTCTGACACTCGAGGCCCCTCTTTGCAGGGACGGCTCTGTCCCCCTCTCTCTGGAGCCATCACGAAGGAGGTCAGACAGCATTCCTGACAGGCCATGGGCTGGAGCGTGCATACCAGGTGGGAGTGGGTGTCCACCCGGGAACTTGGGGCCTGTTGGGGAGGACAGCCGTCCTGGAGGCGGACAGGAGCTATAATGGGGCAGGCAGGGGCCGGGGGCAGGCAGGGGCCGTGTCCAGGCACGACGTGGGCCACCTGGACAGGCCAGGTGCCAGCAGAAGGAATGAGCTCCAGGGGTAGGGTTCCCAGATTTAGCAAGTAGAAACACAGAGCCCAGTTAAACTTGAATTTCAGATAAACAAGAAATAATTTTTAGTTTAAGTATACCTCATGCAATATTTGGGACATACTTATACTAAAAAATCATTCCTTGTTTATTTGAAATTCAAGTTTAACTGGGCATCCTATATTTTATCTGGCAGCCTTAGCCTTGGGAGGCTCCAGGAGTGAGTCCAGAGGTTTCTCAGGAATGGCAGGTTTTATAGCCCGTGGGAGCCCCAGCCTGGGGGGGATAGCGCAACCATGCCCTGTCTCATGGTGGGGGCACACCTCCTGCGCACGGGGAGATTGCAATTTTCTGGGGGTGGGGACCATCCTGGGGAGCCTGGGGGCGGGGGCCTGTGACCCTGACACCAGGCACCACATATTGAGCCACAGGCATCAGAAGGGAGGGTCTGTGGACGCTCCCTGCTGAGCCGCAGGGCCTAACCCAGGCACGTAGTAGGGGCTTCCTAAATATTTGCTGAATGAATGAAGAAGCCTCCCAACCCCCATGGGGAATTGGGATGCTTGGCCAGCAGGGGGCTCCAGCCGCCTAGCTCGCAAGCTCCTTGGAGCTAACTGGTGTGTGCAGTGCCCCCATCCTGGGGGCTCCCCAAAGCACAGAAAGGGGGTGAAGGGCAAAGGGGATGGAGAGAGGAGGCTGGTTTTCCCCTATGGCACCCCTGCCCCAGGCTCCACTCTCAACTCGGGGTTCAGCCTAGGCAAGAGTGTGGTGGGGGATGGAGACTAGGGCAGGGTGACCTCTGGCTTCTGGCATTGGGGGGTTGCTTGGGACTAAGGTGGAGGGGCAGGCCACAGAGGTGTTCTCAGGGCTCCTTAGTGGGGGCACGCGGACAGCCAGGGGGAATTCCTGGGACCCAGGTAGTTGGGGGACCCTTGTTTCTGGAGAGCTGAAATGGGCCTTTTCCTGTGGGTTATTAATCTCAGGGGACTCCCTGGAGGGGATGACTATGCTCTCCCACACCTCCCCAAGAACAGAGTCCCTTAAATAGCCTTTTCATTCATTCATTCACTTGCTGACTCACCCACGATCACCATTTGCTGAGATGACCTCGCTTGGGATCTTGTGCTAAAGGACCTCAGCAGCTTGTCTGGGCTCAACAGGAGCAGACCTGTTCCAATGCTCACACTGCCCCTGGTTGCCTGTGCGATCCTGGGCAAGAGGCTGAGGACCTGGGCTTTGCCATCCCTGCAGTGAGGATGAGGCCCCCAGCTCCCCGCTGGGGTAGCTGAAGACGGAAGGTGGTGCTTGCCCACAGCGGATGCTGCAGGATGCGGGGCGCCATCCTGATCAGCATTATTATCAGTGTCCTCCTTGTGAGATCCCTGCGTACCGGGCAGGGAGCCGCCACTGGCCCTGAGGCCCTGGCTTCATGGCCAGTGTCACACCGAGATGTGATCATCGCAGCCCCCATTCCTCCTTCTCAGCGAATGTCCTCTCTTTCAAGGTGCCTCTGGCCTCCAGATGCAGCAATGAATCCTTTGGGGAAAAGCAGGAGGTGGGGATGGAGCTTGGAGTGGCATCGGAAGGAAGGCAGGGCTTGGGCCCAGCCCCCTCTAACCTGCAGTGTGAGCTGGAGCTTGTCTCTTCCTGCCCTGGGTCTCAGTTTCCCCAGTTGTAATGGCGAGGGGGTGGGGCCGGACATCCTCCATGCCCTGGAAGAGGCCTTTCTGTGTGTCATCCTGTTAGTAACAGTTTAGCTCCCAGCCTGTAATCACATCTGCCCTGGGAAGAACTAACACAGCGTTTCTTTAAATTGGGCTCTAATTGCGGCTTTTAGTGGAGTCAGATGCTCCCCAACCCCCAGCTGGCCTGAATCAGGGAGGTTGTCCCAACCTGCCCTGCCAGGCCCAGGAATCCCTTGGGATTGTTCTAGCAGTCACGGAGCCGGTGACGGGTCAGGGACCGATGTCTCCCAAGAACCTACTGTATGTCAGGCCCTGAGCCAGGCACTTTCCATCTGGAGGACTCTGGGTCATCTCATTACATCTGTGGGAGGCAGGGGCCGCTGAAACCACTTTTCAGAGAGGAAACTGAGGCACGGAGAAGTGTAGTCACTTACCCAAGGCTGCTCAGCTAGGTTGCGGCAGGGGCCGGATTTGAACCCAGATCTGTTTGCTCCCAGGGTGTTGTCTCAGCCTGAAGCTGAGGAGCCACGCACCCCCTCCAGCTCCGTCAAACCCCCCTCCTGGGGGGCTCTGCGGGAGCAGCAAGCATCGCAGCTTTTTCTGTCCACATGTGACCACAGCCATTCTGCTCCTTCCCCACCGGTTGCGCCTGGAGAACGGAGTGTTGGTGGACGTGGCCAGAGGCAGCTCCCCTCTCCTCGGGTGGGGCAGGGGCCTGTGGTTTCCCTGTTTGTTCTGGAGATCCCAGCCGCTTCCCTGAGGAGACAGCTAGCGGTTCCCAGGCCACAGCCCCTCGGGTGGAGCCAGACCACGGTTGGCCAGCCCGGGAGCATTGCCCGCCAGCCCCACTGGGCTCTGCCGGGCCCTGGCGCTGGGTGGTCTGGGCAGGGGCCAAGCGAGCTCGATCCGGGCTGCAGGACAGGAGCCGGGACTGGGGCCAGGCTCGAGGCTGCCCTGCCAGGGACTTGGAGGGGTCCTGAAGGCTGGGGATGGCTGGACGAGGGGTAGAGCAGGTGTGGGGCAAATGTTGCCTTGTGGGGAGCCCAGGAGAGAAGGCCCCAGGCCCCGGTTCCATCTGAGGGCCTCGAGAGAAACATTCACCCCCTCCAGGATCGTCTCTGTTGGGTGGTTGCAACTCAACCATTGAGCTGGTTGAGCAGGAGCCCGATGGAGAAGTCAGGGTGGCAGGCAGAAGACCTAGATCCCAGCTCTGCCCTCCTCTGGACCTCAGTGTCTCCAGCTGTACCCTGGGAAGGGGACAGGAATCCATGCTTGACAAGAGCTCCTCTGCGTGGGGAGGTAGTAGTTGGGGGGTGGGTAGCCCAGGCTGGAAGGATCTCAGTAGTTCCCAAATTCATTTCCAGAAGCTTCTGGCACCACCCCCTCCCTGCCCAACACACACCTTGGACGAAACCCCAAGGTGAACACCCGCTGGAGTGGAAACGGCTTCTGTGGGGTTTGGAGTCTGACAGACCCCAGTTCAAATCCTGGCCGCTGGCTGGCTGTGATCTTGGGCACATCACATTCTGTGCCCTACAGCTTTAAATGCCGTCATGACGCTCCCTCTGTCTCCAGCTGAGCTCCTCCACTGAACTCCAGACTCTTCCTTCCCAAGTACCTGTGGGCATGTCCGCCCCCAAGTCTAATGGGCATCTCTAAGCTAAAGTGATCCAAACCGCGTCTGTATTTTCTCTCCAAATCTGTTCCCCCATATCCATAAATGGCACTCCACCCAGGTGCTCAGGCCAAAAATTCAGGGGGCATCCCCGGTTGCGCTATTTCCTCTGCTCCCCACAGCGAGCCCATCAGCAAGCCCCGTTGGCTTTAACTCCCAAACATGTCTGGGATCCAGCTGCTTCCCGCCACCGCCACACTTGGCTGGTCCAAGCCACCACCACCTCCAGCCCCAGCAACAGAAAGGGCTCCAGACTGCCCTCCAGCATCACTCCCGGCGTCCCCGGGCCCTCCTCTGCCCAGCAGCCGGAGCAATCTTTCCAAAGCATGAGCCCGACCACATCTCCTTCTGTGTCTAACCCATTTTACTGTGTGACTTCACCTTGGCGTCTCACCCTCTCTGGGCTGCCTTCCTCCCTGGCCTCCAGCCCTGAGCTTTGTCTGGGGGACAGTGGCAAGAGGCCTGTGCCCCAGGAGATCCCTCAGGCGTGGAGGGCAAAAGGCCCATGAAGCGCCAAAACTGGCCATGAGAGTGGATGTCAAGACAGTAACGTGCTCATGCCCGGGAAGCAGGCAGCAGCTGCTCAGGCCTGGCCCAGGGCTCTGGGAGGCAAAAGGGTGAATGGTCACATCTCACGCTCCTCCAGATCCTGCCTCCCGACCCTCCTCCACCCTGCCCCGGCCAACCATCCTCAGGACACAGCCTCTCTGCTGCCATTGTTTCCCAACCAGGTGACCTGAGTGGGCAGGAGGCCAATTCCAGGGCCCTCGGCCAGAGTGTGCAAGCCCGGGCTGACCCCGGAGCCCCTGGAGCCAGCCACCGTGGCCTGGGCAGGTGGAGGCAAGGGAGCTGCGGGAAGCCTCCGAGCACTCCCCACCAGGACAAGGACACAGGCCCCACAGGACAGGATCCCCGACAGTGAGGTCCCACCCCTGCCACCTTTTCAGTTACATTCCTGACCCCTTCTTGCCGCTCTTTACCCTGCCAAAAGGAGCTATCGGGATGATTAAACTCCCCACTCGGGAGCCGCAGTGCTTGGCCTCACGCCCTCCTTCATCCCCTGTTAGTGGTGTGGCTTTGCATAAGTCACCAATTTCTCTCTGCTTCTGTTTCTTCATCTGGAAACTGGGGACAGACACAGTCCCGCCCTTCGGGAATGGGGGGGAGGATAAGTGGGCTCAGCGCACCGTGAGGCACTAGGAACAATGCCTGGCACTCTGGGGACACCGTAGAAATGTTGGCCAGTGTGCCCGCAGCTCCGCTTCTAATGACCCTCGGCCTCTGTTCCAACGGGAAGGAGGGACAGGTGGCCCTGGTCGATGGCAGACCCCACCCCGGCCTGCCCTGTCCTTGGCTGGTGGGGCCCGTGTCCACCCCATCCTGAGGCCGGCGCAGATGGCCGAGGAGCCAGAAGAGGGCCTGGAGCCACGCTCGGGGCAGCAGCAAAAAGAGGTCCCAGGAAGCCACCCAGAAGCTCCAGAAACTCGGGAGCACAAATCCCCTTCTGAGAACTTAATCCCCCCAGCTCCCCCCACCCCCACCCCCAGATCGGCTGGTGCTAGATCTTGCTGGGAGGTCTTGGGTTAGCCACCAGGGCTAATTATAAACTCCGTTGGCTTGGGGCTCTTACTACCCCATTGAAGGGCTTCTGCGGCTGATGGGGCCTGGGTTGTTTTCCTTGGAGAGATTAGCACCCAGAGGCCAGGGAGGGGACACGGGTTGGGAGTGAGGCGGACCTAGGTGCAACTTGCAGCTGTCCCTTTCAAGCCATGGGCCCTGAGCAAGTCACTGTGCTCTGCCAAGCCTCTCCTTTCTCATCTGCAAAATGGGGATGATATTGCCTACCTCACAGGATGGTTGGGGGACTATATGTGACAAATGTACCCTCAAGGTGGCAACTTCACTGCCATGTCTTGGGTGCTTAGATGGGGGTGTGGTACGTAGTAGGTATGATGCTCCCTCCTTCCCCCCATCTCAGAGCAGACAATTTGCTGATGACCTATTCATTCGTGTGCTGGTCCAGCCTCCTTGACAAACAGGAGTGGGACTCTTAGGCCCATATTGGGGGGTTATTACCCCTCTCCCCCATCTCCAGGGCCCCTATTTCTTCTGCCTGGTCTACTCTAGCAGTTTCCTTGGGCAGCCAAGATGATCTTTCAAAAATGATGCTCACTCCCCAGCTCCCCAAGTGCTCACGGTCCACCTGCAGCTTCTAGGAATGGCATTGAGAGCTTCCTGCCCATCTGTCCCCACGATGTCCTCCGAAGTGCCCTCTGTACCCCCATGTCCTGCCTCAGTGCTCCTTGGCCTGTCAGGCCCCAGCTCACTTGTTGCCTTCTCTGTCTCCGTGCCTGCCCTGCCATGCCCCGCACCGGTTAAGCGCCCCCTCCCTGCCCCCACAGCTTCTAGCTTCCCCGCTGCAGTGGGATGGCTTCTGGCAATCTGTCTCGTGAGACAGGAGCTTTCTGAGGACAGAGCCTCACCTGTTCCCAGAGTGAGGCAGGGGCCATGAGCTCGGGCTCCACCGGGACCAGAGGGGTAGCATCTGTCCTAAGGGGTTTAGTGTAAGAGTACCGAGCACTGGGGACTGTGGCAAATGGGAGAGCCGTACCCTGGATGGGCAGCCATCTCTTGTCTCTGATCAGCCATTATCTTGCAGGTATGTGGGGCAATACCAGCCATATCTTCCCATTTTTTCAAAAAAGCCAGAGAGACTTCATTTCCTAGCCTCTTGTGCATCTAGGTGGGGTCATGTGACTAGTTTTCACCAATGGACCATGAATGGAAGTGATGTGTGTCACTTCCAGGAAGAAGTGGTTAAAAGGGTCTCTACCCCTCAAGCCCCCCATTGATGTGCTGCTCACAGGATTTCAGTAGTTCTGGTGAGACAGAGCTTCCAGGATTTGGAGGAGGGCAGAGCCACAAGGTGGAAAGGGCCTGGGTCCCTGTCACCTGACCAGGGGCACCACCAGATGTTTGAGATAGAAATAAACTCATTGTGTTACATTCTGGATTTATCTTAAACAGAAGACAGGGTTATGTGGATGAACAGAGGTGGACTTGTCAGCCCCTCTTTGTTCTTCCTCCCTGAGAAAGCATCTGAGGGCGCTGGAAACCGGTGCTGGAGGCAGACGGTCACCCTTAGCTTCTAATGGGTGCTGGTGGGTGGGGCTGGGACCTCTGCCTTGCCCCCTGGCATGGATTAGTTACAATAAAGGTGACAAGTGACCTGAGAGTGCGGGGGCCCAGCTTGGGTGAGGGGAGCCTGGGGTGCCCAAGCACCATGGATTCATCTTGAAGCCCACGGCACAGATTCTGGGTGGGAAGAACTCCCTACTCCTCGTGGGAGCTAATGCTCATTATGTGCTCAACACTGCACTGGACACCCTCCATTCAGGTGTAGGAAAGTTAAAGAACTGTCCCTAGTTCATAGAGACGTGCTCCCCCATCTCTCAGACTCCCGGTCCCTGCTTTCCAACCCCCTCAGTGTATCCCAAAGTTTAACAGATGCTGTTGCTGCCCTCTTCGTATCCTCTGAGCATTTAATGTTCCAGCACGTGTCTGGGGGGAGGAGGGTTCTCTCTCTCAGCCCTTCAAGGGCAGGTTGGGAAATGCCAGGGTGTTCTCTTTCCAGGAAGCAGCCCTTAGCCAGTGGAGGAGGAGTTGGGAAATAAATGCCCCAGCTTCATCGCCCGGCGGTGGGCGGATTGAGGTGCATCCTCTACGGGGTCTCCCGGTGGCCCCGGGTGGGCTTGAGCCCTAGTTGCCCCTGATGGCAATCTGCTTCGTAACTTAAACCTTTTTTTTTTTAAGATTTTATTTATTTATTTGACAGAGAGACACAGCGAGAAAGGGAACACAAGCAGGGGGAGTGGGAGAGAGAGAAGCAGGCTCTCTGCTGAGCAGGGAGCCCGATGTGGGGCTCGATCCCAGGACCCTGGGATCCTGACCTGAGCCGAAGGCAGACACTTAACCAACTGAGCCACCCAGGCGTCCCTCATAACTTACCTTTTATCAGCTTCCTTCCTTTCCCTGTCCCACTTCCCCACTCCCTGCCTGGGGCCTTCTGAGCTCCTTTTACACTTGCACGTACATCTCAGGGTCTGCCCTTGGAAAACCCAACCTAAGACACAAAGGACAGTTTGCACCCTGAGACATGTAAGTTGATTTCAGGTGCGGTGCTGGTGAACTTTCAAACCGTGACCGCTCACCTGTGCGTTTAAACAAGTGTTTAGGAAATAGTAGTAGAGAGAGGACAAAAATCGGGAAGGTGATATGAGGGGTCTCTTTGCCCTGGTAAGAACGTGAGCATGTAGTTTAAATTTTCTAACCCGGCGTCGGCGTGGCTGCGCCTCCCTTCTTGTCAGCACTGCCGGGAAGTTCAGAGAGAAACCTGATCGATTGCATTTTCTCCCTGAAGGAGGGCCCCCTTCAGACACGGTCTCTCGGCATTCTGAGTTCACACTTGACCCGTGTGTTGAGTCCCTCGTACTGGCTGCGTCAGACGTGTTGGCAGGAGGTTGGAAATGTATTATAAACAAATGAAGGATGTCATTAAGTATAGGAGCTTTGGAATAGAATGTACCTGGGCTCAAATCCCAGCCCCACAACTTGGGGGACCTTGAGCAATCACACCACCTGGTGGACCCTCGGTCTCCTCATCTACAAATGCGGACGACAGGGGCCCACTTCCTAGTGAGGGTCAAATGAACTGAATCCATATAAAGCATCAAGCACAGAGCTTGGTAGATGGTTAAGTGATCAATGTGAATGGTTATGATGATTACCATTATAAGGACCGTCATTGCAATAAGGCAAGAGGCAAATCCGGGGCAAATCCGGGGACCCGGTATATCCCAATGTCAGGTGCAATCCTGAGTCTAGTACCCAGGCCTGATAATCAGGAATGGAAAAGAGATCACAATCGCCAAGCCAGGCTGAAGCTCTGTGAAGGCAAGGGGTAGGTCTGTGTGGTTCTCCACAATATTCGTAAGACCTGCTACAGTGCCTAGCCCCTGCTCAATGCAGTCGACCCTTGAACATGAGGGTAAGGGGCGCCAACTCCCCCCAAATTGAACTACAAACAGCCTCCTATGGACTGGAAGCCTTACTGATAATATAAGCAATTAACATATATTTTGTATATTATATGTAATATAGACTGTATTCTTACAATAAAGTCAGCTAGAGGAATGAAAATGTTATTAGAAATCATAAGGAAGGGGTGCCTGGGTGGCTCAGTCGGTTAAGTGTCTGCCTTCGGCTCGGATCATGATCCCAGGGTCCTGGGATCGAGCCCCGCATTGGGCTCCGTGCTCAGCAGGGAGCCTGCTTCTCCTTCTCCCTCTGCCTGCCTGTCTGCCTACTTGTGATCTCTCTCTATCAAATAAAAAAAAAAATCTTTTTAAAAAATTATATTAAAAAAAGAAATCATAAGGAAAATACAGTTACAGAACTGTATTTATCCAAAAAAATCTGTAAGTAAGCGGACCCATGCAATTCAAACCTGGTTGTTCAAGGGTCAAATCAATTTGTTGAATGAATGAATGAGTTCCACTGGGCCAGGGCATGTGGCTCTGTCTGTGTGGCAAGGGTGTCGTGGGGCCCTTGGAGGCCTTCTTGCTGTGGGTTTCAGGGCCCAGAGGCTTCTTGGATTCTCACAGCAACCCAGGACTGGGCTGTGTCCCGTTTTATCGTTAAGAAAATGGAGACACAGAGATACAAAGCAATTTGTCCAAAGTCACGCAGGTACTGAGTGGTGAAGCCCCCAGGTCAGCAGGCAGCCCCTTCCTCCTGGCCCTTCACCGCCCACATTCCTGGGCCCAGAGTCCAGTTCTCTCCCAGAGAAACCAAGCTTATTTCTTTCTCTTCCTCACTGACCACAAAGACTCAGTTCCGTCCTCAGAAATATTTGGAAAGTTTTATTTAAATGTTTTGTGTTCCCTTTTAACCAACACCAAAAAGAGAAAAAAAAAAAATTTTTTTTTTGCCGTTCCAAACAGGAGTGTTCCTTCAGAGAGGAGTGGGCATGTGTGTTAAGAGCTGAGAAAGGTCTGCCTGTCCAGGCTCCTCTTCCGAGCCCAGGAAGCCCTGGGGTCAGATGGCCAGTCCCAGTTCACTTCCTGGGAGCCCCCAGCGGCTCTGGAATGAGTGAGCAAACCCCCCTCCTGCGGAGAAGAACCGGGTCTCCCGGCAGGTGTACGGACATGAGCACGATGGGGCCTGGTGGTTCTAAAAGGGGAGGGGGAGTGGGAAGATCAGATCCGGAATGTTCCATGGAAGCTCCAGGGCCTCCGGGTCTGGAGAAATGTGTTTGCTAGAAAAATAAGATCCTTTGAGAATTTCTGCAGTCTGCATCCTCTGCCTGCCCAGAGAAACCTACTCTGTTGGCCAAAGGGGCAGCAGGAAGGAGCAGAGGCCAGAGGCCAGGAACTGGTCTGGCCCCAGTGGAGGATTCCAGAGAGGAGCGAGGTGGGCAGCAGACTTTGGTTTCCTGGGTCCTCTTTCTGGCAGCTGTAGAGGCTGTGAAGGTTCCTGCCTACCTGGCCCTTGAGGTGTGGGTTCCCAGGCAGTGGGCCGCGCTGAGAGAGGGAGGCTGGCCATCCGTCATAGGCTGGTGGGTGCCTGGGCCCTGGGCCCTCAGAACAGGATGCCCAAGGGGAACAGGGCCAGCAGGAGGAGCAGGGGGCCTGGAGAAGGGCCGCCTGCCGAGCTGGCCGAGGCACAGTGGTCCTGGTTGGCTCCGATGCAGGCTGCGTAAGCCATCACGTGGGGAATGTAGTTCTGCTCGTGGACACCGTGCAGCAGGTGTGCCATGGGCCCCTTGGCAAAGACCGCTACGTCCTCCCCACCGTGGGTCTCATGGCGCAGGGGCACGGCGGACTGCGCCTGGTAGTTGTTGTGAGCTGCGGGCCAGAAGAAACACTTGCTGAGAGCCTGCCAGGGGGCTGGGCTCTGCAGCGGCTTCTCCCTGCCCTTCCAGGCTGGCTCGAAGGCTCTCCTCTTATTGAGGACACAGAGGCTCAGTGCAGGGCTGTCACTTCATACAAGGGCCACAGGATTTGGGGCTGGGTCTGTTCTGACACAGAAGACTGCCCTCTCGACCCCCAGAAGAGAAAAATCCCTGAAGAGTCAACCCAGGAGAGCCTCTCACCATTGGCGGCATAGCTAGACCCCCAAGGACTACTGGGGCCATCGTGAGCCAATGAACAGTCAACAATATGGAACTGGATGAGCACACCGAGAAGGCTCGGCTTTGGGGAATTACGTAGCCAGTAAAAATGACAGTCTAACAGCAACAGGTGCGGAGCACGTTACGTTCTCCAGACCCACTTAGTCCTTCAGACAACCTTGGGAGGTAGAACTCTTTTACGGAAGAAAGGGAAGCTGAGAAAGGCAAAACTGCATGCCCAAGGTCACAGAGCTGCTCAGTGGCAGAAGGGGATTTGACTTGAGATGTTCTGACTCCAGTCCTGGCTATCTGGAGCCCCCTGACCTTGGCCACAAGCCTAGAATGTTCCCAGGCCCATCCCCACGGGGTGCCCTGCACCCTCCCTGCCCCGGGTTTGGGCAATCTCACCATAGTCCACCATGGAGACGTTCTCTCGCTCACCGCCTACCACCTTGTAGCCAGGCCCGTTGCCGTACAGGATGGCAGTGAAGGGCTTCTTGTCCGTGTCACTCACCATGGGGGCCAGACCTGCGCAGGAAGGCATCGACCCAGGAGTCATGTTGGAGAGCCAAGACTACAGTCCCCAGGCCCTAGCTTGGCAATCCCTAGATCCCCTGCGAAGAACCTTGAACCACTCCATGAGGCTACCTTCCAAACCTGACTCATTTCCCACCAACTACCCCTCCGTTTTCACTGTGCCCACATCCCTCCCACCTGTTGGTCTACCTGTCCGTCGGTCCATCCACCCATCCATCTTCTCCCTAGGCTATGCATCCATCCTCTCTCATTCTTCTATCCACCCAGCATCCAGGTAGCCACGCATCCACCCACCCGAGCACTCACTTCACTCGGTCCCCTCATCCTGTAACCGTGCCCCCCACCCCCCACAACAGTATCTTCTCTTTCTTACCCGATTCTCACACAATCCCACACATGCCAGGCCCGGAGCTTGCTGGCTCTCCCAACCCTACTCCTGCCCCCCGATGGGCAGGCGGTGGGAGTGCCTGGTGCCCACCCCAACCGAGGCCCACCTACCAAAGATAGAGTTGCCACGGGGGGTGTACCCGCCAAAGGTGAAGACGTGGGAGTGGTCCGCAGTGACGACAGTCAGCGTGTCTTCCAGGGAGGTCATGGTGCCTGCCTTCCCAATTGCCCGGTCCATCTCCACCACCTCGTGCAGCGCCTGCTTGGCCTTGCCCTCGTGATGCCCGTGGTCAATCCTTCCTCCTTGAGACACCAAGGCAAAGGCCTTGGGTTAGGGGGAGGGGAAGATCTGCGCCCCCCAGGTCCTGCCACACTACTGCTGGAGGAACCATTCTTTGGTGGGGAACAGCCACGTGCCAAGTACCACGCCAGGCATATCATGCCGCCATTCGACCTTTACGGCGGCTCAGCGAGGACAGGCTGTGGACCAAGGGCCCAAGCACGGAAAGAGCGAAGCCAGATCCACCCGACTGAAAAGCTGGTGCTCTGTCCGCCACCCCGCATGGCTCTCAGAGCAGCTTCCTCAGCTCCTCGAAGGAGTCTGAGACCTCCAACGGGTGGACACAGAGCCAGCGTGCCTAAGTGCCTACTGGGCGCCAGGCCTAACAAGCTGGTGTCTCATTTCCCCTTCACAACAATCCTGGGCAGAGATGGGCACAATCAGCCCCATTTACAGATGGAGCAACTGAGGCCTCGGGTGCACAAGTGATGTACCCAAGGTGGGACAGCTGGGATTTGAACTTGGGCGTAACTCTCATTCTCCATGCCTGGGCAGTGCCCATGGCAGGCCTCCATAAAGGCCTCGAAGCCTGAGGCGCCACTCTCCTAGGTGGGTGCAGGAGGCCTGGCTTTGCACCTGGCTTCAAGGTCATGGCTAAGGGCTGCATGACCTGAGGTGACCCCTCTTTGTCTCTAACAGGAGGATGCTGCCCAAGTGAAGACTCCCAATTCGGAGGGTCCTGGGCCTGGGCGTCCTCCCTTCCCACTGGCCTGAGCCTCACCACGCTGGCCTGGCAGGCTGGCAGGGTGGGTCCTCCCTTTGTTGTGGTTCTGGGAGCAGTCACAAAGAGGACTGCTCCCGGGGGAGCCCGTGCTCACCACCACTGGCTCCTGGCTGGGTCCTTGGCGTCAGAGGCCTGTTCGGGCCAGGCTGAGACCGCCATGCTTGAGTGGGAACCCCGGGGTTTGGCAAGAAAGCTGCCAAGCTGGGCGGGCGGCCGCTGGCCTCTGGAAGGCAGAGGGGCCTGAGTGTGTATGTGTGTGGTGAGAGTGTATGTGCAAATGTGTGTGTGTGTGTGTGTGTGTGTGTACAGGGAGAGTTCAGTGAGGCAACATCTGGAACCATGGGAGACAATGGCTGTTAGAACTCTGGAAGATTCTGGAAACTTTATCACTTCCTCACACTTCCTACTGTTATTGACTTAGCTATTGTGTAATCATAATAATGGTAATAATAGAAACACGGAAAATTTATTTTCTGCTGGGCCCTGTTCCAAGTACTTTATGTCTCTGAACATAATGGATGTTAATAACCCTTCAAAGACCATTTTTGGCCTCACTTTATAGAAATGTACAGACAGAGGTCGGACAGCACCAGCAAAGAACCCAGGCCTGACTCCAGGGCCTCCCAACAGCGCTAGGAACCCCCATGAACGCTGGCATACAGCACTGCCAGCTCCTGAAGGGACTGGCTCTCCCCGTCTGGGGGACCCAGGATATCTCAGGGTCATGAATCTGACTTTGGCCCCACAAGGGCCTGGTAACAGCAGATGCCCACCAACCAGCTGAGGGCTCCTCAGATTGATAGGCATCTGCCGAGGATGAACCTGGACCTGTCTTTTGGGAGGAGTGAAGCTGAGGGGCCTTAGGGAGGGACCCCCAGAAGGAAGGCTCCCACCTCCTCTTCTGGGAAGCCCTCCTGGACTAGTTGGTCTGACAGGTTATCCTCATGCCCAAAGGAAAACAGCTTGTTGGGCTGAGAGCTTCAACTCCATGCATAACCCGTCTTCCCCAATAGTGGATGGTTGTCTTTGAGAGCTGGAGCACCCCATCCCTGGATCCCAGGGCTATATACCCAGAGGCTCCCAGGGAAGTGGCCCTGCAGCCAGGCCTGGGGCCCTACCTTCCACCAGCAAGAAGAAGCCTTTGGGGTTCTTGCTCAGAATCTTGATGGCTACCTCCACCATCTCGGAGAGTGACGGGTCAGTCACGTTGTTCCTGTTCAGCTCGTACTGCATGTCCCCCGGCTCAAAGAGACCTGAGGAGGACGCGGACAGTGAGTTTTCCTGTGACCCTGCCAGGGGACCCCCCCTCCCCAAGGAGCCTGGGCTGTCTCAGGGAACAGGTTCCCCACACACAACTTGGGGTTAGAGCCAGCAGGGAGGAAGCTGCCCACGGGTGGGTCCAAACTGTGCCCAGTGCCTTGCGAGCACTGCCTCATTCCCCCTTCACAGCCGCACTATGGCGAGGGGATCACCACGTCCATTTTACAGAGGAGGCTGAGGCATGGGTGGTCAGTAGCTTGGTGTCTTCAGCTGCTAAGTGGGCGATCTGGGATTTAAATCCATCAGTGCGGTCCCAAGTCTGAAGGGCTCCGGACACGGCACTGCAACCCCCAGGCAGAGGACCATGGACGCAGTGGAGCAGCTTGGGTGTATACTTACCTGCCATGTACAGGTCAGGCTTGAAAGGCATAGTGCCCTGTGCAGGGAAGTATTAGAAGGTTTGGCTCACTGTCCCTTCTGTTCCCTGAGCTTGGTTTTCTCACTTACGAAATACGATCGATCCATTCCTTGCCCAAGTCACAAGATTCCACATGTACCAGGTTGGTGCTTCCTGCCCTAGATGTTCTGGATCCAGAACACCTTGCCCCTTCCGGGAGTATGTGCACAGCCGGACAAGAGCTCCAACGGACAGAATGCCGTGTGCCACATGCCCTTCTAGGGGCTTTGGAAGCACCCAGGCACCAGCCTCCAAGATGGCGCCCTATAATCCCTGCCTTCTGGAATTTATACCCTTGTGTGTCCCCTCCTACGCTAAGATGATCCTGAGTGTCCAATAGAATACTGCAGAAATGATGCTATATGACTTCCAGACCAGGGCATAAGATATTATGGCTTTAGCCTTGAAGTCAGCTGCCATGTTGTAAGGACACCCCACCAACTCTACGGAGAGCTCCATGTGGCAGGGACCAAGCCTTCAGATGACTGCAACCTCATGGGAGACCCAGCCAAGCTGCTCGATATTCCTGGCCCCAAGAAACTGTGTGAAGTAATAAATGTTTACTCGTTTTATTTTTACTTTTTATTTATTTTTGGTTTACTCTTCTTTTAAACTGTTAAATTTGGAGGTAATTTGGAGATAACAACTCATACAATGCATTGGCTCATGTGTACCCATGATGGCCCTGATGTCATTAGCCCCATCTTACAGAACAGTCATCACTCCTCCTTTATAGGAGAGAAAACTGAGGCACAGAGAGGAGAAATCACTTGCCCGAGGTCGGACAGCTTACAGGTGGTAGAGTGGGATCTGAACCCAGCATTCTGGCTCTAAGACCCACGAGCGGGCCAGATGTGCCACATGGGGACTTGCACGGCTCTCCACAGCCTGTTGGTGGCACAGGGTGTTTGCTGTGTGACCCAGGCAAGCAGTGCGTGTGTGTGTGCACGCGTGCATGTGTGCACGTGTGTCTGGGGAGGATCCTCCAAGGTGCCCAGCTTTGAGCCCATAACCTCCGATGACACACCCAGGACCTAGGGGCTGTGCCCCTTGGGAAAGGTTTACAGATTTTGCCACCACTCACTGGGCACAACGCCAGGTGGGACAGGGGACCCAGGTGTTGGCATGGTGGGGCTCAGGGCCTCATTCCACCAAGTCAGGGCCCCTCCCCTGCTCCCCACTCCCTGGGGGACAACCCCTAGTCAAGACCAGCAGAGATAGCCTGGCGGGCTTCTGCCTGGGCCACACAGCAGGGCTGGCTCCAGGTCTCCCGCCCCAGCCAGGGGTCAGATTTACCTGGGCCAGGATGCTAATGGGCCAAGTGGCACACCACAGTCTCTTCCCCAACCTGAGCTTCTGTTCCCCTTTGTGCTCAATGGAACCATTCGCTCTCCACAGCAGCAGATTTCAGGCCCAATTCTATGAACCCAAACCCCTTCCTCGCCTCTCCCAGGCCCTAGAGCCTCAGAGCAAGGTCCCTAAGTAGGGGGAAGGCCAGGGCCTTGGTCCCCTAGGTGCTGGACTCACAGTCCCAGCCCCAGGGCACCCAGCTGGGTGTCCTCCACTCCACCCCCCACACCCCCACTTACCCAAGAGGTAGTCCACAGTGTAGGGGTCGAGGGTCAGGAGTTCGGTACGGTTCCAGACATAGTGAGAGTGCTAGGAGGAAGGGCCTGTGTTAGTCACGTGGGGGCTGGGGGTTGGGAGGACTGACCCAAGCTGCTCTCAGGGTCTAGGGAATATATTTGTTTCCTTCAGCCATTTACTAATCCCTCCCTGAGGATCTACCATCTGCCTTTAAGAAATGATGAACAGGCAATTCTACAATTCTAATGCAGGAGAATGAGAATGGAGGGCTGGGGGGCGCTGTGAGCCCAGAGGCAGCATCGGGGAGGGCCTCCTAGTGGAGGTGATGTCCTCATGGGGCCCTGGAGGACAAGAAGCCAGTGATCAGCCTGGGGTCAGGAAGGAGAGTTTCAAATAGCAGGGAGGGATCATGGAGCCAAGAAGAGGAAGCTATGGGTCCCCAGCTATGGAGTGCCCATCAAGAGGCACGGGCTGGGGGTGTTATGGAAGCTGTGGAGAGCCAAGGAGGAAGTAAAGCCCTACTCTGCCCCAGTGACCCCACTGGAGAGGGTGATAAAGGAAGTGTGGCTTCCCCAGGACAGAGGCCACAGGAAGAAGCTGGCCGACTTATCTGGAGATGGCACCATTCAGCGCTGGGCTGGGGGTCATGGCATGGCCAAGAATCAGCTGTGCATCCTCAGGGCAACGAGGATGAGGAAAATTGCCCTTCTCTGGGCAATGACATTGGGATCTGTGGTTCTGGAGTCTCGGGGGCTGTTATGGAAAGGAGGGTGAGAAGGCTGAGGAAGTGGGGCTCCCCTGTCCTGCTTCGCTGAGCTGGTTCTCCTGTGTTACCTCATTCGGTTCTCACATCAGCCCTACGAGGGAAGTACTGTTATGCCCATTTTGCAGACAAGGATACTGAGACACAGATGACAGAGCCACTCAGCAGTGAAGGGGAGTGTGACTCTAGAAGGGTCCAATCTCTCCCTCTTGGAGTCTACACTGAGCTCCAGGGTTAAGCACCTACCCAGGCTAGAAGGGTTAAACCCTGGCCCCATGTTCCGCGTAGAGAAACTGAGGCTGGGAGGAGCAATGTCTCTCTGGCTTGGGCCAGGATGGGGCTCTGGCCTGGCCGGGGCTGACTCAGACGAATGGAAAGGGTTCAAAGCAGCACAGTCCCACCCTCATCCACCCTGTGGGGGCCATCCTCAGGCCCCTGCCCCCACCTTGCTTTTGGCCCAGCCCCATCCCACAAGGCTCCCCCCGGGGGCCAGTCCTGGAACCCTCAGAAACCCAACCCCAGAGTGACATCAAAGCGGCTCCCAGGCTGTTCCCCACTGTCTTCAGTCCTGACCACAGTCATTTCCAGACCCCATCTGCCCCAGGCTCAGCAGCTGCCAGAGCCAATACTCAGGCCCGTCCAGCGCTCCAGGCTTCCTTCCCCTGCACGTGCCCTCGCGGGGGCCAAACCAAGTCACCACGGAGGGCTCGCACACTCCCCTCCCTGCCACCTCCACCCCTCCTCCTCCTCAGGGCTTGTCAGCCCCCCCTTGCAGTCTGTCCCCTCCGGGTTCCCGTAGCTCCTGGGCTTCTCGCCATCCAAGCACAGAGTGATTCACAATCCCTTGACCATCTGATTCATCCTTTGGAATTCATGCCCAGTGAGGGGCCCTGCACACAGTAGGGGCTCAAGTGGCCTGAATGTCCATGCAGGTGATTCTGTGGCCCACCCTCCTCACTGCCTAGCTCCCCTGGGTGCCCGCCCCTGAAGGGAAGAACTGACTGATCACCTACTATGTGCCATTCATGTATCTGTTAGACCATTTGGTTCCATCGAGGTAAGAATTACGACCCCCTCCCCACAAAGGAGGAAACAAACTGAGATTCAGAGAGGGGTCGCCCAGCCCCTCCCACCACAAGCCAGCCCTGTAGCCTCCTGGCCCCTGAATGGGTTACCTTGTGTCTCGGTTTGAAGCTCTTCCAGATGTCGATGAGGTTCAGGCTGTCCAGCCTCGTGCCCCTGGACTTCTCGTCCATCTCATACTCCACGTCGGTGCTATTCTTGGGGAACATGTACTTCCGGCCTCCCCCCATGATCACCTACAGGGGACAGAAGCCATCAGTACCCCAGAGTTCCAAGCCTCAAGAGCTGGGCTCCCGGAGGCGCTGGGCATAAGCGTCCCCAAGTGTGGACGCTTCTCCAGCTCGGAGAGTCTTGGTGTCGGTCCACACCGCCCACCCCAAGCCTCTGCTTTTCCACTTGGGGAGATGAAATCATGAATATATTAGGACCGTGGTTTGGGGCTTCTGGGTGAAATACTGGTAACTTCTCCTACCTGGCTTTCCAGAAGCCTGACTCTGTTCCCACTCGTGTAAGAATAACACCATCTACAGAGCGCTCACAGCGTGTCAGTCACTAAACACTTCAGATACATCATCTTTTTTTTTTTTTTAATATTTTATTTATTTATTTGAGAGAGAGAGAATGAGAGAGAGCAAGCACATGAGAGGGGGGAGGGTCAGAGGGAGAAGCAGACTCCCTGCCGAGCAGGAGCCCGACGCGGGACTCGACCCAGGGACTCCAGGATCATGACCTGAGCCGAAGGCAGTCGCTTAACCAACTGAGCCACCCAGGCGCCCCCAGATACATCATCTTAATCAACTTCAGTACCAAGGCTGCCAGGGAACCTGTGTCCCCATTTTCCAACTAAAGAAATGGGAGCAGACATGTGATTTCTTTTCCCCCTAAGGCCACACGGCCTTAGCCAGGATTCGAACCCGGGGCTTCCCTGACCCCAGCACGGGGGCCCTGGTCCATCTGCAGAGCCTCCTGTCCCCAGTGGGAAGCAACATGCCGCAGGCCAGAGCCTCTGCCAGGGAGGTCTCGGGACAGCCCGGCCGGGAGCCGGGGCAAACAGTGGCCGGCGTTCACATCTGTGTAGTCCCCGCCAGGCTAATTTTACTCACCACGGCTGGCGTGCGTGGGCGGACGGACGCGGGGCTGTTTGTTTTCCTTGGGAGTCCATGTTTGAAGTCCTGACTATTTTTAAAATGGGGCCAAGAGCATAACAGCCACCACCTGCGGTGACCGCCACACCGGTGTCCTCCTGTCACCGCGGGTGCCAGGCCAGGCCGCCGCCCCTGGACACCTTGGGAGAGCAGAGCCCAGCTATGGCTGGCCTCAGATCCACCGCCCCAGGCCTGACATTTCCTATGTTCCCTGCTCTGCCTTCCGCTTCCCTCCCTCCTGAGAACCCCGGAGTCCAGGCGGATGGGGGGGTGCGGAAGGCGCCCGGGGCCAGCCTGGGTCATGGGGAACTGGAAAGGGCACGGGCTTGGAAGTCAGACTTGGGGTTTTTGACTCCGACTCTGTCACTTACAGGCCGAGGGCCTGTCACTTCACCTCTCTGAGCCTCCGTTTCCTTATCTGTCAAATGGTCAGGATGGCCGCAGAAGGAAATGCAGTAATGCAGTATTCCAACGCGGTCCGGACACCCGCAGGCGGCCCCGGCCGAAGCCGTTCTCACTGGCCGAAGTAGCGGACATCAGAGTACTTCCAAAGAGGCGAGTTCCTCCCCGCTGGCCCCAGCCAGGAGCTCTGGGGGTGGGGCAGGCTGTGAGACGAAGGAGAGGGGACCCCGGGTCACCGGCCCACGGCTCGCCACCCCCGTTCCCACAGAACCTGACCCCTTGGCATTTTCAGATGGAAAATGAAGCCCCCAATCTTCTTGCCTAGAGCCTCATCATTTCCAGCCCCAGCAGGGACTTCACACGCTCATTAAACTCCCAAATAACAGACTTGCTGTCTGGCTTTGGGGTTTGGGTTTGTGTCTTTCTTTCTTTCTTTCCTTTTTCTTTTTTTTTTTCTTTTTTTTTTTTTTTTTAGCAAAAGATATTTATTTTCAGGGCGGACACTAGGATTTGTGTTTCATGTGCAGCCTGGGGGCTGGGGGGCTTTGGGGTGGTGGAGATGCAGGAGCGGATGAAAGGGCAAAGCGGGAGAGGAGAGGGGAAGGGGGGCAGTGTTCACCCCGGTCCACCCCCTCACTCATGCCCCAGCTCAACCCCCAGTGACCCGAGCACCCCAGTCCACCCTCGCCCCACGGAGAAGTCTTCCCTAAGCTCCTGTCCCCCTCTCAGGCTGTTCCTGGCACATCTCCCCGAGAAGCGGCCCCATAATTACACCCTGCACTTGTACAACAAATGTTCTCACATCCATGACCTCATCTCGGCCTCCAGCGGCCCTGGGAGGGGGCAGGTGGGGCTCTCTATTCTTGTTGCACAGGTGGGGAAACTGAGGCTCAGGAAGAGGAAGCAACTTGCCCCAGGATGTTCATCAGGTGGAGGCAAAGTCAGGACAGAGGCCTGGCCTCAGATACATGCTCACTAGGAGGGGCTGCCGGGACTGTTTGTCCTGAAAGGGGGTGCTCAGTCCACTGCTTAGAAAAGGGAAGTCATGGGTGGGGAGAGGGGCCTTGGGAATTGGGGTGGTACATGGGGGACAGAGGGTCCGGGAGCCAGTCCATTTGTCTGGTGGTGGTAGGAACAGGTGAGGGGTAGGTGGGACCTGGGGCTTTCTCTGAGCCTCACTGAACCCCCATTTTAGTTTCAGGGAGCTAAAATCCCCTTGCCCCCTCGCCAGACCCCAGAAGTGGGCAACAAGAGCCTAAAAAAGGAGCAAGCTGGAGGGCCTCAGTTAAGAACAGAGTAGGGAAGGGAACAGTATCTGGGCTGTGTGTTCGCGCCTGCGCACACGAGACGGCCTGGGTGACGAAGCTGGGATTCGGGGCCGGCCTGTGTGGCTTGCGCCGAACGCCACCGCCTTCTGCGAACCCACTGGGCGCCAGGCCTTACTAAACTCCAAGGGCTTATTTTATTTGGATCTTGCAGTGGGCTGACGAGGGAGGCACATGTCACAAACGGGCTGTCAAAGGGAAGCTACAGAGGTTAACCGACCCAAGGTCACACAGCTAGCAAGCGGCAGGGCAAGGACCGGAAGCCCGGAGGTTCCAACATGGGCACTCGTGCTAACCACTGCCCACGCCACCGCCTCTCCGGGCTTCCTGGCCGGGCGCACGGGACACGGGCCTGTCTGTGCCTGTGGGCAGGTGCAGGGCAGGTGCTCCCCTCAGATGGCCACAGGGTCACCCCTACCTCCCCGTGCTGGCGGGCAGGGCTAATGGTGCAGCGCCAGATCCCAACTTACAGAATAATCCCTGGGCGCCTGATTCTTGGGGTGTGGTGGCAGCCACATCAGGGCTTATCCCTCAGCCCCACCGCGGAGAAAGCCTCCAGTGCTCCCTGCCCCAACCGCAAATCCCCTAATGGGCTGGGAGCCTCCCAGGTGTGTGGGGAGCCAGGCCGGGCCGCTTCTCCTGAGCCGGCAGAGGCCTGAGGCCCACCAGAGGCCCCGCCTCACAAGCCCGCCCGTCCCTGAGCAGCCTGCACCCCCACACTCGCCTCGATGTCCCTGACGTTGTGCATGAGCTGGTAGGCAATGTCCTTGCAGCCCTGGCTCACGGCCTCCGGGGGCATCTCGTTGTCTGAGTACCAATCCCGGTCAGCAGAGTGGGCGTAGGCAGCGCTGGGGGTGGCGTGGTTCACTCTCGTGGTGGTCACAATGCCCACAGACTTCCCTGGCATGTGGGAGAGGACGATTGGGGATGGGGCTGTCCAAGCTGTCTTCTCCTTCCCTCTCCTGACTAAAGGCTGGCCTCCCATCCATTCCACTGACTGCCTGGGGCTCAGTCTCCCCACCAGTCCTGCAGGGGTTGGTGGGGGGGACGGTGGCTTCTGAAGATCACGGCAGCACAGCTCCCTTTACCTCTGTGGCCCTCCCCTCCTTGATGGCCCTTGAGCTGTGAGCACCTGGGCCGGGGTCCTCCCCTCCATCACGTACCCTGCAGAACCCCCCCCAACAGGAAGCCCCCCGGGTGCCCTACAAGAACACAGGGCCCTCCTAAGGGCTCTCAGGTAGTGTGGCTCTGTCACCTTGTCAGTCGACCTCATACCCTGACCCCAAGTTCCCAGGACACCAGCCAGGGCCCCCACTTCCAGGGAGGAAGGGAGAAGCAGACACTGATCTCCCACGGGGCCAGCACCAGGCTACGTTCTTTACCTTCCTCACACCATACGGATAAGGGGGCCATGTTTTCATGGCCATTTTATTGTCAACTAAAGAGACTCAGGGAAATGAGCCAGGACTGGAACCCACATCTAAGTAACCCCCTAAGCCACTAGCCTTCCCGGGCATGGAAGGGATTCCACGAACATCCCCCAGGCTCCCAGCCACCAGAGCTGGAAAAGCCCTGGAGAGCATCTTTCTCTGCCTCTCCCCATTATCCAGTGCAGGCAGACTGAGGCCCAGACAGGACACAGAGCCGGGCCCCACTCCCTGCCACTACCCCCACTCACCAGCGTCCTTGGCCCAGCGCAGGATGGAGGTGACCTCGTTTCCCTGAGTCGTGTTGCACTGGGTGCGCTGGGTGGCTGCGCTCACCCCCACGGTGCCCTCGTTGGCCTTCACCCCACACAAGTAGGCTGTTGCAGTACCCGCGCTGTCAGGGACCTGAGCGTTGGTGTTGTACGTCTGCGGGTGGGGAAGGGGCGTTAGGCATCGGCCAGGCCTTGCTGGTGGCCTCCACCTCACCCCCACTCACACCCTGAGGATGGGCATGACGGAGACAGAGAGGCCTCCTGTGGCCTTGGCGAAACCCCGCTACCTCCTGAGGGCCCCCCAGAGCCACAGGATCACCTAGCCACTGTGTCCTGCCCCCACTCCCTGTGCCCTGGTGGCCAGGGCAGCGGGAAGGGGCGAGGGCAGCCCTCCAACATGCAGGGGGGTGGGGGCCGGGTCACTCAGGCCTCTCTCTGGGTCTGGGGCTGTGGGAGCCAGCAAGGGGGTGGGGGAGGCAGGTGAGTCCTAGAGAAGGGGGGGTCCTTGAAAAAGTGACGGGGGGGGAGGCTGGGAAAAAGGGAGGAAAAGTGAGGGGGCAGCAGGATCTAGAATGCGGAAAAAGGCCCCCCTCCCTCCCCCATTCAGACCTCTGGTTGACCTAAAACTATTTGCCTGTCTTCCTTCCCCACCAGCCTGTGAGCCACAGAAAAAAATCCCGGCCACTGCCGTTCTCCCAGAAGTGAGCCCTGGGCCCAACCCAGGGTGTCCAGAGGATGTTCAGTACATAACGGCCCCAGCAGGGACCCCAGCAGGGACCCCAGCAGGGACCCCAGCACAAGAGCTGCCCCCACTAATCTACCACCCGGCGGCGCCTGGGGAGGGAATGAATGCAGCAGGGCCAGCGCAGAAGTACACATGCTGCGGGGTTCCGCGGACAGCAAGGACAAAAGCAGAACAGCTCCTCGGTGGTGTTGGAAGCCGGGGGGGGGGCGGGGGGACAAGGGGCTGGGGGAGAGCTGGGGGCCTGCCGGCTGCCGTCACGTAGCCTGGACGCCGGCTACGCAGACAGGTGCAGTCTGTGAAAACTCAAGCCGCCCGCTGGGGCACGTGCGCTTTCCTCTGTGCCGGTTATACGTCAATCGATTTTTAAATCGACAACTAAGACCCCCAAGATCAAGTCTTGGCGAGCAGCTGTTGCTATCCTCCTTTCACGGTGGGGCCGCGGAGACCCCAGGAGGGCTGACCGCCTCACCCGCCTGCCCTTCCTCGGTGTGGCCAAGCTGAGAGGTGGGAGGCTTAGGCCCAGGGCGGCCGAACTCACCTTGGAGAGGGCCACGTAAGGGAACTTGTCCATCTCCAGCCTGGTCTCCTCCCCGGGGTTGTGGTGGAGCTGACCCTTGAGGATGCGGGCAGCCGTCACAGTGGAGACACCCATCCCTGCAGCAGGGGAAGGGGGAGCCTCAGTCTCTCGGGCTCCCCGCCTCTTCATCTTGGGCACCTACACTTCTCTAGTTTGGGGCCAAGGCTGGGTGGGGCGTGGGCACCAGAGCACGGTTCTGTGGCCCCTTTTTCCCTCCCCTCCCCAGACCCTCAGGGACTGCCTGGCAGAGCACACAGACCTGTTGGGTCCACAGCCTGGCCCCCCAACCCCTTAAACATGCTCCCCCCGCCGGGCCCCAGCCTCTTCAACACAGCCCTCTCCACCACAGCCTGGCTCCCTGAGCCCCTACCTAGGTGCCCTCACCCAGCCATGTTCTCGGGGACCCCCAGGCCTCACCATCTCCCAGGAACATGATGACATTCTTAGCCACATTGGTGTTGAGCTTCTGAAGCCTGAGGGCATATTTCAGGGTCTGCTGAGCTTGGTCTCTCCAGTACTTGGGGTCTTTCTCTTTCTCTGTAGAGACAGAGAGGCAGAGTTTTCTGGCAGGGGTGGGGGGCAGCTTCCCCTCCCCAGACATTACGGATACCCCAACTTCTTGTGCCTGAGGGCAGGGCTGCCTGGACTTGGGGGAGGGAGCCGGGCTGTCTATGTCCGCCAGCCATTGTGTGGTCTGTAGACCTGGGCCAGTCCACGGCTCAGAGACACCAACCAATGTGTCCGGGGCCACACAGCTCTGGCTCCACTCCCCGGAGCCCACGCTGTTTCTTTCCACCCCGTATAGAGACATTCTGCTAAGGCAGCAAATGAATTGTGCAAGCACAATTACGAGGGTAATGTTTAATCTGCTCAAGAGAACAAACTACTTTCACCTGCAGGAGTCCCCAGAGGTATCCAGCCATCAATTATAAACTCTGCTTGGCTTATTCATTAAAGTCAGCAGAAACCTCAGTTAGCAACAGCACGGACAGCAGTACTGGAAAGCAAGACTGCCTTTTGTTTAACGAATCCGATTTCAAGCAGCCACGCACAATCTCACCCCTGTTAGGAGAAATTAGCCAAGAGGAGGATGTCCCTGTCCTTAGTCTTGAGAAAAACTGGGAACAAGGAATGCTCTTCTTCCCCACCCCCACCGCACCCTCCACCCTGCCCCCGTGTGTCCAGCAGTCAATCCTCCAATGGAAAGAACACAGTTGCAGTGCCTGACAGACCTCAGTGACAACCAGAGCTGTGCCAAGGACCCCCGTGGGGGCAGGTCACACCTCTCTGAAACTCCATTTCCTTCCCTGCCAAATGCGGTTTTTGTAGATTCCTCTCAGGGTCACTGTGCGGGGAGGGGGGCGGCCGGGTTCAATAAATGACATACTTGACCCCCAGGAGATCACCATCACGCACCCCCAGGAATAATTCCATGCCAGACCTGGAATCCCTTGTTCCTACAAGCAGAGGCCCCGCAGACTAGTCCGCGCCGCCTCCCCCTGGCAGCCTCTGGGGCCACCGCCCTAATGAAGGGCTCTGCCGACTTCACGCATTTCAGGCCTCACAGGCAGAGCCCCACGCTGCAGGCTGGGGAGCCTTGGCCCTCCCAACCAGCTGTGCACCTCGAGGCAGATTCCCACCATCTGAGTTTCTGCTCCCAGGAAAACGGGAGTCCATAGCTTCCTAGAGGCAGTTTTAGGATTGAGATTGAGTCTCAACAAATTCCAGAGCCGGTGGTGGTTTGATCAGGGCTGGTTCCCATCTCCTGCCTTCCTCCACACCTACTACAGTGGCAAGGCGTAGGTCAAGGAGCTTCTCTGGCCATTTGGGTGCAATCTGGGTGGTGATGCACTACTTCCCGTCTTGACTTACCGACAACCAGTCCTTTCCTTCCCTCCCCTTCCCGAACATCATCCGGGCAGACCCCCCCTTCCTCCAGGGGCTGGGCTGACGTCAGCCTGCCCTGCATCCATTCCTTCTTCTTGCTTCCAGCTGTGATCCCACTCTGCCAGACTCCCTGCTCGGGATGCTCCTCGTGAGACCGGAAAAGACTGGCGAGAGCCCTTGTCTATTGGACCAGCGCCACCCCCCAGGGCCTGACCCTGAGAAGGGGTTAGTGGATGTGAAACTGACTTCATTGTCAGAGGACTGGCTTAAGCAATCATGGCCTTGGACAACTGAGTATCAGGAGGCCATTGTTTTTGGAGAACATTACATGACATGCACAAATGCTCAGAACATAATGCTAGGGGAAGAGTACTTGCCAGTACATACCATATAATTCCATGTACATGAGTTCCAAACAGGCTCAATTCATGTGTGGTGGCAGGAGTAAGCCTAGGGCACTTCCTTCGGCTTGGGGGCAGGCTTGGTTGGGGAGTGCATACGAAAGCCCTTAGTGTCCCATGACTACAAATGTTCTCTCTTAATCTGGATGGTGGTTGCATGGGCATAAAATATGTAAGAATTCACAAGGCTATACATTTTTGATTGGTGCACTTTACTATAAGTTATACCTAATTTAAAAAAAAGAGGAGACGGGGCGCCTGGGTGGCTCAGTTGGTTGGGCGACTGCCTTCGGCTCAGGTCATGATCTTGGAGTCCCGGGATCGAGTCCCACATCGGGCTCCCTGCTCAGCGGGGAGTCTGCTTCTCCCTCTGACCCTCCTCCCTCTCATGCTCTCTGTCTCTCATTCTCTCTCTCACAAATAAATAAAATCTTAAAAAAAAAAAAGGGGGGAGACAATGTAACACCACTACACACACATCAGAATGGCTAAAAAGGAACAAATACAAAAGACTGAATTGCTGAATATCTGAAGATTTTTCACGTTGTTGCTTGTCTCACCTTTTCACTTTTCATCCATCTGTTTAGCTTTCACTCAGGTGGGCTGTGAGTGTTGAGAAAGCAGGGACGTGGTCCCACAGAGTGACTGCAGATCCCCAAGGATCCACACTGAAAGGCATCATGGGATCGAGAGCGGGGCATGGCCTGAGACCCCGGCAGTTTGGGTTTCATCCCCAACCCTGACTTGCTGTGTCACCGGGGGAGGGCCAGTCCCTTCCCTGCACCCCAATTTCCTCATCTGTTGAAAATATTCTTCCTAAGAGCACCCACTCCCTGCCTAACACTGACTATACTGTGGGATTCCCACAACAGCCCTAAAGAGGAGGCATTTACTCTCTCCACCAGACAGGTAGAGAACTTCCACGTGATGGACTGAGCCAAGGCAGGCTCCCCTCTCCCGCTGGGGCTGAGGCTGGGCGGCCCTCAGGGTGTCCCAACAGATACAGATCTAGGTTGATAATGTGCATGTGTTACTATAGAAGGGATGGGGAAAGAAAGCCAGTCTTGAGAAATGTGAGCGCAACTCCAAATCTAAGCCCAGTCTCCGCGGAGGTCTGAATTTACAGCATAAGAACCCCTAACTGAAGAATTAACATAAAAACTTGTCTAGAATTAGTTGAAGAATCAAACACAACAACACTGCACCATGGAAACACTTCCATGTGAGTCTCCAATAAGAAACAAAAAAACAAAAAACAAAACTCCTGTTGAATTCACCAGCAAAAATTATAAGCTACAAGGAAATGTTATCACCACGGGGGAGCATTAAGTAGACAAAACCAACAGGAGGCTTAGCATCCCAAGACTTGGCATAGTTTATACCCCAATTAAGGAATAGGATCATATAAAGAGAAAAAGAGTGGCCCGTCCAACACTAGCACATGCAAGAGCAGAGCTGGGACCTCCTGCTCTGGGAACATGTGTTTCCAGCTGTTAGATCATTTGGATAGTTCTATGACCCTGAACAGAGATATTGCCCTCCTCCTACCCCACCGGCACCAAGTTTCCCCGCTCTTCTGCCTGGGTCCTCCAGCCTACCTGGCACAAAGGAGTTGGTAAGGCAGGTGCCAATGGCCAGCACTAAGAAGGGAGAAATCATGGTGCCCTCTCCAAGACCTGCTTTCTCTCTCCGGCCCAGAGGTATGATCAACGTGGGTGGGAGGGGATGGGCTGGCAGTGGTCAGATGTTAATTGATGTTCCAATCCTAGAAATTAAAGGGAAACAAAAGACATGTGGGCCATAGCTCCAGAATTCATTCATCCATCCACTTATACATTCACTAATTCATTCATTATTTGTTGAGCATTGATCACCGGCCCGGCATGGGGCTGGGCACTGGGATGCAAACCCAGGCAGTCCCTCCCTCAGGAAGCTCAATCACAAAAACGGTCATGTAAGTATAATGAGCTTCATGCTGCAAAGTGGTTCCTTCCCCATTTCCTAGGTGAACTCCCACTTCCGGTCCATCTGGAGCCTGAACCCCATCAGAGTTCGGTCTTCCTGTGTAATCCTTCCCAAACTGCAGCATGCACCAGAATCTCTTAGAAGGAAATAGGCCCAGGGTCCACCTGCCTTCACCCAGACTCCTGAGTGCATTTCTAACAAGCTCCCAGGAGAGGCTACTCCTGCTCCTGACTAGTCTGCAGCCTTTTAATGACCCGTGTTCCAAGCACAACTGAGACAAAACAGAGTCCACCCTTTCTTACAGGGACAACCACATTTGCCACATTCTCTTCTAGAACTTGGCATTTACTGTGAGATATAAAAGCTATAGGAGTGACCCAAAGAAGACTGGCTGCTAAGGGTGCCCATTTCTGGGTGGTGACATTTCGGAGGACTTGATTGCCTTTTCACTCTTTTCTGCATTCCCCAAATTTTCTCCTGTGTTGAGATGTTACCTTTATAATTTAAAAAAAAACTGTTCACACACACACTGGAAGGAAATACACCAAAACATTAGCTGTGGTTTTCTCTGGGCAGTAAGACTATGAATGATGATTTCCTCTTCTTTTTATTATTATTATTTAATTTTCCAAATTGCCTAAAATGAGCATGTACTCGATGGCATAAGAAAGTTTTTAAATTGTGGTCATCCTGTCAGGATCACAAGGGGCAACCCCAATTGCAGCTGAGAATGTACTAACCCCATTGTGCATAAATGTTGCTGGAAGAGGAGAGATTTCAAAAGGCAAGAGTTTCAAAGGAAAATATATTACCACCAAAACCGAAATAAAAACGATTACTCTCCATTTGTTGCAGGAAACAGCAGTGATGCACAACATTCTACCATTGGGTGTCGTGTCAGATAAGAAACCACTCTGCTGGGCGCCTGGGTGGCTCAGTTGGTTAAGCGACTGCCTTCGGCTCAGGTCATGATCCTGGAGTCCCGGGATCAAGTCCCACATCGGGCTCCCTGCTCAGCAGGGGGTCTGCTTCTCCCTCTGACCCTCTTCCCTCTCGTGCTCTCTGTCTCTCATTCTCTCTCAAATAAATAAATAAAAAATCTTTAAAAAAAAAAAAGAAAAGAAAGAAACCACTCTGCTGCTAGCAGAGGATCGATTCAATCTCAAAAACGTGCATGCTGGGGACGCCTGGGTGGCTCAGTTGGTTAAGAGTCCGACTCTTGGTTTCTCTCAGGTCAGGAGCTCAGGATCCTGAGATCGAGCCCCGTATCGGGCTCCCGAGCTCAGCGGAGAGTCTGAGATTCTCTCTCCCGCTCCCTCTGCCCCTCCCCCTGCTCGCATGCACGCTCTCTCCCTCTCTCTCCCTCAAATAAATAAATCTAAGGGAAAGTACACACTGCATTTCAGTGCCCAGAGGTGAGGGCTCACCAGCACCTCCACCCACAAAACACCCAGCATTCACCAAAAGCACCATCCAATTGCACCCTTATGCTTTTCCACCTGCTTCCGCATCCACCTGGCTCCTTAATGGGGGGCAGTAGGGCAGGCAGGAACTAAAAGGAAACACTACATCTGACATCTACCAGCACTTAACTCTGAGAGGCATGATTTCTGATTTCTTTTTACTCTACCTTTTTCAAATTTTTTTTTTTAAGATTTTATTTGAGAGAGAGAGAGAGAGCAGGAGCGGTGGGGAGGGGTAGAGGGAGAGGGAGAAGCAGACTTCCCACTGAGGAGGGAGCCCGATGTGGGGCTCGATCCCACGATCCTGGGATCATGACCTGAGCCGAAGGCAGACGCTTAACTGACTAAGCCACCCAGGTGCCCCCTTCTCAAATGTTTCTAGAGTAAACCGTAACATCAGAAAGAATGCTATTAAATTGATATACAGTGTCAATACATCACAATATTATTCCAAATAGCTTAAAAACCAAAGTCACCTCTTTCAGGAAGCCTCCCGGATGGCCACTCATTTGAGGATGCTACCTCTGAACTTCATATCACCTCCACCATTGTGTGTATGTCCCTGTTTTGAAAGTAATTCTTTTCTGGTCCATTTCCCCCACCACACTGGGAGTTTCTAAGAGCAGGGACTTTGCCTTGTTTGTCCATACTCCAGTGCTTGGCAATATTGGTAAATATTGACATCAGTTGAAAGCCAATGCTCTAAGGAGGGAGGCAGGGGGAAGGGAAGAACCACCCCAAATCCTTCCTTTGTGTGTGCCGAGAAATGCACGCATTGGCAAGTGCATAGAGTATAACTAGGGTGTCCGTTCACTGCCAGGAGTGGGTGTAGATCAGTACAACCCTTTCGGAAAACTGGCGGCATCTACCAAAGCCGAAACGCACATATGTCCTCTGACCCATCTATCTCCAACAGAAATGTACACACGTGCGTTCACCAAAAGACCAGTATGGGAACATTCGCATCAGCTCTGTTCGTCCGGCCTCAGAACTGCTCCACCTTCAGCAGGATGGAGAAATACACTGTGTGAGTTCTCAGAATGGAAATCTAAGCAACAGTTAGGATGAATGATCATGATCAACAACTCCACACAACAGGGATGAATCTTGCCAAGGTAAAGTTGACTGGAGGAAGCCAATCCAGGAGTACATAGAGAGTAATTCCCAAGATACAAAGTATAAGGACAAAGCGAGGGGTCAGAAGCGAGGGGTTAGAAGACAAGACAAAGGTTACACTTGAGGGTGTGGAGACCGAAGGGGGCACAAGGGACTTGTGATTGATCTGCAGGCTGGTTACATGGGTGGATTCCGTCTGAAAATCAAACAAGCGGTCGATGTGTAATATTGACACTTTTCTGCATGAATGCGTGTATGTTCTATTTCAAGAAGATAAAAACAATACTAAGAGCTTAGGTAAACAATCTATAAACACAGAATGCAAATGACCTGTGTATTGCACGTCACTGTTTATGAAGACTTCCATCATGATTTCTCACTAGTAACCCCTACAGTGGACAGAGGCGGGCTGTGATCTCCTTTGCAGGTGAGAAAACCAAGGCTCATGATAGTTCACCATGCACTGAAAAATAGGACTTAATCCTCTCTGCCCCTTGGGCCCAATACAAACAAGGAAATAAGGAAAAAGAAAAGTCAAGGGTGGCCCCAGGAGATCTAAAGGGCTCATCCAGCCTGCATGATTATTCTTATTTGTTTCTCTTCTCTGTCAGCCTGATGCTCTGGGAGAGTAAACATCATTTTCCCCGTTGTTGAATCCCCAACCCTGTGCACACAGAAACAGCTCTGTAAATGCTAACTTAATGAAAAGCCTCAAGATTCAGGCTGGAATGCTCTGAATTTTGGCCCCAGGGATGTGGCTTTGAGACCCCCTGTCCTAGAGACAGACAGGTGCCTTCTCGTGCTTTCTCCCACTGCCTCTGCCTGAAAAGGAGAGGGGGGTGGAATCTAGGAGACCCTTCAGAAGCCAGAGTCTGCTCTGCGGGCTCCTCCTCTTGGCCCCCACCGCCACCCAGAGGCTCCAAGCCTGCTCTCTCTTGGCCCTGGTGATGGGCTCAGTGGGGCCCAGTCGGGGGCTGCAGGGGCCCTGGCTGCCCACCACCCTCTGCCAATGCTCTACTAGCTCAGAACGGAGTCTCGAGTGTGTGCCAGGCCCACTGCCCCCCACCTCCCAGCTGGACCGTCTCCACCAGGCTCCCAGCTACGTGCTCTGATTACTCATGACAAGTATGCAGAAGCCCTAACTGGGCTCTGGTCCCTGGAGAAGGAGCAGCTCCTTGGCAGGTCAGGAGAGGGGAGCCGAGGGGCTGAGCCTTGGCCCTGAGGACTGACTCAGCGTCCTGGGGCAGAGGGCATGGGAGCCCCTTAGAGCCATGCAAAAAGCCAGTCCTGAGTGGCTGGGTCCCAAAAGGTCCAGGGCAGTTGACAGATATAAATCACTACCATTTCTTGGGCACTCATGTGGTACCGAACACTGTGCTAACTGTTGACATCTGTGGTCTTACTTAATCTTCACAGCAAGTGTCATTAGCCTGTTGAACAGTTTAGGAAACTGAGCAAAGGATCTCAGCGAGTCCGTGGCCAAGTGTGATTCAATCCCAGGCTGACTCTTAACCTCTCTGGGCCTTGGTTTCCCCACCACGGAGAGCAAAGAGAGACCAGTGCCCACCCTTTCTCTGTCCCGCCAAGAGCGAATTGTAGCCAAATGAGTTCAGGGCAGGAGATCTGGCAGGGGAGGGAGTTAGGCCCAGGCGAGTTCTCCTACCTGAGTGGCCTGGCCAGGCGGCAGGTGAAGAAGCAGAGGAGGCTCAAGGCCAGCATCAGGAGGAGGAGGCTGAGGACCGCCGTGAGGACCATGTCCAGGGTGGGGGACAGAAGAGTCATCTTGGGGCAAAGAGGGCCCCACAGAGCCCCCTGTCCACAGCCCCCTGCACACTAGCCTTGGATGCTCTCTGCAAAGCCTTGAGTCAGTGGCCAGTGACCTGGCTTTGTTCCTTGGGGTTAATCTTTTAGGGATTAGCCCTGGAGGGATGAAACGGGATGGGTGGGGGGTGGGGAACAGCCCATGAAGCTCCCCTCCCCCCAAGCCAGGCCTTTTCCACCTGATGCCTGTTCATTCAACTTTGTTCATTCATTCTTCATTCCCAAACATTGAGTGAGCACCAGCTGTGTACCTGGTACTCTGTCCTAGGTACTAAGGACTCACTGGGGGAAGAGGATAGACAGGATCTCTGTCCTCTTGGAGATTCCTGACCACCCAGGGTAAAAAAAAAAAAAAGCACCTACTACGTAGTAGCCATTGTGCTGGTCACCCTGTGGGATAAAAGCCGCAGAAGGAAGGGCATCCCCGGCCGGCCAAGGTCATGATCCGTTATTCGTCTGAAGCAGCAACAGTGGCTGCTCGACCCCATTTACAAGCCCGGGCACGAGACTGCACTGAACCAGCCAGAGGGGGAAGCTATGTCCAGAATAAGAGGAACTGTTCTTACTGAGCACCCACTGTGTGCCTGGCCCCGTAAGACAGGCATCAGCATCCCCTCTTACAGGACGACGGAAAGGGAAGCTCAGAGTTGCAACGTTAGAGTTGGGATCTGAACCCAGATCGCCCAGCCTCCACAGCCGGTCACCCCGACCCCTGCACGGCCCCAGAACCGGGATAACACCAGCCCTGCAGGACAGCAGCCTTCAGTAAAATCACCGGCTATCCCCGGAGAGTCAGCACACACAGGCTGGAGGTGGCTGAGCGACTGCCTGCCTGAAGGGCCCTTTCTGCTTCCGAAGTCCCCTCCCCATATCTCTCTTGGGTCCCAACAACATCTCATCAAGCCAGGATAGGGTTACGGTTCCCATTTTACAGATTCAGAAACTGAGGCTCAGAGAAGGGAAGCCACTAGACATACCCAGAGCTGACACAACACCAGCTGTGCCTATGAGGCCAGGCCTTGTCCAGCTACGCCTCCCGTCACCTGGGACACCTCAGACCCTATGGTACACAAAGCATTCAAGGTTAGGGGAAGAGGCTTTTTTTTTTTTAAGATTTTATTTATTTATTTGAGACAGAGAGAATGAGAGAGAGAGAGAGAGCATGAGAGGAGGAGGGTCAGAGGGAGAAGCAGACTCCCCGCCGAGCAGGGAGCCCGATGTGGGACTCGATCCAGGGATTCCAGGATCATGACCTAAGCCGAAGGCAGTCGCCCAACCAACTGAGCCACCCAGGCGCCCAGGGGAAGAGGCTTTTACCCTCTCGTGCCAAGAGGTCCCCCCTTTCCAGAAGGGCCACTAGGCTCCCCATGAAAATAGGAAATCCAGTGGTATGACTCCATGAAAGCCTCTTTTTCAATAGGCCCTTCACTCAGATTGCATCAGACCCTCACAGCATGCCAGTGATCCAGGCAGGGTTGGCTTATTGGCCCCCTTGACAGATAGGGAAACTGAGGCTCATCAGTAAAGTCACAAGGCCAGCACATTTGGGCCAGGCCCCAGACCACCCCCCTTCCCAGCTGTGTGACTTTGGGTCAGTCCCTGTACCTCTGAGCCTACAGCCATCGCCCGCTCGGGAGAACACCTGCGATGTATCAGACACTGAGTGGGACATACGTGACCTCAGTTTAGTCCTCGTTAACAGCCCTGAGAGCTAGATCATTTGTCCCCCTTCCCAGGCAAGGGAAGGAAGGCCTGGGCAGTAGTGGGGGGAGGGGCGGACACAGTGGTGGAGATGATCCAGGCTCACACAGATGGAAGATGCTGACCACGCCCTGCACAGGACCCCTCAAGGAACCTACCTGGAGGTCACCCCTGCTCCAGGCTCTCTCTACCACAGCTGACCCAGAGACCCTCCCTGCCCCAGCCAGCTCCCCAGGGCTGGAACAGCTCTAAGACTCCCCCCACCCTCCAGCTTCCCAAATCAATAGGAGACCCAAAGAGTGTCACCTTGTGCTCCCTAGCCTTACTTGGCTGGGCCAGAGGGCAGTTTTTTGTCCTTGGGGAGCCTCCAGGCTAGAAGTCACAGCCCTGGAAAGTCTGGGCTGGGGAGGGTCCTTTGAGCAGATCTCCCCAAACCAGGCCACAAGAATCACTTGGGGGTGCATGCAGGGGTTGGGGGGGGGTCCTACTCCCAAGCGATTTCCTGGGGAGGGGGACAGACTGGGAAATGTATGAGAGTCATGGAGGTGTTCTTTACAGTGATTGGGAGGTAGTTAGAAGTGCGTGTTTGTGTATCTGTACAACTCCAGCCAGGGGCTAACAGTATTGCTAGGTGCTGAGGACCTGAGGAGCTTTGCGTGAAGGGAGCATAGAGAAAGAAAAGGGTGTGGCTGATTCAAATTTAAAAGGAGATTAAAGAGACACACCAACCCCCAAATTCCCCATTCTCCCCCACAGGACCTGCTGAATCATTCTGTGAGCAGATGAGTTTGGGAAACACTGCTTTGCAGACTGTCCCATTGCCCAGATGGGAAGACTGAGGCCGAAAGAGGAAAGACTTACCCCGGTTGCCCAGCTCCTCCTTCCCATGGACACACACAGGGAACAATCAGAATGAGAACAGGCGGAAGCCAGCACCCTCTGGGCTGTCAAGCTGGGCCTTGCTGGCTCTTCGAAGGAGCTGTGGCGGCAGCAAGTGCTGAGTGTTCCCGGAGCTGCCAGCAGGCTGGGGACTGGGCTGGGGCTGGGGGGCCTGCTAGAGCACCGAACTGGGCTGCAGCAGCTGCCTGGGGAGGAACACTGCAGCTGCAGGGTCAGAGAGAGGGGACACGGAATCCCTCTCTCAGCCAAGCCTGGCGTCTCTGGCAAGCCTTGCTGGCCAGGACTTTATTCATTCACTGACGTAGGTTATTTATGGCTGCCATGAAGCAGCCTCCGGGTGTAGGGCTCAGGAAGGAATGTGTGGTGGTCAGAGTGGGCTGCAGGTCAGACCCAAGGAGGGACTTCCCCAGAGGGCACTGGGCCAGATGCTGGGGACAGGGCAAGGCTCAGCCCTCCAGCTGCTGACAGCACGCCATGTGGGCAGAAAACAGATGTGCAAGTGCCCGGGGAGGCATGGTGTCAGCCCCGCTGTCTGCCAAGCCGTTGCGTCTTGAAGGCTCAGCCAAGACACCAGCTGTCCCCTGAGCACTTCCAGTCTCAACATCTCTGTACACAGTGTTCCCTGGTCTAGAATGTTCCCTGCTGTCTGCTCCATGAAGTCTTCCCATCATCCTTCCACCTTGATAGCTCTGCAGAGCTGCCCCGCACCCCCGCCTCAGCCCATGCGGTGGGTACGACTCCTCCCCAAGCTCCCAGAACCTAGGTCACCCCATCAGAGTCTTAGAGAGCCACTGGCCGTCACCCCCTTACCATGGCATGAGCTCTGCTGATGGTGGCAGGCCCAAGGCTGGCAGGGCTGGGCGCAGAGCTGTGCGGCCAGGGAATGTCGGTGGCTGGGTGAGAGGGCAGTGCGGCCAAGGGGTGAGTGGCTGAAGACGCAGCTCAGCAGCAGGAAGAGCGAGCCCTGGAGCCGGGGCACCGGGCTCGGACCCTGCCTCTGCCCCTCGAGCTGGGAAGCTAAGGGCCGCCGATCCCACCCTCTGTGTCTCCGGCTTCTCATCTGCAAAGTGGGAGACTAACAGAAACCACAGAAACTAAGGATTGTAGGAGTTAATAGACGAAGGGGCTTAAAACAGGCCACAGGGCATGGGAAGTGTTCGGTGACTGCCAGCCAGCAGCCAGGATTAGGAGTGGGGGAGGATGGACGGATACGCCAAGGACAGGCAGGGAGAGGGGCACACGAAGGTCTGGAGCAGAAAATGGACTGACCGTTCCCTGCTCACTCGGCCAGGCAGCTAGTTACCCTCAGGGCTTTCCCACAGACCTGCTTGTCTGGAAGGCCCCACCAGAGGCCCGCTGCACAGCTCCACGTGGCAGGAGGAGGGGGGTATTTAGTGAAGGGGAAGGGGGCAAGGTTCCAGTTCTTCGAGTCAAAGGGCTCCACGTCTCCACACGGGGAGCAAATAACCCACCACGCAGCCCGACATGTTCTTTTCCTCGAAGGGGAGAGAGAGAACATCCAGGATCTGCCAGGAAGGTTCCATGGATGGAGTGGAAGGCAGGCCAGGCTGGAAGGATTGGGGGGGAGGGGTTGAGATGAACAGAGACAAGGGTGCCCCTGACAGGTGGACAGAGGGGGCAGCCCAGACCGGCCACAAAGGGCTCTGCTCGCGGAGCTCAGCCCGGTCGAGAGCACGTCCTGCGTGTCCCTGCACACGGACATGCCAGCCCATCTTACAGGTGCGGACGCTGAAGCTCAGGCGTGTGCCACTTGCCCGAGGCCACACAGCAGAGCTAGAATCAGAGGCCTCAAAGGCCTGGGTTCTGGAGCCAAAGCTTTTCTGGGACTCCCTGGGGCATCTGGATGGTCTGGATGCCACCAACTGGCTCTGTGGGCAGAGGACTGAAGCCAGTCACGGTCCCACTAGTGGGAGGAGAGCTGACACGGGGGTGGAGGGGGGATGGCAGGGCCCCGAAACCCGTGCCTGGGGCCTGAGATGGCTGAGGGCCTGGCAGAGGAGGTCAGGGATGGCTGCTCTGTGGGCACACAGGCTTCCAGCATCCCACGGACAGTACATGGCGGGGGGCGGGGGGGGCACGTGCTGTGTTCTCTCTGAGGTGCCTGCCACCCCCAGACTTGGGTACACTCAGCACTCCTGCGGCAGGAGCCCCTGTGCTACCAGGACACCGGACTGTCCATCCTTGTTCTCACAATCGACAACACGATAAGGCAGGCACAGGGAGGGTGCACGCCTCCCCGGGGTCACACAGCACATCAACAGCAGGGACAGGGCTCCAGAGGAACCAGCTACGATGTGGGGGCTCTGACTGGAAGCACAAGGCAGTCTCCAGCCTAGTGCCAGTGTCTTGGAATTCCAGACGTGAATGATCTGTGTCACCTGAAGAGAACCATTCAAACTGAGACCATTCTAAAAAAGCCCTCATTTCACACTTTGTCATTGTGTTCTTAATCACAACAAACCTTTTCATAGCCCTTACTACGTGCCAACCATTGTTCGGGAAACACTTTACCTCCATCCACTCATTTAATCCCTACAACCACCTGCCACGTAGGCACTATTATTACGCCCATCTTGCAGGTGACAGAGCAGAAGCACAGAGAGGTTAAGTCCCTTGTGCAAGGTTACACAGCCAGTAAGGGGCCGAGCCAGATCTCAACATTCCTTGTGGATGTTTCTATCTCCCGGGGCCAAGCGTAAACCCCTAAGCAGCCGGCGAGTCTAGAAAGGAAGCACGTTTGCTCCAGCTGCAGCGTGAGTAGTCCGTGTCTGTGGATGAATGGACCACGTGCAGCTACTACTGGGCTCGGGCTCCTTACACACTCATCCCACGTCACCCCAGTCCTCTGAGGGAGGACTTCCCCTTATCCCCATTTACAAAAGAGAGGTGAGGTGAGGTGACTTACCCGAGGTCGCGCGGCGTGAGTGAGCCTAGACACACGCCTCCTCCCCGCCCCACCCCACCCTTACTCCAGCGGGTCCTTGAGCAGATCACTGGACCACCCCGGCTCTCCCCACACCCCGCCCCCCAGGCCCACGCACCCTGGCAGCCTTTCCGTGGGAGAGGAAGCCACCATTCCACAGCCCCCACGTGGGCCCTGAGAGAGGCCGAGACAGCTCAGGATGGGGGAAATAGGCAGTGAACTTGTAACCTGCTGGGCAGCGGCCAACACAAGCAGCATCCCTGGGTGGCATGTGCAGGGGGCTCGCAAGCACCGTGCTGGCGTCAGGGCTGGGAGTACACGGATGTTCCCAGAGATAGCACGCTGCAGCTGGCCCTGGATAAGCACGTCCCTCACATTCCCGGAGAACCTTCCAGCAGGAGGAGGAGACTAATGCCCCTAGTGCATTTGCTGGAGACCCCAGGAGGTGGCAGGGCAGGGAGACCGCCTCGCCCCGCAGGAAACCTGAGCCCACGGAAGTGAGGGTCCCACCCGAAGGGTGCCCAGCTCAGCAGAGTGCCTATCGCTTACAGGTTTCTCGACCTTGGGCACGTCACTTCACCTTTCTGGGCCTCAGGATCCTCCTGTGTCCCAGGCAGACCATCATCGTGTGTGCCTGACTCCCTACGATTGTTAAGCATAAGAATACAATAAACCGGGAGATAAATGCCCCAGGCTTGGCACATTAAAACACTCAACGTTAGCTGGTAGTAACGGGCAGAACGAGCATGCCAGGCCCCTTCGAAGCACTTCACATGCACTGACTCGCCTAACCCGCACAGCAACCCTCCCGTATGGGCCATCAATGCTCCCACGGTACAGAGAAGTTCAGTAACTTGGCCAAGGTCACACAGCTATGAACAGGACACTATGGAGATGGAAAGGGAGAGGCTCTTAATGGAGCACCTACTATGTGCTGGAGCTTTTGGCTCTGCCTTCCAAGGATCCTATGAGGTGGGAATTATCAGCTCTGGGTCAGGAGACAACACTGAGACTCGGGAAGTAGGAGGGAGGAGCAGGGTCACACAGCCATCGCGTGGGAGAGCTGGGATCTAGGCCAGGCCTGGCTGGCTCCACAGCCAGTACTTGCTACTACCCCCATCCCAGCCATCTGCCAGGACAACTTCCATCACCGGCGGCAAGAGCCGAGGCCTCTGCCGCCCCAGGTACAGGGAGCCCTGCGTCAGTGTGCCGGATGATCTCGTTCCGCCTGTGTATGCGTGCGCACTGCCGTCCTGGCCCCGAGTGCTGCAGGGTTGTGGTGTGCCCGGCCCCTGCCCCACCACCCCACCACCGGCCCTGAAGTCAGGCTGCTCCCTCCGCCCCCTGCCAACTCCCCTTGGGCGGCCTCCATAAGGGGAGGGGCTTCGCTTGGTCACATTGTCTCCCTCCCGCCCAGGACAGCCCTTTCCAGGTTTGTAACTCCTCGGAGAGGCTGAGATGGGCAGGGGCAGCCCAGGGGTACAAGTCAGGGTCCTGGCCAAATAGTCTAGAGCTGTTTCTTCCTCTGTGAAGCAGGGATAATAAATGCCACTATGCCTCCACGATCAGCTTCTTGGGAGGGAAGGAACTTTTCGAACTGTAAAGTGCTGTGCAGATGTTCCGACGGCTTTCCATGGCTCCCCTTCTGATGACCATAGTGGGTACGTGCTGGGATCTCTGGCCACCCGGAATCCATTCCCCCTTCCTGACAATACCGAAGTCTCCTTGGACAGCAGCCCTCCCCCTCTCAGCCCCGTGGTTTGGATGGGATTGATCCCCAGCCCTGGCAGCTCCAGGTGGGCCCTGATTGGCTTACACTGGAAGACTCTCCACCTGGATGGTGTGTTGTTAAGGTTGAGGCCAGTGGCAGGGAGCACTGTGTGGAGCCTAAAGGTGGAGCAACTCCTTAGAATCTGGAGTCTTGGGTAACATTGCTTGAGTCCCTGGATGCAGCCATGCCTGAAGCTCACTTCTCAACATCCAGGTTACATGAGCCAATTCGTTCCCCTTATTGCTTGCCTTGGATTTCCTGTTTCTTGGAACACAGTCTGACCTCAGAACTCCAGTTCAGTAAGTTTTTCTGATCCCCTTATAATGTAAGCAACTACATTACGTCATGCTCAGCCAGCTGTTCTTACCAAAGGATAAAGCTTGCAAACAAGCTAAAGATGGGTCAACACATTTCAAGTGCAACTGAACACAAGTTAGGTTTTCTTTTTGGAATGTATAAACCCTTGGAACCATAGGAGGTCTTTGAACAGGACCTAACAACCCTACTACAGGCAGGACTGAGACCCTCCCCTTCCAACAGCTGTTGTCAGTGGAGTTTAACTCTTTGACCCGTTCCAAGTGTCTACTGTGTGCCTGGCCCTATGCTCAGCAGTGCAGGTGCAAAGCTCTGCCTTGTAGGCCCTTCAGTCTAGTGAACCCATTTTCACTGGGTTTTATACAAAAGCCCCAGGAGGTCGGAGTACCGGGGGAAATACTGCTACGCCCGTTTCACAGAGAAGGAAACGGAGATGCAGAGAGGTGAAGTGACCTGCCCAAGATCCTTCTGCTAAGGAGGGGCCAGGCCAGGCCATGCTCTGGGATCTGCCTGGCTCCAGACCCAGTGCTTTCTCTCCTAGCCCTTGGGGTGCAGGGTTGGCACAGGGCTGTCATTGTTCCGAGGCAGCTCGTGCCCTCAGAAGTCAGAGTGGCTTAAGGAGCTGAAGAGAAGGGTGGCGGCTGGCTGGCTCAGTCAGTAGAGTGTGACTCTTGATCTCAGGGTCATGAGTTTGAGCCCCACGTCAGATGTAGAGATTACTTAAAAAAATAAATAAATGCAATTTAAAAAAAATTCTAAAGAAGAAAGCCAAGTATCATGGGCTTCCTGTTTGCCTGAGGCTCTTGGCTCTGTGAGAAGCCCCAGTGCTCAGGCCCATCCAGCTTTACTATCCTATGGGACTCTCCTCCTGCAGGCTGTGACCAGTGAGGGACCAGGCACCACCCAGAAATCTAGGCCCAGATGCTTTCACAGGCAGCCCTGGGCACCCCAAATGAGCTGTCCCAGCCTCTACCCTGCATCTCCAAGATCCAGCTGGTACTGACTGAGCATCGCCTACACACTAGGGCCTTCCCTATTTGTTATTCCACCAACATTCGGTGGACCGCTGTTTACTGAGCACCTACTACAGCTGGAGGGTACTCTACGCACTGAACAGAGCCACCCAAATCCCTGCTGGGGTGAGCAGACAACAAAGAAGGAATAAAGTCAACAGGATGCCAGGTGGTGCTAAGCCTGACGGAGAAAAAGGAGGCAGGGAGGACAAGCAGGAGATGGTGCGAGCAGTTTTAAATAGAAAGGTCAGAGAAAGGCTCACGCAGCAATCATCTCATTTGCCCTTGCAGTAATCCCTCGCAGCTGAGCATGTGATTCCCAAACTGCAGATAAGGAAACTTCAGGAAGCTTCAGGATTAAATGTGGTGTCCGCCTACATATGCTAATCTAACCAGGTGCTGCTGGGCTCCCCGATGCCCTCTCCCCAACTCTACCAAATGGCACTAGAGGCCCTTTTGCAGATGATGCAAGCAAGGCTCTGAGAGGCAAAGCCTCAAGCCCAGGCCCGCAGGTGCACAGAGAGGCTGGGGTTCAGCCCTGGTGCCACCCTGTGCAGCTGCCTCTGGGCAAGGCCCACATCTACTTCCACAGGACTCGCAAGCTCTGGGCTTGTTGAAACTCAAGCCTCCTCTTTGCTGATTCCCTGTCCTCCAAGAGTCCCCTTCGCTTTCCCAGAGCCCCTGTGGCTCTCTATCCCAGGTCATATGAGCCCCTAATTAACTTCTGGCCCATCACTAAACCCACATTTGTGTGAAACCTCCTAAGACATCCTGTGTATGGCCAAGGGCGGGCAGACAGCTGGAATACACGTGTAAGGGGGTGGGGAGCTTCTCACTGAGCTTTCCCATCTGGGATCTGTCCGGGAATCCCCAAAATCCCTGTGTAATCTTCCTGAACCCTGGAGCATAGCGGAAAGACCTTGGCCATGGAGGCGGCGGCCATGGGTTGAGTCTGTGCAACTTTGAAAGTGACTCTGCATCTGGGGCTGCAGGTTCCTTATCTGTCAAACAAGGTTAGTCAAACCCGTCTTGCAAGGTTGTTGTAAAGATAAGATGCCAAGGAGAGTATCTGTTAAGAGATAAAACTCAATAGAAAGCGTATTTAGAAAACATTTAGCAGGGCCTGGCAGACAAACATCAAGAATTTGTTGAACTGAATAGAGAAGTTTGCATAATGGTGAACCACCACCAGCAACAGAACAACAGCTGTATTCATTATGCTCCTACCCTCTGAGGTAGGCATCCTCAGTACCAACCCCGTTTTACAGAAGAGAAAAAAAAAGCACAGAGAGGTTAAGTAACTTGCCTCTGATCACACAGCAGGCAGTGGTAGGGCTGGGACTAGGAACCTGGAACCTCTGAAATACAAACTTTCAACCATTACGCCAGGTTAGTAAACTGAGGCATTGAAATACAGTGATTAAGTGCTGAACCAGAAAGGGATCATGGGCAGCCCCACTCCAGAGCCTTCACTCTTAACTACCCCATCAGTTTGTCAGAGCCAAAAGAGACTCTAGGAATAATCTACCCTGACACTCTCGTATTTTTTTCCCAGCAGGTTCCTGAAATCCAGAGAGGTAGTATGACCCCCCACCCCCACCCCCAAGTCAGACAGCCAGTGAGCTGAAGAATCAGGACAAGCAGCCAGGTTTCCTAACTCCAGAACCCCATGCCATCACTGGGTATCACACTGACCATAAGGGGCCATCAGGGAAGGTGGCTCAAGGATGCACCAGAATTTTTCCAGCAGAAGTGGAAGGAAGGCAGTCTCAGCAGAGGAAATAGCCCATGCAAAGTTCTGGGAGCCATGAAAGTCTTTTTTTTTTTTTTTGGAGAATAGTAAGCTATGAGGTGCATGCAAAGGTTGGGGCAGGGGCAGATGATGAGGTTGGCTTTTCATATTAAATACTTCCACCTTGTTCTTTTTTTTTTTTTAATACTTTCTTATTCTGTTCTATGTTGCCAACATCTTTCCTTATTTCTTTTGCACGTTTCTAATGCTTATTTAAAATTCTTTAAAAAATAAATAAATAAATAAAACAAAAACAAAAAAAATAAAATAAAATAAAATTCTTGGTCCAGGGTTGCCTGGGTGGCTCAGTCGGTTAAGCATCTGACTTCGGCTCAGGTCATGATCCCTGATCCCGGGGTCCTGGGATGGAGCCCCAAGTCCAGCTCCATGCTCAGCAAATCCCTGTGCCCCTGCCCACCAAGCTCCTGCTCAAAGCACCCGCTCGCTCGCTCTCAAATAAATAAAATCTTAAAAAATATAAATAAAATCAAATTCTTGGCCCATCTGTTCTAATACCACGGACTCAGCGGTACCCCTAATCAATGTGCTGTTTTTCTGTGGCAGCCACCGTGCTCCAGGTGGTGGCGCAGTGGCTGGCCGTGCAGTGGGTGCAGGGATGCCACACGGTCCTGAAAGGAACAGTAAGGGAAGACATCCGGCTCCTGGATCCTCTTCCTCAAATTAACACCCGAGTAACAAAACAGCAAAACAGCAAAACATCACTAAGCCTAGGAAATTATGGAGAAAACAGAATCTCCTGGGGAGATCCAAGGGGGTTTTAAACTGGTGTGTGGAGGGGGTTGGTGTGGCAGCCAGGAGAAGGAGCGGGACGTAGTCTTTAGGGTGGTGGAACACATTAGAAAAGAAAATCAGGTTTGAGTTCTGCTCAAACCTGATGCCCCTTTGCATCAGGCCTTCCCCAGTAGACACTCCCTTCCCCAGCACACCCACTGCCCTGGACCACTCGCTTGGACCTGAGTGTCTGCTCAGGCAGATGGCCTGAGTGTCTGCTGGGGCAAAACCAGGGTGAGGGGCACCTGGCTGGCTCAGTCTGTAGAGCATTCGACTCTTGATCTCAGGGTTGTGAGTTTAAGCCCCAAGTTGGGTGCAGAGATTACTTAAAAATAAAATATGTATTTTTTAAAAATTCTATTTATTTATTTGCCAGACACAACGAGAGAGAGAAGCAGGCTCCCCGCTGAACAGGGAGCCCAATGGGGGATTCGATCCCAGGACCCTGGGTTTATATCCTGAGCTAAAGGCAGACGCTCAAGCGACTGAGCCACCCAGTCGTCCCAAAAATAAAATCTTTAAAAAAAAAAGAAAGAAAACCACACCCAACAACCCTGGAGCAAAATCAGGGCAGTGCAGCAGGCAATGTGGGGTTGCAGGAATCAAGAGGAAACCAACAGGCCTCTGGTCTCTCCACCACCCACCCCTTCCGTTCCAGACCTCAGGGCTGGTGGATTCTGGTCTAACCAGATAGCCCCCTTCCCTGCCTGCTGCGCCCTGGGGTGCTGGAAGTGAGGCCCAGTCCTGGGGCGCTGGGTTACCTGGGGAGGGGAATGGCAATGCCCAACTGAGGGTCTCCACTCTAGGCTGTCATCTACTTGGGCTCATTGGTGTTGACAGAGACTAGGGTCAGGCTTAGATTCCTAGCCCAGTATGCAGCACCAGATAGAATTGCTGAACCTACCCCCGTGACACACACACCCGACCCCCCGAGAAATTAGATCACGGGTTAAAGAACAGGGAATCCAAGGAACACAATGGCTTCAAAACAAACTGATTAGATACCACTGGAATCAGCTGTATTCAACAGATGGACTGAGAATTTTAAATAAGCATTAGGAACACACAAAGTAAGGAAAGATATTAGCGATATAAAACAGATCAAGTGTTAGAGAACCCAAGTGGAAATATTCTGTATGAAAAACCAGTTGAAATAATGAAGGTAAGAAGTAGAGTGGAAAGAGGAAACAGACACTTCCAGGAAGAAGCCAGGAAGGATTAAGAAACAGAAAAGATTAAAGAGAGAGGATAAAACATCAAACATTAAAACGTCAACCCCAACCTTACTCCATTATTTGAAATGGATCATAAACCTAGTTACAAAAGCCAGAATCATAAAGCTTCTAAAAGAAAACATAAGAGGATATCTTTGTGACTTTGGGGAAGACAAAGAGTCCTAACCTCATAAAAGGAAAACAAAACAAAACAAAACAAAAAAACTGATAAACTGGACTTCATCAATAGTTAAAATTTCTGCCCATCAAAAGATACCATAAAAAAAAAAGATGCCATTAAGAAACTGAATAGTCTGAGTGTGTGGGTGGCTCATCCATTAAGTGTGTGACTTTGGCTCAGGTCATGATCTCAGGGTCCTGGGATCCAGACCTGCATCAGGCTCCCCGCTGAGTGGGGAGTCTGCTTCTCCTTGAGCCCGCTTCTACCTCCTTCCCTCCCCCGTCCTGCTTTGCCCCTCCCCCACTCACACATAAATAAAATCTTAAAAAAAAAACTGAAGAGACAAGACATATAATGGAAAAGAACATGCATAGTACATATAACTTACAAAGGACTGTATCCAGTAAATAACTACTAAAGTTGACAATCAAATGATTAACAACCACCCCTCCTACACACACACACACACACACACACGCGCGTGTGCGCGCGCACAGGGAAAACTGCTCAGCAAAAAAGGTGTGAACAAAGAACACAACAAACAGATGTATTTCAAAAACATTATGCTAAGTGAAAGAAGCTAAACATAAAAGAGTACATGCTGTGTAATCCATCTATATGAAACTCCAGAAATAACCAATCTAATCTACAGTGAAAGAAATCAGAATAAAGATTGCATTTGGGAGGCAAAATGGACTGGAGAGGGGCATGAGGGAAATTGCTAGAAAGATAGAAATGTCTTTTTTAAATCTTGGTTTGGGATCATGGTTACAAGGTAATGTATACTTGTCAAAACACATGGAATTGCACACTTAACATCTGTGCATTTTATTGTACGAAATTGTACATTAACAAAAAGAAGTGTAAGTGCCAACATCTAGAAATTTCAAGAGATAATGAAGATAACCTTAGAACTAAAGAAAGACCAAAGATCTCCCTTTGAAAAGGCCCCAAATATACCAAACAGGACAGAGAAGGAAAAATGCACACTTAGAAATATTACAGTGAATATCAAAAGACAACAAAAACATTCTAAAGTCTAGAGAAAAACAGATCACTTACAAAGGAATAGGTATCAAATTGAATTGACCAAAGTACCAAAGGAAAAGAATCTGAACCAAGAATTTTATATCCAGGGATGCCTGGGTGATTCAGCCAGTTAAATGTCTGCCTTCGGCTCAGGTCATTATCCCAGGGTCCTGGGATCGAGTCCCGCATTGGGCTCCTTGCTCAGTGGGGAGCCTGCTTCTCCCTCTGCCTGCCAGTCCCCCTGCTTGTACTCTCACTCTCTCTCTCTCTAGCAAATAAAATAAAATCTTAAAAAAAAAAAAAAAAGAATTCTATATCCAGCTAAACTGTCATTCAGATACTAAAGTCTACATTGAAGGGCTCACATTTGTCCAAAAAGACACCCTCTAAAAAACTTTAAGTTTTTTTAAGATTCTATTTATTTATTTGACAGAGGGAGAGAGCACAAACAGGGGGAGTGGCAGAGGGAGAAGCAGCCTCCCTGCTGAGCAAGGAGCCCGATGTGGGACTTGATCCCAGGACCCTAGGATCATGACTTGAGCCAAAGGCAGATGCTTAACTGACGGAGCCACCCAGGCATCCCTAAAAACCTTTTTCAGTAACTACTTAAGTAATACAAACATAAGCAGATACTAAAGGTATGTGAAGGCAGAGCAAATAACAAATAAAATTTAGTGTTTTAAAAAAAATTCCCAGAGCAAAGAAAAGAACAAGAGGAACATATATCTTTTTTTTTTTTTTTTTTTTTGACACAGAGAGAGACAGCCAGAGAGGGAACACAAGCAGGGGGAGTGGGAGAGGGAGAAACAGGCCTCCCGCTGAGCAGAGAGCCCAATGCGGGGCTTGATCCCAGAACCCCAGGATCATGACCCAAGCCAAAGGCAGACGCCTAACGACTGAGCCACCCAGGCGCCCCGAGGAACATATATCTAAAAATAACTCAGTGCTAAAAAATCTGGAAAATTTTAAATGTGATGTCACAGGGGCTGAAGGGCAAGTCAGTGAATATGAGGGCTTAAGAGGGAGACCTGGTCTTTGTATGGAAAAATTATAGCCGGCAATCTTTAAGTAATAAAACATTAAAATGAAAGAAAAAGCAAGATAAATTGAAATAAAAATGTAGGAAGGCAGAAACAAAAGTACATAGACACATTCTTTTCAGGAACACTCAAAAAACAGTTTAAAAATCATTACATACCAGGCCATAAAGCGAGTCTCTTTTATTTTTATTTATTTTTAAGTAATCTCTACACCCAACATGGGACTCAAACTCAAACGCAAGATCAAGAGACACATGCTCTACAACTGAACCAGCCATGTGCTCCAACTTTCTCATTTTATTTTATTTTAAAGGAATAAAGGATTTTAAAGGATGCTTTATTATTTTTTATTTTTTTTAAGATTTATTTATTTGAAAGAGATTGACAGCACATGGGGAGGGGCAGAGGGAGAGGGAGAGAAGCAGACTCTGCTAAGCGCAGAGGTCCACTCAGGGCTCGATCTCACAACACTGAGATCATGACCTGAGCTGGAAATCAAGAGTCACACTTAACCGACTGAGCCACCCAGGCGCCCCTCTAAGTCTCTCATTTTAAATGACCGGTTTTCACATAGCCACATTCTCTGACAATGGTACAACTAAGTTAGAAGTCATGTTCTTTTGTTTTATGTTCTTTAGAAATCATGTTTTTAAAAGGACAAACAATTCCCTATACACTCAGAAGTTAAAAGCATCTCTAACTCATGGATCAAAGAAGAGTCGTAGTAGAAATCTGAAATTACTGAGAACTGAGTGATAACAAAAACATTTATGTATCAAAAATTATAGAACACAGCAAAGAAAGGGTAAAAATTAATGAGTTAAGGGGCGCCTGAGTAGCTGAGTGGGTTAAGCATCGGACTCTTGGTTTCAGCTCAGGTCATGATCTCATGGGTGGTGGGATTGAGCACCTCATGGGGCTCCGTTCAATGAGGAGTCTGCTTGAAGATTCTCTCCCTCTGCCCCTATGCCCATCCCCCTCGGCTCTCAAATAAATAAATGGATTTTTTAAAATTAATGAGTTAAGCATCTAACTTAGGAAGTTAGAAAAAACAGCAACCCGAAGAAAATAAGATTATAAAGAATAGTAATCAACACAACAGAAGACAAAGATTCATTTGAAAAGATCAAAGCCACAAATCCTTTAAAAAAAGTCAAAACTTGAAGTAAGATTAATTTTAAAAAATACAAAATAGAGCTAAGACACAACTATTATGGAAAAGGGGATACAATTTCTCCCTTTTCCTTTTTCCCTTCCCTTTCTTTTTTTTTTTTTTTTTAAGATTTTATTTATTTATTTGACAGAGAGAGCAAGAGAGCACAAGCAGGGGGAGCAGTAGAAGGAGACAGAGAAGCAGGCTTCCCGCTGAGCAGGAAGCCTGATGCGGGGCTCGATCCCAGGACCCGGGATCATGACTTGAGCCGAAGGTAGACGCTTAACCGACTGAGCCACCCAGGTGCCCCATGTCTTTTCTTTTCTTTTCCTTTTTTTCTTTTCAGTAGGCGCCAGGCTCAGTGTGGAGCCCAATGCAGGGCTTGAACTCATGACCCTGAGATTAACACCAGGGCTGAGGGGCGCCTGGGTGGCTCAGTTGGTTAAGCATCTGCCTTTGGCTCAGGTCATGATCCCAGGGTCCAGGGATTAAGCGCCACATCAGGCTCCTTGCTCAGCGGGGAGCCTGCTTCTCCCTCTGCCTGCAGCTCCCCCTGCTTGTGCTCTCTCTCTCTCTCTCACAAATAAATAAAATCCTTTAAAAATAAATAAATAAATAAAAGACTGCTAAATTGACCTATATTCAATTTTAGAATGTCAGTTTCCAAAATATGATTAGACTCAGGAATATAAAGAACTATGACAAACCAGTAAGAAAATGCCAAAAAAAAAAAAGACAAATAGAAAAATGGGCAAAAGACAGTACCAGAAGAGGACTCACACATACTCATACTCATACATACTCAACCTCGCTGGTAATCTGGGAAATGCATCAAGTCTACAACGAGAAGTTGTTATACTTACTGGATTGGGAAAAATTAAGAAGTCTGACACCATGTGTTATAGAAGACACAAACAGCAGGACTTCTTATACGTTACCGGCGGGAGTGCAAAGAGATCCAACCATTTTGCTCTTTTTTTTTTTTTTAAAGATTTTATTTATTTATTTGACAGAAACACAGCGAGAGAGGGAACATAAGCAGGGGGAGTGGGAGAGGGAGAAGCAGGCTTCCCGCGGAGCAGGGAGCCCGATGTGGGGCTCGATCCCAGGACCCCGGGATCATGACCGGAGCCGAAGGCAGACGCTTAACGACTGAGCCACTCAGGCGCCCCTCAACCATTTTGCTCTTATCTTGTAATGCTGAACAAATTTTCAGTACCCTATGACCCAACAATCAGTGGCTAGGTATACATCAAGAGAAAAGTCCTTTCTGCATGCATTATAGGACATGTACATAAATATTCATAAGTACTTTTTCTACACTAGCAAAAACCTGAACACAACCCCAATGCCATCAACAAGAAATTAAATAAAATTGTAAAATAATTACCTGGTGTATATATCACATATACAGCAAGCAGTTAAAAAAAAAAAAAAATGGGCACCTGGGTGGCTCAGATGGTCAAGCGCCTGCCTTCGGCTCAGGTCATGATCTCAGGGCCTTGGGATTGAGCCCCACGTCAGGTTCCCTGCCCAACGGGGAGCCTGCTTCTTCCTCTCCCTCTGCCTGCCACTCCTCCCCGCTTGTGCTCTCTCTCTGTGTCAAATAAATCAAATCTTAAAAAAATAATAATAAATAAATAATAAATTAATTTTAAAAAAAAAGAACTACTGAAGCGCCTGAGTGGCTCAGTCGTTTAAGCAGCTAACTCTTGATCTCAGCTCAGGTCTTGATCTCAGGGTTGTGAGTTCAAGCCCTGCGTCTGGCTCCAGGGTGGAGCCTACTTAAACAACCAGCGAAAAAAGAATTACAGCTACATGCAACAATTGGATCAATTTCAGCAATATAAGATTCAGTGAGAAAACCAAGTCCAAGGAGATTATATAAAGGATGGTACACCTTTGTAAAGTATATATAGGGGTGCCTGGGTGGCTCAGTCAATTAAGCATCTGACTTGGGGTCAAGTCATGATCTCAGGGTCCCGGAATTGGGGCAGGCTCTGCACTCAGCGGGGAGTCTGCTTCTCCCTGACTGTCTCTCTCCCTCAGATAAATAACACCTTTAAAAATAAATAAATAAAAATAAAAATTTAAAACTGGGAATGAGAAACCCTAGATTCAGGAGAGATTACCGCACATGAAGACAGTTAGTGGGAGGAGGTTGAAGGAGCTCAGAGAAAGATGTAAATTACTGTCAATATTCTAGTCCTGGTAGTGGATGATAGTTCATAGGGGCTTTAAATTGATTTACTTGCTTATTTATTTTAAAGATTGATTGATTGGAGAGAGTGCTGGTGGGGGAGGAGCAGAGGGAAAGAATGTCAAAGCAGCCTCCCTGCTGAGCGCGTGGGGCTTGATCCCACAACCCTGAGATCATGACCTGAGCTGAAATCAAGAGTCAAATGCTTAACCGACTGAACCACCCAGGTTTAAATTTACTTTTAATAATAAAATAGACAGAGGGCCATTGTGGACCAGTGATGAGATTGCCTGATACAAGGATCACGATTAGGCCATTGAAAGATCCCAGGGTCCATAGAATCACTTAAATGAAAACAAAAAATGCTCAGTGCTGGACATATACTATCTCATTGCATCCTCAACAGTCTATGAGCTAGAAACCATTACTGTCTCTATTTTATGAGTAAACTGAGGCTCAGTCACTTGGCCAGGGCCAATTACATGGAAGCCAGGTCTGAATGACCCTTCACCGGGTCCCTGTACCGCCCTTTCCCCCTTTTCCTCCCGTCAGACTAGGCAACGTACATAACTTTCTTGGCAAACACTAAGTGCTTAATAAATGCCCACCTTAATTCAGAGGGGCTGTGTGGGCATATTGGCAAAAAACTGGTTGATGGCTAGGGGACCTAGATCTAGTCCCGCCACCTCCCTTTATGACCTCGGGCGGGTCACTTTCCCTCTCTGGGCCTCAGCCACCCATTTGTGTTTGGAGAAGGCTGCAATGTCAAGTCCCAAAGGCCATTCCTACTCAAACTTTCTAAGGGGCCACCCAGCAAATGGGAGGTCACCCAATCCTTTATTTGTCCTGGCTGGCTCCCCTCATTCTTCCACAGCTGGTGGGAGGTCTACAAGTCTGGGTCCTGCCCACTTTTCTGACATCACCTCCTGGCCCCCAGCCCACACCACTCACCACTCACACCTTCTCTGCCCTGCTTTCCCCCCTCGGGGCTTTTGCACTGGCCCATCCTCTGCCTGGAACGCCCTTCCTCCAAGACTATGCTGGGCTCACTCCTCCTCCTTCAGGTCAAAGGCCATGCATCCTTTCCTTCCCTGTCCCTCCAGGTGAAGAGGCCCCCACTCCTGCCCAGTCCCCCACTATTTCACATTCCTATTTTCTTCCCAGCACTCCCACTGTCTGAAATTAACTTAATTACTTTATGGTGTGTCTCTTCCAGTACCATGGAGCTCCTAGAGGACTTGGTGTTGGTCGCTGCTGTATGCTCAGCACCTAGAACCACACCTGCCTATAGAAGATGCTCAGTAAATATTTGTTGGAGGGGTAAAAAGATAAAACACCTAACGCCACCTCCTCCAGAGATCCCTTATGGTCATTCTGTCCCAGGTTTGGTGGGGAGGCCTCCTCTGGTCCCATGGCTCTCGAACTTTCCCTAATCCTACACCACCTGGGAAGGGGTCTGTTTACATAAGCATCTCCCCCAAACACTGGATGTTCTCTGAAGGCAAAAACTAGACCAGATTCATGCATGAATTCCAGCACCTAGCTCTGGGTCCAGCAGGCAGGTGGACTAAGAAAATGTTTGTAGAATGAATGAATGAATGAGTGAGTGAGTGTCCCCCACATTCATCTTTTCCCCCTTCCTGACTCTGCTTCTTCCTTTCTCTACCCTGACAGGTGCTAAGAAGTTGACACCCAGGTGAGTTGATGAGCAAGGCCACTCCAGCAGGAATACCCTGAAGTAGGGGAAGCCCCTTTCTTCCCCTCTTGCCCAGGAGCCACTTCAGGCCGCGAGGGGACAAAGCTGAAGGCCAGCACCGCGTCTCACAGGAATCCTCTCGGGCCTGCCCTGGCCAAACCAACAAGACAGGCGTTCTCCCCATATTTCACCCTCCATGACTGGCTGAGGAGGTTGGTGGGCCTGCCTCAGAGCCCGAGCTGGAGGCTTGCACAGCTGAGCAATCCGTGGCCAGGTGCCAGTTGGGAAACACTTATTCAAATCACGTAAGGTTCCACTTCCTCCAAAAGGGGGAAGTGGGACAGGCAGGCCAGCCCAGCCCAGGGATTCGGTGTTGGAGGAAATTTCAATGCCAAGTTCTCAGATAAGCCAGTGCTCTGACATTTCCCAACCCAGGAAGACCTTGGAAGGCTGGGATCGAAGAAACCCAGGAAGGTCAGGCCTGAGGCCAGATCCAGACGGAGGCTGGGGCCAATCTCCCACTGACATTTCTGAGTTAGCAGTGGCTTCAGCCAGGCTAATTGCCCTGGCCTCCCCCTGACCCTGGTTCCCAGAAACACAGGGACTGCCCTGCTGTGCCCCTCACCCCCATTTCTCCCTGCCCCCAGGAATCACACAGGGGATAGATAAACTTTGCACTCCTCAGCTCAGGGGGCCGGGAAGCGTCATGCAGTCTGTTCCTGCCTTTCACCTCCTCCCCAAGTCTGGCTCCAGAAGAACCAGGAGGTTCAGGAGTTTACACATTTGGCCTCCAGAGATTTATCTAGTATTAAATGATTACGGGCCCATACTCTGGAGGTTCAAATTCTGGCTTAACTGCTTATGAGCTGCAGGATCTTGAGTCCCTTTCTGTGCTTCTATTCTTTACCTTTAAAACCAGGGATTCTAGTACCTACTCCGTGGGGTACCTACTCCGTGAGGAGGCTAAGACGCCCAAACAGAGAAGGGCGTGTCAAACGCTTGGCAGGGGCCCACTGCAATAGGCACACGGTGAAAGGCCACTCTTACTGTCATTATTAAATACATTGAGGTTGATTGGAGCCAGGCCTGGAACTCTGGACCAGACATCTTCAGAAAGACACACCAGAGCCAAAACCAATCTGCTCAGCCGACTGGGAGGGAAAGAGGAAAGACCCCAGGCTCTGGGTCTAAATCCCAGCTCCACCACCGACGGCTCTGTGACCCTGGGCAAGTTATTTCACTGCACTGAGCCTCCCTGCTGCCTGCGGGCTCTAGATCACAGCAGTACCTCCCTCGGAGCGGTCACTGTCCTTCCTCACCTGGAGAGGTGCTAGTCTCCGTTGCTGTCGGCTGTGGACAGTGCTGGGCAATTAGGGAGCTGACACGCTGGGGCTATCCCAGGCAGCGGGGAGGTGACAGGTTGGCTCCCCTTCCTGGAAACCTCTGTTTAGGCCCTGCCTCAGGGTGTGATGTGCAAGTATTCATTCATTCACCAAATACGCATTAAGTGTGCACCATGTGCCAAAAAGCATGGTACACATCGATGCAGCATGACGGCCGTTCCTACTAAGGAAATTAAGGTTGTTTGGCGCTGAGGGTACATCTCTGAACAAAACAGATGAAAAGACCGGTCGGAGATAATCATTGGCAGAACTCATACCTGACTAAGGGCCTGAGCTGTCAGTAAGGAAACTGGCTTGTCTTGCTGCCAATCACCACCAAACCATGAGTCGGTGTCATCGGCGGAGACGTGAAGACGCCAATGGACATGTAGGCAGGGCAGCCGGGCTCATCCTGGGGTGGCTCAGGTGTTAAACCCAGCAGGACAGCCTCCACAGGTTTCCCCATGGTAACAGAGTCCAGCTGGGCTGGGGAAAGCCTTGCCAGGTGTGACAGCCTTTCGTTAACCCAAGGATGACATGAACTTGCTGAAGGCAGGCACCTTGCCACACACTGGAATTCACCAAGGATTCGGATGGGGCTCTTACCCTCCAGGAATTCATACTCCGAGGCAGACACTCCATAGATAATCAGATTGCAAGAGTCTGGGGAAGGACCATTAGCCTGGGATCCTGATCTGAATTTGAGGGCTGATTTTGCCATCGGTTTGACCTGAGCCTCAGTTTCCCCTTTTGCAAAACGGAGACAATATTTTTTGGGGGCTGTTTTAAGGATTCAGTTAGTTCATGAATTTAAAAAGAGCTTCAAAAGTACACCTGGCTGGCTCAGTTGGTGGAGCATGTGACTTTTTTTTAAAGTAATCTCTATACCCAATGTGGGGCCTCGAACTCACAACCTCAAGATCAAGAGTGGCATGCTCCACCGACTGAGCCAGTCAGGTGCCCAGGAGCATGCGACTCTTGAACTCAGGGTCAGGAGTTCGAGCCCCATGTTAGATATAGAGATTTCAAACAAATAAATGAATGGGCTTTAAAAATGGAAAAGTATGATAGGAGCCTGTAAACTGAGGTTGGGAGTATCATAGTGACTCATCCAGGGTCATATGGCTGATTAGAACAGGAGCTAGGAAGGCCAAGCCCTGTCCCACCTCAGTCAGCTGCACTGCTCCTGAGTTCCCGCCTCCCGCCCTTGCTCCCTGGGGCCATCGGTTCAGCAAGGCCCAGGGAACAGGTAGAACACTAAATCCCCTGGATCAGGGATTACCATTTCTTCCCTTGGGACTCCAGGCCCAATTTTCTAACCTGCCAAAGCGGAGATGCCATTTGCTGTGCCGTCCCCATCGGTCTGTGGGAGGTGCCACACGGGGAAGAGCACGCTCCACAGGTAAAGGGGTGGCACGGTCACAAAGGAGAAGTGAGGATGTTGAGCTGGGAAAGAGCACAGAGCCAGGGAGGGAGCCAGCTGCAGGGTTGCACAAATGTGTATTAAAATCTGGGCAGCCCCACTGAGTTCACCAGCCTGGGCAACTCAGGCAAATCGCTTCACCTCTGAGTCATCTCCTTCACTTCAAGAATGGGTTGCTAGAAGGATTAAAAGTGTATATTTATATACAAAGCACTTAGCAGAATGGCTTGGTGCATAATAAATATTAATAAAATATTCGAAATATTCAAAATATAGCTGAAAAAGTCATTAATTATTTTTAAATTAAAATTTTAAATTTTTTTATTTGAGAGAGAGAGCACACAAGCAGGGGGAGTGGCAGAGGGAGAAGTAGGCTCCCTGCTCAGCAGGGAGCCTGATGTGGGACTCGATCCCAGGACCCCGGGATCATGACCTGAGCCAAAGACAGTTAACCGACTGAGCCACCCAGGCGTCCCTAACGTTAATAACTCCACTATTATTACTCTACCATAATTAATACTATTAATACTATTATAGAGGGTGGGGGAGGGGTGAGCCTAACTCTCCAGGACTATGTGCAACCAGCCTCTTTCTACTCTCACTATAAAGCCTGGGTCGTCACCAGCCCCAAAAGCCAGCACACCCCCCCCCCCCCCCCCCGCCTTGAGGACTAAACATGTGCACCGCTGTGTGCCCCAGGACAGGTCCCCACCCGGCACCAGAGGGAAGTTCTGGCCCAGTCTAGCTCTGAGCGCCTCCTGCTTTCCTGTACAAGGGAAAGGAGACTAAGGAGCAGGGGGACACTGACCTGAGGGCTACCCTGGGCCTGTCCCTTCTCCACCCTCCACACAATGACAACATCTAATTTGGATCTGGGATATCTTTCAGTCTTGTGTACCAACTCTAATTTGTTGATAAGGGCTGCCTGGAGGACTGCATTTAGAAGGCCCTGAAGTTCAGAAGGAAAAAGAGAGCAGTGGTTGATTAGTGATACCTGATGAGTGTAACTACTTGCCATACGTGAACTAGAAAAGCCTGAAGGCCTTGCCTCAATACAGCCCTGGTTGTGGGGTAACTGAAAGCCAAGAGGGAAAGGGACTTGCCCAAGGTCACACAGCATAAAAAAGGGCAGGGCTGGGATTCAAACTCAGGCTCCTCTGGCTTTCTGAGGGTGCTTCCTGCCAGGACTGTCACGTCCTTTCTCTGGACTATAAGAGAGGGTGTCCAGACCCACTGAGACCCACTGTCTGAAAACAGGAGCTGCTGCCCAAACAGGACTGCCTACTTGGCTCCCCACCCCCACCCCTCAGGCCTCCTACCACACTTCCCAAACCCCAGAGGCAGATGGTTCCAGTGAAAACAAATGCAGACAGCACCATCCCCTGAGGGCTTGTATACAAACAAAGATTTGAATTCAGATGCTAATCTGATTAAGCAAGACAGCACAAGACCTGGATTTGGTTCTCTTGCCCCTTTCCAGCTGTGTGGCGTGGGAAAGGTTACAGAGCTTCTCTGAGCTTCAGTTTGCTCCTCTGTAAAATGAAGAGGACAAAAATACAGTACAACCGTTCAAAGTGATTAGCTCCGTGTTCCTGAAGCAGAGGAAGCCCTTAGATGTTAATTATCAGGATTAGGTTAAAGGAGGAAAAAAAAAACCCACATCATTTTCACACACACACAAAAATCCAGGTGATTCAGGCAAGGGTTTGGACTGGCTGTTGAGAGGAGCCCTGTTGATCTTTGCTATCTGGCTAACTGAACTGAAACATGAATTACCAAATCTGATGATTTCAAAATAAATAAGGAACCAGATTCTTTTTTTTTTAAAGATTTTATTTATTTGTCAGAGAGAGAGCGAGTACAGGCAGGGGGAGAGGAAGAGGGAGAAGCAGGCTCCCTACCGAGCAGAGAGCCCCACGCGGGACTCGATCCCAGGACCCCGGGATCATGACCCGAGCCGAAGGCAGCCGCTTAACCGACTGAGCCACCCAGGCGTCCCAGGAACCAGATTCTTCTAGGAAAATGGATTGTATCATTTATGTCACAGAGAAGGAAGCAGCCCTGAGTGGGTGGACTGGCAATGGTAGGGGACAAACGTGTTTGCTTCCCACTTCCCAACTGGGTGACTTCGTGCCTCAGTTTCCTCCTCTGTAACGTCGGGAAAATAGCACTGACCACACAGGGCTGCTGTTAAGACCAATGAGCAATTGCAGGTCACCCCTGGCCTGGTAATATTAGCAGGTATTAGTTAGCATTGGTACATGTTGGCAGAGGCGGGGGGGGGGGGGGAGCGCTCACTTAAGGAGGCAGAAAAAACAGCAGCTACAGCAGTGCTAAGTAGGAGTGAGGGAGGGGAGGAAGACTCAGAATCTGCTGAAACACTTTCTGCCCAGAACGGTGGCAGATGGGTAAGTTATTAACTCCTGTATGTTATGTTAAGAAGCCGGTGGTAAGTCAACGTGGGGACAGGTGGAAGGAGAAACTGACAAATAATACTCAGAAAGGCCAAGCCTGACACAGTTCAGTGACAGCCTACAAGAGGCCTGGGGGCTTACAGGACAGAGAACTGGGAGCCTCAGCCTGGGAGAGGACACCCACCTTGTTGTTTCCCAGACAAAGTGAAAAGGTGGATCGAAGAAGGCAAGAGATTGACTTAACAAAAAGTCACATGGCAGATCCTTTTAAAGGTTGGATTTATGGCTTTTCAAATAAAAGCCACCTAAACACTTTTTTAAAGAACATAAAATGTTTGCTGAGCTTTGCCTGGCAGCCTGCATACCTGACCTGGTGAAGTTCATCCACCCGAACCACAAACTGAGGTCTGGGAGAATGAAGATACTGCTATGGAACCCGGCGGGGCTGGGGGGGGGGGGGCAGGGGGGGTGTCATGGAGGTCTTTTTCCCAGAAATAGCCTCCCCTCCCCTCCCCTCCCTTCCCTGGGTCAGAAAAACTGGGGAAGGGTTTGAACCCGGCATGTCTACCCTCTGAACCTCAGTCTCATCTGCAAAAGGGCAGGACGTGGGGAGGAGGTAAGGGATCAGAGATAATGTTGAAGGTGCCTGGTCCCTGGCAGGTACTTAGAAAATGCAAACCCACACGGGGCACATTTCTGAGCTCCTCCACAAGTGCAAGGCGGAGGGGGCGGGCCGTGGCTGTGGTTACTATCAGGTTGTCTGGTGGGGTAACTGACCTCCTTGTTCATCTTGTACCCCCAGAACAGTTGTGGAGACCTTCTAGAATCTCACGTCCAGGCAGCTGCTTCCAGACCCCCTGTATTTGACCATGAGGCTTCATGGCCTGCCACATTGCCCTCAAGCTCAGTCACAGTGACTTGGAGGTCTGTGTTGCCACCATGACGCCTGCCCCGTCATGGCTAGGGCTTGGCACTCAGCAAAGGGGGCCCAACAGAGCCCTGGGTTCAGAGCGCAAGACGGTGTTCCCTGTCTCGGAAGTGAGTGACAACAGCACGCAGGGCTGTTGGGAGCATTTAGGTGAGCTGCCCCTAGTCCAGGGAGTCCCTTCCCTGAGGGAGCTGTGTACCTGTACCCTGAAGCTCCCACAGCTGCCTGTCCCCAGCTGGGTCGGCCCCGGGCCCAGCTCTCTAAGTCCTGACAGGCTGCTGCCGTCACCCCTAGACCTCTAGAGCCCTTAGACTCTTCCCGGGGACCACCAGAGCAGGAAGAAAGCTCCCTCTATGTAGCCACAGAAGAGGGACTTAGGTCCATGTGTCCCACATTCCTACCGTGAGCCCCCCGAGGGCTGGCCCAAGCCTCATGCCGTCCTTCAGATGAGATTTGAGCCCTCCTTCCAAGGCCTCACAGCACCTCGCCCAGAAACTGCAAATTCAGAAGGCAGGCAGATCGCATCCATGAGGTAAGTGAGCATGAGGGAGAAGGGAGCCGTGGGGACTGCGGTCAAGTGGACAGAGCAGCTGCTAATCAGCTCCAGCCATGGTGGCCAGGCTGGGACGCGGCCCAGTGTGGCCACGTCTTCTGATCTTTCTAAAGAAGTAAAATGAAATCACTTGGCTGAATAACAGCAACAACTAAATCAATGTTTTTAAATCACTGCAGGAGTCAACAATCGGCCACAGCTGTCCCCTGCCCCATTTGGAGGGCAGTCTGTGACAGACCTGCCATAACCTAGGCCATAAATATGGGAAAGCCAATTGACTGAATTAGAGCCATTCCTAGACTTGAGGATGTCAGGTATTTGGGCTTACCAACAAGGACACCGAGGCTCAGAGAGGGGAAGTGACTTGCCCAGGGTCATATGGGTAGTGTATCAACAGCTCAGGACTCAAACCCTGCTCTCCTGAGTTGAAGATCCTTTTCCTACGAGTCCACACTGTCTGCATCCTCCCTGAACAACTTTTCTTTTCAAAAGATAGATATACTATGGATGTACTATGGAAATGAGACACACCAAATTCAAGACAGTGGTTACTTTTAGGAAAGTCATGGACCTTAGAGCCAAGAGACTGAATTCCCAGTCCAACTCTGCCCTAAGCAGCTGAGTGACCCTGGGCAAGCTCCTTCCCCTCTCTGGGCCTCAGTCTCCCTGGTCTGCAAAGCAGCCAGCTGACCAAGCCAGCTGCTAAACACCTTCCAGCTCTGAAATCCCAGGCATCTGTGAGGTATTCTCACTGGGTAGTACTTTGTGGCTGCACATGAATATAAAAGAATAATAATAATAATAATAATAATAATAATAATAATAATAATAATAATGGGGAGGGCAAGCCCACATTTGCTGGGAAGGAACACTACAATTTTTAGTGAAACCTGACTCCCGGTTACTGGAATCCAGAAAGAACCATGGTAATACTCAGGCAGTTTAACCACCATCCGACAGTTAAACAAAAACACATCTGGTTTAACTTCGTTTTCCTCATCTCCTCCCCCAACCCCCTACCCTCATCTCAAATTTTACCCCTTAATTTGAGAAGTCAAATTAAATGCAAACAATTGATTTCATGCCACAGTGAGGTTGAGAATTTCAGCATGGAAAACTTGAAGCATGAACTTTTTCTGGGAGCAATCATGAAATGTTGGGGGGTGGTATGGGGAGGTGGAAAATATAGAGACTGTTCTTGAATGTTCTTTGGACACTGAACATTCTAAGCCGAAGTTGCTAAGGGCCTACTGTGAACGCAACACTCAGAGAGGCCAAGTGATTTGTCTCAGGTCACACAGCAAGGACTGGAACCCAAGATGCCCACCCCGAAGCCAGGATTTCCCGGGCTGTCCGGGCCCTTTAACCTAAACAGGGCCTCTCTCGGGCCCTATGGATCGCCTGCTAGTGGTGAAGGAAAATACCCCGGGAACACTGGTTCATCCCAGTGTTGGAAAACCATGTATGATCTTGCTGGCCCCTCATAGCAGCTGCAAAGTATACATTATTAACCCACATTACAAATGATTTCCTCTTCTGAGGCTCAGAGGGAAAGTGACTCGTTCAGGGTCACATAGGAATGCTGGGAATGAACCTCCAATCTACTGCCCCCAGCAAGCTACTGCCCCCTGTCCTCTAAAAGTCAGGATACCTCTAGGAGGAAAAAAAAAAAAATGAAGCCATTCGGCCCAGCCTAGCTCCAGCCTGCCTGCGACTAGACTACGTTGCCTTGGGAAAGCTGAGTCAGCATTCCTGCGGCCACGTGCAGATTTCTGAGCGCTGGTTCTCAACCCAGCTTGCTCACTCTCCCCGAAATGCTCCCTTCCAGCTCTGGGGTTTGTATCGATAACTTCAGTCGGGCCTATTTCAAGGTGAGAACTCTGGGCTGTGCTGCCGGATCCTGCTCCTGGATGAAGAGGACCTCATCCCCAGGGATGGGTAGAACACAGAGATCACCAGACTTGGAATTCTCATCACCTGGTCCCTCACCCCAGCTCCGCCGGTAGCATCTGTGTGTCCTCGTGCAAATCCCTTCCCCTAAGACCAGTTTCCTCCTAGGAAACATAAGGCGAGGACAGCATCTATTTTACAGGGAATGTCGGATATGTAAGCCCCTGGACGGGCAGGGCTTGAGTGCTGTTTCACTCCATTTCCAAGCTGGGACACAGTGAGACAGAAGAACAGGCAGAGGGGGTATGAGGTCCTGCAGAGATAACAGCCCCAAACCTGTGCCCAGCACAGAGCTCCAGGCTCCTGACCAAGGCTGCGTCTAGGATGATAGGAGGTGGCTTCTGAGTATGGGCAAAGGCACCATGCCACCCTCCAGGGCAGCCCATCACAGATTGGGCAGAGCCCGGGTGAAGGTGGGTGACCAGGGCTCAGGGGCACTGAGTGACATAACCGTACACCCAGGGTTAGGGCTGCATTTTTTGCTGAGATTAGAGCTGACTGTAGCCAATATTTTACTTATTTTTTTTTTAAGATTTTATTTATTTATTCATGAGAGACAGAGACAGAGAGAGAGAGAGAGAGAGAGAAGCAGGCTGCCAAGGAGCAGGGAGCCCGATGTGGGACTCGATCCCAGGACCCTGGGATCATGACCTGAGCCGAAGGCAGACACTTAACCATCTGAGCCACCCAGGTGCCCCCAATATTTTCTTAAGCACAGACACCAGCTAAACACCTGCATGCATTAGTCATACCCAGAACTCACCACCGGTAGGTAGTTTACTGATGTCCTCAGCTTAAAGGAAGACACTGAAGCACAACAGTGGACAGAACTCATCCCAGATCACACAGCTAGGTTGCCTGCTCTATTAGTGAGAACAAAATGTTGGCCGACCAATCTTACACGTGTTATTGCATTTTAATCTCCTCCCTTGTGAATTCCTTGATTCCAATTCTATGCGAGTGTCCAAATATCACTCTGTTCTCTTCACTGCTCCTTGGCCAGCACCTAGAACAGGGCTTGGCGCAAAGCTCCACATTTGTTGAATGAAGATAGTATTTTGTTTCTGGCCTCAGTTCAGTTTTATTCCTCACAAGAGTCTTACGCAAGAGGCACACTCCCCATTTACAGATGGTGCCGCGGACATGGACACTCACCCGGTCTCACTCCAGGGGCGGGGAAGTTGGGGAGCTGTGTTCAGGGGCCTCTTCTGCTTAGTGAATTCAGAGGCATGAAGTTCAGGAAGAAAAAAAGGGAAAGAGGGCCAAGATGGGCAGGTGGGGAGGGCTGAACACCTGGAGAAAGCAAGTTTGGAGGGTGGGCAGGAATGGAGCCCAGAACTGAGGGTCTGCTCCTTCAGCTCTTGGGCGGGAGAATGGAATCAGGAAGCCGAGGTTGTGTGGGTTAGAGTCTGGGTTCGAATCCTAGTCTCATCACTTGTTAATGTCTGTAAGCCTCAGTTTCCCCATCTGTAAACCAGATAGATGATGCATGTAAAGTGTTGGAGCAGACCCGGCACACAGCAAGCACTCAGTGAACAGCTCTCATCCCGGCTAGTGTGGGAACCAACCCTGGCCTCCCAGGGAAGCCTACACACCTACAGTTTTCCCTGGGGCCCAAAGCCCCCTCTGGCCTGAGAATGGCCCCCTCTTTCGATCTCCAGCTTTTTCCTCCACCAGCCAGAGGCCTTTGTAAAGGCCCCTACCCCATGATGTTGGAAAAGGGTCAGAAGGGACAGTGATGGGCCTTTTCTCAGCTTCCACCCCATCACTGTCACCAGGCACTGAACTGTTTTTTATTTAAACTGGGCATGGGAACCAACTCTGGGTGACCCACTCACCTGAGCACTGCCAGAGGTGAGTCATAGGCTCCCTTGGCTTCGAGGGCTCCAGAGCTTTGCCCCCACCAACTGTGCCCACCCCAACTCCCAGACAAACAACCACTCACCAGAGGTCCCCTCTCCCCACCCCATGTGGCTCTGGGACACCCTAGCGCCTCTCTCCCTCTACTCATCCCAGCTCTGGCCCAAACTACTTTGGACCCCACATGGACACACCAGCCTCCTCCCCAGGAGGCAGTGGCGCGAGCTAGAGGTTTCCAGGTGGGAGGCATGGCAGGGCACCAGGTTGGGTGCTGGGGTTGGCAGCCTGAGTCTCTTGATCTCCCACCAAGGGGGTATCATCGGGGCTGCTCAGTCACGGGACACCCGGGAGAGGCGCGTAGATGGAAGGTGTAAGTCCCGGGCAGAGACCCGGGAGGCAGGAGACCCCAGGACTACAGCAGCGGTCCCGAGCACGGTCCCCTTAGCTCGCGGTCCCCGCGGGCGCCACGTCCAACCTCCAGCCCGGCCCCGCGCGCTGACGGGAGCCCCGGATGCGCGCGAGAACGGGAACGCGACAGGTGCCTGGGGGTCCCGAATGGGCTGCCGTGGGTGGTGAGGAGGTGCGGAGATCCGCGCCCTGGCATTTACAACCATCCTCGCCGCCACCCCCGGACGAGCGGAGGATGTAGGAGGCGCCGGGATCGACCCCGTCCCTGGGGGTCCCGGAGAGCCGAGGACGGCACCAAGTCCTTACCTGAGCAGAGTTCGTGGGCGAGGGTCTCCTGGCACAAGCGACGTGGGGTCGGAGCGCTGAGACCGACGGCGCGGAGTGGCGGGAGCGCGACGCTGCCGGGGCCACCTCCCCCGCGGGCTTATAAAGGCGGCCGAGGGGCCCGGAGAGCAGCCGGGGCACCCCGCCCCCGCCGCCGGCCCAGGCCGGGGCCCCAGCCCTCCCCGCCCCCGCCCCGCCCCCGCCGGAGCTCCGCCGGCAGACCGGGCCACGCGGCCAGGGCGCCCCCTGCCGGGAAGCGGGCCGATCGCCCGCCCCCCACACCCGGAGGCTCCGGGAGGGATGGCGGGGGGGGGGGCGGGGCCCGGCAGCTGCCTGCGCTTTCCCCGTCCCCCGCGCTCCCGGGCGCTCTCCACCTCCCGGCTTCCCGCGGGGACCCTCTGTCCCTCCCTCTCTGCGAGATCGGGCGGATTCCGGTCTCTGCGTGCGTATCCCAGCCGTCTTTATCTTTGGCTCCAACTTCGTTCTGTGTCTCTTTGTGGTCTTCCTCCTGCCCTCGGTCTTGTGTGCCCCTCTCTGTGTGTCTGTCTTTGTCTGTCTACCTGGTTTTCTTCGGATCTCTCCATATCTCTATCCATCTTTATCCACGTGTCCTCTGTTACTGTCCACCTGTGTGTCTGACTCTCCCTGCCCTCTCTCCTCCCACTTCTCCTCCCACTCTTCTCTGCTAGCTCTCTTCCCTGCCCTTGGACTGTCTCCTTGGCTAGGGCCAAAGGAAGCAGAGGATGACCTAGGAGGGGTGGCTTCCGGAGCGGAGCTTCCGCTGGACAGGGGCTGTTACCTCTTTTCTTCTGAGAGGGAAGGGGCCAGCCAGGGATCATGCTGACTTGTCCCAGCCTGAGTCCCAGCCACAAGCCTCCTGGGTGACAGTGGAGGAAGCCACACTTCCTAGGCAATGGAGTCAGACAGCCCGGGTTTAAGACTCCACCCTGGTGACCTTGGACAAGTCACTTGGCCCCTGTGGATCTGCCTGCTCCTGCTTAGCAGGCAGACGCTGTCTCCCCTGGCTTCCCTCACCACGTGCTGGGAGAGTCATATGAAACAGTGGTTGAAAAGCATACAGGAAACTCTAAAATTCTAGATAAATGTGAGGGGGGTGGACAGCAGCAGATGCTGAATGCTATGGGCCCCATCCCTACTCCCCAGGGACCAGGGCGGGTGGGGGAAGGATTTGCTCCCTTTCCCTGAGAACCAGACTGAGTTTGAATTCTGACCATCTTCTTCCAAGCCCCCAAACTCTGTTTGAATGCCTCCAGTGACAAAGAACTCACTGCCTCCCAAGAAAAGGGTATTTTTAGTGGCCCTTAGGGCTGCCTGGAGTAATTTGTGTCTTAACCCACAATAGCCAGAGATTTGAAGGCAGTGATCTTCGGTCCCCCAGATCCCTGCCATCCTCAGTATCTAAGCCCCAATCTTCCTGCAGCCACCTTTTCCTGAAGGTGAGGCGGGGATCGAGTCCAGAGCAGAGGGGAGACCATGTCAGCACCAGCAGAACCAATACCAACCCAGAAGTCTCTTATCTGCTCCATGGCAGCTCAGGACCTGGCATCTTGCATATCATATCTCCCAACAATCTCATTTTACATAAGAGAAAAGAGAGGCCCAGAAAGAGCATATGACTTATCAATAAGATTGGAGCCAAAACTGGGGTCTGGCACCAGAAACCAAGAATGTCTTTGTATTTGTTTTTCTTCCTCTAGTTTTAGAAACTGATACTATTTCTTTATTTACAGGAATGATACAAAGTTTCCTTTTTGACATAAGTTTATGTTTTTTAAAAAGTTAATCAAAACATTGAGTAAATAGTATTTATTTATGTATTTAATGGGTTAGGTTATTATGGTGAAAATCATTGAGGTGGTAAATGAATGAAGTTTAAGAAATACAACACTTTTGCATAAAACGCTGTGGGTGAAAAACGTCCAGAACTGAGCCCAGCATCTGGGAGGGGCTCTGTCACTGCTTACAAACGCCAAGGAAGGGTTTAGTGATACCAGGAGGCTTGAGATCGTGTCATCATCAGTGAGCCAGGGGCAAAGCTGCGGGCATGGAAAGTCTGCCCATCACAGCCTGGGCAGAGCTGGGAGGCTGAGCCAGCAGGAAGTTGGGTGAAGCGCATCCCACCTATCAAGAGCCCCCAGCACCTGCCCCTGCCTTCCGATCTCCCGAAAGCTATGGTGATAACTCTTCTGGTTGCACATGGCCAGCACTGAGGCCTCTGTGTCTGGGTGATTTTCCCCAAGGTACCACCCCCCCTTGGGAGTCCTTTGATGGGTTATCAACAAGAGAAACCGCTGCCTGGGCAGCCCTGACACCTTCCTCCCCTGCCTCTCCTGTCCTGCTCCTGGGCTTTGTCCCACAGGGAAATTTCCACGGGGGTGGGGTGGGGCAGGGGACACCCGGCAGCCATTGTTGCCCCCGCTCCCTGGGTACCTCCCCTCCTGGTTCTGTCAGCCTAGCAGGAAGGAGGCCTGGATGGGAAACTAGGAACCCCACCCTCCAGCTCTGCCCTAGCTTTCTGGGGGAGCTGAGAAAGTCACTCTCCTTGCCTAGGTTCACATGCCCTCTGGCTGGTTGGACTGGCAATCTCTAAATCCTGCTGAGAGCCCAGGATTCCAGGACTACTCGGCTGGTAGAAAGCAATTATTACATTAGGTCTTTCTACAGCTATACATACCCTGTTTCTGGGGCTCTGCTTCCTTGTTGGAAAAATAAGCAAATTGGACTGTTTGACCTCCAAGCTCTCTTTGCTCTAAGAACTAATGATCTAATGATCTTCACAACAGTTTTATTTTTTTTTAAAGACTTATTTATTTTGGATCGAGCAAGAGAGAATGAAAAAGAGGGAGCTCGAGCAAGGGGAGGGGCAGAGGGAGAGAATCTCAAGCAGACTCCTTGCTGAGCTTGGAGCCTGATGCGGGGCTGGATCTCAGGACCCTGAGATCATGATCTGAGCCGAAATCGAGAGTCAGAAGTTCAACCCACCGAGCCATCAAGGTGCCCCTTGACCACAGTTTTATTTGTGGACAGGGCAGGTATTAATAATCCCCACAAGAGATGAGGAAACTGAAGGCCAAAGATGTTATTTACCTAAAGGTCAGGATCAAAGCTGGGTTTTTTCTACTTTTTTCTACTCATTCATTTATTCCATATCTATTAAGAACATGCTATGAGCTCCCTGCCTTTTTTTTTTTTTTAAGATTTTTATTTATTTATTTATTTTTAAAGATTTTATTTATTTATTTGACAGAGAGAGACACAGCGAGAGAGGGAACACAAGCAGGGGGAGTGGGAGAGGGAGAAGCAGGCTTCCCATTGAGCAGGGAGCCCAATGCGGGGCTCGATCCCAGGACCCTGGGATCATGACCTGAGTTGAAGGCAGACGCTTACCGACTGAGCCACCCAGGTGCCCCGAGCCCCCTGCTTTTAACAAGGCCTTAAGTTGGGGCAACTGGATGGCTCAATCGTTAAGCGTCTGCCTTTAGCTTCAGGTCATGATCCCAGGGTCCTGAGATTGAGCCCCTCATCGGGCTCAGCGGGGAGCCTGCTTCTCTCTCTCTCTGCTGCTCCCCCTGCTTGTACTCTCAATCTCTCTCTCTCTGTCAAATAAATAAATAAAATCTTAAAAAAAAAAAAAAAAAGCCAAGTTTGAGGTGAGAAGGCAAGGAGGCCCAGAGTTAATTCTCATTTCCACTGCCCCTGGGGAGCCTCCTGCAGTGGGAAATGCTATGATGGAGGGCATACATGGGTCGGGCCATGGTGGAGAGGGAGGAAGGAGAAAGAACAGAGAGAGAAGAGACGAAACTCAGGTCTGTTTTGGGTGGGGGGCGGGCGGTGAGGAGTCGGCTTTGACCCGGGCCTGGGGAAACCCGGCCTGAAGTCTAGGAAGATATTTAAAGGGTGGTGTCAGGAAACGCTTTGACTGTTCTGACCCTTATATTCAAAGGATCATTTTATTTCAAGCCCAGGCATGACCAAAGTTTCAGCCACTTGCCTCTCAGTGCTCCCTCCAGCCCCACCTTCAACTCTGTGGAATAATAAACTAAGACTAAGGACAAGGCACTTTCATTAAACCAACACAATGCCCACCATTACTGAACACTGACTTTGTGACAGGCCCTGGTCTAAGTCCTTTGGACCTATTAACCCATCTACTCCTACTCCTCACAACAACTCTATAGAGTAGGACTTCGTTCCCACTTTACAGATGAGGAAACAGAGGCATATACAAGCTGTCATAGGTGGAAGTGCCCGCCAGCGTGGTGGGAAACGTGATCTCACTTGTTCCTCTCTGCAACACTGAGGCTGCCTGGTGAATGTCTCTCCTTGCTTTTCAAAGGGGAAAGCTCTCAAATCAGAGAAGCTTAACAACTGGGTTCATTCAACCAATATTTATTAGATGTTCTAGGAACTGGGGACACAAGTGAAGAAAAGATTTCTGTCCTCATGGAGCTGACATTCTAGTTAGGGAGGACATAATAAACGTTATAAATACGTACATTATAAAGTATGTTAGAAGATGTTGAGGGAGTGGATAAAGAGCTACAAGGAGGAACAAGAGTGCCAAGTGGGGGCAGATTGTGGCAGTAAATAAGATGTTCAAGGGCAAGAAGATGACACTGGAGCAAAGATGAAAGGCGAGAGAGAGCCAGCTGGAGGCCCCCCCGGACAGTCAGAGGAGAACCTGAGCTGCCTAGGTCTGATGCCTGGGCTTTTGAGCTGTCTGTGACATGCCCTCCCAGGACCCGTTCTACCCTCCAAGCCTCATCCCCCACTGGCTTCCACTCCAGCCCTAGGTTTACTCCCTAATCCTGCCCCAGCCCCTGCCTTAATCCCATCTGGAGCCTACCCTTGCTCCAGCCCCCATCTTCTCTTAGTCCAATCTTTTGGGCAGTCCTAACCCAAGGTGTCCCTTCACACGTACAGCTCCATCCCCAGTTCCAGGTCTCTCCTAGCTCAGTACCCTAAGAACTGGGTCCCAGCTGCTCTTAAAGGGAGCTCTCCTCACAAAGGGGGAAGCCCGCTTGTGAGAAACGCCATTGTCCAGGGAACAATGTCCCTATTTTGTCCTTTATTTCTGAAAGGACTTGTGAGCAGGCTCTGAGCTCCGAGTTCCCAGCTCTGAAAGGGAGCATGTTGCTTCCTATTCTCAGCCCTGGAGAAGGCTGCAGGCCAAAAGGAAGGGTCAAGGCCATCTTCTGGGGGCTGGATTCCAGAGGCCAGAGTAGATTCAGGCAGGCCTGGCCTTAGCAGTCCTGTGGCATTTCCAGAATGGAGGCAAGAGAGAAGCCATTCCTAATAAGTAGGAGAAAAGCTGGCTATCCCCAGGATAGCAAGGGAAAGATCATTCTCCAAACATAGGGTTTTCATTATCTCTGATAAAATCTTCCCTTGAAGATTCATCTGTCCTCCTGCCTGTGCACCACCGGCCTATCTATCTACCTCCCTGTCTTCCATGGACACGTCTGAGATGGCGCTTGGAGATGCTCCTCCTGGAGCCTGCACCAATTTGGCCTCTCACTTCCTGTCAGATGTAGTGGGGGACCTGAGGATGCTTTAGGGCATGGACAATGGCAGGCCAACATTGGTAGCTTGAGCATTACGAATAAACAATCTTAAATTCTATTCTTAAAGGCTTAGTAGGTGTCTAATCTATTTGCTTTTCGTCAAATACATGGACTAGTAACCCAAGCCAGAGGCTGCCACATCTTTGTGTCCAGGACATGGCCTGAGAATATCTAGCTCCTGGCAACTGGCCTTGGGCTCAGTGCATCCTCCTGCCCTTGGTTTCATGGATGGCCTTCACCTTGGCATCTCAAAACCATGGCAAGGATGGAGAGGTACCACTGATCGGCCTCTTGTCCCAAGGCTGCATCCCAGCAGAAGCAAAAGAGTAGGAGTTGGGCGTCTTTGTCAGACAAAGAATGCCTGACAGGATATGCTTGGGAGGGACCTGAGGGGTGTTCGGTTTTATCTTGTGCCAAGGTTCCCACTTCCTGGAGTGCACTTACACTAAATACTGCTTGACATAGAAAATTCTCCTTTTCGACAGGAATTCTGGACTCGCTGTCAACTTGGATTGCAGACCTCAGGTAGAAAGGGCTTCTCTTGGGGGACCTGGGTGGCTCAGTCGGCTAAGCGTCTGCCTTTGGCTCAAGTCATGATCCCAGGGTCCTGGGATTGGGCCCTGGCATAGGGCTCCCTGCTCAGCAGGGGGCCTGCTTCTCCCTCTCCCCCTTCCTGCCACTCCCCCTGCTTGTGCTCCATCTCTCTCTAATAAATAAATAAAATCTTAAAAAAAAAAAAAAAGAGCTTCTCTTAACAAAGCCCTCACACTTCCTTCCCTCCTTTCAAACAGGCCTATTTCCAAAGAATCCCACCTCTCTTACAGGAATTTACTAATGACTACAAGAAAGGAATGACCATTCCAAAATCTTGAAATTTTCCCACAAGTCTCCTTACAGAGCAACCTTATAGGTACCTGGCTTGAATTCTAAGATTCAACAGACTCCTTCACCACCAGCTATTTGAGAAATGCCAATTTCTCAGCCAGGAGCCTGGGGGGCCCCCTATGCTCCCCCTACCTCTTCAGCCCCACAAGCTCTGGGGTCTATTACTCACAACATCTCACTTCTGGTCCCAGTTTCTTTATTGGCTAGGAAGTTATAACTGACAGAAAATCCAACTTCTCAGAGAGGGTTTTGAAATCAGGGAATTCACTGGCACACGGAATGAAAAAGTCTACATTCAGGAGAGAGGCTTTTCTCAGTGGCCCAGTGATGTAATCAGGACCTGGTTTTTCCTCTCTTTTTCCATTTCTCAGTGCCTCTTCCTCCTTCTTGTCCTGGTCCCATTCTCACCCAGGCTAATGTTACCAGCTTACAGAAGTAGCCTTTAATATATCCAAAAGAGTGGAAATCTATTTCCCCAAACAGACACAAGTCTTAGGATGGACCCACCCTCCATCGTGGGCTCCCTAACACAGTCACCACAATGATTGAGTCAAGCTGATCCAGGCCCATTGGTGGAGATGGGATGAGACTCAGTCCATCCAATCTGCTCTGAAAGAAGAGGGGAGTGAGTGCTGGGGAGGCAACTCACAAATACCCCCCACGCAATGGCTTTGGGACTTAGGCAAATACTCACATGCTTGCATTTATGGAGGACTTTATAGTTGCCAAAGCATTTAGAAGTAAATAATAATAAACGTATTTTATATGTGTAAAGTACGACCTGTTTTTTTTTTTTTTTAAGATTTTATTTATTTGACAGAGAGAGAAGGAACACAAGCAGGGGGAGTGGGAGAGGGAGAAGCAGGCTTCCCGCTGAGCAGGGAGCCTGATATGGGGCTTGATCCCAGGACCCTGGGATCATGACCTGAGCCAAAGGCAGACGCTTAACGCCTGAGCCACCCTGGTGCCCCATACAATCTATTTTAAAATATATAAACCATATATGTTTGTGCTAGAAAGTTTATTTTTTTTTTAAGATTTTATTTATTCATTTGACAGAGAAAGTGAAAGAGCACAAGCAGGGGGAGCGGCAGGCAGAGGGAGAGGAGGAGCAGGCTCCCCTCTGAGCAAGGAACCCAATTGTGGGGGGGCGATCCCAGGACCCTGGGATCATGACCAGAGCTGAAGGCAGATACCCAACTGACTGAGCCACCCAGGTGCCCCCAAGCTAGAAAGTTTAAATGCATAAGGAAAAAGTAAATCAAAATACCCTGTAATCTTATCACACAGAAATACCCCATTTAACACCTTGGTATTTATCTTTCCAGATTTAAAAACAAAACGAAACAAAAACTAAAAGAATGGGATCATAAGGGGCGCCTGGGTGGCTCAGATGGTTAAGCGGCTGCCTTCAGCTCAGCGGGGAGTCTGCTTCTCCCTCTCCCCCTGCTTGTGTTCTCTCTGTCTCTCTCTCTCTTAAATGAATAAATAAAATCTTAAAAAAAAAAAAAAAGAATGGGATCATAGAATACACACTGAGGGTCCCTGCTTTTCTCATGTAATAATGTAAACGTTTTCCCAATCCCTCGCGGGTTTTCAAACCTCTGAATGCATTATCTCATTTTTTCTTCTGGATAGGGGTTATTATGAATGATCCCCTTCTACAGATAATGAAACAGGGGCTTGGAGAATAAGTTGAGAGCAGGCAGCCAGCATGCAATTCCTAGCCCCTGACCATGGTGCCTCACAGCCTCCGAGTGAGAGAGGAAGGATTGCTACTGCTCATTCACGAAGTGCCCAGCAAGTGCTCCTGGAAAGTGAGAGTGACCATGTGCCGCACCTCCAGGACAATTCAGTCTCCTTTCCAGCCTCCTCCTTGGTGGTTCCAGAGCGCTCCAAGCACTCAGAGGAAGGAAAGCCAGTGGTTTAATCTTTACCACTCCAAAGTGCTGTGTCATGGAAACTCAGGGACTCCAGACTCCTCCTCTGCCTCTAAGGGTGGGGGGGGGGGGGGAGGGGGGGGTAGGGCAGAGGGCAAACACTTCACCTCAGCTGCCAACTCCCCCAGCGTGCGTTGTTCTGTGTGGGTGTAGGACTGGAGTGAGCATGTGATAAGTGGCCTCAGAAGGCCTGAGCCCCTACCTCCCAGCACCTTCCACTGAAAAGGCTGTAGTGATAGATGGTGACCCAAGAGTCTGAATCAGACTGCCTGGGTTCAAATCTGGCTTCATGTATGTGAGTGACCTTGAGCCAGTGAGCAGTGTGACCTGAGGTCCTTCTGCCGTGAAACGGGCATAATACATACCACATGGAATTGTTGAGAAGTTTAAGACAATGTATATAAGCCCCCTTGGAAGAGTGTGTCGTACATCATGAGGATTCAATAAATATCAGCTATTACTACTACCATTTTATTAGCCATCCGTAATGAGGATTCTAGTTGCAGGCAACAGAAAACCACTCCCGCTGGACTAACAGAAAAGAGGAATTTACTAAAAAGTTTGTCCGTGACAGCCAAGGGCAGGGAGGCTGCCAGAGGAAACTGAAAGCTGGGATTTGATCAGTCACCAATCCAAACTACTTCCCTTCTCTGAGTTTCTCTTCACCTGCTTCACGCTCCTCTCCCTGAGGACCCCGCGCCCCGCTCCCCAGTCTTTGCAGCAGGACCTGGCCTCCCCAGGGCTGCCCACCAAAGGGCAGCAGGCGGTGGTGTGCCGGTGCCCCGGAGAGAGAATCGGATTGGCCCAGCTGGGTCACGTGCCCACTCTTCGGGACCAATCAACTCCGGGTGGGGGCGGGGCCACGCGGTGCCGACATGGCCACCCTTGAGGAAGCCGGGACAGGTTTGGGAGTGGGTCTAGATACCCAGGTGATGAGATTCCCTCATCCCACTTTCTTCCTCACAAACCACTTTTACTCCTTGATTCTCAAAGTGAGAAGCCATACTCTCGTTCTCACTCCACACTTACGTAGAGAGCCTGCTTGCAGTTTCCTTCGTCCCGGGGCGAAGCCCGACTGCGGTACCCACCGCTCTGAGTAGCCACCACAGGACTCCCCTGCACGCGCACGCGCACGCGCACGCCCCTGGACACAGATGCCTGCATCAGTTTCAGCCAAAACCTATACTTGTCTCCTAACTCCATCTGAACTAAGAAACTGCGAGGGGAGGGCAGTAGATCGAGAGAGAGGGAAGGTCAGATTCTCCCGGGGGGACGTGTGGAGCCGTGTGGAACCTGAGGCCGTGGAGCATGCCCACCGAGGGAGGAGAAGGGCGCAGTTACTCAGATCTGCGGTTAAGAGTGACCTGCTGCCCGAGTCACTGGGCGAGTAGCTCCAGCCTCCGCCTCTCCAGCCCCTGCCTCCAGCACAAGAAGCCTGACAGCATTTAGTTTCCTGGGCTCAAGGAGATCCCTGGAATTTCCAGTGACAGCCTCACAGTTCCTCTTACTCCAGTTTTTGTTTTGTGTTTCCAAAAATGCCCTACCCAGAAAAATTCACTTCCTCATTTCTCCCTGAGCCACAAATCATCCAACTTCCTTATTTCTTCAGGGAGAGAAGAGAACCCAGCCACCGCCTTATTTCTCCTGCTTAAAGCCGGTGGGGGGTGTGCAGGCATGTGCCCATATGTGTGCCTAGAGCGTGCACCAAGAATCACATCCATTTAAGGACACTCCAAATGCTGGTTCGCACCACAATACTCTTCTTGTCTCCGTATCACCTGATCTTCCCAGGAGGGAGGGGATAGGAAGCAACTTGCCCAAAATGGCCTGTAGAAATGAACATTATGGCCTCACACCCCAGAGCGTGGGCACTGCATTCCTGAGGGCAGCAGGAGAGGGTCTTTAGGATGGGGGACCTTCTCCGGGCCTCAGAGTTGGGCTGGTCATGACATGTCAAAGCAGGGCCGGAGTAGGACTTTCCGGAAACTATTCCCTCCAAGCACCAGTCTCAGTGCTTCTGCACTTAGATACAGAAGCTGATACAGAAGCTACCGGACCCCAGGCAACCACTCACCGGCAAACACTCTATTTGCCTGGGAGTGACTCTACCCAGCTCTCTTTCTCCCCCACAATCTCCCCACCACCTAAGAAGCTCAGCCTAGACCTGGTGCCACCCTCTTCTCTCCTCCAGCAGGTCTTCAATGAAGATTTTTTTTTTAGCACCTACTGTGTGTCTATAATTAAATTATACATGCACTTAGTCCCTCCTTTTTTTAAAAAATCCTTTTTTTTTTTTTTAATTTGACAGAGAGAGACACAGCAGGAGAGGAAACACAAGCAGGGGGAGTGGGAGAGGGAGAAGCAGGCCTCCCGCGGAGCAGGGAGCCCGATGCCGGGCTCCATCCCAGGACCCTGGGATCATGACCTGAGCCGAAGGCAGACGCTTAACAACGGAGCCACCCAGGCGCGCCCCCCCCCCTCTTTTTTTTTAAGTAGGCTCCACAAAGGGTGCTTGGGTGGCTCAGTCCGTTGGGCATCCGACTCTTGGTTTTGGCTCGGTTCATGGTCTTGGGGTTGTGGGATTGAGCCTTGTGTCGGGCTCCAAGCTCAGCAGGAGTCTGCTTGAGATTCTCTCTCTCCCTCTCCCTATGCCCCGACCCCTGCTCACACTCTCTGTCTCTCTAAAATAAATAAATCAAATCTTTAAAAAATTTTAAAAAAATAAAGTAGGCTCCACGAACAATGTGGGGCTTGAACTCATGACCCCGAGATCAAGAGTCACATGCTCTACTGGCAGAGCCAGCCAAATGCCCCAAGTCCCTCCTTTTCAGGAGCCACTGGTAACACTGAAATCTTATTTATGAAATGACAGGTTGGAGGGCGCCTGGGTGGCTCAGTCGTTAAGCGTCTGCCTTCGGCTCAGGTCATGATCCCAGGATCCTGGGATCGAGTCCCACATCGGGCTCCCTGCTCGGCGGGAAGCCTGCTTCTCCCTCTCCCACTCCCCCTGCTTGTGTTCCTGCTCTCGCTATCTCTCTCTCTGTCAAATAAATAAATAAAATCTTAAAAAAAAAAAAAAAAGAAATGACAGGTTGGACAAGGCATGGTCTAGGGCCCCGCCCTACTCTGATACACTCTGAGGTGTCTCGTCACAACTCTGCATTATGATAATGACTGGTCGACTATTTTATTTCTTATTCCATACCTGCGTTTCCTGATCTCTCCATGTCCCCAACACAGAGGGTGTGTGTGAAGTAAACTGGGACTGTTTGCTAAGAATCCAGCTAATCCCAGGACAAAAGGCAAGGTCCTGACCGGCTGGCTAAAAGGCTAATGTCAGACAAACGGCACTGAGTGACCCTGACAGGTGACACACCAACATTCTGATCCTGGGTGCAGCAGCAGTCAGACTAGGTCATACTCCCACCCTGCCCCACCCTCCCTTAGCAAGCAGTGTACAGGCGAATAATGTGCCCAGGACACCAGGAAAGTAAAACAATCTCCCTGAGTCCAAACAAAACTCAAGAACATGGGGCACCTGGGTGACTCAGTCGTTAAGCGTCTGCCTTCAGCTCAGGTCATGATCTCGGGGTCCTGGGATGGAGCCTCACATCGGGCTCCCTGCTCATCAAGGAGCCTGCTTCTCCCTCTCCCTCTGCTGCTCCCCCTTCTTGTGCTCTCTCTCTCTCTCTGTCAAATAAATAAATAAATAAATAAAATCTTGAAACAACCCAAGAACAAAAGTCCATCTTGACAATCTTATTCAGAACTTTGCAATCAGTAAATTTAAAATACAGAAGCATAGGGACGCCTGGGTGACTCGGTTGGGCATCTGCCTTTGGCTCAGGTCATGATCCTGGGGTCCTGGGATTGAGCTCTGTGTCAGGCCCCCTTCTCAGTGGGGAATCTGCTTCTCCCTCTCCCTGCTCATGCTCTGTCTCTCTCTCAAATAAATAAAATCTTTTAAAAATAAGATACAGAAGTACAGTTTTAATTTTGGTACCTGCTAGGTATATGTTTGTGGTTTAATGTTATTTATACTTCTAATCTCATGAGAAGAGGTTGGTAAGGGACACCACAGTGCTCAGACATCTAAAGGTGTAAAGTGGGTCCTGATGCTGGGAGTCAGGTCCCTAACCTTGCGACTGGTGGCCCCAAGTCATCATCTTTCTCTGAGTGAAAGGACTTGACTGTTTCCTTATCACTGTCTCTTAAAATACCTTAAGACCTTAGTTGCAAAACAATGCTCAACTCACACGGTATCAACCGAGTCCAAGTAGTTTTGTTTATATTATTTTTTTCCCAGGGGGAGGGGCGGGAGGGAGGGAAACAGTCCCCAAAGAAAACAGTAACAAAGTTGTTAATTATTATTTTTTTTTATCCCAAGCTGGTCCTTTGCCACTTGATCCTGGACCAAAAGAAAATTACTCTCTAGGGTATTTTGGAAATAGGTGGGACACAGATTCCACAGGATGGTTTTGAGTCTATGGCACGGGCTGGGGACAGTGTGTTTCCTCGTGCTCACCTCGAGAGAGTGGCTGGCACGCCGTGTGTAGCACCTGGGCTCTGCTGGCTGATACACTTCTTCAAGGAGATGCACTTTTACTTTTTTTTTTTTTTAAGATTTTATTTATTTACTTAAGAGAGAGAAGAGAGACTGAGAGAGAGAGAGCACGAGCAGGGCAGAGGGAGAGGGACAAGCAGACTCCCCACGGAGCAGGGAGCCCGATGCGGGACTCGATCTCAGGACCCTGGGATCACGACCTGAGTCGAAGGCAGACGCTTAACCAACTGAGCCACCTAGGAACCCCTAGTTTTTGGTTTTTTTGGTTTTTTTTTTTTTTAACTCCCATCGATTTATTTTAGAAATAAATCTCTGTTGTAGATGGAAAAACCAATCTCATTTGCCCTAAATAGAAGGTAACCATGACCACAGATTGAGTGAATTCTAGCTTGAAATCTGTTGCCTGCCAGACTTTGAGCCAGTGGTAGGGAGGTGTTGAAGATATCTTGATAGATTGATAGCCTGAAATCAAATTGAAAAAGGAAAGCCTTCTCAGTATGTGATTCAAGGTTACTTAAGACCCCAATCTGGGTATCACCCCAAATAGTTTCCTACTGTGGGTTCTATGAGGCTGCTAACCCTGAGGGAGAGTGATAGGCGGATGTCCTTTGTTACCATGGCAGCACCCGCCCCCTTCAGGTCTTCCCTCGGAAGTCCAGTTTGCTGAGGGGTGGGGGAGCCTGTGCAGAAGGGTGGGAGCAGAGTTTCACTGTCCTGAACTGCTCCTGGGTCCTGGGGTCTTACAGCAGGGTGGGACTAGGATATTGCATCACCCTAGTCTGAACCCGAGGGCAGCGCGAGGCAGAGCTCTTCTCTGGGAGCACAAGTCTCCAACACAATCCCTGAATTGGCTTGTTGATATTTGTAGTTCTCAAAGAACAGTAATTTGTTGCTGCTTCTCCCAGGGCCCCTCGCCAGTGTGTGCTTTCTCCCTGTTTACAGCATTCAGTGCTAATTACCTTTGGGAGCAAAGTGCCAAGGGTTTGAATGGGATGTAAATATTTTCCCAGTTTAGGAATTTTATCCCCTCCCCATCCTTGGGTGGAGGGGTGCTTTGAAATTCAACTTTGCCAATTACATCAGCATTGGTTTCACTTTTTTTCAAATCCCTGACGCCTGAGGGGTTTCAGAACCAACCTGGATCTCTTTGTTCTGGAACCTAGTTTCTATCTTGCCTGAGGGGTCGGACAGCCAAGTAGGAACCATACCTTTGCCACCCTCACTGGCTGTGTGTCCTTGAGCAAAAGTACTGCCCTCTCTGAACTTCAAACGGGAATTCATTTACTCTTCAAGTCAATCTAGTAAGTAAATCCGCACAATAGCTGTAAAGGTATCCCTGGCACATAGAGGGTATTCAAAAAAGTTCACTTTTCCTTTCCCTTTTGTCCTGACACCTAGGCTTTCCCAGTTGAGGAAGGAACCACTATTCGCAGGTTGATCCCTGAAGCTGAGGGAGACAAGAGTGAGTGAGTAGGTAAAGCATTCCCTCCGTGGCCCCCGCATTCAGGTGCTAGGCCAGCCTCAGCAGTTACTGAGCACCTACTGTGTGCCAGGCACCACACACTGTCAGCAGGGTGACTGCTGCCCAGAACATCTCGGTGCTTTCTTGGCTTCATTCTGGCTGGCTCTGTCTTCCATATGGGGTATGAAAACCTTTCCAGAATGCCCAGACGTGGATGTTCCCGGATCTTAAGCAATGCAGTATTTCTAACCACCCCCTCCACTCCCTGCCACACACACACTAGCTGGAATTTTCCTCTGGATCAGCAGGTGCTCAAAACAGCATCATTACCCCTTCTCAGCCCATCCAGCTGTCTGGCCATAACCGGTCTCTCTACCTCATAGAACCTCAGTGGAGGTAACAGGACCCGACTTTTCCCCGACACCTCAATCCTGGTCCCCTGAGTTCCTGTCTCATTGGCACTGCCTTTCAGCCATGATCACACCAGAAACCTGATTGTGCTCCTTGTCCCTCCCTCCCTATGTCCAGACCATCTCCAGCTCCTGTTTGTTTTACATGATAAATCCCTAAGTATTTCTAAATTCTGACCACTCCCCTCCATCTCCCCACCTACCATCCTACTCAGGGCAACCAGTTCCTCATCAGGATGACTGCAAGGCTTCCCCATGGTCTCAGGATATGACACTGCTCTCTCTTCTAAGGGCAGACCTCATCACATCACGCTCCCACCTCCATCCCTGCCAAAAAGCTATCCATGGATCCTCCTTGCTCTTGTGCTAAAGACCTGATTTCTTCCTTTGGCTGATTGGGCCTATCAAAGTCTGGCCCTCACCACCTTAGCTACACTTGGCTCCTTGCTGTGCCTACCCGAGCCTTCCTTTGGTTCCTTGAATGCATCATGTTCTTTCCTGACACAGGGCATTTGCACATCCTGTCTTTTCTGCCTGGAAAGCCCTCTTTACTCCCTAAAAGCCTTGCCTCATTTTCTCCTATTTACTCAGTTTTCAGCTAAAGGGTCATCTCCTCCCAGATGCCCTCTCTGATTAGCAGCCATGAGAGAGTTCAGGTTCCCATTCTACCCTTATAGTGAACTGGGTTCATCTTCCTAACTTTAGTATGATTATTTGTTTTTTTTTAAGATTTTATCTATTTACTTGAGAGAGTGAGCAAGCACAAGCAGGTGTGGGGGGGGGTGCTGTGGGGAGAGGCAGAGGGAGAAGCAGATGACCCGCTGAGCAGGGAGCCTGATGCAGGGCTTGATTCCAGGACCCTGAGATCATGACCTGAGCTGAAGGTAGACACTTAACTGACTGAGGAACTCAGGTGCGCCAGTATGGTTATTTGATTACCACTCATCTTCCATCTTTCCCTCTTGATGGCAACCTTCAGGCAGGCAGGGACAGTGGCTATTTTAATTCACATTGTTTCCCCAGAGCTTAGCACGTGACACACAGCGGATGCTCAGTAAGTGTTTGTTGAGTGAATAAATGATTGAATGAAGGTTGTTTTGAGAATTAAATAAGGAAGAAAGAAGGTGAAATGGAGAGGGAGTTAATATTTGGGAGGTGATCACATGGCACCAGGTGCTTTAGATATGTTGTTCTAATTTTCACTAATGATACACTTTACATTTGAGAAAACAGATTCAGAGATATTAGGTAACCAGCCCATAGTACACAGCTAATAAATGGTAGACTTACATAAGAGCAGGGTCTATTTACCACCAAAGCTCGTGATCTCACCCTTTCCCCAGTTTGCCTCCAAGTTAAAAAAGTGAAGGGAGGGGCACCTGGATGGCTCAGTTGGTTGAGTGGCTGGGTCTTGATTTTGGCTCAGGTCATGATCTCAGGGTCCTGAGATGGAGCCCCACATCAGGCTCTGTGCTCATCTCCTTCTGCTTCTCCCACCATGGTCTCTCTCTCTCTCTCTCAAATAAATAAATAAATAAATCTTAAAAAGAAAAAAACTCAAACTGCCAAAACTGAATTAAAAAGAAAAACAAAAGAAAACCTGAATAGACATATAACAAGTAATGAAAATAAATCAGTAGTCAAAACATTCCAACAAAGAAAAGCCCAGGACTAGATGGTTTACTGGTGAATTATATCAACTGCTTAAGGAAGAATTAACAGCAGTCTTTCCAAAACACTTCCAAAAAGTAGAGGAGGGAGCACTTCTCCACTCATTCTATGAGACCAGTATAATCATGATACCAACGCTAGATGAAGACATTATGAGAAAACAACAAAGCCAATATCCCTTGTGAATATATATGCAAAAATCCTCAACAAAATAGTAGGAAACCAGGGGTGTCCGGGTAGATCAGTCAGTTGGGCGTCTGACTGGTGATTTCAGCTCAGGTCATGATCTCAGAGTCATGAGATTGAGCCCCACATCAGGCTCTGCACTCAGAGGGGAGTCTGCTTCAGATTCCTTCCCTCTCCCTCTGTCCCTGTCCCCCCAATAAATAAATCTTAAAAAAAAAATAGTAGCAAACTAACTAACTAAATAAATAAAAATAGTAAACCAGGGGAGGCTGGGTCGCTTAGTCAGTTAAGCATCTGCCTTCAGCTCAGGTCGTGATCCCAGGGTCCTGAGATCGAGCCCCGCATTGGGCTCCCTGCTCAGCAGGGAGTCTGCTTCTCCCTCTCCCTTTGCCCTTCTCCCTGATCATGTGTTCTCTCTCTCAAATAAATAAATAAAATATTTTTTAAAAATAGCAAACCAAGTACAAACCGAATATATTATAACCAAGTGGGACTTGCTCTATTCTCAAATGTCATGATCTTGTATATAGAAAATCTTAAGGAATCTACTTAGAACTAATGAACAAGTTTAGCAAGATACAGTTTTACAGGATACAAAATACAATACAATACAAAATACCAATATAAAAACATAGATAGTATTTTTTTTTAAGATTTATTTATTTGTCAGAGAGAGAAAGAGACACAAGCAGGGGGAGCGGCAGGCAGAGGGAGAAGCAGACTCCCCACTGAGCAAGGAGCCCCATGTGGGACGCGATCCCAGGACCCCAGGATCATGACCCAATCCAAAGGCAGACGTTTAGGGGCGCCTGGGTGGCTCAGTCGTTAAGCGTCTGCCTTCGGCTCAGGTCATGATCTCAGGGTCCTGGGATCGAGCCCCGCATCTGGTTCCCTGCTCAGTGGGAGGCCTGCTTCTCCCTCTCTCGCTCCCCCTGCTTGTGTTCCCTCTCTTGCTGTGTATCTCTCTGTCAAATAAATAAATAAAGTCTGAAAAAAAAAAAAGAAAAAAAAAAAACAAAGGCAGACGTTTAATCAACTGAGCCACCCAGGCGTCCCGACAAACATAAATAGTATTTCTAAGCACTAAGCAATAAATACTCTAAAAGTGAAGTTAATAAATAACCCCATTTATATTATCAAAAAGAATAAAATACTTAGGAATAAATTTAACCAAGGACATGCAGGACTTGTACACTAAAAACTACAAAATGGGGGCACCTGACTGGCTCAGTGGGTGGAGCATGGTACTCTTGATCTTGGGGTCGTGGGTTTAAGCCCCATGTTGGGCATAGAGCTTACTTAAGAAAGAAAAATAACATACATACATACTACAAAACATTGTTTAAAGGAATTAACCCCTAAATAAGTATAAAAATATCCCATGTTCATGGTTTGGAAGACTTCATATTTATAAGATGGCAATATTCCCCAGATTGATCTAAAGATTCAGTGCATTCCCTATCAAAATTCCAACTACCATTTTTGCAGAAATGGACAAGCTGGTCTTACAATGTATATGGAAACTCAAGGGACCCAGAATAGCCAAAACAATCTTGAAAAAGAACAAAATTGGAGGACTCAATTCCTGATTTCAAAACTTATTACAGGGGCACCTGGGTGACTCAGTCAGTGTCCAACTCTTGATTTCAGCTCAGGTCTTGATCTGAGTCATGAGTTCAAGCCCCAAATTAGGCTCCATGCTGGGCATGGAGTCTACTTAAAACAAAACAAAACAAAACAAAAAAACCCAACTTACTACATAGTTATAGTGTTCAAGATAGTGTGGTATTGGCATAAGGATAGACAGAGATCAGTGGACTAGAACTGAGAGTCCAGAAATAAACCCACACATTTATGGTCAATTGATTATTTTCCAAGAGTGTCAGGACCATTCAATGGGGAAAGAATAGATTTTTCAGCAAATGGTGCTGGAAAAACTGGATATCCACATGCAAAAGAATGAAGTTGAATCCTTTTCTTATACCGTGTACAAAAAATTAACTGAAAATGGATCAAAGACCTAAATGTAAGAGCTAACACTGTAAAATTCCTAGAAGAAAACATAGGAGTAAATCTTCATGATCTTGGATTTGGTAGTAGATTCTTAGGCAGGGTACCAAAAGCATAAGCAACAAAAGAAAAAGTAGATAAATTGGACCTCATCAGCATGAAAAACTTTTGTGCATCAAAGGACACCATGAAGAAAGTGAAAAGATAACTCACAGAAGGGGAGAAAATATTTGCAAATCATATATCTGAGAAAGGTGTAGTATCCAGAATATATAAAGAATGCTTACAGGGACACCTGAGTGGCTTAGTTGGTTAAGAATCTGATTCTTGATCTCAGCTCAGGTCTTGATCTCAGGGTCCTGAGTTCAAGCCCAACGCTGGGCATGGAGCCTACTTTAAAAAAAAAAGAGTTCTTACAACACAACAACAAAAAGAAAAACAACCCAATTTTAAAAATTTAAAGGACTTAAATAGACATTTCTCCAAAGATATACAAATGGCCAATAAGCACATGAAATGATGCTCACTATCATTAGTCATTAGGGAAATGCAAATCAAAATCACAATGAGATACCACTTCGCACCCATCAGGGTGGCTAACATGAAAAAGAAAATAACAAGTGTGAGGATGTAGAGAAATAAGAACTCTGACACATTGCTGTGGAACATGTAAAATGTGCAGCTGTTACGGAAAACAGTTTGACAATTAATCAAAATGTTAAGCATAGAGGGGCGCCTGGGTGGCTCTGTCAGTTAATCGTCTGACTCTTGGTTTCCGCTCAGGTCATGATTTTAGGGTTGTGAGACTGAGCCCTTTGTAGGGCTCTGTGATCAGAGTAGAGTCTGCTTGGGATTCTCTCTCTCTCCCTCTCGCCCTCCCCGCCGCTCAAGTGCTGTCTCTCTAAAAAAAAAAAAAATTTTTTTTAAAGATTTTATTTATTTATTTGTCAGAGAGAGCACAAGCAGGGGGAGCGGCAGGCAGAGGGAGAAGCAGGCTTCCCGCTGAGCAAGGAGCCCGATTGCGGGACTCAATCCCAGGACCCTGGGATCATGACCTGAGCCAAAGACAGACTCCCAACCGACTAAGCCACCCAGGTGTCCCTAAAAAAAATGTTAAGCATAGAATTGTGATGTGACCAGTGATTTAAGAGAATTGAAAACAAGTGTTCAAACAAAAAGGTACACACCAATGTTCACAGCGCCATTATTCACAGTAGCCAAAAAGTAGAGACAACCCAAATGTCCATCAGGTCATGAATGTGATGAGGGAGCAGAAGGCTAGCTGAGGACAAAGCACAAGCTGACACCCTGCAACGCTCCCCCTCCCCACTCTGGGTGGGATATGTGTGACATTCCTCCAGGAAGCTCCCAACTATCTTAATGTTAATGCCTTGCTAGAGGGAAAAACAACCTGAATTTGACAATGGCAAGGCCTCTGGTATCCTGTGAGTCTTCCTTAACATATGAAAATCCTTTTGAAACCTCCCTTTTCCTTACCTTCCCCAACTCCCAAGTATATAATCAGTCACCCTCACAACCCTGGGGCAGCAGGTCCTGTCCCCACGCTTTAATAAAACCACCATTTTGCACCAAAGATGTCTCAAGAATTCTTTCTTGGTCTTTGGCTCCAGATCTCACTTCACTAAACCTCACCTATATTCCAAAACCACATCATATGGCGCCCAATGTGGGGCTTCCGAGTCTTTTCATCTGGACTCTGAGCTTCGGTGAAAACTTGGTGGGTACTTTCTCTTCTCTTCCTTTACTCTCATTTCTGGGGCTCTTTAAGGAGTATGGTCTTTTTTTTTTTTTTTTAAGATTTTATTTATTTATTTGAGAGAGAGAGAATGAGAGACAGAGAGCATGAGAGGGAGGAGGGTCAGAGGGAGAAGCAGACTCCCCGCCGAGCAGGGAGCCCGATGCGGGACTCGATCCCTGGACTCCAGGATCATGACCTGAGCTGAAGGCAGTCGCTTAACCAACTGAGCCACCCAGGCGCCCCAAGGAGTACGGTCTTATTGGAACACTTTCATGCTGACTCCTCAGGCCACAATCCTCTAGCTCGTGGCTACTCTACGGGGAGGAGAAAGCCCGCCTTTGGGCTGGAAGTTAGTAGCCTGGCCGGGATGGTAATACCCAGAAACTTGATGCCCTCTCTTTACTCCTGATCCCCTTCACATCCCTGGTCTAGCCACTTCTGGCCACGGGACCTCCACTGGCAGCTGGCTGAAACCAGTACCCGATTGAACTAAAGCCCAGCCGGGGACCGTTTCCTAGGGAAGTTGGCTGTAAGGACCACATGTGTTGGAATGTTGCTTAGAACCATGATGGATTTCTATCTTTACTGTTTCCCATCAATGTCCTCTATTAACTACTTAAATTACAAAATTGTGTAATTTCCCCTTGTAAAACTTTCCTAGTGTTCTCCATGGGTTAAAAATGGCAGGGCAATAATGTGGTTTCAGGACATAGGATGGCACGGCAGGGTATCTCAGTCCATTCACCAGGCACCCATCGGCAGCCTAGGATGCAATGGGGAAGGGGAGGGACGCCGGCATCCCCCTGGGGCCTTTTACGGCAGGAATGCCTTCACAAGAAGGCAGGATGGTGATCAATAGTGATTTTTTGTTTAAGGGGCACCTCTGGTGGATTTTGACACATGGAACCTCTGACATATGCTGTGTTGGACGCCACCTGGGAGTTGGGGGGATTTGGTAATGGACCTTCTTCACTTTCCTGGAAACATGGCCTCAGTAGGCTGCTTCTTCAGTTTCTGAGGACTCTCCCTTGGGATTCCTTTTTAATCCACTGGAAACAATTCGGATTGCAAAATATAGGAAAGGACTGATCTCCTGTAACACTGCACGGCCTCAGTGGGATCTGTCAGATCTCTTCTGCAGGAAACAGGGCAAATAGACAGAGGTACCCTAGGCCCATCCAAGCTTTCAGGGCTCTAAATCAGGACCCAGACCTAAGGGTCTCTTGCAGTACGTGTTTGGCTAATAAACTCCCTCCTGACGTATTGGATGATAATTACCTAAATAGGCCTCCTCTGAGTAAATCCAGGTTGCTAGAGGAAACACAAGCTATCCCAGATGAAGGAGACTCTTGACACTCTCTCTCTCTCTCTCTGTTCTTCCTAATAGATGTGGGGGCTTCTCCCTCACTCATTTCCCGGGTTAATGGCTATAACTGGAGCCAACTGTGGTTAGTCTGCCTCGGGACGGGGACTTTAAGGAATATTCCCAAGCAGCTGCCGAAACTCTCTTTGTTTTAGGGAAATTCCCTGTCTTCTCCTCCCCGACATGGACTGCCTAATTCCACTTGTTGGCAGGAAAACATGGCACCTGCTCATCTGTTGGAGGTGATGAGCTCTAAAACCAGAAACCTTCTCTGCCTTCCAGCAGCACTTGGCCTCCTCTGCCCCTCCCCCTGCCCCGTTTGTGCACCACCTTGGGTGCAGCCTGCGTAGCTGGTTCTTATACCATCCTCGGTACCTCAGGCACCAGGGTTCCTTCTCCCCTCACCATCAAGGAGCAAGAAAAACACCCCCTGGGCCTAACACTGCCCACTCCAGATTTCTCCACCAAGGTCTCAGGTAAAAATTGACAATGGGGAGGATCCAGGTGGAACATAATTCGGTATTTAAACGGATTTAAGTTTATGGGGTTTGTTGTTGTTGTTTGTAAAATTTTATTTATTTGACAGAGAGCACAAGCAGAGGGAGAGAGAGGGAGAAGCAGGCTCCCTGCTGAGCAAGGAGTCCGACGTGGGACTCGATCCCAGAACCCTGGGATCATGACCCGGGCTGAAAGCAGCTGCTTAACTGACTGAGCCACCCAGGCATCCCTAAGTTTATGGGTTTAAGAGAGACTTGTCTTGAAGGTTATCAGCATTCAATGTGAAACTTTTATCCTACCAAGATATACTGAAGGTCAAATAAGCTCGTGTTATCTTTGTTGCAATTTGTTAGCAAAAAGATGATGTAAAATGATGGTTAATCTTGTCTGTCTCAAAGTTTTCATGGGTAATTGTTAAGATAGCTTTCAAAATCTATGGTAACCTGAAACTTTAAAGTTTTGCTTGGATGATAAGTGGGATTAAATTCATTGGACAGCTAGGTCTTTTCCAAATAGGATAAAGTGCTAAAGCATTGAGTACTGAACATAGGTTTGTGCTTTTGACTACTTATTGGAAAAAACAAAGGATATTTGAGTCTGTTGGTAAACATGCTTTGTGCTTAACTGATTCACAAATTTGCCATCAAAGAGTTTTGGTATAAGAGTTCACAATTGGTTACTACTTAATCTTCACTGGAGACTAAGGTTTCTAAAAAAAATGCAAAATTCTACTAAATATAATAATGCCTGGTGGAAATAAAGGAAGCAACTCTGTATGTAGAAAAGTAGATATGTAAGAAAGATATAAGGAATGGGGATGCATTTTTGTTGAAGGTAAAAGAAGGTAATTTTGTCCTAAATGGTTGTTTGGAGAGAAAAGGCTTGGACAAAATCTGAATGCAAAAGAAAGTTGTGGAAGGTTTGTGATGGGAAGTCTTTGGGAAGGAATTTTAGGTGTGGTCAGGACGGACTAAGATTGAAATGAATGGATTTTTAAAAAAGATTTTATTTATTTATTTGTCAGAGAGAGAACACAAGCAGGGAAAGCAGCAGAATGAGAGAGAAGCAGGCTCCCTGCTGAGTAGGTAAGGAGCCCCACGCAGGACCTGATTCCAGGACTCTGGGATCATGACCCGAGCCAAAGGGAGACACTTAAACGACTGAGCATCCTGGCACCCTGAAATGAATGGATTTTTAAAGTACATTGATGTAAGATTGAAAGTCTGCTTTCTCTCTGTTAAAAGGACAAAATTTTCTTGAATTGTTGGTCTGCTCTTGATAAGAAAATGCAAACAGTTGTTTTCTCTTTGCCCAGAAAAACCAGTTTCTATGTTTTGCCTTTATCAGGTCTTTGACCATCCCTAATCCTATTTAGGCCTGTGCACTAAAACTTCCTAAAGTTTTAACAAACTCCTAAGATTTAAATTGTAAATAAAGTCTCTTTAATTCATCAGGCCTTATTATTTGGTCTGTTAAATTACCCCGGAAGCACTGTTAAACAAATGATAGCCTTAGGTTATATTTGGGTAAATGTCATACCTATTCTAGAGATGATATGCAATTCCTAAAGTTCTAATGTTTTAATATAAGGTCATCACTTGATATTTTGATTATTGAAGTGTTATGTGTCACAGAAATAACCGGATTTCCTTGCCAGCTATATTGTAACCTCTCATCAGATCTTTAACCATGTCCATTTTTTGAGTCTTTTGTCATTTATAGTTATTGTTTTTATTCTCTTGTAAAATGGTTCATCTTCAAGGAGATTCCTATAAAGGACTTAGGACAAATACAGGTTTTTAGTATCTTTAAAATTCTAAAACTGGGGGCACCTGGGTGGCTCAGTCGTTAAGCCTCTGCCTTCAGCTCAGGTCATGGTTTCAGGGTCCTGGGATTGAGCCCCGCATCGGGCTCCCTGCTTGGCGGGAAGCCGGCTTCTCCCTCTCCCACTCCCCCTGCTTGTGTTCCCTCTCTCACTCTGTCTCTCTCTGTCAAATAAATAAATAAATAAATCTTTAAAAAATAAAATTCTAAAACTGAAATGGATAAGAACTTTCAGAACTAAGTAAAGCTGCATTCAAACTAAACAAGAATAGTAACATGGGACTAAGTGAATTGGGAAAAAAAGATTATAGTTTTTTGTGACTCTTGGTTGGAACATTGCTGGTTCTCTAATATTGGCTCTTCCAGGCTAAGGAAACTTTCTCTTAAGACATCAGTGATATGCAGAAATAATAAAACAAATTAAAGCATCTAACTTTTCTCTCTACCTGAACTCTCTGAAATTCAAAAGGTCTCAATAAATATTATTTCTTCCATGGCAATCATAGTCAATTGCATAAGTTCAATAAGAATCTGTTCTTATAACAGGACACCACTGGAAACACTGGTTATTTTGCCAAGGCTTTGACTGGACTGTCATATTTGAGAGAGACATGCATAGCCTGCTCAGATATGACCAAACAGCTTTCAGGAATTGAGGTTGGCTTTATGAAACATGGAGCCATAAAAGCCCTTGGAAATGTTGGCCTGATACCTTGCTTATAGAGTTCCCAACAGCCTCACCAGGTGAGTAAAGAATGTCACTTCCTGGCAGGTGCAGGAACCTCAGGATACTTTGGGGACCTCATGAAGAGGAATCTGCCCAAATCTACAGGTATTGCAGGCATGTCTGATGGCAGGTACTTGGCTTGGCTTCTGGCCTGGAGGGGCTACTAAGAGTTCAACCTAAGGATTCCTTATAAAAAGTTCCAGCAAAGCAGGGCGCCTGGGTGGCTCAGTTGGTTAAGCGACTGCCTTCGGCTCAGGTCATGATCCTGGAGTCCCTGAATCGAGTCCCGCATCGGGCTCCCTGCTCGGCAGGGAGTCTGCTTCTCCCTCTGACCCTGCCCCCTCTCATGTACTCTCTCATTCTCTCTCTGTCAAATAAATAAATAAAATCTTAAAAAAAAACAAAAACAGAATGCTGTGTATACGTTCCAGATGCAGAGGGGAATGGGGAGTGACTGCTTAATGCGTATACGGATTCTTTTGGGGGTAATGAAAATGTTCTGGAACTAGAAAGTGGTTATGGTTGCCCAGCATTGTGCATTTACTGGAAGTCACTGAATTGTACAGTTTAAAGTGGTGAATTTTATGTTATGTGAATTTTACCTCACTAATGATTTAAAAAAAAAAAAGGAATAGGGGGCACCTGGGTGGCTCAGTTGGTTAAGCGACTGCCTTCGGCTCAGGTCATGATCCTGGAGTCCCGGGATCGAGTCCCGCATCGGGCTCCCTGCTCGGCGGGGAGTCTGCTTCTCCCTCTGACCCTCCTCCCTCTCATGCTCTCTGTCTCTCATGGTCTCTCTCGCAAATAAATAAAATAAAATCTTAAAAAAAAACTTAAAAAAATAAAAAATAAAAAAAATTTATTAAAAAAAAGGAATGAAGGTCTGATGCTTGCTACAACATGGGTGGACCTTAAGAACATTATGCTAGGGGAAAGAGGCCAGTCACAGAGGGCCGCATGCTGTATAATTCCATTCATGGATGTCCAAAACAGGTAAATCCATAAAGACGGAAAGTAGATTGGTAGTTGCCTAGGGCTAGGGTTGACGGAGGGGGATAATTGGGGATCAGAGAGGGGAGTCACTGCTAATGAGTACAGGTTTCTTTTTAGGGGGATAAAAATGTTCTAAAATTAATTGTGGTGAGGGTGCCTGGGTGGCTCAGTCGGTTAAGCATCTGCCTTCAGCCCAGATCATGATCCCAGGGTCCTGGGATTGAGCCCCGTATCAGGCTCCCTGCTCAGCAGGGAGTCTGCTTCTCCCTCTGCGCCCCCACCCTCCACCACTCCTGCGAGCACGCGCAAGCGCGCTGTCTCTCGCAAAAATAGTCTTTTAAAAAGTACAATTAGGGCGCCTGGGTGGTTCAGTTGGTTAAGCGACTGCCTTCGGCTCAGGTCATGATCCTGGAGTCCTGGGATCGAGTCCCGCATCGGGCTCCCTGCTCAGCAGGGGGTCTGCTGCTTCCTCTGGCCCTCTTCCCTCTCGTGCTCTCTGTCTCTCATTCTCTCTCTCAAATAAATAAATAAAATCTTTAAAAAAAAAAGTACAATTGAATTAACTGTGGTGATAGTTCTGTCAGAGAGGAAGACCTCCCTCTGCCCTATGATGTTTCTAGCTAGACTTAGAATCAAACGACATGAGATGGATTACGTAAGGGGGAATCCACACAGACATGGAAATTCCAAAGACTGTGGCAACCTGAAGCTTATATGAGCCAAGGAGCGGTGTAGGGGCCTGTGGCTACAAAGGGGAGGAAGACCATTAACAAGAATGTGAAGGCAGATGTTTGGAAAAACAAAGGTTGCTGTTAAGTTTCTCAGGTGAAAGGGGAGCCTCTGTTAATAGCTCTCTCCCCAGTGCAGGCTCTCCTTTCCAATGTAAATTTAGGCAGTTGAGGGGGAGGCAGAGAGCTTTTTTTGGCATCTGCTGGGTTTTGATTACTTTTAACTCAAAATCTTTATGCCAAAGTGGCTCATCTTGGGGCAGCCTGCCCTGGGCCTCTACAGTTTCACAACTCTGTCAATACACCAAAAAACACTGAACTGTGTCCTTGAAGTGGGTGAACTGTATTGTATATTAATTCTATCTCAGTAACTTTGCTAAAAAAAAAATTCTCGGTTGTGATATTGGTACCCTAATTATATAGGAAAACGTCCTTGTTCTGAAGGAATATAAACTGAAGTATTTAGGGATGGAGTGTCATGATGTCTGCAACTTATTTTCTTTTTTTTTATTATGCTTTAAATTTTAATTCCAGTATAATTAGCATACAGTGTTATATTAGTTTTAGGGGTACAATAAATTTGCAATTTATTTTCAAGTGGTTCAGCAAAATAAAAGAATGGGTTACATATGATGTGGGAAACAAAGGGAGAAGAAAAATTATTGAATTTCCTTACTACTTACAGCTCATTGACAAGTCCTTGAAACAGGCAGAGTGATATTCCTCCAGGGACTCAACTGCCTTGATGTTGACACTTTGCTAAGGGCAAAAGGCAATCTTAGCCTGACCCTCTAAAGTGAGTCTACTTTAAACATACAGAAACTCCTTTGGAACCTCCCTTTATCGCTACCCCACCCCTCCAGATACATGTTAGGAATCATCTTCCAAGCATTTGGCCCACTGATATACATCTGAAGGGTCTCATGAATTAGGGTTTACTAAATGATGTAGGAAAGACGTTAGGGTTCGAAGCTGACGGCCAGGAAAGAATTCTTGAGACGTCTTTGGTGCAAAAAGGTGGTTTTATTAAAGCACGGGGACAGGACCTGTGGGCAGAAGGAGCTGCACCAGGGTCATGAGCAGTGGTCCATTATATACTTTCAAGTTGGGAGGGGGTCAGTGATAGTGTAAGTCTCTAAGGAATTCTGGAAGCAAGGTTTCCAGGACCTTGAAGGGGCTAGCTATTGTTGGGGAAAGGTCATTTATTACCGTCTAATAAAACATGAGTCATGAGACCCTTCAGGTGTATATCAGTGGGCCGTATGCTTGGGGGGTGATTGCCAACACGTACCTTGCGGGTAGAGAAAAAGGAAGTTTCCAAAAGAAGTTTTATATGTTAAAGTAGGCTTACAGGTTGGGGTGGGGGTGAGGGGTCGGGCCAGGATCGCCTTTTGCTCTTACTTAGCAAAGTGTCAACATCAAGGCAGTCGAGTCCCTAGAGGAATGTCACTCTGCCTGTTCCAAGGACTTGTCAATGGGCTGTAGGCAGTAAGGAAATTTAATAATTTCTTTTCTGCCTTTGTTTCCCACATCACTAAACAATAATAAATGACCCTTCCTAACAATAGCTAAACCGCTCAGGATCCTGGAAACCTTGTTTCCAAAATACCTGGGTTACACTATCCCTAACCTCCTCCCAACTTGAAACTATATCATCGGTCACTCCTCACAACTTCAGTGCAGCTTTCTGCCCACACGTCCTGTCCCCGTGCTTTAATAAAACCACCTTTTTGCACCAAAGACATTTCAAGAATTCTTTCTTGGCCACGGGCTTCAAACCCTAACGTCTGGGAGGGGGGTTGGGAGGATGGGTTAGCCTGGTGATGGGTATTGAGGAGGGCACGTTCTGCATGGAGCACTGGGTGTTATGCACAAACAATGAATCATGGAACACTACATCTAAAACTAATGATGTAATGTATGGGGATAATATAAGAATAAAAAAATTAAAAAATAAAACAACAAAAAACCCTAACATCTTTCCTACATCACATAAAGCTGTGCCATCCAAAGCAGTAGCCACTAGCTCCATGTAGCTCTTTACGCTTACATTTAAATTAGTTAAAAATAAATAACTCAGTTCCTCAGTTACACTAACCACGTGTTAAGTGCTCAGCAACCACCTGTGACTAGTGGCTACAGTATCGAGCAGTGCAGGTGTAAAACATTTCCATCTTCATGAAAAATTCCCACTGGCCAGTGCTGACATATAGAAAGATAAAGCAAATGTGGTAAAATGTTAGCAAATGGGAAATCTTGGTAAAACATATATAGGGATTTCTATGGGACAACTGGATGGGGTGGAGGCCAGCGGCGTGGGTGGTGAAAGAATTCACTCAAGGCAGAACAAAGGACATGGAAGTTTATGGAATACACCGCAAGGGAGTGGTGGGCAGGACCGCAAAGGAGAGACTCTCTGGTGGAGGCAGTGGTGGGGGCTGCTTATTTCTAAGAGGGCGAGTAAGGAGGTATGGGAGGGTGTAGAATTTAATTTTTTTGATACCTGTGCCTGGTTGTAAGTAGCCCATTGGTCAACGAGGGTGTATGGCTATTTTGAGGTGGGTCACCTAATGAGCCTGTTTGCATTCAGCCGGGTGGTCACTGTGGACCCTTGTACCTTACTCAGGCTTCCATTGCTCGAGCCTGTGGCCTAAAAGCGACCTCTACAGTTTCTTGTATTATTCGTTCAACAGAGGGATGGTAATAACATGGCAAAGAATTCCCAATATGCATTCCATGGGCCTAACCACCATGTGAATCCAAGTTCTTTGGAAACTTCTAGATCCTTGTCCCAACAGTCTGTTCTGTTTGTTCAACACTTTGTTCCTAGGATCCTCTCCCTAAAGTTTAGTGTGTGATGCTCTTTGTAGCCCTGTTCATCCACATTTCTTGGAGAGGTATGATAGGATAGTAGTTTTAGAGCTAGGATGGAGCTGAGTTACCAGGAATTGTGGTTTTTAACGCCCTTAGTGGTAATTCTATATCCATCCCTGTGTCTTTTCTTTTGATAGAGTGCAGCTTTGTGAAACCCCAAGTCTGGGAAACACTGATTCAAGAGACTCTTGAAGCTGAGGGGTGGGGAGTGGCCAGAGAGAGCCCAGCCCAGGGGTCTATAAATTGAATTGACCCAGACATTTGCATTTTTATAACTTGTCCCGGACACGGTGGACATTTGCCTTCCAGAGTTCCTGAGAACTATTTGCATTATCTTTTGTTTGAGCAATTGCCGGGGGTGGTGGAGATGCCTGCCAGCTCCTTGTTACCAGATTTGGGACGAAGAAGGGCAAGGGTGAGGTGAGGCTCTAGGCAGCAGGAGAGAGGCAAGGTAGGGGGGACATGGGCTAGACTGGAGCCCTAGGGGTGCTGGAGTGATCTCTTTCCAAGGAAGACTGCAGGATGGCTCCGGACCCTACCCTGCGACTTTCCTTGCTTTGTGACCTAGGGCAAGTCAGTTCACCTCTCTGAGCCTCCATTTTCTCATCCATTAAAATAACATCTCTTCCCAATGTCAGATAGTTTCTGTGCTTATGCTCAAGTTTAAGGCTTGGTTACCTCAGCTGTAAATGGACATAAAGGGGCACCTGGGGGGCTCAGTCAGTTAAGTGTCTGCCTTGGGCTCAGGTCATGATCCCAGGGTCCTGGGATTGAGCCCTGCATGCAGGGTCCTGGGATTGAGCCTCAGCCAGGAGCCTGCTTCGCTCTCTGCCTGCCGCTCCCCCTGCTTGTGCTCTCTCACCTCTCTCTCTGGCAAATAAATAAAATCTTTAAAGAAAAAAAAGAAAACCACAGACTCAAAATGGTGTTACGTGGGCCAGACCCAATCACCAAGCCAGAGCTTAGTACTTAACCTAATTGCAGTTTCAACCTCCCCCAGAAATGTCAATCTTAACCCATCAATCAGGAATTTCTGTTTTGTTTTTTTTTTAAAGATTTTATTTATTTATTTATTTGAGGGATAGAGAGATCATGAGCAGTGGGGAGGGGTAGAGGGAGAAGCAGACTCCTGGCTGAGCGGGGAGCCCGAGGCAGGACTCAATCCCAGGACCGTAGGATCAATACCTGAGCTGAAGGCAGACGCTTAACTGACTGAGCCACCCAAGCACCCAGGAATTTTCTGACATGCACCAGTGAAGTAACCTGTCACATGGGCCCTCTCCATCCCCCTCAAAGGAAGAAGAAGTAATCTGCATGATAAGACCCCCTGCCCCTTTTCCTTATGGAAAGTGATCTTGCTGGAACAAACCTTTATTTTCTTTTGCTTACAACTTCCTTGCCCTTTTGCTTCCTATAAAAACTTTGTATTTTGTAAAACTCCGTGGAGCACCCCTCTGCTTGCTAGATGGGAAGCTGCCTGACTCATGAATCATTTAACAAGGCCAATTAGATCTTCAAGCAAACTCTACTTGGTAGAGTTTTACTTTTTAACATTTTTTTCTACAGATCCACAATCCATCATTTGTAGTCTGAAATTTATAAAGCTCTGAAAATTCAAGTGTTTTTGTAAGTTTGCCATCAAAACACATTTGAGAGCAAAACTTAATCTAAACTGATGCCAAGTCTTAAAGGGTTAACACATTTATTATGAACATTTTTAAATTAATTAGTTGATTGATTAATTAATTATTGTAGAGATAGAGATCAGGGGAAGGAGCAGAAGGAGAGGGACAAGCAGACTCTGCGCTGAGCGTGGAGCATGACGTGGGGCTCGATCCCACGACCCTGAGATCATGACCTGAGCTGAAACAAGAGCTGAACGCTTAACTGACTGAGCCACCCAGGCACCTCCATTTATTATGAACATATTAATGTAGTTGATTACTGGATATGGCCTCAGAATATGCACCAAATCACCTTTCTAAAATCTGTAAATTTTTGAATTTGGGATCCCCTCTGGCCCATAGAGTTTTGGTTAGAGGACTTTGAGCTTGTAGGGGCATAAAATGACATGGCTGTGGTCAAAGCCAGGGTTACCTGACTGTGGGGCGTGGGGAGACCCTTGGTGCTGCAGGAGCCTTAGAGGGAAGAGAGAAGGAAGAGGAAGGAAGACCTACCAGAGGAGGTCTTGGTTATAACAGAGACTGACTCTGGCTGATTTAAGCAGCAAAGGAACTTGTTGGAAGGGTACTGGGTTTGTTCCAGGGTATTGGTATGTGGGAGAACCAGGCTCAGAGGACTCAGGGCCAAGAAGCCACTGTTGGGGAGCAAGAATTCTTGTGCCCTCAAAGGTTCCTTCTAGCTGGACTAAGAATCAAATTGACATGAATCAGATTACCAGGAGGAAATCAAATTTAATAAAGCATGTACAGGGAATCCACACAGACATGGAAATTCCAAAAACAGTCAGGCAAAATGAGGTACACATGTCATTCTGAACTAGGAAGGGAGTCGGGGTCTGGAATTTCAGAGGAAAGGAGTGCACTTCACAGCACAAGAAGAAGAGCAGGTGTTTGGAAGGAAGATGTTTGCCTTGCCATACAGATGGGTCACTGAGATAAAATTTATCTTTGTTAATAATCCTTATTCTAGGAAAGACCCCCAATTTAGATTCTACTATGTGGTTATGGGAGGGACACGTTTCTTTTGAGCCTGCAGGGTCTCAAGTGCCTTCAGCTCTATATTTAGAGCCACGGCCAAAGTGGTACATTCTGGAGTGGGGGAGGGATGTCGTGAACCCCTTCACCACCCAAATCACCCACAGAACTGGTTAGGTGAGTAATTGCTCAGCCACAAGGCCACAGCCTGCAATGCCAATCCTGATGAACAACTGACCCCGGTTGACCAGAAACCACTTTCTGCCTAGCTGCTGCTGCCCCCACAGGGCACTTTCTGTCTCTGGGGGGTTTTTTGTTTTTAAGATTTTATTTCTTTATTTGAGAGAGTGAGTGAACAGGGGCAGAGGGAGAGGAAGAGGGAGAAGCAGACTCCCCTGCTAAGCAGGGAGCCTGACGAGGGGCTCGATCCCAGGACCCCGGGATCATGACCTGAGCCATAAGCAGACGCTTAACCAACTGAGCCAGCCAGGCGCCCCTCTCTGTCTCTGTTTTGAATTCAAAGTGGGAATGTCTGATCAGCAGAACCAGTGTCACATGACAATGCCCAATCTGCAAGGGAAGCTGGGAAAACAGACATCTAAAAATTTTTGCTTTTAAAATGGGAGGCATTGGGGTACTTGGCTGGTTCAGTGGGAAGAGCATGTGACTCTTGATCTCAGGGTTGTGAGTGCGAGCCCCATGTTGGGTGTAGAGATTACCTAAAAATAAAATCTTAAAAAAAATTTTTTAAATAAAAAATAAAACGGGGAGCGCCTGAGTCAGTTAAGCAACCGACTCTTGATTTCAGTTCAGATCTTGATGATCTTGATTTCAGGGTTGTGAGCTCAAGCCCCAAGTTGGGCTCCATGCCAGGTATAGAGCCTACTTAAAATAAGAATAGAATAAAACGGGAGGCATTTCTGCCTCCTGCCATGACTCCTAAGGAAGGGATACTTGTAGAATAGGAACCAGACTTCAGTTGTCAGACAGCCAAAACAGAAAGAACAGGCAAAGGCTCAGTAGCAACAGTTTCCCAGAGGAGGGGTAGATTCTCCTAGGGCCATGAAGGGTGAGCAGTCCTCAGCTGGAAGGGTGGAGGAGTTCAGAATCTGGACAGGGGCCTATATGTCTGGCAAGAGGGCCTATATGTTTGTTTGCTAGATGACAATCACTGAGCTAAACACTTCATTCTTATTTAATTTCACAACTGCAGGTAGCAGGGGAGTTATTATTAGCATTTTGCAGGCCAGAATCTGAGAATCAAAGAGGTTTAGGTCAACTTGCCCAAGATCATGCTGCTAGAAGGTGGTGGAGCTGGGATTTGAATGCAAGCATTGAAACCTCGCCCTTCACCCCTTCACTGTACAGGAAAGAAGTAGGTTCCATATGCAGTGCCTATTCCTATCAATTGAGAGTGGCTGCTTGGAGCCTAGCATCGAGAAGGATTCTAAGGTTGTCTCTGAGATATAATGTAAGAAGAGCTATGATCAATTAGTGCTGTCTTTTAAACAAATTTGAGCTGAGAAATCAAAATTCACATGTTTGCAAGTGGACGTGCAACATTTACCCAAATCAAAGATAAACTGGGCTATTAAAAAAAGACAACACATTTCAAAAGATGGGAATTATTCAGACTATATTCTCCAACCATGAAGGGAACAGAATTATACATGAATAACAAAAGAGAAATAGATAATCCCCAACTGCCTGGAAATTAAACATTACACTGGTCAAAGAAGAAATCAAAATGGAAATCAAAAAACATTTGAACTGAATGATAATAAAGATATGACATATTGAAATTGTGGGGTGCAGCCAATACAACTCTTGGAGGAAAATTTGTAGCCCTAAAATGTACATATATATATATATTAGTGGGGCACCTGGGTGGCTCAGTTAGTTAAGTGTCCAACTTGATTTCTGCTCGGGTAGTGATCTCAGGGTGGTGAGATTGAGCCGTCCATCAGGCTGTGCACTCAGTGTGGAGTCAGAGCCTGCTTGAGATTCTCTCCCTCTCCTTTTGCCCTTCCCCCTGCTTGTGTGCTCTCTCTCTCTCTCTCTCAAATAAATAAATAAATAAATCTTTTAAAAAAATGTATGTATTAGAAAAGGAGAAAGAAAGAAAATTAATGATTAAAGTGTCCATATCAAGAGGCTAAAAAAGAACAGCAAATCAAACCTGTGGGGGAGGGAAATAATAATAAAACAGAGCAGAAATGCAAATCAATAATGCTAAAAGTTGGTTCTTTGAAATAATTAATAAAATTGAGTAAGTTGTATCTACCATAGGCTAGAACATAACAAAACATGTGCCAGGTAGTATCTATTTCTTTTTTTTAAGTTATTTATTTATTTATTTATTTATTTATTTATTTATTTATTTATTATTTTTTTAAGTAATCTCTATACCCAACATGGGACTTGAACCCACAACCCCAAGATCAAGAGTTGCATGCTCCACTGACTGAGCCAGCCAGGCACCCCAGTAGTATCTATTTCTAGAAACTTCTATATTTTATATGATATAAAAATATTAAAGTATTAATTACATCGGGGTACCTGGGTGGCTCAGTCGGTTGAACATCTGACTCTTGATTTCGGCTCAGGTCATGATCTCAACTCATGATCTCATGAGATTGAGCCCTGTGCCAGGCTCCATGCTCAGTGCTGAGTCTGCTTGAGATTCTCTCTCTCCCTCTCCCTCTGCCCCTCCCCACTGTTCATGCTCTAAATAAATAAATAAATAAATAAATAAAATCTTTTAAAAAATTATCAGTTACATCGAATTTGAGCAAGGTCAAAGAGACACTGAATGCTTAAGGATTGATGGGTAAGTCAGTTTGGTTGGTGTTGAAATACTATACAGGGAGATGAATTAGTCTGGAGTCTGTTGTAAGTGACAGAAGAGGCCAAATCAAATCGTCTTAAGCAGAGACTTTATTTGTTTGCACAACTGAAAATCCTAGGGGGAGTTCTGGCTTTAGGCACAGTTGACCGTACGTGTTCAAATGGAGTTGCAGCAATGGCTCTTTATGTGTTTCCTCTTCTTTCTGCATTCATTGCACTCTCAGGCAGGCTCTCCAGCCTAGGCTGGAAGGGCAGGAGGCTACTCCAGTGTTCCCATGGTGATGGCAGAAGGACAAGAGGACAAGCTCAACTGCACAAGCCTTTTTCATGCATTCACATGTGTCTCACTTGCTAACACTATTGGTCAAAGCAATTCACATGGCCAAGCCCAACATCTAGGATTGGAGAAATTCTCTCTGCCCATCTTAAGGATATGACAAGGATAGAGAGTGAAAAATTGGAACCATTATTCAATCCACACAGATACCAACTCAGTATTGGGCTTTCTGGGTCATAGGGTACATGCATGCTTAATTTCATTTACATACTACCTGATTGTTCTCCATTCCCTCCCGCAACTCACAAGGGTGGGTGTTTCCCTAAGTCTTCACCAAAGCTCAGCATTGTCCAGCTCTCTTGTTTTTGCCAGCCTGATGGATGTGAAATGGCATCTCATTGATACTTTACTTTGTGTGTCTCTGATTATGTATGCATCTAAGCATCTCTTCACATCTTGTTAGCCATTTGGATTTCCCTTCTGTGAGTTGCCTATTCATATCCTTTGCTCATTTTCTCTCATGTTTTGGTTCCTTTTCTTGTTCATTTGCACGAGTTCTGTGTACAGTCTAGGTATTAATCCCTTATTGGCTTTAGACATAGCAACATCTCTTACAAGTTTTCCATCTGTTAATTTTGTTTTTAGGGTCCTTCACTCAGCAAAAATCTTTGATATAATCACATCCAGCATTTCTTGCCTTATGGCTTATGCTTTGGGTCTAATTTAAGAGGTACTTTCCCCATGTCTAGATCACAAAGATGTTCTATGTTTTTACCATTCACATTTAGGTCTTTCAAACACCTGGAATCTGCATTTGTGGTGGGTAAGGGTATGAAGCCAGTTTTCCCAATACCATATACTAAAAAGTGTTCTCCTTCCTTCTTTGAATTATGGTGCCACCCTTGTTATAGATCAGATCTGTCTACCTACCTACCTACCTTTCTTTTTTTTTTTTTAAGATTTTATTTATTTATTTGACAGAGAGAGAGAGAGAACAAGCAAGGGGAGCAGCAGGCAGAGGGAGAGAGAGAAGCAGGCTCCCCACTGAGCAAGGAGCCTGATGTGGGGCTCGATCCCAGGATCCTGGGATCATGACCTGAACCAAAGGCAGCCACCTAACTGAGTCACCCAGGCATCCCGCTGCCTACCTATCTATCATCTGTTATCTGTCTTTATATCTATATCTGTTTATCTATCTTTCTATATTTATATATCTGATAAGATGCAATCTCTCCCATTTAGTTCTTTTTTTTTTTAAAGATTTTATTTATTTATTTGAGAGAGAGAGAGAGAGCACATGAGAGGGGGGGAGGGTCAGAGGGAGAAGCAGACTCCCCGCTGAGCAGGGAGCCCGATGCGGGACTTGATCCCGGGACTCCAGGATCATGACCTGAGCCGAAGGCAGTTGCTTAACCAACTGAGCCACCCAGGCGCCCCCCCATTTAGTTCTTCTTTCACAGACTGTCTTAGTTCTTTGTGGGCTTCATTCTTCCATACATAATTTAGAATAATCTCATTGGTTTTCTTCTAAACAAAGTCCATCTAGAATTTTGCTTGGGATTGTACTGGATTTGTAGATGAATTTGAGAAGAACCAGTAATTTTATGAAGTTAAGTCTCCCTAAACACATATGGAATTAGGTACCTATTTATGTCTTCTTTTATGTCCTTTAATAGAATTTTTTTTTAAGATTTTATTTATTTATTTGTCAGAGAGAGAGAGGACAAGCAGGGGGAGCGACAGGCAGAGGGAGAAGCAGACTCCTTGCTCAGCAGGGCCTGATGCGGGACTCGATCCCAGGACCTCGGGATCACTACCTGAGCCGAAAGCAAACGCTTAAACGACTGAGCCACCCAGGCATCCCAAAGATTTTATTTTTAAGTAACCTCTACACCCAAAGTGGGACTCAAATTTATAACCCCAAGATCAAGAGTTGCACATTCTACTGACTGAACCAGCCAGGCATACCTCTTTAATAGAATTTTTAAAATTTCACCTTAGGGATCTTCTCCATTCCTTAAATTAATTTTTAGGTACCTTAATGTAAAGTTTAGGTCTTTTAAATTTTTTTCAGGTTTTTAAAAATTTTGAAACAATTTCAAACATACAGGAAAGTTGCAAGAACAATACAAATAGGTTTTCTTCTTAAACCACTCGAGGTTGCCAATATGATGCCCCATTATTCCCACATACTTTATTGAGTGTTTATAAATAAGGACAGTCTCATATGTAGCCACAATGTAACTATCAAAGTTGGGAAATTGACATTGATTCATTAGTATCTTATCCTCAGACCTCATTCAAGTTTCAATTGTCTCAGTAACGTTCTTTATGGCAAAAGGAATCATATGTTCAAGACCACACCTTGCATTTGGTTTTTGTCTCTTTAATCCCCCTTAGTTTGGAACAATTCTTCAGTCTTTCTTTGACTTACATGACCCTGATACTTTTGAAGATCACAGGCAAGTTACTTTACAGAATGTCCCTCAATTTAGCTTTGTCTATTTCCTCACGATTGGATTCAAATTGTGCATCCTTGGCAGGAACATCACAGAAGTGATGCTGTATCTTTCCCATGGCATCCTAGCAGATGGCACATAATTTCAATTTGTCCCATTGCTGATGGTGTTTACTTTGATCACCTGATTAAGGTGGTATCTGCCAGGTTTTGCCATTGTCAAGTTATTCTTTTTACCTTTTTCATTAAAAGTTTTTTGTGGGGCGCCTGGGTGGCTCAGTTGTTTAAGTGACTGCCTTTGGCTCAGGTCATGATCCTAGAGTCCCAGGATTGGGTCCTGCATTGGGCTCTGGGCTCAGCAGGGAGTCTGCTTCTCCCCTGTCCCGCCTCCCTCTCGTGCTCTCTCTCTCTCAAATAAATAAAGTTTTTAAAAAATTTAACAAAAAACTAACAAAAATTTTAAAAAGATTTTTAAAAGTATTTTGTGGAGTGGTTTTTTTTTTAAGATTTTATTTATTTATTTGAGAGACAGTGAGTGAGAAAGAAAGCACAAATGGGGGGAGGGGCAGAGGGAGAGGGAGAAGCAGACTCACCGCTGAGCAGGGAGCCCGATGTGGGGCTCCATCCCAGGGCCCTGGGTTCATGACCTGAGCCAAAGGCAGATACTTAACTGACTGAGTCACCCAGGTGCCACTGAAGTGGTTCTTTAAAAATATGTAAATATTCTATTTTCATCAAACTTCCAATTTATTCATGTTATTTACTTATAGCAATATGGAGTCATGGTTTTCTATTTTACTCAGTCTGTTACTAATATTTATTTTGCTTTCAAATTGTCTCATTTTTGTCTAGTGGGAGCCTTTCCAAGTTCCCCATCATTCTTTGAGCACCTCCTTACTTCTCTTATAACACATGATCTATGCTTGTTTTCTACTTTCTCTGCCCCAATCCTGGAATCAGTCATTCATCCAAGGAGACCTGGTTCATTTTAGTGGAGAATGATAGTTAGAAGCCAAGATCTGAGTACTAGGAGTGCTCATTGTTATTGGAGTATCACTGCCCCCAAGCCCTCAGTGGACAGAGCAAGAGAATATAGGTCACTCTCTTCACTCTGCTTGGGCTCCGACATCTCATGCCAGGCTTCCCCCATGCTGGATGCCCTCCTTGCCCCACTTGGGCCCCAACACCCCAATAGGCCACCCCCCTGCACAGATGTCACCTTGTACCCCATCTAATGGCTTTAGGACTGAATTTTTTGGGAACAGAAGGGAAAAGAAGAAAAAGGAAGAAGAAACAAATTCCCTAGATACTTAAGTATCTTATTTTCCTTTATATTTACCAGTTGGTTATTACTGATATGGAAAAATGCTATTAATTTTTATAGGTAGGTCTGGGTGCCTGGGTGGCTCAGTCAGTTAAGCGTCTGACTCTTGATTTTGGCTTAGGTCATAATCTCCTCAGCGTTGTGAGATCAAGCCCCACATCAGGCTCTGCACTCGCTGCCAAGTCTGTTTAAGATTCTCTCTCTGCCCCCCACCCCCTCCAGCTCACACTCTCTCTCTCTAAAAAATAGAAAAATAAATAAATAAATAAGAAATTTAAAAAAAATTTATAGGTAGGTCGTTTATTGGGTAATTATTGTGTTTTTTTTCTTCTGTCAATGACTATATACTCTGTGGATAATGACAGTTTTACCTTCTATCTTCTAATCCTTACACTTCTTTTCCTTTTCCTTGTTATGTCAGCTACACCCCCAGGGCTAAATTAAATAGTGGCTATGATATCAAGCATCTTTGAGTTGTCTCTGATCCTAGAGGCACCTAAAGTTTGTCCATTAAGACAAACACATTTGCTCTAAATGTTTGGCATATAATTTTTAAAAAGATTTTATTTATTTATTTATTTGAGAGAACAAGAATGAGAGAGAGAGAGAGCACATGAGAGGGGGGAGGGTCAGAGGGAGAAGCAGACTCCCTGCTGAGCAGGGAGCCCGACCCGGACTTGATCCCGGGACTACAGGACCATGACCCAAGCCGAAGGCAGTCGCCCAACCAACTGAGCCACCCAAGCGCCCTGGCATATAATTTTTATCAAATGTTATGGGTTCTTTTCTATTCCTAGTTTAAGAAAATTTAAAAATCATAAATTATTGGGACGCCTGGGTGGCTCAGTTGGTTAAGCATCTGCCTTCAGGGCGCCTGGGTGGCTCAGATGGTTAAGCGTCTGCCTTCAGCTCAGGTCATGATCCCGGGGTCCTGGGATCGAGTCCCGCATCGGGCTCCCTGCTCCTTGGGAGCCTGCTTCTCCCTCGGCCTCTCTCTCTCTCTGTCTCTCATGAATAAATAAATAAAATCTTTAAAAAAAAAAAAAAAAGCATCTGCCTTCAGCTCAGGCCATGATCCCAGGGTCTTAGGATAGAGTCCCACATCCAAGCTCCTTGCTCAGCAGGGAGCCTGCTTCTCCCTCTGCCTGAAGCTCCCCCTGCTTGTACTCTCTCTCTGGCAAATAAATAAAATCTTAAAATAAAATATATCTCAAAAAAAGTAAAAATAAAAATCATAAGTTATTGTTGAATTTATTAAAAGCCTTTTTTGGGTATGTGTGCCTATAATGAATCACCTATAGTGATTTTTCTCCTTCAGTATATTAATTAATATGGAAAATTTAATGGATGAATTTTCTGATTATTCTCCTTTCTTGTCTCTAATAAACCCCATTTGGTCGTAATTTATTAAAAATTTTTAATATATATATATTTTAAAGATTTATTTATTTATTTGGGGGGCTGGGGAGAGGCAGAGGAAGGGGGAGAGAATCTCCAGCAGGCTCCCCGATGAGCAAGGAGCCTGATGTGGGACTTGACCCCAGGACCCTGAGATCAGGACCTAAGCTGAAATCAAGAGTCGGACACTAAATGACTGAGCCACCCAGGTGCCCCAACGGTAATAGGTTTTTATTGCTGTTCTCAAATCACCACTATAAACTCAGTGGCTTAAAACAATATAAATCTGTTCTTAGAGTTCTGGAGGTCAGAAGTTCAAAATTAATTTTATTGGGCTAACATCAAAGTATCGACAGGGCAGTTTCGTTTTGGAGGCTCAGAGGGGAGAACCCATTTCCTTGCATTTTTCAGCTTCCAGTGGCTGCCTGCATTCCTTGGCTTGCAGTCCCTCCCTTAGTTTTGAAGTGCATCACTTCAAACTCTGCCTTCTCCAATGTTCCTGACCCCTCCTGCCTCCCTCTTATAGGAACATTCTGAGATGACATCAGTTCACCCAGATAATCCAGACTCATCTCAAGACCCTGAACTAACTCAAACCTGCAAATTCCCTCTCCCACAGAAGATAATATTCACAGGGAATTAGGAGGTGGATGTCTTTAAGGGCCCTTATTCACTAACGTGACCAACCACGGGAGAGCATCTTGGGAAGAACCTTGCTGGTAGTCCAGAAGTGTGTGACTCGGGTCACACTTCTCAAACGGAGTTATGTGCACCCAGGGCTGCTGGGCCAGGTCACGCGGTTCTAGCAAGGGGGATCAAAGGCAAGATGGTGAACAACTCCAAGAAAGCAGATCTTCCTTTTTCAGATGGTTCCACCTCTATCTACCTTGTGTACGTTTTGCATTATCTTAGCCCAGGTAATCTGGCTGTCCCTACTACAACTTCCACGGAGCGCAGTTAGAAACCAAAGTCCCCAGGCGCCTGGGTGGCAGAGCAGTTAAAGCCTCCGACTCCTGGTTTCCACTCAGGTCGTGATCTCAGGGTCCTGGGATGGAGCCCCGCCTCCGCCTCCACACTCAGGATGGAGTCGGCTTAAAATTCTCTCTCTCCGCATCCCTCTCCCCGGCCCCACCCCATGCACTCTCTCTCTCTCAAAAAAATAAAAAATAAAGGAAAGAAACCAAAGTCCCTTATGCCAGCCTGTAAAGTTGCGCCATCCAGTATATCTTTAATTTTTTTAAAAAGATTTTTATTTACTTCTTTGAGAGAGAGTGAGTGAGAGAGAGAGAGAGCCCAAGGAGGGGGAGGAACCCAAACAAATTTTTTTAATATATATTTTTGAAGATTTATTTATTTATTTTAGAGAGAGACAGCTAGAGCACGAGCAGGGGGAGGGGCATAGGGAGAGGGAGTGAGAGAATCCCAAGCAGACTCCTTGCTGAGCATGGAGCCTGATGCAGGGCGATCCCAGGACCCTGAGATCATGACTTGGGCTGAAATCAAGAGTCAGACGCTTAACCGACTGAGCCACCAGGCGCCCCTAGCCATAATTTTAAAAAACAAAAAACACAGGATTCAGTCAGCCAGGATTTTATTTAGGATTTTTATCTTTCATCTTTATGTTCATAGGCAAAATGAACCTATAATTTTCTTTTCTTGTCTTGTTTATTTTTCCAATTTTGGAAGTAAGATTATAACACCTAATAAAATGTGTTAAACAGCAACCCCCTCTTCTGATTCCCCTACTTTAGAGTTGAGACTCTGATACCCAGAGAAAGGGATGGATTTGACAAATGTCACATGGGAGGTTAGGGACATTTTCTGTCCTGAAAAAGATCACTGTTGGAGATGACACTCAGCCTGGGCTCCTTTGTCAGGCAAGAATGCTCCAGACACTACATGGTTATCTGTTCTTAGCTCCGCCAATCAGGGAAAAGAACACTGGGATATCGAATTTGAGTCTTTGCTTTGCTACAAGACTTTGCCTCTGTGATCTTATGCATTGGTTTCTTCCTCTGTAAAATGAGGGCATGGGATCAGACAGCCCTGAGGACTGCTCTATCCTGAACAATTAAGGCCTTTATCATTCTCAGTCAGCCTCCTGGGGTTTTAGGCCAGGTTTCAGAGGCACAGATAGAATCTGGGGAAGGAGGGGCACCTGGGTGGCTCAGTCGTTAAGCGTCTGCCTTCAGCTCAGGTCATGATCCCCGGGTCCTGGGATCGAGTCCCGCATTTGGCTCCCTGCTTAATGGGAAGCCTGCTTCTCCCTCTGCCTCTACCCCCCACTTGTGTTCCCTCTCTCGCTGTCTCTCTGTCAAATAAATAAATAGAATCTTTAAAGGAAAAAAAAAAAAAAGAATCTGGGGAAGGAGAAGAGGACATGGTGGGAGCATGGTCTACACAGACAGCAGCCTTGGCCTTGCTTGTAATCCCAGTCTTGGCCAAATTTGCAGCTTGGTATGGATCCTCCATGTCTGAGAGGATAGACTAGGGGTGATATGTCCTCTGAGACCACAGGCAGGGGAGCAAAGGGACCTGGGAGAAAGAAGAGAAAAAAGAAGAGGCTGCCTTACCACCTACTGGCAGGGGAGTCAAGCCTGGAGGGCAGCGTCCCCACCCCAAGACCTCCCTGGGTCTGCAGAGGCTTCATCTGTGCAAAGGAGGACTTGAGGCCAGGTGAGGCCAGCTCAGCCTGCCTCTGCGGCTGGGCCTGAGACTCTGACAGCAGGTTGTGTCCTTGGCCCTGGCTCTCCTGGAGTCTGACTGGTTCTCCCCATCCTTCCTCCCTTGGCACCCCCAGCCCCATGGGACTTCTGGCCCCAGGTCCTTGCTCTGCTTTCTAACTCCCATCCTGCAAAGCCTCACAGCCATTTCACTTCCCAACTCCCAGCCCAAAGCCCAGGCTGAACTCTGCCCTCTTCAAGCCAGCACAGTTCCCTTTCTTTCCCCAGGTTCACCCGAGTTCGTTCATTCGTTCGTTCCTTCCTTCCTTCCTTTTTTTTTTTTTTTTTTAAGATTTTAAGTCATCTCTACACCCAACGTGGGGCTCAAACTCACAACCCTGAGATCAAGAGTCACATGCTCCACCTACTAAGCCAGCCAGGCACCCGAGCAAGGCTCCTTCTTTTTTTTTTTTTTTTTTTTTAAGATTTTATTTATTTATTTGAGAGAGAGAGAATGAGAGACAGAGAGCATGAGAGGGAGGAGGGTCAGAGGGAGAAGCAGACTCCCCGCCGAGCAGGGAGCCCGATGCGGGACTCAATCCCGGGACTCCAGGATCATGACTTGAGCCGAAGGCAGTCGCCCAACCAACTGAGCCACCCAGGCGCCCCGAGCAAGGCTCCTTCTTAAGCTGGACTGGGTTCTTCATCCCGTTTCCCCCAGAACATCCCTGGTCACCCAGCCTGGTCTGGCTTTGGGCGCAGGGGGAGATAGCTCCTATCAATCTGTCGATTTTCCTCCTGGCTCGTCAAGGCTGTTCCCCTCTGCTAACAAAGCTGTCCTTACTGTTGCCGGAGACACGCCAGGAGCCCTCACACTGCTTGCTCCCCATCCCACCTGAGCTGGGGCACCCCACCCCACTCCTAACCCTATCCCCCACCCAAAGGGGGCTCCATGCTGGCCTGGGCCCCGCCCCTGAAGTCTGCAGCATTGCTGGCTTAGGTGCCTTGACTTAAAATTCTCTCTCCCCATCTCGCGCAGCAAGGCCTTCCCTGCGTGGTCATGCTGCCCCCTGCTGGTCAGTCTGTTATAAAACCTAACAGGTTTTCTAGGCCCAGAGATGGGGCCAGTCTTTGTGTACAACTCTTACAAGTTGTAAGCACTTAACACACTTTATCTAATTGAATCTTCACAGCAAATTTATGAGGAAGGTTCTGTTATTATCACCATTTTACATGCTGGAAGCTCAGACAGAGATGGCAAGCCACTTAACTAAGGGGTAGGCCAGTTCTGAATCCCCTACAAGGAATAACGAGGAGAGCAGCTCATAACCTGGCTCTTCCTTAGGATCCAGAACTGCACCAGGCTCTTTAAATACATCTCCTTAAACCCTCTCTCCCACTTTCCACAACCTGGTGTCAAAGTTATCCAGGTTCTCCATTTGCTCCATGCCTTCAACATTCCTTCCACAAACACAGCTGTAGGCCTCCCCCCTCAGCTGGGGATCCTCAAACCACCCACACCTGCCGCCTTCCCCAACCCCCCTCCCACCCCCAGCACTGGCCCGTGGGTCCCAGACCCCGGTCCCATTCCTTCCTGTCTTCACCTAATTATCCCCTCCCTACAGCGCATTCCACCCTCCAAGCCAGGCTGTCCCCAGATGTTTAACATGCTTAAGTCTTTCTCATCTTAAAAGTGCCGGCACACAACCTTGCTTCCCCACCCCCACCCCAGGACTCAAGTTACCCCCCTATTTCCCCTCCCAGCAAAAATTCAGGAAGAGCTGTCTTCGCTCACTGTGCTCCTCTCCCTGCTTCCTCCTCATTCTTCTACAGCCTGGGCCGTTGGAGTTTTTGCCCCCTCCCCCAGTTTCACCGAAGCACCCCGAGGTCACCGCACAGGCCAAGTCACCAAACCCCCGCGGACATCGCTCTGGCTCAGGCCACTCCAGGTCTCTCGGCAGCACTTGGTGCTGTTGGCTACCCGCTCTTTCTGGAAACACTCCCTCCCTTGACTTTTTGGCTTCTGTTCCTCCTCCCACCTCTTGACCCTCTCTGTTCCTGGCCTCCTGTGACACCCTGCAGGGCTGTACCTGGTGTTAACTGCGGGTGCTCCTCAGCACTGGGTCCTGCACCCTCTTCTTCCATCCCGTTCTCTCTCCCTGGGCTGTCGAGGCCACACCCACGTAGATGCTGATGACTCCCGAATGTACTCGTCTAGCCCAGGGTGTCCCGATGGCTTGGCCCTCCAAGGGCCCTTCCGCAAGGTCTGGAGACGTTTGTGATGGCCACCGCGAGGGAGGGTGCTCCTGCCATCTAGTGGCTAGAGGCCGGGGATGCCACTACACATCCCACAGCGCCCAGGACAGCCCCCACGACGAAGAATTACCCCGCCTCAGTGTCAGCAATGCCAAGATTGAGGACCCCATTCTAGCCTAGCTCCTCCTTTGAACCCCAAGTCAGAACATCCAGCCACTTGTACCCCATCTCCCCTTGGTTGCCCCAAACATACCTCAAGCCCACCTGTCTGATGGAACTCATTATCTCCCCCCACCTGATTCTCAAAACAATCTTCCCCACCATAAACCTGCGAGCCATCCTGGAAAGCTCCCTCTCCCTCACCTCAATATGCAGTCCAACACCAGGTACCATCCATTCCATCAGCATCTCCAGCACTACTCCAGGTACCGTCATCTCTGGCCTAGGCTTTTATGAGAAAACATCCTGTCTGGTCTCCCAGCATTACCTCGGGGGGCGGGGGGGGGCCTCCAGACTTTTCACCACACAGCAGTCAGAGGGGTCCGTGTCGATCTCAGCTCAGGTCTTGATCTTGGGGTTGTAAGTTCAAGCCCCTCGCTGGGCTCCATGCCCAGCCAAAAAAAAAAAGCCACATTTCTTTCCTGCCAGAAATTTAGTTCACCTTGTAATTCAACTCATTCATGCAATGACTTGAGTAATGTCTGTCTTCCGACTTGACTCTGTGCCCACCAGGACAAGACCACATCTGCGCCTGCTCACCAGCCCCTCAGGCAGGCAGGTCACATAGAGGGGGTCAATACGATCTCTGAAGGATAGAGTGAGTGATATCCAATCTTTCCACCTGGCCAATGATCACACCAAGAAGTTATCTGAGTCATCCCATCCCCTCCCCCACAAAGGCTTTGCTGCCATTCTTTCTCACATTTGATTGCTTGTTACCGAAGCAATCCATGCTTATTGTGGAAAATCCGAGAACACAAACAACAAAAGGAGGAAGATCTACTCCCATACTATTTTGCAGACTACTTTTAATCCCTAAGCAATAGAACAGGACCAATAGGTACAAATGGGCTTCAGGAGGTATATTTCTTTTTTTTTTTTAAGATTTTATTTATTTATTTGAGAGAGAGAATGAGATAGAGCGAGCATGAGCGGGGGGACGGTCAGAGGGAGAAGCAGACTCCCTGCTGAGCAGGGAGCCCGATGCGGGACTCGATCCAGGGACTCCAGGATCATGACCTGAGCCAAAGGCAGTGACTTAACCAACTGAGCCACCCAGGCACCCTGGGAGGTATATTTCTGTAATATTGTTTTTCCTGCAAAGTATCCCGCTAAATGTAAAGAGCAGAGATTCTCTCTCAACAGGCCTAATGTGTTAGAACAGCTGGGAAGCATGTTAAAATACAGATTTCAAACTCCACACCCAGGAGATTCTGACTTGGGTCCCAGGTATTGCTACTTTCGAAATTTCCCCCTGGAGATTCTGACAGGCACACCAGGGTTAGGAAGCACGGGTTGAACCAAATCCTCCATTTTTTGCCACAAAGGAGGATCCAACATTTTGTTATTTCTTGTGCAGCAATTAGAACCTTATGCCAGCCCTAGCAAATGTTCTAGCTTATTTTGGAAAGTTGATTCCCGAGGTGGCTAATGATAAGGTCAGTGGAGCCATACTGCCAAACTGCTTGGAGTTTTCATTCAGCTAGGTCTCCTCTCCATAGTTGAGTCAGTATGGACTGGATCCCGAGGGGTGAGGCAGTGGGTGGGGGAAGGAGGATTTTCATTTCTTTACTTTGTATGCTTCTGTCCCACTTAGGACGAAATCCAAATCTTTTTTTTTTTTTTTAAGATTTTATTCATTTATTTGACAGAGAGAGAGAGAGAACAAGTAGGCAGAGAGGCAGGCAGAGGGAGAGGGAGAAGCAGGCTTCCCGCTGAACAGGGAGCCCGGTGCGGATCTCGATCCCAGGACCCCGGAATCATGACCTGAGCCGAAGGCAGCGGCTTAACCGACTGAGCCACCCAGGCGTTCCCGAAATCCAAATCTTGAAGGTGGCCCACTAGGCCCTCTCCCCCCACCCCCCGTGATCTGGCCCCCCCTGCCTGCCTCTCTCTGGATGGCTCTGGCTTCCATGTGACTCCCCGTGACAGGTGGTGGGGCTGCTTCCCTCCTGAATGCCTTCACACATCTCTGGAACATTCTGCTCACCAAGCCTCACCTTCCTTGGGTCTCACTTTGAATGTCCCTCTCCAGAGGGGGTTTCTCTGGCCTAATCTACTCTATCCTCTCCCACAGCTACCTGTGCTTTCTAACCTTCAGTCTTCATTTATAATATGTTAGGTGTGTGATGATTGGTTGCTGTTGGCTTTGTTCACCGGAATATAAGCTCCCTGCAAGCAGAGGCAGGTGTGGCTCTTTGTTCTCCGTGAACCCAGCACTAGGACAACGCCTGACAGGGTAGGTTCTTAGTACATATTCATTAAAGGGATCCAAGGAGCAGAAGTAAAGGTATTACTCTCCCAATTAAAAAAATATATATTTTATTTATTTGACAGAGAGAGACACAGCAAGAGAGGGAACACAAGCAGGGGGAGTGGGAGAGGGAGAAGCAGGTTCCCCACTGAGCAGTGAGCCCAATGCGGGGCTCGATCTCAGGACCCTGGGATCATGACCTGAGCCGAAGGCAGATGATTAACAACTGAGCCACCCAGGCGCCCCTACTCTCCCAATTTTTAAAGGAGGAAGAAGCTAGAAATGTAAAGGGACTTCCCTGACGTCCCCCAGCAAGTCAGTGGAGATCCGGGCTCTCACCCCAGGTCTGTACACCCCCCTGGATACAGTGCTCCCTCACCATCCCCACTGAGGTCCCGTGACTTACCCAAAGTCACTGGGTTAGCAAGGTGGACACTGGATTCACACCCTGGCTGTCCATCTGTTCTTTCTACTACAACAAACTACAGCACACACACTTTTGTGGAGTACCGACTAACACCCAGGCACCATGATGGAAGCTGGGGAGGCAGAAAGAACCAGCACTTTGCTGCACTCCTCGTGCCCACATCCCTGTGGGAGGAGGAGGAAACAGAGAGAAACCTTCGGTAATAATTATGAATCCTGATATCAGCCTCAGAAACTTAGCCAAGTGTCCTAGGTGTCATCATGGTATTCCCTGCCTCCAAGCATTTGGAAGTTTCTTCTGTCCCCAGCCTGTCCCCGAGGCCTCCCTAGTTGGCTAATGCTGGGCCACTTTCCCAAGGCTGAGCCCTCGGGCGCATTCCCAAGTGCTCACTTCAGCTCACCACCAGGGGGCAGCTGTGCTCCATCTCTGGCAGGTCCCTTGCCAGCCCAGCCCTGGCCTGGTGCCACCGGAATCTCAGACTTGGGGTTGGGGGTGTGGGGCTTCGGAGAGAAGCAGAAAGAGGGGAGAGAAGGGGACTAAAAGGTGCCCTGGGGTCCACAGCTGGGGTGTCTTAGGGAATCGGCTGTGTCCAGACCTGGGGAAGTGTTTCTCAGTTGTTTTCCCTCCCTTATCCTCTTCGTACTTGATCATTCATTCATTCAATAAACTTTTAAAATAACTTGATCCTGGTAGAATTTATAGGCCGTGAAAAGTCGTCCTTACTTAAAGTGGGCAATATGATTTCCAGTGCACTTGCAGGCTGTGCCTCCTTTGCCATAAACCTGGAGTGGAGCATTTTCATCCCCAAAGAAGCCTTGTACCCACACAATCACTCTCCAGCCCTACCCACCCCCCACCCCCACCCTGCTCTGCTCCTCTCCCTCCCCAGCCCTAGGCAACCACCAGTCTACTTTCTGTCTCTATAGATTTACCTATTCTGGACATTTCCTATGAACGGAATCATAGAATGTGTGGTCTTAGGGCGCCTGGGTGGCTCAGTCGGTTAAGCGGCTGCCTTCAGCCCAGGTCATGATCTCCGGGTCCTGGGATCAAGCCCTGCTCAGCGGGGAACCTGCTTCTCCCTGTGTCCCCACCCCCCACCCCGCTCATGCACTCTCTCTCTATCTCTCAAATAAATAATAAGATCTTTAAAACTTTTTTTTTTTTTTTTAAAGAATATGTGGTCTTTTGTGACTGGCTTCTTTTACTTACTATCAAGTTGTCAAGATTCATCCAGGCTGTAGCATACGTCAATACTCATTTCTTTTTTATTACTGAATACCATTTCATTGTAGGGATAGACCATACTTTGTCTATCCATTAATCAGGTGGTGGACATTTGGGGTTTTTTCCTACTTTTTGGCAATTATGAATAATGCTGCTATGAACATTTGTATACAATTTGTTTATAATTCATATACTATAAAGTTCATCTTTTTATTTTTTATTTTATTTTTTAAATAATTGTATTTATTTTATTATTATTTTTTAAGATTTTATTTATTTTGAGAGACAGAGAGAGAAGCAGAGACAGAGGGAGAAGCAGAGTCCCCGCCGAGCAGGGAGCCCACTGTGGGGCTCAATCCCAGGATCCTGGGATCATGACCTGAGCTGAAAGCAGAAGCTTAACTGACTGAGCCAGCCAGGTGCCCCACAGTTCACCTTTTTAAAGAATGCAATTTAGTGGTTCTTAGTATATTCACAAGGTTGTGCAGCCATCACCACTCTAATGCTACATTTCATCATCCCAAAAAAAGACCCCATACTCATTAGAGGTCACACCCCATCCCACCCCCCTCCCCCCCACACCCACACCCTGGAAACCACTAATCTACTTTCTGTCTGTCTCTATGTATTTGCCTGTTCTAGACATTTCATATAATGAAATCATGTAATAGTGGTCTTTTCTGTCTGGTTCCTTTTACTTAGTACTATGTATTTTTGAGGTTTGTCCATGTTCTAGCTTGTATCATTACTTCATTTCTTTCTGTTGCTAAATAATATTACATTGTAATGATATACCACATTTTATTTATGTACTTGTCAGCCGGCAGACATTTGGGCGTTTTTCACTCTTTGGCAATTATAGACAGTGCTGCTATGAACATTCATGAACAAGTTTTTGTGTGGGCATATGTTTTCATCCCTCTCGCATCTGTACCTAGGACGGGAATTGCTGGATCATATGGTAACTCTATCTGAAATCTTTCTGAGGACTGATGAACTCAAACTGCACCGTTTCACATTCCCACCAGCAAGGTATCAAAGCTCTGAGTTCCCCACATCCTCACCTTTTTTTTTTTTAATTGTAGCCATTGTAGCAGTATGAAATGTGATCTCATGGTTCACTCAGTAAACTTTTACTGAGCACCTACAGTGTGCCAGGCCCTCTTCCGGGTGAACAGGACAGAGATGGGCCTGCCCTCCCCGGGGGGGCTCGAGATCTCCTGCAGATTGGGTTATGAAAGAATAATGCGTACATTGACAGGAGAAGTCCAGGCAGCAGTAAGCGCTACGAACCCTTGAAACAGACTAATGGAGGCCGGGGAGGCGCGGGGGCGGGCAGAGCTACATCTTCCGGGGGACCAGGGCAAGGGCCTCTCCAAGATGGTGACACTGGTGGTGGTAAGAAGGAGCCACCCCGCTGAGCCCTGAGGATGAGCATCCCAAGTATGGGGACAGCCAGGGCCAAACACCCTGAAACCCGATGAGTTTGGCATTTTGGGGGAACATCAAGAACGCTATGGCTGGAGCTGAGTGAGCAGAGGGGAGTGGGGAGAAGAAGAGGTGGCAGAGGTGGGTAGAGCTAGGCTACCATGAAGAGTTGGAATTTGATTCTGAACTTGGTGAGAAGCCACGGAAGCAGAGTATTTAGGCTCTAAAACTCTCCCTCTTTCTGTGGGTAGAGAAGAGGCTCTCGGGAGACAAGGGCAGAGTGGGGAGAGGGTGGTGAGCCCACGGATGCAGTCCCAGGGGAAGGGTGGTGGAGGCTAGGAGAAGGGGCTGGGGCTGGATCTGCTTTGGAGGTAGAGCAAAATGATTTAGGGGTGCATTGGATGCAGGGTCTGAAGACAGGAGAAACAGCTTCTTCCTTCCGGCCCCCCTCAATTCAGCAAACGTGCAATGAGGCCTCCATGTACTGATTTGACATGGCAGAGGGTCCGGGACCCACCAGGACCAGGACAGATATATTATGTGCCGTCAGCCATTCATTTCCCTGAAGCCATGCTCCGCACAGCTCGCCCTGCCCCCCCAGCCTTCAGTAGGTTCCTGGGCCCCTCCCAGTGTTTCCCAAACCTGAGCCATATATAAACAGGCTCTCCCAGAAAGGAAGGAGATCCTCCCCGCCAGACAGTGCACAGTGGGATTGTTTTTATTACGCTGTTCCTGACAACAGAAAATGAGGTACAAACTCCTCAGGCTTCGGTACAACCATCAGACCAAGTTGCAGATGAGTCACGAACACAGCTGCAAACCTCATAACATTCAAATGAATGCACTTCGTTTCGTGTGCTGGATGATGATGCTTTGTGGAATCAAGATCACGCCTTGGAATTAGGAGGGTTTTACTGGCTCTGCTAGTGCATTGTGTTTTCTTTTCTGTTGGCTTTTGTTTTTACTTTGGAGTTTCTACGAAGCTGTGTGGGCTGACTCCATTGGGCCACTTCTTTTCCCGTTTGGGCAAGGGAGGTCCTCTCATCAGGCGAGCACATGGGCTCGTCGTTTGGCTTCCCTTGCTGTGGGCGTGTCATCCTTCTATATTTTAAGATTTAACCAGGACTGGTTGTGTGTGTGTGTGTGTGTGTGTTTTGTGGGTTTTTTTGTTTTTTAAGATTTTACCTATTCATTTGAGAGAGAGAAAGCATGAGCAGGGGGAGAGGTAGAGGGACAACCAGACTCCCCGCTGAGCACAGAGCCCAGCGCAGGGCTTGAAACCAGGACGCTGAGATCAAGACCTGAGCTGAGATCAACACATAACTGACTGGACCACCTAGGCACCCCAAATATAAATATTTTTTTGCTTTAAAAAGGAATTCATTTTTATATCTTTTCTTTTTAATTTTTTTTTCCAAGATTTTATTTATTTATTTGAGAGAGAGAAAGAGCACGAGCAGGAGGTAGAGAGAGGGAGAAGCAGACTCCTTGCTGAGCAAGGAGCCCGACACGGGGCTCGATCCCAGGACCCTAAGATCATGACCTGAGCCGAAGGCAGACGCTCAGCTGACTGAACAACCCTGTCACTGAAGGAATTTATTTTTATAATTCTGCAATTGAAATTATTTCAGTTAACAGGGTGTGTGTGTGTGTGTGTGTGTCTTATTTTGGTTGTTGTTGTTTTGGATCAAAAAAAATATATTTTTCAGGTCTGAAAATCTCTTAGGCCCTTGGAATTCTACCAGGCCCAAGGGCTGAGCTCATGGCGCTGGCAAATAAACTGGTCAAGCTGAGGCCTGCTTCTTTCTCTCATCACCCGCCCAAAACAATTAAAGTAGGGCTGTTGGCACTCACCAGGCCCTGAGCACAGACCAACATGGGCACTGAAATAGGGTTGGCAGCTCTGGGTTATGAGGCCTGGGTCATTTGGAGGAGTCAGACTATGCTTATACTCATTGTTTTTACATTATCATTAAAATGCAATTATTACACTCCTAGTGGAGCCAGATTCCTGGGACTACACCTGAGGCTCCCAGTAGCCAGAGAGCCCAGTCTGAGGCCCCATGTCCTGCATGAGCCTTGGGCATCCTGAGGCTCCCTAGTCCTGCGTGTTGTATAGTGCCCCTTTCCAGAGGTTTTTCTTCCTATCCCTCCCCTATCTGGTGCCCAAATGTACTAGGAGCTTCTCCACAGCCATCCTTTGGCCCTACTGTTGTCTCTACCCAGAATGCCCTCCCTGCAGGGTTTTTAGACTCTTATTTTCTTTAAGATTTTAAAATATTGCACAGATGGGGGCACCTGGGTGGCTCAGTCTGTTAAGTGTCTGCCTTCAGCTCAGGTCACGATCTCAGGTCCTGGGATCGAGCCTCACCTCCAGCTCCCTGCTCAGTGGGAAGCCAGTTTCTCCCTCTCCCTCTGCTCCTCCCCCCACTTGTGTTCTCTCTCTTTCTCAAATAAATAAATAAAATAAAATAAATTACACAAATAATACATGTTCACTTATAGGAAAATCAGAAAGTACAGATACAGGAAAATAAAAATAGTGATCTCATCACATAGAAATAATCATGATTAACTGATTATTTGCTATTATACACAGTACTCTTTAAATTTTAGTTTTCCATATAGATTTATATATATATTTAAGATTTTATTTATTTATTTATTTATTTATTTATTTACTTAAAGATTTTATTTATTTATTTGACAGAGAGAGACACAGCAAGAGAGGGAACACAAGCAGGGGGAGTGGGAGAGGGAGAAGCAGGCTCCCGCTGAGCGGGTAGCCCTATGCAGGGCTTGATCCCAGGACCCTGGGATCATGACCTGAGCCGAAGGCAGACGCTTAACGACTGAGCCAACCCGGCGCCCCTAAGATTTTATTTTTAAGTAATCTCTATACCTAATGTGGGGCTCCAACTTACAACTCCAAGATCGAGTCACATGCTCTACCATCTCAGTCAACCAGGCACCCCATCTCCACGTATCTATTTATATTAACAAAACATAATGAATGGGGTTTTGTTTTGTTTTGTTTTTTAAGATTTTATTTATTTTATTCATGAGAGACAGAGAGAGAGAGGCAGAGGGAGAAGCAGGCTCCCAAGGAGCAGGGAGCCCGATGTGGGACTCGATCCCAGGACCCTGGGATCATGACCTGAGCCGAAGGCAGACGTTTAACCATCTGAGCCACCCAGGTGCCCCTAATGAATGGGTTTTTAAAAAAAGATTTTATTTATTTGAGACAAAGAGAGAAAGCACAGCAGGGGGAGGGGCAGAGGGAGAGGGAGAAGCAGACTCCCCTCTGAGCGGGGAGCCCGGGAGCCTGATTTGGGACTCAATCCCAGGACCCTGAGATCATGACCCAAGCCAAAGGCAGACGCTTAACTGACTGAGCCACCCAGGTGCCCCCAAATGTTGGTTTTTATTTATTTTTTATTTTTGTTAAAGATTTATTTATTTGACAGAGAGAGACACAGCGAGAGAGGGAACACAAGCAGGGGGAGTGCGAGAGGGAGAAGCAGGCCTCCCGCTGAGCAGGGAGCCGATCCTGGGTCCCTGGGATCAAGTTCTGAGCCGAAGGCAGACACTTAACAACTGAGCCACCCAGGTGCCCCTGAATGTTGGTTTTTAAATGAAGTATGGTAAGCAAACAAAGATATGGAGAATACCAGAACATACACTTATACTCACAACTGAGTTTTGACAAATATTAACATTTTTAGCCTGTTTGCTTCAGCGTCCCCCCCCCTCCCGTAAAAAAATAACAACTAACAGATACGGCTGAAGCCCCCTGGGTGCTCCTTTGTGGTCCCTCCCAGGTACCCCTTCCACCCCAAGTCAGCCTCTCACAAGTTTGGGGCTTATCTTTCCCATGCATGTTTTGGATATTGTTAAACTTCAGATGAATAGCAGAGTTCTGCTTATATCCTTCTGCAACTTGCTTCCGGGCTTATAACATTACGTTCTAGAGGTGTGTTCGTGTTGATCCTTGTCACTCTTGTTTTTTCATTCATATGCCATCCCCGATTCTGGGGAATGAATAGACCAGCTTCTTTACTTACTCCACAGATGATTGCTTTTGCAAACCATGCTGCAGAACATTCTGGTACAAGTCTTCTTGTGTATGGGAACATAAATCTCTCTGGGATAAATACCCAAGAAAGCATTGCTGAGTTGCACAAGGGCACATGGAATATCATAACCTTCCTTTTGCTTAATTCACCCGCAAACCATGAACACTTTTCCATTTCAATAAATATCTTACATCAGTATTTTTTTTTTTAAGATTTTATTTATTTATTTGACAGAGACAGAGACAGCGAGAGCAGGAACACAAGCAGGGGGAGTGGGAGAGGGAGAAGCAGGCTTCCCGCTGAGCCGGGAGCCCGATGTGGGACTCGATCCCAGGACCCTTGGATCATGACCTGAGCCGAAGGCAGTCGCTTAACCAACTGAGCCACCCAGGCGCCCACATCAGTATATTTTTAATGGCTATAGAGATCTTGCCAAAAATTTCTCAACATAATTATGATAGGCATAATTAGTTCCAATAAAATCTCTGCAAGGGACCATCTTTATAGCTACAGTTTTGTGCATATCTTTAATTATTTCTGTAGGAGAAATTCCTAAAGGTAGAATTTCTGGATCAAAAGGGATATGTGTTTTCAAAACCAACTTTCCCGAGATTTTTTTTTTTTTAAGGTTTTATTTATTTATTTGTCAGAGAGAGAGAGCACAAGCGGTGGGAACGGCAGGCAGAGGGAGAAGCAGGCTCCTCGCTGAGCAAAGAGTCTGATGCAGGACTCGATCCCAGGACCCTGAGATCATGACCCGAGCTGAAGGCAGACGCTTAACTGACTGAGCCACCCAGGTGTCCCGAGAATTCTTCTTTTTTCTTTTTGAGAATTCTTGAACCTACTGTTCCTTCCACCAACTTCCACCTCCTACAAGAGTAAGAGGGCCTATTTCCCACAAATCTAGCCTACTTAGCTCCTTACAAGCATTGGCCTCTGGAAGTCTTACCTGTCCTTATACCCTCGCCTCTCCTGACCCTTCTCCTGGTCACCAAGCCACACTCTGACCCATGGACTTCTTAGCCCTTAATGACTCCTGTATGGCGTCCATCATGTCCCCATTTCCTCTGCAGTCGCCAGGGTATGTTTTATCTTTCCCTTCAGATGTAAACATTTTAATACCAGGAACTCTGTTTTCTTCATTATTATTCTTTCACAATTTATATGCCACTAAGTAACATTTACAGCACATACAGGAAACTACACATACAGACTGTTAAAAAAAAAATACATGGACCACTGGAAATATGTGATAAAATGTTCTAAGTCAATGAAATTCCTGCGTTTCCATTTCATTCTACCCAGTGAACATTTGCTAAGAAATCTCCCTGGGACCGGGCTGTGCTGGCTCCAGGGGACCAGAGGCAAGCAGCCCCAGTCCCTGCCCTCCAGGAGCTCACAGTCAACCGAATGCTGCTCTGAGCATCCTCTCAGCCAAGGCAAAAAAGGAAACATAATGTATAGTCTCCGATTCCTGATTGAAGAACGAAGGCCATGTCAGCTGGGAAAGATGCTTTACCCTGGTGTTACAGTACAAGAATGATTTATCACATAGGCGCAGCCTTGTGGACCTGTGTTTGGGATGATTTCTTTAACAGCCTTTTATGGACAGGGCAGAGATGCTCTGTCCTGGGTGGAGTTAATTCCTCCATCATCTTCCAGAGAGCCCAGGGCATTGTATTAAGACATCATTCTGGGGCGCCTGGGTGGCTCAGTTGGTTAAGCGACTGCCTTCGGCTCAGGTCATGATCCCAGGGTCCTGGGATCGAGTCCCACATCGGGCTCCGGCTCAGCAGGAAGCCTGCTTCTCCCTCTCCCACTCCCCCTGCTTGTGTTCCTGCTCTCGCTGTCTCTGTCTCTGTCAAATAAATAAATAAAATCTTTAAAAAAAAAAAAGACATCATTCTGTAAGGGTCCTTCTTGGGGATGAGGATATGGGTTCCATCCATGTAGCCTTGGTAGAAAGAGTTCTGCGAGGGGGCGCCTGGGTGGCTCAGATGGTTAAGCATCTGCCTTCTGCTCAGGTCATGATCCCAGGGTCCTGGGATCGAGTCCCACATCAGGCTCCCTGTCTCTGAAGAAGTTGAACATACACTTAGCATATAACCCAGCAATTCCACTCACAGGTATGGAGGTATGTACCCGAGTGAAATGCAATGTCTGTCCACACAGAGACTTGTAGGCAAATGTTCATAGCAGCACGATGCTACAGGCAAAAACTGGAAGCAATCCAAAAATCAAAGAGGTGAATGAATGGGTAGACAAATCCACATCCACGCCAGGAATACTCCCCAGCCATAGAAAGGAGCAACCCGCTGCCACACGACAGCAGGATGAAGCTCAAAGACTTCGTGCGAAGAAGCCAGACCCAGCTCCCGTATCATGTGGTTCCTTGTGTGTGCACGCCATTTCCAGAAAAGGTGAAACCAGGGAGACAGAAAGCCCACAAGTGATTGCCTGGGGGCGTGGGGGAAAGCAGGCAGCGACCCGCAGACACACCGAGGGAGCTCCTCGGGGTGATGGAAGTTCTAAAACTGGCTGCTGGTGATGCTCACGTAGCCCCATCAGTTTACTAAAAATCCTTGAATTATACACTTAAAATGGGTGCATTTTGTGGCATGTAAGGTACACCTTGTGAAGAGACAGGACAAAACACAAAAGACACGGCGGTCCCCACCTCTGTAGGCTTCGTAGTCTAACTGGAGAGAGACAGTAGCAGGTAAGGCAGGGACAGCTAAGCCCGGAGTGGTAAGTTCTGACGACTAGAATGCAGGAAGGACGGGGGTACAGTGATAGAGAAGAAAGGGGGGAGCCTCCTCGGAGAGGGGGGCCAGAGAAGGCTTTGCTGAAGGATGACCGTGGGACTCAGGCCTGCAAGGAAGATGGGGAAGGTGCAGGGGTGACGGACCGGCGTGGTCCCAGGCCTGGTGGGGAGGCTGTGAGCTGTGCTTTTACTCCCATTTTGTAGCGTTTCACAAAGGGGCCCTGACCTGTTAAGACCATGTGGCACATGAGTGTTGGGGTGGGTGCTTGAAGATTTTTTTTTTATTTGAGAGAGAGAGAAAGAGAGTGGGGGGAGGAGCAGAGGAAGAGGGACAAGCAGACTCCCCGCTGAGCACAGAGCCCAACACGGGGCTCGATCCCAGGACCCCGAGATCATGACCTGAGCCAAAATCAAGCGTCGGACACTCAACTGACTGAGCCCCCCAGGTGCCCCGGGGTGGGTGTGTCAAACAAGCTCTGCTTGTGCCTTAAGCCGATATCAGCCTCTGGGCCAGTGTGTTCCCACAGGGAGTGCCAACACCCCAGCCACACGAGCTGCCCGCTCTGTCCACACTGGCCCGTCAAGCCCTGGGTGTGGGACATGGAAGCAGCGGAGGTGCCTGGGCATGTGCTGGACGAGATGGCCGGAGTCTGGGTGACTTCATGCTGCCCAAGCTGTGAGTCACGGGGCAGGCATGGCTGTAGGACCCCCCCCCCCCCCGCCTACACCACCACCACCCACGCGCCCCGCCCAGGTGTAGGCAGTCCAGGGCGCCACAGGGGCCACAGGCTCTTGGTGGACCCGTCCGCACCTGCTCCCACCTGTCCAGGACCTAGTGTTCCTGAGGGAAGACGTGGATTCAGCCCCCACAATGCCACTTCCTGGCTGCGTGGCTTTGAACTTCACTGAGCCTCACTCTCCTCTGCTAGGTGATGTTGGTGTATGGGGCAGGGCGGGTCTGGGATTAGAACCCACATCTGCCTGGTTCCAAAGCCCTGCCAGACGGAGTGGCTTCTTGCTGTAGGCCTCAGGGAGAGGCTGGTTCGGTGTTCTCCGCCCTGACCGTGCAACCGAATCATGTGGGAGTCCTATCAGCCTTGGGACCCACTCTCAGAGATCCAGGCTTAACTGACCTGTGAGGCTCAGGCAGTGGTACATTTTAGGAGCTCCTTGGACAATTTGATTAGGCTGCCAAGGCTGAGAATCACTGACCCAACCCCTTCAATTTATAGGTGAGGAGACGGATGCCCAGAGATTCTGAGTCACTGTCCCCATCCCCCAGGTCCTCCTGCCCTTTTCAGCTGCAGCTGGAGCCTCTGAACTCTGCCCTCCACGTGGAAGACCTGCAGTGAACATGCTTGGAGCTGCAGTGAAGAGCAGGACCTTTGAAATCAGAGAGAGGTGGCTTCCATCCTGGGTTGTCACTTACAGGCTGTGTGACATGGGGCAAGTCACTTCACCTCTCTGACCCTCAGGATCTTCATCTATGAAGACAGGGGTTATGTGAAGGCTAAACAAGATGGGGTAGGCGGCAGGGGGTGGGGGTGCTCGTTAAACAGGTTGCATTCCCCAGCAGGGACCTTCTGTACAGTTTGATAGACATTTATTGGGCACCGACCCCAGCCTGGTTCCTGTTTCTGGGGCTGCAGAGCTGGGGTCAGACAGGGGAGATCGACAGAGGGCACAGAGCGAACAGACTGGGCAAGACAGAGTAGGAGGTACTGCGTCAGCAGTGACACAGCGTGGGAGCATGGATGTGGGAGCCCTAATCGGACTCGAGACACGGAAGGGGGCGTGCAGCCCAGGGGTAGTGGCATCCAGGGCCTCCCCCCAGCCCCCGGATTTGGGGAATGAGCACTTATTTACTAACTACTTTATGCTAAATCTTTTGCATTGTTAACTCACCTAAACTTCAAAACATGCCTTCGGGGCAAGTAATATCCCTCCCATTTTAGAGATGAAGTTGAGACAAGACCCTGGTCCAGGCTCACTCACATGAGGCCAAAATCTATTCAGAGAGTTTGACTCTGGAGTAGAAGCTCATCCCATGGTCCCCAGCCCTTGTCAGATGGTCCTTTTGTGGATCCTGGCCCACCCAGTGGCCTGGCTGGAGCCCTGAGTGTTCATCTATGGCCCTGATTGGCTGGGCAGCCCCTGGTGAGTTCCCACGTGAGTCGGCAGAGCTGAGCAGGCCGGTTCTGCTTCAAGGGCCCCTGGATCCATGCCTTTCTGCTGCCTTCACCCTACCATTGGCCCAAAGGTTGTAGCTACATGGGACAAAGACACCCAAGGGTGGAATAGAGCTCCTGGCCTGGGACTGCCAGGCCCAGCCTTGCCTGTGAGCCTAGCTCCCCAGGAAAGCTCCTGAGAATGGGAGTTTTCAGGCTTTAGGATGAAAGCCACTTCACTGAGTGGTGAGGCCTGGCCCGGCTCTCCCCAACCCCAGTCCACCACTGTCCTTACTGCCTTAGGCGCTCCAGCCATGGAACTTTCTTCCTGTAGTCCTGCTCCCTTCCCATGTCTGGGTCTTTACACAGGCCTTTCCCACTGCTGGAGCACCCTTTCCTTCCTGGTTGACCTGCATGCTCCTTCCTTCATACTCAGCTACTCCCTTTTTAGCGCCCTTGACCTTCCACCAGGTCAAATATCTTTAGCCCCAAGAACCTCTTCTCTATGTAACCGATCATCATTGCTAATTTGGTCCTGCCATCTTCTCCCTCCTACCTGATCCACATTCCCCCACCTTGGCCCACTCTTATGTGCTGCTATCGGCAGGGAAGTCTTTGAGGAAGTGGTTTTCACTCTCTCTGCACTCCTGTCCCCTCTGGCTGTCTCCCTGTGTTCTTCTCAGCTAATTCTCAGGCATTTCTTCTGCTTCACTGCTCCAGCCTGGCCTAGTTTCTCAGCTGTTTCCCTCTGGGCTCTGCAAAAGTAGTGGGTCTCCTATCGGCGGAGGTGTTCAGATTTGGGCCAGGTGACCTGGGGGGGGCTCGGGGGGGGGAACCTGCCAAGGAGTTTCATAAACTGCAAAAGGGACTGGAATAGATCACTTTTCATATGTTGTTCAGGTCCAGCCTTCAGGGTCTGTGAATTTGTGTCTGGGTAACTGAGACTCCAACACAGTTCAAATCTCATGACACCACTGCAAGGAATTGGGGGCGGGTTTCGTGGCAGTCTGTGCCTGTCTTTGTTTATGTATATCCCTACCTGGTCACAATCAGAAAGGGGTTTGAAACTGCTTGGGGGGGGGAGGGGGCACAGGGGCCCCTGGCTGGCAGTCAGTAGAGCATGCGACTCTTGATCTTGGGCGCCGTTGTGCTGTGCAGAGGGAAAGTCAGAACCCCACATTGGGTGTAGAGATTACTTAAAAACTAAATCTTAAAGGAAAGTCAAGCCCCACATTGGGTGTAGAGATTACTTAAAAACTAAATCTTAAAAGAAAACAAACCAAAACCAAAACAAAACCCTCCCAAACCCCAAATAAAACTATTACATTTACCAGAAGATTAAAATAATTGACCAAGTATCTCATCTCAGCATCCCCACCTGCTGGCTGTGTGACTTCAGGCAAGTTGCTTCACCACTCTGAGCCTCAGCTTCCTCATTTGTAGGATGGGATACTAGTAGTCCCCCCCCCCATTAGTTATTGTAGAATTCAATATGTTAATGTGGAAGAGTATTTAGTGTGGTTCCTGGCATAGAGTAAGTAGGCAATACACTTTAGCAGTTATTATTATTACGTAATTTCACTTTTTGTTTATAAAAAATTGATCTGGGAAAAAGCTGGACCACCTTGAGGCTAGTCTCAGCCTCCTATTGAATTAGGAACACCAGGTCCCCTCCCAAAAAACATTGAAAAGGAAATTTTCTTTGAAAAGCAATTTAAATATGTATTCAAATCTTTTGAAAATGTTAAGGAAGGTCTCACTTACAATCTCGATAAAGCTTGCTAAAATTCACTTTTCTCTCCCTCTCTTTCTTTTTCTGACTTTCCCTCTCTCCCTATGCACAGCACAGTGGCCCCCAAATCTATGTTCTGACTCCCTCAAAGCCTAGTCTGTGTTGGTTCTCAGCTCGCTGGCCCCCTGCGCCAGCATCTCTCCATCTTCTTCAACCCAGCCATCTCTGCCCTTGCTCCCCTAGCTTGCTTCTTCCCCCCTCCCTCCACCTGTTCCCCAGATCCGCAGGATAAAGCCAGGCTGCAGCTGCCTGGCCTACAGTTTCCTTTCTCAAAGCAGGGGAGGAGGGGAGGCTATGAACAGGTGGGTAACGTGTTTCCTTTCACAAAATGGACACACATCGGTTAATACAGCTCAAGGTAGAATCACATCAAGGAGTTAGCCGGGGTTAATATCAGAGGAGTTTAGATTTAGTTTTTAAGTAAATTTCTATGGTATTCATTTCTGCATTATTTTTATTTTATTTTATTTATTTATTTGACAGCGTGCACAAGCAGGGCAGGCAGAGGGAAAGGGAGAAGCAGGCAGAGGGAAAGGGAGAAGCAGGCTCCCCGCTGAGCAGAGACCTGGATGTGGGACTTGATCCCAGGACTCTGGGATCATGACCCGAGCTGAAGGCAGACGCTTAACCGACTGAGCCACCCAGGTGCCCTGCATTATTTGCATTATTTTAAAATGAGCATGTATTCATGCGCGCTTTTTTTTTAAAGATTTTATTTTTTTATTTGACAGAGAGAAACACACAGCAAGGGAGGGAACACAAGCAGGGGGAGTGGGAGAGGGAGAAGCAGGCTTCCCGCAGAGCAGGGAGCCCGATGCGGGGCTCGATCCCAGCACCCTGGGATCATGACCTGAGTTGAAGGCAGACACTTAACGACTGAACCACCCAGGAGCCCCTCATTCGCTTTGAAATCAGAAAAAACACAGATTTATTTTATTTTTGAAATCAAGTAGGGAAATCAGGGCAAAGGGAGAAAATAGTAGAAAAAGGAAAGGAAACGCAGGGTTAATGTGAGTATCCAAAAGATATTCTGTTGGTGTTGTATTTAAATCACGGAAAGTACCCAGTAGGGGGCCCGGCACACACTTGATAAATAGCACCTATTGTTGTTCAGGTCTTAATGGACCTCCAATTCCTCACAGAAACTCAAACTGCCCAGCTGAATCAGAGTAGCCGGCGGCCCAAGGGGAAGGGGTCAGGCTGGGACATCCTTGTCCCCAGGCGACCTCTCTGCAGGGTTAGATGAGTCTAGAAATAGTTTAATTGGGTCTGACAAGCTCAACCTGCCCCTTCCCCTGCCAGCGTCCTAATGGGTTCCTTCCAACGTGTTCCTGACTCTATCCTCTCTGACAGGCTGGTGTGTGTACATCAGAAGAGTCTGTTTCTGGAGAGTTTGGTGTTCTCCTCTGGGAGCTCTAGACCGCAGTATCTGCTCAGTTGTGGAAGAAGAAACAAAATAAAAAATTTAAAGCCCTTATAACGAGTCTCATTCTGCTTCTGCATGCCTGTGGGCTGTCCATTTTGTCCGACCCTATTTGACTTGGTCCACGATATCAATGAAAACACACACACACATGAAATCAGTCAACCGCTAAGGATTCTTTGGGCACTAAGGGTGTACTAGACATTACTGAACATCGATTCTGTACAAGATGATGTGATATAGGCAAAGCAGAGAAGAATGATGCCAATGGCAATCCTGACCCTTTACTGAAGGCTTGTGCGAGGTAAGCCTCTCCACAAGTTCTGGGGCATTCTTCTTGGACTCTGGTGAATCCTGAAGCTGAGATGACTGGAACCCACAGCCAGACTCAAATGCTAGGTCCCTCTGAGGCCCTCACTAACTGTGGCCTGGCCAATCAGAACCCTGTGATTGGCAGAGGAGCGGACACATGTCTCGATAAGAGCAAATGAGACTCCGTTTGGGGAATTTTGTTGGAGCTGTTGGGAAAAGAGAGTTCTTATTTCTGTTGGAGTTGCTGAGAGACTAGGATGCACGCCTGGACCTGCTGGCAGGTGTCTTGTGATCATGAGGAAAAAGAATGAGGCAGGCAGAGAGGAAAATAGTCTTGAGAGATGGGTAGCGACATTGAGTCCTGACCACCTCCTATCAGTTCCTCAGGGCATCCGTGCCTAAAGCCAGCTCTACCTCTGTATTCCAGTTTAAGTTGGGTTTTCCGCCAGGGTTTTGAGCCCTGAGGCTCTGACTGAGCCATCACAATGCCCAGAGACCTGAATGAATATTTGGAGGAAACACCCCTCACCTCTCAATCTGTAGGAATCTGACAAGGGAAACATGTTCTCCTGCCATACAAACACCCATGTCTCTGCCCACAAACGCCAAAGAAGCAGCACAATGTCGGCAAAGGAGGAAATCTTCTCCGACTAGCTGTGCCTCCTTGGGGAAGTCACTTCCCCTCTCTGAACATTCATTTTTCTCACTTGCAACGTGGGGTGGGGTGGCATCTACTGCACAGAATTGTTCCGAGAAGACTGTTTAGAGGAGGTGAGCTCTGGGGATCCCTAAGGAGTTGGGGGATTGGGTCAGAGTTCACAGCAAACCTTTTTCCTGTTCTTTCCCGGGCAAGCCTAAGACCAGAGACTGCTTCTCCTGGCGGAATGGAAAGGACTCGGCCACAGCATTGGAGGCTTCGTCTCTAGTCCTGGTTCCGCGGCCGCCGGCCTGGGGAGTGAATTTGCCAGGATCCAATCTTGCTCACTGCTGTCTCCCCACAGCTTAGCCCAGTTCCTGACTCGCTGATGGAGAACTTCAGAATGCCCATTGCGTGACTGAGGAAAATGTGGTCAGGACACGCAATCTTTCTTTTTTGTTTTTGGAACATGTTGTCTCGATATAATATACAGGCATGTCTCGTTTTATTGTGCTTTGAAGATAACTGCGCTGTTTGTTTTTCTTTTTTTACAGATTGAAGGTTTGTAGCAATCCTGTGTTGAGCAAGTCTATGGGTGCCATTTTTCCAACAGTATTTGTTCGCTTTGTGCCTCTGTGTCCCATTTTGTTAATTCTTGCAAGATTTCATACTTTTTCATTAATTAATTAAATTTTTAACTCAGGGCCTAAACTCATGACCCTAAGATCAAGACCTGAGCCGACATCGAGTCGGACGTTCAACTGACTGAGGCACCCAGGTGCCCCTATATTTTTTTATTTTTTATTTTATTTTTTAGAAAGATTTTGTTCATTCATTTGAGAGAGAGAGTGAAAGAGAGAGAGAGAGAGCACAAGCCAGGGGGAGGAGCAGAGGGAGAGGGAGAAGCAGACTCCCCGCTGAGCAGGGAGCCCGATGTGGTGCTTTATCCCAGGATCCTGAGATCATGACCTGAGCCAAAGGCAGACGCTTAATGACTGAGCCACCCAGGCACCCCATCCCCTATATTTTTGTAAAGTTTTATTTATTTAAGTAATCTCTACACCCCATGTGGGGCTCAAACTCACGACTCCAAGATCAAGAGTCGCACGTTCTTCTGAGCCAGCCAGGTGCCCCAAACTTTTTCATTATTATAACTGTTATGGTGAATTGCGATCAGTGATCTTTGATGTTTATCGTAATTGTTTGGGGGCACCGTGAATTGTGCCCATATAAGACGGCAAACTTCATAAGACGGCAACATTTATCAATAAACGTTGTGTGAGTTCTGACTGCTCTGCTGACCAGCCATTCCTCGGTGCCTCTCCCTCTCCTTGGGCCTCCCTATTCCCTGAGATGCAGCAATATTGAAATTAGGCCAATTAACAAGCCTACAATGGCTTCCAAGTGTTCAAGTGAAAGAAGTGTCGCATGTCTCTTACTTTAAATAACAAGCTAGAAATGACTAGGCTCAGTGAGGAAGGCATTTTGAAAGCCGACATAGGCTGAAAACTAGGCTTCCTGCACCAGGTAGCCAAGTTGCGAATGCAAAAGAAAAATTCTTGAAGGAAATTAAAAGTGCTACTCCAGTGAACCCAGGAATGATGAGAAAGCGAAACAGCCTTACTGCTGATAAGGAGAAAGGGTGAGTGATCTGGATAGAAGATCAGCGACATGCCCTTAAGCCAAAGCTTCATCCAGAGCAAGGCCCCAACTCTCTTCAATTCTATGAAGGGTGAGGGAGGGGAGGAAGCTGCAGAAGAAAAGTCTGGAGCTAGCAGAGGTTGATCCGTGAGGCTTAAGGAAAGAAGCTATCTCCATAGCATAAAAGTACAAGGTAAAGCAGCAAGAGCTGAGATAGAAGCTGCAGCCAGCTTTCCAGAAGATCTGCTACACTAAAGCAACAGATTTCAGTGTAGACGAAACAGCCTTCTATCGGAAGAAGATGCCGCGTAGGGCTTTCATAGCTGGAGAGGAGAGGTCAAAGCCTGGTTTAGAAGCTTCAAAGGATGGGCTGACTCTCTTGTTAGGGGCTCATGCAGTTGGTGACTTGAAGTCAAAGCCAATGTTCATTTACCATTTTGAAAATCCTAGGTCCCTCAAGAATTATGTTACATCGCAAAAAAAAAAAAAAAAAAAGAATTATGTTACATCAATTCTGCCTGCACTCTACAAAGGGGACAACAAAGCCTGGATGACAGCACATCTGTTTACAACATGGTTTGCTGAATGTTTTAAGCCCACTGTTGAGTCCTATTGCTCAAGAAGAAAAGATTCTTTTCAAGATATGACAGCTCATTGACTATGCACCTGGTCACCCAAGAGCTCTGATGGAGATGGACAATGAGATGAATGTTGTTTTCAAGCCGGCTAACACAACATCCATTCTACAGCCCCTGGATCAAGGAGTAATTTTGACTTTCAGGTCTTATTATTTAAGATTATTTAATATGCTTATTTAATATTGAAGATTCTTTAATACTACCCAAATTATTTGGATCTGAGCAAAGTAAATTGAAAAGTGTCTGGAAAAGATTTGCTATTCCAGATGTCATTAAGAACATTCATGATTCACGCGAAAAGGTCAAAACATCAACATTCACAGGAGTTTGGAAGAAGCTGATTCTCACCCTCATGGATGACTGTGAGGGGTTCAAGACTTCATGGGAGCAAGTAGCTGCAGATGTGGTGTTAACAGCAAGAGAGCTAGAACAAGAAGTGGAGCCCGAAGATGGGACTGAATGGCTACAATCTCGTGATAAAACATCAACAGATGAGACATTGCTTCTTCTGGATGAGCAAAGAAAGTGGTTTCTTGAGACGGAATCTACTCCTGGTGACGGTGCTGGGAAGATTGTTGAAAAGACAACAAAGGATTCAGAAGAGTACAGAAATATTACATGGTGGATAAAGCAGTGGCAGGTTTGAGAGGACTGACTCCAATTTTGGAAGAAGTTCTACTGTGGGTAACATATTATCAAACAGCATCCCATTCTACAGAGAAATCATTCATGAAAGGAAGAGCCGATCAATGTGGCAAACTTCACCATTGTCTTATTTTAAGAAATCACCCCAGCCTTCAGCACCCACACCCTGATCAGTGGACAGCCATCAATATTGAGGCAAGACCCTCCACCAGCAAAAAATTATGACTTGCTGAAAGCTCAGGTAATGGTTAGCATTTTCCAGCAATAAAGTAATAAAGTACCTTTTTAAAATTTTTTACGTTTTTTATTTTTTTTTAAGATTTTATTTATTTATTCATAAGAGACAGAGGGAGAGGGAGAGGGAGAAGCAGGCTCCCTGCTGAGCAGGGAGCCCGATGTGGGACTTGATTCCAGGACCCTGGGATCATGACCTGAGCTGAAGGCAGATGCTTAACCATCTGAGCCACCCAGGCGCACTGAAGTACCTTTTTTTTTTTTTTAAAGATTTTATTTATTTATTTGAGAGAGAGAGAATGAGAGAGAGCACATGAGAGGGGGGAGGGTCAGAGGGAGAAGCAGACTCCCTGCCAAGCAGGGAGCCCGATGCGGGACTCGATCCAGGGACTCCAGGATCATGACCTGAGCTGAAGGCAGTCGCTTAACCAACTGAGCCACCCAGGCGCCCTGAAGTACCTTTTTTTAAAGTTGGCTCCATGCCCAGAGTGGAGCCCAACGCACAGCTTGAACTCAAGACCCTGAGATCAACATCTGAGCTCAGATCAAGAGTCAGCTGCTTAGGGGCACCTGGGTGGCTCAGCTGTTAAGCTTCTGCCTTCGGCTCAGGCCCTGATCCCAGGGTCCTGGGATCAAGCCCCGCATCAGATCGAGCCCCGCATCGAGCCCCGCATAGAGCCCCGCATAGAGCCCTGCATCGGGCTCCCTGCTCGGCAGGAAGCCTGCTTCTCCCACTCCCCCTGCTTGTGTTCCCTCTCTCGCTGCCTCTCTCTGTCAAATAAATAAAATCTTTAAAAAAAAAAAAAAGTCAGGTGCTTAACCAACTGAGCCACTCAGGCACCCCCAAAGTACCTTTTTTAAAAATTTACTTTTTTAAAAAAAGATTTGACTTATTTATCTGGGAGTGAGCGAGCGCAAGCTGGGGAGGAGCAGAGGGAGAGGGACAAGCAGACTCTGCGCTGAGCATGGAGCCCAATGTGGGCTTGACACAGGGTTCAATCTCACGACCTGAGGTCACGACCTGACCCGAAATCAAGAGTCGGTGGCTTAACCAACTAAACCCCCCAGGTGCCCACCCCAAAAGTATTTTTTAATTAAAGTACAACCATTGTGGTTTTTTTTAAGATATAATGTTATTGCACACTTAATAGACTACAATATAGTGTAAACTTAACTTTTATATGTACTAGGAAACCAACACATTCATTTGACTCGCTTTATTGTGGTATTCGTTTCATTGTGGTGGTTTGGAACCAAACCTGCAATGTCTCCAAGGTATGCCTGTATGAAGAAAAATATACAGGGCGCCTGGGTGGCTCAGATGGTTAAGCGTCTGCCTTCGACTCAGGTCATGATCCCAGGGTCCTGGGATCAAGTCCCGCATCGGGCTCTCTGCTCCTTGGGAGCCTGCTTCTCCCTCTGCCTCTCTCTCTCTCTGTCTCTCATGAATAAATAAATAAAAATCTTTAAAAAAAAAAAAAAAGAAAAAAAGAAAAATATACAGACCCTCAGGAAGCTTCACAAACTGAGCACATCCCCGTACCCAGCCCCTTGGTCCTGAAACCACCTTTCCAGCGCCCAGAAGTGCCCCTGGTTCCCCCTTGCCAGTTATTCCCTCCCCAAAGGTAATAGTAGCCTGACCCCCCAACAGCATAGATTCATTTTGCTTATTGCTGAACTTTATATAAATGGAACAATGCTTAATATTTTCCAGTGGTTTGTAGTTTACAAAGGACATGCATGTACATTAAGTCGTTAAGTCTTCACATAAGTACAGGGAGGGGGGCAGGAATGACAAATCCCATTTTACAGAGGAGAAAACTGAGGGAATGGAATCTGCTACAATTACACCGCTGGAAAGGGGATCCAGGATAAGTGGGTTCCGTTTTTGCGTCTCCCTGGATCTCAGAATGTCTTCCCAGGCATCAGGCTACAATTCCCAGGAAGACGCTTGGTCAGGAATCTGAAGCTAGCCCCGGCCTGGGCAGCTGATGGTGTGTTACCCAACCTCCAGGATGGAGAGAGTGTCTGGGACAGAGAAGATCTGGTCACCTTTAGGGCAAGGCCCAACCCTCCCCTCTCTACTCCGCTTCCTGTCTGCTGTACTCAACGTGCTTTGTGAATTTTGACAAGTGACCCTCCTCCGGATGTCCTTCCCTCCACATTAAAGAATCCGGAGTGCTGCTGAATGGAAGGGGGGAGATTTGTTTCCACAGAGCTCCCCACCACCTCTAGGTAGCCACACACACTGCCCAGGATGGGACGGTCCCCTTTGGAACCTGGCACTATGTGCCTAGATCTCCTCTCTCCTGCGTGCCCACAGTGATGTGAGCTAGCTCCTGAGCAGGGGCTGCTGTGAGCTGTTCCTACCCTCCCTCCTCTCTTCCAGAATCCACCTGTCCCCTGCCAGTTTAAGTCCCTTGCCCCCAATCCCATGGCTGATAGGCAAGATTCCCCACTTCATTCCTTCTTGCCCTATGAAGGCTTATACCTCCTTCAAAGCCCAAACCTCATCTCCTCCCGGAGGGCTTTGTCTCTCCTGAAAAGACACTCATCATGCCTCTTACACATTGGTTTCTCTCTCTGGACACAACACAAATATAAGTGATCACAGAGTCACACAAAACACTTTCACAACACACACAAGGTTTTCATCTCTCTTTCTCAAAAACTAGGCTACCTCCACAGTGTACCAAATCACAGCCATGCCCCCTTGTGTGTGCAAACGAACACAAGCACCCACAACATCACAACACCACAGGGATTTGGTCTCTGTTTGTAACAGGGATACAAAGTCTCTTTCTACCACATGGCCATGCATGTCCAACAGGCCCATAACGCACAGGTCACACATCATACAAATACACAGACACACATCCTTGCACCTTCTTCCTCCTTCACTCTCTTACACAACACACAGCAGAGACAGTTTCTACCCGGGACACAGAAAACTCACAGGCACGGAGAGCCGTCGGTCCTTCTCTCTGCTTCTCTCCCACCGCCTTCTCTTGCCCCTCTCTCTTACACAGACATCGACACACACATACACACGCACACACGGAAGCTCCAAGTAACAAACCCCAAATATAGTCAGTCTATGAATTCCGTCACAAATAAACACACAGGCACGCGGGTTCCATCCCTTCCCCGCTTATTCTCGGTACTCCTCCCCACACTCCTCCCCTCCAGCGCGCGCGCGCGCGCGCGCACACACACACACACTCACACACACCACAAAAACACACGCGCAGCTGCAGCGCCCTGGGTCACACTCCCGAGCAGGCGCCAGGCAGGAGACAAAGGTCGCCGAGGCTCCCGGCGCCGCGCACCAGACGCAGCTGAGCCGCTCCTCGGGCTCCGCCTGCCCCCGAAGCCGGGTTCGGCGAGGTCCCGACCCCGCACCCCGCAGCCCGAGGCCCTGCCCGCGCCCGCTGCGCGGGCCGCACGCACCCCCGCTCCCTGCCCGGCGCGCCGGGGGTTAAGGAGGCGAAGGGGGCGCGGCCGAGGCCGGGTTCGGGGCGTGATTGGCTGCGCGGCCCGGTCCCCGCGCCCCGCCATTGGCCGCTTGGCGGGCCCGCCTTCCCGGGACCAGGCGCCGGAGCCGCGCTCGCCCGCGGGGAGCCGAGCGCGCGGCCGGGGCCAGCGAGCCGCGCCGTACCAAGAGCGCGGCCGGGAGCCGAGAGCCGGGATCCGGCCCGGGGAGCGGCGCGGTGCGGGAGCGGAGCGCGCGAGCTATGGTGAGTGCCGCCGCACCCGGCCCCGCCTCGACGGCCCCGGCGGCCGCGCCGCGGTGGGACTCGGCCGGGCTCGCGGGGGGCTGGGCGCGGGCTGCGGCTCTCGCTCGGAAGGCGTGGAGTCGGGGGGCGCGCGGGCCAGGCTCGGCTGGCCGGGCGGCGCCGCCGCGGTTCCGTCGGGAGCCGCCGCGCCCAGCTTGGATCTGGGCAGCTGGCCCCGGCCGGGTCTGGAGGACTCGGGGTGGCCGATTCGGTTCGGGGAGAGTTGGTGCAATTCTAGTCTGGGGCGTTCGGAAGTCCGAGCAGGGAGTGGAGACCCCTGGCATCCGGGCTGGGTCCGATACTGGGGTCGGGCACAATTTCCGAGCGGCTGGATCCAGTTGGACCTGAATGTCGCGGGTCGCCGAGGTCGGTCTGGGGCTGAGGCTGGGCTTGGGGCGTCGGGGGTGGCCGAGCCTAGGGCATTTCTGAGGGCTCCGTAGAGGTCGAGGCGCTCGGGGACTGCCTATCCCACTATGGCCCGAGGGAGTGGAGAGTGGAGGCAGCTAGGTTGGCGGCTGTCAGAGACCAGGGAACACTTGGGGACCCTGCTTTCAGTGATTCGCTCTCCCCAGCATCTCCCAGTAATGGGTCCTCAGAGGAGGGGGTTGCTGAGGGGGTTGGTCAGCAACACCAGGGAGAAGGGACTTGGCAGGGGGATTTCATGGGGGTTTCTGGAGCCCCAGGAAAGAAACTCTTTTGGTTGAGGCTGGGCTTGTTGGGGCTGTTTTAGGGCTGGGTGTTGTCTCCGGAAGGAAAGCTTGGACCTTTCAATAATCTCTCTAGGGCTTGATGATCACTTCTGCATCATGGGGGTGGAAGCCACCTACTTCTCTTTGCTTTCCCCTGGACAGGCCCTTCTGATTCTCTCTCCTGGTCCTGTTCTGTGTCCTGTGAATTGAGTACAAGTCACCAGGTAGTGCCTGAGGAGGGCATGTGCCAGTGATGATGGCTGCTTGTCCCAGGGATACAGCCACCTCCATTTCTCTGTGATGATGCTGTCAAGCCTGAAGGGGACCAGGTGGGGGCAAGATGAGACCCCTGTAGGTATGAAGAGCCCCCCAGTGATGCCCCAGGACCAACCTCTGCTCTGCCCAGAGCTGGAGTCCCCTTCTAACATCCCTTTTCCCTCCTCTCTCCTCTCCCCACCAACATCTGCCTCCCCCTCTGCCATTTGCCTGTCCAGAGTAAGTAATAATGAAATTGTGTCTTGGACCCAACCTACCTCCTTGGTCAGGAATCCCTCCCCTGGAATGCTCTATTTGGACAGTTCTGGTGGCAGGGAGCTCACACCCTGTGGCCTGGTCCTTGATTTAAGGTCTCCGCATACAAGCAATAAAAGGGTGTGAGACATTGAGGTCATTATCATTCACTCTGCTTTCAAACCCACCCTGACCTAAGTTACTCAGAAAGAGAACTTTTTCCTCCTTAGAAACCAAAGAAGGAGAGGGCACCTTGCCTTGGAGATACTTTTCAGAGTCTTACAACCTGAGAAACCTTCCAGGCTTTAGTATCAAACAGATTCAGGTTCAAAGCCTGGCTCTCCCACTTCCCCGCAGGGACTTGGATCAAGTTGAACGCTCACCTCTGACCATCAGTTTCCTCATCTGTGAGAAGAGATGAAAGGTCTCGCTTGCAGGGGTGGTGTGGGGATTTGGTGAGATAACCCAGTGAGAGTGTTTGCTCCAATACAGCTTTATTTCCTTTCTTTACAACCTTAAGCTCAAATTGGGAAGTTCTGTGTGAATCTAACCTATTTGCTAGTTGGGAAGAATTACAGGTTATCATGAAGGGAGAAGAAGGGGACAGTGATAGAGAACCATTCCTTTGTTCATCATCCAACGAAGATTTATTGAACACTTACTATATACCCTATGCTAAGGAGGAAAAACTGTCATCAACACGGTGTTAGGGGAGCTTCTGCCAATTCATAAATGTCTGTAAGGATCCTCAGGCCAAATGGCATATCTTTGGGAGAGGCAGAAGTATCATGCCAGGCGAGGAGTTCCTCCTGGCTGGAGAGATGAGAGAAAGCTTCACTGAGCAGGTGGCATCTGAATTGGAAAGAACTTCCAGGTAGGGGAACCTCTGTGAACAGAGGACCAGGGGCGTGAGAACAACAAGGAACGCTCTTGGGGCTTGCCTGGCACCTGGACATGAGAGAGCCAGAGAAGAGGAGAGAAAGTGGCCAAGGGACATGGCTGGGGCCAGATGGCCGAACGCTTAGCCTGAGGAGTTGGAGCACCACTGGGGATTATTGACCCACCATGTGTGGGGGTGGGTGGGTTGGAGCCTGACGTCAGGCCTACTTGGCCCCTGTCATTTTGGTTTCCCCTAAACACTAGTCCCTGTGCTCATTCCTGAGGTGGGGGTGATTCAGGGCTACTAAAGAGTTTATTCCTTGGATCTCCTGCTCCATGGGTTTTAAACAAATCCCACGTTCCCTCCCCTCCAGCATGGCCAAGTTTCCCCTGGCCCCCAGGTTCCTAACAGGGCTCCTTTGGAGAGGGGGTGGGCTATTTCCTCTTGTCCTGGCTGAGTGTCCCCTGATGGTCCCCAGCTCCCCACCGAGGGCTCTAATCCTTTGGTGGAGAGTCAGTGCAGTTCTTAAAGGCCTCAACTGGAACCCCCAGCCCAGGCTTGGGATGAAGGTTCTGAGAAGGCTTTTTATATCTCCTGTCTTCGGTTGTCCTCGTACCACCCAACAACAGGCACAGAGAGGTGAAGGAGATTGCCCAGGGTCACACAGCAAGATAGGGTCAGAGCAGGCACAAGCCTCTTGTATGTATAGAGGGTTACCAGGCAGACAGGTTGGGGGAAAGGAGGCCCAACCCAGTGTTCCCTGTCTGCCGATGTGGCGGTTTGAGATTGTTCCTCCACATTCCAGCCGAGGGGCTGAGCCTAAAGCCATGGCTGAGTGTTGGGAATCATCTTTACTGTAAGTGGCTGAGTTGAGGACAGGGTCCACTGCCTGGGTTTGAATGCCAGATGTACCACCGGCTTGCTGTGTGACCTTGGGTCAACTCTTCCCCCTCTCTGCACCTCCTTTCCTACCAAGTGGGGCAGATTTGCTTCCTTGACAGGATGTCATGAGGATATAATCTAGCATACAATGTAGAAATGCTTAAGAACTTGAGGGGAGGTATTACTCTTTGAAGATGGGAGGCCAGCCACACGCCCCCTGCACCTGTCCGCTTGGGCTAGCTCTGGCTTCCCAGAGGCCAGCAGTACCCTTCCCTCTGTGGGTCAGCGTCTATGCTGGTACCCGGGTCACTCAGCTCTCCTGACATCGTGAAGATTTTTGGTAAGCAGTTGTGTCGTTAATTTTTGTTAACGACGAAGTAGATTGTTGCCTAGACAGAATTGGAAAGACCAGGCCCCATGGGGAGCAGCAAGATTTGAGTAGTCAGAGGACTGCCTCCAAGGTGGGTTCAGCAGAAAGTTTCAGGCATTGGCCACGACATAACCCGCTTGGCTAAAGTCCACACTTTGATGTCTACTGCGAGGGAGGAGCCTTCGGCAAAGATTTACGACTTTTTGTATTTCCACTCCATTTTTTTTCTTTTTCGTCAACTAGGTAAGCACCCCAGCCACAGTCAGAGTGCTGCGTTCATTCGTTCATTCAGCAAACAAGCCTGCCTGGTACGGTACCAGGTGTCAGGGCTGCCGTCCGCATGAGGGAGAGCGATAGATCTCTCTTTCCACAGTCTGGCAGACCGGCAGATAAGGAGCAGGAAATTAGAAGTGCAATTGCGGTTGCCAAGGAGACATGCAGGGTGCTCGGGAGCAGATAGGGGAACCTCACCTGGGGATCAGACAAGGCTCCCTGAGGACGTGGCATTAAAGCCGTGGTCTCAAGAACGCATGGTCTAAAGGATGAATGGGTTCCAGGCAGAGGGAGCAGTAGGTGCGAGTTGGGACCAAACATGGTGCCTTCAGGAATTATGGTGTCTGGGGGCTGAGGAGATGATGCATGGGCGGTGGCCCGGGCAGATGCATGCAGGGAGGGGCTTGTTAAAGATTTGGGGCCTCGATCCTAAGGACAGTGGGGAGCCACTCTGGAGTTTAGAGTACGGGGAGTGATGTGGTCAGAGTTGTGTTTTGAGACAGTCAGCAAGCTGCTTCAGGGTAGGAGGGGTGAGGCTGGAAGCCGGAAAACCAGTTAGGAAGCAGGTGGAGTGGTCCTAGGAGAGCCGCTGGTGGTCTAGATACTAGTTACTGCCCCTTCTACCTCACCCCACACCCCCAACGTGCTGCCCAAAATGGGCAGTGAAGAGAGGGGAGGCTGTGGCCCTGGAGGTCGCACAAAGCCCTTTCCCTGTGGACAATGACCATCCTCCCCACATCCTTTCATACAAACAACCAGTGGGGCTCCTGGCCTCAAGGAACTTTGATCTAATGAGAAGGACGAAATTTCAGAACAGCTCTAAAACCAGGTAGAAGATGATAGTGCCAATCTGGGGATACAGCTCCAGGGTCACCCTGGCCATGAGTATGTATCAGGGGAGGCTTCCCAGAAGAGGTGGCGTTTGTGCTTCCTATGGCAACAGTTAGTGGGATGGTATGTTTCCTAGGAGCCACGTTTTAGAGAAATGAAAGTAAGGAGATACTCTCCTGTCCTTAAGGAGTTATAGTCTGGGGGTAGGGGTGAAATTTAATGAATGACCAACGCTGATTGAACCCCACAGTCAGTGAGTGGCACTGGGGGTCTAGGGCCTTGGAGTTCTGCCCTTTCCCCAGGGGTCCCCAAGGACAGAGGTGGCAAAAAGATCCACAGCCCTGTCTTGGCTCACTGACAAGCCTTGGAACAGCTCCCTCCTCCCCACAGCCCTTGAGGTGGGGGGTTTTTGGGGGGAGATGTAAACAGAGGAACAAGTTTCTGGAGAACATTCAGGAAATTAGCTGAGGGAGTATCTAACTTCAGGGCTCCGAGACAGAGAGGAGGCCCTGGCTGCTAGAACTTAAAACCATAGAGTGCTTGCGTTCTAACCATCTGATTCAACTTCCCCATTTCATAGGTGGGAAGACCGAGGGGCAAAATGAGGACCTACTGTGTGCCTGGCACTTAAATGTAAACCTCTCTGACCTTCACTGGAACCCCAGGAAGTAGATTTATCCCGGGCACAGAGCTAGGGAAGCTGACACTCACAGATCACTTAGGCAACTAGGGACTGGAACCAGGCAGCAGCCTCCTGATTCCTCAAGATTCTGGCTTCGGTTCCAAGCTGCCACCCACTTCAGCAGAAACTCTGCCTTCCCAGGAAAGGCCCCTGGGGACAGGGATGGGACTGCCAGGCAGCGGCCAGAGGCTTTGGGAGATGGTTGGGGCCGCACGTTGACCAGGCTGAAATGTTATTTATCTTTCACCTTTGCACAGCCCTTGACAGTTACCCAGGCCCTTTCCTCCCCATTCACCAACTGTTCTTGGGTCCCACTGCCAATCTGTGGCAGAGCTAGGACTGAAACCCAGGCCTGTGACTCCCAGTTCAGTTGCCATCTCCCAGGCTCCTGGCCTTACCCTGTGGGTCGTGGCAGCCCCCTGCCTGAAGATGTGCCAGGCTTCCTGCCCACTGGCCCCAGGGAGCACGAGGAGCAGCCCCTGGCCCATGAGCCTCCTCCCCCCCATTCTCCTCCCTACAAGCTCCATTTCCTCCTTGGCGGGGACAGGCCGGGTGTGAGGCAGCCCTGAGGAGTAGGGTTACAGTGTAAACACCACCATGTCAATATTTACCTCTGCCTGGAACCAGGCCTCCCTGCCTCCCACACGCTGCCCATCCAGGTGCACGTGGCCTGCTCCGAGGCTCTGGTCACTGAAAGCCAGGCCAAGGGTAGAAATGTAGCTTCCCGGCCAAGCCCTGCCACGAACTTTTCATGTGGCTCCGAGCAAGAGACTCTCTCTTCCTGGGCCTTAGTTCTCCCGTCTGTAGCGCCATGTGGCTGGAACGGACCTACTCAGGGGGCGCTTTCAGCCATAACAGGCAGGATTACATGCATGATGCTCTGATTCAGAGCATGGGCCCAAAGCGGGCAGACCTGGGTTTGAATCCCCGTGCCACCACTTCCTCACTGTGAGGCTGTGGGAAGTCACCTAACCCCTCTGAGCTTCTGGTTCTTCCCGTGTAAAATGAAATCCTAACTGTACCTACTTTGGGGGGACACTGGCGAGGATCCATGAAACAAGCTCTAGCTCTTGGCACAGGATAAGAACTGAGTAAGCGGGCGCCTGGGTGGCTCAGTTGGTTAAGCAACTGCCTTCCGCTCAGGTCATGATCCCGGAGTCCCGGGATCGAGTCCCGCGTCGGGCTCCCTGCTCGGCGGGGAGTCTGCTTCTCCCTCTGACCCTCCCCCCTCTCATGTGCTCTCTCTCTCATTCTCTTTCTCTCAAATAAATAAATAAAATCTTAAAAAAAAAATAAAAAAAAAAGGGGGGCGCCTGGGTGGCTCAGTTGGTTAAGCGACTGCCTTCGGCTCAGGTCATGATCCCGGAGTCCCTGGATCGAGTCCCACGTCGGGCTCCCTGCTCGGCGGGGAGTCTGCTTCTCTCTCTCCCTCTGCCCCTCCCCCTGCTTATGCTTGCTTCTCTCTTTCTCTCTCTCTCAAATAAATAAAATAAAATCTTTAAAAAAAAAAAAAAGAACTGAGCAGGCAGTGGTGATGGTGGTGGTGGTTGTTATTCCAAACCAACATTTTATGATTCTCGGAGTCCAGACACTGGGTTACGTCACCTGTGAGCTGGAGCCAAGGGTGGGGTCTCTAACCTCAAGCCCTCCCGGCCCTCTGGGGCCACGGCCTGGGTCAGGGGGAGCCCAGGAGTAGAGAAAGCCCCTTGGTCAACAGCCCCCCTCGCCCCCAACACACAGCTGCCCGGCCTCTGGGGCTCCTTCTCATCGGGCGGAAGGCCAGGGCTGCAATGACCTCAGAGATCTGTGGCAGTGAGGGGGTGAGGGAGGGGGCGGAAGGCGGAGGAAGAACTCATTTCCTAAGCAGCTTGTTCACAGAAGTCCAGTCCACACTCACTGTTCCCTTCAGCCCCGGAGAGGAGGTGGCCACGTGGGGACCAGCAACCTCACGGTGTGGGGTGGGGAGAACAGGGAGGTGGGGACTGCTCCCTTCCTTTTTGCTGTGTGTGTCCCTTTGGACGCCCTGCGTCACCTCTCTGAGCTTCATTTTCCTCACTCTGACATGGAGATATTGGGGCCTGTGCTGTGCGGTGGTGGGAAGTGTTACCCGAAGAAGCCGGCTCAATCCCGACACAGCGGGGCTCCCGCCGATAGCAGCTTCTCTTATGATCATGGTTGTGAGAACCATTCGCCAGTCCTGTTCTGTGGGGCTGTGCGCTTCCTAAGGGCAAGATTGGGCTTTTTTTTTTTTTTTTTTAGATTTTATTTATTTATTTGAGAGAGAGAGAATGAAAGAGAGTACATGAGAGGGGGGAGGGTCAGAGGGAGAAGCAGACTCCCTGCCGAGCAGGGAGCCCAATGCGAGACTCGATCCAGGGACTCCAGGATCATGACCTGAGCCGGAGGCAGTCGCTTAACCAACTGAGCCACCCAGGCGCCCAAGATTGGGCATTTTTAAAGTCGTGGTATAATTTCCTTAAGTAAGATGCACACGTCTTGTGCAGTTGTTTTTACAAATTTATACACCTGCATAACCGCCAGCTAGAGCAAAATATAGAACATTTCCACCTCCCCAGAAAGTTCCCAGGTGCCCCCTTCCATCACTGTTTGCGACAGGTGGCTGCTGATCTGCTCTCTGTCACCCCAGTTTCACCTGGTTTTGAACTTTATCTGCATGAATTCATAATATGTACTCTTGAGTCTGGTTTCCTTCAGCTTCAGTCAACAGTGAACGGTTTTCCATTTGCCCATGTCGTTGCATGTTCCAGAATGTGCTCCTTTGCAGGCTGCCTGGCGGCCCTCTGGGCAGATGCACACATATGGACGACGTTCCTGTCTGGGCAGCTGTGACATTCCTGTGTGTCTCTCGGTGGACCTATGCACTCATTTCTCGTCAGGGGGTGGGTACTGGGAGGGGGCCTGCTGGGTCTGAGGGTGTGTGTGTCTTTCATTCTCAGAGAAACTACCAGGTGGTTCTCCAGGGAGGTGTCCATTTCCCCAGTGTATTGTTCACCTCGGCGGACAGGCCTAGGGTCTAGCCTTGAGTAGACTCTTGATGAATCTTTTCTGAAAGAAGGAAGAAATTTGAGACCTTTCTTTGTCTTAATGCTTCAGATCCACCCTGCCGGCCCTGCCCCCGCCCTCGGGGCCTGGCAACTCTGGGAGGCACTCTTCCTAGAACCTGGGCTTTGGGTCTTACTTGTCATTTCTCATCACAAGGAGGGGTTTCTGGATGTGGAGACCCTAGGCCATGAGGCTTTACCAGTCTGTGTGACCTTAGGTAAATCCCTTCCTTGCTCTTGTCCTCAGTTTCCCCTTCTGCACAACACTGGGTGGATTGAAGGTTTCCCCAGCTCCCCAGTTTCTGGTGGGCTCCCCTCATTTGGGAGGCATTTGCTCATGCTTCTTCACCTCCAGGGTTGTGCCTGCCCCCCTGGTGAGCCCCGGCTGCCCTGTATCTCTGAGGAAGGACCATTGAGGAAGTGGACAGGCCCTTCATTCTTGGTACCCTTGCTAAGAGCCTCACTGTGAATCAGTCCTCTCTGGATGAGAGCCCCCCAAAGTGGGCCCCTGGCAGTGAGAGTGTCACCCATGGAGGCTTTGCAGAAATGGCCTGGGTATCAGGCAGACCTGGGTCTCAATCCTGCCACTTCCTGGCTGTGTGACCTTGGGCAAGTCAGTCTACCTCTGTGAACTCCAGCATCCTCACCTGCAGAGCTGTAAGGACAAAATGAGGTCCTACCTCACTGTAGGGACCAAAGTGGATGGGGCAGCAAAATCCTTGCCCTTAAGGAGATGTATTGTAGGAGAGGGACTGTGCAGGCAACCCAACCAACCAGAAGGATCACTTCAGAGAAAGGAAAGAAAACAGTGATGTGGTGGAGAGTTAGCTGAGAGGTGGGGAGGGAGCTACTCAAATGGGTGGGCAAGGAAGGAGGTGACATCGAGCCGAGTCCTGAGGATGAGGAGAGGGTAGCTGGGCAAAGATGTGGGAGTGGTGAGTTCTGAGCAGAGGAACAGCAAGTGCAAAGAGCCCGAGACAGGGATGTGGGGTTTGGCATGTTTTGGGCAGCCAGAAGGCTGATGTGGCTTGGCAGAGGGAGCAAGGGGAACAGGGGTAGGAAAAGGTGGACGTGGAGGGGCCAGGTCATGCAGGGCCTTGTCAAGTGTGGGGACAGGGCCTAGGGGAGTTGGCATTTTGTTCTGAGAGTGATGGGAAGCCCCTGCAGGGCTCCGAGCAAGAGGGATTGACTGGTTTAGGTTTTGGCAAGGCTCTGGCTGCTGGGCGGAGGATGAACTGCAGGGGGCAGGAGTGAGGCAGGGAGGCTGGTGTCAGGTAAAAGGGGAGCAGGATCTTAGGGCTTTTCACCTGTTCCGAGGGGGAGGCTTGTCTCACTCCAGGATCTGGGATCTTAGCAGCTACTTCAGAGGATGGGAGAGAGGGAGACAGGGCATCCCAGAAGCCACAAGACGTTCTGGCCACAGAGCGAGGTGGGCGAAAATTGCCGTTGAGGCCCAGCAAAGGCTTTTGTCCTAAAACCTCCACTTGAACTTGACCTTCCAGAGTGAGCTCGGGATTCCCCCAAACTGACCACATTCTAACCACCCCAGGCCATGGGGACCCAGAGAAATGGGCCAGAAGGGCACGGAGCCAAAGCCTGCCACCCCCACTTCCGTCCACCATGCCGAGAAGTGAGGGCAGAGGAAGTGGCGGCTGTGAGGGGTTGCCCGGCCCCTCTGCCCTCTGGGCTCCTGCTTCCACAGCCCGGCTCGAGGGAATCTTGTGGCTTTGCGGTTCTGGGTGTCCTGGCTGGTTTGGGTCACGAGGCAGCCAGAAGGCAATACTTCATGTTTTTCTGCGGGTGTGGAGTGGGTGGCTCTCTGGCATCCTGCTGGGCTTCCCAGAGTGGTGGGCGGGGAGAGGGCAAGAGGGCATGGCGGTTCTCAGAGTCACAGAAGGTTGAAGTGGGAGTGCGACTTAGACATCTAGACCGACCCCGGGTGGGAAGACAAAAGCTCAGAAAGGGGAGGAGATTTGCCTGAGGCCACATGGGGAGTTAGAAGCAGGACTTAGACGCTGGTCTCTTGGACCCCTAATCTAGCGTTCTTTCTGGTTAAGATGTGGGTTTCAGAGCCAGACAGACCTGGGTTCTTGTCCCAGCTAGGTGACCTTGGGCCAGTGACTCTCTCTGAGCCTCAGTTTTTGCCGCTGCGGAATGGGATAATAGTAACATATTTCTCATGGTGGCATTATGAAGAATGGTTGAAATGATTAATGTAAAGCTGTAAAGCTTGTAGGATGGTGCACATAGTAGGTCCTCAGTAATGGGAGGTGTTATTGACATTATTACTGTTGTGGTTCTGTCATTCTAAGCCTTGTGACGTGCTGGAAAGAATGTCTGGGGACTAGCCTTCACTTGTGCTGATTTCTAGTTCTGGTGAATGCACTGAAGCAGGGGAAATGAGGATATTGCCTTCGTCAGCCCACTCCATGGCTACTTGCTTATTTTACTTCCCCATATAGTTGGGAGACCCTTTAACAAGGTCCTTAATTGCCAGCACCACCATCCCAACATGCACGCTCAGGTGGGCTGGGGCTGTTGTGTCAGCCTCCAGCCTGAGTAAGGGGCAGACAGACAGTAAATGCAGGCCTAGGATGGAATGCTGCATGGCTCCCATCTTCTGCATCGGGTCCCTACACTCACTGATTCCCATTTGTATGGTGTGGCCTGAGGCTTAAGAGCAGGGAAGTGAAGTGGGGGTAACAGCCACCTCCCTGGGTGATCACTAAAATGACATGAGAGCTGATGTGACTGGAGCATGTGGGGTGCATATTCAGTGCTCGACTCAGAGAGGTGGGCGTCACTGATAACGACATCAGGCCTACTCCTCTTTCCACAGCTGTTCTTAGAAATCTTCTTGACCAGCTCCCGCCCATCTCTCAGGCATTGCCAGAGCCGCCTTCACTTCCTAGCCCGGACTGCCTTCTGTCAGGGCACAAGTCACTTTGGGTGAGACTTCCCACCCTGTCACGTCTCCCTGTGTGAACACAGATCAAGAGCTGGAGCTCCGGGACCATCCTGCGTAGGTTTGAATCCCAGCACTGCCATTCGCCCAAGCAACCTCAAGCAAAGTCCTTAATTCCTCGCCTTTGCCTCTACCTGAGGAAAATGGGAATAATAATAGTCCCAAACTCATAGAGTTGTTTAAACAAGCAACATAATTCTTATAAAGTGTAGGATCCATACCTACCATACGGGAAGTGCCTAGTATATGTGAGCTGATTTTATTTCTAGATGGAGTTCTAGCAGAGCCCCTGCCTTTTACTCTCTATATTCCCAGCTCCTGGTGGGCTCGGGAGGGATTTGGGGTTCTCTAGGGATGCGTGCTATGGGCGATGGGGAGTTGCCTTACCAATGAAAGGGGCCTCCCCGGAAGGACTGTGCTTGGAACCTCGGTCAAGGACTCGGGTTACATTGTGAGCTTGTTTATTTGGCAGACATTCCCCGCAACTCTGCTCTGTGTCAGCCTGTGCTGGGAGAACATGCAGGCAGAGCTGTTCTGAGTGAGCCCACGGTCCATGGTGAGCCCAGGAAACATGGCTGTGCTGTGGTTAGAACACAATCTGCACAGCGCTGGGCACGCTGCTTCAGAGAAGGCTTTCTGGGGCCACTGACACCTGATGATTCCTTGGGGGGAAATGATATATTAACTTCTGCCCACATTAGGGTTTTCTTCAGTAATCTGTTTGTTCTTTCCTGCCAGCAGCGTTTCCCCGGCTTAGCTATTATGTGATGATAACGGTGTTCATGGCGTTATTTGCTGTGTGTCAGGCATAGTGCTGAATGTTTTATGTTATAAATTCACTTTGTCCTCACATCAACCCTATGAGGTATTTATTATTATCCCTATTTTACAGGGGGGGAAACTGAGGCACAGAGAGACAATGTATCTCTCTCAGTCAGTAAGCGGCAGAGGAAGATGTGAACCCCAGACCATTTGGTCCCAGAGCCCAGGTTCTTAACCATCATGCTGGAGTTGCTTCATCTAGAACTGATTTTTCCCCACAGTCCTGAGGACCGGGCAGTCTCACGGGCTCTGAGCACCTCACCTTCCATGGGAGTCCTTGGAGTCAGCATAGGTGGAGTAATGAATATTAGGTCTTTCTCTGCAACCTTCCTTACACATCAGCTCTGCGATGAGCAGGTTCAGACCTTCAGGAGAGAGGGATCTGGAAGCTAAAATCCTAGAGAATCAAGGGTCTGTATCGGGGAGAGGAACAGGGAGTAGAGTGGGAGCATTTAGTGAGGGAAAGGAAGGGAACCAGAAGGCTGAGAAGGTTGGCATTCAAACTAAATCAACATTTAGCTGAGTGCATCTTCTGTGCCAGATATGAGGGTGCCCTCCAGGAACTCCCAGGCCTGTGGGAAAGATAGACAAGTCAACAGGTAAATTCCTGAATAGTATTTGAGTGTGTGGGCAGGAGCCTTTGAGGGCCCAGAGAAATGGATGACTAAGTTGGCCTGGGGAGATGATACTTGAGTTGGGCCTTTTTTTTTTTTAAGATTTATTTATTTATTTATTTATTTATTTGAGAGAGAGCCTGAGCGAGAGAGGCAGAGGGAGAGGGAGAGAGAGTGAAGCTCTGCACTGAGCATGGAGCTTGACATGGGGCTCGGGCTCATGATCCTGAGATCAGGACCTGAGCTGAAATCAAGAGTCAGACGCTCCACCTATTGCACCACCCAGGCGCCCGGTTTGGTTGGGTCTTGAAGGATGAGTAGGAGTTTGCCAGCCAGGTGGAGCCAGGGGTAGCAGAACCAGAATTTAAACCCGAACAGTCTGTCTTCAGAATCTATGTTCTCACCCAGCAGGGCATGCGTGGTTCCACTGCCCTGCAAGGCCTGACCTTGGGAGACGTGGCTCTTCTGGTCCCAGGTCCCTCCGGGTGGGCCCTGGACAACAATCCCGTCATTTCCCGTATAACCCCTGCTTCTGCTCCTCGCAAACCTGGCTGACTGCCCCTTCTGCAAGGGCCCTGGGTGGTTGACCAGCCTCTCAGGGAGGGTCTCTCCGCCTTCTCTAGATGGCCAGGAGTTGTGATGTGTGAGAAGGACACACACATTCCACCCCCGAGCCCTTGTGGCGGCAGAGGAGGCTCGGGGAGACAGTGAAACACTTCCTGTTGGGTTTTTCACCTCCCCCGCTTCCTCCCACCTAGCACCTGAAATATACTTTGCATAAGGCACTTCCTCAGATTATCCCAACAACCCTAGCAGGTGGTGTTGTTTATCACTATTGTAAAATTGAGGAAGGTGACTCAGAGAGGTCGGGCCACTTATCTGAGGTCCCACAGCTAAGCAAATGTGTAGAAGGACCAGAATTTATACTTTGATTTGTCTAATCCCAAGGCCTATGCTCATGTGTTTTGTTTTGTTTTTCTTTCAAGATTTTATCTAAATTCAAGTTAGTTCACATATAGTATAATATCAGGGGTAGAATTTAGTGATTCATCAGTTGCGTAGAACACCCAGTGCTCATTCCATCACATGCCCTCCTTCATGCTCATCCCCCAGTTACCCATCCCCCGCACGCCTCCCCTCCAGCAACCCTCATTTTTGTTCCCTAGAGTTAAGAGTCTCTTATGGGTTGTCTCCCTCTCTGTCTTTATCTTATTTTTTTTTCCTTCCCTTCCCCTATGTTCATCTGTTTTGTTTCTTAAATTCCAAAGATGAGTGAAATCATAGGGTATTTGTCTCTGACCCATGTTTTTAAGCCATTAGGAAGCATATCAGTTTATGATGGACCGTGTGCCTTTCTGGTGACAGATACTCTAACCCCATTCCAGATAACCTTTGGGCTTAGAGTCAGGGCCCCCAGGGATTACAGGTTAGTGGTAACAGCAAGAAGATTGCGTTGGTTGCCATGCTTCTCAAACTTGAGTGTGCATGAAAATCATCAGAGATTCTGGTTGCAAATGCAAATTTCATTGCCCTTGTCCCAGACTTTCTGATTCAGTAAGTTTGGAGGGGGTATAGTAACCTACATTTCTGACAAACTCCCTGATTCTGATGCTGGTGGGCCACACATCACACTTTGGAAATCCTGATTTATTACATATCCTCTCTGGGCTCAGCCTTGTTCTCGGCATTTTATTTTGTCATTTCAGCCCTTAGAACATTGCTTGGTAGCAGAAATTGAGGCAAAAGGAGGCAGGGAGTCCTGAAAGACATTTCTATCAGTCATAATGAAGACATTGGTAACCAGTCTGTCTAAAGTATTAATTTAATCTTCAGATTAACTGGATCAGGGGGCACCTGCCTGGCTCGGTTGGTAGAACACACAACTCTAGATCTCGGGGTTGTGAGTTTGAGCCCTACGTTGGGTGGAGAGATTATTTAAAAAGAAAATCTTTTTAAAAAAGATTTTCTTTATTTATTTTGAGAGAGAGAAAGAGGGAGAGGGAGAGTGTGAGGGGTGGGAAGGGGCAGAGGGAGAGGAAGAGGGAGAGAAGTAGACTCCTGATGTGGGGCTCCATCTCACCACTCTGAGATCATGACCTGAGCTGAAATCAAGAGCCAGATGCTTAATTGACTGAGCCACCCAAGTGTCCCTAAAAATAAGATCTTAAAAATCTAAAAAAAAAAGGATCAGGAAACTGAGGCTCAGAGAAGTTAGGTGACTTGCCCAAGGCCAAACAGCTTGTAGTAGGAGAGCTGGGATTATAACCCAGATCCCTCCGCTGCCAAGGCTGGTATTCTTCCAAGTACCCCACACTGCCTCTTTTGTATGGTCTCACACACAGATTCTTAGAGGCACAGAATCCAGCTCCACTAACCAGATAAATATGGAAAGGTAAATATGGGAAGATTAATGGTGACAATAGCTACCATTTATTGAGCATCCACTATGTGCAGGCACAGGGTGGTGAATGGTGAGCACAGAGACATGGTCATAAGTAATCGCATGGATCTCTAATTATGAGCAGGATGCTGTGTGAGCTTCTATCAGAGAAGCCCATACCAGGCAGACGCTCAGAGGAGCCTAGGGTCAGGGAAGACATCTGTGAGGAAAAACAGTTGAGAAGTGATCTGAAGGATGGGTTAAGTGTTATCCATCTAAAAAGATGGAGAGAAAGATTCTAGCCAGGGGAACAACATGTGCAAAGGCCCTGAGGTGGATGACCTATAGCATGTTCAGTGTAGCTGGAGTAGAAAGCAAGGGCAAGAGTGACCCAAGGTGAAGCTGAGGGGGATCCAGGGGTGGGCCCCACAGGCTGTGTAAACCAGGTGAGAGATTTGGACCTCATCCCAAGAGCCATGGAAAGCTGTGTGTGTGTGTGTGTGTGTGTTTTCAAATCAATAAATTTTAGGCTTTATTTGCTTTATTTTCTTTTATACCAAAAGTCCCCATTTAAGCTGGCAAAAGAAGAAAAGGCAAAAATTTATAACCAGCAGGGTGGAGGGTTCAGCAGGGCCTAGGAGGGGTGCCAGCAGGGAGGTGGCAGGATCTGATGTGCCTTTTATTAAACTCACTCTGGCTGCTGACTGGAGATGGACTTGGGGGAAGGGGCAAGAATGGGGGGTCAGAGGGGCTGGTTAAGCCCAGGCTGGTGGTAGTGGTAAGGGAGAGGCAGAGACACTGAGGGTTAGAGTTGATGGTGATTGATTGGGGTGGAGCAGGGGATCTGGCCCAATGCTTTGACAGGTGAGAACAGAGCCTACAGAGGTGTGTGAGCTGCTCTGGGTCAGGGTCACATAGCTCAGCATCAAAACTCACATCCCAGGGCCTTCCACAAAACTCTGATTCAGGGCCCAGATTCCCAGCAGCCACGCCTGCAGAGTTCTTCCAGGCCTTCTGGTGTCTGGAACCCCCCCCCCCCAAGACTGGTGGCTTCTAGGGAGGGGGATGCTTTATGTGCACAGATTCTGTCTTTGAAACATCTGGGGGGGGGGGTGTTCTGACCTCCAGATTCTTTCTCTGTGACCTCTGCACCGAGGCCCTCCCCAGGCTTTGAAGGAGTCCACAGAAGTTGGGCTGGGTGGGGGCTGGAAACACTGCACACAAACAGCCCCTCACTGGGCAGGGTGGTGGGGGCGTTCCAAGGCTCTGAGGAGATACCCTACCATGGAGAGAAAGGAGCCACAAGAAAGCCCGGGCCAACTTCGTTGCCCAGTGGGGTTTCCCCAGAAGCAAGGAGATACCCCTTCCTCCAAACCTCTTGAAGTGAAAACTGCCGGCTACCATTTTAAGATTTCTGTTTTCTTCCCCCAGTTAACCTTGTCTGGCAAATAAGACCACGGAGATGTTCGATTAAGGGAATTTGTAGCTCTGCAGGCTTCTCCCCACCTCCCACCCTGGTCCCTCCTGGGATCCAAGAAAGCTCTAATCCCCTGTCGTGAAACTCAGCCCTCTGTATCTGAGCCCCCATTTTTCTTAGGATTTGGAATCTCTTTGGGGTTCAGGCTTCCTTTTTCTTACCAGGTTCTAGAGCCCACTCACCTCACTCTTCTCCCTGGGCATTGCCCCGGACCTTGGACCTGGGCCTGATCCCTTTCCGGGGACTTGCTCCCCTGCTCTCCTGGAGACCAGCCCTCCCGCCACCCCCACAGTCTCCTGGGGTTCGGTATCTCCGCCAGGCCAGCGACTGGGCCCTTCTCACTCCGATACACGGTAAGCACTCAAGAAATGTGCTCTCCTCCTCCTGACACCCCTGCCCCCGCCGGCCCAGCGCCCCCCACTTTGTGGCCCCCCCTTAGATTCCCCCCTCCCCCGCATGGGTATTTTTGCTCAGGGAGGAGTGCGCTGGGTGGCAACCGAGCCTGGAAAGCAGCTATTGTTGGCTCAGAACATCGGATGAAAGAAAGATGAGGGCTGAGAAGGGGCAGGAAAACCTTCACTGCTACTGGCTCGGCCCCCTGGTCCTGTTGGGTCAGGGTGAGGCAAGTTTAGGACAAGTCTAAGAAAGTCCCCTTCCCACAGTAGGGAGCTCGGTTGTGGAAACCATGGCGCTGGTGTGAAATGGGCAGTAGGTTTGGAAATGAGGCAGGTTGGCGTACGAACCACTAGCGGCCTCACGGAGAAGCCAGGAGCTCCTTGAGCCTCTGGCCGACATCAGGAGGCCAGTACCAGGGCCCCTTTATAACTCTTTCTAACACCTGTTCTCGGGGTTCCCTGGCCTGTCTGCTCCATGGAGCGGGACCAAGGAACCACAGTTTAGTGAGTTTTTACTTTGAGCCAGGCCGTGGGGTGAGCAGCATGTGTGTTGACTCATTTCGTTAGCATTGACTCTCAAGAGATGGGTCTTATTGTGTCCCCACTTAACAGATGAGGAAGCTGAGGCTTGGTGAGCCACCAAGGCCACACTGCTTAGAAGCGGAAGAGCCAGTATTCTGGCTTACTCCGGAGCCAGAGTTTCTTGCAGGCTCCTATGAAGAGTCCCCTATCAGGGTGGAGGCTGCGTGTGCTTCTGGCTCAGAGGGGCCACTGGCAGGGACGAGAGAAGGCCAGCAAGGGCGGATGAGCAGAAGGTTGCTCTGGAGCCCCGTCCAGGAGATCCTCCTGGAAGGAGAGCAAGTGGTACCCTTTGGGGAGGGCAGGCAGCTGGAAGCACCTTTGGAGCTGGGTGAAGAACGGGCACTGTTCTGTCCTCAGGGCACCCACGTCGTTACTTTCATTCTGACTGTTACTTCTCTCCCCTGGAGGGGAAGTCCTCGAGGGCAGGGACCCTGGCTGTCTGGGCACACTTGCGGTCCGCAGATGTCCAGTGAAGGATGAGCGGAGGAGGGCATGACCTCACAGGGCCGAGATAAGGAGGGGCTTGGGATGGGGGACAAACCATCCTGTGGCCGATTGATCGTTCATATTGCCACTGGGGACACATTTCTTTTCTTTTTTTTTTTTTTTGCTTTAAAGATTTTATTTATTTGACAGAGAGAGACACAGCGAGCGAGAGAAACAAGCAGGGGGAGTGGGAGAGGGAGAAGCAGGCTCCCCACTGAGCAGGGAGCCCGATGAGGGGCTCGATCCCAGGACGCTGGGATCATGACCTGAGCCGAAGGCAGACACTTAACCGACTGAGCCACCCAGGCGCCCCTGGGGACACATTTCTAAGTGTTTAATGCCAGCAAATGGAGAAGTAGACTTGAATACATAAAATTACACTTTGCGATCCATTCCGACCCTCAGCTATTGTAGGATGTGCTTCTTTAAAGAACAAAACCCGGAACAAAAATGTAAGTGAGCATTTATGCTGGTGATCTCTGATCCGTCCACTGAAGAGATTGCTTAATAGGAACCATTTTTTCCTTCTTTGGTGCTTTGTGAATTCGCTTGCTGTCCCCAGGTGGCGGTGAGTCAGCCATAAAGCTCGTTCAGGAAAGTCCAGAGGAATTTTCTTCTCCATCAAGTTCCATTTGAGCAAAGCTGGGTGACACCCAGTGACACGCTCAAGGGTGGGTTGGGAGATCTACTAGCCATTTGTCTCTGCCATCTCTGTCTCCATTTGTCCCCTGCCTTCCTGGGGCCCAGAGCCACCTCAGCTAGAGCCAGCAGGCTGATTAGGGACCCTCGGGCTCCCCTAGACCGACTCAGCCCGGCCCTGGCCCTCTCTGGGGAAATATGAGTCATTTCTTCAACCCTCTTTATGTGGGAAGAAGGGGGAATGTTCAGGGGTGGGGAGACCCCCCTCTCGGTTTCCTCCAACCTTGTTTCTCATCTATGAAGAGTGCTCTAGCCGTGGATGGAGGGGTCCCAGGGCGATTGTTGGTGGGGCAGCTAGAGGCTGTTAAGTCAGTAAACCACATCCCTGGCAGCCATCAAGGTCACCCTAGACAGAACCGTGCTGGGCTGAGCCGGTGGAGGGTCCCTCCCCTTGACCAACGCTGGCCCCCCTCCTCCTTCCTCTGCCCACCCAGCACCCTCGGCGGGAGGTGGGGGGGCGGGGGCATGCTGGCCCATTCTACCCCTTAACCTCTTGAACCTGATCAGGTTAAGAAGGTGCATGGAGGGGAGGTGCAGCACCCTCCTACTGATGAGTTGGAAGGGTTTAGAAATCTAGCTTCAGCAAGGGAGTGAGCGGTTGTGGGCTTGATCAGTTAGTGATGACTGCTGGGACTCAAGGAGGGGCAGTGGGGGTGCTCCTAACCTTCCTCAGAGAGGAATGAGGGGCCTGCATCCAGTCCAATACCCTCCCCCAGAGCCCCCATTTTTTTTCTAGGTGACCTTAACTCAATTGTTTTACCTCTTTGAGGCTCACTTTCTCATCTATAAAACAGGGCAAATAAATACCACCCACAGTTGTGAAAAATAAATGAGAAACCATCTGCAAAGCAACCTTACTTCCTTGGAGTCCTTATTTAGGTGTCACCTTCCCAGCCACCCTGGTGACCAATGCCCGCCCTTCCCGTTTTCTGTCCACCTCCATCCCCCCACCACTTGATTTTTCTGTCGCACTTACCACAGTCTAGCGTACTCCCTGTTTTACTTATTTATTTTCCTCTGTCCCCTCCCACTGACACAGAAGGATTTGGGTCTGTCTTGGTCCCTGCTGGGTCCACCTAGAACAGCACTGGCATGTGGTAGGCACATAAATATTTGTCAAAAGAATGAATGACTGTGAGTCCCTGGCACAGCGTCTACCTGGTTGTAGGGCCACAGAGCTTTTGGTCCCCCTGCGTCCGCCTTCTCTCCAAGTTAGCTTATCCACTCTTGAGGCTTCAGGCTTCATTTTTATTTACCTTATTATTATTTTTTATTTTTATTTTTTTTTAAAGATTTTATTTATTTATTTGAGAGAGAGAGAATGAGAGCGAGCACATGAGAGGTGGAAGGGTCAGAGGGAGAAGCAGACTCCCTGCCAAGCAGGGAGCCCGATGCGGGACTCGATCCAGGGACTCCAGGATCATGACCTGAGCCGAAGGCAGTCGCTTAACCAACTGAGCCACCCAGGCGCCCTATTATTATTTTTTAAAGTAACCTCTCTGCTCGGGGTGCCTGGGTGGCTCAGTCGGTTAAGCGTCTGCCTTCGGCTCAGGTCATGAACTCAGGGTCCTGGGATCGAGCCCCACGTCGGGCTCCCTGCTCCACGGGGAGTCTGCTTCTCCCTCTCCCTCTGCCTGCCGCTCTGCCTACTTGTGCTCTCTATCTCTCTGTCAAATAAATAAATAAAATCTTTAAAATAAATAAAGTAACTTCTCTGCTCAATGTGGGGCTTACACTCATGACCCTGAGATCAAGAGTCACATGCTCTACTGACCGAGCCACCCAGGAGCCCCCATGCTTAATTTTCATATTTGGGCATTTCATACCAGTACATGAGACTGCCCTGGGGAATATAGTGGGGTATTTTTATAGCAAAATCAAAGGGTACTATTTTGGAATAGAATGTAGAATTGGCATGAATTTTTATTTTATTTTACTTTACTATTTTATTTTATTTTACTTTATTTTATTTTTAAATAGGCTTCATGCCCAGTGCAGAGCCCAATGCAGGGCCTGAACTCACGACCCTGAGATCAAGACCTGAGCTGAGAGTCAGACGCTTAACTGACTGAGCCACCGAGGCGTGAATTTTTAAGATGAAAAAAACATGGGGCTTCGATGAAGGCTTTTATCTGTGTCCTCAGACCTCCCCGGGCACAGGCTTGCTCTCTGGGAGCCTTTGGGAAAGTGTGAGGAGCCCTGGTTTTGGAAACGACCCCAGCGTTGGAACCCCTGTCAGGGATTTCAGCAAACACACACGATTTCCACCAGGGTGCAGATCCAAGTGTCATCCCGCCCGGGGCCGACTCCTCTTCTTGATGCCCACCACCTGCTACCCCGTTTCTTTTTCTTGCAAGAGTCAATCTGTGGGACCAGGAATCCTGCAACTTTTTTTTTTTTTTTTAAATAAGAATGAGTAATTTTTTTTTGGAGTAATTTTCAGTGGGCAGACAAGCTGCAAAGATGATGAGAATTCTGGCATCCGCCTTCACCCGGTTTCCCCTGATGGTAGCATGTATGCGACCGTGGTGCCCCAGTCAGCCCTCAGGGGTCCACACCGCTACATTACCCTTAATGAAACCCCACACTCTGCTTGGATTTCAGCAGCTCTTGTGGTGAGGTCCCCATCCAGGGCACCATGTCACATTTTGTCCTCATGTCGCCCTAGCTCCCTCTGGTCTTTGAGTTTCCCAGACTCTCCTTGTTTCTCACGACCTCGGCCGTTTTGAGGAGGACTGGGCAGGGGTTCGGTAGGGTTTGTGCCGTGGCCTGAGACGCCTTCCCATCTGGCCGCTGCACGTTGGGCTGGTCCCCAAGGCCATCGGCTCTTCCTCTCCCCCAGACCCCGCTGGGCCTCCAGTGTTAGTGCTGCCCCCCTGGTGAGGGCCACCCCTGCCTCCCAAACCTGCACTCTGCCTGCCCTGCTGACCCCGGTCGGTGGCTCTGCTGAGCACAGCGGCCTCAGTGGAATTCGAGGTGGCGCCCAGATGCGTCCTTGACCAAGTTCTATCAATATTCCGCCTCCCTTCCCCTTCCTCCCCCTCCTTGTCCTTGCTGGCCTCTGTCGGCCTCCTTTGCCTGGATTAAGTCAAAGCATCCTTCCTGGCCTCCCTGCCTCCAGCCTTGCCCTCCAACCTTTCCTCCTCACAGGCTCAGCCGTCTCTCAAACACATGGCGAGCCCTGTCACTGTCCTGCTTCAGACCCTTCCGTTGCTCCCCATTACCCTGGGAGCAAGTCAGGCTCCTTCAGAGGATTTCTAGGGTGTTCCGGGCCTATTTCCTTGCCTGGTCCTTGCATATTTCTCCAGCCTCATCTCTGGCCGTCCCAGGCCTGTCCTCCCGGCTTCGGCTGGACAGACTACAGTTCCCCCTTGCAGCCAATTCTACATTCCCACCTCCACCCCTTTGTGTATATGGTGCCCTCAGCTTCCCGTTTCCTGCCATCAGAATGTGAGTTCCATGGGTGTAGAGACCTTATCTGGCTTGTTCTCCACTGTCCCCGCAGTACCGTGGGCAGCGTCTGGCACATAGTAGGTACTTGACAGATACCTGTGAACTGATGTGAGGAGAGCATGGGGCAGGTTGCTCTTTACCAGATAACCTCAGACAAGCTTGACATTGCAGTAGTGACTAAGCCAGAAGTCCTGGTGCTGTGCTTGTAATGGGAGGATTTGACCTGGTAAAGGTCAAGGGGAGGATTTGACTTAGTAAAGGTCAGAGGGGGTCTTGGATCACTCACTGTGATCTGAAGGAGAGGTGATGTTCACCGGCTGGGAGGGGAAGAACACTCCAGGCATACAGCGTGTGCAACGGCCCTGGGGCATAAGGGAATAGGAAAGACTAAAGGAAAAGCAGAGCGCCTGGGGCCTAGGGTAGGGAGAGTGCAGATGTTTTGAAATAAGCCTCGATAAGATGGGAGGGCCAGAGCTTGAAGTGTTTGTAGTTTATCTTTATTTTTGGAGCAGTAGGGGGCCATTGGATGGAGTAGAGCGGGAGTGGAGAGAGAGAGAGAGAGAGGGACAGTGGGAGGTGGAGGGAGAAGACAGGGAGAGAGGAAGAATGGTGATTATGTCCTTGTGTCCACACTGTGCAACCGTACAAGTCGTGCATTCTGCCCGAGCTCATCTCCTGTCTGTGCAAGTGGGGGCAGAACCTCCTACTTTGCAGGGCTGTTCTGTGGATGAAGTGTGGTAAACGCAAAGCCCTTTACCGCATCACGGTGCAGTCGCCACCTGATAGATAGCAGGTTTCCAGCCCTTGCACACAAGCCACGAGAGCCACTGACAGGCCCTGGTTCACAGCTCAGCTGTCCCCTTGGCTCAGGGTCCTTCCTGGTGCTTCCCGTCTTTGCTCTTGTCTCAGCAGCCCAGGGCTATTCCTGTTGGCCCCCACTGGCCTCTGCCTTGGAAGGAGGGCGGTGCCCGGTTGTCCCTCCCAAACGAGACCCACCGCACACTCTGACCAGCAAGACACTGGGATCCCGATCCTGCAGGGACCAGCGAGCTGCAGGAAAGCCGGCCGGGGTGGAAGGGCTGTTCTGTAACTCTCAGATCTGCCCCGCCCCGCCCTCCTGTTCCCTCACTGTGCAGGAGCAATGGCCACCATCTCCCAAGGACCCTGCTCTGGAGGCTCTGTAATCAACACGCCGTTCAAGCCCCAGGCAGTCGTACCAGGCACGGGTCAGTCAGTATCCGCTTCTCACAGATGAGGATACTGAGGCCCAAAGAGGTGACATGATATCTCTAGGCTCAGGTTCTCATGGCTTGTTGGTGGCAGAGAAGGATTGAAAGCAGGTCTGTGTAACCCAGAGACCCACCACCCTACACTGCCTCCTGTTGGACTTGGAGATCAAGAACACTGGGACAGTCTTTTGAGATTAGCAGCCTGTGTTTGTTTGTTTCTTTTTTTTATTTATTTTGATTTTTTTTTAATTTAATTTAATTTATTTATTTATTTATTTTTTAAGATTTTATTTATTTATTTGAGAGAGAGAGAGCGCGAGAGAGAAACAGCATGAGAGGGGATAGGGTCAGAGGGAGAAGCAGGCTCCCCGCCGAGCCGGGAGCCCGATGTGGGACTCGATCCCAGGACTCCGGGACCATGACCTGAGCCGAAGGCAGTCGCTTAACTGACTGAGCCACCCAGGCGCCCTGTTTCTTTTTTTTAATATTTTATTTATTTATTTGAGACAGAGAGAGCACAAGCAGAGGGGAGGGGCAGAGGGAGAGGGAGAAACAGGCTCCCCGCTGAGCAGGGAGCCCGATGCGAGGCTCGATCCCAGGACCCTGGGATCACGACCTGAGCGGAAGGCAGACGCTTAACCGACTGAGCCGCCCAGGCGCCGCAGCCTGTGTTTCTGAATGTAGGGGCTGTTGGCATTTTGAGAGAGGCAATTTGTGTTACTTCACAGCACTGTTATATACACTGTGGGAATTTAACAACTGTGGCCCCCAGGATTAAATGCTAGGACTCCCCAGTCATCTAACAACCAAAAATGCTCCCACATATATGCAGAAACTCCTTAGAGGGACAGAATCGCCTCAGATTGAGAAGCACTGATAATCCAATAAAAGGTACGGTAATGTTAATACCAGCCAATACTGAGGGCCTCATATGGGCTAAGTGCTTAACCGACATATTTGCATTTAATTTTGTCAGATATAGGTACTATTAATAGACCCGTTTTACAGATGAGGAAATTTAGGGTCAGAGAGGTTAAGTGATTTGCCCAAGATCACACATCTAGTTAGAAGTAGCATTTGCACTTGTGCTTCTGTCTTTTTTTGGGGGGACGGGGGAGAATTTATTTGTTAAAGTGAGAGAGCATGCATGAGTGGGAGGAGGGGCAGAGAAAGAGAGAGAGAGAGAGAGGGAGAATCTCCAGCAGATCCCCTGCTGGGAGTGGAGCCTGATGACGCGGGGCTTGATCCCAGGATCCTGAAACCTGAGCCGAAACCTTAGTCAGATGCTTAACCAACTGAGCCACCCAGGCGCCCCTGAACTTGTGCTTCCGTCTTAAAGAGAAGGCCCAGAGAAGGCAGATGATTTGCTTAAGGTCACATAGCAAGTGAGCATCAGGGATGAAATTTGAACCCAGGATCTGTAGAGCAATGCTCTTTTCATTCCACATGATACGTAGAAGGACAGAGAGGAGCCCCTGGCCTGTGGTTGGGGGAGGATGTCTGCCACCCTAGCCCTGGGCCTGGGCCCTGGGGGCCTTGAAGCCTTGGGTCCACCACTGTCCCCTCCACCTAGACAGCTTTGTTGTGTTTGCTTGTGTCCCCTTTCCATCATTCCTTTCTGTCCCTCTGTCACCCCTGAGCTCGTGCCTTGGGCTGCACCCATCACCCCCCACCCCGACCTCAGTTCTTCTCTGCAATCTTGGGAATCATGCTTATCTTTTGTGGGGGGGACAGTGTAGAGGATCCAGTGACAAAACTAGTGTGAAGAAGGTGTCAGCTTGATGCAGCCATGTCCCGCAGGCTCAGGAAATGTTTCCTAACTCTGAGCCCCCTTGTCCTTCCTGACTCTTCTCTGACTGTCCCTCTGTCTGTCCTCCTCCTCAGATTCTCCTCACCATCTCTGGGTTTTCTGTCCTGACCTGCTTAGCTGTTCAGGCCAACTGCCAACTCCCAGGGCCAAACGGCAGCAGCTCCCAGACTTCTGTGCCAACAATGGTGTTGCCATTTCCATCACAAGGCCTGGGGCATCAGGGTGGGGTGCATGGGAGGAGCCCCAGCTTGTGCCCTTGGCCTGCCCTTTGCACCGGGCTGGTGAGCAAGGCCAGCTGGTCTCCTGCCCTTGGATCATCCTCTGTTTCCATAGCAGCTGTGTAGCCAGGATCCCTCAGCTTCTGCTGGGCGGAGGGCCCCCAGATTCCCCACAAGGTGCCCATAGTTGTGGACAGGAAGCATCTCTCGGGGGGCCAGAGGTGGGCAGCCCTGGCCTGTCCCCAAGCCTTAGAGAGGGGAGCAGCTCTCAGCTCAGCTAGGGTATGGGGTCTCCTGGTTTCACCCACACACACGCCTGCCCCCAGCCCATCTCACTCGAAGCTGCCCTGTGACTATGCTCTGAGCCTCAGTTTCCTCATCTGTAAGTGCAGGTACACTGCTGACCTCGGACGTTATCCAGCTGTTCCTGTGAGGCACGTGGGGCTAGTGGTCAGCGAGCCTGGGGAAGCTGCCCTGGGAGCCTCGGGGAGGAGGAAGGGGGTGGGTCCAGACCAACGAGAGGGAGTCAGGGACTCCACTTTGTTCCATTGGGACTTGGGGATCAGGCAGACCCACCCGTCCTAAACAGAATGGTCTTGAGGAAGCGCCCTTCCCTCTCTAAGCCTCAGTGTCTCTTTGTCTAAAATGAAAGTAATTCTTCCTGTGTGACAGGATTGCTAGGAAAATAGAATAAGATATAGTAGCGTGCAAGCCCGTGCCTGGCTCAGTATACAGCAGGTGCTCATTAAGTGTTGATTACCAGTGAAGGCACTGACTGGCCACGGCTGCACAGGGAGGCGTATTTCCTGTGGTCAGCCCTGCCTGCCCAGGCTTAGGTCCCTAACAGACCCCCTCGTGGGCATGGCTGCTGGGCGCCCCCGGACATGCATATCTTGGAACGAATTCCTCTTGTGTTATTCACACAAAGACTTCCCCAGGAAGGCCAAGCCCCTTTCTTTAAATGCCCCAGCCTGTTATCTGGCCTTCCCTGAAGGCCCTTATCGATTTCTGGTTTGTGTTAGGTTGTTTGTGTCATGTCTTATCTCCCTCAGGAGACAGGGGCAGCCTGGTGAGTCAGAGTGGCCTGGGTTGGGGTCCCCAGCTCTGCTGCCGATGGGCTGTGGCGTCAGCTCTCAGAGCCTGGGTCTCCTCTATAAAATGAGGATAATAATAGCTCCAGTACAGGATGGTCATGGAAATGCCCGCCAGAACCTGGCACGGGGTAGGTGATGCGCTCGACAGCGGCTCCTCCCCCTTCTCCCAACCAGGAGGCCCAGCGGCCGCAGGACCCTATGGGCTCTGACCCAGGGGGAGAGAAGAACATCGCATCCGAGCCGTCCCAGGCTTTGGGGCAGTGGTGGCCACACAGCTGAGCCCCCGGCTGCTGGCAGCTCCTAGTACTCCCATGGCCTGGAAGAGGCTGGGACTTGAGGAAGAGGCATTCCCAGAACGAGGGGCAGAGGGAAGACAGCAATGAGGCTCCCGCAGGGACATGGGCGAGTATGGAGGTCATGAGCACAGGCTGTGGATCAGGCACACACTTCCTCCACCTACCAGGGGCTGTGTGACCTCCTATAAGTGACTCAGCCTCTCTGAGCCTCAGTTCTCCACCTGGGAAACAGGGAGTAATAATGCGCCCTATCTCTCAGAGTCACTGTGTGACGTGACGAGATAATACATGGAAAGTGCTTGGCATAATCTGGTCAAGAATTTCCTATTACTTTTTTTTTTTTAAGATTTATTTATTTATTTTAGAGAGAGAAAGTGCGAGCAGGGGGAGGAGCAGAGGGGGAGGGAGAAGAAGGGGGAAAGACTCTGTGCTCAGCACAGAGCCCGATGAAGGGCTCCATCTCAGGACTCTGAGATCCTGACCTGACCCGAAACCAAGAGTCAGACGCTTAACCAACTGAGCCACCCATGCGCCCTCCTATTACTTATTTTTAAGACATGCTCTCAGGGCCCACTGACTTTTTGGCCAGATTCCTCAAGTAGCCATCAAATAGTAATAACGTAAGAGCTGATTTTTTCAGCACCTTCCATGAGCCAGGCGCTGTGCTTAGTGCCTTGCTCACAGTACCCCACTGGTCCTTCACTGCCCCTCTTGTCCCCATTTTGTAGATGAGGAAACCGAGCCTCTGAGAAGCGGGGTGACCTGTCCAAGCCAACACAGCTCCCAGAGCCTGGCCCTCTCTCCCTTTGGCCCTGCTCCGGAGATAGTTGTAACTGCCTTAGGGTGTCTTGCCAGATAGCACCTGGACGCAGCCAATCCCAGACACAGTTCGCTGGGCGAATCTGTAAACAGAGGATCTGGAGTGGGGCAGAGGCCAGAGGAGTGAAGACCAGCCCGGGAGGCAGGGGGTCTGCGGGACGCTGGAGGCAGGAGCTGTGTGACCGCGTGTGTTTATTCAGCCTGTCCCCTGCAGGCAGGGGGCCCTGGCTGGCCAGTGTAAACATCCGGACTGCTCATCGGCCTGGTGCGAGGCTGAGCAACTGGGGACCCGGCAAGCGGGGCCTCCGGGTGCCGGCTTGGTGCCAGGGGAGCTGTGGTAGACAGCTGGGGAGGCAGCACAGAGCCAACGTTTATTGAGCACCTAGTGTATGCCGACTCGCTGACATCTTACGATGGCTTTACGGCAGCCCCGTCCGGTCTGTTGTGTTATTTTTACTTAGCTGATGAGGAAACTGAGCCCAGGGAGTTGTACGGGCTCAGCTCCGTCCAAGCCCTCGAAGTCTGACGTGCTGAGAGGGGGTACAAAATCGGAGCGTGGACAGCATTCCCCGTATGGCTTCCTCCGCTGGGGGCACGCTCTCCACGCACACCGTGGGGACCCCAACTCACTTTCCTGCGGAGTCGCGTCCACCTGGGCTGTAATCACCTCCCTCGTTGACTTGGGAGCAGATCCCTGTGTGCGGGACTGGCCGGGCGGAGGAGGGCCCCGTGACCAGGGTGGGGGATTTGGTGGGCTCTGGTTATGCAGGCATGTGGAGCGGGTCTGCTAGATTGGTTAGACCTCAGCTATCATCCCATCCATGTTCAGATGGAGGAATGGAAGCCCAGGGAAGGGAGCTGTCGGCCCCCAGGGATTCACAGTGAGTAGCTAGAGTGGGGCCTAGGTCTGCAGGGAGGATGCCCCTGGTCAGGGCTGCTCTTTCTTTCTTTCTTTCTTTTTTTTTATTCATGAGAGACAGAGCGAGAGAGAAAGGCAGAGGGAGAAACAGGCTCCCAAGGAGCAGGGAGCCTGATGCGGGACTCGATCCCAGGACCCTGAGATCATGACCTGAGCCGAAGGCAGACGCTTAACCATCTGAGCCACGCAGGCGCCCAGGGCTGCTCTTTCTGAATGGTGGTGTGACCGGGTTAGGCCAGGGCAAGGATGAAATCAGAATGTTCCCCAGATGCGTTACAATCTGAAATCAAATTTCACAGCTACCCCCACTCCCTTTGGCCGCGCTCTTGGAGCTGTGCCCCAGAAATGCCCTTGGGCTCTCGGGAACTCTGATAAACTCGTGGCCTTGTGCCAGTTGAGGGTAGCCTCCCTGGGCTCGGGTGGCTGAGAACCCATATGGGGGCTCCCTGCTCCCCTCTTCCTGCCACTTTTCTGCCCAGGTCCTGCCCTGCCCTCCCCTACACATGTCCCCTCACCCTGGTTCAGCTTTGAGTCCAATAGGACTGCCACTTAGGTTGTGCCAAAGCTGGGAGGAATCGTTTAAAAACATAACTCGTTAAATATACATATGACTGACCCCTGGGACGTACCACTGATGCCTTTGAGATGCATTTCTGACGTGCAGACCCCGTCGTCCAGTATTCTCCTTTACCGCCTGGAGAGAGAGGTGGCGGGGGCCCCAGTTTAGGGTTGAGAACACTGAAGTCACACCCCGAGCCTGGATTTGAACCAGGAGACAAACACCTGGGCTCCATGCTCTGGGCCACACCTGCTGAAGCCTGGGACCTGTGGAAGTTACTCCAGAGGGTTTGTTTGGGTATAAGGTGGCTGAGGTTCCCCCTTGAGAATGAGGAGCAGGATCTCAGGAGAGGCCAGGGGGAACTGGGCAGGGAGGGAGCCCAGCTGTCCCGCCCAGCTCACAACAGGGAGGGGTCCCCAGAAGCCCAGGAACAGAGTCTGAGAAGGGAGTCCAGCCAGCCCAGTCCTGTGACTTTATGTATCCTGGTCAAGGGACCAAGACTGGCCAATCCCCAGAGCCCCCGATGCGTCACCAGTTAAGAATCACTGAAGGCCGCCCTGGGTTTGGGACAAGTAAACCCTTCCCCCGCTTAATCTGAGGCCTGTGGACTGATGCTTCTCCTCTGCCCGTTCATTTTAGGAGAGTCTCCCCACAGCAAGAACAATAGCAGCCTCTGTGTGCCAGGCCACCCAACCAGCAGAACCTCGTGCGATTCTCAGAAGAGTCCCAGGGGCTGTTACGATCCCCACTTCACAGAGGAGAAAACCGAGCTCCTACAACAGCAAAGCGCTGGGCTGGCTTTAAATCCCAGTCTGTCCGCCTCCACAGCCCATGCCTTTTTTTGGTGTGTGACACAGTATTTCAGATATATAAAAAGCACAGAGTTCAGTAAAAACAAACATTGGTGGACCAGCCATCCAGTTTAAGGACAAAAACATTCCAAAGGCAGTCTAATCCCGCCCCCCCGTGTTCCTACCTGCTCCCCTTCCTTCCCTACCACCCTGTGTTCCAGAAGAAACTACTTTCTTGAATGACTGCCTTGCTACCTTGACTGGATGTTTCTTCCTTCCCAAATGATACACAGGATTGCTCACAGGCTTTAAAACTAGAAACCATGGGTAGGAGGCCATATGTTTACTTCTGCAGCTAGCTCTTCTCTCTCTGGGCTGTGTTTGAGCTGCATGCAGTTCATTTTCAGGGCTGTGTGGTATTCCATGACACAGCCCTGCCAAGGTCTATCCAGGCTGCTGTAGACAGGCATTTAGGTTTTTGTTGTTGACTGTTTAGATGATGCCGGGGGGGACTTCCTTGGCCATGTCTCTTGGTGGCCACGGGAGAGTTTCCAAGGTGTATATATATTATCTGTGTTAAGGACTAGGATCAGATAAGCCCACCATATCATAGGACCAACAATCAGAGGGAGGCTCCTGCTCTGAGGGTGAAAGACCTCTTAAGGTCGGGAATATTGCTCTGTTTTGTTTGCTGCCTTGAACAGTGCTGAGAACAGTGTCTGGCACATAGTAGGTGTGCAGTGAATATCTGTCAACTGAATGAGTAGATATGTGCCCAGCACCATGTAAGACACTTGATGTTCGTGATCTTAACAATCTGCTGTAAGGATGTGTGTGCGGGGGGGTTCTTCCCATTTTGCTGCTGAGCCAATTAAGGCTTTGGAGAGGTGGCATTCCCAAAGTCCCACAGTCCGTACCCAGGCTGGCTGACTCCAGAGCCTGCACTCTTCCCCCAGCCTGGGTATCCCCTGTGTAGACAGGGAGCGCATTCTCAGAAGCCTGGAAGATGGGGCAAGCAGGGGCTGCTTCTGATGCCTTATTGCCTGGATACAGGTGCTTAGGGCTTTCAGAGTCATCCCAGAGGCTGGTGGAGTGGGGCAGGACCAGCTGGTTGTCACCTTTGGCCTGAATGCCACCATGGGGTTGGGGCTGAGTGGCATCTCACCTCTGGGGCTGATCTGTTGGGGAACTGCAAAGGTTGGGACGATGCTAGGTTTAGGATCCAGATGCACTTGGTGGGAGAGACCCATCATGGAGGAAGCAGCGAGACCCAACTGAAGAATCAGTCATCTGCTAGGAGCATGAGCAGAACTATCTTCGAGTCCCTCGCCTGCCACTTATTAGCTGTGTGATATTTGGTTAGTCTGTCAAGCTCTCTGGGCCTTATCACCTCCATCTGTTAAACAGGGATATTGCCTCTCTCTTGCAGAGTTACTGATAGTTTTAGAAGTGAGTGAAACAACCTTAGCACAGTGCCCAGAAGGTAGGTTTGTTGTTTTTTGCTTTTTTTTTTTAAGATTTATTTATTTATTTGAGGGGCGCCTGGGTGGCTCAGTCAGTTAAGTGTCTGCCTTTGGCTCAGGTCATGATCCTGGGGTCCTGGGATCGAGCCCTGCATCGGGCTCCCTGCTCAGCAGGGAGTCTGCTACTTTCTTTGACCCTCCCCCTGTTCATGCTCCCTCTCTCTCTCTTTAATAAATAAACAAAATCTTTTAAAAAAGATTTATTTATTTGAGAGAGGGGGGAGAGAGCACACGCGCACACCCGTGCACATGAGTGGGTGGGGGCAGAGGAAGAGGGACAGAGAGAATCCTCAAGCAGACTCCCGCTGAGCACAGAGCCCGACACAGGGCTGCATCCCAGGACCCTGAGATCATGACCTGAGCTGAAACCAAGAGTTGGACACCCAACCGACTGAGCCCCCCAGGTGCCCATGAAGGTAGTTATTTTTTTCTTTTTTTTTTTTAAAGATTTTATTTATTTATTTGACAGACAGAGACACAGCGAGAGAGGGAGCACAAGCAGGGGGAGTGGGAGAGGGAGAAGCAGGCTCTCTGATGAGCAAGGAGCCCGATGTGGGGCTCGATCCTAGGACCCTGGGATAATGCCCTGAGCCGAAGGCAGACGCTTAACGACTGAGCCACCCAGGCGGCCCTGATTAGACTGATTAGAGGAACTTAGGATCTTGATCTTAACATAGAGGCTTTTCTATTCTTTTCTTTTTTGTGAAGAGGGAGTTTAGGTTTAACCCTGATGGTAGCTCCTAAAGTACTTTTTATTTTAATTATTTTTAAAGATTTTATTTATTTGAGTGAGCAAGGGAGCAGGAGCACGAGGTGGGGGGAGGGGAAGAGGGAGAAGCAGGCTCTCTGCTGAGCAAGGAGCCTGATGTGGGGCTCGATCCCAGGACCCTGGGATCATGCCCTGAGCCGAAGGCAGACACTTAACCGACTGAGCCACCCAGGCACCCCCCTTAAGGTAGTTATTAATTACGGGGGGAATTCTATTAATTATGGGGGGAAGGATATTCTAACTAGAGATACATCCAGATCACTACAGGTGCACACAGCTGGGGCAGTCTAGGACACAGAGGTGGACTTCATGGAGGTGACATCTGATCTGGGTTCTGAAGGGTGAGTAGGAGTTTTCCAAGCTAAGAAGTAGGTTATGGGTAAGGCAGCCTCTATGTGTCCTATATTAGACTGAAAGACTGTTGAGAGGGATATCCTGCCCGTTGCTTACAAAAGCAAGCACCCAAATGCTAGTTACTTAGAATTTGATAGAGATACGTGATCCTTTGAAGGTGGGGCAGGCGGGGTGCTGAATAAATGGACAAATCAGTGGTGCCCGGGGCAGTAAATAGACAGATGGAGGACCAGTGGTGCCCAGGGGCAGAGGGACATGTGAACACTCTGGGCTGGGGCATTTGGGAAGTCTTCCTGGTGGAGGTAGGGGGTAGGACTTAGATGAGAAAGGAAGACAAGACAGAGAGGGGCCGCCTGACACTTGATTTCTTGGCTGGGCTGGGTCAGGAAAGGGGTGTCCACAGCCTGGCAGGGACTGAGGACAGACCTCAAGGGTTTTGGCAGCAGCCTGGCTGTGTCCTTGTCACCAAGGCTTGGGCTCTTCTCTTCCTTGAAGAGAAGAAAAGTTGTTCCCAATTGTTAATTGTGCAATTGCAAATTGCTGAGCAGGAGCCAAGCCTCAGCATGGGGAGGAGGGAGCTGGGCTTTGGAGCCAGGAGTTTGGGGGCCCAGGAGGGGGTTTGGGAATGCCGCTGGGTGCTGTGGGCCTGTGCCAGGCAGGGAGGCCGCCCGGCCCAGAATTCCCACTCCGTGCTGCAGGATCCTGTGGTACCTAAGAGCTAGTAGACCTGGGTTTGAATCATGGCCTCTCACCAGCAGCTGTGTGGCCTTGGACTGGTTACTTAACCTCTCTGTGTCTCCACTGCTCGTCACTGGGCCTTGCTCAGGAGACGGTGTTCGTGGCTGCTGCTGTGGCTGCTGGTACATGTGAGCAGCCACAACGGGGCCATCGCTGAAGCCACCTCCGTAACACAGGCCACAGTGTCACTCAGGTTGAACCCCAGGGTCATTCCAGCTGCCCACACCGCCTCTCCGGGAGCTGTCCCGTCCGTGTCCAGCATCGCAGCCCATGCCCTTAGGAGGCGGAGGAACTTGAATTCCTGCACCTTTGTCTTATCGTGGGTTATCTCCTTAAACCTCACCACGGGCCCATGAAGTAGGTTTGCATGTCCCCATGATATAGATGAGGAAATGTGCTCAGAGAGGTGAGCCCACTGGCCCACGGTCACACGGCAGTAAATTACAGGGATTCATGCCCAGGTCTCTCTGCTCCTCAACCTTTGCTCTTCCCACTGCCGACAGGGGCAAGAGCCCGTCCCACGGAATCGCAGCCTAGCACCTTCCCTCCCTTCGTCACCCCTCCACTCCCTTTCCCTGGTTCTCCACTCCCTCTTCAGCCCTGCGCTGGCTGCCGGGGACCACTCTGGGCCATGACTGCAGATGGGACCGCGTGTGTCCCCCCTGAGCAAATACAGCCACTGCTCCCCCACTGTCAGCAGGATTCCGGCCTCCTCTCCCGCTAGGCATTTCCTCCCAGGCTCCCCCCAGCCTCCCCGGCAAGCATGACACATGTGTAGTGGTGGTGGGGGGGCGGTAATGGGGACCAGATGCGAAGCTGAGCCCGGGGTGGGCTTTGTTAGGCGGACATTCCTGGTCACTGAGGCAAGCCAGCTCGGGAGCATCTGGTTTGGCGAGGGTCCACCCTGATTGGCGGGGGCTGGATGTGGGGAGGTGCCCTCCCACGCGGCAGGTGGGGACCGGCCCTTCATGCCGAGACAGGATTTCGGAGTCCAGGAGGAGATCTGGGGGCAGAGGGGTGGAGGGAAGACAACAGGGAGTTCAGAGTCAGACGGACCTGGTGTCTGGGGCGGGCTCTGGGCAGCTTTCCCATCTCTGCAGTGGGGGCCCGGCGGGTACCCCCACAGATACAGGCGGAATCGAGACAATAGCAGCACCGTGTCCACAGCGCTTCAGGTGTTTTCGCGTGTTCTGGGGCCGCCCGGGAGGGTGGTGCTCTTATCCTCTGATAAGTGGCCATGCCACTCGCCCGAGTCAGCCAGGTAGTAGGAGGCAGAGCTGGGGTTGAACCCAGGCTGCTGGGGTCTGGGGTCCGCCACGCTCCTGCTGCCACGCTGTCCGCATTGCAGTGTCGTGGGTGACGACGTGTGGACCAAGTGCTATGTCAGCTGGCCATGCTGGCTTGCCCCGAAATCCCATGCTGTTGGTGGCGTGTGGGATGGGCCTGCTGGGCCTATCGATGTATCGATGGGTAAACGGTGGAGTGGACGGACGTTGGGAACATTCCTGCACGTGGGGTGAGGGGAGGCGCTGGGGTTGTGACCCTGTGGGCCCTGCCTTCTGGGCAGCCAGCCAGACCCGCCGTGGCCCTGAGAGGGCCAGGGAGCCCGACTCTGAAAGCAGTAGCCCCCATTCCTCTGGTCCCTACTGCGCGCCGCACGCTTTGTCCATATTCGCTCGTTCAGTCCCCACAACCACTGGGGTTGCCCTAGATCATAACACGTGTCTTTGGAAGCTGGTTGGAACGTAGGTCCAACTGACTGCAAAGCCAGGGCCCTTTCCCACGGGTGCACCAGTCTGGGGGCCTGTCTCCTGCTTCCTAAGGGATGGGTTCCAGTCTCCTTCTCAAAGAGGGTTTTTGTTTTGTTTGTGTTTTTTTTTTTGTAATGAAATAGCATGAAGTTTTATTAGAATTGTGTAATTCACGGGCGCCTGGGTGGCTCAGATGGTTAAGCGTCTGCCTTCGGCTCAGGTCATGATCTCGGGGTCCTGGGATCGAGTCCCGCATCGGGCTCCCTGCTCCTTGGGAGCCTGCTTCTCCCTCTGCCTTTCTCTCTCGCTCTGTCTCTCATGAATTAAAAAAAAAAAAAAAATCTTTAGAATTGTGTAATTCACATCCTAAATATTTACGTAAAAATAAACACAAAATTGCAAACATATTTGGTTTATCTTCCAAGTCATTAGCTTCATGGAATTACTTACTGGGATAGTTACAAGATAAAATTCCCAATCCTGAATGTTAGTAAGGAAATACATACAGGAGCAATAGGAGAAAAGATTAATTCTTTCTTCTGAGAAGCAGTGAAAAAGTTACCTAATTGCCCCTTGGGGATTGTCAAAGCTTTCCTAGAACTCCTGGGGAATAGATTCTTCTGTAAAGCAGTGAGAACTAAAACTACATCCCTTTACCAACACACAACCCTATGATAAGGTTTCTTTTCCAAACATACAGAGGCTCACAACTCTGAACTGTAGCTTAGTGAACTCAGCTCAAATGTCCCTATCATCTGTTTCCCCAAAAAGGCAGTTCCAAAGATAGGGAGAAGATCTATCACCTTTTTTTCACTTGGACAGCTTGAATAAAATTTCAAGAAGATTTTTTTTAAAGATGATTTTGACAATTGTGGGCAGAGGGTCTGGGTGGGCTCAGGGTGGAATCCAAAGAGCCCAGACTAAGATTCTTATCCTGGTTCCTGGTTGGCCCCTTGGGCAACTGCCTCTACTCCTTTTTTTTTTTTTTTTTTTTTTTTTTTAAGATTTATTTATCTATTTGAGAGAGACAGAGACAGACAGCACGTGCAGGAGGGACAGAGGGAGAGAGAATCTCAAGCAGACTATCCGCTGAGTGCAGAGCCCAATGCAGGGCTTGATCCTTGGACCCTCCCTGAGATCATGACCTGAGCAGAGATCAAGAGTCAGACGCTCAACTAACTGCGCTACCCAGGCACCCCCTGCCTCTACTTCTTGTCTTGTTTTCCTCATTTTTGAAAGCGGTTTATCTCCGGGGAGCAGAGCTGAGTGCTGGGAGGCTAAAATGACAGGAGCCTTGGCCCTTTAAGACTGCCTGGTCCAGTGGGTGGGACAGCCACATGCTCAGTGCCAAGTCATCTGGCAGCATGGTGGGATTGGTCGGAGGGGTGTGCAGGGTGCCGTGGGAGCATAGGGGAAGAAAAGCGTGCAGAGCCAGGGTGTCAGGGAGATGGCGTGGGCACAGATTGTGTCTATCCAGCTCTCTTCCCTCTCCTGCTGATGGCACCCCTTCCCTTTGGGAGTAGCTGGGTGCACATCCCAGGACCTTGCCTTTGCCTCTTCACAGGGAGGACATATGAGCCAGGCCTGGCCCATCAGAGTTGTTCACTAGGACTATATATATATTTTTTTCAATATATTATTTATTTAGGGATGCCTGGGTGGCTCAGTCGTTAAGCGTCTGCCTTCGGCTTAGGGCATGATCCCAGGGTCCTGGGATCGAGCCCCGCATCGGGCTCCCTGCTCGGCAGGAAGCCTGCTTCTCCCTCTCCCACTCCCCCTGCTCGTGTTCCCTCCCTCGCTGTGTGTGTCTCTCTCAAATAAATAAATAATATCTTTTTTATTTGAGAGAGAGAGAATTTGCAAAAGAGAGAGAGAGAGCATGAGCAGGGGGAGGGGTCTAGGGAGAAGGAGAAGCAGGCTCCCTGCTGAGCAGGGAGCTGGACCCTGGGGTTGGGGGCTGGGGGAGTGGGGGAAGGGGGGAGTGCTCGAGCCCAGGACCCCGGGATCATGACCTGAGCCGAAGGCAGACGCTTAACCGACTGAGCCACCCAGGAGCCCCCCTAGGACTATATTTCAACACAGGGAGAAAGAAGGGTTCTTTTCTCTAGGGCTATCAGCTGCCAGGAGGTAAGCCTGGCTCAGTCTAAATTCAGGAGGTGAGAACGAGGGTAACACAAAGGGAAGGAGAGGGAGGGGAGAGAACCCAAGAGCCTCCTCTGAGCTCCTGGATCTCTTCCTGTCCCAGGCCTGGCCCTCCCTCCCCTTCATGCAGTGCAAGCATTTGCTTTGTTATAAACCCAAGCGAGAGCTGGGTTTCTGTCACTTACAACCCTGTGGGGCTTGACCAAGGAGGCTTCAGAGAGGAGGTGGCATTTGAACTAGGTGTTGAAGGCGTTTTGGGGACAAACAGCAGTGGTAAGGTTTTGCCAGGCAAAGGAGGCCGGTGGGAGAGACGTGATCACGACCTGCCTGGGGGGTGGCAGATAATGATATCTGCACAGATGTTAAAGGGCCTTGTGAGCCACGGGGCAGAGCTTGGATGAATCTGCTCATCCATCCATCCCCCCATCTATTCAGCTAACCAATCCAGTGCTAACTGGGTGCCAGGCACTGTTGTGAACACTTTACAAAGAACAGATTGCATCCTTCTAACCACCCAGTGAGGTAGGTAGTGTTACTTCACTACTTTACAGGTGAGAAAACTGACGCCCAGAGAGGTTGAGTAACTTGCTCAAGGTCACATAGTTGGTAAGTAACAGAGCCAGAATTTGAACCCAAGCAGCTTGGCACTAGAGTTTATTTTCTTAACCACAGAGTGGGAGTGACCCCCCCCCCCCCCACCTGCCCCAGCTCCAGCCCAGAGTTCTTTCTGTGGAACTCTGTGCTTCATGCCCCAGTGGGGACAAGACAGGCCCAGGCCCGAGATGTGGCCCCAGAACCCTGGAGCCCCAGTGGGGCCTAGGGGATGGGCTGGGGAGGGCAGGAGGGTCCCGTGGCTTCTCTCCGAGACAGTGGGTACCCCCCTGGCCCAGTTCCAGTCCCCGCTAGCCAGGAGCTAAGGCCAGGCTCCTGTCAGACACCCTGCTGTCCTACATTTTCTCCAGCTATGATAACCTCCAGAAACAGCGAATGACAGGCTCCAGCTGGGTCTGGCTAAGCCCTCGGCGAGAGGTCAGCAACGTGAAGAAGCTCTGGCTTCCAGCCTAAGTACTGGAGTGTTTTAAAGCCGCTCCTGACGTGGGAGGCCCTGGGCAGCAGGAAGGGGAGCGGCAGTGCAGCCCTGGGGATCCCTGGGGATTGTCTGCATCAGTCCATGGCTCCATCTTGCCTCAGGCCTCAGCACCTCCCGTGTGCCAAGGGCTTTTCCCTTCTATTTAACAGAGGTGGGGAGTAGCAGCCCCATTTTCAAACGAGGAGGCTGAGGCTAAGTGACTTGCCCGAGGTCTCACAGCCACATTTCCTAGGTCCTTGACAGGCTCTGGACAGCCTCACTCCTGCCACTTCAGCCTCATCCCTGACCTAGGGATTCTGGAACACACACCAGAGCTCAGGTCTCCTGGCCCTTCCCACAGGACGACTTTCCTCATCTTATCTCCAATTCACAGAAGGAATTTTTCCCCAATGAGAGTGCTTTTCCATGCCTCCAAGGGAGGAGCTCAGCAGCCCCTGGGAATCCTACACGAGTGGTGTCTGGGGCAGGGGACGAAGGAGATTAAGGCTTCTGACTGCTCCCGTGTCCAGCCCTGGCAGGATACGTGAGAAAGGAGACCAGCCAGTCCTGAGAGCCTCCAGAAATGCTTGTAAAAGTAAAGTGCCCAAGAAGGAGCCACTTCAGCTGAGGCTGAACCTCAAAAGAAAAAGGCCAGGCCTCTGCGAGTCGAGCAGGGAACAGGGTTCTCCAGGCGGAGGAGACCCCATAAGCAAAGGTCCGGAGGTAGAGAAGTAGAGAAGTAGAAGGTGTGCTCTAGGGGAAGGATGGCAGTTCCCATGTGAGTGGCTGAAGCCGGATTATGATTCCATGCACAAGTGGGGCAGGCAGGTTTCCACAGGTGACCCGTTCTGGACCTTCTGGGGGGAACCAGAAGGGACATGACCCTTTGGGGTATTAGGAAAACAGTGAGCCAGGCTCTCCCTCTTTCTGAGCCAAGATCTTCCTCTCAGATCTCTGTCCCACGAGGATGCTCAAGTCAGGCTCAGGCTGGGGGGGCGGGGGGGGCTGGTGGAGAAGAGCTCCCACTCCTAGCCCTCAGTTGTTTTCCTCAGGGGGTCAAAGCATGCGACACTCTGCTCTAGAACTGGAGCCCCAGAGCTAGCGGGGACGGTGACCAGAATGGCTCCCGGGATGCAAGGCTAGGTCTCCTGGTGCCCCCATGCTCCCGGCACTCTACCGCCCACAGGCGTCATGATGATGTTTGAACGCTGCCTTTTACGAAGCGTTTACTCTGTGGCATCCACCGTGCGTGGCACTTCCCACAGTGTCTCACTGGCCACTCCTAACAGCCCAGCAAGGAAGCCACTAGGCTCCAAGAGGTGGCATGACTCGCTCAACAGCACAGTTCCCCAACAGCTGAGCTTAATGTGTCCGACCTCAAAATCTGCTTTCCCACCTGGGACGTGGAGACCTGCCTCCGACCCCTGAAAGTTGCCGTGAAGAGAAAAGTGAATTAAGGGGAGCAAGCCCCCACCGGGGGATGTAAAGTGGGGCAGTCAGTGTTGCCTGGCCCCGGCTGCAGAAATGTGAGCAGGGGTCCTGAGCAGCGAGTGGCCCAGGAGCGGACGCACCGGACCTAGAAAGAAAAGGGTCTGGGTGCAGGGAGACACTGGGCCATCAGCTGCCCATGGCCATCCTAGGCCCAAGCTGGCTCAGTCCTTACTACCCAGCCCTTAGCAGCCATGGCAAAGGCATGCGGGGCTTTGGAAGGAGCACTGGCCTGAGAGTCCAGAGGCCTGGCTTCTGGTCCTGGCTCAGCCCCTGATTCAGCTTACTCAGGGAGCTTCCTCTTGGGACCTCAGTTAATTTATCTGTAGAATGGGGACGGGGTGGGGTTCAGACAAGGCTCACTCCCCTCCAACCACACTGCCCTTCTTCCTGCTCCTTGCACACTACGCTTGGTCCTGCCTCTGGGGCTTTGCTCTTGCTGTTCCCTCTGCCTGAAATGACCTTCTGACAGCTGACACCTGTCATTCTGGTTTCATTGTACATGTCACCTGCTCGCAGAGGCCTTCCTCCACTTCTCCCCAGGAGTTCACTACCCCACCACTGCCCTGCTGTACTTTCTTTATGACACAATGAGGCAGTCTCTGCAATGAGCCTACAGGGTACTGGCTAGGGTTAGAGACTAGAGTCAGGTTCCCTGCTTTCGAATCCCAAACGCCAACACTTAGAGCTGCATGATCTTGGCCATAAGCTCTCTGTGCCTCAGTTTCTTCACCTCTAAAATGGGGTCAATAATAACACATTATTTTTGTAAGGATTAAATAAGAAATGCAGGGCGCCTGGGTGGCTCAGTTGGTTAAGCGACTGCCTTCGGCTCAGGTCATGATCCTGGAGTCCCTGGATCGAGTCCCGCATCAGGCTCCCTGCTCGGCAGGGTGCCTGCTTCTGCCTCTGACCCTCCCCCCTCTCATGTGCTCTCTCTCTCTCATTCTGTCTGTCCCAAATAAATAAATAAAATCTTTAAAAATAAATAAATAAATAAATAAGAAATGCATTAAAAAGCACTTGTGCTCAGCACACAAAAAGCTCTCAATAATGTTAGATGCCGTTATTATTATTTTAAGATTTCATTTATTTGAGAGAGAAAGCACAAGCGGGGAGGAGGGGTAGAGGGAGAGGGAGAAGCAGATTCCCTACTGAGCAGGGAGCCCGATGTGGGCCTCGATCCCAGGACCCTGGGATCATGACCTGAGCCGAAGGCAGATGCCTAACCAACTGAGCCACCCAGGCACCCAGATGTTGTTATTAGGATAACTCTTAGCAACATTGTTTATTGTTGGTCTTACCGATTAAAAGTCAAGCTCCTGAGACAAGGACTTTGTCTTGTTCAATGATGTGTGTCAAGCGTTGAGCTCATTTCCTGGCACACAATAGGTGCCGAATAAATATTTGAATGAGTGAACAAACAGATCCATGAGCCCTGACATCCCCCTCTTCTAAGAGGCCCTGTGTGGTTGGAGATGGAGAAAGGTGGGTGCTGGGAAGACGGGGCTGGGCCCTGAGCAAGGTGCCCCCATCCTGACCTGCCCCAATGGGAGTTCACACCCTGCAGGACAGAGGGGTCTTTGGGGAGGGAGGTGGCTCCCTGTCCCAGCCGCCGTGACCACAGCGGTGTTTGTGTGTGTCTGATGCTGTTTCTCGGCTCAAATTCTGGCGGCCGGGCATGGGGGCCAACGTAGATTTTTCCCTGTGCTCAGCAGCCCTCCCTCCTGAACCCGCAGAGTTGGGCCCAGCACTGCCACCTCTCCCCCAGTTTCAGAAGCTACTCACAAACAGAACCGCCCCCAGGGGCCCCTCCCACCACTCCCATGCCTCCTACCTGCTCTACATCAGTTCCCCTGCAGGCCTTTTCTTGGACACTGGCACTCTGAGCACCCGTGAGGACACTGCTTTATGTGCCTGGGCCTGAGCGGGAGGGAGAGAGAGCCATGCGGTCATCTCTACTGACCACACCAAGGCTCGGAGGGGAGATTCGCTGGAGGCCCCACAGCTGGCAAGGACCAGAGTCAGATTTCAAACCCAGGCTGCACTGTGTGCTGCTTCTCCCTCCATTCATTCATTCAGCTCGTGATTACTCAGCACCTCCTCTGTGTCAGGCACAGCCGTGATCGCGGTATCTGCCCCGGCGGGTGGTCCAGAAGGGAGCCGGGCTTTGTAGCTAGAGCATACGCTGGTGCCCTTCGACAGAACTTGCTGTGATAGGCACATGTCCTGTATCTGTGCCGTCCATGAGCCGTATGTGGCTGGCGAGCACTTGAAATGTGGCTAGTGCAAATGAGGAATTGAATTTTTTTTAAAGATTTTATTTATTTATTTGACAGAGAGAGCACAAGCAGGGGGAGCGGCAGGCAGAGGGAGAGGGAGAAGCAGGCTCCCCGCTGAGCAGGGAGCCCGATGCGGGACTCAATCCCAGGACCTTGGGATCATGACCTGAGCTGAAGGCAGACACCCAACCGACTGAGCCGCCCAGGCGCCCCGAGGAATTGAATTTTTAATTTTAATTTAATTTTAATTAATTTTAATTTCAGTAGCCACATGCGACTAATGGCCATTGTGCAGTTCTTTGAAGATCAATCATGGTCTCAGACTGTAGGTCTCCAACTCACATGTGAGCAGGGGAAGCGGGTCGATTTCCCAGGGGCACCTCAGGCTCTCTTCTTTGCCAGTATATTAAACTCACAGGCAATCTCTTCACACCCGAGAAGGAGTTAGTCACCGTTTTCTTTGAAACATGAGACCCTCCTGACCCATCTTTCAGTTTTGGCTTCTTTTTTTCTTATCGAGGTGTGTTACGTCCAGTGAAATGCATGGCCGGAAGCAAACAGTTTGATGATTTTTGACAAACACAGACGTGTGAAAACACAGTGGAATCAAAATATGGGACATTTCCAGAACATTTCCATTCCCCCAGAAGGTTCCCTCCTGCCTCTTTCCAGGAAGTCCTATCCTCAGAGGCAACTGCTGTTGTGATTTCTGTCACCATGGATTCGTTTTGCCCTATTTCAGCCTCACATAAATCATTTTCCCACTTTGACTAAGACAAGGGGACAAGAAATACTTCTCTTTTCTCTTTGTTATAAAAACCAGAGCACTAGCATGATGACAAATGACAGCTGACCCTGGGCTGCAGCAAGACGGAGCCAAGGAGGAGTGGGGGTGGGGTGGGAGGGCTGTGGGGCCCTGGGGATTTGTGGCCTGTCCCCAAGGGGGCAGCCCCTCCTCAGCTCCAGAGGAAAGCTGAAAATACTGATCTTCATGTAGAATCTCCTAAATGTGGGCATTTCAAAACCTGGTACAGCACTGCAGGCCAGTAATTCACATCTGTGGGCCAGACTTGACCTGGGGGGCTGCCAGTTTGCGAGTTCTGCCTTGGGCTAATCAGACTGTTGGCAATAATAATAGTGATATTTGTTAAGTGATTCTTTTGTTGGAGGTCCTCTTCTAAGCGTTTGATGTTATTAAGTCATCTAATCCTCCTAACAACTTATTAATAAATCCATTTTACAGATGAGTAAGCTACGCCAGAGAGGGATTAGGGGACTTCCCCCAGGTTACGGAGCCAGGACTTGGCTGGGCTTTGAACCCTGACTGATTCCCGAGACCATGCTCGTAACCCCTGCACGTCCTCCCGTTGGGAGTGAGAGCGGCCCAAGAGGCTGCAGGGGTTGGTCACACCACTTGGGGTGCAGCTTTGCCAGCTCCTGGGAGCACCACCACCCTGAACAGGCAATGAGAGCGTGCCTCAGCCCCGCCCGCTGGGACTGCCCTGGCACGGGCAGTGTGCAAGTTCAGACACCCCGGCTGTCTGTTGGTGGAGTCCTGATCCTAAGAAGTGCCGGGAAAGCAGCCAGGGGTGGGGTTGGGAGTCTAGGAGCCTGGCTGATGCCTGATGAGGCTCTCAGGGAGCACTGGGCAAGTGGGGGCAGAAGGAGCAGGAACCTGGCAAGGGGAGAGCCCAGGCCCGGGAGGGGGGCAGGGGAGAAGGGAAGGATCAGCCAGAGGGGCCCAGGGCCAGGCCAGGGTGCTGCTGCTGGGGGAGCTGGGGGCTGAAACATTCCGGCCGGTACGCCCCCAGCCCCAGTCCCCCTGCTGCACTTCATCCAGACAAGCAGATCAATAAGGGAAGTTTGGGCAGAAGAAGATAAGAATCATCAGACAAAACAATGCTGTGTTTCTATCATCCCCTCCTGCCTTGGGGAGGGGGCCCAGGAGGAAATGGGCCCAACGAGGGTACAGCCAGAACCCAGACCAAGACTCCTGGCTTCCACTCCAGTGCTCCTTCTGCTCCATTTGGCTGTGTTCCCTCAGGACGAGGCGTTGTGGGGAAAGAGGGTCTGTGGTCCCTGGCAGGGATGTGTCCCAGCAGCCTCAGGGGAATGGCAGGGACAGGCCCCCCTCCCCTCTGGCTCTGCTCTGTGTTGCTGAACCAGGCTGGCAGGAAGTTCTAAGTGAGCATTTGCCAGTCTGTTTGTTTTTTTCCAATTGGATCTTCCCACCCACCTCTGCAATATGTGTTGTTATCATATATCCCTCATTTTACCAATGAGGAAGCCAGGCCCAGAGAGGTAGAGATCATCACCGAAAGTCGAGGGAGTAAATGAGTGATGTCTGTAGAGCGCTTCACGTCATTCTGGTGCGCAGCGAAGGACTGTGGGCGTCGGCCAGAGGAGGGATGAGGTTAAGGAGGACCTCTCGGCGGAGGTGACATGGGGCTGGGCTTTGGAGAGCCCAGCCTCTCAGGCTGCTGGTTCCCCTAGGGTTAAGGTTGTTTCCTGAGTAAGCCATGATGCTGGTTGGGTCTCCTCACTCCAAGGATGCCACCTCCCACCAAAAGACCCAAGTAACGTGGGCTGGTACCCTAGGCCCTCACAAGCCTTCTGGCAACCTTCACACCAGGGGAGCCCTCTGGGCCTGGCTGCACATCCTGTGTACTGTGAAGGGACAGCCTGGCCTTGGGATGGTCACGGCGCCTCTGTGAGTCTCAGTTTGCTCATCTGCCAAATGGGGAGAGTGCTGCTTACCCGGCAGGGTTGTGGTGAGGGCCTGGCAGGGGATGGGTGCTCGGCAAACAGGCACCACAGAACCTCCAGGAAACAGCTATTGAATTGACTTGGATTTTTAAAGTCAAAGGACAGACAGATCCCCATCTAGCTTGATCCGTACTTGAGCACAGCACCAAAAAATCCCAACTACTGTGTCTGAAGTCGCATGCTTTAGAGGATCAGGAGTCACTCACCCCGCTTCAGCTGTGTCTGTCTACACTGGATGAGGGCCCTAGGGAGCAAGTTTGCCTTTAGTTATTGTTGCCCCAAACCCCAGCACTTATTGAGCGCTTGCTGTGTACCAGGCACTACGCCGAGCCCTTTATGTTGTCCTCTTACACAGGAGGCGGCAGGCTCCGTAACTGAACGCTGGGGACTCAGCCAGTATGTGGTGGACTTGAGACTTGAGCCCATGTAGTCTGGCTCCACACTCTTTGCTCTTAGGAAGAGAAAATAATCTGCTAGAAATAAGCAAAAAACATTAATTTGGGACAGGCTTTCACGCTTACCAAGGCTTTATATGCCCTGTGATTCAGTTTTGTCCTGATGTCACCAGATGAGAACAGTGTTACCATTCGGTGTGTTATCGTGAGGCAGACAGGTGCCGTAACCTGCTCGAGGCCTCGTGGCTAGGCTGGAATGTGGGTCCCGTGCTCTTCCCCTGGCTCCTCAGCCACTTCTTGGGGAGGCCGTTGTCCAGCTTGAATGGCGGCAGCCAGCAGGCCCTCGTGAACTCCCCGTGGGGCAAGCACCATCCCGGCCCCAGGCTCCCACTCCCAGTATCCACCTCGCTTTAGGGCCATCAGTTTGCGGGAAGCAATGTAAAGGAGTGATTTTCAAACTCCATTCCTTGGAACCCTTGAGGAAGCCAGTTTGGGGTCAGGATATGGGGTCATTGAATGCCTAAGTGGCAGCTCCACTTAGATCTCTTTTGTATTTTGGGTTGCCATGTTAACTTTGTAATATAAAGGGCTCTGTAGGACTAAAAATATATGTGCTTGTGAACCACCATTTGAATCCAGCAACTACCTCCCCATTTTACAGATGGAAAAACTGCCGTCAAAGCCCGTACTTCCCCCATAAATGAAAATAACATTCAGGCAGTGTTCTAAGTTTTTTAACTTGTTTAACCCTCCCACCCCTGTTAGGGCCACCCCACTGTCTCCATTGTACAGACGAGGGCGCTGAGGCTCAGATGGAGTGGTTTTCCCCAAGATTAGAATCCAGGGAACCCAGCTCCCAAGTCCACACTTTCAGCCACTCCCAGCCTGACAGGCACACCTTCTGTTTATGTTCTGGAGAGGGGAAGTCACTTGCCCTAAGGCCCAGCGGAAGGCAGCATGGGACCTGGAGCCAAAATGTAGATCTCCTGCCTCCCAGCCCAAGCCCAAGCCTGCTGTCCACGACATCACTGGGGCCAGATGGGGAAACGAGCAACGCCGTGTGAATCCCAGCTCTGTTCTTCACTGGCTGTGTGACCTTGGACAAGTGAATGGACCTCTCTGAATCTGTCTCCTCACTTTAGAAAAGTGAGAATAGGGCCCACATCACAGAGTCATCATGAAAGTTAAACAGGATCATCCACATGAGTTGACTGGCATGGGGTCTGGCACAAACTGTGAGGGCCCCAGCCACCCTCAGTTCATGGATCCAAGGAGTCCCCAAAGCTTTGTGCCTCACCTGCTTCCTCCTCCCTCTTCCTGGCCCTCACTACCCATCTACGTAACACAAATACTAATTACAGCCATTTCCACAAGCTGCTTCCTGGCTGAGCCTAATTATGGGGTAGTTCAGGCATGACCATCATAAATATCAAGTGAGGCAGATTAACTTTGTCCTAAGTTTTATGTGATTAGATCAGCAAATTGTTCAGGCACACGTGGTGTCCTCAGCTTGGGACTTAACGCAGACGGGTCATCCTGCAACCATAGGGCCAGCTACAGCTTTCTGGTCTGTTTTGAACTTGGTGCTTAGAGAAGACAGAGTAAGTTGGCCCTTTAACCCAGCCAGGAGGGGATGCCTAAAGTGGGAAGGATGGACCAGACTGGGGCTGCCATCTTATTTGTTGTCATGGCAAAACCACAAGCTTTGGGCATTGGTACACCTGGGCTGCCATCTGGGCTTTGTGACCTACCAGGTGTATGACTCTGGGCGTGTTACTAACCCTCCTGTGTTACAGTTGTTTTGTACTATGCAGCGGGGAAGAGGCAAGGAGGTACTGTGTGCCGACAAGTGCCAGGCCCAGCGCCTGGCGTGTTCTAGGTCCTCCTAATTGTTCCTTCCTTTCCCATCTTCTGTCGTTCCCAGTAAGATGGGATCCCATGTTTTCTGTACCCACTGCCACCCACGCTAACGTTTCCTGGGCACTGCTTCTCTGCAAGCACTGGACTGGGCTTTATGTGTCTTATTTTATTTGATTGTGTAAAGACCCTATGGAGTAAGTACCATTATCATCTCCACTTGCTAGACAGGAAAACCAAAGCTCAGACAGGAAGTGGGATGACTTTGTCAGGGTCCCACGGCTGCACTTGGCTGCCAGTCACTCTGTTGGGATGAGATGCTAGAAGGTCATGCAGGATGCTACTGGGGAGGAAAGGTCACAGTGAAGTCCGAGAAGGCTGCCTGGAGGAAGATGCATCTGAGCTGAAGAGTTAGCCAGGGGAAGGAGGCGAGGAGAGGCCTCCTGGGCAGAGGGCAGTGGATATGCAGAGGCCCGGCAGCAGCGAGCATGGTGTAGCTGGGGGACCAACGGTACATATTTGACTGCGGTTTGAGCATGTGAGGGAGGACTGGTGAGTGAGAAGCTCAAGAGGAGCCAGGAGCCAGACCCCAGCAGGGAGGGGAGGTTGGAAGCCGGGCCAAGGCTCCTGCTTTTTTCTGCCAGTTCCACGGAGCTAGTGTGTGAAGGAGGAGAGTGACTGGACCATATCAGTTAGTTTAATTTTTTTTTTTTTTTTAAAGATTTTATTTATTTACGAGAGAGAGAATGAGAGACAGAGAGCATGAGAGGGAGGAGGGTCAGAGGGAGAAGCAGACTCCCCGCTGAGCAGGGAGCCCGATGTGGGACTCGATCCCGGGACTTCAGGATCATGACCTGAGCCGAAGGCAGTCGCTTAACCAACTGAGCCACCCAGGCGCCCCCATATCAGTTAGTTTAGAAAGTTCTGCTTGGAGCCAGCTGGGAGATGAGGGACTGGGGTGGGGGTGGTGATAATCGGAGATCAAGTGGGTCAGGGGGCCAAACCCGGAGGCTTCCAGGAGGAGGAGGGGAGGGGCAGAACCTAGGACACCCCCCCTGAGGGGCAGAGGTGACAGAGGCTGTCACATGGTGGGGGGTGGAGAGAGGCGTGGTCAGCAGTTTAATGTGTGGCCCGGGTCAGGGAGTAGGGAGGAGGTTGCTAGCCAGGTTTGGGGCTTGGGTGTGGGCTGCCCTCCTCAGCAGCACTGAGGCAGTTGGTTGGCAGCACTAGGTAAGGCTCTCAATGCCTCCCAGGGCCCCCAGGCAGGTGAGTCAACAGCGGGCCAAGTAGGGGAGTGTTTTCCAGCTCCCTGCATGTGTGGGCATGTCTCCTCTGCCAGCACATTAAGGGAGCTCTGCCTGGGACTCTCTGGTCCAGACCAGGGTGATTGATTCATGGGCTGGCAAGGGATGGGAGCCAGGCCTCAAGGAGGTGGCCCAAGAAAAGAGGAAGAGGCCCTGAGGGGGTCAGGAAGATCTGGGTTCGAGCCCCAGTTCTGCTGCCAAATGGCAAGCTGCTTCCTTTCTCTGGCCTCAGTCTCTACATCTATAAAATGGGGGTCCCAGGGCTTATTCCACAGCGTGCTTATGAGACACAAAGAAGATAATTGATAATGTAGAGGTGCCGGGGTGGCTCAGTTGGTTAAGCATCTGCCTTAGGCTCAGGTATTGATCCCATAGTCCTGGGATCAAGTCCCGCATCGGGCTCCTTGCTCAGCGGGGAGTCTGCTTCTCCCTCTGCCGCTCCCCTCTTGTGCTCTCTCTCTCTTACTCACTTTCTCTCAAATAAATAAATAAATTCTTTTAAAAAAAAGATAGAGCCTTGAGAACTGGGTAGTGCTGGGCTTGTGTCCATGTCGACGACACTGAATGACACTGTTTATGTTTTAGGGGGCAGCAGTTGTGGTTTTTTAAAAAACATTTTATTGTAGAACAGTTTAGATTTATAGCATTATTGAGAAGATAGTTCAGAGAATTCCCTTACAGCACACACCTGGCTTCCCCTGTTATTAACATCTTAGATGGGACATTTGTCAAAATCAATGAGCTGATACTGATACATTATTACTAACTGAAGTCTATATTTTATTCAGATTTCTTTCACCTTTACCTAATGTCCCTTTTCTGTTCTGGGATCCCATCTAGGACACCCCATTACATTTAGAGTCCTGTCTCCTTAATTCCTCGTGGCTGTGACAGTTTCTCAGACTTGGCTTGTTTGATGACCTTGACAGCTTTGAGGAGGACTGTCGGGTATTTTGTAGAATGCTTCTTCATCAGGATTTGTCTACCATTTTCCTCCTTATTAGGCTGGGGGAACGTGTGTTGAGAAGGAAGGCCAGAGAGGTAAAGTATCACTTTTGTCACATTATCAAGAGTATCTACTCTCCCTGGACTTATCGCTGTTGATGTTGACCTTGGTCAGCAGGGAGTCTGTTATTTTTGTCCTGAGCAACGCGGCACGGCTAGAATCAGGCCAGTGTTGGCTGAACAAAGGCCAAGATCAGGTATATGGGCAAGGGTAGGGGCGCCTGGGTGGCTCGGTCGGTTAAGCGTCCGACTCTTGATCTCAGCTCAGGTCTTGATCTCAGGGTCATGAGTTCAAGGCCCACGTTGGGCTCCATGCTGGGCATGGAGCCTACTTAAATAAAAAATTAAAAAAATAAAAAATATATGGATGAGAGCAGAAGTAAATGGGAAAGGTGGTGGAGGAAAATAAAGAAAAGCAGGTATGAAGCACTGGGATGCAGTGCTGTCTACCAGATAGTCTATAACAACCCTTTCTCCAGATGAGGAAAATTAGGTCCCAGAGGGGAAATGACATGGGCCCAGGATCCTAGGGTTGGGCCCAGGTCCGTCTTGACTGCCTCACCCCCACTGCTGAATAAGTACCTTGACATTGCATTCCCCGGAGAGTGGATGAGGGAAGGGGCGTTCCTGCTACAGGTTTCTTCTAATTTACTTTATTCGGCAAAGGATTCATGATGGGTTATGACCAAAACTCATTCAATAAGATAATATGCAATCGAAATGGAAAATCAGGATCAGAGAAAACAGACTAAAAAATGTGGACAAGGAAAAGGCTGAACATAAAGACCAGGAAAGTGTCCATAAATGAGTGTCTGATTTGGCTGTCAGTTTCCTGGCAGCCAAAGGAAAAAGGGATCTGGGCCAATTCCTAGGATTCCTGGTATCAAAATAGGAACGTTGTGGTAAATCTAAAACGAAATTAATCAAATGGAAATTTCTCCTCTAAAAGACCAAGCAATGTAATAGATGACATAATAGTAATAATAATGTCACATGGTATCGCCTTTAGGAGTGACAGCCATACTTTTACTATCTTGTCCCTTGCCTGAAATTGTTCTATTTGATTTTACATGATTGTCATCAAGCAACTAAGCTCTACTATTTCTTCTTTGTTGAAGTCACAGATACTAATGCCCTTGTAAAAACCCGGGATACAAGTTAACTAGTTATCTATATACCAGGTTGTGTGCTGGGTGCTAGGCCTGGAAAGTAGTAAGAAGATTGTTGCCCACCCCCCAGGTCCTCTCCATCCCAGGCGTGGAGATGCCCAGACAAGGCCTGCACATAATGCAGGTGCCGGGGAAGGAAGTAGGAAGGGCTTCATGGAGGAGGAGGTAGGCCAGAGATGGAGAGCAGTAGTGAGGAGGGGTCCAGTCTTGGGAGACAGGGTATCAGCCGCTGGTCCCTCAGGGGTGGGGACCAAGGCCTGACGTGCATCAAGGACCCCATGGACTCCCATTGAGTGGTCGACCCTGCGGGGCTGGGTAAGAGTCGGGGTGATGACCACACACCTGAGGGGCATATGGAGGATGGACCTGGAGAGGGAGGAGTTCAGAGTTCTTTCGGTGGTGGGGATCGATGGAAGGTTTTTGAGCCTTGCAGTGTATAAGTAATGATGGAATGAAGAAGAACAGCTAACACCTGGTGAGCACATGCTGTGTGTCGAGCACTGCTCTAAGCACTTCTTCTGTATTAACTCCCTTAAGGATGACAACAGTCCTGGGTCGCCTGGGTGGCTCAGTCGTTAAGTGTCTGCCTTCGGCTCAGGTCATGATCCCAGGGTCCTGGGATCAAGCCCCGCATCGGGCTCCCTGCTCGGTGGGAAGCCTGCTTCTCCCTCTCCCACTCCCCCTGCTTGTGTTCCCTCTCTCGCTGTGTCTCTCTCTGTCAAATAAATAAATAAAATCTTTAAAAAAAAAAAAAAAAAGGATGACAACAGTCCTGTGAGGGTGGTACAGTGATTATCATCCCCATTTTCCAGATGAGACAGCTGAGGCACAGGGATGATGCAGACCTCACTTGCGCAAGGTCACACAGCTGGGAAGTGGCCCCGTGGACATCTGAACTGAGGCTCGGATCTAGAGCTTCTACCCACTCTGTTGTTGTGCCTATTGAATAACAGTATCGGACTGACACATAACGTGAGTGCGTGTGAGATGACCTATAAGAACTTCACGGGTCCCAGCCAACCACGAGCCCCTAAGGCAGGAACTGACAGAGCAGAGGCTCAGAAAGAACGTGAAAACAGTTTGGAGGGTGTAGCCAAGGAGTCGCAGGCCTGTGAACTTCACTCAGGACTGCTCTTCTTGCCTGACACACTCCAAGGTTCCTTGAAGAACCCCCGCCTTGGGCAAACCGATGGCGAGAACCATCTGAGTGATTAACGCCAGTCGCCGCAAATAGGATCACACCGGGTGTCTGGGCCAGAGCCTTTGTTGTCAGAAACATGTGAACGTTTCTAATATTTCTCATTTCTGTTCACCCCAGGCTGTTGATTTCCACAGGGTGGGGTTTCCAGAGCGGGGCACCGTCACAGGCCCTCTGGTTCATACTTCCTTCTCTGTGCAGTGGGAGCCTGGGGCGGGGGCCGAGCTGTGGTTCCCACTTTTCCGAGCTCGGTCTCTACCTTCGCGTGAGCATCAGCCTCTGAGGGGTCCAGGGGAGGAACAAGCAGATCAGGGCAGACTCCCCACAAAGCAGCTGTGTTCTCCTTTCCCTGAAGCCCGCACTGCAGACAAGGCGATGGGAACGAGCGTGGGCTGCCCAGCCAGCTTGGTGCCTGGACTCCGTGAGGGCCCCGCCTGAAGAAGCAGCTCCCCCTTCCCCAAAGAGCACAGGACTAAGAGTGCGGGACCCCGGTTCGGGGCCCAGCTCTGCCACTTCCAAATTAATTTGGTCCAAATTAGGGGCATCTTCCTAATCCTCGTACCCCTAATCCTAGTACCCCTTCCTAGCCATGTGGCTGGGGTACTCGGAGGGAGCAGCATGGGTTCAGGCGGGCAAGCATTCACCTCCTGGGCCACTCACTCTCCAGCCAGGTGACCTGGGTGAGGAGGGAGGGGCGCTGTCGAGTCCTGCCTCCTCCCTCATCCTCAGTCTTCTCATCGGGAGCCCGGCAGAACGTCTTGGGATCAGGAGAGCTACATTTTGTCAGGCAGCACAGAGCAGGTTTCCTGCCTGCCCAACACCTCCCTCCCACTTCTCCTGTAACATGGAAGTGATGAGGCTGAGGCCCCAGGTGGGTATGGGGACCCAACAAGACAGGGAATGGAAGGCCCCTTCCAGCTCTGGGTGGGTGCAGATAGAGGGCCGCCATCGCTGTTGGGGTGGCACTCACTCACAGACTGGGGCCTCTGCGCTCCTCACCGAGCCAGCCAAGCCGCTTCCGCGACTCAGGTGGGTTCCGTTCACTGCAGAGCCCGAGGCAGGCGCTTTAGGAGGGCCACCTCGTCTTTTGTGCCCTGAAAAATAAACAGCTCTCCGTCTGAGCGGATTTCTGCTTGGGAGGTATGTGAGCTTCCTTCATCGTCTATCCATAAACAGGCTGCAGTGGGACGGACGGCCCCGGTGGCCTGGCCTTGGCCCCCGGGATGGGCTTCCAGCCTCCCTCCCTTGCCTCCCGCCTTTGCTCCAACACGCATGGAGGCTCCAGCTGCAGACTTGGCCCTGTGGGAGACAGGGCCTGAGGAGCCCTGGCCCCTGCCTTCAGGGTCCTCCCATTTAGAGTGCTATGCGCTTCAACAGAAGGAAGCATGGGGTGGGGGCCTGGGTGGGAGGGGACACTGAGCCGGGGACAAGAAGCCTCCTTGTCTGGAGGGTGGTGAGGAGAGCTTCGTAGAAGGGGTGATCTCTGAAATGAGATAGAAGGAGGAAGAGCCACTGCCTCTGTACCCAGGCAAGTGACCTGCCTGAGCCTCAGTTTCAGGCTCTGTAAAAGGGGCCAATAATACTCAGAGGGAAGGGCGAGAGGCTTAAATGGGAGGATGGATGTGATAGAACTGACAAATGCCTCATACCCCTAGGTGTCTCTGAAACAATAGCTGCTGTGCAGGCTGGGAAGCTGTGTGGTGAATTGAACTTCTTTTTCAAGGGTCTTTTCCTCGGGCGGTTGACACCTGTTAGTATAAGCAAGTGTCCTGGTTTCAGAAAAAGTCCAGCCGTAACTCAGCGTGAAGTGAAGAAGCCTTCTGTCCCTCTGTCTCCAGTGGGTAATGGGAAGTCCCCTACCCGCTGGGAGTGAGGCAGGAGTCTCCAGAATTAAAATTCTCCCCAAGTACCCCACCTCCCCCAGTCCTGTGCCTGTTCGATATGTTTCCTTTGTCCTTGGACATTGCAAAATTAGATTGTCAAGGACTTAAGGGCACTGCCCCAGAGTAATTTTCACGTCCCCTCCTCTTGTTCCACCATTGATTTGAACTATTGAGCACCGATAGTATGCGAGGTGATGGGGATTCTCTGTGCCAGACAAGGTCCTAGCTCTGATAAAGTTCATAATGCTTGCGGGTTGGGAGGGGTGGGATCAAGGTAAAATAAAAGAATAACAACAGACTGCAGTAAATACCATAAAGGGGAAAAATGGGGTGTGTAACAGTATTTGAGGGGCTCCTTAGAGTGGTCAGGACAGTGGAGGAGGTGATGATTTAAGCTGAGGTCTGAAGCCAGAACTGGCCATGGGAGGAGTAGAGATGAGGAAAGAATGTTCCAGATAGAGGGGATAGCAGCTGTAAAGATCTTGAGGGAGGGGAGAAACTTGAGAATCTGAGGAACTGAGTGAAGGCCAAAGAAGTTGGGGCCTGAGTGAGCGAGGTGGGGAGCAGCACAAGATGAGGGTAGGCAGGGGCCGTGGGCAGACTGGTAAAGGGCTGAGAGGGCCAGAGTAGAAGCAGGAGGCCTCCAGGAGCTGTCACTGTGACCCCAGGCAGTCACCCCACCCCTCTGAGCCAGTTCCTGCACACATGTGTGTGGCCGTGGGAACCAAATATGGGAATGAACAGACGTGCACTGTGGGAAACTGAAAAATGTATAAATGAGGGGGATTCCAGGTCTCACTGGAAGTGGAGGGTCCTTCGGGAAACTTCTGGGTTAGACTTCTCCAAGGTGGGAGGCAGAGTGCTGGGTACCTAGAGTTCCTACCTGAGCACTTGCTTGAGACTCTTGCCTCCTGAGACTGAAGGTGGAGGGATGGATCACCTTCCTGGTTCTTGACTAGCCCTAAGCCTCTGGAATTTTCTGAAATTCTCTGGCTTAAAATCCCTGAGCTAGAGGAAGGGGGAAATGCGAGGGGAGACACCTGCCTTTTTTATTCCACCTCCCCCCCCCCCCAATCTTTCTAGCTCTGATGGGGAGGCTTACTTGAGGCACCTAAGGGCCACTGGTGGGTGGAACCTTTCTCTTGACAGTTGTGGTCCAAATTAGGGGCATCTTCCTAATCCTCGACTCCTGCTATCTGCCAACCCCCTAACTGAAGGGAGACGTGGGGCTTCCCAGGAGGAGGTGCTGCTGCGAGGCCCCCTCCCTCCGGCTAGGGGCTGGCCGTGGGGACCTCCACCTACCCCGGGTCGGGTCGCCCCCGTGGGGCCATGGAGGGAACCGGCAACCGCGCGCCGGTCAGGCCCCGCCCGCGAAGGTGGCGCGTTGTCCGGCCCTTCCCGGCCAGCCTGTCGCGCGGCGGTACGCGGTGGCGGTGGGGACCAGGCGTCGCGGGGCGCAGCATGCGGAGCTGGTGGCCGCCGCGCTGCGGGCGCTGGGGGTGAGGCGTCGCGTTGCATAAGCGGGATGGCGGGGGGGGGGAGGGGAGGGGGCGGAGGAAGGCGGGACCCCCCCTCCCCTGCCGCGGGCCGGTCCGTGGGCCGGTCTCGGTGTCCCGGGCGGGGCGGGGCGCGCAGCGGCGCCGGGGCCGCTTCCCCATTCTCCCCATTCGCCTGAGAGCCATGGAGGCGCTGAGGGAGTCCGTGCTCCACTTGGCTTTGCAGATGTCGACCTACAAGCGGGCCACGCTGGACGAGGAGGACCTGGTGGACTCGCTGTCTGAGGGTGAAGTGTACCCAAACGGCCTGCAGGTAGGAGCCCTGGCCGGCTGCGAGCCCCCGGGCAGCCGGGCATGCGCGCTGCTCCCCCCCGCCCCCCCCCTGCCAGCCCGAGAGGGGGCCGTGCCAGGCTGGCACAGCTCAGGGCAGCTCTGGGCTCCGTGAGGGAAGATGCCTTTCCGGGGCAGAAGTGCCTCCACGGCACTGGGCTCCTCCCACCCGGGTCCCCTCCCCAGCTCTGACTGTCCCCCAGTCCTCCTGCCACCTGCCAGTGGAACTACAGCCCCTTGGCAGAGTTGAAGCACCCTGTAGAACTGAACTGGACCAGTTACCTTCCACAGGAAAGGCAGTCCCTGGGTGCTGAGGGACTTGCCCAGGGTCACACAGTCCAGTAATGGCAGAGTTTAAAACTGTCCCAGTTTTACTGTGGAAAGCCCTGTGTCCCTGGAAACCTCTCAGTGCTGGGCAAACCAGGCTGCTTGGTCACCCTATCTGGTAGGCATGGCCCCCTTCTTCCCCTTTCCCCCAATACCTGAATTTTCTGCAGGGAGGAACCCATCTTCTGCCCCCTCTTTCCCTGCCCCCTTGCAGCCTACTCCTGAAACCCAATTCCTCCTCTCCCCAGGGTCTGTCCCTGTGGGACTCAAACATGCCCACCACCTTCCTACCTTGTGGCAGAGCAGTGAGCATGGCTGCTTCCTGCTCTTTCCTCCCTGCAAGGCTGAGCTGGGACAGTGTTGAACAGGACCTCAGCCCTGTGGTGGGGTTTGGACCCAGGCAGGTGAGCGGGAGCGAGTCAGAAGTGTCAGGGACACTCAGGGGGGCCCTTGCTCTAGCTCCTGAGAAACCAGCCCGGGGAGAGGAGCAGGGCATCTCAGTCCTGGAGAATTTCTGCCAGGTTGACCAAGGGAGGCATTGGGGAACATGTTGGGGCCACCCAGTGAACTGACACCAAATCACAGTTCATCCAGAGAGCAAGCTTAGGGTGCTTGGAAATGCAGTCTGCCGGGCCCAGTCCTACTCAGGCATACCTCTTAGAAGCTGAATAATAATACCAGTAAAGGAAAACAGCACTGATGGAGTCCTTCCTCCAGGCTAGGTAAGTAGCCCAGGGAGATCCAAACTCGACTCCCAAGTGGTCTGCCCACTGGGATATGGCACCCTTACCTATATCTTCCCACTTAACTTTCAGGACCACCCCTATGAGCTGTAGGGATTACTGTTCCCGCTTACAGATAAGGAAACAGGGCCTGAATGGAGATACAACTCACCTTAGGTCTCAGAGCTAGAAATCTGAGAGTGAGATCAGCACAGTCTGTCTAGAACCTCTTCCCTGGGACCCTTCTTGAGAGGCTAAATCCAGCAGGAAATTAGATTTCTGTGGCAGGCACTTTTCCCTTCACAAATCAAAACAGAATCTAATCAGCAATCTTTTCGGTGTCATCTTGCACAGAAGGTTCTAAATATATCAGCACAAAAGTGTTTCAGAATTCACAACAAAATAATAGGCCATGTTGTCATCACCATAACATAACAGTAGCCCACATGGGGATAGCCTTTTTCAGGTCACAAAATGTGTTCATCTGCCTCCGGGGCTGCCTGGCAGAGTGGAAGCAGCCCAGTCTCCGAAGCTGGGGTCCCCAGTGTGAATTCTGACTCCGCCGATGGTCTTGGGTGCTTAACCACTGAAAGCACAATTCCCTCGTCTGTAAAATGGGATTTAGAGAAAGTAAATGTAACGCCTCTTATGGGGCCTGCTAGGATTATTGTTGTTTTTATGACCTGTGAGGTCAGGGCCCCGTGGCTATGTTACAGATGATGAAGCTGAGTCTCAGAGAGGTTGGGGACACTCCTGGGGTTACAGAACTATCATGTGTTTTGGAGTGCAGTGTTGCTGTCCCTACACCGATCTGCCAAACTGGGTGCATTGCCTACTTTTTATACAGGCAAAGCCAAAAAGGTTGCCCCAAGGAGTTGGGGCATTTCTGTGGGTACCCAATCCGGCTTCCCTTGAGCCACCATGACTTCTCCAAAGCAAGTATGAACGAGCCAATGCTTGAATTGAGAACTTGTTCACCTCAACTTATGAAGCTGAGTTTTCTACTAATTTTGTTTTTAATCATTGGAGTTTTTTCCTCCCAATAGAAAGACTTTACATGCTTATTTCTGAAAAAAAAAAAAAAAAAAAAAAAAGTCAAATACTAAAAAAAAAAAGATTTAAAAAGAAACAGTAATCCCAGCACTTGGAGGTAACCCCTTCTGGTTTTCCACATTTGCACACGTATATTTATAAACATAATTGAGCTCACTCTAAGTACACGATGTTGTGCTGTGCTTGTTTCATTTAATGCCCCTTCATGAGCATTTTTCCTGTTGTTTAAAAACTCCCAAAACATGCTGTCATTAAAAATTATAATGCCTCAGGGCGCCTGGCTGGCTCAGTCAGTAGAACATGTGACTTCTGATCTTGGAGTCGTGAGTTTGAGCACCATGTTGGGCGTAGAGGTTACCTAAATAAATAAATAAATACATAGATACATAAATAAACGTAAAAAAAATTAGTGCCTCACGGTACGAGTATATAATAGTGTATGTACTCAATATGCTAAGTTTGGACAACAGGCCCAGTAACTAGCATTGTAGGTGACCATCCCTTAGCCCTTTGGATAATTTCCTATGAGCTGATGCTGGAAACACAACTGCTCCTTCAAATTTAAGATTTTTAAAATGTCCCCCATCCCCTCCTCCCAGATCTCCCTCTTTGATGGGCAACTATAAAAATAAGCTACTTGATTTTTCATGATTTTGAAGCCCATTGGTTTTTTAGTATATTTTTTAAAGATTTTATTTATTTATTTATTTGTGAGACGGAGAGAGAGAGAGCACAAGCAGGGGGAGCGGAAGAGGGAGAGGGAGAAGCAGATTCCCTGCTGAACAAGGAGCCTGATGCGGGACTCGATCCCAGGACCCCAGGATCATGACCTGAGCCGAAGGCAGACGCTTGCCTGACTGAGCCCCCCAGTCCTGAGCCGAAGGCAGACGCTTGCCTGACTGAGCCCCCCAGTCCTGGGGTTAATATTATTAATCGACAGTTGTTACAAAGATTGAAATGAGGCTGTGTAAGTGAAAGCCTTGTGCATAGTGCACAGAAAATGGATTTGGTTGCTGTTGGGATTGTTACCATGACTCACCAGGCGGGAGGTCTCAGTGATGCCCTAAATATAACCACCTTGCTCTCGGGAGCCTCTGCTCTGCTCAGACCGGCTGCCTGTCCCTCACCCCCCACCCCAGCACATACCATTTTGGTGGCTCAAAGGGAATCAGCTAAAGTGATACCCGCAGCCTAAGCTGGGGAGCAGGCGGCCATGACTGCTACCAAAGCCTTTGAAATTCATCCTTTTGCTTGTAAAAATCAATTTCTTCAAGAGAAGGGAAAGCTGAGATATTTCATTCTTAGTGGTGATTTTTCTCATCCCCCCACCCCATGCCACACACAGGGCTGTCCTTCAAGGGTGATTTCAGGGACAAGCCCACTTAGTACTTTAAAAAGACCTCTGTGCTCACCAGGATTCTACCTGTTTGAGCCTTATACTCCTGGCTTTCTAGTTCTTCTAGAATCTGAGATGGTCAGACCTGGGATGGTTATCTAGCTTCCTCATTTTATTTATTTATTTATTTTTAAAAAAGATTTTATTTATTTATTTATTTGCGAGAGAGAGAATGAGAGACAGAGAGCTCGAGAGGGAGGAGGGTCAGAGGGAGAAGCAGGCTCCCCGCTGAGCCAGGAGCCCGATGTGGGACTCTATCCCGGGACTCCAGGATCGTGACCTGAGCCGAAGGCAGTCGCTTAACCAACTGAGCCACCCAGGTGCCCTAGCTTCCTCATTTTAAAGATGGGAAATTGAGGCCCAGAGGCGGCCCAGCGACACACACAGACACACACACACGCACACACATGGGGTCTTGAAAGGTCAAGGCTGACCTTTAACCTCCCTTTTCCCATGTCATGGGCAGCTGGGTGTTCCTTCTGGGAAACGAAGAGAGCTGGAAAGTGCTTCTTCTAAATACTAGACTTTGGTTCCTGTGTCGATGGCAGGAGTCCCTCCCCCATAGCGGGCACTCGTGTAAGCTGTTACAGGTCATTGGAAGAGAGTCAGGCTTGGGGGTCTGGGGGACAGGTAGGACTCAGGGAGGAGGTGGGGAGGACAAGAAGACATTATAGTTTTGCTCTGGGCTGGCCCCAATGGCCTCAGCTGGAAGTCCACTGTTATAAAACCTTTGCTGGAAGAAACTCCCCCAGCCTAACCCCTTCGTGGTAGCTGGGTGCTGCCCTGGGCTGGGCTCTCATGGTCCGTCTGCTCTGAGAGGCTGACTTGAAGCAGGCAGCCTGGTCACCCTGCCAGCCCTCGTCGGGTGGCCAGGCTTTTGGGCTGCAGGGGGTGGGCTCCCTGCCAAACCCTTGGCCAGACTGACTCCTGTTTGCCTCTCAAGGCAGCCCAGGTCGCTGGGGGCCCCGGCGGTGGCTCAGCAAGGACCTCTGCCTCCCTTCCTGACCCCCTGCTTCCTCTGAACCCCAGGCTTTGTCCCGCTCCCCACCCCTTCTCCTGCTGGCTTGTCTCCTGGGCCCCAGGCAGCCGTGTCCCATGTCCCGTCCTTGCCTGCAGAACTCGTTCTTGCTGTAAGCCTAGGTGAGCCAAGCACTCACTTCTGTAACCAAATATTTATCCCTCATTAGGGCTTTGTTCCCTTGGCTGTGGAAGCTCTGGGAACCTCTAGGTTGGACAGCTCAACTGTTTCTCTCTCTCTCTCTCTCTCTTTCTTTGGCTTTGTCTGTGTCTTTCCTCTTTTGTCTCTCTCTCCACCTCTCTCTTTTGAGGGCATCCTTTTCCTTCGGTCTCATTCTCTGTCTGCCTCACATGATGATAAATAGGATATTAAGCCCACCCGTGAGCTGAGCGTTTACAGTAATTCTCAGCTCCATCTCCCAAGCATCAGCTCTGCTCTTTGGCCAATGGCCACTCCCAAGTTACCTCTCCTGAGACAGAGTGGGCTGCCTGCCACTAATCCTCTCACCCTCCAAGCCACTGCAGACCAGTCTCTGGTGATCAACGTGCTCTCGTTTCCAAAAGGAAAGAGAAAGCACTCGGGTCCTCCCCTTGCTGTGACCTCAGCTTGCTGGATGCTCTGAAGGAGGCAGGGCCGGGACCACAGGGCTCAGAGAGAAGGGCCTCGCAGCATGGCCCCATCCACTGCACCAGGAATTGGATGACTTCTCCTGGAAAGGCCTCTGGGGGGGACTTCTGCCCCAGGGGGATGCCTCTGGATTCCTTCTGCCCTCAGAGAGGAGGCTTGTCAAGAAACCAGCAGGCCCTCAGCCAGTCAGCATGAGTTGAGCAGAGAACATTACAAAGGTTAAAAACCCCATTTTCAAATTCTGTTTGCCATTTCTTCCTGGAACTGAATTTCTAATTTAATTCGGACTTAATTCTGATTCACTTTTGCAGTGAACACCATCTGTTTGCTTGACACTAAACAATGAGGCTCAGCTCGACTTTCTGCTCCTTGGGGGCAGCGTGGCCATGGGGCTGAGGCTGAGGGTTCTGGAGAGAGATGGGTTTTCTCACTGTTCCCCCTCCTCCCCCACTTCCTGTGTTTCTTCTGGAGCTGATACCGGTGCCTACTCTTTAGGACGTTGTGAAGATAGAATGGCATCATCCAGCAACAAAACAGAATTAACGTGACGCCAGGCACATAGAAAGCACTCACGTGTTAGCTACCTTTATTCCTCTTTTTTCCTTCCCTCTGTTCCTCCTCTCATCTTCTCCCTTCCCTTCCTCTTCCCTCCCTTTCACCTGACTCCCCGCACCCTGGTGGCGCTCCTTCTGCAGATGCAGATGCAGACCATGAGGTGTGCCTTCTTCCCCAGGCCTGCCGGCTGTCCTCCCTGGCTTCCGAGAGCCGGCACCAGGCAGAGGGGTGCCTTGTAAACTGAGGGCCCCCCCCCGCCTCTTTGCCTGTCACCCCTCTCCCCCTGTGCTGGGCCATGAGGGCCCTCAGGAGGAGGCAGCCAGTGAGGCAGGCCAGGACCAGGGTGGCAGGAAGAGGGAAATGTCAGTGCTTGCTTCACATCCTCTGGGACTCCTCTGAATAGCAGTTCCCAAGGGGAACTGTGTGAGAAAATGCATGCCGAGGAGAAAGCACTTTATAAACCTGCCAGTGCTGGGAACATGTTAGCACCGCCCCAGGCTGACTCTGAACCAGGCCCTCCGGGCCCAGAGTTTTAACTTCACGGGAGTAGCACGCTCAGAAGCTTCGTGGCTCACTTTTTTTTCCCCCCTCATTTCTCACATTTTTAAAACCATTCTTCAGAAAGGGGTTTTGGACGGTGGCAGCCTTCCTTCTACCTGACACAGCTGTTTGGGTCTCGGAGCCTCCTGGCCCTCCTCGGAAATATGACTAGGCCCCAAGTTCCTCTTGTTGGTTTTAGAACACAGTTTTTTTTTTTCCGCAAAAAGTTCTCATGTTCCCCTTTCTCTGGTGCCACAATTCCCATTCATTTCCTGCCCAGAAATTACGCAGTGGTGACCATGAGGCTGCGTGGCGCCCTTCCCTAAGGTGACCAACCTCAGATTCCCACGTGTCAGCATGAGGCTCCCTGAGGGCTGTGACCTGGCTCCCGGGGACAGGCACCCCCTCAGCTTTTGGGGGGGCACTTGCAGGTCAGAGTCTGAGTTTCCTCATCTCCCCTGGCAGCTGTGGGTCACTGCCCTGCATGCCCACACCCCAACAAGCCTTATTCCCTGCACCTTGGTCTTTCCAAAGGGGCAAATCCAATCTATGTCATCCCAGCCCTCCAGAAGAAGTCCACGTTCTTTAAAGGGGCTAAAGGGCCCCATAGGATCTAGACCTTGCCTCCTCTCCCCTTTCCTTCCCCATTCACCTGGCCAGCTCCTACTTATTCCTCAAGACCCAGCCCAGGCATCCCCATCTCCAGGAAGCCTTCCCTGACTGGACCCCACCCACCCTCCACCCCAGTCTGTTTCTTTATCTGCCTTCCTGCTGGACTGTGAGCAGCGGAAAGCAAGGGAGTCTGTCTTCCTCTTGGTATTTCCACCATGGTGGCACATGACCGCAGTGTCACTGAGCCGAGCCCCACCTTCAGGGACCTCTCCTGTCCTGTGGCCCAGGCTTTTGCAGGAAGCACCTCTTGCAATGGAGGAGAGCCCTGAACTGGCCTCGGGTGTGAAGGCCTGGGCTGAGGGCTCTGAGTGCCGTAGGCCAGTATGTCCCTCCTCAGCCCCGAGGGCCCCGCCACGCCCTCTACTTCCTCTCATTGTGCCTCCCTTCCTGTTTAGCTAGACTGTTAGGCTGGGGACATTTTTCCTCCCTTTGAGGACCTGCCTGAATGGAGCTCCCTCTCCATTGCATCTCCCCTGACATCTCCCAGATGCCCGTCTCTGATCCCCTGGTGGCCTCCAGAATCAACAGACTTGGGTTCAAATCCCAGCTCTCCCCATTTAGCTGTGTGACAAGAGGCAGGGGCCTCACCTCTGTGAACTTGTTTCCTCATCTGTAAAAGAGAACTAATAACACAGCCCTCATGGGACCATGAGGGTGTAATGAGCAAAGGATGTCCGCACTCCTGGGAAGTAGGAGCTGTGGCTATAACATCCTGGCCTGCTGGTGTGGGGGCTCTGAGAACAGCCCAGCTGGATGCTCACTGGATGCCTGCAAGTCCAAACATCCTGTTCTTTTTTGAACTCCTTGCTGGAGAAACAGGGAAAAGCTGTTCTTTTTTTTCCCTTCTACCCGTATCGGGTAACACAAAAAACACAAGTCCGGCTGGGTTGAGCTGCTTGAGTCTGGTGTTTAGGAGCTAATCCGAGCTGCTGAGCAGGGTGGCAGTTCCTTTCCTGGATTAGGACCGATTCTGTGGGAACCGGACCACCCCTGAGGCAGGGGGGCGGCCCTGATGGCTCCCCGGGGCCTGGGCCTGCCGCGGAGCCCCTTGCTCCTGGGGAAGGGGGGCCCTGGGCTCACGTCCTCCCCACCCTTCCTGCCCCCTTCCCTGCAGGTGAACTTCCGCAGCCCCCGGAGTGGCCAGAGGTGCTGGGCTGCGCGGACCCAGGTGGAGAAGCGGCTGGTGGTGCTGGTGGCGCTTCTGGCGGCAGGACTGGTGGCCTGCTTGGCAGCACTGGGCGTTCAATACCGGACAAGTAGGTGCCTCTGTGTTTTGTCGTGGGCTTGGCTCACTCCTGCCCTCGGCTCTGTCCACCTGGGCCAGAGGGCCTCCCTGCTCAAGCCAGGGCTGGCCTCCAGGGCCAAGGAGAGAGCGAGGTCCGGACGGCTCGGTGCCGAGATGGACTGAAACATGGGAGCTGGACAGTGTGGGTGGTGTAGAGGTTTGGGACATGAGTCCAAACAAACCCTGGCCCAGCAATTTATTGTCTGTGTGACCTCGGGCAAGTCACTTCGTCTCCCAGAGCCTCTGTCTTCTCTCTGTGAATGGGGAAAATGGTGCCCGATTTGGGGCTGGCCCTGAGGATTAGAGATAATGTCTATCACATAGCTGGTGCCTCCTGGGACTTCTTGAATCTTAGCTCTGGGTGCTATTATTGTGAGGAGGTGAGCTGATGAGACTCACAGTCTTGCACCGTCCGCCATCTTTAGTTCCAACAAAATAACAATAATAGCTTCTGTTTACTTAATACTTTCCATGGACCAAATACCACACCTCTTCTTTACAAACATAATCCTGTTTCCTCCTCACAGCAACCCAATGAGGTGTGGTTTTTTGCATCTGAGGAAGCTGAGGCGGTGAGCCTAGGTGACTTGCTCAAGGTTACGTGGCTGGTGCACAAGGGAGGGGGCAGCTGGATTGCAACGCCTTTGTCATTGGGGTGCCCCTGTGTGTTAGAACCTCCAGAGGAGCGGTCCTGCCGTGGCCCAGCTGGCCTCTGTGTGCCTAATCTGTACACGTTGTAGTCACATCTCTGGGTCCAGCCTTGTTTAGCAGTATGACGGGGCCCAGCCAGTCCTGCTGTTGGCGTCTGAGGCTGGCTCTCTGTGTCTGGCTGAGAGTATCCAGCCGAGTACCTCGTGCAGAGTTGATGTTCAGTAAGCACTTGTGGACCTGGAAAGGGCAGAGCCAAGTTAAACAACAAGGATGGGGGGTCTGGCCAATTCCAGGATCTCTCACACCCTTGTGCCCCAACATCTAGCTTTCCGATGGCAGGTGGTCCATCTGGTGGAGCAGCTTCTGGGGCCTTTGCTCAGGGTCCAACCCCACCAACTCGGTCACCTGGTCACTCATCCCATCAGAGAGATTATGACCCTTCCCGTGATCCCAGGCTTCACCGAGGCTTCCCCACTATAAAGTCGCTGGCCTGCATGGGTGGCCATGCTAGACTCGGAGGGGGAAGGAGTTTGAGGGTCTGGAGAGAGGGCAGGACCTCCCCTCAGTCATCCTTACGTCCGCCTGTGTCAGGCACTCCAGCAGCCAGAGTTGCTCTGAGCCTGCCCCGGGAGCTCCCAGAAACCAGAAGGGAGCCCCCAAGGGCTGGGTCCTAGTGCTCGCGCCCACGGGGGGGTGGGGAAGCACAGGGAGCAGCCTTGCTTCAGCCTCTATCATCCCGGCCCCCTGTGGGCTGCAGAAGAGGTTTCCCCAGCCTGGACCAGGATGAAAGGAACTCTCCCCCCGGGTGACTCTGGGCCGAAGATCTCATGAGCCCTGAGCCAATCCATGTGTCTTCATTGGCTGCCTTGGCCCGGGACCACCCTAGTGGCCACCCCAGAAACTGACAGTAACCTCATGACTGTCAGCAGGTGCTGACATTGGCCACGCCTGAGCAGACATCAGGCTAGTCAAAGCACATTCTCCAATGATTCTGGAAGACCCGTCTCAAAGTCTTGTCTGGGCCCCTAAATACATATTTGTCTACTTTCCCACTGCACCCCCTTTCCAGAGACTTGCAGGCGCTTTACAGACAGCAGCAGTAAAACACACAGATTCTCCCAGAAAATATTCTTAAGTGACTTACTCAGCGTTGGGGCCCAGCACCATGCAGACGAGCATCTGTGAACTAGATTTTGGCTGTTCCTGCTTCTCGACTGGTCATGCACATCCTCAAAGGAAGAAATATTTTCTCCCTCTGCAAATGGTGCCCAAGTGCTGGACAAAGCTCATTTCATTCACTCACTCATTCAACACACACATACTGGACCGCTGCTAGGTGCCAAGTACATGCTGGGCCAAGGAAATAGAAATGCAAGTAAGGTGCTGGCCCTACCCTCAAGCTCATGTTCCAGTCGGGGAGGGGGACAGGGGGACAGCCACGACACAGCATACTCTGCCCTCAGAGAGCACACGGCCAGGCAGCCAACCGAGGGGCCCAGCGAGGAATGAGGGTCTGGGAAAGTTTCCCCGAGGAGTTGGAGCCTGGGCCGAGTTTTGAAGGTGTTGACCTCCATGTTGATGAGGGGGGCCTGGAAACAAGTAATTGATCAAATATGTGTTAAGTCCCTCCCGGGTCAGGAATAGCTGGTAAAGGATTTACCGAGCACTAAGCGGTTAAACAACCAAGCATTGCTTAAGTACCACCTCGGTGCCTTGCCCTGTACCTTAGCAGCTTGGGAGCTTAGTGACCCATCAGGCCTCTCAGGAGGCTGGTTTCTTGTTTTGTTTTTAAATCCCAGTCCCCTTATGATAACCTCAGGAATCAATCAATCCAAATCCCTCCCTGTCTCACGCACACACACGCTGTTTCTGACAGGCCTTGTTCCCTGAAGACAACCCTCTTGCAGTCTGTCTCCGGGCATTCCCAACAGCCAAGGTTTGGTCAAGCCCAACTTCCTGCAGTTTGCGGTATAAAAACAATAGGTATTCTTTTCCCTTCCCAAATATGAAGCTCTCTCATAATAGTGAATAGGTTTTTTAAAGCTACACAGAAATCCTCTTCCTCCCACCCTGAAGATTCTGGTACATTTCCCCAGTTGGGGAGTGGGCCGTGCAGCTCGGCTTGAGATGGCCTTCTATGGAGATGCTTAAATGGCACCGGAGCCCTGCCAGTTCCTTTCTGTTTTCGAGCCTGCCAGCTCAGTAATTTGTGACTGTTGTACAGTCCGCTCCAAACAAGTAATCCCCTCAAAGCTACCTTGGTTTTTGTGCTGCCGTGAGACTCCTCTAAGCCCTTCGTCAGCCTGCCAGACGTTGTGCCCGTCATCCGACGTGAAAAAGCCCACAGGCCACCCCAGCCCGGGCTGGTGCCGTGTTCCCCTGCCAGAACTGTGCATCCTTTCCTGCTTTCTGAAGGTTGGCCTGGGGACGTCGGGCCCAGCCACGAAGGCGTCCGCCGTCACTGTGACATCAGGCCTGCTGTGCTTCCTCGCTTCTAGATGGGGAAACCGAGGCTCGGGGAGAGGAGGTCACCTGCCCAAGGCCCACAGCCAGAATCAGAAAACTGGGATCTGAACCCAGGTCTAAGAGCCTCCAGCCCCTGCCCTGCCACACACCTCCCTGTGCGGTAGGGACGCTGAACTTGCCAGAAGGGCCACCCCAGCCCCCGATGGGACCGGCAAGGAGAGGGAGAGGGAAAACAGAGGGAACCCGGCCTTGGAGTAGCTGCAGCAGGCCAGAGCTACTTCAGCCTCGGCTCTCCCACTCGGCCGTGTGGCCCGGCTCTGTTCATGCACACAGAGCCTCCATCTCCCCCTCTTTAGTCTGGGCATCACACCTGTATCTGATGTCTGCAGTCAGGCCTGAGTGAGATAACAAATGTGAGTCAAGTCCCTGTTGTTGCCTATGTCAGCCAGGGCCCTGGCTGGGCCTGCGTTCCTAGTCACGAGGCTGGATCTCCCACCACCTTGGGCTGGGCCCCTGTCAAGGCTGTGCAATTTGGTTCCTTTGCTGGAGCCCACTGACCAACCCCGAGACAGGAGTCCGGCCCCTCTTCTTGCCTCTGGCCTTCCAAGAGCCCTCATCGCCTCTGCCCCATGTCCTGTGAGAACCGGCTCAGAGGAAGTGGATTCATGGGGGGGCACTTGTAGTATTTGGCAGCCCTCCCCACTGCCCACCTGCACCGACAACCGGAATCCCTCCTCGGGGAGGCACCTGACAGATGGGGCCGCCCAGGGCCCACCTGTTACCACTGGGATAGCGCCTCTCCAGGCTCATAGGAGACAGAGTGGAGAGAGGATGGGGCTTGTGCCCCATTGGCCATTGAACAAGCTACTTAGCTACTCTGTGCCTCAGTTTCCTTGTATATAAAAATGACTTAAGCAAAATGGTCTGTTGAGTTTGTTTCATTTTTATTTGAGAGTCAGTGAGATAACACTCCTGCCCTGTACTCAGAGGGAATGATCTTTCATAGTTTCTTCTGTTCATTATAGGCTGTCCTTTGCCCTAAGTCCTGGCACCAAATTGTCTGCATCACCCTTTTGTCGTGGACTAAATACAGTCAATTTATGTTTGCAGAATGACAGACATTTCTCCTCCGGTTGTTATTTAACTTTTCTTATAAAACGTCTGTCTCTCCAGCTAAATTATTAGCTCTTGAAGGAAAGGACTATGCCTTTTATATCCCTCACCACACACACACACACACACACACAATCACCACTTGGTAAAGAACCTGGAAGATACTCAGTTATTATTTTGTTGAATGAATGAATGCATGAACAAGTGAATCAATTTGTTGAGCATCAGGGAATAATAAAAAAAAACCCAGTGAATATTTGTGGAAGGAAGGACTGATTAAGAGAAACACCTTGGTTCTGGGTACTTTTCAAGCCACAGAAAGGACTTGAGGCAGCTAAACAGAAGTCTTACTTTACAAGCCAGGAAATTGTAAATCTACTGAAATCATTTCTCGGTAGAAGTCTAGCGACCATCCAGCTCCAGATCTGTTTGGTCAGGGCTGGGGCAGGGGCATGGCACCCCAGGCCACTCATGCTATATTCCCACAGCCTTCTCCCTGCCCTTCACTGGCCTCTTGTCCTTGACCCCTGCCAGGAACCCCCACGGTGTGCCTAAGTGAGGCCTGCGTCTCAGTGACCAGCTCCATCTTGAGTTCCATGGACCCCACGGTGGACCCCTGCCAGGACTTCTTCACCTACGCCTGTGGTGGCTGGATCAAAGCCAACCCCGTGCCTGATGGCCACTCACGCTGGGGGACCTTCAGCAACCTCTGGGAACACAACCAAGCCATCATCAAGCACCTCCTTGGTAAGCACCCCGCAGGGAGCCCCGTGAACGAGCCGCAGAGGAGAGCAGCCAGCTGGACCCACCTGCTCAGGTCTGGTGAAAGGAATCGCTTGACAGAAAGGGAAAACCAGAGGCTTTGGAGTAGGTGAACCCGTCAGTCATTGTAAGTTACTTGTCAGACAAGTAAGTTACTTGTCTCTGAGCCTCAGTCTCTACAAAAATGGGACTAATACACAGGGAAGCAAGGCACAGCCTAGGTGGTGCAGTCAGTGGTGGTGTGATTGCATCGTGTGGTGACAGGCGCTCGTGGCACTTGCAGTGAGCAGGGCACAGCGTCTGGGCTTGTGGAAGCACCGTGTGGTACCCCTGAAACTAATATAATGTGCTGTGTCAACTATACGTCAATTTAAAACAAATTTTTTTTCACTGGGACTACGACTACCCAAGCTTGAGAGTTTTGAGAACCGTGAAGCACACGTGTAAAGGGTTCGCACGGTTTGTGTGGCACAGGGAGGTACTAAGCCCTGGTCACTGTGGTCCTTGCTGCTGCGACTTCAAGCTGTGGCCTGGTTTTGCCCGGCATGGACGGTGAGCTCTGAAAGTTGTGAGCCAAGGGAGTCAACGCTGAGCACACTTGATCGGATTTTAGGGTTGTGAGCAGATGAAAGTTATAACAAGTTTATTGGAGGGTTGTCCACTGCAGGCAGGAACATCCCATGGCCTCGCGCCGATTGGACTTGCACGATAAACCGTCTAAGTTAAAGGTCTTCTCTTTGCACCTTGTTAGGCCTTCAGCACCTCTAGTTGACCTTGGCGTTGGTGGTTTTATCCTTAGATTAGAGCCCCATGTCTGTCTTGTTTGCAGGGTTATCCCCGGTTATTGTTTGTTGAATTAACACCTGCCCGTTGGGGTCGTCCACCGCGTGAATTCACAATACCCACAACAACAAATAGAGGTCCTGACTTGAGCCCCTTGGCAGCCAGGACCTTCTCCATCCCTCTCCTGCTGCCCCGGCCCCATCCTGGGACCCTAAATGCTGGGAGAGGCTAGATCATGAAAAGCCATCAGTGACAGAACTTAGATTCAACAAATCCTTACTAAGTTTTTTAAAAACCTGCAAGATACTCAAAAGTACGTAAAATATCTGAAGATACCCCAAAGGGGACAAATCTTCTCAAAGGGACAGAAACCAGAAACCTTCCTACGAGACAGGAAGAGCTACCAATTTGACAATTGCAATTTCAGGCAACTGTGTCTTTTAGAGGACAGTGGAAATGAGCAAACCAGGTTAGGCGACCTCTCCTTTCTTTCCGACCCCAGCCCCGGGTCCAGGAGGGGGAGGGGCACGGCTGCTGGGTAAGACCCGTCCACCATTCTCTCTATTCCCTGCAGCCTAGCCTGGGGCTAGTCTCCCTGAGGATCAATGCTCAAGGGAGGGCTGTCCGGAACAGCAAGGGCACTGCCTGCTTTATGTTATCTAGGCACCTTTGAAAGGGGACAGAGCCTTTCATTTCAGAACTAGAAGCTTAACAGGCAAATATGTCTGGGGTAGCCAGACTGGAACTCAGGGATGTCCCTTCTCCAGCACCTGAAGACAGCCTTGGCAGGGACCAACAACCAAAGCGGAGGACAGTCCAAGTAGGATGACAAGGGATACCTATGTGGCTCAGTGGGTTAAGCGTCTGCCTTCGGCTCGGGTCACGATCCCAGGGTCCTGGGATCGAGCCCCGCATCGGGCTCCCTGCTCGGCGGGAAGCCTGCTTCTCCCTCTCCTACTCCCCCTGCTTGTGTTCTCTCTCTCTGTCAAATAAATAAATAAAATCTTTAAAAAATAAATTAATTAAATTAAGTTTAAAAAAAAGGAATAATGACAAGTAGGATGACAAGATGGGGCAGAGCCTCTCCTTCGGCCACCAGGGACCTGGGTTCACACCCTACCTCCGCCACTTACTGTGTGATCTCAGGTCAACGACATGACCCCTCAGGACTCCTCTCGTCAGTGCGTTGGGTACCGGGCCTCCCCCAGGTTATGAGAATAAAATGGGAAAAATGTATTTAAGGTGCGTTGCCTGGGCCTGGCGTATCATGCCGGCTGCTGTGCATTCGAGTGTTATGGCTGTTGCTCACCTTTGACCTTCGTGCAGCACTTTACAGTTTACAGAGCTTTTTGTGGATGTCATCCTGTTTGATCCTGTAGGGCAGGAGCGAGGAAGGTATCGTTTGTCCCATTTGAGAGATGAGGACACTGGGGTCCAGAGCCGTTCTGGAGACAGGCTAGCAGGTGGCACAGCTGGGACTTGTCTGACTCTGTCCGGGCCATGTGTCCTTTCCCCATCTCACACCACCTCCTCGAGATAGACGGGCACGCGTGGCCCCCCTCCCACCCTGCTGGCAGCGTGGCGCCTGGGGATCTGAAGGGAGGAGGGGAAGAGCCTGATGTTTGTTGAGTGGATGCTACTTGCTACTTTCTATCCACTGCCTCCTTGATCCTCACAACCTCCCTGGGGCTCAGGAACTATTGTTCGCATGTTATAGCTAAGGAAACAGGCTCAGAGAAGTTAAGGGACTCTGCTGAGGAGACACTACCAGTCCTGAATGGAGGGGGGCTCCAGCCCTGGGGAGCAGTTAGCACCGAGAGGGGGTGGAGAAGACAGGCAGACGGGCCCTCTAACTTTCCAGTTAGGCCCAGGACTGGCCCTTGTGTGTGGTACCCGCGGATCCTGCTCCAACGAGGACCTGGGGTCTTTGCCAGGACTGAGTCCTTCCCCCTGACCTGCCCCCCAGCTGGCCAGCTGGCTAGCTGGCAGGGCCCAGGAGGAGTGGGCTCCAGTCCTGGCCTCTGGCCTTACATCCATCCCGTCCCTGAGGGTCAAGGTGTAGGTGGGAGCTGTGCTGAGCTGGGCGCGGGACAGCCAGAACCATGCACTGGAGCCCCTGCCCCTGGGACCGGGGTCTGGTGGGAGCAGGAGGCCAGACTGCAGGGTTTTGAAGTCAGGCAGCCCTGGCACGCTAGCTTCTCACTCGTGTGGCCTTGGACAAGTAACCTGGCTCCTCTCCAGCTTAGTTCCATTATCTATAAAATGGGGATAATAGTGCCATCAAACGCAAGGTTGCCGTGAGTACCCGCTTGTATGTGCGAGGCCCGTGTGCCTAGCACAGAACCTGGCACCTAGTAGGGGCTCGGCAAAGCACAGCCACCCTGCTCGGTGTACCGCGTGAGCTCCAGCCCAGCCCTCTCCCTGACAAGCTGTGTGACCGCAGACAGACCACCCAGGCTCCTCAGCTCTTCGTCTCTAAGGTGGGAACTAACTCAGAGCATTGAGTGGGGATGTTCTAAGGATTAGTGAGGTGGTCGAAGAAAGCCTAATTATTGATTATTTCTCATAGAGGCACTGATGTGGACCTAGTTATCAGGGAAGGAGGTACAGCATATCCATGACCATGCTAGGCTGTTTACTTGTATTATTTTATTGGAGCCGTGGATGTATATCCCCATTGTACAGATAAGACTCACAGGAAGGAAGTGATGAGACTTAGCTGAGATTTAGCCCCAGAGCTATGGGACCTCAAACTTACACTCTTTTTCTGCCGACTTCCCTGAGTCAGCTTCACCATGCAGAGGCCACAGAGCGGCCCAGAAGCATGATTCACCAACCTCCTTTCCCCAGGAGCTGCTTGATTAAGCTCTCCAGTTGAGATGGGATCTGACCAGGGCCTGATGAACATAGTAGGTGAGGTCAGCCCCAGGTCATACTGACCAGGAGCTTCCCCAGAAGGCGTATCCTGGAGTCCCCTCCCTGCCAGGCTCACCCTGGGAACTAGTCTGGAAATGGCCCCTCACCTGTGGGCCTTGATACCTGGGACTTTGGCACCTGGAAACCCCTGAAGGGGCAGGAGGCAGGTGAGTGGGTGACAAAAAATGCAGGAACACGGGCCAGTGCATTCCTGGGCTCAAGGCCAGGCTTGTTTCAGCTTCCCCAAAACATAGGAGTCAGCCAGCAGGCCTCGCGGGAGAGGGGGGAGGGCTGGAGCTGGTGGGGGTTGCAGCGTGCCGGGGGCTCCCCAGGCTGTCCAGGCTGGCCTGGGGTGGGCTTCTCTGGCAGGAGAAGGAATGTTCAGAGTGCTGGTGAGGACTGTGTGACCAGGCCAGGTAGAACAGCTATTACCACCAGCCGGCTGCAGGGCCTCAGACGAGCCACTCCTTTCTCTGAAAGGTGAGTTCACAGGGACCCTCTCAGGGGAAATCCAGACAGATCTGTCGCTGGTGGATTGAACTCTGCCAAGTGCCACTGTGGCCCATCCTTGTAGCCCAGTGGCTGGGAGACACGACCTCAGCTGCACGAGCAGAGCTGCCTCACCCAGGTCGCTGGCTTCGGCCTCGGGGGCCTTGGGGAGACAAGAGTGTGGCCTCACTTCATCAGGGCAAGGATGCAGCTGCACCTCTCACCCCTAGGCTGGGCCTCCCCTCAGGCTTTCCAGCTCGTGCTCTTAACACAGACTAATCTGCCATCTAGACTACCTGCCTCACCCCCTTCCTATCCTGCAGGACTCTTCTCAAACCTGCTTCCTCTGTGATGCCCTCTGGGGCCACCAAAGGGCTTCTCTGGGCTCGAGCTACAGTTGCATTTTATGTGTCCGTCCTGTGTACTATGTTTTCTTTCCTTTTTAAAAAAAAAAAAAAAGATTATTTATTTGAGAGAGAGAGCACAAGCAGGGGGAGTGGCAGGCGGAGGGAGAAGGAGAAGCAGGCTCCCCGCTGAGCAGGGAGCCTGACATGGGGCTCGATCCCAGGACCCCGGGATCATGACCTGAGCCGAAGGCAGACGTTTAACCGACTGAGCCACCCAGGCGCCCCTTTACTATGTTTTCTAGTACAAGATTAATGCATGCAAAATTAATGCCTGGTTTTTATAACAATTTGAGCATCATGGATTCTACAAGGAATTTGTGGTCTCCCTTCCTTGTACCCCAGCGCCAGTCTGCTGGAGAAATGGAGACAGAATCATTCCATCAGCATTAAATTTGTCCATGTCAGTGACTTGGCAATTAATCATGTAGCCCTGTGCCATCTCTTGTACTTTTATTCTGATTTGTTTTTCTAGTAGTCACTGTCTAGCTTCGTTACTTCTCCCCGTGCACATTGGAAACCCTCTGGACAAGATCCGTGTCCGCCATGCTTTCTGTTCGGTACCATGTCTGCAGCAGTGTGCCCATCTTTCCCGTTCCGGGGAAGGCAGGGGGTGTCCAGGGGCTTCTCCGGGGTGGCTGGTCTGCTTTAGTGCTACCTCCAGTTTTCCGAGCCAGCCTGCAGGAAAGGAAAGGAGCACAGAGAGCGCTCAGGCCCCTGTCCTGGCCTCAGCCACTTACTTGTGTGACCTTGGACACATTACTCAACCTCTTGCCTATAAATTGGGCGTGATGCTAATAGCACTCGATGGTGGAAACTCAGAACAAGATGCACACACACAGCCACACCCACACACAGAGAAAGCAGTTCCTTCTCTCAGGGAGGCCTGAGAATGCTTGAGTTCAAATTCCAGCATGTGACGTGTTAGCTTTGCCTCCCTAGGCAAGTTCGTTCCTCTCCCTGGGCCTCGTTTTCTTTCCCTGTGAAATGGGGTTATAGTCTGACCTCGGGGTGCTGGTGGGGTGCTGAGAAGAGCTCAGCCAGGGCTGGGCCTGCAGTAGGCATCATAATGGTAACGGTCTTAACATTATTTTCATTCCTCTGCGAAAGAAGGTGCCTCGTTTATCAGCTCCCCCACTTCCCTTCACAGGATGGGGCTCCTGAGGCCTGTGACTGCCTGCACGGAGTCTGTGGTTTTATCTAGAACAAGGGCTGGTCTTGCCCTGATGTGGAGTCCCACATGCTTCTGGCCAGGTGGTGCTGCCACAGCCCAGGGACTGCAGAATTCACAGGAAGCCCCATACCCACAGCCCGCCCAGCTGCTGGGGATTTTGTTTCCTCCCAGAGAGTGGTGTGGAAGAGGTTGTTCCAGCGAAAACTCCCAGAGGAAGAAGTGGGCCGATTAGATGGTAGGCTGTGTCTTTCCTCTTTGGGACTTTGGGGAAGTGACTGAGGAAGTTTCTGGAACTCAGGGGCCCTGCAAGGAAGTACCCCAGGCAGTTGGGAGCCCTGTTGTCTGGCCCTGGGCTGCCAAATTATTTTCATACCCTGGGGACCCTGGAAGTGCCACCATATTCAAAACGTGGCCCCCGCCTCAGTCAGTCCTGGGAGCTGCGCTGTTGATGGCTCCTAGCCTGCTCCCATGGAACCTTCTTCTGGGATGTAAATGCAAGCGGGGAGGTCTCCAAGGAGACCAAGGTTTTCCTCACGAGAAAACTGTATGTGGCTGATTTCACTTTGAATCAAAGCCTCCTCCTCAGTCTGATGTGATGGGTATCTTTCTCTGTGGAGCTCCCAGAACATTCCGTCATTCATTCCTTCGTTCCACAATTATGTATGGTACACTGGCTATGTGCCAGACATCATTAGGAGCTGGGGTGGCGTGAGCAATAAGACAACCTTTCCTTGTGGAGCTTACATTCCAGCAGGGGAGACAGACAGTAAACAAATAAATGAGTAAATAAGTAAGACGGTTGCGAAGAGTTAGGACTTTGAAACGAATCAAGTAGGATGCAGGGCTGGGAAGGGAGGAGGCCACGGCGGCCACGGCAGTCCGGGAGGGATGGGCTTTCAGAGCAGGAACACTGGAGCAGAAACTTGAATTAGTTGTGAGAGAATAGAGCACGTGGATGTGGGAGGAGGTTTACGCCCAGCAGGAGGACGGTGAACTCAGTGGCAGGAGCACGGGAGCAAGGGGGAGAGGGGCAGGACGCAGATGGGAGCTGGAGGCCCAGGTCGAGGGCGGTGTTTCTCAACCCTTTTTCATTATTGCCCCCTCCCTAAAATTCTTTTCTGTTTTATATTATTTTTTTAATTCCGTTTATTTAAAGAAATAAAAACAGCTCACCATTTTTCTCACCCCCTACCCACCAACTCTGGCAATCACTAATCTTTTTTTACTATAGCTTTGTGAGCTTGGTTTTTGTTATATATATATTTTTAAATTCCACATATAAGAGCGATTATACATTATATTAGATTAGGATTTAATAAAAATTGTGAAAGCTTAAAAAAAAAGATTATACAGTATTTGTCTTTCTCTAACTTCCTTCACTTAGCATAATATCTTCGAGGTTCATTCATGTTGTTACAAATGGCAAGATTTCTTTCCTTTTTAGGGACAAATAATATTCCTCTGTGTGTGTGTGTGTGGGTGTGTTTTGCGTATACACCACATTTTCTTTATCCATTCCTCCATCAGTGGGCACTTAGGTTGGTTCAATAGCTTGGCTGTTGTAAATACTGCTGCAGTGAATATGGGGGTCCAGATATGTTTTTGAGTTCGTGTTTTTGTTTTCTTTGGGTAAATACCCAGAAGTGGAATTACAGGATCATAGGGTAGTTCTATTTTTCATTTTTTGAGGCACCTCCATACTGCTTTCCATAGTGGCTGTGCAATTTGCATTCCCGCCAACATTACACAAGGGTTTCTTTTTCTCTACATCCTCGCCAACATTTGTTCCTTGTCTTTTTGACACAAGCCATTCTAACAGGTGTGAGGTGATATTTCACTGTGGTTTTGGTTTGCATTTCTTGATGACTAATGATACAGAGCATCTTTTCATGTACCTGTTGACCGTCTATATGTCTTCCTTGGAAAAATGTCTGTTCAGATCGTCTGCCCATCTTTTAATTAGATTTTTTTCTTTGCTGTTGAGTTGTATGAGTTCTTTATATATTTTGGAAACTAGCCCCTTATCAGACATATGATTTGTAAATATTTTCTCCCACTCGGTAGGTTGTCTTTTCATCTTGTTGATGGTTTCCTTTGTTGTGCATAAGTTTTTTAGCTTGATGTAGTCCCACTTGTTTATTTTTGCTTCTGTTGCTTTTGCTTTTGGTGTCAAATTCAAAAAGTCATTAGCAAGACCGATGTCAGGGAGCTCACCACTATGTTTTCTTCTAGGAGTTTTATGGCTTGAGGTGTGATGTTCAAGTCTTTAATCCAGTTTGAGTTCATTTTTGTGTACGGCATGAGATAGTGGTCCAGTTTCATTTTGAGTGTGGCTGTCCAGTTTTCCCAACACTGCTTACAGAAGAGACTGTGCTTTCCCTGGCATATATTCTTGGCTCCTGAGTCATAAATTAATTAGCAATATATGCATGAGTTTATTTCTTTCTATCCTATTCCATTGATCTCTGAATGTGTTTTTCTTTTTTTTGTTAAGATTTTTTTTTAAAGATTTTATTTGTTTATTTGACAGAGAGAGATAGCGAGAGCAGGAACACAAGCAGGGAGAGTGGGAGAGGGAGTAGCAGGCTTCCTGCGGAGCAGGGAGGCCAATGTGGGACTCGTTCCCAGGACCCTGGGATCATGACCTGAGCCAAAGGCAGACGCTTAACGACTGAGCCACCCAGGCGCCCTCTGTGTCTGTTTTTATGACAATACCACAACGTCTTAATTACTATAGCTTTGCAATATAGCTTGAAGTCAGGGAGTGTGATGCCTCCAGCTTTGTTGTTCTTTCTTTCTTTCTTTTTTTTTTTTTTAAAGATTTTATTTATTTATTTGACAGAGAGAGACACAGCGAGAGAGGGAACACAAGCAGGGGGAGTGGGAGAGGGAGAAGCAGGCTTCCCGCGGAGCAGGGAGCCCGATGCGGGGCTCGATCCCAGGACTCTGGGATCATGGCCCGAGCCAAAGGCAGACGCTTAACGACTGAGCCACCCAGGCGCCCCGTTTGTTGTTCTTTCTTAAGATTGCTATGCCTAGGGGCACCTGGGTGGCTCAGTTGGTAAGGTCGTGATTGCAGGGTGCTGGGATCAATACCCCACCCCCCACGTCGAGCCCCACATTGAGCTCCATGTTCAGCAGAGTCTGCTTGTCCCTCTGCCCCTCCCTCAGCTCGTGCTCTTTCTCTCTCTCAATAAATAAATAAAAGCTCTCTAAAAAAAAAAAAGATTGCCGTGCCTATTCAGGGTCTTTTATGGTTCCACACAAATTTTAGTATTGTTTGTTTTATTTTTTTTTTAAGATTTTATTTATTTGAGAGAGAGAGCACAAGCAGGGGGAGGGACAGAGGCAGAGGGAGAAGCAGGCTCCCCGCTGAGCAGAGAGCCTGACAATGGTGTGGGGCTTGACCCCAGGACACTGAGATCATGACCTGAGCCAAAGGCAGATGCTTAACCGACTGAGCCACCCAGGTGCCCCTGTTGTTCTATTTCTGTAAAAAATGCCATCAGAATTTGATAAGGATTGCAGTGAATCTGTACCTTGCTTCAGGTAGTATGGACATTTTAACAGTATTGCCTCTTCCAATCTTTGAGCACAGAATATCTTTCCATTTATGTGTCTTCTCCAGTTTCTTTCACTAATATCTTGTAGTTTTCAATATACAGGTCTTTCACCTACTTGGTTAAATTTATTCTTAGGTATTTTATTCTTTCTGATGTAATTGTAAATGGGATTGTTTTCTTCATTTCTCTTTTTGATAGTTCATTATTAGTGTATAGAAATGCAACAGATTTTTGTGTATTGATTTTGTATCTTGCAACTTTAATGGATTTGTTTATTAGTTCTGACAGGTTTTTGGTGGAGTTTTTAGGGTTTTCTGTATATAATATCATGTTCTCTGCAAATAGTCACAGTTTTATTTCTTTTCTAATTTGGATGCCTTTTATTTCTTTTTCTTAACTAATTGCTCTATGACTCTCAGTGCTATGTTGAATAAAAGTGGCAAGAGTGGGCATCCTACTTTTTTTCTGATCTTAGAGGAAAAGCTTTTACCATTGAGTATGATGTTAGCTGTGGGCTTCTCATATATGGCCTTTACTATGTTAAGATACATTCCCTTTATACCCACTTTGTTGAGAGTTTTTATCATCAATGGATGTTGAATTTTGTCAGATGCCTTTTCTGCATCTATTGAGCTGATCATATGATTTTTATCCTTCATTTTGTTAATGTGGTACATTACATTGACTGACTTGTGAACACTGAACCATCCTTGCATCCCTGGAATAAATCCCACTCGATCATGGTGTATGATCCTTTTAATGGTTTATTGAATTCTGTGTGCTAATATTTTGTTGAGGATTTTTGCATCTGTGTTCATCAGAGATATTGGCCTATAATTTTCTTTTCCTGTGGTGTCTTTGGTTTTGGTATCGGGGTAATGCTGGCCTTGTAAAATAAGTTTAGAAGAATTCCCTCCTCTTCTGTCTTTTGGAAGAGTTTGAAAAAGATTGGTATTAACTCTTTGTTGAATGTTTGATAGAACTCTCGGTGAAGCTGTCTGGTCCTAGACTTTTATTTGTTGAGAGGTTTTTGATGACCAATTCAATCTCCTTACTAGCAATTGGTCTGTTCAGATTTTCTATTTCATCATGATTTAGTCTTGGTAGGCTGTATATTTCTGGGAGTTTATCCATTTTTTCTGTGTTGTCCAAGAAGAATACAAAAGATAATGCTATATATCTGTTAATGTACTGTATGTACACACAAAAGGGAAGGTGTTTCTGCTCCCTAAGAGCTAATTCTCTCCCCCTTTGGGGACAATATTATCCCTGTTGAGAATGCATGATATAGGGCCTTATGGGTAATTTTAAGGAATTTGTATATTCCAGAGCATATTAGTTTTTTTTTTTAGATTTATTTATTTATGTTAGTGGGGGAGGGGCAGAGGGAGAGGGGGAGAGAGTCCCTAGCAGACTCTGCACTGAGCATGGAGCCTGATATGAGGCTTGATCCCACAACCCTGAGAACACGACCTGAGCCGAAACCAAGTCAGACGCCCAACCAACTGCGCCACCCAGATGCCCCTCCAGAGGGTATTTGAACTCAAAGTAGTTCAAGACACTAGCTCTATAAACTCCACACCCAGGGTTCCCCCAGTGCCTGCAGGCCATAGGTATCCTATGGGAGAAGACTAAGGAGAGGAGGTAGGAGGATATGCTGGGGATTGTCCCAGCGGGCTCCATGAACCAGAGAGAAGCAAGGGGAGCATGGAGGAGCTTGACCTCCCAGAGCTCCTGCCCCAGCCAATGTCCGTGTGGGAATACAGGGGGTGTGAACGTCAGTTCCTGATGAGGCCTACACTCCTGTCCCTTCCTGCCCCACCTGCCTCATTTCCTCCCCGTGCCAGTCTCTGTCAGGCACTGACCTCGTCACCCTCTCAACGCCCAGAAATGGCCTCCTTCCTCGTCAGAAGTGACACTGGACTCTGTTCTTCGAGCAAACGCTACTGAGGGCTACCCTGTGCCCTCCGGGTACAGCCAAAGAAACAGGGACGACTGGGACACGAACTAGTGGGTGAAGCGGCCCAAGTACAGCCCCCCACGTCCACTCCACGTGGAGCTCAGCTTTCAGCCCAGAGTTCAGGCAAGGGTTCCCTGGGCTTCCCCTGCCATTCTTTCTCAGGCCCTCCTGGACTTTGTCCTCAGAGCTCTCGCCCTCCCTGCAATCAGATGCTTTGTGATCATCTTATTGCTGTCTGTCTCACCCACCAGGCCTCATGTGGACAGCCATCCATGTGGCCTGCTGCATTCTCCCTCCAGCCCAGCAGCCACCAAACCATAGGAATTCAATAAACCTTTGTGGGAGAACAAGTGGACGTGAGATCCAGGGTGTGGAGCTCAGAGGAAGTTTGAACTGATCAGGAGCAGCTTCTCAGCTAAGGAGAGAGGGGGCGGGTGCTTGAAGGACACATTCAAGTGATAATGCAGGGATTCTCTTGGGGCAAGATGGATGCCTGGAACTCCTTCTAATGAGCACGGGCAGGCCTTTCCCGGAGCCTTTTTTGGGCCTCTTATCTCAGTGGCCTTGGGCAATGGGGGAGGGAGATGCCAGACCATGGGCCAGAGCACACAGAGCACACTCCCCCGACTCTGGCCCTGGCATTTCAGGGTCATGGCCAGAGCCGCATGTGGAGGGTGAGATGCTGCTTCCAGGCTCGAGCAAGCAACGATGATTCTTGTGCTTTCCCTTCTAAGAGCCTAGCTGCTGGGAGCCATTGTCAGAGAAATGAGGCTCCTGGGCGGGGGTTGGAAACTCCCCCTTTGCTTTCCCTGCATCTCTGCTTCCTGAGTCTGAGGAGCAGGGAGAAGTCCAGCTCTCCCCATTTCTGCCCTCCCCTCCGGGAGGCCCCCTCTCATGCTCTGGAGGGGCATGGGGGACACACAGGTGTTTCCAGGCCTCAGCAGCATGGCAGCCTGTGGTTCCCAGGACTGTGTGTGCCCTCCAGAGCCCCTTGTCACTCAGGCCCCTCGACCTCTGTCTCCCTCGGGATTCTCCTTCCTGTCTCTGCATCTCCCTTCAGACTAACCCAGGCTGGTCCCAGGCCCTCTTTAGGGCTGTCAACCTGACTTCAGCAAGATGGGGGTAGATGCTCTCTGCCCAGAGAAAACCATGATGCTGGTTATGGTAAGAATTGGGGGGAGGGCAGGTGGCTCTTGGGACAAGGGCTGGGAGAGCCGAAGTGACCTCATGTCCTTTGCACCACGAGTCACACCGAACGGGTATTTTTTCTCCAGACAGCATGCCCTTCTATGCTTCTTATGTCTCCCTAAACTCTCCAACTCCCTCCAAACCTGGGGCCCTTTCCCTGCATTTCTACCTGGTGAATAACTTCATACCTTTAAAAGAACTGCCTTGGGGTGCCCTAGGTCTAGCTCAGTCCATGGAGCACGTTAACACCTGATCTGGGTATTGTGAGTTTGAGCCCCACATTGGGCGTAGAGACTACTAAAAATAAATTTTAAAATTAAAAAATAAATGAAAGAACTGGCTCAGAACTAGAGCCCCCCTGACCCCACACTGTGCCACCGAAGGGTGTGACTTTTCTCTGGGTTCCACAGCCATTTGCATTAACTAAAGCATTTTCGTGTCTCCGGGTCATTTCTTTGCTTGAATGTGTTCACCATTAGACTATGAGCTCCCTGGAGGCAGAGAACGAGCAGGTCTTTTTCATGTCTATAAAACTCCTAGCCCAGCCCAGTGCCTGGCACTTGGTAGGTGCTCCATGCTGGGGCCCTCGTGAAAGAGCATCCCAGGAGAGGCTCCAGGGGAAAGATGGCCTCTGGGAAAGGCCTTGAAGGCTGTAGGGTTTCAACAGTGTCCCATACAGGAAGGGCCAGGATGAGCTTTTCCTTTATGTGTTTGCTTGTTTGGTGTCTGTGTCCTCACGCTAGAAAGGAAGCTCCGTGGGGACAGGGACGTTGTCTTTTGTGTCCCCGAAGCTTGTGCAGTACCTAGCACAGAGTAAGCATCTGGTATCTATTTAGTGGATGAGTGGATAAGGTTCTGCCAGAAAAGTCTTTGTGGAGAAGGTGGGGTTTGGCGGGGGGTGGGGGTGGGGGTCTTCGAAGGAAGCAAAGGAAGGAATTTCTGGGTCCAGGAGAAGTGAATTTGAAATGAGGAAAAGTGGCTGGAGCAGGGAGGAAGGAGGTCGCCGGGGAGGGAGCAAGTGGACAGAATTGAGGGGGTCAGGGACCCAGGCATGATCCGGAGCAGAGCTCTGAGACAAAGGCTCAGGCACAGGAGCCCCGGCACACAGTAGGCCCTCCATGGCCTGAACAGGCATGTAGTAGGTCCTTCGTGACCTGAACAGCAGGAAGTGGTCGCCTTCATGGGCACAGGCAGGAGTATAGGAGTATAGGAGTGTGGCCCTCAGCGGGCGGCACCTGGACCAGACCACCAAGGACAGGGAGAAGGGGATGACCGAAGTCTCCCAGGTGTCCTGGTGTAAGGATGGGGATGCTGGCTGCTGAGTTAGGAAGAGAAATGGCAACAGCACTCTGAATCAACTGTAAGTCTGATGAACAAGGCCGGCCCCCTAGAGGAAGAAGGGCAAAGTAAACTAGCGCATGAGGCCTTGGAAGCTTCCATTCAGCTCCAATCTATCGCAAGAGAGGTCGTCTGGGATCTGAGAACAAAGACAGGCCTCCGTCCCGCACACCAGGCAAGGGTGTCTGGGCCACGCACTGGCCAGCCGGGGAAGCAGGGCCGGTCCAGCTGGGTGGCCCGTGCTGCCAACCAACGGACACATCATCAAACCTGACTGGCAGACAGGGACAAACATAGTATGCTCTTCCTATTTGCACTCAGCAAAAATTAGGAAGCACCTCAGTCTGCCAGGCTCTGTCCAGGCAGTCACACCTGCTGTGGCTAAGGCCTTGCCGCTATCCCGATAGGCAGAAATCCTTGGGTTTTTTTACAGCTGAGCACACCGAGGCTCCCAGAAGGACTCCCCCAGGGCCACGCACTGAGCAAATGGGGGCAGGTCGCAAACTGCTATCTCCTGTCATTCCAGAAAACTCCACGGCCAGCGTGAGCGAGGCAGAAAGGAAGGCCCAAGTATACTACCGTGCATGTATGAACGAAACCAGGATCGAGGAGCTCAAGGCCAAGCCCCTGATGGAGCTGATTGAGAAGGTGAGTTCCTGGAGCCGGCTTTCCTGGCTCTCTCCTGGCCTGTGCCCACCGGCCTGCCCCCTTCTCAGGAACCGCTGGGGCCGGGCTACCTCACACCCCCAGCTGCCTCACCCAGCTGCACTGTAGAACCTGTCCAGGCTGAGTGTGTCTGAGTGCGTGTGTGTGTGCGTGCATGTGCGTGTGCTCATGTGCACACACACGTCTCTGCAGGTGGGAATCTATTTGTGGGCGGTATGTGTCAGCATCGTTGTGGATGTCTGTCACGTGTGTGTGGGTCTCTGCATCTGTGTGTGGGATAGAGGCCATATTTACAGAGAAAATGTTTCTCTACCTTGCTGCTTCCTTTTCCCTCGAGGGCGTGTCTGTGTGTAAGGAGGGGTATGTTCCAGGAGGACCAACAGAGAATCTTGGATCGGAAGCAGAAACTCCCCCTGTGAGGAGGACCCCACTTACCCCCAGGCCTCCCCATCCTCCCGCAGGGGAGGAGTCGTTCTTGCCGAGCATCTCCCAGTCGGCCTTGGATGGACTCTTGGGGTGGGGGGCGCCCACAGCTGGCCACGCTGCCGGTCATCCACAGAGGGTGGCCGTGGATGTTTTCTGCCTGTCCCATGCTCCCTCAACGCCCCGCCTTGTAGCTTGGCTCTGGGAAGGCATCGCAGCAGGGTCGGGAGCTGTGGGCACTGGGGATTGGACAGTCGTCCCCTCTGGCACAGGCGCCACCTGCCAGTGTGGGCCAAGCCAAGGAGACTGAGGAGATCAGAGAAATCCCAGCTCTGGGGCGCTGGCTGGCTCAGTCAGTAGAGCCAGCGACTCTCGATCTCGGGGTTATGAGTTTGAGCCCCACGTAAGGTGTGGAGCCTACTTGAAAAATAAATCCCAGCTCTGAGAGAAACTAGCGACCACTGTTTATCAACCTTTTATTTTTTTAATTTTTTTAAAAAAGATTTTATTTATTTGACAGAGTGAGCATAAGCAGGGGGAGCGGCAGGCAGAGGGAGAGGGCGAAGCAGGCTCCCCATTGAGCAAGGAGCCCGATTCAGGACTCAGTCCCAGGACCCTGGGATCATGACCTGAGCCGAAGGCAGACGCTTCACCGACTGAGCCACCCAGGCGCCCTTTTATCAACGTTTTTAAAAAAATATGGTGCTCCCATAAGCACAGTTGATTTATGCTTTAATAGAAATCATATCACGTGATTCAGCATGCGACCGGTGAACAGGGTGCGGGAAAAGTCTCCTTCCCATCCCATCCCCGAGAGCCGCTGCTACGTGGATTCCTTGGATTGCTTATTCAGGATCGGTCTCGCTCCAGGCAGCGTCTCCTGTGTGCTGGTCAGAAACTCTGATGAAGACCATCCCTTTCATTTGCTCTTGAGACTCAGAGAGGTCAGATGACCGCTCCAGGGTCACAGGGCTGGTCAGTGGCAGGAGCAGAATTCACGCTGGGGTCTCCCTGCCACCTCATCACCTCGCTGTTCCCTCTCCCTCCCCACAGCTAGGGGGCTGGAACATCACCGGGCCCTGGGACAAAGACAACTTCCAGGACACTCTGCAGGTGGTCACCTCTCACTACCGCACCTCCCCCTTCTTCTCTGTCTATGTCAGTGCTGACTCCAAGAATTCCAACAGCAACGTGATCCAGGTGAGCCGGCCTGGAACCCTAGGAAGAGGAATGGGCATGTTTTGAGTTTCCCCTCATGACCTGTTTTGAGTTTTGCAAGCGCCAGAGTAGGGGCAGACTTGCCCTGGGTGACAGGCTCCTGGTTTCTGAGCCTTGGTTATTTCTGGAGTCTCTGAACCATGAGATTCTTATAGGCGAGAAGTCATGAAAGAGCAGGCCACCATTTTCGGGGGTGGGATGGGGAGCGGGGGGAGGGGGCGGTCACCAAGGCACAGGTGCATCTCCGGGATTCTGATTGGTCACTGTGGGCCCCAAGAGTGATGTCAACTCCTAGACACAGCTAAAGCCACCTCCTGGTCCCCCAGCCTCAGCCCCCGGCCTCTGTGGCTCTGCTGGGAATGGCTCTGAGTCCATCTCTTCCGGCCAGAGCCTGCCCTACTTTGTGTCGGCACACCCAGGGAAGCCCCCGACTGCCCAGCCTCAGATGCAGAAGCCAGGAGCCCAGGCTGGGCTGAGGTTCCCACCCAGCGCTGTGTCTCCCTCATCGCGTGACCTCGGACAAGTGCCTCCACCTCTCTGAGCCGCAGTTTCCTTACCAATCACAGGAACTGTAGAAGCACCAGGGTGTGGCCACAAGGCTCTGCTAAGTTGCTAGTCAGGAATTGACCCTCCCCTACCTGCCAGACCCTCAGCACATCCTCTCCTGGCTATGTCTCCTTGAATCCTCGTTCCAGCTCTGAGGGTGAGATTCTAGTTCCCCAATTTTCCAGAGAAAGAACCGGAAGATCAGAAAGCTTCAGTAACTTGACTAAGGCTATGCCGGGTGTGAGTAGCTCTTAACCACTGCACCATCTTGGGAACTGTTTTGTTAAGTGGAGGCACGGGGCCAAGCCTAGGAGGGGCTTAGTGAGGAGGGTGGCTCTGACCCTTCGGAAGGGCCCAGAATCCCTGTGCTTGGGCAGGTATGCAGCCAGACATGTGCCTGTCCCCACCCTGGGGCCTCCGCAACCAGCTTCTGCTTCTGCTGGGGCCAGGCTGGTCCCGCATTGCCATGTACCGGCTGTCCCCACAGTGGACCGTGTACACGTGTGACAGGAGCACCCCCTCACTCCTGTCTTCCTCTCTCCAGGTGGACCAGTCCGGCCTGGGCTTACCCTCAAGGGACTATTACCTGAACAAAACTGAAAATGAGAAGGTGAGTGTGATTCAGAGGCAGTGGCCCCCAGCCCACACCCCACGACGTTTTACCCCGTTGATGTCCCCTCAGTGCCCACACCTGTGTGGGTCTTCAAAGCTGGAGTTGCACAGAGGTGTCACTTACCTGGTGGGTGCTGGGCAGTCCCTGGCAGGGGAGGGGACCCCCCCCACCTCCGGCTGGCTGTTTCACATTCAGGCGTTGTGGGCACAAGAGGCAGGGACAGGTGTCAGAGCAAGACAACAGTAATGGCTGCTGTCATTTGTGGGTGCCAGACCTCTCATATACTCACCTCTGGCCCTCCCGGTAACCCTTCAGGTACAGAACATCTCTGAACCTCGTTCACCTCATCTGCCACGTGGGCATTATCTTTACCTTGCCTTTTACAGAAGAGAGAGAGCAAGGCTCAGAGACGCTAAGTGACCCACTCAAGGTCCCACAGTGGTGAGGCTGGGATTCTTGTCGAGACCCGCTAACTCTGAAACCCATGCGTCTCACGATGCCCCGGGGAAACCTCTCCTGAGGTTCATCATCTCTCCCTGCACTATCTGCCCCCTTGTACTGAGCAGGTACCTGCTCAGTGCCCACTGCTGGGGGGATAGTTGTGACTAAGACGGGCATGGTCCCCACCCCACGGGGCTTGGAGTCTAGCAGGGAAGGGGGACATTAACTAACTAACCACCCAGTAGGAGGCATAGTGACAAATTGTGATAGCTCCAGGGTGAGCTGAGAAAGTTGAACACGGCAACCTAATTCAGATCTGGGGACACAGTAGAGAAGCGCAGCTCAGAAAAAATGTGTTCTAAGAACTGGAAGATGGTCTGTTGGTAACTTTCACGTGCCGAGCATCCAAGATGGGGTGTGGGCCGGGACCACAGGGACCCACCTGCCGGGGACGTGTGGGCTTTGTCCTGAGTGCTAGAGCCAGGACCACCCCTGCAGTGGGTTGGCAGTGGCTTCCTGCGCTGGGCTGGCCCTGCCCCGCCTGCCACCCTTGTCCAGTAGGCCATGGGTGGCAGCACTGACATAGAGTGGGTGCCCGGCCCACAGGTGCTGACGGGATACCTGAACTACATGGTCCAGCTGGGCAAGCTGCTCGGTGGAGGGGACGAGGACGCCATCCGGCCCCAGATGCAACAGATCCTGGACTTTGAGACGGCGCTGGCCAACATTACCATCCCCCAAGAGAAGCGCCGGGACGAGGAGCTCATCTACCACAAAGTGACCGCTGCCGAACTGCAGGTAACATGGAGCCCGGGACAGGCCCAGGGCTTCAGGACATAGGGCACTGGGCTGGGGTTTTTGTACCCACTTCATCAGATCCTCGGAACAACCCTATGAAGCAGGGATGGTTGTTAGCCCAGTTTGCAGATGGGAAAACTGAGGCTCAGTGAGATTCAGTTACCTGCTGGAGGCCACACAGCTTTTCCATAACAGCATTTACCTGGGGATAATCGCTCACACTGATTGGCCATTTCCAGTCTCAAGCCCCAGCCCCAGTCACATTGAGCCCGGTGCACAGCAAACAATAGCTGTGAGGGGTGGGTTCTGTATTCACTTCTCCCTTTTCCAAAACAGGAGGTTGAGTGACATGTTCAAGGCCCTGAGGCTCCCTGAGTATCAGGCAGAGCTGGGGCTAAGGGCAAGAGGGCCACTTGTGGGTGTCAGCTGCCCCTGAGGTCCCCAGAGAAGTTGGCATCGGGGTGAGCGGTGCTGTGTGGTTGTTACAGAGATCAGCAGACCATTGGCTGCCATCTGGCACTGTTTTTCCGCCCTGAGGCCCAGCAGTTGGAGGAGATGCTGTTTGTGCGATGCAGTTTGGTTTGCTCGAGCCGCCTGCTTCTCCCAGGAAGGGCCCCCGCGTTCGCCCAGCCCCCCGCCCCCAGCGGCCATGGTGCCGGCTGACTACCCCAAGAGTGGCAGAGAAGACACGGTAGCCCTGAGCATCTCCGCCCCGGCATGGCTTCCAGCTTCGACCCCTGGGCACCCTGTCACATGGCTTTTCCCTTTTCCTCCTCCCTCCCTGCTGCAGAGCTGCCAGGGTGGGGAAGACATTAGCGGAGGGACGAGCCCTGGGCTTGGGGTCAGAAGACTGTTCTGGCCCAGCCCCACAATGAGCTGTGTGACCCTGGGCAAGTCACACGACCCCCCTCTTCGCACCTCGACTTCCTTCCTTGTAAAATGGGGCTTTGCTCGCTCCTTCGCACCTGCTGTGTTCCAGAACGCAGAGACAGATGAGGGGCAGCCCCTGTCCCCATAAGGGGCAGTGGTTCTTTACTCTGGCCACAGGGTTCTTTGAGAACAAGTTGGAAACTATGAAGTGTCTCCCAGAGGAACTGGGCATATGTAGATATGTAGATATAAAAAATTATGTCTAACATCTAAAGATTAAGTCCTGGATCCCTGTCCTCCAAAAGAATCTCTACCTGGGACTTCATTTTATAAACTGACATGCACAATTCAAACGTATTATAGTAATCATTAGTATTATTCCTTTGTTGGTGGTGATGCCTGCCCACGTCTCCAGCACTTAACCTTATTTGATTCCTTCTAACCTAGGACAGAGACTATCTTGCTGTTCCCTGGTATCTGGAAATTTGTTCTCTTCCTATACCCCAGGTGACTCTAGGAAAGGTGCACCAGCCTTCACAGTATGGCTAGCCCCACCAGAATACAGAGTGGTTCAAGGCTAGCCCTCAGCAGAGTCTGAATTCAGAGCCCTGAATCAAACATCCTTCTGTTGCTTCTCTGGAGGGGCCTGAGGACCTTCTCTTTCCTCTCTAGGACCTTCCACATCAGAAGTTGTTTGGGAATGAGCCCTATTCTCTGCTCTAAATTCTCCAGCTGAGATAAAGTCTGATAGCATCTTTCTTTTCTCTTATTTGCAAGCCTACTTGAGCTGGTTGGTTGGTGACCAGCAGTACCCTTTGGCTGCAGGTCTGGAAAATAGAGCCGACTGGTATGCCCCAAAGGATTTGAGTCACAAGGAGAATGTCCTGGTCAGTTAAAACAGCCATTTCCATGGAGACAGATCGAGGCACACATGTCTAAGTTAGGCGTTCACTAAAGCAAGATTGAAAATGTGAACATTCTGGTATTCAACACGCACCTTATCTGGGGTTGTGGGACTTTACCTGCACAGAACACCTGTTCTGCCTAAAGAAACAGGCTGTTAAGTACACAGGGATTTATCACCCCCTGATGGCTGTGCCCTGATCAGAGGGTTCCAGTCGCCTGCAGTTTGTAAAGCTCTCATTAAATGCATAAACAATGACATTCTGTAAACTTGGTGAATTTCCCAGGTGCCTTTGCTAGCCGGTCATGCAAGCAGGTGTCTCTCCGTGCCGAGCCCCATTTGACTATCTCACCTGGACCCCCGCCCCCCGTTTTGCAGCCCGGAAATGTTATGGAGAAGCCCCAGAGGTTGACCTGCCTGAGGGGCTCCTGCCAGGAGGAGAGAGCAAATGGACAGGCTAGGGTAGGGAGAGAGGCAGCTCACGTTGGATGAGCAGGCCATCCCCACGAGGTCCAGAGCAGCCGACCGTGGGGGGTGGGGGCCGGAGAATTATCGTCCCCGTCTCAGGGAAAGGCTCCAGAATGGCTCGAGCTCCCAGAACTGGTTCATGGTGGGGACTCTGATCCAAGTCTTCTCGCTCCGAGACTCCCTTGGGTCATCTTACTGCCGGGCAGGCCGGGATGTGCCGGGCCCACTGGGCTCTGCTCTGCCCAACCGTGTGGGTAGTTTGCGGTGGGTCACGGTGTGAACACAAACACCCCCCCCCCCGGCCCCACCAAGAGCCAGCATGTCACTGCCTGTGGGAGCTGCCCTCCTCTGTCCTCTGAGGTCCTTGCTCTCCAGCAGCTGAGCTGCCCTTTGAAACCGGAGAGGTAGGTGAGCCTGGCTATTAGACACGCCCAGTCACTGGTTAACTATGTGACCTCAGGAAGGGTCACCTTAGCTCATCTGCGGAGTCAGTATCTGGTAAGTGGAGGGTTTTATGACTGCTCTCACTGAGGACATCATAGGGATTTACCAGCAGGTTATAGATTCATCTGATGTTATGGTTTGATTTTACATTTTTTTTTTAAAGATTTTATTTATTTATTTGAGAGAGAGAGACTGAGAGAGCACATGAGAGGGGGGAGGGTCGGGAGGGTCAGAGGGAGAAGCAGACTCCCTGCCGAGCAGGGAGCCCGATGCGGGACTCGATCCAGGGACTCCAGGATCATGACCTGAGCCGAAGGCAGTCGCTTAACCGACTGAGCCACCCAGGTGCCCTGATTTTACATTATTGATCGATCTTACCATCTGAAAGCCATGTCTAATGTGTCTCTCACTGCCTTTGTCTTCCATTTTGCCCTTTCTCAAGGGAATAGAGAATAGAATTTGGACTCATTCAACCCAGACCCACTGCTGGGAGACCTTGAGCATGATGACAATAGCTAATATCGATTGAGGATTGAGTGGTTGTTACGTAGCAGATACCATTTAAGTGACTGATGCAGATAAGCACTTTTGCTGTATCACACAGTGTGTGTAGTTCGGAAAACACTGCATTCTGGAGAATCACAGGACAAGAAATTTACTAAAAATAACAAGACATATGGGAAAAACAGGACTTAGAGTTCCGGTCATCTGCAGTTTATGAAGCTCTCGTTAATTGTATAAACGCTCACAATTAGATTCAAAAGTTGGGCAACTTTAAGGACATGATGCTCAGTGAAATAAGCCACTCACAAAAAGACAAACGCTGTATGGTTCCATTTATATGAGGTAGCTAGAGCCGTCCAATTCACAGAGACGAAAAGGAGAATAATGCTTCCTGGGGGCTGAAGAGATTATTGTTTAATAGGTGTAAGTTTCCATTTTGCAAGATGAAATCTGGAGATGGATGGTGGTGGTGGTTGCCCAAGAGTGTAAACGTACTTAAGGACTGGACTGGGCACTTAAAAATGGTTAAGAGGGTACATTGTATGTTTGTATGTCTTATCACAATTAAACCCAAAAGTTGTGCAAGTTTGTAATCAAAGCAATAATTGGAACCTGGAGAGAGAGCTCAGTGTGAGTGGAGGCTGCCCAGTGGGAAGGGGAAAGTCTGGCTGTGGACACAGAGACTCTGCAGACAGATGAGCCCTGGGCAGTGGGGCCGCCATTAGGTGGGCCGAGAGCAAGCTAGCTGTTCCAAGCTGCAAGGTACCCCAAGCCCGCCAGTGCCTCTTTGGGGGAGCGAGCTCCGTTGGCAGGCGCTCATTTTAAATTATGTTAAAATAGAGCTGACCAGGGGCATCTGGGTGGCTCAGTCAGTTAAGCATCCGACTCTTGATTTTGGCTCAGGTCATGATCTGAGGGTCAGGAGATCGAGCCCTGCATTGGGCTTCCTTCACAAGCTCAGCGCTGAGTCTGCTTAGGATTCTCGCTCTCCCTCCCTCTCTCTGCCCCTCCCCCCATAAATAAATAAATAAAATCTTATTTTAAAAAATGGAATTGACCAGCTTCCTGTGCATCAGCTGAGCTGAGGGCTTTTCCTTTCTTGCTGAAGGTTGTCCTTCTGAGCTTGCTTTTTCAGATCCCATGCCTGAGAAAAATCACCTGTGGACCAAAGCGTTGACACTTTATACCGCTGTCGTTCTTGAATTTAGCAGTTATATAGACTAAATCGCATAGAAGCTAATTGGTATTACAGAAGGACATGCTGAGTAGAACAGACAGCATTAACCCGTTTAATCCTTACACCAAGCCTCCGAGGTGAGTTCTATTACGATGAGGCAACCACTTTTCAGATGTCACCCCGAGGCACAGAGAGGTTCATCCACTTACTCAATAAGTAAGAGAGCTGGAATATGAACCCAGGCAGTTTGGCTCCAGATGCTCCACAGTTTTCCATTATAGGCCTGTCTGGACTCAGTTTCTTCATCCCTAAAGTGGGGATAATGGTACCTACCACCTAGGCCTGTCCTGAGGTCCAACTCAGAGAAGACGTGGGAGTCCTTTGCAATGGCGTCTGGCACAGGAGGGCTTGATGAACGGGCAGCTACTGCTGCCATCCCCGTGTCCCCTGTGTTCCGTCCCAGCTCCATTGCAAGTTGGAGTTGGTGTTTGGCTCCTTAGAGTTCTGTCTCCAGCATCTCTGATGGAAGCCAGGCAGGCTGAGTGTGGTATCTGCCCAGTGCCCGGTGCCCTGTCGGTGCCCAGCTCTTTGGAGGCACGATGGCGCCTTCTAGGGAAGAGCACCCTGGAGGCAGCTCAGCTGCAGTCACCCTGTCTCTTCCCTTCCAGGCCTTGGCGCCTGCCATCAGCTGGCTGCCCTTTCTCAACACCATCTTCTACCCCGTGGAGATCAATGAGTCCGAGCCCATTGTTGTCTACGACAAGGAGTACCTGGGGCAGGTGTCCACCCTCATCAACAACACGGACAAATGGTAAGGGACGGCCAGCGGCCTGGCACCCTGCCTCTCGCAGCCAGCCCTTGGGGTCCCACACCGCCCTGCTCTTCTTGGGGCCAGACGGGCAGGGGCAGCGGGGGACAGACTGACTCAGGGGAGTGGGCTCTGGGGAGAGGCAGCCCGTTCGGATCCCAGCCCCTCCACCCACCAGCTCTGTAGCCTTGGGCAAGTCTCTCGCCCTTTCTCGGGTTCAGGCTCATGTCATAAACTGGGGATGGAAATAGCACCTACCCTGTGAGGATGTGAGAACCGAGTGAGGGAATGACACGGAATGGGGCTCGATGTTCGCTGATATTTGTAGGTACTATTTATGATTTTTTAAATAATTTTAAAGATTTGTTGTGGAGGTTTTTGAAAACTACAGACAAAATAGGAAAAAATTAGTATTACCCAGACACTACTGTTGATTCTATGGGGTGTGTATGTGTGTGTTTGTAAAGAAGAGAAAGTGTATATGTGTGTGTGTATGTGTGAGAGAGAGAGAGAGGGAGGTGAATTTTCTAATACGTGGGTCCTTTTTGTCCCCATCCTTGTGACCACATGGGTAATCTGCTTTTCCCTTGACCTTCATCAAAAGCATTTTCCCCATGTTACCCCGCACTCCCTGTGGACCTCATTCTGCGTGGCTCTGCATCCTTCCATCAAGTATACGTGTGATTATGGACTCACTCCTACCCCTACTGTCACACATTTAGGTTGGTTCCAGTTCGAGGCTAGATGCTCACTGTTGTGAGCACCTCTTGGTGCTAAGGTGATTTCCTTGCAAAGGTGGCAATAGGCACGGATGATTCTCTGGGTCCTGAGGGGAGGGGGCAGTGAGCTCACTTTCCTGCCCCTCCTGTTCTGAGCCCCCCCCCCCCATCTCTGGCCTTCTGGCTGGGACATCTCAGAGCTCCTCCCTGCTCCAGCCCAGTAGCACACCCCAGTCTCCATGCTGCCTCACGGCTCCCAGACAAGAGGCAGCTATGTGCCAAACACAAGTCACTGCACTAGGCACTGAGGGGTGTTCAGAGAGGACCCAGGCTCTGCCTTGAAGAGCTGACATTCTATGTGCTTAGTGAGCAGTAACCCATCAAACTGGGGCGGGGGCGGGGGGGGGAAGAGCCTGCGATCCAAAGGCCAGGTTTGAGCGCCCCCTAAAGGTCAGCCTGGGAAGTGCTGTGATGCTTCCCCTCTCTGGGCCCTTCTGAGCTGTCTGATCTCCTCTTGCCCCAGCCTGCTAAACAACTACATGATCTGGAACCTGGTACGGAAGACAAGTTCCTTCCTTGATCAGCGCTTTCAGGATGCCGACGAGAAGTTCATGGAAGTCATGTATGGGACCAAGAAGGTGAGCCTGTTCCAGTGCATTCCCTTTCACCTGCTGAGCACCTACTGTGTGCCAGGCCCTGGGTTGGAGGCTCTTGCGACCTCGGTGTCCCCCAGAGCCGTGGAACTTGTGAGGGAGGTAGAGGGTAGGCAGAGAATGGAGAGGGCCTCTGAAGGGGTCCACTCGGATGTCCTTGGGCACAAGGGCTAGATCTAAGCTAGTTGGAGGTGGACAGAAGCTTCCAGAAGGAAATGATTATGCTGGGTCTTACTGGGTAAAGAGGAGTCTTAGAGGGGCACCTGGCTGGCTCAGTTGGAAGAGCATGCATCTCGGGGTCATGAGTTTGAACCCCAAGTTGGGTGTAGAGGTTACTTAAATTTTAAAAAAAAGAGGAATCTTAGAGATTTAGCTTCTTTACAGCAAAAGGTGCCTTCTGTTCTCTCTCTTCCAACCCCTTTTCAATGATGTTGATAATAAACACTTTCCTCTAACTCATGTGATCTTCATATCCCTGTGAGCTGGATGTGATCATCACCCCTGTTTTATACAGGGGACCCCCAGTCATACTGCTCCTTCCCCATAAACACAAAACCCTTGGTGTAGCCCCTGGTTCATGGTAAGACTGCACAGATGCTCCCGGCTGTTACCCTCTTAGGCTGACCAGGTGGTCTCCACTCTCCTTCAGATGTCCCCACCATGACCCCTGGCAGTCCATTCTTCCAGAAGTCCCAGGGCTCCAGGACCCTCACTCCCTCCCTCAGGACCCCACCCCAGATAGGAAGCTCCCAGGCCACTTCACTCTTTCTCCAAGAAGGTGACTGTCCCCTCTCATTTGTGCAGCCAACAGACAGGACAGGAGTCCCATGTGGGAACACGGAGACAAGTGAGGTGGGGTCTGTGCCCCAAGGGTCCACACCCCTGCAAGAGGTCCTCAGATGTGCTGATGGGGCACACCAAGTCAGGGCCCCAGTGGGGTGCCCCAGCAGGAGAGCAGTGGAGGCAGGGGTGCTAAGCCCGCCCAGTGCACCCTGCCCCACCCGGAATGGCAGCTAGCCAGACCCCAGGGGACAGGCAGAGCTGGCCCTAGCCTGCCCCTGCCCCTGTGGCCCTTCCCAGAGCCAGTGGCGGGGACAGAGCCAGATAAAGACTGGCAGAGAATGATAAGATGTGGGCTCCTGCCTCCGGTCCCGGGGTCCATCCTGCGAAGAGTTTCCCTTTTCTGTCCCATCCCCATGTACACCCACCTGTGGCAGGAAGGGGACTGAGGGAGAATGTGGCTGGGAATAAGCGCTGCTTCTGAGGGCACCACGGGGCCTCAGCCACGAGAGCCGCCTGCCTTCCTGCTCCCCCTGCACCCACCGTGGGCCGGGCCCAGGTGAGCCCTGGGTCACAGACATGACAAGGCATGGACTCTGTCCTCTGGAGCACATGGCCTCCCAGGGGACTTTGTACGGGAAGAGTGTGAGCAGGACCCGGGATGGTAGTTACAGAGACACTGCTGTGTGTGGAGTGTGCACCTGCCTCTTTGCTTACCCACCCGGGTGCAGACGGGCAAACAGGTTCCGGGCAGCGAAGGGCTTCCCAGGTCACCTAGCAAGGAGGCAGCCAAGCTCAAATTCAAACCCAGCTCTGGATGACCAGGACTACTCGGCACTTTCAGCCACTCACTAATGATGATGATGATAATAAAAGGTATTATTATTAGATGTTTGCCTTTTATAGGCATTATGTCAGCAAGTTTCCATAACAGCTCTATGTTAGGGACTATTATCATCAGCCCATTTTATAGATGAAGAAACCGAGGCTCTGTGAAGGGAAGGGCCGTGTTCAAATTCACACAGCTCTTAAGTGGGGAGTGTGGTTTCACTCCCAGCACGTCTGGTTCCACAGCCCCCACAGGAGCCCTCCCCCACTCAGCCTCTGCTCTGTAGGATCGAGAAGTTAACATTGAGCTTCCTGGTGGTTGCAGGGGGTGGGGGGTGGGGGCAGGGAGGCAGGCATGGGGAGTTGTTTAGTAGGTATGGAGGTTCACACTTGCAAGATGAAAAGTTCTAGAGATTGGTTGCACAGCAGTGTGAATATGCCTACCACCACTGACCTATACACTTCAAAGAGTTAGAATGGTAAATCTTACATATATTTTCCTATGATAGATAGATAGATAGATAGATAGATAGATAGATAGATAGATAGATAGATAGATAGGCGAGCGAGCGAGCTTCCCTGGGCCAAGATCAGAGTGCAGGGGTGCTGCTCTAACCAGTGGGAGGCCGTGGGAGTTGGCAGGGAGGCCTTGGCAGAAGCAAGGGCAATTAGGAGACCCTAGAGGTGGGGGGCTATGGGCCTGAGTCCCTATGTGCCCCGTGCATGGTTTAAGGAAACAGCACAGAACTTTGGGTCAGAAGATCTGTGTTTGAAATGATTCTTCTAACCACACAACCTTAGGCAAATCACTTCATTGGAGCAGAGGGCTCAGTCTTCCCAAGTGTAAAAAGGAGTAACTAATCCCTAGCCTGCTGACCGGGGGTTGTCTGGGATTACACGAAGGGATCCCCAAAAGTCTGTCCCAAAGGCTAAAGCACTCCAAGCTATGTTCTTTATCTGCAAACAGGAGCACAGGGGGTACCTGCTTTATGGGGTTATTAGGAGGATTATATGGGTTAGGGCCCACACCCGGTAAACACTCAGCAAGCACGAACTACTGTCACTGCTACCATTGCTGTTATTATGTGTCTGTCTCTCCCACTGGGTGTTCTCAGTGTTTCCACTGAGCCCCTCAAGGGCAAGGCCCATGGCCAATTTGTCTCTAGGTTCCAAACACCTAGCATAATCCAGGTGCAGAGCAACTCGCCAGAAGGCACTGGACATGTGAATCAATGAACGAACAAACGAATGAATGAATGAGTGAGTGAGTGGGCTTATGCAAAAGCTCTCCTGAGAAGGCAGTGAGACTCGGCTCCTGACTCAGCCATCAGGGCCTGGGACACCCACGGAGCCCGTGAGTTCAAGGTCCCCCGGTCCTGACCTCCTGCGTGGACAGCCTCAGCCAGATGTGGGCAGGTTGTGGGGAGGGGAGGGCGTCTAAACGGACACATGGGTGGGAGAGCTTAAAAGAATTGGGCTGCTAAACTTAGGGAAGGCTGAGATGCCCTTTATTTCCCTCCCTTCTTTCATGGAAGAAATTTCTTTAGCTGAGGTGTAATTTACATACTGTAAAATGTGCAGTATACATTAAGTACCCAGTTCAGTGGACAAAGGAAATGTGTTCCCCTGGACAAAGGAGATCACCCACAAAACTGACAGCCCACTCCAGATAGAGACACTCCTGTCACGCGTTCATCCAGCGTCCGAGGAGCAGAAGGTCCCCGGGTGGGTGTGGCTGGGCGGGGGCGGGATTGTGCGCCGTGTGCTCTTGTGCGTCTGGCTTCTCAGCTAATGGCTGTGAAATTCAACCACGTTGTGTGTATCAGTAATTCACTCCTTCTTGTTGCCAAGTAGTGTGCTATTGTATAAAAATACCACATTTTGTTTATCCAGCCGCCTGTTGGTGGGCATTTGGTTGTTTTCAGTTGGAAAACTGTTCTGAAGCAGGCCGCCCTGAGTCTGGTGGTTTTTACCACCTGTTCTTCGGGGTCAGGAGGCCCCACGAGGGATTTAGGGATTTCCGGGAGCAGGGCCACCCCTGGTGGTCCTGGAGGGCAGGGGAGCCGGGGGGGGGGGCAGGAACCCGCGTGGGTGCGCTTCCCGGAGCCCCGCTCCATGAGGCTGCAGCCTGCAGGGTGCCCGCTTCCAGCTCTGCAGAGGTGTTGGGCGGGCTGGTGGGCGAGACCACGGGTGACCACGACATCTCACCCCCTTCCTCTGGGACGCTTTCAATGGGGCTTGGGTCCTGGCCTTCTGGGATGGGTTTCCTGTTGCCCGAGGGTAGACAAGGTAACTTCTCAAGTCTTTGACACCAGCATCCGCCGCCTCCCCCAGGAAGTAGGGTAGGGTAGGGTGGGGGCGTGGGGTGTGCAGTCAGGCATGTCAGAGTCTCATCACTGCCACACCCCCCGCTCGCCGGGGGGCCCTGGACCGGTGACTTCCCCTTGCTGAGTGTCTGTCTGTGTCCTCATCTGGCAAGGCCCACGGCCCTGCCTTCCAGGATCATTCTGATGGCCCGGTGAGACACCATTCGTGAAGTGCTGTGCATAGAGGCTGGCATTCAGGAAATAGTAGATGGCGGCGATGAGCAATATTCTGTGGCCTCTTGGTCCAGTGCCTAAAATAACTTCCCCCACTGCATCAGAAAAGTCTCCCTGAGGTTCTGGAAGGAAGCACGGGCCCCAGCTGTTGGCTGCTTCCTCCCAGATGGACAGGGGTTGGGAAGAAGGACGGGGCCCAGTAACCCCTCTCCCTTGTGTTCCCAGACCTGTCTTCCTCGGTGGAAGTTCTGCGTGAGCGACACAGAGAACAACTTGGGCTTTGCCCTGGGCCCCATGTTTGTCAAAGCGACCTTTGCCGAGGACAGCAAGAGCATAGTGAGTACCTCCCCTTGTGACGGCGCACCTGCATTAGCCCCTCGTGAACTTGGCTGCCCACGCTCCGGGCTGCTCTGGACCTTTCCTACTCCAGGCCAGGGCTCCAGCCTTCGCCCAAAGGTCCTGTTTTCTAAAGCCCTGACTGCTGTGAGCTATTATCACTGAGTGCTGGGCACTTAAGCCACATTATCACTAAGGTTGCAAGGCCACTCCTGCCATCTCCTCCTCCACCCCCGAGGAAAACGAAGGGCCCAGCGACATCCTGTTGGCAGAGCAGCTCTGCCCTAACGGGTGACATCTTTCTTAGCCCAGGGGGTAACCCCGTGTCTGGACAGGCAGAGGAACATCATGGCCAGGTGCACGAAGACAGCCAGGCCCCAGTTCAGATCCTGGGTCCATCACCTCCTGGTTGGGTGATTTGGGACAGTTTTCTCCCTTTGCTGTTGACTTGGAAGCGGGGCTGTCCATCCTGTAGCAGGACAGGAAATGAAATGCTACACATGGAGTGCCTGGGCCTGGGTGGCTCAGTTGGTTAAGCATCTGCCTTTGGCTCAGGTCATGATCCCAGGGTCCTGGGATTGTGCCCTGCATCGGGCTCCCCGCTCGGCGGGGAGTCTGCTTCTCCCTCTCCCTCTGCCTGCCGCTCCCCCTGCTTGTGCTCGCTCTCTTTCTCTCTGTCAAATAAATAAATAAAATCTTTGAAAAGAAAAGAAATGCTACACACAGAGAACACCTGGCAGAAAACAAGAGCTCGGCAAATGGTAGCTATTATATTTTTGTTACAGTTTTTATTACTAATTTTAATTATGTAGGTATTATCTGCAGTCAAACATTAGCAAACAAAGACTCACTTTCCTTACGCGACTCTCCTGTGAGTGACTGATACAGAATCTTTGTCTAGTTCTGTTGGCCATCAGCACTTCTACTCTTTCTGCTATGTGACCTCCTTCCTCTGCTCTAGAATCTTTGGGCTCTGAGTCTGCCTCTGACGTTATTGACCTCAAGAACAGCTGTTCATCTCCTGCCTGAAACTGCTTGTCAGAACTCAGGTTCTCTAGATTTTAAAGCCCATTCCATCGAAAAGGGATCCTGTGATCCAGTAAGTCTGAGAAAGGCTATGAATTTTACACTCTCCAAAAGGATCGAAGTTCGTGTTATGCAATAAAGGCTCTGAAAAAGTCCTGCAGAGGAGAGACTTTTCCAGCACTCCTTGTCCTCAGTTTCTGTGGTGTTGATGCTCTGTTTATGGAAGTCCAGTCTTGTTTTGCAGGACTTAAGTGTTCTGGGCCCTGAGGAGCCTGAAGCTTTGAGCTGATTCCTGAGTTTAGACTCTGGCCTCCTTCCGCATGGGGTGCCCATCCAGTGCCCAGACCTCACTGTTAAGCTTCTGTCTCCTCAGGCCAGCGAGATAATACTAGAGATTAAGAAGGCGTTTGAGGAAAGCCTGAGCACCCTGAAGTGGATGGATGAAGACACTCGGAGATCAGCCAAGGAAAAGGTGAGGCTGGCCCAGTGCCGGAAGGGGTGGCTGAGGCTTCCCACCTAGAGGGCCGCACCCACAGATGGAGGGGGTGCCTGAAGCAAGACCAGTCACATCTGGTGAGCACAGCAGGGATGCTGTCCTGCCTTGGGGGGTGAATATTCCAGCAGGGTGGAGGGACAGCCTTGAACACACGATTGCATTAATGACAATATAAAAATAAGCCATGTTGAGTGTGAGGGAAAAATGCAGGGAGCTGTGACGTGTCTAACGGAGAAAGAAGGATCTGATATAGTCCAGCGGGTGGCGGCCAGCAAAGGCTTCCCTCAGGAGGGAAACAGAGACCCAAAGGGTAAGTAGAAGTCAGGCAAGAAGGGGATCTTTCCAGGAAGAGATGCAGAAGCCCCGAGGGGGAGGACCTGCCCATTTCCTTTTGGCCCAGAGCCTGAGCCCAGCCAGGCCCGCTGGGCACTCAGTGTCCTCTGTGTCTTTCCTGTCCAGGCAGACGCAATCTACAACATGATAGGCTACCCCAACTTTATCATGGACCCCAAGGAGCTCGACAAAGTGTTCAATGACGTGAGTGGCTCCCACCCTGCCCCCTTGCATTCCCGAATGTCCCTGAGGTCCCCACCTGGGGAAGAGCAGAAGCAGGCTGGGTCCGGGTGGGATGCGAGAGGTACCTTGACTGTCAAGGCATCTCCAGATACGTCGGTGTGGGGTGTGGGGATGGACCAGGTGCGAGGGGGCTGTTCTGTGCCCCTCCTCTCCTGGGCCTGCTGGAGGCCCCTCCCCTCCCAGAGCCACTGTCAGTGCCCAGCAGTCAGGACCAAACGGTGCCATGTGCCCTGCTGCATGCACCATTTAATGGGGGGAAATAATGGAGGTGAGCAGACCCTAGGAGGGACAGACAGAATGAAGGCCCCTAAAACAGCAGGAGGCAGAGTGAGGAATGGAGCCCCTCATACCACCTCTTCCTTCCCGGCCCCCCGATTGCCTCCTCTGCCCAGGGTCTTCCCCCACCTTCCCAGAGAAACCTGGACCTCATTTGGACCTCCAAATGCTAATGGGAAAAAGGAGGCGTGAATCCCAAATGCGCGTTTAAGCTTCATTGAGGCAACAAGGGTACTCGATATATTCCTGGTGGTTAGAACTTTCGGCAGGTCATCCCCATAAACGGATTGTGCTTCTGCCCTGAAAGATAGTTTTATATCTTCTTGTGATTGAAATTTGTGAAATTCAGGCATTTTTGCAATTATAATAACCCCTCATCATGGCTCTATTTAAAACCTAAGAATATTAAAATTACTTCCGAGAATACAGGACTGACTCATCCCGCAGCCTTTTTCCTCGAGGATAATTTAAGATGCTCCGGGGTGTCACGACACAAGACCCGGAGACTCCTGGGGACAGCGCAGGCACAGCCTACAAGATCAGAGTCCTGTCCCCAAGGGCCCAGCATTTTACCAGAGCTCTGACGAGAAGCCAGAAAGCTCTGGAGTGGATCTGAGGGAGAACCATGCCCCTGAAAAGAGCCGAAAGGCTGGGCTGAGTGCTGAGGAAGGCGTGCGGTGATGCCTGTCCCCTGACATTTCAGAGCTAGACCCCAGCTTGATTCGTGTGGTATCCAGTGTGGTAGCTACCGACCACTGCTGTTTAATTAGCTAAAATCTAAATTTAACAGTCACACCAGCCACATTTGAAATGCTCAGTAGCCACGTGTGGCTGGCGTCTGCCATACTGGGTAACAGGCAGAGAACGCATCCATCATCACAGAAAGTCCTGTCAGACAGCGCTGGAGAGATCTGTTGTCTAAGGCCCAGGCACTGCCGAGGGCCTGTGACACTGGTGTGTGCCGAGCAGCCCCGTGAAGCTCTCAGTGTGTCCTTGAACGGGAGAGGGTGCCAGGCCCCAGCAAGGTCAGGGCCACGGCAAGAACCCAAGCCTGCGGTCCCGAGCCTTCCGTTCCGGCCTCTGACCTGTGGACCAGTCCCTTAACCTTGTGGGGTTTGAGCTTCCTCGGCTTTAGAAGAAGGGGTCTGCGTGTGAGGAGCCGAGGGGCCTCCCAGCCCGGGCGCGCTCTCATCCCAAACTTCTGCTTCCTCTCGGCCAGTACACCGCAGTCCCGGACCTCTACTTTGAGAACGCCATGAGGTTTTTTAACTTCTCCTGGAGGGTCACTGCCGACCAGCTGAGGAAAGCTCCCAACAGAGACCAGTGAGTCCCCGGGGCCTTGCTGGGAGGGCACTGGCGCCCAGAACACAGGGGTGCTCTGGGCTGAGCGTGCTTCTCTCACACGCACGCAAATGCCAGACATAACGGTCACAAGCGCCATCTGAGGAGTGGGCACCGTCGCTCTCCTACTCTTCAGATGAAGAAACCAGGGACCGAGGAACTGTGCCCAGCCAGGAGCTGGGACCGGCCTGGCTCTGTGTGCCCCCGGCGCCCCGCCGGTGGGCAGAGCAGCCTGGCGTCTCCCACTTCAGCACTGGGAACGTCTGCCTCCTTATTCGCAGAGAAGACGGGAGGAGCCATGTTGACAGTCAGGTGTGAGCGCTAGGAGGCCCTCAGCTAGCGGAGATTCCAAATGGGCCCCCAACAGCTGTGGTTCCCAAACCTTGCTGCACGTCAGCACCCTCTGGGGAGGGTTTTTTGTTTGTTTGGTGTTTTTTAAGATTTATTTATTTATTTGAGAGAGAGAACGAGTGGAGTGAGAGGGAGACTCTCAAGCAGACTCTGCACTGAGCACGGAGCCCGAGATGGGGCTCGATCCCACCACCCTGAGATCAGACCCAAGCCAAAACCAGGAGTTGGAGGCTCAACCCACTAGGCCACCAAGGCGCCCCCTGGGGGAAGTTTTTTTAAAATACAGCTTCTTCCTGGACCTCACACCTTCTTAAAATAATCTGGAATGAGCCCTGGTTTCTGTCATTTTTTGAGCAGTCTCCTCAGAAAACTCATATGTTGTCAGCCCAGCTCTACCTCTCAAAATAAGCTCCCCCCACGCCTAAAACATTTTGCAGAATAAATCTTACCAAAAGGGGGAAGCAAGAATTCTCTTTGCTTCTGGCGCCCCCACGTGGTCAATAAGAGTTTGAACATCTCTGTTTCCTCTTAAGATTTCTGTCTCCTACAGAGGAACCCTCTCCCCTAAATGCACCGAAGGCGGTTTTTTATCTCCAGAATATGGTACAGGTACTGCCACAAGGTTCCGAATTTATCTGAAGTCTTTTAATTTAGCTTAAAAGTTTTCATTTAAATTCTGCCTCCTGGGGGCGCCCAGGCAGCTCCATCGGGTTAGGCATCTGCCTTTGGCTCAGGTCATGATCTAGGTCCTGGGATTGAGCCCCAGGTCATCTCAGAGTCCTGGGATGAAGGCCCGCGTCAGGGTCCCTGCCCCAGCTGAGAATCGGCTTCTCTCTTACCCTCTGCCCCTCCCCTCTGCTCATGCTCTCTTTCTCTCTCTAATAAATAAATAAAAATCTTTTAAAAAATAAATAAATTCTGCCTCCTGCCCATTAATGTATGGAGCCATGATTATTTGAATATATATATGATGTTTTCGATTTCTATCTTCCCATGGCTTCAGTACCCCACAACACATCTCTTCAAGGCTCACCTGGAAGAGACAGAGTGACTGTCTAATAAGCTCTTGGAGAAAATGTCCTTTCTGTCTCACTCCACCCATCACTGGCCTTCCCCTCCACACCAGAAAAATTATTGAGTGGGCAAATGTTTCTACCATTAGGGCCCCTTCTATACTCTTTTTTTTTTTTTTTTTTTTTAGTTTTATTTATTTAGGTAATCTCTGCATCCAACGTGGGGCTCGAACTCACAACCCTGTGAGTCGTATGCTCTTCCAGCTGAGCCAGCCAGGCACCCCCTTCTACACTCTTGAAAAATTATTGGACCCCAAAGAGTCTCTTTGTGTATGGAGATTATATCAATTTAATGTAAATTTTATGAAAAATAACTTTTTTAGGGGCGTCTGGGTGGCTCAGTCATTAAGCGTCTGCCTTCGGCTCAGGTCATGATCCCAGGGTCCTGGGATGGAGCCCTGCATCGGACTCCCTGCTCAGCAGGAAGTCTGTCCCTCTCCCACTCCCCCTGCTTGTGTTCCCTCTCTCGCCATGTCTCTCTCTGTCAAATAAATAAATAAAATCTTTAAAAAAAAAAAAAAGTTTAGTGAGAAAAAAAGTATTATTTTACTTTTTGCGTATTTCTTTAATATCTGGCTTAATAGAAGACAGCTGGATTCTCATATTTGCTTCTATGTTCAATTTATTGCAATATATTGTTTCAAAATGTATAAAGAAAATCTAGGGGTTCCTGGGTGGCTCAGTCGGTTAAGCATCTGACTTTTGATTCCGGTTCAGGTCATGTTCTTATGGTTATGAGATCGAGCTCCTCATCAGGCTCTGCACTAGTTGTGGAACCTGCTTAAGATTCTCTCTCAGGACGCCTGGGTGGCTCAGCTTGGTTAAGCAACCAACTCTTGATTTCAGCTCCCGTCGTGATCTCAGGGTCGAGGGATTGAGCCCCCTGTTGGGCTCCATGCTCAGCAGGAGTCTGCTTGAGATTCTCTCTCTACCTCTCCTTCTGCCGCTCCCCCCTGCATGCGTGCACGCATTCGCGCACTCTCTCTCTCTCTAAAATATTAAGTCTTAAAAAAAAAAATTCCCTCCCTTTCCCTCCGCCCCTCTGCCCCCAAATGAAAACCTAGTCTCATGCAGATATGAAGTTGGAAAAGGGAGGGATGCTTTAGTAACCTTTTCTCTATTTGTGCACATCCTTCATTGATAACTGCACCAAAACTCAGCAAGTCATAATTTCTTAAAGGTTAGTTGCACTGTGGAACCTGAACCCATAGCCATGAACTTTTCCTGCACTGTTACACTAAAGTCTGTCAGTCTGTCTTGCACTTTGAATGGATCTTTTATCCAGCCATGATTTGTAACATCATGCGTTGGTCATTTGGAACAAGGCTTGCTGACTTTTATATACCTCTAAATAGTGACATTTTCATTATACCATATCCAAAAAAATCCACCTTTGTTCATATCACTGTTGACCTCCTGAGAGAACTCTTTAGCAACTGATAAATTATTGAACTCTACATCTGAAACTAATGATGTACTATATGTTGGCTAATTGAATTTAAATAAAAAGTCTTTCAGTGTTTGGAAGCTATCAAGTTTATGGTGACTGATACAAGTTCTTGTAATTAATTTTACTGATTAATTTACTAATTAATTAATTTTCCTTGAAACCTCAAAGTTTTTTTAATTTTTAAAGATTTTAAAGATTTTACTTATATATTTGAGAAAGACAGAGAGAGCAAGGGGAGGGGCAGAGACAGACGGAGAGGGAGAAGCAGATTCCCTGATGAGCGGGGAGCCCAAAGCCGGGGCTCGATCCCAGGACACTGAGATCATGACCTGAGCCAAAGTCAGACGCTTAACTGACTGAGTCACCCAGGCGCCCGTAATTTTTTAATTTCTTTAAAAATTTTTTTTATTCTTATTTTTTTAAGTAAGCTCTATGCCCAGTGTGGGCTTGAACTCACAAGCCAGAGATCAAGACTCGCATGCTCTACCATCCGAGCCAGCCAGCCGCCCCCAAAGTTTTTTTAAACCTTGAATTTTTATCACTGGCAACAGATGATGTCAGTTGTTTTCCTTGAGGTGATAAACTCACTTCATTTTCAAGATGTCTACCAGATACCAGATGTCTGCCAAGTCTGAAATGCCAGTTGGCCAGTCATCCTCACAAGTACAAACAGGGTCCCATGAGAAAAGCACAAGTGCTCGTGTGGACTTCCCATCTGGTCACACCGAATATCAAGACACTCCTACTCAAGGGTCTAGATTTAATGACATTAGGTAATCGTGGGGCGCTGGCTGGCTCAATCAGTAGAGCACGCGACTCTTGATCTCGGGATCATGAGTTCGAGCCCCACGTTGGGTGTGGAGATGACTTAAATAAATAAAACAAAAAAACATGAAGAACTCGTGCTACTTCCTCAGCGATGTGCCTCAGGGAGATGGGTTTGTTTTTCCTGGTGAGGAAGGCGGGGACCGCTAGAACAACCCGGGCCCCTACCTTGATTCACTCATGGGCTCTGGCAGCTCCACCCACCATTGCTTTTCCACCGTCAGGGCAAACGTCACCATGGTGGAAAAGACAAATCATGTCTTAGTATTATTATGGAAGATAGTTTTGGCCTCGCAGACCCCCTGAAAGGGACTTGAGACCCCTCCAGGTGTCCACAGTCCATACTTTGAGAACCGATCGGCAGCAGTGACCTTTCTGGTTCTTCATAAGCACCTGACTGTTCCACTGTGTGGTGTGACATCGGATTTAACTGATCCCTTTCTTTGAAGACACGTGGGTGTTTTCTGGTTATCACCCTCAAAAACACTGCTGCTAAAGATGTCCTTGTCTTTGTGTGCCCTTGGGGCTGGGGTTCAGGCCCTTGGCACCTGCCAGATGGGCTAACCCCCCTTGCCTCCCCACCAGCTGGGCCTGAGCTTTCTCATGTGTTTGCATGCAGGTGGAGCATGACCCCACCCATGGTGAATGCCTACTACTCGCCCACCAAGAATGAGATTGTGTTTCCTGCTGGGATCCTACAGGCGCCGTTCTACACCCGCTCCTCGCCCAAGTAGGATGCTTGAGTTGCTTGACCCCATCTCCTTCCCCCAGCCCTCCGTGGACACTCAGCCCAGCCCTGGGGCCCGCAGCTGACCATGAGCCAGCCAGTCTCCCTGAGGGCTTTTTGTCCCACTGGCCCAGAGAGCTTGGGGCTCTCAGAAATTGCAGCGAGAACAGCATCCTCACTCCCTGCGCTTCCCTCCAGGGGTCTCCGGGGTCCAGAAGCCCCTGCACAGTGGGAGCTTGGGGGCATGTCATGAAGTCAGGTGCCCTCTCTAGGGGAAAGCCCCCCTAGTGGTGTTTTAGAGCAGTCACAGCTGGGGTGTGGGGGTGGAAAGTGTGAGAGCACGGTCTGAGAAAGGCCCTGGGTTTGAATCCCAGGTCTGCTCTTTGCTGACTGTGGGGCCCTTGGGTAAAGTGATGGAACCGTTCCCAGTCTTGGTTTGCTTATCCAAACAGTCGATCACTAATACCAAACTCTTCTGAGGTGACCAAAGAGGACAGTGCAGTTGAAGCGTCTAGCACAATGCTTGGCCTTCAGGGGCTACAGGCGGACCACAGCCCATTTGCCCAGCCTCTGACTACCCTTAGGGGTTTGCTGGAGGCTCAGGCTGTGGCCACATCCCCACAGAGCCTGTGGGACCCTGCTTTGTCTCTAGACCCAGGAAGTGATGTCTCCTTGGGGGCGTCACCCTCACCTTTGTGTCCCCCTCTCCAGGGCCTTAAACTTCGGTGGCATTGGTGTTGTCGTGGGCCACGAGCTGACTCATGCTTTTGATGATCAAGGTACGGCTTCCTGGGGTCCCCTTCAAACGGGGCACATTGGCTCCTGGCCCCACTGCCTCTGCTTTGCTCTTGTCACTTCCAAAGGTCTGGAGACAGATGGGTTTGGGTTCAATCCTGGCCCTGGCCCTGCCCCTGCCCCTTGAATGAACTTGAACGAGTCCTGTCCTTTCTCCACGCCTCCTCATCCTTGTCTGTAAAATGGGCATGATGATTGCAGCCTCGTGTGGTGATTCTGGGGACTGTGTCAGACACAGGGGGTTCCTGGAAGGTGTCCCGTACTCAGGAGTGGGTGTTAGTAGTCAGCAGGGAGCTCACATTTCTCCAGCACTCCAGAGACTTCTCTGGGCCAACTGCCATCAAAGGAGTTGAAGTCATTCGCCTCCTCACCAAAACATCGAGACTCTTCATTCCCTCCTGCCTTGGGGACCCCAAGGCCAGGAAGGAGGAGGTGGGACCGGGGTCCGAGGCCCTCAGTCAGCCTTGACAATGAATCCAGCAACACCGAACCATGAATGTGCTGACCCTTTACCCACATCACATTCCTCCATCCTCTCCCCCACCTACCCCCCAACTGCCTGGCTCATTCTCCCAGCTCCTCTGGCACCCAGGCCAGCATCATCTCCCCAGTGCTGCTGGGTAGACCCTGGGGGGGAGGGGGATGGGCGGGTGGGTCCAGAGGGAGGATGGGTGGGCCACTTCTCACCGGGAGGAGAGATGGGGGAGGAGAGATGGGCGGAGCGGCGCAGTGAGCCCTGCCTCCTCCCCCCTCCTCCCCCTTGACCTGACGCTTCCCTGGGAACCCACAGGACGAGAGTATGACAAGGACGGGAACCTTCGGCCCTGGTGGAAGAACTCGTCCGTGGAGGCTTTCAAGCAGCAGACAGAGTGCATGGTGGAGCAATATGGCAACTACAGTGTGAATGGGGAGCCCGTGAACGGCCGGCACACGCTGGGGGAGAACATCGCCGACAACGGGGGGCTCAAGGCGGCCTATCGGGTAAGAGCTCATTCCCCACACGCCCCGGCCCGGGTCTGGGTCTGTGCAGGGGCCTCCTCAGGAAAGGGTCTTTACGGACAGGCTGGGACCAGCTGCAGCCGCTGCGTGACCTTCTGTTTGCTCATCTGCGGAACGGGGCGGGGGGTAGCGGGGACGGACGGAGAGGTCTGCGGAAGTCCTCGCACAGAGCGTGGCGTGCAGAGGGCTTTCCAGACGAGTCCGCCCGACTGACAGACAGAGGATGGGGCTTAGGCTGGAGCCACCTGATGACCTGCGGGTTCCTACCTTGGCAGGGATAGGCATCATTAAATCAGGCAGCAGTGGGCCCAAGAGGGGAGGAGAGGGGAGGGACACTGGTCATGGAGCCAGTTCCGGGTTCCAGTCCTGGTTCTGGAGAAAGTCACTTAGCCTCCTTGAGCCACAGTGTGCTTGGCTGTGAACACCCACTCCCTGCGTCACTGGGCTGTCAGGAGGATGACGTGATCTAATTTATCCTTTAAAACCAGAGTGAGCAGGGACGCCCAGCTGGCTCAGTCGGAAGAACGTGCGACTCTCGATCTCGGGGTCATGAGTTCGAGCCCCACATGGGGTATAGAAATTACTTAAATAAGTAAAACCTCAAAAAACAAAACAAAACAAAAACCCAAGGGTCAGCAAACTTATATCCTGTGGGCCAAATCCAGCCCTCAGCCTGTTTTTGTAAATAAAAATGTAGGGGGACCCCCGCCGGGCCTGTTGGGCTCCATGCTGTCCGCAACTGTTTTCACACCACAACGCCAGAACAGAGTAGTTGCACTGAGACTGTTTGGCCTCCAAGGCTGAAAATATTTACTCTCTGGCCCTTCGCAGGAAAGTCTACCAACCCTGGCTTTATGAGGATGACTTAAGATGTTGTGTCGGGAGGGGATTGGAATTGGACCAGCTTGAGTCAAGGAGTCTGGTTAGCAAGCTCTTGTGAGATTGTCCAGGCAAGAGAAGGGATGAAGCACGGCAGGGGTGAGAAGTGGCCAGATTTAGGTGGTTTGGATAATTGAACAAGAAGCTCAGGGCGCCCGGCTGGCTTAGTTGGAAGAGCATGCGACTCTTGATCTCCAGGTCATGAGTTCGAGCCCCACGTTGAGTGTAGAGATTACTTTAAAAAAATCTTTAAAAAAAGAAAGAAAGAGAAGCTCAAAGAAGAACTCTGGGGTTGGGGCCCGAGGCACTAGGTGGTTGGTGGTGCCATTGACCGCGGTGGGAAAGTGTGTGTGCATGCATGCATGTGGGTGTGAATGCATGCACGTGTGTAACCCCTCATTCTGTCTGTGCCATATTAAGTCTGGATGCATCTTGGAAATCCAGCTGAAGCTGTGAATATTCAAATCAGGGAAGAGGCTGGAGCTGGAAATATGCACCTGAGAGCCATGGCCATGTAGATGGTGTTTAAAGCCTCTCGGAATTGGGCGCCTGGGTGGCTCAGTTGGTTAAGCGACTGCCTTCGGCTCAGGTCATGATCCTGGAGTCCCGGGATCGAGTCCCGCATCGGGCTCCCTGCTCGGCAGGGAGTCTGCTTTGCCCTCTGACCCTATCCCCTCTCATGTGTTCTCTCTCATTCTCTCTCTCTCAAAATAAATAAATAAAAATCTTTAAAAAAAAAAAGCCTCTCGGAATGAGTGCTGGTGAAGAAGATTGCTCCTCTGGGCAGAGGGGGGACCCCAGACTCCCCCAAACAAGTCCTTGCCCCAACAGGGTAGAGCTCCCCGAGGCCTCCCGCACTGGCCCCCCATCGTTGCCCTGTTTGCTCCTGTGTATGGGAGCCCCTGAACTTTGTTTTCTCTGCTCCCAGGCCTACCAGAACTGGGTGAAGAAGAATGGGGCTGAGCAGACATTGCCCACCCTGGGCCTCACCAATAACCAGCTCTTCTTCCTGGGCTTTGCACAGGTGAGTTCGTTGTAGGAAAATATGCCAAACTCAGGCACATTTCTGCCATCTTGATATTCCAGGAACTCTGAGAGCCAAAGGCTTCTTAATTGAGAAACTTCTAGCTCATTGGACTGTCCATAGGACATCTACTCTGTAAGAAGATGAGCTTTCTGCCAGTAGAGAAATCCGATTAAGGGCCATGAATGCCATCAAAAGGTTTCCTGTATCAGGTAGATGAGAGGACAAGTGAGTGCTAAGGGCCCTCTGGTTCAGGGGTTCTAGAAATTTCCTAAACTCAAGATGTCCCAGGAGGTCCCTTGAATTGGCATTAATGTATAGTCTTCTGTTAGTGCCCAGAGCCACCAGGCCATTAGACAGTTTTTGTTCTGCCCAGGATGTGAGTGACCAGGACTCAGTTCAAGGTATTCAGACTGGTTTGGGGGCAGAATCCTTTGTTCAGAGGAAATCTAATGCAGAGGCCCAGGACAGACAGAGGTGACCACAGTAGAGGATGCTGGGATGGGGGACATACCAGCCCACGGTCTCTTCCCTACCCACCCAGTCGCCCCTCCAGATGCCCAAGGGTCTCAGAACCAGGTGGGGGCTCATTCCCCTGCTGTTGTGGACAGGGGCAGTCTGGTGGTCTCAGGGCCCCACAGTGACCTAGCTTCTCCCTTGTTGCCTCACAAAGGTCTGGTGCTCTGTCCGCACACCTGAGAGTTCCCACGAAGGCCTCATCACCGATCCTCACAGCCCCTCCCGCTTCCGGGTCATTGGCTCCGTCTCTAACTCCAGGGAGTTCTCAGAACACTTCCACTGCCCGCCTGGCTCCCCCATGAACCCTCATCACAAGTGTGAGGTCTGGTGAGGGTGGCAGCACCGTGAGCCAAGACAGAGGATGAGCCCCCAGGTGGAGCCTGTTGGGCCACCTTTCCATCCAGCGTCCGGGGTGTCGCCCCGCCCCCTGGCCGCCCAGGGCCCCCCCTACCCCACACTGGAGGGTTTCCAGCCGGAACCGAGCCTCTGATGTGGGTTCTCAACACAATCCGAGATTTGATCCCCTGTGAAGACCCTGTCATCCCAGGCACACGTGTGCCAGTTCTCACGGGCATTTGGGTGTTAGGCTGGTGGCTTACAGGGCCTGGGCCCCATACTGACAAGGGCAGTGGGACACGGACCCCTGCCCACATCCAGTGCCAGAAACACCACAAATACCACTGTGTCAAATGCTTTAAAGATATATTTTTGGGGAAACTATTTTTTAAACATTGTGGAATACACTGGAAATCTTCAGGGAAATAATGCATTTAAAACACTTTTTTTTTTTAAGGAAAGGATTGGTATATTTATTATATTCTGTTTTTCTAAATAACCTGTGGATAAGGGAAGACCCACTGATTTACCCCTTCCTTCCTCACTCGCTGTGAGGTCGGCTGAGGCAGCCATCCCCCGCCCCTGAGCATGTCCCCAAGTAGAGAGCTGATCCAGTCCTTGGCGTTTGCAATTTCAGCCTCTGTCAGCTGGTTTTGCGGTCACAAGGTGTAAAGAGGAGAGATGTGGAGGCCAGGAAGGGGCAGAGGCCCCCTCACGGACACTGCCCCTCACAGCTTGCCTGCCTCTGTCCCCAGAGTCCAACAGTGGGAACCCCAACAAGGACGGCCTGATCCCCAAAGTCGCAGCAGGAAATTGATGGCTGCAGCAGGGTGAGGCCAGCTCGTGGCCTTCAAACCCAGCCCCAGGGCACCCAGGCACCCTGGACCTGGATGGCAGGAGCCCCGCGAGGCCTCGCCCTGCGTCAGATGCTCTCTGCCATGCCGTAGGTAGCCTCTTTCTGTCCCTCTCCTGGCCGCTCCATGTGTGGCCCAGGGGCCATTTGCCTGTCCGCAGCAACCCTCCCATCCCAGCGTCTTCGGGGTCTGCCTTGCTGACCCTCTTCCCCGGGGGAAGGAGAAAAGGGAAGACCACTCTCCTGTCCTGCAGGGCCCGGATCCTGCCTCTGGGCTCCGGCCTGAGCTTGGCTCCCAGGACCACGGCCAGCCCCGCCAGCCCGCCCTCCATCTTTAGTGCCTTAGCTGAGGCTGCAGCCCAGGCTGCACCCCAAGGAGACAGCCCTCTACCAGGTGCCCCTCTGCCTCCTCAGTGAAGCCTTCAAGTGTCCTGACTGTAACGCAAGGCCATGCCCCCTCCTGCCAGTGTCCACAGAGCTGCCCCTCACGGCAGCCCGGGGGCTCTAGCCTGCAGGCAGGTCCGTGGCGCCACGGCTGGGAATCTGACGGACCCCGGAACGTGCCCTGAGCCCCATCCCACCCTCAGCCCCTTCGGCTGAGTCAAGACAATACTTGTAGCCAGATGGACTCCTCACTTGGCGATGTTTTCAGCCAAGGAGGACTGTGAGGGAAAGGCTCCCCCGCCACGGTCAGTCCAGCCTGTGGTGTCAGGGAACCAGGACTGGTGTCCCTCCCTGAGGCCAGAGCAGCCGGTGCCCGTCGCGGCTCACCCATCTCGGCCGCCCGAGGCCTGGCCGTGCCCCCTCAGCGCGCTCGCCTCGCCCCTGCAGCCAGGACCCTCCCTGCCCAAGGGGCCCAGCACAATGGGCATGAGGCCCCTGGTCCCCGCAAGCAGCGGGCCTGGTAGCTCTTCAGAGGAAAGGTAGGCCAGGAGCCAGAGAAGAAGCCAGAGTCAGGGGCTGCCGCACGCACCTTGCCACACAGAGGTGGGCTTCCCAGCCCTGGCGCCCTCTGGTACCTCCTCTGCCCCCCTCCGTCCTTCCCACCTTCCCCATGGAAGCTCACAGTCCTCGAGAGTGTCCACCGGCGCCAGGGACTGGAACCTCCCCGCAGAATCAAGTGTCCCGGGGCTGAGGGTCCAGCCAGAGGGGGTGCAGACTGCATTCAGCAGGGGGTCTGGGGAGAGCAGGGCTCCGGCCCAGCAGGGATGGAAGCAAAGGAAGCAGCCCCCACTGTCCCTACCCCTCCAGAGCTGAAGGAAGCCTGAGGGGATGGGCGGCTCTGAAAGCCGCCCCCCTCAGGCCCAGGGAGCCATAGGGCTGGCGGCTCCGCGGGTACGTGGACGTGGGGTTTGGAGCTGGGAATCTATTTTTTGTATTATTATGTTCTGTGCTACTGTAGTTTTGGTGTGGCACTATTGTAACTCAAATAAAGTACTTGTACCGAGCGTCACGTGACTGTGTGTCTCCTCCAGGGCTCGGGGGGGGGGGGGCCTGGCCAACACAGAGCTCCCATCCTCACCCAGGCAGCGGGCTAACGGCACCTCCTCCCCAGCGCGGAGGCCTTGGGCCCTGACAAATGCCAGGAGGTTACCCGGAGCCTGTGCCCGGCAAGAGCACGTGAGCGCCCCCCGCTGGGGAGAATGGTGCGTGCCAGAGGTGTCCAGGCGGCATCCTGGTAAAAATCCTTTTTTCCACGATCTTGGAGCAAAGGGTGTCAGCAGAGGGTTGCCAGGCCTCAGATGCTCAGCGGGGCCGACGGAAGTAGGTCAATTCAGTGAAGTTCAAGGAAAAGTGTCTGACATACACTCATGCCTCCCCCTGGGTTTTGCATGTATTCTTCTCTCTGCCTAGAATGCTCTTCTCTGACTTCTCTGACCGATACACTCCTACTGGTCTCTCAATGCCCAGCATAGCATCACCTCTTCTAGGAAGCCCTTCCTGACCTCCAGATCAGGTACGATCACACAGGCTTCCCTCTCCTAGCGGAGTTCATGAGTGCCAGGACCCTGCTGTAACAAAGCACCACAGACTTGGTGGCTTACACAACCAAAATTTATTGTCTCACAGTTCTGGAGGCTAGAATCCAAGATCAAGGTGTCGACAAAGTTGATTCCTTCTGAGGGATGTGAGGAAGAATCTATTCCAGGCATTTGCCTAGCTTCTGGCGGTCTGCTGGCCATCTTTGGCACTCCTTGGCTTGTAGAAGCATCACCGATCTCTGCCTTCATCTACACGTGGTGTTCTCCCTGTGTGCGCATCCGGTACGTGTCTGAATTTCCCCCCTTTTTTATAGGGACACCAGTCGTATTGGATCAGGGCCCACCCTGATGACTTCATTTTAACTAATGATATCTGCAGTGATTCTATAAAGTCATATTCTGAGGTACTGGGTGTTACAATTTCAACATATGAATTTGAGGGGACACAATCCAACCTGTGAAAGTGCCTGTGCCATCTCTAGCAGCCGAGTGCCTGGCACAGACAAGCCACACAATAGGGCTCGGGGACTGTTGGATAAGTAGGTGGGTGGGTGGATGGCTGGGTGCATAGGTGGGTGGGTGAATGGCTGGCTGGTTGGCTGGAGGGTTGGGTACGGGAATGGGAATGAGTGGATGGATGGATGATTGGGCAAATGGATGGATGGATGGATGGATGGATGATGGATGGGTGGGTAGATGGATGGGTGAGTAGATAGATAGGTGGGTGGATGAATGGGCGGATAAATGGATGAATGGAAGAATGGCTGAACGGACAGATAGCCATAAGTAATGTATCACCAAGGGAGCCATCCCCAAACACACCAATGCCAGAAAGAATGAGCCCAGTGGGCTGAGGTAGCTCCAGGAGGGCAGAGATTTCAGCTGATCCTTGACTGAAGGGGGAGAATTGGGGTTCATACTCTGAACTAGACCGAGTGATGACCTGAGCAAGTACCTATTCAAGGGGCAAAGTCTTCACCCTGCCTTGCTTTAAAAGGAATAAGTCATTTCTCAGTTTCTCCAGCTGTAAAATGGACATTTATTCTGTGCTCTCTTTGTTATGACCCACAAATACTGGGGAGATGTGAAGATGCTTGAGACAGTGATGCACTTTGAACCCCTCAGAACCTTCACACTAGGTGTGTGCATGAGCCCATAGCCCAGCATTTCTCACCTGGACAGCTCAACCTCATCCCCTCCAACCAACTGCCCTTGGGAAAGCAGCCTATTTAAAGATCACATCACTCCCCTTCACCAGCTCCGCACTGCACTTATCTGCCCTCGGACTTGGACTCTGCCCAAACTGCCCCCACTGGAGCCCCCCCTTGCCACCTTGCACCTTTTTTTTTTTTTTTTAAGATTTTTATTTATTTGACAGAGACACAGCGAGAGAGGGAACACAAGCAGGGGGAGTGGGGGAGGGAGAAGTAGGCTTCCCGCTGAGCAGGGAGCCCGATGTGGGGCTCGATCCCAGGACCCTGGGATCATGACCTGAGCTGAAGGCAGACGCTTAACGACTGAGCCACCCAGGCGCCCTTCCTTTTTGCACCTTAACAGTCCGTGTCCTTCCCTGCCTTCAGATTGGAATGTCCTCCACACACCCTTGCCAAGGGATGAATGAATGAATACATGGATTTTTTCTTAAAGTTCCTGCACATTGTGTGCCTCCTGCGAATCAGGCTGAGTGCCGCGTGCTTGCACAACCTCTCCCTGGATGCTTACGGCAGACTTCAAAGACGGCTACGTTATCACTCAGATCAGAGGGGGGCAGTGGCAGAACTGAGTTCTGAACCAGGCTGCTAGCGAGGAGCTGCTTGGGAAAGCATGAGAGGCTCCTACAGAAAGTGATGGCCCGGGGACCACACACACACACACACACACACTGAGGTACCTGAGAGAGAGACACCACTTTTTCCCTGCAGAGGGCTGGCTTCCTGACGTTCCCTTTTTCCCAATGACCAAGTGAACAAATCCCTCCCTCTCCCCTGCTAAGAGCCCTGGGGCCCAAAGCAGGAATTAGAACCCAAGCCTGACCCTTTGGGGATTTACCCTACAGTTGAGATGAGAAAACACTTGCCAGATGCCACAAGGACATAAGCAGACACTGTCCAGGACTTCTAGCAATAAGTCATTGTGGAAGCAAAGGGGTTCAGCAGGGGCTCTCTGGAAGGGTTGAGAAACTACAAAAGGGAGGCACTGGAGAAGATACTAAAATTTAAAGAATCTAGAACAATAATAAACCTAATTTGAAATGGGCAAGACCTTTACAGAAAGAACTATAACACTTTACTGAAGAACATACAAGAAGACCTGAATAAACACACAGGAACACCCCGGTCATGAATGGAAAGGTTCACTGTAATCCAAGGTTTGATTTTCCCCAAGGTAATCTATAATATCAGTGTTCTTTCAACCAAAATTCCAAGACAATTTTTCATGGAACTTGATAAGCCAATTCACATGGAAGAGAAAACGCACCATGGCCAAGAAATTTTGAAAAAGAACAAGGGCGCCTGGGTGGCTCAGTTGTTTAAGCCTCTGCCTTCAGCTCAGGTCATGATCCTGGGGTCCTGGGATCGAGTCCCACATCGGGCTCCCTGCTCAGCAGGGAGCCTGCTTCTCCCTCTGCCTGCTGCTCCCCCTGCTTGTGCTCTCTCATCTCTCTCTCTGGCAAATAAATAAAATTTTTTTAAAAATCTTTAGAAAAAGAACAATGAGGGAGCCGGCCCTATCAGAATCTGTTACAAAGCTCTAGTAAATAATAGAGTGTGGTGTTGGTGTTGAGAGAGAGGGATTGAACAACTGGAATTTTTTAGAGAGCCAGAAACGGTTCTGTGGATATGTAGGTATTTAGCATAGGATAAAGGAAACACTTTAGCATATCTGCTGCCAAAGCGAACACTAAAGGAAACACTTTACATCAGCCGAGGAATGATGAGCCATGTAATAAATGGTTTTAGGATATCCACTTGGGAAAAAATGAATCGAGACCTGCCCTCCCTCACACAATTCTCACACACTGTCATGGCAATAATTTCTACGTATACTAAGGACCTAAGCATACAAAAATCCTAAAAGTATTAGATAAAATGTAACAGAATGTGTTTATAACTTTGCGTAAGCACAGCCATCTTTAAAAAGACAAATAGGGGCCCCTGGCTGGCTCAGTCGGTGGGGCACGTGTTTGCCCCCTACAAGGGGTGTACAGATTACTTCAAAAAAAAATCTTGGGGCGTCTGGGTGGCTCAGTCGGTTAGGTGGCTGCCTTTGGCTCAGGTTATGATCCCAGGGTCCTAGGATCGAGCCCCGCATCAGGCTCCCTGCTCAGCGGAGAGCCTGCTTCTCCCTCTCCCTCTGCCTGCCTCTCTGCCTACTTGTGCTCTCTATCTCTCTGTCAAATAAATAAATAAAATCTTTTTTTAAAAATCTTAAAAAAAAAAAAGAAAAGAAAAAGAGGGGCATCAGGGTGGCTCAGTCGGTTAAGCAGCTAACTCTTGATTTAGGCTCAAGTCATGATCTCAGAGTCTTGGGATTGAGTCCCAAGTCAGGCTCCGCACTCAGCAGGGAGTCTGCTTGGGGATTCTCTCTTTCCCTCTCCCTCTGCCCCTCCCCCTGCTCACACGAAAGCTCTCTCTCAAAAAAAAAAAAAAAAAAAAAGAATCTTAAAAAAAGAAAAGGAAAAAGAAATATAATTCAGAATATTTCAACTGATGAAAGTTCTCCTCCCAAAATCGAGCATAAAGCTGAAGTAAACTGTAACAGGATACTCTAGACTGAATGAAATATTCTCAAATAAGCATTTGGGGATATGGGAAAACACCTCAAATCAGAAATACAAAAACTAATAAGAGAAACAGACTAAAAAAAAAAAAAGGAAGAAATGAAATGAGAATTGATCTCCAAGAAGAAAATAACAAAATTATATCATAGCTAAAGTTTAAACAAGGAAGTGCCCAAGTGCCCAAGAGAGAATAGATTCATATGAAAAGTTTACAGAGGACATTGAAAAAAAGCAGGGAAAGGGCGCCTGGGTGGCTCAGTCGTTAAGCGTCTGCCTTCGGCTCAGGTCATGATCCCAGGGTCCTGGGATCGAGCCCCACATCGGGCTCCCTGCTTGGCAGGAAGCCTGCTTCTTCCTCTCCCACTCCCCCTGCTTGTGTTCCTGCTCTCGCTATCTCTCTGTGTCAAATAAATAAAATCTTAAAAAAAAAAAAAAGAAAGAAGGGAAGAAACCAAGAGAATGAAAGCTAGATAAAGAGATAAAAATGGTGAAGAGTTAATGTCTCAGACTGTAATCCAAGCAGACTTTCCAGAAATAAAAGGTCTGGATCCACATACACATCAAAAGGGCTCACCAGCTACTGTATGAAACTGACATTGAGTCATCAATCCTAAAATATATCCAAGTAAAGTTATTGCACTTTAAACAGAAAATCAGGGACTCCAGGCAAAGATGTGAAATAAAGTTATAAAGGCAACAGAATTAGACTAACATCAGACTTTAAAAAAAAAAAAAGCTGTGTTGTATGAGGTGCCTAGAACAGGCAAAATCACAGACAGAAACTAGAATAGAGAATACCGGGGGCTGGAGGAGGGGAGAGAGGCCGTCATTGTTTAATGGGTTTAGAGTCGTTGTCGGGGATGATGAAAACATTTGGGGTATAGAGGTGCGTGGCTGGCTCAGTCGGTGGGGCATGAGACTCTTGATCTTGGGGTTGTGTGTTGGAGCTCCACGTTAGGTGTAGAGATTACTTAAATAAACAAACAAAAACCCAGTAACTGAATAGGTTTGACTCACTTACTAAAAGAAAATTATTATTATTATTATTTTTAAAGATTTTAAGTAATCTCTATACACAATGTGGGGTTTGAACTCGCAACCCAGAGATCAAGAGTCGAACGCTCTACCAACCCAGACAGCCAGGTCTCCCCGAAAGTTATTTTCAAATTAGCTCATAAAGGGGCACCTGGCTGACTCAGTCGGTAGAGCATGCAACTCTTCATCTCAGGGTCCTGAGTTCAAACCCCACGTTGGGCATAGAGCCTTTAAAAAAAAAAAAAATGACTCATAAGTAAAACCCAGTTCTATGGTGTATATCATAGAAACACTACCAAAATACAGTGATTCAAAAATGTGAATAATGAAGGGACGGATACAGATTTATGAGACAAATGGAAACAAAAAAGCAGGGTCTGTAGCCCTGATACCAGAATTCAACTAAAATAAAACATTTAATGAGACAAAGAAACATGTTAGAATGCCAAAAGCCTCATTTCACAATGAAGATAGAACAGTGACAAAGATCTACACACCCAATGATGCATCAGTCCCCTACCTAAAACAGACAATGGTGAGCATTCACATGGACACAAATAGCTTCAGATTCTTTGCCCATTCAGGGAAGTCTGTCCATATACTTCTTCCCTAGACTCCTTGTCACCGGTTTCCAATCATGTTCTTCTCAAGTCCCTTCCCATCCAGGTAACTTGGGCAGAGCCTGTGAATCACTATAGATCAGGCCTCTGTACAGTTTATCTTCTAGGCAAAATGAACAATGAGGTGTGCCCCTTGAAGTTCTGCCCAGGGGGAGGATTTCCCTTCACCACTGCTCTTCAGGGAACGTCCCAGAAAGGGGCTATCATGCTGTACATCACCACTTTGTGCAGAACGATCTATAACTCAGGCCTAGGTTTTCTCTTCCTCTGTCAACGTGGTGCAGAGAACACTCCAGAAGGCCGTAAGTGCGGGCTTGGAGAGAGGAGGTAATGTAGTGGGAGTAGGAGTCATGGGCACGTGGGCCACTTCCTCATGCAATTACTTGTGTGTTCAGGGCTTCCGTAGGCCCAATCTCAAATATAACAGTCCCATTTTTTTTTTTAAGATTTTTATTCATTTATTTGAGAGAGAATGAGATAGAGAGAGCATGAGAGGGGGGAGGGTCAGCAGGAGAAGCAGACTCTCTGCTGAGCGGGGAGCCCGATGCGGGACTCAATCCCGGGACTCCAGGATCATGACGTGAGCCGAAGGCAGTCGCTTAACCAACTGAGCCACCCAAGCGCCCCAATCCCATTTTTTTTAAAAAGATTGTATTTATCTATTTATTTGAAAGAGAGAGAGTGAGCGGGCGGGGGGAGGAGCAGAGGGAGAGGGATAAGCAGACTCTGTGCTGAGCGCAGGGTCCAACGAGGGGCCCAATCCCGTGACCCTGAGATCATGAACCGAGCTGAAATCAAGAGTCAGATGCCCAAGTGACTAAGCCACGCAGGCGCCCCTATGCCAGTCCCATTTGATGATGAGTGTACTGCCCATTTTTGTGGCTTTGTGGGTCAGACAACACCCTGTCCATGATGGGCAGCTCAGATCGCATGATAATTGGGGACCCATGGTCACATGCCCAATAGCAAGCCAAAAGTTGTTTCTCAAAAAAGGAGTAGATATCCACCGAGGGTGGAAGGGCTTTGTTCCAAAATCCTAAGGGTTTGTGCTAAGGGACCCGACAAAGGCTCCATCTCTCTCTGCCAGTGACACTAAAAGCACCCTGGGATCTGCTCGATCACATGACCTGAGCAGCCGAGCAGCATGCTCCATAGCCTAGACCTGTTGCAGAGCCTTCTCTTGTTCTGGGCCCCACTCAAGACTAACAGTTTATCAGGTCACATGGTAAATGGCCCTGAGTAGCATACCTAAATGAGGGATATGTTGCTTCCAAAATCCAAAAAAGACCTGCTAGGTGCTATGCATTTTTTTGGTTATAGGATGGGCCAGATGCAATAATTTGTCTTTTACTTTAGAAAGCTTATCTTGACAAGTCCACACTACTGGGACCCCTGGGAATTTCACTGAGGTGCAAGACTGATTTCTGTGGGATTTATCTCCCCCACCCTCTGATGCACAAATATCTTTTTTTTTTTTTTAAGATTTTATTTTTAAGTAATCTCTACACCCAACGTGGGGCTTGAACTCATAACCTTGAGATCAAGAGTCACAGGCTCTACCAACTGAGCCAGCCAGGTGCCCCTGATGCACAAATCACAAATGTCTTAACCAATGTCTAGAGTAGCTGTGAAGTCCTGTTCACTGGGACCAATCAGCCTAATATCAATAATGGATCAGCATGATGTCTTGAGGGGAAAAAAGGCAATCAAGACCCCTGGGGAGGGGTGCCTGGGTGGCTCAGTTGGTTAAGCGACTGCCTTCGGCTCAGGTCATGATCCTGGAGTCCCGGGATCGAGTACCGCATCGGGCTCCCTGCTCGGCAGGGGGTCTGCTTCTCCCTCTGACCCTCCCCCCTCTCATGCGCTCTCTCTTATTCTCTCTCTCTCAAATAAATAAATAATCAATCTTAAAAAAAAAAAAAGATCCCTGGGGACTAAATCATGACATTGGCCTGGAGAGTTGAGATGCATGGGAAGAGGGACAGTGGAGATATATTGCTGGCCCTGCCAGCTGGAAGAAAACTGCTTCCTGTGCTCTTTACTATCGTGTATTGAGAAAAAAGCATTTGCCAGATCAACAGCTGCATACCAGGTCCCAGGATGGTATGGACTGAATGTCTAAATCCCCTGAAATTCATATGTTGCCATCCTAACTCCCACCGTGATGGTATTAGGAGGTGGGGATTCTGCCTGCTGCTGAGTATGTCTATTCTGGTTATGCATTCCAGAACTAAGAAAATAGCCCCAGGATGGATCTGAGCAACCACTGGGCACACTATGAGTCAGACCTGAGCTAACAATCCATTGATCACCTGACCTCCATGGTCCTGAGTCTGACTCATGGACCCCAGTGACATTTTGGATCAGTTCAGAGCCAGTGTCCGGGAATCTCTGGAAAGACTGATTATTTCCTCTCCCCCAGTTCACAGTCAGTCTGGCAAACTTCCATAGGTCCCTTTGCGGAAGGGTAGGAGAAAGATCACCGGTATAAATTTTTGGCAATCTAGCAGATCCTCCTTCAAGGGACACCATCCTCCCCTTTATTCAAGGGGTTCTGGATCTGTAAACTGGTTCAAGACTATGAACTGATCAAGAGGCCATGACTCTCTGTTTTGGTGATTCAAATAGATTTGTTTATTCAACCTGGAAATCTGCTTGTACAGATCAAGTAAGGATTTTGTAGATGGCCCACCTTCTTCTCTTCTAGGGACACTGTGATCAGCTAGCCAACGCAGACGTCTCCGTAAATCAGACTGTTCTGAATGGTTCTCTGGCACTGCTGTCCATACCAGTAACCATGGTACACATTGTCTTTGGTAAGTAAATACCACCGCTTGACCCCTGCCATTCCAGGATCTCATTCTCCCCAATTATTTATTTAAAAAAAAAGGATTTTATTTATTTGTGAGAGAGAAAAAGCACAAGCAAGGGGAGTGGCAGGCCAAGGGATAAGCAGGCACCCCGCTGAGCAAAGAGCCTGATGCAGGACTCAATCCCAGGACCCCGGGACCATGACCTGAGCCCGAGGCAGACGCTTAACTGACTGAGCCACCCAGGCGTCCCTATCCCCATGTTCAGAGATCCAAGTTCAGTAGTAGAAATTCCCACTGCAATTTCTGACCCAAAGAGAAAAGAGACCATAGCTGCTGGGGCTCCTCTCACAAACGTATTTGCCCCAATGGTGAAAGGGATGTCCTCTGGACCCTCCCATGGTGGGTAAATGGGCCTTCCATGACAAATTCACCCTGGTGGTCCGATCTCCCTAAGCCTCTGGATACTTTCCTCTGCAGCATATCAAGGCACCTCTGGCATTTCAACTTCCTTTAGTCTGGGACTCCTGTGGGTCTGTTTCACTCAACCAACCAAACTGCTAGGGTCCTATTAATTCCCTGTGCTAAAACACTAAATCGAGAATATTTGTTTCGTGGATTCCTACAGCAGAAGTTGTCAAAGATTTTCTGTAGACAGCCAGATAGTAAATACTATTGGCTTTGCAGACCAATCTGTCTCTGCCAGAACTAGTTGATTCTCTTACTGGAGCACAAAAGCCGCCATAGACAATCTGTAAATGAGAGTATATCCCAATAACATTTTCTTTATGGACACTGAAATTTGAATTTCATATATTTTCATGTATCATGAAATATAACTCTTCTTTTGATTTTTCTCAGCCATGTAAAAAATGTAAAAACATTCTTGGTTTACCAGTTGTACAAAAACAGCAGTGGGACAGATTTGGTCCATAGGCATAGTTTGCCAATCCTTGCCTTAAGGTTTACAATATGCATCTTTCATTAATCTCAACCTGATTTCAAATATCATGCTGCTTTGCATATAGTGAAAGAAACCTTACAACAGTATACTCAATTCTTCCCTCCCACCTTTTATGTATTATTGTCCCACATTATATTTTTCTGTACAGTATATAAACTTCTTTTTTTAAAGATTTTATTTATTGGGCGCCTGGGTGGCTCAGTTGGGTAAGCGACTGCCTTCGGCTCAGGTCATGATCCTGGAGTCCCGGGATCGAGTCCCATATCGGGCTCCTTGCTTAGCGGGGGGTCTGCTTCTCCCTCTGATCCTCCCCCCTCTCATGTGCTCTCTCTCTCTCATTCTCTCTCTCAAATAAATAAATAAAATCTTTAAAAAAAATAGATTTTATTTATTTATTTGACAGAGAGAGACAGCGAGACAGGAACACAAGCAGGGAGAGTGGGAGAGGAAGAAGCAGGCTTTCCGCTGAGCAGGGAGCCCGATGTGGGACTTGATCCCAGGACCCTGGGATCATGACCTGAGCCAAAGACTCAGCCCAACAACTGAGTCACCCAGGCGCCCCAGTATATAAACTTTTTTAAAGTTTTATTTATTTATTTGGGGGCACCTGGGTAGCTCAGTTAAGCATCCAACTCTTGACTTAGGCTCAGGTCATGATCTCAGGTTGTGAGATCAAACCCCATGTTGGGCTCCGTGCTAGGCACGGGGCCTTCTTAAGATTCTCTCTCTCCTTCTCCCTCTGTCCCTTGGTCCTTCCCCCTCCCCTCCAAAAAAGTGTTATTTATTTAAGTAATCTCTACACCCAAAGTGGGGCTCACCTCACAACCCTGATATCAAGAGTTGCATGCTTTCGACTGAGCCAGCCAAGCACCTCTATTATTCCATATACTATAAAACTCCACTACACTGCTATTATTTTTGTTTTAGATAGTTAATTACCTTCTAGGGTGATTAAAAATAATTTAAACATGTCTTTTATATTTACTTTCATTTTAACCATTTCTGAAAATTAGTATTTCCTTGTGTACCTCCAAGTACCTGTCTGGTATCATGTCCTTCCCCTTGAAAAACTTCCTTTAAGATCTGATGGTATAGTTCTGCTGGTAATGAATTCTCAGCTTTTGTTGATTTGAAAAAGTCTTTCATTTTTTTATTTTTTAAATTAATATGCAGTAAAATTGAGTTTATTTGTGTACAATTCTGAGTTTTGAGACATGTGTAGCGTCCTATAATCACCACAATCAGGATACAGAATAGTTGTGCTTTCATTTAAAAAGAAAAAAAAGCTTTTTATTTTGAAAGACTTATAGATCACGTGATGTTGCAAAAAATAGCATAGCGTCCTGTTTACTCTTCACCTAGATTTGCCCAGTGGTAGCATCTTACATAACTATTGTACAGTATCAAAGCCTATTCTCAATTCAACAACATTAGGGCAATATTATTAAGCAGACTTATTCAGATCTTACTTAGATTTCACCAGTTCTTACATGCTTTTGTGTGTGTGTGTGTAATTGTATGCAGTTAGGTATAGATTCATGTTACCAGCACCTTCATTTACTTTAAGTAAACTCTATGTCCAATGTGGGACTCAAACTCATGACCTTGAGGTCAAGAATTGCATGTTCTACTGACTAAGCCAGCCAAGCACCCCTAGCACCTTCATTTTTGAAAGATACTTTTACTGTATATAGAATTCTGGGTTGACAGTTTCTTCAGCATTTTCAGATGTCAATTCATGGAGCAACCAGCTGGCTCAGTCAGTAGAGCATGTGACTCTTGATCTTCAGGTCATGAGTTCAAGCCCCATGTTGGTCCCAGAGCTTACTGAAAAAAACTATATATAAACAAACAAATAAGGGCGCCTGGGTGGCTCAGTTGGTTGAGCGACGACTGCCTTTGGCTCAGGTCATGATCCTGGAGTCCCTGGATCAAGTCCCGCATCGGGCTCCCTGCTTGGCAGGGAGTCTGCTTTGCCCTCTGACCCTATCCCCTCTCATGTGTTCTCTCTCATTCTCTCTCTCTCAAAATAAATAAATAAAATCTTTAAACAAACAAACAAATAAACAAGCTGGTTCATTGTCTTCTGCTTACATAGTTTCTGATATGAAGTCTGCTGTAATTCTTACCTATGTGCTTCTGTCAGTAGTAATGTGTCTTTTTTTTTCCCCTCTCTGTCTCCTTCAGGATTTTCTCTTTGTTTTTCAGTAGTTTGACTATGATGTATTAGGTGATCTTATTTTTGCTTTTTTGTTGGTGGGGGGTAATTTGTCCTACTTGGGTGTTCTCTGATTCTTAAAGACCTATGGTCAATGTCTTCTACCATTTTTGGAAAATTCTCAGCCATTATCTCTTCACATGTTTCTTCTACTCATTCTCTCTCTTTTCCTTCTGGGATTTCAATTACGTGTGTATTAGGTAATTTGACATTGTCCTGCAACTCTTGGATGCTCTGTTCTTTTTTTTTTTTTTTTGGTTTACACTTATTTTTCTCTGTGTTTCAGTTTGGATAATTTCTGTTGACCTATCTTCAAATTTACTGACTCTTTCCTTAGTCTTGTTGAGCCTACTGAGGAGCTCATAGAGGCATCCTTCATCTTTGCTACCATGATTTTTTTTTCCTTTTTTAATTTCTAGAATTTCCATTTGACTCTTACACCTTCCATCTCTGCTGAAATTCCCCATCTGTTTATGCATATGGTCCATCTTTCCTACTAGCACTTTTAATATATAAATCATGATTATTTTTAAAAGCACTTATCAGGGCGCCTGGGTGGCTCAGTGGGTTAGGTGTCCGACTCTTGACCTCAGCTCAGCTTGATCTCCGACTCTTGATCTCAGGGTTGTGAGTTCAAGCCCTATGTTGGGCTCCACACTGAGCATGGAACCTACTTAAAATAAATAAATAAAAAATAAATAAAAGCCCTTGTCTAGGGGCACCTGGGTGGCTCAGTCATTAAGCATCTGCCTTTGGCTCAGGTCATGGTCCCAGGGTCCTGGGATCGAGCCCCACATCGGGCTCCCTGCTCTGCAGGAAGCCTGCTTCTCCCTCTCCCATTCCCCCTGCTTGTGTTCCCTCTCTCGCTGTGTCTCTCTCTGTCAAATAAATAAATAAAATCTTAAAAAAAAAAAAAAAGCCCTTGTCTAGGGGTGACTGGCTGGCTTAGTTGAACATGTGACTCTTGATCTCTGGGTCATGAGTTCGAGCCCCACGTTGGGTGTAGAATTTACTTAAAAAAAAATTTTTTTTTAAAGTCCTTGTCTAATTGTTTCAACAACTGAATCATTTCTGAGTCTGGCTTGTTGGATTCCTTTGAACATAAGCAAGTGTAAGAAGGCCAGTGAGGCTGGAGATCAGGGATAGAAAAACTGCAGAGAGAGACAGTGGCCACGGGGCAGTGCCCTTCCAGCCATAAGGGGGATTGGGCTTTATCCTGAGAGTAATGGGAACTATTGGAGAGTATAAGCAGGGGAGTCATATGATCAATTTTGGGTTTTTAAAAGCTCTTCTGCTGGTGTACAGAGAATAGATTGTGTGAAAGCCAGAGCAGAAGCAGGGAGACCAATCAGGAAGCAGAGAAAAAAAGGGGAGCATAGCACATCCAGGGCAGCAGAGAGCCTGAACCTGGGACCCTGTGTACCATTTCCATGTCCTTCCAGCACCCGGAAGGAAAAAAACTGGTTCTAGAGAGGGGGGTTGAAAGGAGTTCAAGCGCGCAGTTTCTTGCTAGTTTTAACATATGACCACCAGAGGGCGCAAAACCCTCACGAGACGCTTGGACTCAGACCTGGGTCCTCCGCCCCCTACTGCGTCTTGGAACTCGGGCAGCCCGAGGTAGACCCGTCTCCTTGTCCAGTTAGATGGCTGATTCTAGGGCTGACAGGAACCAGACTTCAGTCCCGAGGGTGTTTTGTGAGAAAGCAGTGAGTAAATTGAAGGAATTCTGGACTGGAAGCCTCAAAATGCGAGTTCTAGCCCCTTCCCAGCAGCTCCCTGACTTAGGCAAGTTACATCACCTCCCCGAGCCCGAGCCCGGTGTCTGCAAGAATAGAGATGATTTTTGCCACTATTTCCCCTTTTGCTTCCCGATCTGGCCCAGGCCTTCATTTCAGAGAGAGGCTGTGTAATGTGGGGGCTCAGAACGTGGTGTCTGAGCCACCAGGGGTTATTTCAAACCATTCCAACCACAAACTAGCCAAGCTACCTTGGACAAGTGACTTCACCTCCTGAGAGCCCGTTTCCATCTTTGTTAAGTGGGAACCCTAACACATCCCTTGCACAGTTGCAAACTGTAAGATAATGTCCCTAAGTACTTAGCACAGTGGCTGGCACATAATAATTGTTCAATGTATGCTTATTATCCAGCTAGAAAGTGGACTCACATTCATTTCAGTGCTTACCTGAATCTCCAGGACTGGGGCCCTGTTAGTAATTCCTTCAGTGGCTTTCAGCAAGATTCCTTCCCTTTTCGGAGCCTCAGTTTGTCCAACAGAAAAAATGGAGGGTTGGATTAGATTGGGTACTCAGCAGGAGCCCTTTTAGCCCTGACATCCAGGCTGCTTCCATCTCCCTCCCTCCTACCTCCCCTCCCTTTCTTTCTTTCTTCCATTTAACCATCACGTATTTGTTCATTCAACAATTACATATTTACTGGGTATCTACTATATTCCAGGTGCAGGAAACAAAACAGACCCACATCAAAACAGGTGTCAGCCACGGAGAGCCAGCCCGTGGGAAGCATGTTTGTTCAAAAGCTCCTTTGCTTTCTCTTCCAGCAATCAATCCTTGCAGGTTATTTCGTGTTTGGAACAGGAAAGAATTGCGCCAAGAGTTTATTTCTGTGCATCTCCGTGTGGCTGTGGACACACACACATTTATATATAACATTTGCTGCTGCGTTGTCATGGGAACCGGTTTTTGGTCTCCGGGCCTGAGGGATGCCTGGGCCTGGAGGAGCTTTTATGGAACAGCCCCTGCCTGCACTTTGGTGTGGTGCGCGATCCTGCTGGGAGAGTTGCCCCAAGAGCCTTTGTCGGCCCTTTTGATCATCGTTGCCTGTTTTTCTCATTGATCTTGTCGGATGTGAGTGAATTTGACTGAGGGAACTGAATGTCAAGCTCAGTGACTGGCAGAGCGAGATCCTCTGGGACATTTGTCAACTAGCAGCGTGGATAGGTCAGCTTGGGCTTTTTTGTCTTCTTAAGCCCTTGATGTGGGAATGTTTAAGGCTTTGGGGAAGACGTGGATGAGAAGACAAAAGCAGCCGGGGAATGTGTTTTCAGGACGACAGCTGCAGCAGCCCTTGGGACTTGGCAGGCGGTGCCAGAGCAGGGAGGGGCCGAGTGCCCGCTGGAGGGAGGCAGGGACTTGCCATTCGCCAGCGGCTTCTCTGGGTCTGGCCCCATCCTGGGTGCTTTGCGTATGTTATTCCCTGGAATTCTGGAATCCACCCTGGAGGACAGACATCTCATGCTTCCTAGTGGGAGACTGGCATGGGAGGGAGAGGAAAAGTGGCCTAGCTAGGGAGTGGCAAAGCTGAGCTTCAGACCCAGGTTGGGCCTGACCCCAGAGCTGGGCTTTACCCACTCTGTTGTGGCCCTGGGCAACCTTCCGCCGCCAGGCCCCCCGTGCATCTGGAAAGGCGGTCCAGAGAACGGAGTCCTCGCAAACCCCAGGTCTGAGGAAGAGCTGAAGGGAAGAAGACCCCATTTACTGATGATCTCCTGTGTTCAGTACTGAGCTCCGTCTTTTCACCTCACAGATCTGCTAGAACATTGAAACTCCTATAATCCCCATGCAGATGAGCGAAATCGAGGCCCAGAAGGGTGAGGTGATTTAATGAAGGTCTCGTAACTGGGTTTTGAGCCACAGGAATTGTTTTCCCACCTGAAAGCCCTATGAGCACTGCCCTGGGCCGCCTTCTGCCACATTTCCCAGCCACAGTGCTGAAGAGAGGTGTTTAGGTGTTCTAAGAGCAGGGAAGGCCACTCCAGAAAACCTTGTATGGTGGAGGACTCCAACCTGCCCAGATAGTGCTCCCCCAAATCTACCAGAGTAGGGTTACACTCAGGAACTCAATCAACATCCATCCCTCCATTTTATGGACGCCTCGTACGTGCCAGGCTCGGTCTGGGTACAGGGCACCCAGCAATGAATGTGAAAGTCTTGATCGCTGCTTTGGGAGCTTACTCTCTAGCAGAGGGACAGCCACGAGACAAGTAAGTTTAAGTGTGAGAAGGTCAATGGTACTATGGGTGCAAATAGCAGGGACTGTTGGCCTGGGTGGAGGGGGGTGTTGGCATCGACTTACAGGAACCTTCCTGACACTTGGGCTCCAGAAGACCGAGAATATAACCGAGTGCTGAAAGTCAGCCGTGCTATGGCATGAAATGAAAGAAGTTTCTATTTTCCTGATGTTCAGATGTGATACTTATCCTCAAGCCATTTACAGCTTCATTGATGAGACAAAGAGGTTAACGATTATGACTACTTACTACAGCCAGGGATGAGGCTACAGAAGCCCCCTCTGAATACAGTGTGATAGAAGCATAGGAAAATAATGTCCCGACACAAAAGTGGCAGAAGGCAGCGACATCTGGGTGGCTCATCAATTGAGTGTCTGGCTCTTGATTTTGGCTCAGGTCATACTCTCAGGGTTATGGGATCAGGCCCTGTGTCAGGCTCCATGCTCAGTGCAGTCTGCTGGAGAGTCTCTCTCTCTCTCTCTCTCTGCCCCTCTCCGTGCTTGCTCTCTAAGTAAATAAATAAATAAAATCTTTAAAAAAATAAGTAACAGAAGATAGAGCAATTAAATCTGTCTGGGGGGAGCAGGAAGAGAATCGAGGAACGTTTGCCCCATAAGATGACACGAGCTGGGGCGCCTGGGTGGCTCAGTTGGTTAAGCAACTGCCTTCGGCTCAGGTCATGATCCTGGAGTCCCGGGATCGAGTCCCGCATCGGGCTCCCTGCTCGGCAGGGAGTCTGCTTCTCCCTCTGACCCTCCTCCCTCTCATGCTCTCTGTCTCTCATTTTCTCTCTCTCAAATAAATAAATAAAATCTTTAAAAAAAAAAAAAAGATGACACGAGCTAGGTTTTGAAGGATCAATAGGAGCTAGCTAGGAGTCCAGGAGCCAAAGACACTCCAAGGGTGGGAACAACGTATGGAAAGACTTGGCAACAGGAAAGTGCTTGGCTGTTCTGGGTGCATGTCCACGGGGGAAGGGGCGGGAACTGAGGGTGCAGACATCGGTAGGAGCGAGATGCAGTCATGCAGGTACCCTGGTCGGGAACCTGGACTCTATCCAATCCCTGCTTAGCCTGCGTAAGGGGGAGAACCATGCATCTTCTTCAAATTCTCTACTTCAGTGGAAGAAAAGGCGTGTAATGAGGGTAGGGGGATAAAAGCATGATTGCCGAATTTGGGAAAGTGAAAAGTGTCCATCTGCAGAATTAATTCTAAATTGCTGCTATTTTCATTCTCACGCCAGCGGGAAAGGCAGAGCCTAGCAACGGGCCCCAGCCTCTTTCCAGGTGCCTGGAGTGCCAGCAGGCCAGGCCAGGCCAGCAGACTGGCTCCCGTGGAGATCGGTGGAGTCAGTTCGGAGCTTGGTGCCAGCTGTGGGCATCTGGAGATCCAGCTTCCTCTTCCAGTCATTGGATAGGGGGGAAAGAGAGTCCAGGATTTTCCCAAGGCAGCAAACTTGGCAGGATGATTAAATAGCATCTGGCTTGACAAGAGCCAGGGGAAGGCTGGGCCACCCAGGGTAGAGGATATGGTTTCCAGATTCAAGTTGGGTTATGTGGGTGATTGTGTGAAGTCCCTTGGTTTAGAGAGAGCTGGAAGCCTGCTAGGCGGGTATTAGAGACCTTTCACTGGGCCAGGCCCAGGGGCAGTGCAGGTTGATCTCAGGAGATTTGGTGTAGGGGGCTCTAATAAGGCCTGGCATCAGCAAGGTCAAAGGTTGCCTTGCCCCCAGACCCAGCAACCACCTCCTGAACATGTTGGGTGGTTAGCCAGACAAGGAGGGAAGAAGCCCCTGTTACGGTTCAGCTCTTACGTGTAGGCAGTATTAGTACTCAGAACTCTTATCAGAGTGTTACGGGGATTAAATGAGTTGATACATATAAAGAGTTTTGCTCAATGCCTGGCTCATAGTGAATGCTCAGTGAAAGTTAGTTGTTGTTTTTATCAGCCAGACATGCTGATGGTTGGTTTCTGCTTGCTAGCTTACTTAATGCTCACGACAGCTCTCGGAAGTAGGAATTAATAGGTGAAAAAAATTGTTATTATAGTTGGGGAAACTGTGGCACAGTGGGGTTATGGAATTTGCTCAAAGACACAGTTAAAAGTGGAAGAGAGGAAAGACCTTGTATGCCTCAACAATGATAAAAAGACAAACAGGGAGGGGCGCCTGCGTGACTCAGTCTGTTAAACGTCTGACTCTTGGTCTCAGGGTCAAGATTTCAACCCCTGCATTGGGCTCCACAGTGGGTGTGGAGCCTACTTAAAAACAAACACATTGGGGTGCCTGGGTGGCTCAGTTGTTAAGTGTCTGCCTTCGGCTCAGGTCATGATCCCAGGGTCCTGGGATCGAGCCCCTCATCGGGCTCTCTGCTCAGCGGAAGGCCTGCTTCTCCCTCTCCCCCTCCTCCTGCTTGTGTTCCTTCTCTGTCAAATAAATAAAATCTTTAAAAAACAAACAACACAAACAGGGAGACGCCTGGCTGGCTCAGTAGGTGGAGTGCCAGCCTCTTGATCTCAGGGTTGTGAGTTCAAGTCCCACATTAGGTGTGAAGGCTCCTTGAAAAAAAAAATTCAAAAAAAATTTTTTAAAAAATTCAAAAATGGGCAAAGCACTTGAATAGACATCTCCATAAAGAAGGTATCAAATGGCACCACCTGGGTGGCTTCAGCTCAGGTCCATGATCTCAGGGGCCTGGGATCGAGCCCTGTGTTGGGCTCCCTGCTTAGCAGGGAGCCTGCTTCTCCCTCTGCCTGCCGCTCCCCCTGCTTGTGCTCTGTCTCTCTGTCTCTCTCAAATAAATAAAATCTTTAAATTAAACGGAATTACCATATGATCCAGTAATTCCACTTCCGGGTATATACCCCAAAGAATTGAAAGCAGTAACTCGAACGGATACTTGCATACCCATTCTCAAAGGTCCATTGATCTCTGTATGGACGAACAAAATGTGGTGTATCTATGTAATGGACTATTATTCAGCCTTAAGAAGGAATTATGTGCTGATACATGCTGCAGGATGGATGAACCTTAGAAACATTATACTAGATGAAATGTGCCAGGCACAAAAGGACAAGTATTGTGTGATTCCATTTATATAAGGTCCCTAGAGCAGTCAAATTCATAGAGACAGGAAGTGAAATGTGGTTGTCAGGGAAGAAGAGAACAGGGAGTTACTGTTTAATGAGTACAGGAGTTTTGGTTTGGGATGTGGCAGAAGTTCTGAACATGGACAGTGGTGGTGATTGCACAACAATGTGAATGACACCTAATGCTGCTTAACTGTACACTTAAAAATGGTTTTTAAGTGTACAGTTAAGTGGGTGGGTGGCGGCTGGGTGGCTCGTTTGGCTAAGCGCCTGACTCTTGGTTTCAACTCAGGTAGTAATCTCAGGGTTGTGGGATCGAGCCCTGCCTTGGGCTCTGCACTGAGTACAGAGTCCACTTGAGTTTCTCTCTCCCCCTCCTTCTGCCCCTCCCTCCCCGCCGTGCTCGAGCTCTCTCTCTAAAATAAATCAATCTTTTAAAAAAATGGTTTAAGTAGGGGCGCCTGGGTAGCTCAGCCGTTAAGCGTCTGCCTTCAGCTCAGGTCATGATCTCAGGGTCCTGGGATCGAGCCCCGCCTCGGGCGGGAGGCCTGCTTCTCCCTCTCCTGCTCCCCCTGCTTGTGTTCCCTCTCTCGCTGTCTCTCTCTCTGTCAAATAACTAAGTAAAATCTTTATTAAAAAAAGATTTTATTTATTCATTTATTTGACAGAGAGAAACACAGCAAGAGAGGGAACACAAGCAGGGGGAGCGGGAGAGGGAGAAGCAGGCTTCCCATGGAGCAGGGAGCCCGATGCGGGGCTCGATCCCAGGACCATGGGATCATGACCTGAGCCGAAGGCAGGCGCTTAACGACTGAGCCACTCAGGCACCTCTAAATAAAATCTTTAAAAAAAATAAAATTAAAAAATGGTTAAAGTGATGAATTCTATGTTGTGTTTATCTAACCACAATTTTTTTTTTAAGTTCCAAGAAGAAGGAAGAGGAAAGAAAAAGTAGTAGAGTTGTACTTAGGACCTGGCTCTGTCTCCAGGAACCCCTGGGATGGTTTCCTGGATTTGCTTTCCCCTTTCTAGGAAAATGCTCCCTATTTTTGTTCAAAACTTACCAGCAAAGGGGCGTCTGGCTGACTCAGTTGGTGGAGCATGTGACTCTTGATCTCAGGGTTGTGGGTGAAGAGATTACTTAAAAAAAAAAAATCTTAGGGGCACCTGGGTGGCACAGTTGGTTAAGTGTCTGACTTTGGCTCAGGTCCTGGGATCGAGACCTGCGTTGGGCTCTACCCTCGAAAGGAATGTCTGCTTGTCCCTCTGCAACACGCTCCGCCCCCCCCATGCGTGCTCGTGCTCTCTTTCTCTCTCAAATAAATAAATAAAATCTTAAAAAAAAAAATCTTAAAAAAACAACTTACCAGCAAAGAGAAAAGAGGTATCTTGGTGATGATGGACACACCCAAATGTAACAAATTCTATTTAATTCAAAGCATTTGCGAGTGGTATTCTGCTTGAAGGACAGTCCTAATTTTGCTCGTTAGATCAGAGAATGGAAGTGCTGAGGAGTCAGAACGTGGTAAGTGCACTCCGTCCTCTCTACTCTGTACCCGTTCCCACAACCCGTGTTCCATAGCATTCGTCATTTTGTGTCCAGGCGACAAACATTGATGGAGTACTCTGATTTGTGTTTTTTCAACACCAGTTCTCAGACACCAGCTGGGTGTCCTACAGCTTAACTCAGTTTTGATACCATCTACCTGGAGATGGCATCAGATCCCACAGGTTGAGGGCTCAGTCCTGTGGGACCGCCCACTCCCCTCATTTCAAATGCTGGCTGCAAGGCCAGGTTGTCACCTGTTCTTCTGACCTACTGGCTAGAGATCAAAGGTTCCCATGGTCCCTTCCTTGGGTTTGATTAATTTGCTAGAGTGGCTTGCAGAACTCAGAGAAACATCTTACTCACTAGATTACCAGTTTATTATGAAAGGATGTAACTTGGGAACAGCCAGCTGGAAGAGATGCACAGGGCAAGGTGTGGGGCAAGGGTCTGATCACCCATCCCTCTCTGGGGGCGCCACTCTCCCTGCATCTCCGCATGTTCACCAGTCTAGAAGCTCTGTGGACGCTATCCTTTGGAGTTCTTAACAGAGGCTTCATTACCTAGGCATGACTGAATAAATCATTGGAACTCAATCTCCAGCTCTCCTCCCCTTCTCAGAGGTCCTGGGGTGGGGCCAAAAGTTCCAACTCACTAATCTCAGGGTTGGTTCCCCTGACAACCAGCCCCCCCATCCTTAGATGACCTAGGGGCTTTCCAAAAGTCACCTCGTTAACATAACAAAAGATACCTTTATCATTCTAATCGCTTAGGAAATTCCAAGGGTTTTAGAGCTCTCTGCCAGGAACCAAAGACCAAATATAAATTTCTTATTAAAATCACAATATCACAAGCGCATAATACACGTCGGGCTCTATTCTGTAACCTAGAGATACACCAGTGAATATAATGAATTTTTTTTTTTTTAAGATTTTATTTATTTGAGACAGAATGAGAGAGAGAGAGCACATGAGAGGGGGGAGGGTCAGAAGGAGAAGCAGGCACCCTGCCGAGCAGGGAGCCTGATGTGGGACTCGATCCAGGGACTCCAGGATCATGACCTGAGCCGAAGGCAGTCGCTTAACCGACTGAGCCGCCCAGGCGCCCCTACACCAGTGAATAAAACAGACTAAGTCCCTCCTCTTCTAGGGCTAACATTCTAACCGGGGAGAGGTAGACCACAGACTCATAAATATGGAAATGTCACATGTCAGATGATGACAGGTGTCATGAAGGAAATTCAGGCAGGCCAGGTGTGCTGAGGATAGGGGTGGGTTGCTAATTTATATGGGACGTCTGGGAAGCCTTCTCTGATAAGGTTTCAAGCAAAAACATGAAGGAAGTGAGGGAATGTGCAGGGCAGCGATCCCAGATCCCAAGGACATGCAACAGGAAATGCAGAGGCCCTGAAGTGGGAGTGTGCTCAGGATAAAGGAACATCACAAAGGCCAGGGCACTAAACATGGAGAAGAGTAGTAGACAGAAGCTCAGAGAGGTCAAGCTAAGGATGGGAGGCAGAGCTCATCATGTAGGGCCCTGTAGGCCATTGAATAGATTTTTGCTTTTACTCCAGGTGAGATGAGAGGACAGTAAAGTGCTCTGAGCAGAGCCCCAACATGATCTTCACTTTTTTTTTTTTTTTCAAGATTTTATTTATTTATTTGACAGAGAGAGACACAGCGAGAGAGGGAACACAAGCAGGGGGAATGGGAGAGGGAGAAACAGGCTTCCTCCCAAGCAGGGAGCCTGATGCGGGGCTCGATCCCAGGACCCTGAGATCATGACCTGAGCCGAAGGCAGATGCTTAACGACTGAGCCACCCAGGCACCCCGATCTTCACTTTTTAATGTAAATAATTATGGGGATTACTTAACCTGTAAGTCGTTACCCCTCTCTCCTCCCCATTAGATATGGCCTCCTATTCCTCCTAGAGGCCCAGCATGGGTCCTGGCACATAGTTGTCACTCAGTAAATGCCAGTTACATGAATCCTGAAGATCCCCCGCTCCAGAAGCATGCAGGCCAGGAATGGCCAATGCTGGAAGTGGGAAAAGGCCAGGGGGGTGGCAGCAGACTTCTTTTTTTTTTAAAGATTTTATTTATTTATTCATGAGAGAGAGAGAGAGAGAGAGAGAGAGAGAGAGAGAGGCAGAGGCAGAGGGAGAAGCAGGCTTCCTGCGGAGCAGGGAGCCTGATGAGGGGCTCGACCCCAGGACCCTGGGATCATGACCTGAGCCGAAGGCAGACGCTTAACCGACTGAGCCACCCAGGCGTCCCTGGCAGCAGACTTCTTAATGGGAGGACAGTATTAGTGACAAAGTCCTTGGCCTAGCAGTGAAGAGAGGCTGGAGTTTCAGTCTCTGTTCTGTTGTTCTCTTGCTGTGTAACCTTGAAAAAATCCTTTCCTCTCTCTGGGCTCTTCTTCCGAAAACCAGAACACTGGGTAAGGTCATCTTTAGGGTATTTTCAGTCCTGACTAGACTCTGTGATAATACTTTTTAAAAAAAATTGTGGTAAAGTACAAATAACATAAAGTTTCCCATCTTAATGAACCATTCTGTGAGAATCGTTCTTGCTCCTGCTTGTACCCTGGTGAAGCTGCGCTATCTGCAGCCGGAAGCGGCTGGCGCAGGCTGTGATCGCTTCTGGGAGGAGCAGCTGAGCAATGGACTGTGCAGCACACACTGTGGGCAAAGGGGCAGGACAACTTGGTTCCAGGAGAAGTGAGAACGGCAGCAAATTAGAGAAGCTGCCCCCCTGCCCTGGAGGGAACAGGACAGGAATTAAGCTTTATCGAGGTGCTTCTTTTTTTTTTTTTTTTTTTTTTAAGATTTTTATTTATTTGCGAGAGAGAGAATGAGAGGCAGAGAGCATGAGAGGGAGGAGGGTCAGAGGGAGAAGCAGACTCCCCGCCGAGCAGGGAGCCCGATGCGGGACTCGATCCCGGGACTCCAGGATCATGACCTGAGCCGAAGGCAGTTGCTCAACCAACTGAGCCACCCAGGCGCCCCTGTCGAGGTGCTTCTTAAGCCCCAGGCCTTGGTGACGCTTTCTGGCTGCTTTAAGTCTTGCTTTAATCCTTTAGGGGCAGACCTCCCGGTCATTTTGCAAATGGCCCGGAGAAGTTAGAAAACTTGCTTAAGGTAGTACAACCGGTCTGTAAGGTTAGAATCCAGATCTGTGCTGAAGTTTAAAACCTTTGCAAGGAATCACCACCCTCACATGGGACCCTACCACTGGGCCCTGTGATGTCAGGAAAGGCCTGCTGGTACAGCTCTTCACTGGAGAGCCTTCATGGCTGATTATGAACATGCTTACTGTGGTGCACAGAATGGGGCAAACAGTTTCTTTACTTTTCCCGCTGGGGCTTCTCTCCTTCCACCCCCCTCCTCTTTAGATGGATGCCCTAAAGTGTCTCCTTCCTCAGTCTTCAATCCCCCCTCTTTTTAAAATGTTTTTAAACCTTCTTGGCCTCCCATCTCTAGGTCTTAACTGCTGAGGGTCTAGATCTCGGGCCACCAAGGTTCATGCCCAGCTCTACCCTTGGTGGATGTTCGCATGCCGCCGAGTGGAACTGCAAATAATATACAAACCCCTCTGTGTCTACTAAAGATGGCTTCTGTTGGCATAACATGGCTTGTCTTTATGCTAAAAGAGAGAACTCCAGCTTGCAACAATATTTTCAAGTTTTCAATCAAGAAATTAAGGTGTCCTCCCAAGCCCAATCTCCAGTTCACTCAGAGAAACAGAGCACTGACCCCACATAATAACAAATAAAACTCTATCACCCAGCCATGAGATGGATAAACCAAGTCTTCACTTGTCTGCTGGCTCTTTGAAGAGGTCTGTGTTGGAGGCAGCAGGTGGGCTCTGGGAACGGCAGAAGTCAGAGGTACAACAGTCCTCTTGTGTGGTGCCTGCTCTGGGATACTCTGGTCCTTCTCTTTCTCTGTACAGTGAGGCCCAGCCTGGGCTCTGGGGTACCCCGGACTCCAGGGTAACATGAAATCCTCTGACAATTCACAATTATCCTGTCCTTCAGCAGGTTTCACATCCTATTTATTGAGTGCTAGATATTCGGGATATTCTAAATGCCTAAGTAATATATCTGACAATTATTATGAGCCAGGGACTGGGCTAAGTGCTTTGCATTTGCTGTTTTTTTCTTTTTTTCCCCCTTTTATTAGAGAGAGAGAGCACAAGCAGAGGGAGAGGCAGCAGAGGGAGAAGCAAGCTCCTGGCTAAGCAAGGAGCCCATCGCAGGACTCAGTCAGGATCCTGAGATCATGACCTGAGCTGAAATCAAGAGTCAGACACTTAACCAACTGAGCCACCTAGGCGCCCTTGTATTTATTGTCTTATTTCTCATGATAGGAGGTAGAATCTATTTTACAAATGAGAAAACTGAGGCTCAGAGAGGTTAAGTGATTTCTTCCAGGTCATCCTGCTAATAAAAGGCAGGGCTGAGAATCAAATTCAGATAATTTGATTCCAATGGCTATACTTAGTTGTGCTCAACGGAGTGTCCTGGGAGCTAAGCATCCGCTGTCTTGGGAGCCTGGAGGCGGGGTGCCTCGCTCCGCTTGGGCAGTGAGAAAAAGATGCCTGGAAGAGGTGATGCCTGAGCTAACTCTTGAAGTAGGAGCAGGAGTGAGCCAATGGGCTGAGCGGGGAGAGGGTGGTTTGGGGTTATTGGTAGTAGGAACAGTCTGTGGACAGGCCGCTGGGGGATAAGGAAAATGGCTTTGTTTGCAATAGACTAAGGTGGTTGCTGCTCTAGATGTGAGTGGCAGGATGGAAGCAGAGCCCAGGTCCTGAAGGATCTCTGATTTAGACTGGGTCCTGAAGACAGTGAGAGTGCGGGGAACCTTGGAGGGCTCTCAGCAGGCAAGTTCACAGAACCAGCTTTGCTTCTTGATGGTGCTTCTGGCCATAGCTGGAGAGGTTGCTATGTTGAAGGAAATGTGGCACATCAGACTCGGAGTCAGATGCTTCGGGGTTGTATACCAGCCTTTCCACCTAAAAGTTATACAGGTTGAGGGGCGCCTGGGTGGCTCAGTTGGTTAAGCATCTGATTCTACATCTCAGCTCAGGTCTTGATCTCAAGGTCGTGAGTTCAAGTCCCGCGTTGGGGTGTGGAGCCTACTAAAATTTTTTTTATACAGGTTGCTTCCTTACATCTTTGAGCCTCAGTTTCTTCATTTGTCAACAGGATAAAATAACACCTTGTATAGTTGTTGAGAGGAGTAAGAGTTAATCTAAGCGAAATGTTTAGCAGAGTTGTATCCTGGCACATAGTAGGTGTTTAATAAATACTAGCTGCTCTGTGAGAGGGATGTTGAGCAGGGCCATGCTTCTGGATCAAAGAACATTCTACCTTTTTGACTTTGCTTCCTGTAAACCTCCCCTCATTGATTGCCTGGGGGCAGAATCTTATCAGCGACTTTTATATTATTTTGCCCAAGGTCTTTCCGTTTTAAGAGAGATAATGCTCACAAAATGCTTAGCAAAGATCAGGCACACAGTAATCACCTGATGCTTGTAGCTATTATTAAGCTAGAAAATGAAACTTAGAAAAGAATAGCAATTAAGGAATTATCAGTCTGTTATCACTCTAGTGTAAATGAGAAGCCAAATTCTTTCCTGGGAACAGGTTTTGACCGGGATAAGGAAGTCTGAGATTTCAGAACACCAGGAAGGAGAATCTGGGGAACTGAACCACTTGGGAATTTTTCCTGGAGAAGAGCAGAAGATCCAATCCTAAGTCATCAGGTATAACAAATCCAAATGGTTTAGGACGCCAGAGTATGAAGTAACTCCTATCTTCCAGTCTGGAGATGGGGAATGAGGCATACGGAGCTCTCAGGGACTGTCAAGAATTAAGCACCCACTATGTGTAGAGCTTTATGTGAATTAAAAAAAAAAAAAAAAATGAAGGCAGTGTGAAGCAGTATAGCAGGGGTCATAACCAAATTCGAATTTTGACTGTCAACTCCACTCTCTATGTGACTTTGGGTAAGTCTCTTGTCCGCTCTGAACCTCAATTTTCTCAGCGCTTCCGTTGTGTGATGGTATTGCGCCTTCCCGCGCCTCAGTTTCTTCATCTGTAAAATGGGTACTACCTATTGCGCAGGACTGTATGAGATCATGCGTATTAACTGCCTAGTAAGCAGTCCTACCGGAATCGCTCCGTAGATCCCTGCGGTTCCTTTCCACTCAATCACCTGCGCCGAGCACAAGGCCCCCTGCTCGGGGTGGGGTGTGCGAGGAAGGGCCGGGTGGTCTCGGTCGGCCCAGTGGGGAGCCAAGGACAAATGTCACCCCCGCATAAGACACTGGGGAGCTGCTGGTGAAAGGGCGCTCCAGTCATGGGGCAGGCCTTGGACAAATCCGTCCACAGAACCCTCAGTCTAGACTGCTGATTAGATGAGGAGGGTCCCCAGGCAACTTGGGAGTCGGCAAGGTTCGTCCAGATGAAGGTGGAATTCGGCTCCAGGCTTGGCTCTGCCCCTTCCCGGCTGGATGACCTTGGGCCAGTCACTTTTCTTCTCCGGGCTTTAGGGTGCTCTGGAAGTGAGGCTCCTCATTCCACTCACCTCTTGGAGTGTAGGAGGGCGAAGTGTCGACACAATGGATGAGAACTGCCTTAGGGGCAGGCGAGTGCTATTTATTATGCTAATAGATGCACGCAGCGGGTTTCTTTCCAGCGGTTTCACTCTGGTTAAGCGGTTCCTTCCACTGTAACCGAGGTTTCTCGCCTCACCGCCTCCCGCCCCTGCGGGCAGGGCTCTGCGGACCGCAGGCTCCAGGGCCGCTGCCATTGTTCTTGGAGGCCGGGCGGCAGGGGAGGGCTCTGGCGGACCTCGCCTTTGGTCTCTGCCTCCACCCCGCACCCCCGCCGCAGCGAGCCTGGGAAGCCCCCCTCGCCGATCTTTCCCGAGGAGGCGAGTCAGCCCCAGAGCTCTCCCGAACGGCGGCCGAAGACGCCCCCGAGCGTCTCCGAAGAATCCCGACCGCTCGCAGTCTCCGGAAAGAGCCGAAGGCGCTTCCCACTCTCGGCCTGCCGAGCCGCTCCGAAAAGGCCCGAAGTTTTCCGAGCGGCCGTCCTGCCGGACTGCTGGAGGCGGCCGCAGCGCCATGTTGGATGCTCTGCTCGTTGAGTGAAGAAAATCCGCCGGCATCGCCTGAGCCCCGCTACCGAGAAGGGCGCCGCTTCCCCCGGGGAGGGGGATAAAGACCCCCCGCCGCCGGCCCATGAGGATATTGCCGTGAAAGGTCCGGTCTCTCCGCCTCCTGCCCCCGCCGGGTCCGGCCCCCCCCCTGGGGTCGCGTTGTCACGGAGACCGGCAGCCGGTGGTGCTGGCCCGCGGGGCGGCTGCTGCTGCCGGCGGCGGCGGCGGCGGCGGCGGCGGCGGGCGTGTGTGACCGGCCCCGGCCCCCTCCTCCTCCTCCTCCCAGCCTCCCCCCGGCCCCCCGCTCCCGCCGCCTCCCCGGGTCTGCCCCCATCCCGCCCCCCCGCTGCCCCCGGCCCCTGCACCCCGGCGCGCCCGGTCCCGCTCTGGGGGGGTTGGTGGCTTCGCTTTGCCATGAGTTTACCGCAGAAACCGGCTCTGAAATCAGGCTCAGCGGCTGCAGCAGGAACCGGACCCGGCACCGGAGCGGCGGCGGCGGCGGCGGCAGCGGTACCGCCTCCTCACCCGGCGGCAGCAGCAGCGGCGGCGGCGGCGGCGGCGGCGGCGGCAGCGGCCCCTCCTCACCCGAACATCAGGGCCCTCCAGACCCAGGCGCCCCAACAGTATCCTTTTCACCTTCCTGCCGGCCCTTCGGCATCTCGCCGCAGCCCGGGGGGGGGGGGGGGACCGTGGCTCCCCAGGGACCCTCCTGCCGGCCGCCACAGCTCAGCCGGGGAAGGGGCTGCTGCGCGGCCGGCTCGGCCGGAGCTTTCGGGGTGCTCCGGCGGCAGCAGCCCTGCGGGGGACCCCGGGACCCTCTGCAGTAGTGTGAAAACTAGCTCCGCTCGGCCTGGCCTCTGCAGCCCTTCCCTTTTAGAGCTGGGGGACCCTTCCCCCCCCTTCGCCTCCCCCCGCCCCCCCGCCCCCCTTTATTAGGCCGAATTTGTTGGTGCCTGGGACCAGCCCTGCAGGGAAGGCTTTTCTGATTGTTGTGAGGACTACACCCTCCTCCTCCTCCTCCTCCTCCTCCTCCTCCTCCTCTTCTCCCCCTGCAGCAGGGCCTGGTGGGCTTCCCTAATTATTATTAGTACATAATAAACTTCAATGGTAAATTTCCTGTTTGAAACTAAGCTCAGTTCGTGTCTGAGGTAAGTCGGATTTTAAATCTATGGTGAAAATGTACAGAAAGCACCCCCTGTGGCTAATGTTTCGCGATGGGGGGAGTTAGGTTGCTTGTGGTGGAACGCGATCTGAGGAGGAAATGTTACACCGGACGCTTCCCTGTCTTTGACCTTTTTAAAGGAAGAGGAAGTTAACTGACATTACCCATCACCCCCAAAAGTCTCGCTTCTGGGAAGGCTTGTGTTATGATGGATATTTTTAAAGGCTTTAATTTCCTCTTCGTAGGCCTGATGTCTAGAGGAGATCAGGGCTTCTGGAGGAGAGTCTAGGATTGAATGTATCTAATTTCATGTTGTTTGCTCGATTGTAGAGTTTTTTGGACAGCTTTGATTGAAAAGACTTGATGACCAGGTATTTTAGTCAGAAACTAGCCGGTGAAGGTAAAACGTTGAATTCGTGAATTCCACGGAGATTTAGAAAGGTATTACCTACCTGAGAATAACATTTCATCATGCACCTTTCCCTCCCCCCACCCGTTGTATTTGTGTAAATCAGTAAATAACCATTGGATGTTAGATGTGTTGTGTTTTTGTATTTGTGTCATTTTGTGTTTGACTTCCAGAGAGAGTAGGGTGTTTGAGCAAATAACTGCCATGAAGTCCACGGATGATTTCACAGTCTGTAGTTTGATTCCTGTCTGTATCGATTACTTTGAGAAGGGAAAGATATCTCCCTTTTAGAGTCATTTCGGGTCATCTTTTGGTTTCTGTCAAGTGTCATTTTCTCTGTTCTTTAAATATTGTTATTCAATCCAGGCGGTGTGTCGCAGAGTAAAGATAAATTCCATTCCAGTGTGATGTGTGTACTGATTTCATAATGTTTTTATTCTGCATGATTCTGTTCAATTAAGAATTTTTCACAGATGAGAATGCTTAGTGATACTTTAGTGTTGCTCATGGAAAATCTGGTTGGTTTTGATCAGTATCCCTAGTTGCTTTACTTTTGGGGGGAGAAGTGTTGGCTGATTTGCCTACTTCAAGGTGGAGTTCAGTGTGGGATCTCTTAAGCATATCTTCACTTAATGCTTTGTGAGTTTGAATTCTTTTCTCATTTGTCTTTTTTTTTTTTGGTCTTGATTGCCCATACTTGGTTAGGGCTATAAGTTTATGTACTGTGCCACCGAGTAGATTTTTCATTACCTGTATTTTGGAGCTATTTTGGCAATTAAGCATTGAAAGGAAGCCCATAGTGTGTGTTCTTGATGTACAAAGTGATAAGTGAGGACCAGTGCTTGGTGAATTTGGTGGCTTTATTTGGACACAAAGAGTTGTGAGTTGTGACTTAAGTGTTTCAAGTGTGCTTTTTCTTAATGCATTTCACAAAGGAAGGATTTATAAAAGCTCTGAGTTGGCTGCAACACGGAAGTAGTTATTAGTACTGCAACAGTTGTTAAAGGGCATAAATTTAAGGTGTAATTTCCAGTGGAGATGATTTCTTACATCTATTTGTAGTCATATGGGATAGTTGGTTTTTATGTGGCTTTAAGTTTTTACTTTGTCTCATGTCATAGAAGAAATTAAAATTCTTGATGTATTTCACAATTCTGTTATCTTACTGCTTTACTCACTGAAAGGTTTCAATTAGTAAAATCTAAAAGTTTGTATAGTAAATGAGGTATAGGTGACAGATTTCATTAGAATGTACTAATGATGAAATGTTACCAGTGGTAATGGGGAATTGGTTAAAATGGATTGAAACAGAGCAAGTCTGCTTTTCTACCCTGAGGGAGTGTGGAAATTTGCATTTGTTTGATGAAAGTGGTCATCATGTGATAAGTTGATAGACCCGAAGCTTGGAGACTGGAGTGCGAGGCTGGAGTTGATTTTTCTATGGCTTGGTTAAATCTCCAGTTCCTCAAAATATATCAGTGCAGTTGTGTTTGAATTTAATTAATAAATTCGTATAGTACTTTAAGTTTATAAAAATACTGAAAGGAGATTGACCTGACAGTGTCCTTCATTTGTACTTAGTGTTCAAGTGACAAATCAGAAATGAAAGGGAATGTTGGCAATAATGAATTGGAATATAAACTGGAACCTGCCTCTGGGCATCATTATTGCATGGCAGGCTCATAAAGCCATTTTAAGCAGAGGATTTTGACTGCAAAGAGGCAGGGAATGGGGCCTGGCAAGGAATGGGACATGATGGAGGGTGGCAGGGATGGTGGGGGATGAAAGAAGATAAACCCTGCTGTGAAAAGTGCTACTGGTGAGGGAGGAATATGCTTAGAATTTTTATAACATAATCTAGTATGAATAGTTTATGAAATTGGCACTTCAAGATACTTGCCTTGAGATAATGCTCTCCTCAACTTCCCAGTATGAACTTTTCAGAAGCTCTGTTGAGCATCTTAAAAGAGCTTAACCTTTTCTGGGTAACAAACAACTTTGACATTTTGATGAAAGCTTATAGACCCTCTCCACAGAAAATTGTTGCTTACATTTTCAGGGGGTTCTTGGGCTCCTATTAAAAGCCTAGCCCTTTGGATGGAAACTGCTTACCTTTCAGATAATTAAAGATAAATGAGGTTGAATTTGGGTGCCCGAATAGTTCTGACTTAGAACAATTTTGCAGTCTGTTATGAATACACAGTGTTCTATTTATATGGAAAGACTTCAGGGTGTAATTTCTCTCAGAGCTGCTGACACTTCTGGGGAGTCTAGTTACTGTTTTGGGGCAGCCAATTTGGTTAAGAAAATCAGGGCAGTGGGTTCTTTGAAGGAACTAAGTTTGGTAAAGGCCTGTGGCAACCAGAAAATGACGTGTGTCCTCAGCTATTTTGTCTTGGGTATAAAAACAAGTATGCCCATTGAGGGTGTTTTTTGTATTTAATTTTCTTTCTTTTAAAAAATTTTTTTTTTGTTTTCTCTGTTGATTTTCAATTTTATAGGTTGAAGCCAAAAACATTTGTTTTCCTCTTTTTTGTCTCTTGACCAAAGCTAAATCTGCATAATATTAATAATAGTATTCATTTATTGAATGCCTCCTGTTCTAGGTACCATACATGCATGATTTTACTTAATTTTCACAATGCTAATGAGGTAGGTACTATTTCTATTTTACAGATGAGGAAACTGAAGGGCAGAGAAGTAATGTTCCTAAGGTTGTCCATCTAGTAAGTGGTGGTCCGCAGTTCAGACTCTGGTATGACTGGCTCCAAAGCTCATGAATGTCCTTTCTATTAGGTCTCGTTGCTTCTTACCAAATCTGCATATACGAGTGGGAGGTAGCTAGGGGAAGGTCTGTATGCAGTAAAGAGGCTCTGTGGAGTCATCTAGAACGCCATGATACTGTATCTTGTTTTAATTCGTTCATAGCCATATACTATAAGACATGTAGGTTATCTTTATCTCATTGAGACTTATAGGATAGGCCCGCACATTTAATTCAGTGCATGTTTCTGCTTGTTCAGAAGTTAGCAAGGCTTCCAGCAAAATACTGTTGTAACTAGCAACCAGAACTCTAAAGCTCATGAAGCAGCCCCAGTCTGTCTACTCCTAAGCCCCACCATCAACAGAGATGGATGTGTGCTCTTAAGGGCAGATCCTTTTCTAGGAAGGAGAGGGGGAGACTGATGCAAGACGAAGATACGGAAGGAAGAATGTTACTTAGGTGCCTGAGTCACATTGGCGCTTGCTTCTGCTCTCTTACTCTCTGTCCTAGGCTTACTGGTCTTAAAGTGAGGTATTTTTGTCAAACTGTGAGATTAAACCACTGAAGGACTGATATGTTGCTTTTCCACATTGGGGTTTCTGATAAGATTTTTACAAAAAGGTTTGCTGTTAAAAAACATTTGAAAACCGTGTTTTTTTGTTTTTAAGATTTTATTTATTTGAGAGAGAAAGCATGAGCACAACTTGGGGGAGGGGCAGAGGGAGAGGGAGGACCCTGGGATCCTGACCTGAGCTGAAGGCAGATGCTTAACTGACTGAGCCACCCAGGTGCTCCTGAAAACCATGTTTTAAATCATAATAAGATTGCCATGTTTTAGTCATTTATATTGGAGCTTCAGTGTAAGTGGCAAGTTTTAAAATTGATTTGTTCGTTTATTGAGCACGTACTGTGTGCCAAACTCAGCGCTTGGTGTAGGGTTAAAAAGCTTTTGCCCTCCAGGTACCTGAGTGGCTCAGTTGGTTAAACATCTGCCTTTGGCTCAGGTCATGATCCCAGGGTCCTGGGATCGAGCCCCACATTGGGCTCTCTGCCCAGCAGGGAGCCTGCTTCTCCCTCTCCCTCTGCCTGCCGCTCCCCTTACTTGTGCTCTTTCTCTCTCTGAAATAAAATCTTAAACGAAAAGAAAAGCTTTTATCCTCAAAGAACTTGGTCCCGACAGGTAAGTGACAGAATATCACAAAGCAAGTGTGATGATAACTGCTGTAAGAGCTTAGCCTGGAGGAAGGAGGAGGTAGGGCTTCCTAGAAGAAATTGACATCTGAACTACATTAGAAGGATGGGTAAGAATTACCCGAGGTTTACAGAGCTTTCTCCTGCCAGCTGACTTTTCCCAATTCCATTGCTGTTGCTGCTGCGTAGAACTTGAGTAAATGGATTTCAGTCACGTTTCAAGTTTTTAGCAGGAGCAGAGAAGTTAGAGGAGGTAGTCTACAACATGGCAGTCAAAACACAATTGCCATAGATTCAAAGTATCTTCTGCACCATAATCCCAGGAATTAGAGTATGAGAAGATAACGTTTCAGCTCTGGTCTCCTGGTCTCCTTCCCACTCATCTCATAATACCTCCCTGCTCTTCTGATAAGTAGATTTTTGGCTTGGAAACTAGCCTTGAAATACAAGTAAATTTAGCTTGATGTATTGAGAAGTGTACCTGATTTGTAGTAAAAAAGAAAAAAAAAATCTGGATTTGAGTTTGGCTTTTCCATTTTTTAGAGGTGTTATCTTGGATTAATCACATAAATGCTCTGGGCATCAGTTTCCCTTTCTCTAAAATGAAGGAGTTAGACCAGTTTATGTGACTCTCTTGAATTACAGTGGCTTATGATTCTGAAGATTATGGTGTGAGGTTTTGTTCTTGCAAGTAGGCGGGAAGGATTTATAGAGATCTATTAATGGATTCTTTGTCTGATGGTCAGTGACATTGATATTAGAAGCATGCTAACATGGATCAAGGCAACTTGATTGTATAAGAAACCTCTGGTTTTTGACTTATTAATGTTCGATTTAGTTGAACAGACCAGTCGCTTTTCGGACTTTTGGCTAAGGTCAAGTGTAGTCAAACAGACTGAAATGCTTCTGTGACTTGGGTAGGAAGATCGTGGGATGGATTGAGGCCATAAAATAAGGTTGCATGGCCAGGCAGATGCTGGCTTGCTCTGGTTGATGATACAGTTAGTTCATTATGAAGTATGAGAGAAAGTAAGTTCTGGAATAAACTCTTGTGATGAGATACAATCTATTTTACTTTACGAATAATAATTTGAGCTAATATAGTAGGTAACTGTTCCCTGATTCTTAGCCAGGTGCCTGACTTCAAGCAGAGTATAAACTGCAGCTGAGATTTACATCGATGAAATATTGCAAGATCCCAAGCTACTTCTGAATTCCCAAATGGCTCCTAGTTCTTAGGCTTGCTGCCATCCAGAAGTTTTTCACTTTCTTGTAACCTCAGCTGAAATTTGAGACTGTTTTAACTATTTTAAGTACATTTGGAATTTGTCAGTTTTTATGACCTTTATTAACTAGTAGTAGTTTTGTACTTTTTCAAGCCCATGTGTGTTCCCGCTTATGAGATACTAAATTCTATCAATAGAATGTAAGGTCCATAAAGGCAGAGAATTTTGTCAGTTTTGTTTGCTGTTGAATTGCCAACCTCTAGAGCAGTACCTCGCAGATAGGAAGTCTGTAAATATTTGTTGAAATGTTGATTAAATTAGAGTCTGGGAATCCGTTTTAAGCTAAGTTTTAGGACTAATATAGATGGCATCACAACTCACATTTAGCATTCAAGGCTGCCCTAAGATTGTTTTGCACTGTTGTGTAACTGAATTGATAATAGTTTCATAATGTTGTTTGAGATGGAATAGCATTGACCCAGTTTACAAAGTCATCTAATGTGGCTGAGTTGCCTTTGAAGTATAGATACTGATGATGAGGGTTGGTATAAGGCCAAAGAGGAAAAACATTTATAGTGAAATGTTACTATGAAAAATTTTGTTTTGTGATTATAAGAACTAACATCATCAAATCAGGAAATTAAAAACATACGGAAAAGTAAAAAGTCACCCATAATCTTAGTATGTAGAGATAACCACTGTTAACATTTTGGTATATTTCTTTCTGACACTTTTTTCTCTGGGCTTTAAATGGACTTAAATTCTGTCCTTTTGTTGTAACATAACTTAAGGTCACATTACATATATGGGATTTTTTCTTTTTTTCAAAGATTTTATTTATTTATTTGACAGAGACAGAGATAGCGAGAGCAGGAACACAAGCAGCGGGAGTGGGAGAGGAAGAAGCAGGCTTCCCCTTGAGGAGGGAGCCTGATGTGGGACTCGATCCCAGGACCCTGGGGTCATGACCTGAGCCGAAGGCAGACGCCTAACGACTGAGCCACCCAGGAGCCCTTTCTTTTTTTAAATACATGACGATTTTATTGCTAAAAAATGTCCTTTGGAGGGACAGCAGTATTTGTCTCAGTTTCCCCCATCCTGGCAGAGTCCCCAAGAGTGTTTCTATTCTGTAGAGGGAACAGGGACTGGGGCCAGGGTGAGACTACATATACAATTCTGTGTCTTGCTTACTTTCTTACTTAACTATCTGAGAGCAGAAACTAGGCCCTAAAAAATAGCATATAAGAAACAGAATTTGAACTGAAATATGAATTTAGAAAACATTAAGGGGCGCCTGGGTGGCTCAGTCGTTAAGCGTCTGCCTTCGGCTCAGATCATGATCCCAGGGTCCTGGGATCGAGCCCTGCATCGGCTCCCTGCCCCGCGGGGAGCCTGCTTCTCCCTCTCCCATTCTCCCTGCTTGTGTTCCCTCTCTCGCTGTGTCTCTCTCTGTCAAAAAATAAATAAAAAATCTTAAAAAAAACCACAACATTAAAAGAAGAGCTTAAGACTACAGTAAGGGTTTAGATGGGCAGAGGGGAGTAGATTGTGGTGAGTGAGTAACATGAACAAAGGTTTGGGCATGAAATAAGCATCCTGTGTGCTGGGTTGTGAGGATCTCCATCAGTATGCTTGGAGTGGAGGATTATTGTGGTAGAATATTTGAAATAATGGATCCAGATTGTAGAGGGCTTTGAATCAATATAAGAGAAGGTTAGACTTCATTTGTGTGAAACTATTATTTTTTTTTTAATGGCTTTATTGAGCTATAGTTCAGATACCAAACAAACCACCCGTTTAGAGTGTATCATTCAGTGGTTTTGAGTATATTCACAGTTGTGTGGCCATCACCAAAATCAGTTTTAGAACTTTTTTTTAAAGATTTTATTTGAGAGAGAGAGAGACAGACAGAGAGAGATGGGGGGGGCGGGGAGGAGGGGCAGAGGGAGAGGGGGAAGCAGACCCCTGCTGAGCAGGGAGCCTGCCACGGGGCTCTATCAGGATCCTGAGCTGAGCCGAAGGCGGTTGCTTAACCGACTGAGCCACTCAGGTGCCCCAGTTTTAGAACATTTTTATCACTCACAAAAGAAACCCGTTAGATTCCCCATTTCCCCCAGTTCTTTCTGCCTGAGGCAAGTACTAATCTGCTTTCTGCCTCTGTAGATTTGCCTATTCTGGACATTTCATATAAATGATACAATACAGTAGATAGTCTTTTGTGACTGGTTTCTTTTACTTTTCATGTTTTCAAGGGTCATCTATGTTGTGGTATGTTTCAATACTTTTTTTTAAATTGCTGAATAATGTTCCAGATACCACATTTCCTTTATTCATCAGTTGATGGACGTTTGGGTTGTTTCAGCTATTTTTTTTAATTTTTATTTTTTTAAAAGATTTTATTTATTTATTTGACAGACAGCGAGAGAGGGAACACAAGCAGGGGGAGTGGGGGAGGGAGAAGCAGGCTTCCCGCCAAGCAGGGAGCCCGATGCGGGGCTCGATCCTAGGACCCCGGGACCACGACCTGAGCCGAAGGCAGACGTTTAACCGTCTGAGCCACCCAGGCGCCCCTATTTTTTTTTTTTTTTTTAAGATTTATTTAGGGGCGTCTGGGTGGCTCAGTCAGTTTAGTGGCTGTTTACTTTCGGCTCAGGTCATCATCTCAGGTTCTTGAGATGGAGCCCCACATGGGGCTCCTTGCTCAGCGGGGAGTCTCCTCCCTCTCTCTCTGCTGCTCCCCTTGCTTGTGCTCTCTCACTTGTGCTCTCTCAAATAAAATCTTAAAAAAAATAAAGGTCTGTTTATTTGAGAGAGAGAGAGAGAGGGAGTGCACACTTGTGCACAAGGTGCGGGGAGGGGCAGAGGGAGAGGGAAAGAGACTTTTAAGCAGATTCCCTGCTGAGCACGGAGCCATGCCCTATGGGGCTCAACCTCATGACCCAAGCCCAAATCAAGAGTCAGAAGCTTAACCGACTGAGCATCCCAGGCGCCCCTACAAATATTTTCTCCCATTCAGTATGTTGTCTCTCTCTCTCTCTTTCTTTTTGAAGATTTTATTTTTAAGGACTCTACACCCAACTTGGGGCTTGAACTCACAACCCCAAGACCAAGAGTTGCATGCTCTACTGACTAAGCCCGCCAGGCTCCCCTCATTTTCTTGATAATGTCCTTTGAAGCATAAAAATGTTTAATTTTGATGAAGTCAAATTCATGTTTTTTTTTTTTTTGTCACTTGTGCTTCCTTAGTGTGTCTAAGAAGGCTCTCCTTAACCCAGGGTCATGGAAATTTACTCCTTTCTTTTTTTTATAATTTTAGCTTTTAAATTTAGGTCTTTTTTTGAGTTAATTTTTGTGTATGCTGTGAAGTAGGAGTTCCAAGTTTATTTTATTTATTTATTTTTTTTAAAGATTTTATTTATTTATCTGAGAGAGAGAATGGGAGACAAGCATGAGAGGGGGAGGATCAGAGGGAGAAGCAGACTCCCCGCTAAGCAGGGAGCCCGATGTGGGACTTGATCCCGGGACTCCAGGATCATGACCTGAGCTGAAGGCAGTTGCTTAACCAACTGAGTCACCCAGGCGCCCCCCAAGTTTATTTTTTTGTATGTGACTATCCAGTTGTCTTGGCACTATTTGTTGAAAGGAATATTCTTTGAATTGTCCGAGCACTTTGTCAAAAATCAATTGTATTTCTTTTTTTTTTTTTTTAATTTATTGGGAAACTGACATGATGAAAACTGTTTTTGAAGATTTGTTGAGGTGGGGTGCCTGGGTGGCTCTCTGTCAAATAAATAAAATCTTTAAAAAAAAGATTTGTTGAGGTGTGCAGGTTGAAATAAGGAATAGGAAAGATTAAGAGAATAGGAATATCATCACAGAACTACATTTAGGATGAGGTGTGCTATTTATAAAATATGGCCTATTGAATAAATGAACTTTGATCATTTTCACCTTTTGTATAATGCCTAAAATATAGGAGAGCTACTCAAAAGAGATTTTGCCTATCTCTCTTTTTTTTTTTTAAAGACTTATTTATTTATTTGACAGAGAGAGAGAAACAGCATGAGAGGCGATAGGGTCAGAGGGAGAAGCAGGCTCCCTGCTGAGCCGGGAGCCGGATGTGGGACTCGATCCCAGGACTCCGGGATCATGACCTAGGCAGTCGCTTAACCAACTGAGCCACCCAGGCGCCCGCCTATCTCTATTAAGATAAATTCCTATTAGGCAGTGGTAGCTTTGTGAAAAATAACATAAAGGCATTTGATTATTTTGCTGTGCTGTGAAGAATTGAAATTGTAAGTTACAAATTCTTGGGTTATTGTATTTCACATAGAATTTTAGCTCTGCCTAGAGCATTTATATAATTTTCAAGATAAATTTTATTTTTTATTTATTAGGTTATAACCTCAGGCTATTCTAACGTGTACATTTTTATAAAGAAATAAAATTGGGAAATACGACTCACCTCTAACAGGATTCTTTCTGCTATTCAGGAAAAGACTACATTAATGAAGAGGCTTTTTATAACCTTTCAGGTCTAATAACAGGGTTTTGGATGAAAATTTTCTACACACACACACACAGTCTCTTCAGTGACTTGAAATATCACAGTGTGGGAATGGGGTTGCTGATTTTTTTAAAGATTATATCTACTTTTTAAGTTTTATAAGTTAGTATGCGTGCATGTCTTTAGCTTAGCTCATTAAATACATGAAGGAAGTGGGTCTTTACCTACGTAAAATTTTAATGATCTCAGGCACCTGATTAATATCGTTGAGATTTTGAGGCTAATATACTCATTTGATAATTTCAGTATTATATTGTTGATCTTTTTTAGAAATATTAGAATTTGGAACCAGCCCAGGTTCCTGAAGTAACTGCTGTTTCAAAAGTAGACAGCAGAGTACTTGACCTTAGCTTATTCCATTTTGTGTTGCGATTGGGTGGGTGTACTTGAATGTGGTACATTTTAGGCAAGGCAGTGAAAGCTGAATGCTGCTCTGGAAAGTCCTTGATTTTATTCTTGACTTTCTGTTGAAAATCATAGTTATTTTTTTTTTTTAAAGATTTTATTTGAGAGAGAGAGAGAGAACAGGTGGGGAGAGAGACAGCGGGAGAGGGAGAAGCAGGCTCCCTGCTGAGCAAGGAGCCTGATTCGGGCTTGACCCCAGTACCCTGGGATCATGACCTGAGCCGAAGGCAGGCGCTTAACCGACTGAGCCACCCAGGCGCCCCTGAAAATCATAATTAAAAGATACAAACGTATTAGTATGTATTGACTTATTTTCCCTTTACATAATCTTTGGGGATCTCTGGTCTACCTTTCTGGTCTCCTCCCCCAGGGGTGTTTGTTCCTGAGGTTGGGGGAGATGTTGGTGACTTGCCAAAGCATCAGGTTTGTACAAACTCAAACTGATTTGAGGTGTTTAACAACAGTGATCACTTTGACTTACCAGTAGGTGACCAAAGATATTTCTCCTGTAATGGTCCTGGTTTGGATGGTAAATTACACGGTCATCCTTACCTAGTAACCATTATATATAGTTTAGAAAATCAGGAGTCTTTATGCTCTGTATATGTTACTAAAATACTTTGGGAAGCAGCAAGACATTTTCTATCCTTTGATCTAACAATTTGTATTTGATCTTGTAGTTATAAAGGTCTTTGACCTCAGCATGTGAACTAAATAGGAGCAAAGTATTGTCAGCCTCTTAAAAAAAAACTATTTGATTTTAGACCTACAGAAAACTTGCCAAAATAGTAAGAGTTCTCTCCTATCCCTTCTCTCCTTCCCTAATGTAAACATCTTCCATTATCAGAGTACAATTGTCAAGCACAGGAAATTAATTAACACTGATACAATATTATCAACTAAAGTGCAGACCTTATAATTATTGCCAGTTTTTCCACTGTTCTTTTTCTGTTTCAGGATCCCACATTGCATTTGGTTATTATTTCTCCTTAGTCTCTTCTAGACTGTAATTGTTCCTTTCTCTATTTAATCATATGTTTATCAAACACAGAGTCTAGGTAGAGAAAGTCTACCCGTGCTTTTTGTGAAATTGAAGGCTTTGGTCTGTTCATAAGGATATTGTATGTGAAAATTAATGTCAATGATAAGGACAATTGTGAGAGCCCTCCAACAGGTAACATAGCCTTCAGAAACATATTGCTGGACACCCTTCCTAATTTTTCTGAGTATTTGGAGAGAAGAGTAATTTTTTTTTTTTGTATTCTAGAATCATATTTATGAAAGTAGCTTAGTTACTGTTCAGTTGAAGGCTCACTGAAAGGAATAGGATAACTAGAAATGGCAAGGTTAGGATGCTCAAGGGAGAAGGAAAAAAATAATGGAATCTTGAGGCAAGAGAGAAGTAGAAAAGGGAAGGAAAATTTTGGTCATTGTTTTGATTCCACAGATTAAGTTAATAGTGCCTGATGCTTAGTAGACACACAGTGATTTATTAAATGGCCAAAGGACCAAGTGTTTATTAAATAACCTCATGTTCTAGCTGTTGATGGAGATACAAAAGAAACCTGAAGTGTGGGGTCTCTGCCTCTTAGGTGCTCCAGTCAAACAGTTAAAACAATTTAAGGTGCTTTCTAAATAGAGGTAGGAGATCAGAGGCCTGAGAGTTCAGTGAGGACTGGAGGAGTTAGGAAGTAGGATTTGGGCAGTTGGAAGAGGAAGGACATTTATAGTTGAGGGAAAAATGCTTTTATAGCAGCTAGGAAATAATGGTAGATGGTGTGTTTAGGGTAGTCAGAAGACGTGCTTGACTGAAAATCTAATGTGCAGTGCATGTGACAGTTTTGGAAACTGTTGGCTGTCGGTTCTTTTATTTTGTAGCAAACAAGTTTTTCAAAACCTGATACCTACTAACCCGTTTGGTAGTTAGAGGAAGATGAAATTGGTGCTGGGTGGCTTGAGATCAATAGGAAGCCTAGAGACTAATATGCTAGGCCCACTTATGGTTTTCCAGGATTTTACTGATACACATTTAGTCTATAGGGAGATGAAAAGGAAAGGGTAATTATATCATGAAAGCTCTCAAAGGAAGAAAGCTAGAGATTTGAATATCTTTGGTGAAAGAATGAAAAGAGCTAAAACTGACTCCAGGGCTTTGAGACTGGAAAATGATACTGTCAGTGATAAGTAAAGAAGATGTAGGATTTGATTTTATATCATGTTGAGGTAGTGAGCAGATAAATTCAGTTGAGGACATGTTGGATTTGACATGAATGGAACATCTTACTCGGTTAAGAGATGGAGGTAAACTGGACGTGTTTAGAAATAAAGAGATGGAAGTCAGGTGAGCAGAAAGGGCTGGTAAAACAAATCTGTGGAAATATAAGCATAACAGAGTGAAGAGGAAAGCAAAGGTTCTTAAGGGTCAATGCGCACCCACTGATGTGATGAGGATGATGAATCGACAGAAAAGAGGAAGCAGCAGCTGCCATGAGGAAAGAGAACCCCGAAAGCATAGTCTTTTACAGCTTTCCAGATTAGGTTTCCATGGAGCTTTACCTAGATGGGGAAAGTGACATTGAATAAGTGACAGGTAGACTTGATTTTAAACTCTGAACTTTGCCTATATAATTGTTACTACGTTTAAGGAAGATTGAAGACTGAAGAGAAATTCTTTCCAGGGTTTCTTTGCAAGCCTAAAATTAGTCCTTGACAGGCTTTGGTTTGGGTATTTATATTTAAGTCTATACTTTTGCTTATTTTGCTTAATTTGCTTTTATAATATTCACATGTATTATAGTAAAAAAAACTTTAAATGCATTTAAATCACTATCTACCATGGCTACTCATAGGCTGCTATTGGAATTCTGGGCAGCAGTTATGAAATCATTACTTTATATCCACTTTTTCTTTTTTTAAGTAAACTCTGGGTCCAGTGTGGCACTCAAACTCACAACCCCAAGGTCAAGAGTTGTATGCTGTACTACTGACTGAGCCAGCCAGGCGCCCTTAAATCTACTTTTTTTTTTGAGAGAGAGCTTGAGAACTTGGGTGGTGGGTGGGGGAGTAGGAGAGGCAGAGGGAGAAGGAGAGAGTCTTATGTGTGGAGCCTCATGTGGGGCTCAATCTCACGACCCTGAGATCATGACCTGAGCTGAAATCGAGCTGGATGCTCAACCAACTGAGCCATCCAGACATGCCTAAATTCACATATTTAATGAAAGATCTTTATATGCTGATCAGGAATTCAGCATAGCGTGATAAACTCATTGTTACCACTTTTTTTTTTTTTTAAAGATTTTATTTATTTATTTGAGAGAGAATGAGAGAGAGAGAGCACCTGAGAGGGGATAGGGTCAGAGGACGAAGCAGACTCCCTGCCGAGCAGGAAGCCCGATGCGCGGGACTCGATCCAGGGACTCCAGGATCATGACCTGAGCCGAAGGCAGTCGCTTAACCAACTGAGCCACCCAGGCGCCCTGTTACCACTCTTGATTGGTAAATTTTAAGCAGAAGAAAAGGAACCGATATTTTATTTTTTTTTTAAAGATTTTATTTATTCATTTATTCATTTATTCATTTGAGACAGAGAGAGAGAGAGAGAACATGAGCAGGGAGAGAGGCAAAGGGAGAGGGAGAAGCAGGCTCCCTGCTGAGCCAGGAGCCCGATGTGGGGCTTGATCCCAGGACCCTGGGATCCTGACCTGGGCCGAAGGCAGACACTTAACCATCTGAGCCACCCAGTCGCCCCAGGAACTGATATTTAGTTAGCCAGTCTTTTCCTCATTATTTATTGTGGATTGACTTAAAATTTCTCAGGCTTTTTGGAATAGAGAAAATAGCTTGTGGATGATGAATTTGTGGACCTAAGGAGACTGGCTTACAAATTGGGAACTGCTTAGTTAGTCCAATATTTGTTCCAACTGGGAACTGATGATTTGGCACGCTGTTTCATATGGAGTGTAAAACAAAGCAGAGTTGGGATACTTCCTCCATAGGTTTCTTTCCTTTTTTTTTTTAAGATTTTATTTATTTGACAGAGAGAGATACAGAGAGAGAGGGAACACAAGCAGCGGGAGTGGGAGAGGGAGAAGCAGGCTTCTCGCTGAACAGGGAGCCCGATGCGGGGCTCGATCCCAGGACCCTGGGACCATGACCTGAGCCGAAGGCAGACGCTTAACGACTGAGCCACCCAGGCGCCCCTTTTCTTTTCTTTTTTTTTTAAAAGATTTTCTTTATTTATTTGACAGAGCGAGCACACAGGCAGGGGGAGCAGCAGAGGGAGCGAGAGAAGGAGGCTTTCCACTGAGGAGGGAGCCCAATGCGGGACTTGATCCCAGGACCCCAGGATCATGACCTGAGCTGAAGGCAGACGCTTAACCGATTGAGCCCCAGGCATCCCTTTCCATAGGTTTTAAAGAAAAATTTGTTTTCTTGTTTATTCTAGCTTAATCATTCAATAGATATTTGTTGAGCACTGAGGAGTTAGAAATAATAGTTTTTACCTTCGAGAAGCTTGCTAGTGCAGGAGACAGATATATAAGAAAGTAGGTAAACAGGAATCAATAAGCACAGGACCTGTGGGAGCTCTGAGGAGGGTCATTATCTTGGGGGTGGGGCTGGAAGAGGATTGGGAGGAATGAAGGGGGAGGCTTCCTAGAGAAGGGGATACTTCTAAGCTGCATCTGGAAGTCAGAATGACCCATATGAAAGATAATGGTAGGAAAAAGAGTATTCCAGCCAGGAATCAGCACATACAGAGACTCAGGGAAAAATGACTTGTTTACCATTGGTAGGCTAACAGTTTGGAGGGGAGCAGTGGACAGGTGGAGGCCACAGAAAGGGCATTATAAGTCAGGCTTGTCACACAGATGACAGTGGCGAGCCATCAGCTGTAGGCTAGGGGGATGATACAGTCATTTTGAGATTTAGAAGGACCATTCTGGAGGGTTATTAGGAGGCAGGATTGAGTTAGGTTTGTAGTAAATAGTTCAAATCCAAGATTGACATGTGAGTTATAATTTTTACTTGGAACTTTTAAAAGTAGGTTGTATGTACTTTTCCTAAGGATGACTTTGAGTTTGTTTACTTTTTTATCTGCAATTTTCCAGATTTATGAAACATGCTTAGATATTTTTGTTCAAGAAAACTTGGAGCTGGGATGCCTGGATGGCTCAGTTAGTTGAGTGTCTGCCTTCGGCTCAGGTCATGATCCCAGGGTCCTGGAATCAAGTCCTGAATCGGGCTCCCTGCTCAGCGGGAAGCCTGCTTCTCCCTCTGCCTGCTGCTCCCCCTGCTTGTGCGCGTGGTCTCTATCTCTGACAAATAAATAAAATCTTAAAAAAAAAAAAAAAACTTGGGGTGCCTGGGTGGCTCAGTCGGTTAAGCATCTGCTTTTGGCTCAGGTCACGATCCTGGAGTCTCGGGATCGAGCCCGGGATCGAGCCCTGTATCGGGCTCCCTGCTTAGCGAGGAGTCTGCTTCTTCCTCTGCCCTTCACCCCGCTTGTGTTCTCTCTTTCTCAAATAAAATCTTAAAAAAAAAATTAAAAAAGAAAACTTGGAGCTATATAAATTTCCGTGGTTGTTACCCAACATGCATTTGAAGATCACTTGAACTTTTATATATCTTAAAAAGTTGATACAGTTCTGATTTAAGTTAGTGCATGGTTAGTAGCAGATTCATAGTAGATAGCTTATAAATTTATTACGTTTATAGTTTATAAGGCATATGGTCTTGATACTGGAATAATGATGAATAGTACCTGCTCAGTACAAGTTAGGAAATCTTTTGTCATAGTGCCTTATGACACTATAGTGACATATACATAGATGTATATATATAGATAAGTAGATAGACACATATGTAGATAGATCTATATCTCCTTATCAGTTCAGCTAGGAATTTGAAATACTAGGTTAATTTGACTGCTTTCAAAATGAAAAGGGAAATTAATTTAGGTGTAATGCCTAGATGAGGTGTTGTATATAAAACTAGAAAGCAATTGGGAAGTGCTTTTCAATTCAGTCCTTCATTGGAAATCACAACTCTGAAAAATATATTTGGAAGGAATCTTTCTTAGGACAAAAGGATTCTTAAAGATCAAACCCTTTTGGTTCTGAGAAGTGAAACTGAGTTGAAAATACTCAAAACTGCAACAAGAGAAGGTAATTCCATTGACTTTCAGGTTGCTTGGCCTCCCCTGCTCTCTCAAAAAAGATTAGCAATTCATGTTTTGCCTGCTTATTTTCAGTTCCGTTAAAGAAGTTCTGAACTATGCTTTAAATGGTTAACAGCAGTGTGTGTGTGTGTGTGTGTGTGTGTGTGTGTGTGTGTGTTTTAAATGCCTTTGTTTTTCTTACTGGACGCACTTTTTCTGTGTCTGAGCATGTATAACATTAGTAGTCTTTGAAGGGACCTGGGTTATTGTAAACGGAGGCGCATTCCTAGTTGCAAGAATGGTTTTTGAATGTTCTTTTAGGCACTTACAGTAGTTGTGCTTTGAGAAAAGAGATTGTTCATTGTGTTTAGTAGCTAAGTCTGGTGCTTGTTAACCCTAACTAAGAAAAATGGAGCTTGCTGACAATAGGTGGTTTTACAGGCCTGTGAAACTGACAGCATGTTCAGCAATGTAAACAATGGCAGCTGTCTTTTGCTGGCTTCTCTGTAGTTGGAAGTTAATGAAACTGCTTCTCACTAATGGCTTCACCTGCTGACTCATCGTTCAGCCCCTAAACAACCATAGTGTCCAGCATTATTTAATGCTGGGATTGAGAAGAAAAGGAATTAAGAGTCTTAGAATATGAGGGTTGGAATGCATCATGGAAATCCTTTAACTCAGCCCCTTCTCAGAAGGCCTCAACTATCAAAAAGAAATGTCAGACAAAAATGTCACTGTGGTAGATGTCATAGTTGATAGTTAAAAGAATTAGTGATACTGCTATTCAGAATGCCATTACAGTCTTCTGGATGATCAAGGACTTTTTCCTTCTGTCTAGAAATCCTTGAGATGTGCTTTTTAGCTTTCCTTCAAAAATAAGACATTCTGAAAGTGGCTGTAAGTGACTGTTAAAGGGGCAGCATACATTTAATTCCTGCCTCAGTCTATAGGAGGACTGTGTGAAGAAGTAAAAAGAAAATGGCATTGCCCCTGATAATTTTCCATTCTAGTTAGGAAGTAGATATGAGAGAGAAGTGGATAAACATTTAGAAGCCAATTTATTAACAAGTGTGTAAGCTGATTCAGCTGATACTGACACTGTGAAGGAGGCTTATGTAAATTTGTGTGAGCTCTAACAGCAGTGATTTAGATTTTTTTTTTGAAGATTTTATTTTTAAGTAATCTCACATCCAACATGGGGCTCGAACTCACAACTCAGATCAGGAGTCGCATGTTCCACTGACTGAGCCAGCCAGGTGCCCCAGTGATTTAGATTTTTGATGCAAAAAAATCACTTTCAGAAATGAAAACTTTGCATAGATTTTATTTTATTTTTATTTTTATATTTTTTAAAGATTTTATTTATTTGACAGAGAGCACAAGTAGGGGAAGCAGGAGGAAGAGGGAGAGGGAGAAGCAGGCTCCCCACTGAGCAGGGAGACTGATGCGGGACTTGATCCCAAGACCCTGAGATCATGACCTGAGCCGAAGGCAGACGCTTAACCAACTGAGCCACCCAGGCGCCCCAGATTTTATTTTATTTTTAAAGATTTTATTTATGTATGTATGTGAGAGAGAGAGCGATTTGTGTGTTGGGGGGAATGCAGAGAGAGGGAGAGAGAATCTCAGACACTCAGTGCTGAGTGCAGAGCCCGACACAGGGCTCCATCCCACCCTCGACCTTGGACTATATAAATTTGTAGGACAGTAAAATTCCCCCTCTCCAGGGCTTTCAACATGACCTGAGCTGAAACCAAGAGTCGTACACTTAACAGACTGAGCCACTCAGGCACCCCCCCCCCAATAGATTTTATTTCTGTAAATTGGAAACCATACTCCAAGAAACTGTTGGCAGATTTTCCACAGACAGCACAGTGAAACCATTAACTTAAAACAGCAGTTCTCAGATTTTATTTTTGATCTTAAGACTCCTTTACACTATTAAAAATTGTTGAGGGTCTCAGAGAGCTTTTGTTATGTGGGCTATATTGGTTGATATTTACAGTATTAGATATTAAAAACAATTTAAAAATACTTAAAAATAGCGATAACAAATCCATTATATTAGCATAAAGTTTGACAAATGGAAAATAAATTTTTCAAAACAATTAGAATAGTAGCATTATTTTTGCACATCTCTTTAATGTATAGCTTAGTGGAAGAAAACTAGATTCTTGCATCTGCATTTTGCTGTATGTTTTGTTTGAAGGAAATCTTACCTAACTCATACGTAGTTGGGGAGTAGAGGAGTGTTTTAATGTTATTCTCAGATAATTGTGGATCTTCTTTATTACTACACCAAAACTAGGGTGTAGTTTCTTAACTAGTTTCAATTTGGAACCTGAAACGATGTCCTTGAACTTTTCATGCAGTTAAATCTATTGGTCTGATTGTACTTTGAATAGATCTTTTTACCCACATGTGATTTTTTTTTTTTTTTAAAGATTTTATTTATTTGACAGAGATAGAGCACAAGTAGGCAGAGCGGCAGGCAGAGGCAGAGGGAGCAGACTCCCCGCTGAGCAGGGAGCCTGATGCGGGACTCGATCCCAGGACCCTGGGCTCATGACCTGAGCCGAAGGCAGATGCTCAGTGGCTGAGCCACCCAGGTGCCCCTTCCCATGTGTGATTTTTATAACACCGCGTGTCAAGTCATTTGGAAAATATTGGTTCATTAGGTTATGCAGATTTTTCTTTTTTTTTTTCTAAGATTTTATTTATTTGACAGAGAGACACAGCGAGAGAGGGAACACAAGCAGGGGGAGCGGGAGAGGAAGAAGCAGGCTTCCCGCGGAGCAGGGAGCCCGATGTGGGGCTTGATCCCAGGACCCTGGGATCATGACCTGACACGAAGGCAGACGCTTAACAACTGAGCCACCCAGGCGCCCCTGCAGATTTTTCAGATGTCGATTTATTTCATTATACAAAATAAAATCACATCAGTTAATATCACTACTGATCTCCTAAGGAAGGCTTTGGGGAAGCTTCCGAACTCATGGTGGTAGATACCGTTACCACTAATGAAGGGTGGAAACGTAATTGAAGTTGAATTAGGAACCAGTCTTTGGGTTGGAAGGAAATGAACTTCATTTTCATAAAGAAGCTCCATGTTGAATGCCCTGAAGAGGGGGAATTTTACTGTCCTGGTTCCTTTTCCTAGTGTTAGTAGGTTTGACTAATTCCATCTGAGGGATACAGAACCAGAAATAGTTGGCCTTTTCAAATAAATTTATTATAAACCAAAGGAATTTCTGTGATAGAATGTGTAGGTACTTTTAAGCATGGCTGCTCTTACTAAGTGCTTGGTTCTCTGTCACTTAAAGATCTGAGAGTCTTTAGAACTTCTTCTCAGCCTTTAATCTCCCCATCCTCCAATCTGAAGATGGACCTCCAAAATGTCCTGTTAGAGTCCTATATCAGTTTTACCTCATGGAATTGCTTTCAATGCTTCCCCAGGCTCTGCTATTGTCTTGTTTGAACTTAGTGTGTTTTACTAAACCAGTATCTGGGGTGAGACAGAGAATAAAATGAATGTTCCCAAGTGGATGAGACAGTTTGACCTAGGATTTTGTTTCATGTGCCCCTAGACGTATGTAACAGAAACTGGGCTACTATTATATTAATTTTTTTAAAAAAAGATTTTATTTATTTGAGAGAGAGCATGCACGCATGACGAGTAGGGGAGGAGCAGAGGGAGATGGACAAGCTGACTCGTGCTGAGTGTGGAGCTTGAGGTGGTGCTTGATTCCACAACCCTGAAATCATGACCTGAGCCGAAATCAGGAGTTGGACGCTAACCAACTAAGCCACCCAGGCGCCCCATATTAAATTTTGTTAATGTCCTAAGGGATTATTTCAACATATATCCAAGGATTACTTTGAAATTAGCTTTGTTTTTGTTTTTTTAATACCTTCTGTTTTTATAGACTTATACTTTTAAAGTTGGTGTTCAAATAAAATTCTGATTGTTGTCACACCATCATTTATTATAATAGTGGACCTTTTGAAACACGCTAAAGGCCTAGTAATGGGGTTTTGGGGGAAATTATGGGCTGTATATGCATTGAAGTATTATATAACCCTTAAACATGTTGCAGAACATTTACTGACATTAAAAAAAGTCCAGCGGCACTTGGCTGGTTCAGTCGGTAGAGCATGTAACTCTTGATCTCAGAGTCTTTAAGTTCTAGACCCATGTTGGGGGTGGAGCCTACATAAAAAAAAATAATAAAAATAAAAAGAGTCCACATTTATTTTGTGGAAGCCAGTTAAAAATAGCATGTCTGATCAAATTTTATCTTAAAAGTATTTTCAAAGTGCTTGGTTAAACAACAGTGTTCATAAGGTTATCTTTATTTGCTGGTGAGATTTGGTGATTTTTATTTTCTTTAACCATTAATCTCAGGGTCATGAGTTCAAGCCCCACATTGGGCATGGAGCCTACTTAAAAAAAAAAAAAAAAGCATAAAAAACCCTCTAGGTATCATTTTTATAATCAGAAAAATAAAGCTATTCCTATTTTCAGAAATGAAACTAAAATGTGACTCCTTGTAAGTTCTGCATTCAGGAAAGACATTAAATTATATTCATTATTTTAAGAGAGTAAAGAGGATTTAAAATACATTTTTAGATTTTCAACAGGGAATCAAGGGAGAGACGGCATGTTTTTGCTTAATAGTTAAGTAAAAAGGAATTATGAATTGTGTGCTTCAGGTATTCTGATTAAATTAATCTTTTTTTTTTAATTAATTTATTTGACACAGAGATACAGCGAGAGAGGGAACACAAGCAGAGGGAGTGGGAGAGGGAGAAGCAGGCCTCCCACGGAGCGGGGAGCTCTATGCGGGGCTTGATCCCAGGACTCTGGGATCATGACCTGAGCCGAAGGCAGACGCTTAGCGACTGAGCCACCCAGGCGCCCCAAATTAATCTTTGTTTTACCATAATATCAGTACTAGTGCTGATCTCCCCAGATTTGTTTGCATGACACCAAGAGACATGGTTTAAACTACTTTAAAAGAGTTACCATTAAAAAAAAATTAGAAGAAAAGCCTTTTTAACAATGTGGCAGATTCGTGCAACATTTTCTTGTGATGTCTGTTATTTGTTCCAGAGTTTGCTCTTTAAAGTCCTTTGCCATCTTGTTCTTGCTGTCCTGGCTTTCATCTGGGGCTGCAGCAGGGGTGAGCCAAAAATGGCTGCTGCTCCTGCAGGGGCAGGCGTAGTACAGGACCAACTGCTGTGGCTCTGGCCATGATGCAGGAGGAGCAGCCTGGGGAACAGGATCTGGTCAGGCTTCTTTTAAAGGTTGTTGCCCTGAGAATTGGGCATTTCTTGTGGAAGAGTTACTATATTGCAGATTCTGTTTTACGAAGGGATTTATAATTTATAGCTTTAGCAGGGGCACTACCCATTCTCTATAGGAATACGAAATCTTAGCATATGCTCCCATTTGCTGAGCAAGATTGGCTATTTTCAGAAAGCAGCAAGGCTTACCTGTCTGTATCAGTGACAGAGAAGTGTCCAGCATGACAGTGCTTTCTGACTTGAGTGAATTTACTGAATGGAAACTGTTTGCCTCAGGCACAAAATGGGTGGCTTATAATAGAGGATTAAAAAGGTCTGTCTCTATACACAGCTCCTGTGAGGAGTACTGTGCCACATCCAAAGTCAACCTAGAAGGTAAGGTGAGAGATGGGGAGTGGTTTGAATAGAGAAATGAAGTTGTTGCATGTGCTGCTTAAGCAGCTCCCTAAAGTGAATGCACTGCCATTTGGATGGGGTATATTTGTGCTTGAGTTTCTGTCCTTTCTGCTTGTGATTAGAGACGGGTATGATGTAGGACCACTGGGATATGCTGCCTAGCAACCAGTGAGATGTGGTATATCCGGATGGACAGTGACACAGTAATTCATTCATTGCTCTCTTAATATGATGAAGAGAAAAGGCTTTTCTGCTTTAGGGAAAAAAAAGCTCCCTTCTGCAGAACAGCCATGTGATCATTGTAATAACACATAGGAAAAAAATCATAACTCCACTACCCATTGATAACTATTGGTAATATCCTGATATATTTCCTTGAAGAATTTTTGTGTGTATATGTGCATATTTATGTATGCATGTGTTGCCATAGGCGTATTTATGTATGTGTATTTATTTGCATAGCTGCAAGTCATTCTGTAAATCATTTTATTATTATTATTTTTAAAGATTTTATTTATTTGAGACAGAGAGAATGAGAGAGAGAGAGCACATGAGAGGTGGGAGGGTCAGAGGGAGAAGCAGGCTCCCTGCCGAGCAGGGAGGCCGATGTGGGACTCGATCCAGGGACTCCAGGATCATGACCTGAGCCGAAAGCAGTCGCTTAACCAACTGAGCCACCCAGGCGCCCTATTTTTTGTATTTTTTAAAAAAATTTATTTGACAGAGAAAGGGAGAGAGCACAAACGGGGAGCTGCAGGCAGAGGGAGAGGGAGAAGGAGGCTCCCAGCCAAGTAGGGAGCCTGATGCGGGGCTCGATCCCAGGACCCTGGGATCATGACCCGAGCCAAAGGCAGACACTGAACTGACTGATCCACCCAGGCGCTCCTATTTTTTGTATTTGAATATTGATCTATTCCCATTTCAGTAAATATTTTGAGTGCTTTTTTTTTTTTTTTTAAAGATTTTATTTATTTGAGAGAGAGAGAATGAGAGACAGAGGGCATGAGATGGAGGAGGGTCAGAGGGAGAAGCAGACTCCCTGACGAGCAGGGAGCCCGATGCGGGACTCGATCCCAGGACTCCGGGATCATGACCTGAGCCGAAGGCAGTCGCTTAACCAACTGAGCCACCCAGGCGCCCCTATTTTGAGTGCTTTATTTATTTATTTATTTTTAAAGATTTTATTTATTTATTCATGAGAGACAGAGAGAGAGAGAGAGAGGCAGAGGGAGAAGCAGGCTCCCAAGGAGCAGGGAGCCCGATGTGGGACTCGATCCCAGGACCCTGGGATCATGACCTGAGCCGAAGGCAGACGCTTAACCATGTGAGCCACCCAGGTGCCCTATTTTGAGTGCTTTAATGGCTTCATAATATTTCTGTATATGGCTGTGCTATACTAAAGACACAACCCATAGCACTGGATTATTAAGTTAACAATTTTGCTACTAAAAGAAGTGCTGAGACTAACATTTTTATGTATAACATTTTTGAATTCATATTTATGAATGATGAGGTAGATCAGTAGTTGGGTAGATGGGTTTCTTGCAGCTGGGAAATAGGCCTCTCCATAATTGAATGTTGTCTTCAAGTTTTGTGAGTGGGGCCTGACACCAGGGACAGTTTACTGTGTTTGTGCTTTTATTTTCTCTTCGAATAATGTTTTTAAAAAATATTTATTTATTTGAGAAAGAGTGGGACGTGGGGGAGCAGAGGGAGTGGGAGAGAGAGAATCTCAAGCAGACTCTGTGCTGAACGTGGAGCTGGACATGGGGCTGTCTCCCAACCCTGAGATCATGACCTGAGCCAAAATCAGGAGTCAGTTGCTCAACTGACTGAGCCACCCAGGTGCTCCTCTTGGAATAATTTTTAAAAGGAAAGTATTGCTAATGAAAGTAGTAATCATTTCTCTTAAGATAATTCATGTTAACAAGTTTGCAGTATAGTCAGCTTTTTATATATTTGCATACTGTGTATGTTTTGTGGAATTTCTCATGCACAGTATTTTCCAAATATATGATTTTGGATCCATATATTCTCCTCACAAATAGGTTATGAAGTGGAAATCCTACCATAAAATAACATCTCTTTGGGGAATTTGTTAGCTTTTGAAGAACTGAAGCTTATTTTGCATTACCATTATTGCATTGTACTTTTAGGCTTTCTAGTTGAAATAAAAACCTCCTTGAGACTTAATTTTTCTCATGGTCACATCATTGGATGACAGCTATTGTCCTCATCTCTTAGATCATTTTAACCTATTATTTAAAAATAGTATCACCTTTCTGATTTGTATGTCTGTTAAAACCTTATGTTTGCCTTTTATGTACTGTAATTTTTAATCTTTCAGAATTCGTGAAATTGCCTAGGTTTTGGTATGAAGACCTATTTTGTAACCAAATTTTAGCTATAGTATTGAATACTAGATAACTGAATAGTTTTTAGTGTGATCTTACCATTTAGTTTATGTTTTCCTCAAGTGACATCACAATGTATATTTATAATTTTGCTTCAGATGCATTAGTTTGATAAAATATGAGGTATAAAGTACACTGGGTACTTTAAGAGATGTTGGTCAGGAACACTTAGAAAAAAGAGCAAAACCTTAGAGTTGAAATACCTAGGTTCTGGTTCTGTAATTTATAATCATGTGATTTTTGGCAATTCTCTTAATGTTTTTATTTTTTATTTTATTTTTGAATGTTTTTATTTATTTTTAAAGATTTATTAGAGAGTGAGCACAAGCGGGAGGGGCAGAGGGAGAGGGGGAGATAATCTCAAGTAGACTCCTTGCTGAGTGCAGAGCCCGACGTGGGGCCTGATCCCATGACCCTGAGATCATGACCTGAGTTGAAATCAAGAGTCAGATGCTTAACTGACTGTGCAACCCAGGCGCCCCTCTCTTAATGTTTTTGAATTTTAGTTTCCTTTTCTATAAGAGGGGCTAATGATACCTCTCAAGTTGTTCTGTGGATTAAATGAAATCCTCTCTACAAAATACCAAGTGTACTGTCTGGCACATAGTTGGTACTAAGAAAAATGATGCTATCATTTAGTCCAGCCAGTAGAAAACATCATTTTCCAAAGACTTAAACTAAAGGGCGCCTGGGTGGCTCAGATGGTTAAGCGTCTGCCTTCGGCTCAGGTCATGATCCCAGGGTCCTGGGATCGAGTCCCGCATCGGACTCCCTGCTCCTTGGGAGCCTGTTTCTCCCTCTGCTTCTCTCTCTCTCTGTCTCTGTCTCTCATGAATAAATAAATAAAATCTTTAAAAAAAGAAAAAAAGACTTAAACTAAAGACAGGTTACAGTGTTTATCAATACTTGTTAAGCTCTTATGTTGATACTTGTATCCAGGATTTGCAGTTTGAGAACCCTGTATTTCAAGGCTCAGGATATAAAAAGCTGGTGAGAAATAAGTCTAGCCTGATACAGATGCCTCTTGGTGGACTTTTTGTAAAGCTACGACCATTCTTTGTTTTCTAAAATGGCTTGTTTATTATAACCTATTTTACTTCATCAAAATTTCTGGCCTGAGATAAAGAGATTTTGCTTTATACTAATTAGTCACAAATGAATCTCATTTTTGTTTTTAAACTTGTCAACTACCCCAATATACCAAGGTGCTTTTATTCCTGGAGTGTCCTGTTCTGTTTCATCTTAAAAATGATTGAAGCAGGGCGCCTGGGTGGCTCAGTTAGTTAAGCAACTGCCTTCGGCTCAGGTCATGATCCTGGAGTCCCGGGATCGAGTCCCGCATCGGGCTCCCTGCTTGGCAGGGAGCCTGCTTCTCCCTCTGACCCTCCCCCCTCTCATGCGCTCTCTCTCATTGTCTCTCTCTCAAATAAATAAAATCTTTAAAAAAAAAAAAAATGATTGAAGCAGGGACGCCTGGGTGGCTCAGTTAAGCAACTGTCTTGGGCTTAGGTCATGATCCCCGGGTACTGGGATTGAGTCCCTCATCAGGCTCCCTGCTCAGTGGGGAGCCTGCTTCTCCCTCTGCCTCTTCCCCTCCTCCCCGCTCATGCTCTCTCTCTCTCTCTCTCTGACAAGTAAAATCTAAAAAAAAAATAAAAATGATTGAAGCAGATACAGATTGCAGTTTGAGAACCGCGATCTCTAAGTGAGGAAGGGATGTTATCTCTAAAAGATTGCTCATAGATATTTCGGCCTGTATTTGGAATATCAAAATCATCCCTCAAAACAAGAAATTGTTTCATTTTGTGGTTTAGTTGCTATCTTAAAAATATTTTGCATGTTTATTTTTTTTAAAGATTTTATTAGAGGGAGGGAGAGAGGGATGCCTGGGTGGCTCAGTTGGTTGGGTGCCTGCCTTCCTTTTGGGTCATGATCCCAGAGTCCTGGGATCGAGTCCCTCATTGGGCTCCCTGCTCAGTGGGGAGCCTGCTTCTTCCTCTGCCTGCTGCTCCCCCTGCTTGTGCGCTCTCTCTGACAGACAAGTAAAATCTTTAAAAAGAAAAAGAGAGAGAGGATGTACAAGTTGGGGGGAGGGGCAGAGGGAGAAGGAGAAGCAGACTCCCCACTAAGCAGGGAACCCAGTGTGATGGGCGGCACGACTCTGGGCCAGATCCCAGGGCCCAGAGATCATGACACCAGCCGAAGGCAGCTGCTCAACCGACTGAGTCACCCAGGTTGCCCCTATTTTGTATGTTTAATAATCACTGATGGATTTTAAATGTTGTGTATAATGAGTTCTACTTACTTTGTACTAAAAAAGCAATAGATGTATCTTGTACATTATAGAAATACATTGGTAAGTAAAATTCCCCTGTTGTTTTATCCTCCTCAGTTAAATGTCTGATATCTTGCTCTGTAGATTATGTTCTATGCCTATTTTAACATTTTATTTTAACTAAAATTGGGTCGCATTGTAAATGTTGTTTTGTAGTTTCCTTAATATATAGTTCATATATGTAATATGTTAATATATATTTAAGTGTAATAATGCCTAATACATATAGTTTCCTTAATTAAGTTTTCTTAATATACCAGAACAATTCTCTATGTCAGTAATACGTATCTATTGTAATTTTTTGAAGTGATTAGAATTCTTTAGTATGGATGTTCCTTAACTTACTTTTAGTCAATTCCCTCTAATTTGGATTATTTCCATTTTCTTCTATTATGAATCATGCTGCACTAAACATTCTTACGTGAATATGTTTTGTACTTCGGTAGGTATTTCTGGGGATAAATTATAGAAGTAGATGAAAAGGCGCAAAGAGAAATATGTCAAAGGATGAAATAGACCAAAGGTTATGAACATTAAATACTAGCTATTGTGAGTTTTAATGGTTTGGTTCCTGGTTCCATTTAGATCTTTATTGTTTTTCTTCTTTTTTTATTTGTATTGTTTTGCTTTATCAAGTATGTTCTAATTAGCCACTTTAAATCCTTTTTGTAACAAAATGGGAAAATAGAACGACATTTGTTGTAAAAGGGAACCAGAAAAAAAAAAAAAAGGAACCAGGACTTTTTTAAAAAACCATAATTTTCCTCTTTGGCCAAGGAAACAATATATTTAAAATCCTGTATTATAGGGACGCCTGGGTGGCTCAGTTGGTTAAGCGACTGCCTTTGGCTCAGGTCATGATCCTGGAGTCCCTGGATCGAGTCCCGCATCGGGCTCCCTGCTCGGCAGGGTGTCTGCTTCTCCCTCCGACCCTTCCCCCTTCATGCTCTCTCTCTCATTCTCTCTCTCAAATAAATAAATAAAAATATTTAAAAAAAAAAAAGAATGACTACATATATTTAAAAAAAAAATCCTGTATTATATAGTAACTTATTTTTTTTCTTGTTAGCCAATTACTTTTTTCAAGTTTTCTGTTTTTAGCAAACTTGCCAATTTAAATTTTATTCCAAAAAATGTAACCTTTAAAAAATAATGTGGCAGCAGCTACTGATAAGAAAAGTTTGAGTAAATTTCAGGTGATAGCTAATGAATTCCTGAATTCGTGCCTAAATTGAATTTGGTCTGTTGGAACAGAGTATGCATATTTAGATAAGTAAAATTCATACTTGTTAAAGTGTGAGCTTATTCGAAGGAATCTAGATGACTGACTTTGTGTCTCATCTGTATTGATTATCTTAGTTCCTCATATATGTCCGTGACATATATGGGTGGAATTAAAAGATCTTGGAATTACTAGGGCAGACTACCTGCCTTGAGTCATGCATCTCCTTGATCTTCTATTAATGACTGTAAGCACTTTGAAGGCAAAAGCTGTCTTTATTGGAGATGACAACAAATCACTGATGGATTTTAAAAAATGGTAATTTTCTTGACAATGTGTTTTCTTTATTCTTGATGTTGTAGACTGATAGCAAATATTGTAAATATTTTTTTTTTAAAAGATTTTATTTATTTATTTGAGAGAGAGACAGAGAGAGAGAGCATGAGAGGGGGGAGGGTCAGAGGGAAAAGCAGATCCCCCGCTGAGCAGGGAGCCCGATGCGGGACTCGATCCCGGGACTCCAGGATCATGACCTGAGCCGAAGGCAGTCGCTTAACCAACTGAGCCACCCAGGTGCCCCAAATATTGTAAATATTTTTAAGAAAGTAATCTATGAGTCTGCAGATTGCATTGTCTTTACTTAAAGTTTGTCATTAAGCCGTCGTTTTTTAAAAATATTTTTTTGAAACCTCATCCTTATTGTGAGGTATCTAGACAACACAGAAATGTATAAAATAGAAAGTGTATTGTAGCATCTTAGATAAGTATAATCTTAATCTTTTTTTTTTTTTTAAGCAGGTTCTGCACCCAACATGGGGCTTGAACTCACAATCCCTAGATCAAGAGTTGTGTGCTATACTGACTGAGTCAGCCAGTTGCCCCCCTTTTTTCTTGCTTCTGGTAGGGGAAAATAAAATCTATACACACAGAAAGGAATTTTATTTCTTAACTCAAAATGGGATTGAATTATTCAAACACACATACACTATTCTGTAGCTTGCCATTTACATTTATTGTCTCATAGATATCCTATAACATTACACAGAAAGAGAATCAGTTTGGTGAGAAGTTAAGAGCCTTGGTGTCTGGAGCTGGACTGCTGGTGATAAATGCCAGCTTTCCACTTACATAGCGTGATGTTGGACATACTTTTTCATTGCTGTGTACATTAGTTTTATTTATTTATTTTTTTTAAGATTTTTTATTTATTTGACAGAGACAGCGAGAGAGGGAACACAAGCAGGGGGAGCGGGAGAGGGAGAAGCAGGCTTTTTCGCAGAGCAAGGAGCCTGATGCGGGGCTTGATCCTAGGACACTGGGATCATGACAGGAGCCGAAGGCAGATGCTAAACAACTGAGCCACCCAGGCGCCCCACATTAGTTTTCTATTTTTGAAAGATGGGAATGAGAATTGTTCCTAAGATTGTTTTACTCAGCATTAAAATGTAAGGTGATTATAATGTTTGGCACATGATGTTTAGCTTAGTAAATTTAAGCTGTAAGGATTATAATACAGTTTTTCACTCATTTAAAAATATATATTCCATAATATGGATTTAACACATTCATTAAACCATTCTCAAATTGATGGACAGATAACTAACTGTATTTTAAAGGACCTTATTTTTCCTTGGGTGATTTTTTAATTACTAAATTTTTTTATCTTTATTTTTTTGAGAGAGAGAATGTGTGCAAATGGGAGGGGGGGCAGAGGGAGTGGGAGAAAGAGAATCTTAAGCAGGCTCCATGTGCAGCGCGGAGCCTGATGTGGGGCTCTATTTCATGACCCTGAGATCATGACCTGAGCTGAAATCAAAGAGTCAGATGCTTAACTGAGCCACCCAGGTCCCCTCCCCTTGATGATTTTAAAGTGTTGTTTGGTTTTTATTTTAGTAATGCAACAACACTTTTTTGTTCTTGGTTCCTTAGCTGAAGTGCTTAATTGAAACTTCAAAGCTTTCGTAAAACAAGGAAGTAATTAATCATCTTTCATCCTAACCCTAAATATGTCTGCTTTTCTCAGATCCCATTTTGTGCAGTTTGTAGATTAGTTTCATTTTCAAATGGTAGTATTCATGTCATCCATTTCTAAAAACTGCTTTCTTATTTTTATCTTTTTTTAATCTGGTACATAAATTTTTCTTCTGCCCAAGCTATTGGGAACTTGAATTTTAGTGAAAGGAAAAACATTTTATTTTTCCTGCTGTGCTGTTATTTTAGTTTATTGCCCTCTTTGTGATTGGAAAATCAGTTTGATTCAAATGTCTAGAGAGGGGCGCCTGGGTGGCTCAGTCGTTAAGCGCCTGCCTTTGGCTCAGGTCATGATCCCAGGACCTGGGACATCGGGCTCCTAGCTCAGCGGGGAGCCTGCTTCTCCCTCTCCTCCCCACTCGTGCTCTTTCTTGCTATCTCTGTCTCTCTCTCAAATAAGTAAAATCTTTTAATAGTAATTATAAAAAGGAGTGTAAGAAATACTGGGGTACCTGGGTGACTCAGTCATTTAAGCGTCTGATTCCTGATTTCAGCTGAGGCCATGATTGAGATGGGATTGAGCCCCATGTTGTGCTTCATGCTCAGTGGAGAGTTTGCTTGAGATTCTCTCCTCCTTCTGCCCCTCCCCCAACTCGCACACACGTAGTGCTCTTTCTCTCTCAAATAAATCTTTAAAAAAAAAAGAATGTAAGAAATATTAATTTTTTTAGTCGTTGAACCAAATTAACGTTTTCATTAGACTTGAGTGATCCAAATAAGGAGTCTTTTTTTTCTTATTTCATGAAAATGCCACCTTAATTAGCATAATTTTAGGCACATATTAAAGATAGGATAGTAGTACTCAATCTTGGTTGCTTGTTGGAATCAATTTTGCAATTTAAAAAATATATAGACATTTTCTGAATCAAATTTTGGAGTTGGGGTTTTAGATACGCAACTAAAGTTAGGGACTCGTGGTGTAGAAAATTGGAATGGTATTTTGAGAGTTAATTAGGTCTTGCATAATATTTAAGGGACATTAAATTAGTATTTGCTTGATTATTTTTGGACAGTGACTTCTGAGGCTTTGAGTGCTACTAGCATGATGCTTCCTTTTGGATTTGGTGTCTCTTCCTTGTTAAGATTATTGATCTATAATGATCAAGTAATGAATGCTTACTTCTCAGGGGACATGTCCTTTTAAGTTTCTTGTCTAGATTAATACTGAAATAGAGTTTGGCAAATGACCAGAGGAGGATTCCCCCCCCCCCCCCCCATTTTGAAATAGCTTAGTTCTGGGACATGGTAAAGTGGAAGCACAAACCAGGCATTTTGTACCTGACATCCTCTTAGAACCTGAAATAGTTTATTACCAGTATCTAATTAGTCAAAATGACGAACTAATGGGCACTGACAGCCTTTATCTGTTTTCTTTGCTGCTGTGAAGGGAACTTTCTTAATTCAGCAGAGTTTATTGTGTGCAGGGCTTTGTGTTAGCCCTGTGCAAATGAGTAAGGTATAGTCCTGCCCCTGTTGTTATTACTGAGGATTATTAGAATTACCGTAAGCCTGCCTAATATTAAAAGAAAAAAGTGATGTGTGCTATAGAAGTGAATGTGTTAACATGTCCTTCAGTGTGTAATGGAGAGCCTCCTTGATTTTAATCTGAATTCTTCCATTAACTAGCATATCACCAGGTCCTGAAGCCATTGTGGCACTCTGAGGTGTCAGGGATCTAAGTTCTGTCTTTTGAGCATGCCCTGTGTTGATCAAGGGAACCTTGTGGTTCGCTGTTCCAGTTCTAGTTCTAGTCTATAAGTTTGCAGTTAGCAGGAGGGAGAAGTGAGAGGACAAAGGGATTCTTCTCTTAAAGGGCACTGGCCAAAAGATTCATAAACACTTTTTTTATTGAGGAAAGAGAGGAAAACAAAAATCGGGGGACAACTAGCAGCTTCTAGCACGTGTGGTTTTTTTTGTTTTTGTTTTTCGTTTGTTTTTTAACTAAAGATTTTATTTATTTGACAGAGGAAGACACAGCAAGAGAGGAAACACAAGCAGGGGGAGTGGGAGAGGGAGAAGCAGGCTTCCCGCAGAGCAGGGAGCCCGATGCGGGGCTCGATCCCAGGACCCTGGGATCATGACCTGAGCCGACGGCAGACGCTTAACGACTGAGCCACCCAGGCGCCCTGTTTGTTTGTTTGTTTGTTTTTTATTTGACAGAGAGAGACACAGCGAGAGAGGGAACACAAGCAGGGGGAGTGAGAGAGGGAGAAGCAGGCTTCCCGCCGAGCAGGGAGCCCGATGCGGGGCTCGATTCCAGGACCCTGGGACCATGACCTGAGCCGAAGGCAGACGCCCAACGATTGAGCCACCCAGGTGCCCCCTGTTTGTTTGGTTTTAAAGATTTTTTTATTTTTAAGTAGTCTCTACACCCAACATGGGGCTCGAACCCACAACCCTGAGACCAAGAGTTCCTTGCTCCACCCACTGAGCCAGCCAGGCGCCCCCTAGCACATGTAGTTTTTATAAGGATATGCCCAGTGTAATGATGGGCTCATAATGGGTGCTTAGTCAATAGTAGTTTATAATGTTTTAAAATTTAGTTCTTTCAGTACTTACCATTTGTTTAGTTCTTCACTCCACTATATATACATTGGAGATTTACAGAAGAGAGGGTGACAGCTACACCTCTTAAGACAAACAGCATCTTTCTAAATTAGCTTTAATTTTTTTGAGCACACAGATACTCACATGAGACAGTTGAACAGTTCATTAAAACCATAAACAGTCTGTCACACATTTGCTAGTGGTTGAAAAGAAAGATAGTCAATGAAGTAGCTTTCTTAAGAGGTAGTTTGAGCTAAATGGTTCTTACACCAGCCTACCCACCCACCTTTAAAAGATTTTTAAACAGTTTGAGTCATAACCCAAATAACAGAATTATATTTTAATAGTATATTCATTTAAGGTATTCAGTAATTACCAGTAAAATCTTTGTTAGCTATGTCAAAGAAGGGTGAAATTCCAAGTAATGAACTAAAAAAATAGTGGCAATGAAGGTAGAATGAATCTTCACAGATTTTCAGCTACTTGCTTTCCCCACCTCCAAGTTCATTACTGTAAAATTACTGTTTTACTCTGCATTTTTATAAAGTTAATATTTTTGAAATATGATTTTCCACTTAACATGTGTGAGTAGATATGAATATTGTAACAAGTTATAGAAATAAACATGGAGGATAAAAATATATGTAGGAAAATAAAATTTTTATGTTGCTGACCATTCATTTCCCTTTTTGTATTATTATAAAATTCTCATATCATTTGACATATTTTATTGAAAGAAAATTCAGCTCTAGATTTGATATTTTCTGTTTTCACAGTGGAACAGATTTAAAAGCTTTCTAGTCTCTTTAGATATAAGAAATTAGATATATAGGGCACCTGGGTGGCTCAGTTGGTTAAGTGACTGCCTTCGGCTCAGGTCATGATCCTGGAGTCCCGGGATCGAGTCCCGCATCGGGCTCCCTGCTGAGCAGGGAGTCTGCTTCTCCCTCTGACCCTCACCCACTCTCATGTGCTCTCTCTCTCTCTCTCATTCTCTCTCTCAAATAAATAAATAAAATCTTTAAAAAAAAAAGAAATTAGATATATAAAATCCCTACAAAGGAGGGATTTGTGCCCTTTGCAAAACAAAATTCGGTATTTACCTAAGAATTTGAGGCTGAGGATACAGCAAGCTACATAAGTTAATGTCAAAACAATATTAGGGGCTCGTGGGTGGCTCACTTGGTTATGTCCGACTCTTGATTTCGGCTCAGGTCATGATCTCAGGGTTGTGAGATAGAGCACCGCTTTGGGCTCCATGCTCAGCGGGGAGTCTGCTTCTCTCTCCTGTCCCTTCCCTCCCACTTTCTCTCAAATAATAAATAAATCTTTAAAAACCCAATATATTTGTCAATCTTTGTTTTAATAACACTTTTTTTTTTTTTTTTAAAGATTTTATTTATTTATTTGAGACCGAGAATGAGAGACAAGAGAGCATGAGAGGGAGGAGGGTCAGAGGGAGAAGCAGACTCCCCGCCGAGCAGGGAGCCTGATGCGGGACTCCATCCCAGGACTCCAGGATCATGACCTGAGCCGAAGGCAGTCGCTTAACCAACTGAGCCACTCAGGCGCCCTGTTTTAATAACACTTTAGGATTTATTACACTGAATTTACTTTTTTTACTCAAGGTGAAGTGTTAATAACTTAGAGTTAATCCTTTTAATTTTATATTTTTATTTATGATTCATGGTAGTGAAAATCTCTTATAAGAAGTATAAACACTCCTACTTTGGTTTTTATGCAAGTGCCATTTTCAGGATGATTTCATTTTTATTAGAGAAACAAATTATTTCTAACTCTTAGTTTCACTTTCAGTATTTATGTTCTAACCTTGTTACTGGAATTATGTTTCCATTAAACGTAATTACCGAGTACTTCTGCTTTCAGTTTTAGTTTCTCGTATTTGTGGCTTCATTGAAATCTATTCTGATTAGTAGGAATAAATTGATCCTATGTGATTATATTATAGAGACTTATGTGACTTATGTGATTGTATTACGGAAAGAAATGTTAACTGCCAGTGAAGCATTTAAGTAATGTGTTAGGGTTTGTAAGGACAAACTTAAGAGTCTTACATAAGACAAAACTTAGATGTCTAACTTAGGAAAGTTACTTGACCTTTTACTAGTGCTTATCATTCTCTTTTAAATGTAGACTCTTCATGTTTTAGATAATATGCTGTAATTCTGTGAAAAACAGAAATACTTTCCTGGCTTTCTATGCAACCTGCCTTTCCTTTTACCTGCTTGGTCTGCTTCTAGCATCTGTTTTTCTCTTTGGGATTATTTTACCTCTTTGTGCTCAGTCTCTTCTTCTGTAAAATTGATTAACTAGACTGAGTTAACTCTTTTTTGACCTGTTTATTTTATTAGTCTATGTTTAGGGCAGAAATTGTCCCATATCCTTTCTTCTTTCCTAGAAATAGGCAGCAGCCCTTTTTCTTACTGAGGGCTTTCTTTGAGGCAGACCAGAGAAATATGTGGGGGAAGGGTGTTGATAACCAAATAAACCTTAGGAATAAAGAATTACCAGAGAAGTTTGAAATATAATTGATATTAGAGACAGTCTTATAGAACTCCTTTCCTTTCACTGCCTTGCATATTGGATTGGTGCACATTTTAAACATTTTCCTTCCTACCTTTTTCTCTCAGAATAATAGTCCTGTTAGTGGGGCACCTGGGTGGCTCACTTGGTTAAGCATGCCTTCAGCTCAGGTCATGATCCCAGAGTCCTGGGATCGAGCCCCACACCAGGCTCCCTGCTCAGCGGGAAGTCTGCGTCTCCCTCTGCAACCCTCCCCCCGGCTTGTGCATGCTCTCTCTCTCTCAAATAAATAAAATTTAAAAAAAAATTTATGTTTAAATAGCCACATGTAACTGGGTGCTGCCTTATTGGACAGTATAGCTCCAGATTATCCATTCAACCAGCAGACATTTTTATGAGCTGTCAGTGATATGCCCAGCATTATGTTCAGGCCAGAGATACTATGATCTGGCAGTATGGTAAGGGAGATAGACAACTGAAGTGGTAAATGTAATAAAGTGTAATCGTTGGTGTATTAAAGAAAAGCACAAGGTTATAAAGGAGCAAAGATACCCATTTTTGCCTAACCCAGGCTGAGGGTGGATCACATTGGAGGTGTTCTTATGCCAAAAGAAGTCTTGTGTCAAATATCCGCTTGTATTCTGCATGGGTATTGAACTCAGGTCAATCCTTGTTGTGTTACAATATCACCAAGGGCTGTGGAACCACTTGGCCATTATTATTTTTAAGTGTTTGGTGTCAACACTAGTATTTTTGTACTTTAACCCGGGCTTTTGTATAGAATTAGTAGGTCTTGGGCGCCTGGGTGGCTCAGTTGGTTAAGCGACTGCCTTCGGCTCAGGTCATGATCCTGGAGTCCCGGGATCGAGTCCCGCATCGGGCTCCCTGCTCGGCGGGGAGTCTGCTTCTCCCTCTGGCCCTCCTCCCTTTCGTGCTCTCTGTCTCTCATTCTCTCTCTCTCAAATAAATAAATAAAATCTTTAAAAAAAAAAAAAAGAAAAAAAAAAGAAAGGAATTTCCCTCTTTATCTTTAAAAAAAAAAAAAAAAAAAAAGAATTAGTAGGTCTTCATTGAAAATCTGTACAACAGAATTGTAAATCATTAAAGCTGCAGTTTGGCTAAAGTGGTTGCTTTTTTTTTTTTTTTTTTTTTAAGATTTTATTTATTTCAAGAGAAATCATGACCTGAAATCAAGAATTGGATGCTTAACCAGTTGAGCCACTAGGCACTCCTAAAATGGTTACTTTTAAGCGTGTGCAGTTCGGGGCAGTTTTTGAGGCCATGCCTTGCCCTCAGATAACACTTTTTTTGTGTTATGAAGTACTGGCAAGGAGATTGATTATCTTCGGTCTGTAATTCTTTACGTAAGAATATAAGTACTGAGTAGAAGAGTAACAATTTTTATAGCTTTTTAAGGACTGATCTTTATCTGAGTTCTTACAGAGATGAGGGAGTGCCTAGTTACTCCTTAGGGCCCCCTGGATGTCAAGATCCATTTATAGGCCCTTTGGTTGATCTCTTCAGAAACTTCTCAGAGCCATGTAAATCTCCTTGGCTTGGGGAAGGAGGGCTTTAGGATTCTCTCTTTTTGCTCTTACTCTGGTCCTCATTTTTCTTCAGCTCATTCTGGAGGAACTCAGGGCATTGTAAGTCATGTACCTAATGAATTGTCATGGCTTTTCTCTAGATATTGAAGAGTAAGAGCTTTGGTTTTTAGCCCCAGGGGACAAGAGTCTATAACTATGCGCTTATAGGTAATTTAAATGGGTTGCATTCATGGGGCACCTGGCTGTCTCAGTCAGTAGAACATGCAATTCTTGATCTTCGGGCCGTAAGTCTGAGCCCCACATTGCGGGTAGAGTTTACTTAATAAAAAAATAAAAATGAATGGGTTGCATTCATCAGTAACTATCTTGTTTCTAGGATGTTTTAAAGTTTATGTCTGTCAGTCTTATAAAAAGAGCTTGGATTTTGATGTTGTGGTATGGTTTTGATGAACTGTGGTACACTGGGCTCTCTTATTTTTTTTAAAGATTTATTTATTTAGAGAGAGAGAGAGCAAATGGGGGAAGAAGCAGAGATAGAGGGAGAGAGAGAATCCTAAACAGACTCCGCACTGAGTGCAGAGCCTGACGCATGGCTCAATCTAAGGATCCGGAGATCATGACCAGAGCTGAAACCAAGACTGGACACTCAAGCGACTGAGCCACCCAGGCGCCGCCACTGGGCTGTTTCTAGTGTAATTCATTGTAATAGGAGGAGGAACAATTTTACTGCTTATCAATCTAGAAAAGAGTTTGTGATTTTAATTTGTTGGGTTAATGAACTTCATTGTCAGACTGTAAACACCTACTTCAGGTAATCAGAATTCTGACAGCCTAGATCTTTTGTTTTTGACAGCATAGATCTTTAGACTCAGATTCAACTAATACTTACTCAATACTTTTGAAGTGCATTATGTATTATTTTGATTTTTTTATAGATCATTTGTTCAGTAGAAATGTGTGAGTCACCTATGTAGTTTTAGGTTTCCTAGTAACCATATTAAAAAGTAAAAAGAAACAGGTGAAATAAATTTTTTTTATTTTATTAAAGTTTTATTTATTTAAGTAGTATCTGCCCCCCCGTGTGGGGCTTGAACTCATGTACCGAGATCCAAGAGTTGTACTCTCCTCCAGTGAGCCAGCCAGCCTCCCCAAAATTAATTTTAATAACATACTTAACCCAGTATGTACAATATATTATCTTTTTTTTTAAAGTACACTCATCTTAAGTGTACTTTATGATTTTTCACATGTATACTTTTTTTAAAGATTTTATTTGTCAGAGAGAGAGCACAGGCAGGGGGAGCAGCAGGCAGAGGGAGCAGCAGGCTCCCCGCTGAGCAGGGAGCCTGATGTGGGACTCAATCCCAGGACTCTGGGATCATAACCTGAGCTGAAGGCAGACACTTAACCGACTGAGCCACCGAGGCATCCCAGTATATTATCTTTTTTAAAAAAAGATTTACTTACTTATTTTAGAGAGAGAGCAAAGGGGAGGGGGAGAGGGAGAGAGAGAATCTTAAGCAGACTCCCTGCTGAGCGTGGAGCCGTTGTGGGGTTCCATCTCATGACCCTGAGATCATGACCTGAGCTGAAGGCAAGAGTCAGATGCTTAACCTGCTGAGCCACCCAGGTGCCCCCAAAATATTACCATTTTAAGTTGTGCTCATAAAAATTATTAGTGAGATACTGTATTTTACATTCTTTGTACTGAGTTTTTTCCACTCCAGTGTGTATTTTACACTTACAGCACATCTTATCTTGCAGTAGCCATATTTCAAGTACTCAGTAGCTCCATGTGGCTTAGCAGCTACTTAGAGAACCATGCAGTTCTGTAGTGTATCTGTAGGATAAATACTGCTTTACTGTCTGCCTTCAGAGAGGACCAGGACTAGCAGGGCTGAGAGCAAGGGAAAGGATGAAGAAGAGGAGCTATGTGGCAGGGAGTACCAATCAATAGGGGGATGCTTCACACCTCTTCTCACCTGGGTTAGTTGCTCTATGAACAGCTATGGACAGATTTATTATTTATCTATTTTCTCCACTAAACCAACTGCTTAAGGCAGGAACTATGTTTTTTTCTTTCTATTTCCCTGGGGGTTTGTCAGTGCTTCGCACAAAGTAGACACTAATAAACAAATGCTTACTAGAAGTCTATACTGAGAACAGGGAACTTTAAACCCTGCCTGTGAAGATTTGTAGCATGATTTATTGCATTTCTGGAAGTTGGATGTTGTCACTCGTATTAGTTACACATGTATCCATTCCCAAGGTTATTCCACAAATTGGGAGCGGAAGAAAATGTAAACCATCAGGAATAAGTACATGCAAAGATTCTGCGTTGGTAAATACTGGTATACAGGGTTCTATTTTTTGTATTTAAAATTTTTTTTTGCCTTTAGTGATAACTGACTTTTTAAAATTTTTTTTGTTTTTTAAAGATTTTATTTATTTATTTGACACAGAGAGAGAGATAGCGAGAGCAGGAGCACAAGCAGGGGGAGCGGGAGAGGGAGAAGCAGGCTTCCCGCCGAGCAGGGAGCCCGGTGAGGGGCTCGATCCCAGGACGCTGGGATCATGACCTGAGCCGAAGGCAGACGCTTAACGACTGAGCCACCCAGGCGCCGCAGTAATAACTGACTTTCAATGAACATATTCTATGTGGCCTATACATTTTTTGTTCCATTAATAGGTAGGTGGTATTGACCTCATTGTATAGATGATGAAAATGGGTTTTCTGTTTTCTGTTACAAAAGGCATTTACTTGTCATGAATGGAATTAGTGCGTAAGTTTAGTGTGTATGGTTGGATATATTTTTCCTTTTAGAATCCATAATAATAGTGTGATGATTATATTTTACATAAAATATACATTTGTGTTTAGGGAGATGCAGAGGGGTACATCTGAAAACTTAAACTATTTTGAAATACTGCAAATATAAAAAGAATACACTATAATATAGCAAACCCATGTATCCATCAGCCAGCTTCACAAATAAAATGTTATCAATATAATTAAAGCCTTTAACATATACCTTCCTTGATCACTTGCTCCTCTATCAGAGGTAATTGTTATCCTGACTTTGGGATTTATTAGTACAATGTATTTCTTTATATACTTATATGTATTTCAATTTTCTAAATCTTTTTAGTTTTACTTACTGCAGAAGAAATCAGAATTCCTTTTTTTTTTTTTTTTTTTAAAGATTTTTATTTATTTTTTGACAGAGAGAGAGAGACAGCGAGAGAGGGAACACAAGCAGGGGGAGTGGGAGTGGGAGGGGGAGAAGCAGGTTTCCCTGCTGAGCAAGGAGCCTGATGTGGGGCTTGATCCCAGGACTCTGGGATCACGACCTGAGACGAAGGTAGACGCTAAACGACTGAGCCACCCAGGCGCCCAGAAATCAGAATTTTTTTTTTTTTTTTGAAGATTTTATTTTATTTATCTGACAGAGAGAGACACAGTGAGAGAGGGAACACAAGCAGGGGGAGTGGGAGAGGGAGAAGCAGGCTTCCCGCCGAGCAGGGAGCCCGATGCGGGGCTCGATCCCAGGACCGTGGGATCATGACCCCACTGATAATTCCAGTACCCCCCCCATGATCATTATTATCAGCATATCAGATATTTTTTAAAACTTAATATTTGTGGTCTTTAGGCTTAAAAAGCTGCCTGAAATCTCAGTCTGTTGTTAGCCTCTTTTTAAATTGTTGGAGAACATCGTTATGAGTGGAGTATCTAAGCTAGAAAATGTTCCTTTTTGATTTAAAAAAAAATTTTTTTTTTAAAGATTTTATTTATTTATTTATTTATTTGAGAGAGAGAGAAAGAGAGAGCACATGAGAGGGGGGAGGGTCAGAGGGAGAAGCAGACTCCCTGCCGAGCACGGAGCCCGATGTGGGACTCGATCCAGGGACTCCAGGATCATGACCTGAGCCTAAGGCAGTCGCTTAACCAACTGAGCCACCCAGGCGCCCTAATTTTTTTTTTTTTAAAGATTTTATTTATTTATTCATGAGAGACAGACAGGCAGAGGGAGAAGCAGGCCTCCCAAGGAGCAGGGAGCCCGATGCGGGACTCAATCCCAGGACCCTGGGATCCTGACCAGAGCCAAAGGCAGACACTTAACCATCTGAGCCACCCAGGCGCCCTTGATTTTTTAAGTAAACTCTGTGCCCGATGTGTGGCTCAAACTCATGATACATGTGATCAAGAGTCACATGTGCTACCAAGTAGGCCAGCCGGGTGCCCCTCCTGTTTTGATTGTTCATACTCTGAAAGGTAAGGGCTATGTTAGAAGGTAGAGCTATTTTACTTCTTGATTGGTCTGTGTTCACTTTTCTATAAGTAGTGGTGATATTCCAAACTGGAGTGGTGCAGACATTAACCATGAAGAAAGAAGGGTTTGTGCCTGAACTCAGCTCTGTGTGTAAGGTGCAATATTATTTAACTCTGGTACATTGTTATTTTTTATAGGATTTTTTCTTTTTTTCTTTTTTTTTTTTTTAAAGATTTTATTTATTTATTTGAGAGAGAGAGAATGAGAGAGAGCACATGAGAGGGGGGAGGGTCAGAGGGAGAAGCAGACTCCCTGCCGAGCAGGGAGCCCGATGCGGGACTCGATCCAGGGACTCCAGGATCATGACCTGAGCCGAAGGCAGCCGCTTAACCAACTGAGCCACCCAGGCGCCCCTATAGGATTTTTTCTATCTGAAACAAAATAAATGTTCATAATGGAAATTTTGGAAGCTTTAAGAGATGGGAAGAAAAATCAACCATAATTCCATTATTCAGAAAGAACAGTTTTTTTGGATTTAGCATGTTTCCCAAGGTTTATTTCATTCTTCTAATTGCTTCAGTTCCTCCATAGTATTCTACTATTTAGTAGCATGTTAAGATGATAAACTTTGATTTGAAAGGTGAGGGAAATGTTTGAATGTTATGGAAAATAACCTCTTATTTTGGGGTCAAAGACACATTTTATCATATCTAGCATTATTTATCTTTAGTTTGGCATGGAGAACACTGTGTTGATAGTGATCTTAATGTTGCCTTCATTATGAAAAATACTTTTCCTGCATATAGAATTCTGGGTTGACAGTTTTTTTCTTCTACTACTTTGAAGTGGTTAAGAAAGAATCCTATCTGATAATTCCAGTACCTGAGTGATCCCTGAGTTGAACTTGTATTGATTGCTTTTTCTCTTCAGTATTGGTGGTTTTCGGTGTGTGTGTGTCTCATAATTTTTATTTAAGTGTTGGGCATTTTGTGTAGTATACTAGAGACTGAGGGAAATAGTATTTATTCTTGAAAATGGGTATACCTCTTCTGTTGGGCCATTGTGGTGGGGTGTTGAGTCAAATTCATCATGAGTTGAGCTAGTCTGGGGGTTTATTGTTGTTCTCATTATCTTCAGTGTACCACAGGCTTCAAAGTCCTATAGTGGTGGCTAATGTTAGCCCAGTGGTAGAATGCTGTTGCTTGCTATTTGGTGTTAGGATTGTGGTTGTAGTTATTCGGGTCCAGCCTCAGTGTTAGGCTTCAGTGTCCACCTTGACCCCAGAGATGGGGCTTTATCATTGTTCCTTTTCCTCCTTCCTTTGACAGTCAGTATTTGCCTTGTATTTGTGGTTGTTCTTGGATAGGGTTTCCTTCCCCTCACCCAGCATTAGGATACTTCTGCTTGGTGTATCAGTGTTGGATCCTAGGCCCAAAATGATTTCTTACCCTTCCACACAGAGGTAGGGGAATTGGCTTATCTTTTTATTCTAGCAACAGTAGATGTTTGCCAGTGTCCTGGCAGTGTGAATATTTGTTGCCTCTTTCCCAGTGGCCTAAGATTTTTTCTTCATAGGAAAAAAGGACATGGGGAAGCTGGTGGGTCTTTGTGCCTGTTCTCAGTGATGGCTGATCACCTCCTGCACTCCTATGATATTGAGTGGGACTCTTTCTGGTTTTTTGCCATGAATCTAGTCTTTCTCATGAGCACCTAGGGGAGGCCTTTAGAAAAGAGCTTGCAGGTGAGTATAGACTCCCATTGTATCTAGGGCGCCCAGTTGGGAAAATGTTTTGCTAGTCTACACTTAGCTTTTAGGAATTTATTTTAGGTATTATAATTACCTCTTTTTCTTGTAGTCTGCCATGTGTGTTCTGTCCTTTATTGTAGGGTCTTGTCTGTCTTTGGAATTTGGTTTATTTGGTTGCCTCTCAACTTTAGCAGTCCCTGATGGGCTCAAGTAAAGTTGTGGTGTTTTCGATAATCTGGTCTTTTCTTTAGAGTGGGTGCCATATTCTTTGCAGCATTCTGTATCTTAAGCAGAAACAGAAATCTAATGATAATCTTTAGAGTTTATCAATCTATGCTAAACTTTATTCTAAAAAAGATTCAGTGTGGTTTACAAAAACACTTGAGATAACACTAGGTGAAAAAACTAGATAAAGAAATCAAAGCAAAGGGAAAACAAGATGGGAATAAACGAACAGGCAGACAGGTAGAGTTGAGTATTCTATTGAAATAAATGCCAAAGACTCCGGATGGTTGTTGGTGCAGATTTGGATCTGAGCTTCATCATGACGAAAGCAAAGTTATAAGATTGACAATGTTCAAACTTTTAGTGTAAATTTATTTTCATGGGTGCCTTTTAAATGTGGGAAGAAGTAGTTTTTACTTTTATTGGCATATCTAGTGGAATGAACTATGTAATATGTAAGACATCTGTTTTTAATACAGATACTTGTCTTTCTTCACCTGTACTTAGTTCTTTTTAAGTGTATTGTATGTAATTTTCTTATATTCCCTGCTGGAGGAGCTGGGTAATTTCATCAATTAGTGTTTGATAGGACAATGTAAGATGCTAGTATGGCAAATGGTTTATGAGATAGTTGCAGTTTGAATCTCAGAGTCCTCAAAACAAGCCATTAACCTATTATTGCTAGGAAGTCAGGGTGGCCTTATGTGTAAGTGGGGTTAAGGAATTCACTCATTTGTTAATTTATTCAAGAAATGTTTATTGCATACCAGCTATGTGTCAGGCATTTTGTTAAGAGTCCAGGATAAAACAGTGAATAAAAACAGGTCCTTTTTTTTTTTTTTTAAGATTTTATTATTTATTTGAGAGAGAGAGAGAGGGATAGAGCACAAGCAGAGGGAGCAGCAGAGAGAGGAGAAGCAGGCTCCCCGCTGAGCAGGGAGCCCGATGTGGGGTCGATCCCAGGGCTCTGGGATCATGACCTGAGCCGAAGGCAGACGCTTAACCAACTGAGCCACCCAGGCGCCCCCAAAACAGGCCCTTTTCTAACTAAACCTGTATTATAGCAGGGGTAGAAAGAGTAACAAGTATGTCAAGTCCTATGGTAGTAAGTGCTATGTGAAAAAATAACGCAAGGTACAAAGACATTAGAGAGAGTTGTTACTTAGGGTGATCAAGGAAGTCTTTTAAGGGGAAAATGGAATGGAGCTATGAAGGAAGTTTATACCATTCACACATATTTGAGGCAGCTAAAGGAGGCCAATATAATTTGAGATGAAGTCAGGGGACAGTTCATGTAGGCTCTCGTAGGAAATGGTAAGGATTTTGGATTTTATCCTGAGACGAGAAACCATTGGAGGGTTTAGAGCAGAGAAATATTTATATGACTTTGTTTTGTAAGAATTAGTCCGATTTTACATATACTTACCTCCCTAGATTCTGTAACATCTTCCTATACTGCTTTACCAAATCCTTCCATTTGTCTACAGATACCAGGAAGACCCTGTTTTCTTCCAAAATACTTGTTCTGTTTCCTAGAGAGTATCTTAAAATTTACTTTTAGAACAATTTTTTTTGATCTTAAGTAATTTATTGTTGTGATAAAACAGTAATAATTCTAGAGTCTAAATTATTTTTGGTCACTTATTTATTAAGGTATATTGTGATTGGGATTCAGTCTTTTACTGTTTTCAGTGATGCTAAAGATGCCTATGAAAGAAGGAGGGGGAATGCCACTAAGGGAGGCAAAATAGGTAAGGGTACAGAAATGAGAGTTCCAAGGATAAACTCAACTACTTCATCAGTTGACCTAGAGTCCTCTCTGTTCATGTATTAACTGTGATACCTGATGTCTGTTTCCCTTATGTTGATGTAATGTTTGCTTAAGTCTAGCTTCAGAATTAATACTTTATATAAACATAGCATGGTATTGTGGCTAAGAGTATGGACTCATACTCTTTTAGGTTTGAATTCCAGCCTGGAAATTTTTTATTTTGTTTTGTTTTTGAATTCCAGCCTAGAAGTTTTTTATTTTGTTTTGTTTTTGCTTTTCTGTACCTAAGTTGTCCTCCCTGAAATGGGACAAAATAATGGAACTTTCCTTCTAGAAGGAACTTCCCTTTGTGTGTAGAAGAAAGGCTGGCATAGTAAGTGCCTAATAATGTAAGCTATTTGTATTATATGGAATATGTAACATAAACCTTTGTTTTTAAGGGCCCTTTGTCATTAACAAAGTGAGGTGTTTCAACAGTGTTTAAACATTATTTCTAGGACGTCCCTGTTTGTTTTTGTTTCACAGTTTTTGTCAGCAGTTTAATGATTCTGATGGAATGTGCTATCTCCTAGATCATCAAGATATGCCTGGTTCAGTTTTCTATTTTGAAATAAACTAGTGACCATTAAAATTTTAAGTGTTACTATGTCCCTGAAATGGGTCTGATACTGGGTATACAGAAATAACTTGTGTTACAGTAATTAAGACAGTCATATTTATAGGCTAATGGAGCATCTTATATAAAACTCCTGCTTCAGGGGACGCCTGGGTGGCTCAGTCGGTTAAGCATCTGCCTTCGGCTCAGGTCATGATCCCAGGGTCCTGGGATCGAGACCTGTATCGGGCTCCCTGCCCAGTGGTGAGTCTGCTTCTCTCTCTCCCTCTCCCTCTGCCCTTCCCCCCCCGCTCCTGCTTTCTGTCTCTCTCTCTCAAATAAATAAATGAAATCTTAAAAAAAAAAACAACTTAGTTAGATCTGTAATTACCAGAAGTTTTTACATTCCATGAGCTTAGTTTTTTAAGCATGAAGAACTGTCATGCTATCTTCTTGTTTGCTAAGGTGACCACAGTATTATACTTCTAATTGTGTCTCCTCTTTTAATTTACTTTATTGAGTATAGTGTAGATTTGCTTAGTTTTTATTTAAATTCCAGTTAGTTAACATACAGTGTTATATTAGTTTCAGGTGTACAATATAGTGATTCAACACTTGCATACAACACCCAGTGCTCATTACAAGTGCACCTCTTAATTCCCATCACCTATTTAACCCATTCCCCCGCCCACCTCCATTTTTATAACCTTCAGTTTGTTCTCTGTAGTTGAGTCTGTTTCTTGGTTTGCCCCCCTCTTGCTCTTTTTATTGTATCTCCTCTTTTAAACAGCTGGTCTTTATATCTCATACGCTCCATATGTATAAGTCAGATTTGATCCTTTACATATTAGCATTTTAATGGGTACACAGTTATTGAGAAATCAGTGGCTTTAAGTGGATATATAATTAAATTGACTCTTGTTCACATTTATAGTAGCTGATGTTGTTTGTGTTTTACTTTGGATGTAGACTTGTGGAACTCGTTTTTTAACCTGGAGGAGTGGAAACAGTTAATTGATGTGGAGGTAATTTTAGATCTATTTGGTATTAAAGAAGGATAAAACCAGAAAACACTGTAGTAACAAAATATCATGACTGAAATACTAACCTCTCCCCCCCCCCTTTTTTTTTTTAAGTTTATTTATTTATCTCTACACCTAGTGTGGAGCTTGAACTCATGATCGTGAAATCAGGAGTCATGCTCTTTTGAGTGAGCCAGCCAGGCTCCCCCCTCTCCTTTTTTGGTTAGCTATTGAGAAAAGGCACACCTTAGCATGTATTTTAAAAAGAAATGGAGATCTTTAGCTTGATCTATTTTATTTATTTATTTATTAAAGGTTTCTATCTGTTTAGAGATAGAGAAAACATGCATGTGCGCACGTCAGGTGGAGGGTCAGAGGGATGGGGGGAAGCAGAGGGAAAGGGACAAGCAGACTCCACACTGAGGCAGAGCCCGATGGGGGGGCTTGATCCTGCGACCCCAAGATCATGACCAAAGCCAAAATCAGCAGTTGGACATTAAATTGATTGAGCCACCCAGGTGACCCTGACCAATTTTAAGTGGTTGGTATTAATCTTACTCAAAGAATTATACTGTTTAAGTATTTAGGAAAATAGTTTATTGGCAGGCCAAAATGAATGGCACTTGAATTTGAGGAAGAGATATATAATATTTAAGATATTTGAGGAAACGGATATGATGTGTTTCCAGTCCCTTAATTGATCTCTAGACCCTCAGAAACTTTATGTACCAGAGAATTTCAGTCTTCTAGTAATTGCCTTCACTGTATGTACTTTGTCATCACTGGGATTATACCATTGAGTGTAGTATTCCTGTTTTTCATAGAAACTGTGGCAGAACTTTACTTAATTATAATCTAGGAAAGAAATTTTTTTGCAGATAAGTTTTTTTTCTGTTTAAAATTAAAAATTGTCCAGTGTAGTGTTGTATGTAAGTGATAACTCACTGAATTCTACTCCAGAAACCACTGTTGCACTGTATGTTAACTGCCTAAATTTATGGAGCTTCTGTTTGGTGGGGAATGGCATATATGGATTTTTTTTTTTTTAAGTAGGTACAACCAGCATGGAGCTGAACAAGGGGCTTGAACTCATGACCCTGAGATCAAGACTTGAGCTGAGATCAAGAGTCCAAGGCTTAACCAGCTGAGCCACCCAGAGGCCCCCACCTAAAAATTATTTATTTATTTATTTTTAAAAGATTTATTTATTTATTTATTTATTTGAGACAGAGAGCATGAGAGGGAGGAGGGTCAGAGGGAGAAGCAGACTCCCTGCCGAGCAGGGAGCCCGATGCGGGACTTGATCCCAGGACTCCAGGATCATGACCTGAGCCGAAGGCAGTCGCTTAACCAACTGAGCCACCCAGGCGTCCCCCCACCTAAAATTTAAATTTAAAAAAAAAAAAAAAAAAATTGTCCAGAGCAATTTGTTTCCATCACTTTTTTTTTTTTTTTAACTTTAGTGCCAGTAAGTTTTAAGCCAATTTTTGGCCCAAATGCTCTGATCTATTTCAGTTTAGGTGCTAAGGGCATCAAGTTTTTCTTTTTTTGATTGATTCCTTTTTTTCCCTCAAGTGTCTTGTCTTACTTAATTTATCATTATTATTTATTTAACCACTGGCTCAGAGTCATTATAGACTAGGGCAGATAATAAGAATGCAGATCTTTTGAGACTCAATAGATGTCTTAACAATCTTCAAATATTTTGATAATTCACCATTAAGAGAGAATGAGGACGGTCATGAAGACATCTCAGAAAAAGCCTGGTATCAAATGGAACAGCAGTTTCTAGAGGATTTTATTTTATTTATTTATTTATTTTTTTAAAGATTTTATTTATTTATTTGAGAGCGAGAAAGAGAGAGAGAGAGCGCATGAGAGGGGGAGGGTCAGAGGGAGAAGCAGACTCCCCGCCGAGCAGGGAGCCCGATGCGGCACTCGATCCCGGGACTCCAGGATCATGACCTGAGCCGAAGGCAGTCGCTTAACCAACTGAGCCACCCAGGCGCCCTGAGGATTTTATTTTTTATTGGGATTAGATTATATGACTCTTACATTTGATTTCCAGCTATGCAGTTTTGCCTTCAGATGTGGTTTTGGCTTGTAAATTTCTAGCCTCCAAATTCATCATGATTTAAGTCTTGCCTGAGTCTGAAACTCAGCATTGCTACTAGTATAAGTGCAATTGCACATTATTCACATGGGTAATGCAGACTGGCAGACTAAGGCCCAGCTGATGTGTTAAATGCACTGGGAAGAAGTTTTTCACACATTTAATTCATGTTATTTTCTTACATGAAAGTGCTCAATAGTATTGGCCCGGACTGTAGGAATTGTATCGTAGTTGAACTTGAATTAGCCCAAACTGAAAAAAAAAATCTATCGTTTGACATGGCAGGAAATTTGTGTTGTATCTGTATGCTTACTGCCTTAAGTATTAAAACATTAGGTATGTGAAAGCATATTAAGTAATGAGATGTTTATTTGAAAAGCAGCAAGTTTACATTTGTGACTAAATTCCATCTAACTTATGACAGTCACAAAAGAAAGTCCTTCTCTCACCCTATACTTCAGAACCGGTAATTAATCAACAGAAAAAGAAGTTACATGGTTTGAATTAGTCACTTAAATTTTGGTTTTCCAATATATAGGGAGATAGAAATTATTTGCTGTCTTAAAAATGTTCACATAGTGTTGTTTTTATTTGGTAATTAAAATTTATTCTTTGGCATAAAGCAGTTTTTGTATAATGTAGTGGAAGAAGTACTGTTATTGAGATCTTACCTAAACTCCTTTATCTTTTTGAATTGCAGTGTAGCTTTGTTTAAGCTTTTCTTCAGTCCTTAAGTCCATTATTTATAAATACGTGAATTCATTACAGGGGGAAACAGGATAATGGCCATAGACTTCTTTGGAATTGGAGCTCAGGGACCTGGGTTGAATCTCTGCTCTGACTCTTATTAGCTGTGTGACTGTGGGAAAGCCACCAGATGTCTGTGATCCTCATCTTCCTAATCTTTAAAATGGGTTTAATAGCCATTTCTTCACAAGTTGTTTTGAGCCTTAAATGACAAGTGCATGTACATGCTTGGCATGGAGCTCAGCTTGCAGGGAGTGCTCAGTAGTATCTTGCTATTACTGTGTTTAATTTTCTCATTCTTCCCCCAATGTTCTGCCATTGCTGAGAGCCTCTTTTCTCCAAAGTGGCACCTTTCTCCTTACCTTCAGCATCCCCCTTCATACCAGGAGCAGATTGAGGTGGAGCAGTTAGCCTGTTTTTATAGCATAGGTGCATGTTCTTACTGAGCTTCAAATTTTAGAATGTGAAACTTTATCCCTACTCCTCTTTCTGTGCTTCTCACCTGACTCCTCATGGGGCATTGAAGTAGGACTTTGAAGTTGTAGAATAGTTTTCAGTGGTCACCTGAGTATTTGGGATATCTAGAACATCCCATGGGGTATCCAACTAGAACACATCTGTTGTTACTCATTTGTGACAGGTTAATGGATGGACCTGATAAGTTTGTAAATTCTACTTAGCTTATTGTGTTTTCTCTCTTATGTACTGGGGAACATGTGGGGGAAGTGAAATAGGATTCTTCTAATGTAAACAAAACTTAAATATATACATTAATAATAAATTATGTTCTTATTTAGCTGTTCCGTGCATTTAGTCAGTAAATACAGTTAACCTTAGGAAAGGGAAACTTGAAAGTAAGAGTAGTCATAAAATACTTTGTTGGAGAGAAAGGATTTACATTTGGTCCTGAGGACTAGTTAGGATTTGTGTGAGTTCGGAGGAGCTAAGTGATGAAAGTGAGTGAGGCAAAGGTGTAGGAGGGGAAATGAATATGGCATATTTAGAGAACTTTGAAGGAATAATAAAAACCCCAAAGCTAACGTTTATCGAGCACTGAGTCTGTGCCAGCTACTATGTAAAGGATCGACTCATTTAATCTTAACAGCAACTCCATTTTACGTATGGGGTTTAGAAACTTGGCCATAGTGCTGCCTCCATTATGAGAGAGGCATAATTTAAATTTATGCCAGAGTTAAAATTTAAAAAAAATTTTTTTAAAGATTTATTATATGAGAGAGTGTGCATGAGTGGGGGGAGGGGCAGAGGGAGAGGGATAAACAGACTTTTTAAAGAAGCATTGAAAGTATGTATAAGATTCTAAGCTATATAACTACAAAATGGTTTATGGCTGCTAAAGAATATACTGTTTTAAAGGGCAAGTTAGTTGACATAATCTGAAATATCAATCTTCTAAAAAAGTTTTAAAAAAGATGTTATTTACTTATTTGAGAGAGAGAGAGTGCGCACACACACGTGTGAGCAGGGGGAGGAGCAGAGGGAGAAGGATAAGCAGATTCTGTGCTGAGCTCGGAGCTCCACGTGGGGCTGTATCCCACAACCCTGAGATCATAACCCCGAGCCAAGATCAAGAGTCTGAGGCGCCTGGGTGGCTCAGTTGGTTAAGCGACTGCCTTTGGCTCAGGTCATGATCCTGGAGTCCTGGGATCAAGTCCCGCATCGGGCTCCCTGTTTGGCAGGGAGTCTGCTTCTCCCTCTGACCCTCCCCCCTCTCATGCTCTCTCTCTCTGTCTCATTCTCTCTCTCAAATAAATAAATAAATAAATAAATAAAGAGTCTGAGGCGTAACCGACTGAGCCACTCGGTGTCCCTGAAATATCAACCTTTAAAATATTCCACGTGGGGCGCCTGGGTGGCTCAGTCAGTTAAGCATCTGACAAGCTTAGGTCATGATCACAGAGTCCTGGGATCCAGCTCTGATTTTAGGCTCCCTGCCCAGGAGGGAGTCTGCTTGTCTGTTGCCCTCTCCCTCTGCCCCTTCTCCCTGCTCATGCATGCACACGCTCTCTCTCTCAAATAAAATCTTAAAAAAAAATTCCAGTCATGTATTTCTGGTCAATATCCACACAATAAGTTTTCTTTCTCATTTTTCCTTGGAAAAACCAACATTAAAGAATTTTATGAAGAAAAATACTGTATGATTGCACTTACATGTGGAATCTAAAACAAAAACAAAACCCCAAAACAAAATTCATAGATAAAGAGAACAGATGGGTGGTTGTCAGTGGTAGGTGGTAGGCAAAATGGATGAAGGAAGTCACAAGGCATAGGTTTCCAGTTATAAAATAAGTAAGTTGTGCAGATGTACTGTATGCCATGGCAACTATAGTTAATAACACTGTATTGCATATTCAGAAGTTGCTAAGAGAGATCTTAAAAGTTCTCATCATAAGGAAAAAAACTATTGTGATGGGATGTTAACTATACTTAACCATGGTGATCATTTTGCAATATACACAAATATCCAAATCATTGTGTTTTACATGTGATGCTATTATAATGTTGTATGTCAATTATACCGTACATGAAAAAATGAATTTTATGAAGATGGAAGGCGAAGAACTTTTTGGAGGAGTACGGGGGAATAAGTAGGTCAGTGATGATCTGAGCTGAGGTGGAAAATTGTGGAGTGAGGGCGCCTGGGTGGCTCAGTCGTTAGGCGTCTGCCTTCGGCTCAGGTCATGATCCCAGGGTCCTGGGATTGAGCCCGGCATCGGGCTCCCAGCTCAGCGGGAAGCCTGCTTCTCCCTCCCCTGCTCCCCTGCTTGTGTTCCCTCTCTCGCTGTGTCTCTCTCTGTCAAATAAATAAATAAAATCTTAAAAAAAAAAAAAAAAATCTCGGCATGAGATTGAAATTAACTTCATCCTAAGGCAGACAAAGAATACCAAAATGGTCATTTTCTGTATGTTATGAATGATTCTTTTTTTTAAAAAAATATTTATTTTAGAGAGAGAGAGTGAGTGCAGGGTGGGGGGAGGGGCAGAGAGAGAGAGGGAGAGAATCTCAAGCATACTCTGTACTGTGCATGGAGCCATATGAGGGCTCAATCCCAGGACCCTGAAATCACCACCAGAACCGAAACTAAGAGTCGGTTGCTTAACTGACTGAGCCACCCAGGTGCCCCACGAATGAATGATTTTTTTTTTTTTAATATTTATTTATTTGAAAGAGAGAGGGAGAGTACAAGCACGGGGGAGGGGTAGAGGGAGAGGGAGAAGCAGGCTCTCTGCTGAGCAAGGAGCCCGATGTGGAGCTCAATCCCAGGACCCTGGGATCATGACCTGAGCTGAAGACAGATGCTTAACCGACTGAGCCACCCAGGCGCCCCGAATGAATGATTCTTAATTAGTTTGGTTTAGGTTCCACAGAATTGCATATTTAAAAGTGTATTTTTTTTCCACTACAGATGTTTGTGGGTGGTGTCAAACTTCAGAGTAATGGAGTTGATGCCTTTGGTGATCTTTGGTATAAAAATGAGAAATGAGAGTAACTACAGATGGAGGTACACACACCCTTTTTATCATTATGATTTTGAAAATGTGTGTGACTGGGAAATCAATGGTAGAGAGCACAGCAAAGGACACTTTGCAATATCTCCTCCTCCTGCTTTCTGTGTTAAGACATTTTACATATACTTTTAGCCTTTTATTTTCCTCTGTGTAGTTCTTTCTGTATTTCTTACCAGTTCAGATAATTTCACTGTCTTAGCTAAGAAGAGCAAAGCAGTGGGAATGTAAGATGTAAGAATGTAAAATTCTACCTTGTTCTTCATTCTTCCTAGTTCTTTATGAAAATATTTCTGTTTGTGTCTTCACTCAACTTTATTTGGAAGTTTTCTTTTACAGGTACCTCTGTCATTTTCTTTTTGGTCCTATTTCCATTCCCTCTCACATACATCTCTCAAGGTTCCTACTCCATTACTTACCCTGGCCTTCTTCTCTTTCACGTGCACATACTTTTTTTTTTTTTTTTTAAGATTTTATTTATTTATTTGACAGAGAGACACAGTGAGAGAGGGAACACAAGCAGGGGGAGTGGGAGAGGGAGAAGCAGGCCTCCCGTGGAGCAGGGAGCCCAATGTGAGGCTCGATCCCAGGACCCTGGGATCATGATCTGAGCTGAAGGCAGACGCTTAGAGACTGAGCCACCCAGGCGCCCCCCACCTTTTAAAATAGATTTTATTTATTTATTTGGAGAGGGCGAGCACAAGCCGGGGGAGGTACAGAGGGACAAGCAGACTCCCTGGTGAGCACAGAGCCTCACATGGGGCTCTAACCCAGGACCCCGAGATCATGACCAGAGCCGAAGTGAGATGCTTAACTGACTGAGCCACCCAGGTGCCCTTCACGTGCATGTTCTCGACTTTGTTGCTGAATCCTTCCCTTGTGCCCATAACTTGTTCAGAACTTCTCTATATTAACTGTACTTTTTTGAGCTGCTGCTAGTTGAAAAGTGCTTTGGCTGAGTTTCTTTGAACACTTCAGTGTTTTTTTGTTTTGTTTTGTTTTTCTTAAGTACACAGTTCTGGAAGATTGTTCTTTACTTGCTGTTTCCATGTTCATCACTCATTCAAAAACATTAATAACTGTACCATTTGGCTTCTGCTCTTGTTTTACATCAGTTGTTCTTAACCTCACCTGCACATTGGAATTACTTGGAAAGAGTTAAAAACCTGGATATCACTTCAAGATTTAATTCTGATTTAGTTCTAGAGTGTGGCCTGAGCAATGGGATTTTTATTTTATTTTTTTAAAGATTTTATTTATTCATTTGAGAGAGAGAGGCAGAACAAGTAGGGGGAAAGGCAGAGGGAGAGGAAGAAACAGACTCCCTGCTGAGCTGGGAGCCTGACATCTCCCTGGTCCTGGAGATCATGACCCGAGCCAAACGCAGACGCTTAACCATCTGAGCCACCCAGCCTCCCCATATTGGGATTTTTTTTCCCAAAGATTTTATTTATTTGACAGAGAGAAAGACTGCACGAGAGGGAACACAAGCAGGGGAGTATGAGAGGGAGAAGCAGGCTTCCTGCGTAGGGAGCCCAACGTGGGGCTCGACGTGGGGTTTGATCTCAGAACCCCGAGATCATGACCCAAGCTGAAGGCAGACACCTAATGACTCAGGCACCCCTCATATTGGGATTTTTAAAAGCTATACTGGTGATTCTAATGTGTAGCCAAGGTTGAGAACCAGTAGCTTGATTCAAATCACTGGACATCAAATTGATTCCCTTTTCAAGTGAATTCTTAGAGCCTGAATGAATGTATTCTTGGGACTTGCTCTATTGGGAAGAAGCCTTCTGTGCTTCTCTTCAGCCTCAGGTGAGAACAGAGTTAATGATTTGAAGGTCTTTTCACACCAGTGGCCCTTCTCTTATATTCTCTATATTCCAAAAGGTAGCTGGTTAGGTAAATGTCTGTTTTTCTGACCCAACTGTCCTAGGGACAAGTCCCAAGGTCTTAGGCCAGTGGGAATAGGAAGCCCATTTTATTCTTGGGCAGAAGCTGAATTCTCTAGTCTAGCTTATTAATAGTAAAGCTGACACTTTTATTTCTCTCTGACATTTCTTTTTCTCTTTAGAACTTTTAAGGGGTAGAAAGATGATCACATTGGTTCCCTCAAATCTCAAAACATGCTGCTTCATCATCCCTTCTAACTTCTTTGGGTTTAACAAAGTCACCAGCAGAACTTGGGACTTTGGAGTCTAGGTCAGGGTTTGTCTTGCAGGGCTTACTGCTTAGAGGAGAGGAAACAAAAATGGCCTGTCACATGCATAGTGACACCATGTCCTATCCACTAATGTGAAAAAATGGCAGTAGTGTCCATTCTGTGGGTAAGACAGGTATGTGGGGCGAAGAGAGCATGATCCCTTGTACAGTTTTTCAGATTTGGTCTTTGGCTCTTGTTTTCTTCCATATCCAAGATTTTATCTGTTCCTGTAACTTTAAACCTTATCTTTAAGATGATAACAAATCCATATTGTTTCTTCACCTGGACCTTTGCCTGAATACCTGCTGCATGTTTTCTCTTGGATCATTCTGCAATTAGTTTATGCTCAGTAGGGAGATAGTGTTCCGTCATAAACATTAGCAAACCTAGATTGTAATCTTAACTTTGCCATCGACTTACTTTGTGGCCTTATTTGGTGACTTTCCTGAGTTTCACTTTTTTCATCTGTGGAAGAATGTGGGTAGAATTTGGAGTCCTTTCTAGCTATGCCATCCTATGACTTTCTGATCTTTTGTGGACCGCCTGTTAATTTGCACCACCCATGCCAGTCACAGTATATGATCATAGAATATTCCAGGTACATTCTTGTCTCTGTGTTTGTGTTTTCTTTACTTAGAAAGCCTCTTGATCTTTTACTTCTTAGTCTTAACCTTCCTGTACAATCCATTTCAGACTTTTCTTCATTGTGGATGGTTCCTGATCATTGTAGTCCACAAATATTTGTTTTCTGAAGTCCTACATAGTCACTGACATTACTGATTGGCATTCCTCAGAAAACTTCTTGAATGATTATTTGTTATACACATACATAATTTAACCAAATTGTAAGCTCTTTGAGGATGAGACTGTGTTTTGAGTATAATGCCCAGCATGGATGTACATTTACTAATTCCCTTTTACCCTTTTATATTCTAGGTGCCTAGTATATGCTTTGTCCATAATAGCCATTCATTATTACGCCCTTACAGATTGCTTTGTGGTCACCCTTGCTAACAGTTAGAATAGATCTCTATCGCATTTCATTTTGAGATTGAGATTTGATTGCCTGTAAAGGGTTTTTTCCCTAAAATGTTTTTTTCCCCAAAATGTTTTTAGTATGAATATTAGTGCAGATTACATTGTGAATCTGTTCATAGCATTTAATGAAACCATCCCCACCCCTCTTTTTTTTTTTTAAACTTTGGTTTTACAGTTTTTAATTTGTTTTGTTTTTAAAGATTTTATTTTATTTATTTAACAGAGAGAACGAGAGCAGGGAGAAGCAGGCTTCCCACAGAGCAGGGAGCCCGATTCGGGGCTCGATCCCAGGACCCTGGGATCATGACCTGAGCCGAAGGCAGACGCTTAACGACTGAGCCACCCAGGCGCCCCTAATTTGTTTTGTTTTTGAGTATGAAGATTAAAGCCTTAGGATGAAAATGTCATTACCAAGATGTTGATGTACTGTTAACTGGTTTTATATAAACTCCAAGAGGGTGGGGACTTTGTTGTTAATCACTCTATCTCCTCTTCCTAAAATGTCTGGCATGAAGTAGGCTCTTACTAAATATTTGTTGAATGAACGAGTGAGTGAATGAATGACTAAATCTTAACAACTGAGAGTATTTATATTCTCTGTAGCCCTGCATTGCATTTGAGCTGAAGGATATAATGTCTTACTGTACCTGTTTCTTTTGTGTGGGAAGACCAGATGAGTAGTGGGTTTCAAACCACACTCGAAATTTGTCTTGTGTCTGATTTTCAGATGGTTTGGTGGATAGGACTGAAGGTCAGATAGGATAGGCTGGGATGGTGATCCCAGTGAGGTTGTCTGTTAAAGGGTTTGGCCAAAAGTAGGATCAATGGTTTAGGGCCAAAATAGTGGTGGGAGGAGTGTCCTAGAAGTAGGAATGCTGAGAACGTACAGTGGAGTGGGCAGATGGTAGGTGGTCTGGAGGAGCTTTGGAGATGAGGTGTGGATAACCTGCAGTGATTCTTTTCCTGGGCTCCATAACAGACTTGTATGATCAGGTCAGGATCTGTCAAAGGAGTATCATTTTTCTTTTTAAAAATATTAGAGATGCAATTAGAGTATACACCAACAGGAAGGAAACACTAATAAAAAGGAGTATGTCTCCTGCTGCTTTGACCCTAAGTGTTTCAAACTTGAAGATTTTACTTTTATCTTCTAGCTATATATGAACTCCTGAGGAACAAAATAATTATGGTTTTTGTGTGTGTGTGTGAGATACAAAATACATGTGTATTTTTAAATTTTTATTATTATTTTTAAAGATTTTATTTATTTGAGAGAGAGAGAGAGAGCACGAGCAGGGAGAAATGGAAGAAGCAGACTCCCTACTGAGCAGGGATCCTATTGCAGGGCTCCATCCCAGGACCCTGGGATCATGACCTGAGCGGAAGGCAGACGCTTAACCAGCTGAGCCACCCAGGCGCCCATGTATGTATTTTTGTTTTAAGATTATTTTATTTTATTTTATTTTTTAAAGATTTTATTTATGGGGCACCTGGGTGGCTCAGTCGTTAAGCGTCTGCCTTCGGCTCAGGTCATGATCCCAGGGTCCTGGGATCGAGCCCCACATCGCGCTCCCTGCTCAGCGGGAAGCCTGCTTCTCCCTCTCCCACTCCCCCCGCTTGTGTTCCTGCTCTTGCTAACTCACTCTCTCTCTCTGAAATAAATAAATAAAATCTTTTTTTTTTTTTTAAGATTTTATTTATTTATTTGACAGAGAGCGAGCGAGAGAGGGAACACAAGCAGGGGGAGTGGGAGAGGGAGAAGCAGGCTTCCCGCGGAGCAGTGAGCCTGATGTGGGGCTCGATCCCAGGACCCTGGGATCATGACCTGAGCCGAAGGCAGACGCTTAACGACTGAGCCACCCAGGTGCCCCTTAAGATTATTTTAGAGAGAGAGAGCGTGAGTGCACTCGCATGAGTTGGGAGAGGGGCAGAGGGGGAGGGAAAGGGAGAGTAATCCTCAAGCGGACTCCCCGCTGCGCGTGGAGCGTGACGTATGTATTGATTTTAGGACCCTGATATCATGACCTGAGCCAAATCAGATGCCTTAACCACTGAGCCACCCAGGTGCCCCTAGTGTGTATATTTTAATTGGCTCCATTGTGTGAAATTATAAGCTGAAAATGGTCTTTACCGATGGAAAATTGACCACATGGTGCTGTTAGTTAACACTTGGTACATTTATTTTCTCTGTTTTATAACTTTTCTCTCATGTAATAATCATCATGTTTTCATAATTGTGAATGACCCATGTTTAGGAATTTCATTCTCCTTTCTTAAACCTATAGTGATCTGACATTTTAGATTAATTTAGAAGCAGTTTTTAAGAGTTGTTAAAAATGATAGCATATGTTTATATGTAAAAAATTTGTGGAAAGATGCATTAGTAACTTGACTGTGGTGACCTGTAGGAGAAAAAGACTGGGTGTTGGAGCGTACTTTCTACCTTAGATCCATCTCTACTGTTACTTTCTACTTTATATCCTCTGCACCATTTGCAGTTTGTTTTTTTAAGGGTGATCAAGTGCTTTTATAAAAACTAGTTATAGTTAATAGCCCAAGAGATCTGCTGACCTACAGACTATGGTTATATCTATAGTTTTGTTTTATTTCCAAAGTAAATAATGTTTACTCCTTCCTTTTATTTGCCAAATAAATTTAGCTGGTGTTCTTTGTTTTCATTATACATTTTTAATTCTCACTGAAATACCATTGCATTTCAGAAGTTAGTACGGTTTCCAGAAAATTGTTTAGAGGCCCTTTGGGATCAGTAGAAGATTTATTCATTTTCAAATTATGACCCAGTAAAAATGAGGTTGCAAACTGTATATGAATTTGGCTTTTTTATTCTCCACTGTCTGTGTAAAGGACGTTTAGCTATGTGATCTTCAGCATGTTACTTAACTTCTGAGGCTAACCCCCCTTCGTTATTAGACATTTATTTTTGTAAGATTATCTCCCAGGACTTTTCCAAATCTCTGATTTTATAATTTCCTACTCATTTCAACTCAAAAGACAGAATTCAGTGATTCTTAAAGGAGTGTTACAAGCAAAATTTCTATTTAACAAAATCTACCTAACTTTCACAATAAATGTTAATTATTAAAATACATTTGCAATCTCATTTGTCTCATTGGAATGCTAAACTAGTGCTGCTTAAAGTCATCCATATGCATATATAAAATCTTGAGTCATGAAGTGGATTTTGAAATGAAAATTTCCAGCATTGAAGACATACTGTGTGTGTGTGCGTGTGTGCGTGTATTTTAAGCAAATCAACATTTTCATTTTTAATCTTAATACTGGAAAATGAGCCTTTTCTTTGTTTAGAACCTCAAAAGAAGTGGTGTCTTATGCCAGTTGTAGCTTCATAGAAATTATACAATGGGTTATCAATCGAATTTAATTAGACTATGACAGCTTCTTTCACTAACTTTCCTTCTGTTCATTAAGTTATAGCAGTGAGGAAAATGGTTATGGTCCACACCCTGGGGGTTTACAGCTTTCATAGTAAGTAGAGTAAGCAGAGTGCACTGAAACTGACATGTGAGGTCCTTGTTGTGAACCTTGAACTGCTGCTTTCATTAGAGAAGCTCCACTGGTTTTTTGGTTTTTCGAAAAGCATTTGAGCAAATAAATGAAATATCTTTCTTTTTTTTTTTTTTAAATTTTTTTTTTTAAGATTTTTTATTTATTTGCGCGAGAGAGAATGAGAGACAGAGAGCATGAGAGGGAGGAGGGTCAGAGGGAGAAGCAGACTCCCTGCTGAGCAGGGAGCCCGATGTGGGACTCGATCCCGGGACTCCAGGATCATGACCTGAGCCGAAGGCAGTCGCTTAACCAACTGAGCCACCCAGGCGCCCTGAAATATCTTTCTTAATTTTAACTTTGCTGAATACTCTACAAGCTAAAGGGAGGAGATTATTATTGCTGGTGTCCAAATTGGAAGCCAAAACACTTTATTTCCTCTGTGGTTTTCTGAATGAACCAGATTGAAAGGGTCAATGTAAAATAGAAACCCAGGTCCTGGAATTTTGTTCAGTAGTAAAGTAAGATATAGTGTAATCAGGGCCCATGAGTGCTTTTTTCCTGGTGTGTATTAATAGACACTGGGTGTCTGCATGCTTGGGAGCTTTTCTATGCTTTTACGTCTTCATACTTATTGTAGCCAGGCAGCTGGGGAGATATCCCCTAAAGAGGCAGAACTCCCAGCCTCCCTCTTCTGCCCTTTTTAAAAAAAAAAAAAAAAAAACAACTATATACTGGGACATTCAATGGTCTTGCATTGACCAGAAAGACAAAGAGTGCTTTCATACTCTGGGGAGTTTAGCCCAAGCCCGTGTGCTGGGCCTTTGTTAGGGTTTGCACTAGGCCTTTCTTTTTTACCACCCCCAGTCTCATTGTTCATACTTTGCAGCAGCAACAGGATCAGTTTTAGAATTTTACCTCCTTACTTAAAAATAAACAGTTGCAAAAGTGAAATCCAGTATCTTGTAATGAAAAATGTAAAGAAAAGCAAAGTCTTATTTCCTCTGGTGGTTTTTTGATAAAGAAAATCCCATTACTGCATAAGTGCCATCGTGCAAGACTTGATCTTTTTGAAATTATTCTTTGTCATTTAAAAAGTCAAAATGAACTTTCTTTTTTGTGTGGCTGTATCTCATCTAACTCACTGTTTTTGTTTTTATTTAAATTCAATTAGCCAACATATAGTACATCATTAGTTTCAGATGTAGAGTTCAATAATTCATCAGTTGCGTGTAACACTCAGTGCTCATGTAAGGAACACATCACATGCCTTCCTTAATGCCATCGCTCAGTTACCCCATGCCCCCACTTACCTCCCCTCCCACACCATCTAACTCACTGTTGATGCTTGATATTCATTCAAGAAATACAGACAAGAATCTTTTCCACTGGGACACCGGGGTGGCTCAGTTGGTTAAGCAACTGCCTTTAGCTCAGGTCATGATCCCAGGGTCCTGGGACCAAGCCCTACATCATGCTCCCTGATCAGCAAGGGGCCTGCTTCTCCCTCTCCCTCTGCCTTTCCCCCTGCCTGTGCTGTCCTGCTCTCTCTCTGTCAAATAAATAAATAAATCTTAAAAAAAACCTTTTTCACCAATGTCTGATGGCTTTTATTTATTTTTTATTTTTTTAAAGATTTTATTTATTTATTTGATAGAGACAGAGATAGCGAGAGCAGGAACACAAGCAGCAGGAGAGGGAGAGGGAGAAGCAGGCTTCCCGCTGAGCAAGAGCCCGATATGGGACTCGATCTCAGGACCCTGGGATCATGACCTGAGCCGAAGGCAGATACTTAATGACTGAGCCACTCAGGCACCCTGTCTGATGGTTTTTAAATTACTCAGTGTTTTGTGTTTTATTAGATAATATGAACTTGTTTTTTTAGATAATATGAACAGTTATATAGGTTATTCAAAGAATGCTTCTTGCCCCAGTTGACAGGAAAACCGTAATAGTGTTGCTTTTGCCCTACATTTTGATTATATATAAGTAAACCATCAATATGAAATAAGCAAAAGTTATTTCTTAAAATTTTTATTTATTTATTTTTTAAGTAGACTCCACACCCAGCATGGAGCCCAGTGTGGGGTTTGAACCCAAAACCCTGAGATCAAGACCTGAGCTGAGATCAAGAGTTGGATTCTTAACTGAATGAGCCACCCAGGTGCACCCCCCTTTAAAAAAAAAAAAAAGGGATTTATGTATTTATTTGAGAGAGCTAGAGCATGGGGGGAGGGGCAGAGGGAGAGGAAGAGAGAAACTTAAGCAGACTCGTGACGGGGCTCCATCTGACAACCCTGAGATCATGACCTGAGCCGAAACCAAGAGTCAGATGCTTAACCGACTGGGCCACCCAGGTATCCACCCCCCTCATTTAAAAAAATATTTTATTGGGGCGCCTGGGTGGCTCAGTTGGTTAAGCGTCTGCCTTCAGCTTGGGTCATGATCCCAGGGTCCTGGGATCGAGCCCCGCATCGGGCTCCCTGCTTTAGCAGGGAGCCTGCTTCTCTCTCTCCCACTCCCTCTGCTTGTGTTCCCTCTCTCACTGTGTCTCTCTCTCTCAAATAAATACATAAAATCTTTAAAAAAAAAAAAATTTATTTTTTAGGGGCGCCTGGGTGGCTTAGTTGTTGGGCGTCTGCCTTCGGCTCAGGTCATGATCCTAGGTCCTGGGATCAAGCCCCGCATCGGGCTCCCTGCTTGGTGGGAGGCCCGCTTCTCCCTCTCCCGCTTCTCCCTCTCCTGCTCCCCCTGCCTGTGTTCCCTCTCTCACTGTGTCTCTCTCTGTCAAGTAAATAAATAAAATCTTAAAAAAAAAAAAAAAATTATTTTTTAAGTAATCTCTACACCCAGTGTAGGGCTTGAACTCAAAACCTCAAGATCAAGAGTTGCATGCTCTCTCAACTGAGCCAGCCAGGCACCCCTAAGCAAAAGTTATTTTTTAAGATTTATTTATTTATTTGAGGGAGACTGTGCATGTGGGAGTGAGCACAGGTGTGGGGGCGGGGTGGGAAGGGGCAGAGGGAGAGGGAGAGGGAGAGAGAGAATCTCAGGCAGACTCCCTGTTGAACGCAGAGCCTTATGCGGGGCTTGATCCCTCCACCCTTAGATCACCACTTGAGCCAAAATCAAGAGTTGGATACTTAACTGACTGAGCCACCCATGTGTCCCCAAAAGTTATTTTTAATGTGGAAACTTTATCAGATAGTGCTGGGCTGTATTTTACAATTTTTTTTTTTTTAAAGACTTTATTTGACAGAGCACAGCGAGAGAGGGAACACAGGCAGGGGGAGTGGGAGAGGGAGAAGCAGGCTTCCCGCCAAGCAGGGAGCCCGATGCGGGGCTTGATCCCAGGACCTTGGGACCATGACCTGAGCTGAAGGCAGACGCTCAATGACTGAGCCACCCAGGTGCCCCTACAATTTTTTTTTTTTTTTTTTTAGATTTTATTTATTTATTTGACAGAGATAGCTACAGCAGGAACACAAGCAGGGGGAGTGGGAGAGGGAGAAGCAGGCCTCCCACTGAGCGGGGAGCCTGATGCGGGGCTCAATCCCAGGACCCTGGGATCATGACCTGAGCCGAAGGCAGACGCTTAACAACTGAGCCACCCAGGCGCCCCCAGTTTTTTTTTTTTTAAGTAGGCCCCACACTGAGCTCAAACTCACAAGTGTGAGATCAATACCTGAGCCAAGATCAGGAGTTGGACACTTAACCAACTACAAAGGCACCCCTGCAATTTTATTTTTAATTTACTTACGTTATCTCTCTTGTCATTTTTGTTTTACACAGGTGTTTCATCTTTTAATGAGATATTTTATGCATATAGAAAGTTATTTACAGAATAATAAACAGTATTGCACATACCACCCAGCTTTGTTGTGTTTGTATTCTTGAGAGATTTTGGAGGATTTTATTGAACCCTAAATATCTTTTAATTGGTGTCCTGTGAAAGTTTATGGTTTTTTATTTCCTTATCTGTCACTAATTTTCCTCTTAGACAAGTCATTTGTTAAGGTAAATTTAGTGAGCGTCACAGTTCGTTAACCTTGCCACTACCACTACACAGTGTCTGCTGGAAAGTATTTGTGAACATTTTAAGTTCTGTTTAATAACCTCAGTATTAGACAAATATATGTACTAAATGTTTAGATGCCCAGGCTTGGTGGTACATATCCTGTGAAGGCAATATAATCTGCAACATGGTGAAAATTTATTCACAGTTAATGTTACTTAAGCTGTTACATAAATACATAGTTGAACTCACGGAAATTCTCTATTGTTTTGTCATTGGTTCTGCTGCTATTCTGATTTTTTTTCCTTGTGAATTTGTTTTTATTGGGATATAAAGCATGGGTTGGGAAATGTCATTTGGGTTATGCCCACCAGGTAAATGTCCATTCTGATCTTCCTGGGATAGCTTCTGGAGCTCTTTCTTTTTTTGGAGCTGCTACTGTTGCTGCTAGCAGCCTTTTCAGGTCCCCTGCTGAGTGGCTCTTCCTTGGAAGAGAATTTCCTTTTTTTGTTGGGGATGTTCCTGTTTCCTGCCTCTTCAGTGTCACTAACTGGTTCCTCTTCGGGGAAAGATTTCTTCCTCTCGGGAAGTCTTACACTGCCAGCTGTCTCTTCAGGATCGATACTAACCAGCTCCTCCTTGGAAAGAGATTTCTTTTTCTTGGGTTTGGAGACAGAGACGGATGGGTCTTCCATTCCATTCTCCCATGGAGTCTCCTGGGCCTTTTGCTTTTTCTTCTTTTTGGGTCTTTCCCTTGTCTCCTCACACTCCTCCAGGGTACTATTGCTGTTTTCCAAAGATGCGAGGGTGAGGGCGGCCAGCCATTTCTTCTGCTTCTTTAACCATTTCTTTTCCTGCTTCTCCAGCTTCCTAGCCATTTCAGCAGCCGCTTCCTCTGCCTGAACCGTTGCCTCCTTCGTGACATCCAGATTCTTTTGTGGAATCTCTCCTGTCTCGTAGAAGGACAGATGCTCCTCAACTTGCTCTCAAAGCTTCTCCCCAAATACACTTGTGGGCACCTCAGAGAACCAATCACTTCGTGAGGCAATACTGCATTTGTTTGCCAGGTGTCTGGAGATGCGCCCTTTATTCTTGGCAGCTGCTTAGGTTAATGAGGGTGGAGTGGAAAATGAACCCATATTTTGGGGTTTTACTCCTTGTCTTCAGGGCTCTGGAAATCTGGTCCCTTTGCTGGGCCCTGGAAATCACTCAGCCACCAGTGCTATTATGCTTTTTATAGTAGAAAGAGGAATTGCATTTGGAGGTCAGTATTAGCACTGGTTTATTGTATGCCCAACATATACCAGGCACTGGGTTAAATGCCTTATGTAAATTCTCTAACTTGTTTCTTGACCCTGTGAATAGGTACTATTATTATTCTCATTTTCCAGGTGAAGGCACATATTAAAGATGTTAAATGTAACCTCCCCAGAAGTCACACAGGTAGTAAGTAAAAGAGCTAGAATGCGGGCGCCTGGGTGGCTCAGTTGGTTAAGCGACTGCCTTCGGCTCAGGTCATGATCCTGGAGTCCCGGGATCGAGTCCCGCATCGGGCTCCCTGCTCGGCGGGGAGTCCGCTTCTCCCTCTGACCCTCCTCCCTCTCATGCTCTCTGTCTCTCCTTCTCTCTCTCTCTCAAATAGATAAATAAAATCTTTAAAAAAAAAAAAAAAGAGCTGGAATGCTAAAATCATAATTGTGCTCTAGACTGTGAGGTGAGTAAACTGCCTCCTGAGTTCAGTGTTTTTAGAACTGTTGTAATAAACCTCTTTGACACATTCTGAATTGATCTATTTCAGTTAAATTCTGGGCTTCTAATTGAACTATGTTCAAGTTCTTTGAAACCTAGATGTTGGCTGAAATTATTGGTTCTAGTTTATAGATTAAAGGGCTTTGTGTGGGATGTGTGTGTGATTCAACTCAGAGTTCTTGGGCTAAATTGGAGTCACTGGCTTGGTCCGTCTCAGTTGTTGTACCCATTCCAAACAGACATCTCATGAGGTGTGGGTGTTGAGCTACTTAATGTGAAGCTAGACAAAAGGAAAAGAGGTTTAGGAGAAGTGAAGAACAAAGAGTCTTTGTTTTTCTAGTGGTTTGAACTATGATGATGAGTGAGGCCGTGTTGGAAGGGCATAGACTGTAAGATCCAAAGGATGAGGTGAAGATGGAGAGCTACGTGACCCTGGGCTGAGGCCTAGATGGAATGGCTACATTGGGGAAACAGTAGTAAAGGCTGCCATTGCTACATTTATTTTAGCATTTTATACTAAACTTGGGCTAACAGAATGCATTGCAGCATAAATACCAGTTCTTTTTTTTTTTTCAGAAAGAACTTTAATGAATAATCATATTTCCTTTCTCAAATGCACAGTAGTTCTCTGTCAGTGTGAATGAAAAGCCCTTTGGATTTTTTTCGTGACCTCATTTGACGACAATTTTTGCATGAATTTAGCATAACTACATTTATGGGGTTCTCCGGTGCCCTTATTTCCTTGGAGCAGTGTGCTTCTGGCCTGCTTACCTAGATTTACAATGCTCTAGGATTTTTATTCTGGATATTAATAGTATTGAAATTCTGTTCCTGGCATCAGTGGGCCCTGTGTGAAAGAATATGGTTTTCATAGGATAGCATGCTAGTTAGAGGCGGAGGTGAGGTCAGAACTATTTTATTAATTGTTCTGAGATATTTTTTCCTTTTTCACTTTGTTGACATTTTCACTGATGGTGCAGAATCATGGGTGGGTCACACTGCTGGAGCCTTAGCATGAATCAAGATAGTGGTACCAAACTGTACTCTTAATTATTGTGTTCTTCACCAACATGCATTCTCAACAAAAAACAAAGGTACCAGTTTCACTTAATATCTTTTTTGTTTGTCTTACTTAATATCTTTCATGAAATAGTAAAACTTACTCATTTTGTTAAATCTTGACCCTTCATTGACATTTTTTTAATGTTCTTTGTGATGGAATAGGAGGCATGCATAAAGCACTTCTGTTATATAGTTGTCTAATTGTGGCTTTTTTTTTTTTTAAAGATGTATTTATTTATTTATTTTAGAGCGAGAGAGCATGCACGCGCACGCGCGAGTTGGGGGGCAGAGGGAGAGGGAGAGAGAATCTGAAGCAGACTCCACACCGAGGACGGAGTCTGAACATGGGGTTTGATCTCTCCACTCTGAGATCACAACCTGAGCCAAAACAAAGAGTCGAACACCCAGCTGACTGCATCACCCAGGCATCCCTCCAGTAGTGGTTTAAACCACTTGTGTGAGTGAGTTACAGGCAAAACTAACCACATTTTTAAAATTTATTTTTTAGAGTGTGAATGGGGAAGGGGCAAAGGGAGAGGGATAGAGAGAATCTTAAGTAGGTTTCACACAGGCCTGGTGTCCAACACTGGGTTCCATCTCATGAGCCTGTGAGATCATGATCTGAACTGAAATCAAGAGTCAGATGCTTAACTGAGCCACCCAGGCACCCCTAACCACTTTTTTGGTTTTTTTATTTCAATTCCGGTATAGTTAACATACAGTGTTATATTTCACTAACTGCTTTTTTCTGTAACACCATTTTAATTTGAAAGAAAGATAAACTATATTTAGCCTTGGATATTTAGCAGGCATATTTTCAGAAATAAATGAGTGTTCCTGTCACTTCAAGGAAAACTGTTGCCAATAATAAAATTATAGGTTTCAAGTGAAAATTAGAATATTGGAAACTTGTATCTGCCACCATCAGTTTGACAGCTTCCCAATACTTAATAGACTTTTCTGAGGAAATCAGTGGTGATACTAACAGATTTTTTTTTATTTTAACAAAGTTCTTTTTTTTAAAATATATTTTTTTAGATTTTATTTATTCAGCAGAGTGAGATTTTATTTTTAATACTATTCAATGAAATGTGTCAACATTTGGAAAATCTACATAACAATGTACCAATATTTCCTTGATGATCAAAGCAGATGTTCCAAAATTATGCATAGGTGAAAGATCCATTTAAAATGCAATATAGAACAATTAATTTTAATGTAACGGTGTATGAAAAGTTAATATGGTTTCAGATTTCATATTTTCTCTAATCTTTAAGAACTACCACTTGTCAAGTTTTGGTGTAATAGCAAAAAAGAAAATGCACAGTTATCAGGAAAGGCTATTGTACTACTCCCTCTTCCAAAATTTGTGTGAGATTAGATTTTATTCATAGACTTCAAAATAACATATTTCAACAGACTGAATGCAGAAGCACATGTTAAGATTTCAGCTGGTCATCTAGTAAACTAGATATTAAAGACATTAAAGAGATTTGCAGAAATTTAAAACAATGCCACTGTTTCCCCTAAATTAAAATAAAAGATGTTACTTATATTGACATGTAATTGTTTTATTATTGGTACCTCAAAATAACATTCAAAATTTTTCTTAGTTTTAATTTCTTTTCTTTTTTTTTAAAAAGATTTTATTCATTTATTTAATTGACAGAGAGAGACATTGAGAGAGGTAACACAAGCAGGGTGAGGGGCAGAGGGAGAAGCAGGCTTCCCGCAGAGCAGGGAGCCCGATGCGGGGCTCGATCCCAGGACCCTGAGATCATGACCTGAGCTGAAGGCAGACGCCCAACCGACTGAGCCACCCAGGCGCCCCAATTTCTTTTCTTTTTTTTAAAAAAAGATTTTATTTATTTATTTCACATAGAGAGCATAAGCGGGAGAGCGGCAGGCAGAGGGAGAGGGAGAAACAGGCTTTCTGCTGAGCAGAGAGCCAGATGCGGGCTTGATCCCAGGACCCAGGGATCATGAACTGAACCGAAGGCAGATGCTTAACCGACTGAGCCACCCAGGCTCCCCCTTCGTTTTAATTTCTATTGTAAATATACATGGATATAAGCCATTTAAGCCAGAGCTCTTTAGGTTCCATAATAATTTTTAAGTTTAAAGGTGTTGAGACCATAAAGTTTAGAAACACTGAAGTAGATCATCTCAACAATTAAAACTCATTTCTTAGTCCTTATTATTTTAATGAAGTTACTCTTTTAGAGGAGAAAAAACTTTTCCTATTGTAATCTATTAATTTAGATGATATAGTTAAATTCTTTGTTAGGGATTATATCCAACACCTCATATGTATTATTTAAATTTCATCAGTACCCTGTGAAGTATAAGTACTATTATTCCCATTTACAGATAATAAAATTGAGTCTCAATAAGTTTAAGTAACTTGCCAGAATCATACAGCTAGTCAGGATTTGAATCTTGCATCTTTTTTTTTTTTTTAAGTTTTTTTTTTTTTAAGATTTTATTTATTTGAGAGAGAGAATGAGAGAGAGAGAGCGAGAGCACATGAGAGGGGGAAGGGTCAGAGGGAGAAGCAGACTCCCTGCTGAGCAAGGAGCCCGATGTGGGACTCGATCCCGGGACTCCAGGATCATGACCTGAGCTGAAGGCAGTCGCTCAACCAACTGAGCCACCCAGGTGCCCTGAATCTTGCATCTTAATATCAGAGCTCATATATATATATTTTTTTCCTGAGCGAGAATATGCGCTCTCGACGAGGTAGGAGAAGGGGCAGAGGGAGAGGGAAAGAGAGAATCTCAAGTAGGTTCTGTGCCCATTTTGGAGCCTGAGTCAGGTCTTGATCTCTGGACCCAGAGATCATGATGAGTGAGCTACCCAGGCACCCCCCAGAGTTCATATTTTTTTTATTTATTTTTTAGAAAGAGAGTGCACGTGTGGGAAGGGGTTAGTGGGAGAGGGAGAAGGAGAGAAACAGACCCCCCCCTGAGGTGGGGCTTGATCTCAGGACCCTGAGATCATGACCTGAGCTGAAATCAAGAGTCAGCCCTTAACCAACTGAGCCACCCAGGTGCCCTCAGAATTCAGATTCTTTTTTATTTTTTATTTTTTAAGATTTTATTTATTTGACAGAGAGACACAGTGAGAGAGGGAACATAAGCAGGGGGAGTGGGAGAGGGAGAAACAGGCTTCCCGTGGAGCAGGGAGCCTGATGTGGGGCTCAGTCCCAGGAACCTGGGATCATGACCTGAGCTGAAGGCAGATGTTTAACTTAAGATTGAGCCACCCAGGCGCCCCCAGAGTTCAGATTCTCAATCACATAAAACATTTGTGTTTACTGCCTGCTTTTCTTTTAGATTTAATTTCAGTTAATATTAACATTTCTATCTAAGATATTTACTTATATAATATGCTCATATATTGTTTTGTGTCTTTCCTCTTTTTTCATAAAGTTTTTCTTCTGTACTTTTTAAAGTATAACATGGAAGTCAAAGACATAGGGGATAGAAACAATATCAGTTGAATGCCATATTCTAGGAAGTGTACATCCAGCTTAATCTTCATAATAATTTTGTGAGATAGCTGTTACTATTTATGAAGAAGTGGGGGGATGGAGATTCAAAGTCAGGTTTTACTCTTCCTGAAAGTGTTTACTTTGCATTCTGTTTGCTTCCTCCCATGCAACCTGAGTGGGTAGGGTAAAATGGGGGCATTCAGCTCTTATTTTTCTGCCCAGTTTTTTCTTTTTCTTTTCCTATTCCCTTTTCTCTGTATACCTACTAGAGTCTTGTAAACATGGGTCATCTGGGTTTTTGGTGTCCTCTCTTCACAGACTGTGTTCTGTGCTGCCTGCAGCTGGATAGGTTGGCTGAAAGAGATACAGGGTATCTAGGATTTAGATTTGATCTTTGAAGCAGTTCTGTACTCTTGGGAGATGCTTTGGCTGGCTGGAATGCCATGTCTTTCTTTCCAGTCCTCACCCGAGGAAGTGATCCCTTTGGTCATTCAGTCCAAGACTTATTTTCGAGAATAATCCCTACCCTAAAAGACTTTTTCAAGACAAAAAGAGAATCAAACAGCTTTGGATTCTAGTAACTGGAACAATTTTGCTTGGTGACTTCTTCAGGGATTTTATAAAAAAGTTTTTTGTCTACTTGGAGAAAGAATATTTACATAAGGAAAATGAGAAAGTGATTAGTGTTCTCTTATATAGGATACGATTTATTGAACACCTAGTATGTACTAAGTTCTTTATAAAGATTATATATTGTATTTAATCCTTCCAACAGTTCTTTGAGGTATTTCCTGTTTCCTTTTCCAAATAATAGGATAACAAGCTAAATGAAAGGAAGTAACATGCGATTTCTTACAGCAAGGTAGGGAAACCAGGAATTTAATCCAGGTAGCAGTTGGGAGTTGAAGAGATTCAGATTAGTGGAGGGAAGAAGGAGGGTATTCCAGGCATTGGGAATTGTAAGATCAGTCAGGAAAGAGCCTGGCTGTTATTTAGGAGAGGTTTCAATTTAGGGAGTGGGAGATAAAAATTAAGTAGGAAAGCTTCCAGGGAATCAAATTGCAGGATTTGTGTTTGGAAGTAAAAAACAGACGGAGAGTCATTTATTGTTCATTGATGACCAGTGCTCAGGAAGATTGAGCTGATGGTAACTTATGAATTGAAGAGGAAGAGATTCTAGTTAGGAAAATGTAGGCAGCTGCTGCAAGTAGAGAATGAAGATCTGAATTGAGGTGGTAGCCATGGCCTTGGGAAAGGGAAGGTGAAGATAGCTTCTAGAAAAATTACAAAAATGGTATAGAGAGGAAATTGAATGAATTTATAGGCTGGAATTGTATACTGGCAATTAGCTTACATATTAGTTAATAATTGGACTGTTGCTGTGTTGAAGTAGAGGTAGTATAGATTGATCCATTTTAGCCAGTAGAATTTTTTTAAATACAAAAATGTTTAATGCAGTAGAGTTTGATATATAACAAATTGGCTTTTGGGTAGAATAATTATATGCATCTTTGCAGAGGAGAGTATAATAGTGTGGTACTGCAACATTTGGAAATTGAGTAATAGGAAAGAGTGGTTGGATGTTTTGTACACAGAGGTATACTGGTAGTGGTGGGATGGTTAATTCTGAAACTGCATAGTCAGAATTACTGACAAAAGTCTCTCTTAGGGGCGCCTGGGTAGCTCAGTCATTAAGTGTCTGCCTTAGGCTTAGGTCATGATCCCAGGGACTTGGGATCGAGCCCCACATCAGGCTCCCTGCTTGGCGGGAAGCCTGCTTCTCCTCTCCCACTCCCCCTGCTTGTGTTCCTGCTCTCGCTGTGTCTGTCTCTGTCAAATAAATAAATAAAATCTTAAAAAAAAAAAAAAAGTCTCTCAAGGGAGTCATATCATATACCACTGTACTATGTCTCAGTAAGTCCAGCACATTAGTTTTTTCTTCACAGTTGTATTTCTCCCCTCATGATCCAGTAGTTGTTTATCTCTCTTTTTCTCAGCTTTATTCTTCATCATTTTGTCTTCTTTATCACTTGTTCTCTCTTCTGCCTCATTTATCCTTGCATTTAGAGCCTCCCATTTTTTTTTTGCATCTCATTAATAACCTTTTTGATTTCGACTTGGGTACATTTTAGTTCTTTTATTTCTCTAGAAAGGGATCCTCTAGTGTTTTCTGTGGTTTTTTCAAGCCCAGCTAGTATCTTTATAATCCTTTTTCTGAACTCTAGTTCTGACATTTTACTTAATGTCCATACTGATTTGGTCCCTGGCAGGCAGAACTGCCTCATGTTCTCTTTTCTGAGGTGAGTTTTTCCATCTTGTCATTGCAGAAAATGGTTGCTTTCCTATTTGTAAGTTGGAGCTATTCTTTTCTTGGATTGCCGGTTGAGTTATCTGCAGGTGTTCAGAATGATTTGATAGCTATCTAGCTGAATTCCTGGGACCAGACAAAATTAAGGTCTCCTCCTCTGCCGTCGTGGACTCCATCCTGCATAGTCTTACTATCTTGAGCTCACTTCTTCCTCCTTCCAATTAAGTTGAGCAGTAACTATTATGATGAAATGATATATTTGGGGCAAAGCATATTCCAGATATCAGCATAGACACCTTGTACATATTTATACAAGTGACGAGTATAATGTTTCTGTTAGTTTTATGTTCACCAAGCCTGTGATAAGCATCTTTTAACTTAGTATTTTTAAAATTGTATGTTTATAAAATAGTGTTTACAGATGATAAAAAAATTCAGTAGGACAAAATTCTGTATATAGCAAAAATTAAATCTTTCACCCTTAGTCCCTAGTTGTGTTTCTCAGTGGCAGCTACTATTACCAGTTCCTTATGTGTTCTTTCAGAGGTATTCTGTACATATGCAGTCATATAATATAGCTTCACAAACATTTAAATTTCCCAAACCATCAAATTTATTAAATATTTCTGGGTACCAAGCAATAGATGAAATTGTTCCCAGTCCTTAAAAAATATAATAGGAATAAATTTTTTTAAGTTTAATTTTCCAATTTTATAAGTACGCTCCATGCACAGCGTGCACTCCAACACAGGGCTTGAATTCATGATCCTGAGATCAAGACCTGAGCTGAGATCAAGAGTCTGATGCTTAACTGAATGAGCCACCCAGGTGTCCCTAGGAATAAACGTTAATGGAGAACCAGGTTATAGATTTTTGAAAAAATATTTTATTTATTCATTTGAGACCGAGAGATACAGAGAGAGAGCATGAGCAGTGGGAGAGGCAGAGGGAGAGGGAGAAGCAGACTCCTTGCTGAGCCAGGAGCTGATACAGGACTCGATCCCAGAACCTGGAGATCATGACCTGAGCTAAAGGCAGACGCTTAACTATCTGAGCCACCCAGGCGCCCCTGGGTTATAGATTTTTAATTCTGGTTTTATGGTTTCCAAGCCATGTAACCTATGACAAGCTAAATTAATCTTTATATAAATACTTTTTGAGGCTTAATAAGTATTTACAATTGTACACAACTTTATTTTTTTTTAATAGCTAAAGAAACCATATATAGTATTATTAGTTAAATAGTTACAGGCAGTAAATCTTGAGTATCTGGATTTCTGTTTTCATAAGATTTTTGTTTACATTAAATAAGCAGACCTAGGAGCGCCTGGGTGTTGCAGTCTGTTAAGCATCCAACTCCTGGTTTCAGCTCATGTCATGATCTCAGGGTTGTGAGATCGAGCCCTGTGTCAAGCCCTGAGTCAATCTCTGCACTCAGCGGGGAGTCTGCTTGAGATTTTCTCTTTTTCCCTCTCCCTCTGCTCCTTCCCCCTCCTCCCTCTCTACAATAAATAAATCTTTTTTTTTTTTTAACATTTTATTTATTAGTTTGAAAGAGAGTGAGTGAGAGAGAGAGCGTGAGCAGGGGGAGAGGGAGAAGCAGACTCCCTTGCTAAGCAGGGATCCAGATGTGCGGCTTGATCCCAGGACCCTGGGATCATGACCTGAGCTGAAGTCAGTTGCTTAACCGACTGAGCCACTCAGGCACTCCTAAAATAAATAAATCTTAAAAAAAAATTAGCAGACCTAGAAAGTATCCACAGTCCTTAATGTACATAATTATCAAGTTTAGACGGAGACCACCTCTACTTTAGCCTACCTTGGGATTGTATTGGTCTGGAACCTTGATGTAAGGAGACGGGTATACTGAGATGGGGAGCAGTGAGCAGAATGGGAGTAGCTTTCATGAATTAAATATTCATTATGTGTTGGCATTGTTTGGTTTGAAGCATTATGCGAGTTTAGAATTTCTATATACCTACCCATGCTTGAATGTTAAGTACCACAATAAGAACCACCTAGAAGTTACTCTTTATTAAAATATTATTTGATCTTTATGCTAAGGCAGGCTATTTGTGGATAAAGAAAAGTTAATCTTTTGAAGTCCAGGAGTCAGTGTTTAGATACTTTTCTTGGATTTATGTTAATACTAATTATTGCATGCATTTCAGATGAGAAAGAAGCTCAAACGCCTTTGATTTGAGAACATCATCATTAGAAAGAAAAGAGCAAGTTATTGATATGTTTTTTATTGCATTGCAAATCGTTCTCTTTCTTGGTCTTTTCTTTTTCAGTTTCCGAAATATTTGTTACCTTTCTGATCTTACTGTTGAAATTTATTTTAAAATCACTTTATAAGACTGCCATCTTTGAAAAATGACATTTGATTGTTTTAAAAAATTTTGGGGGAAGACTCTTAAATTTAAACCTGTGACACTCAATATATAGTGATTACATTGGCCTGGAATTTATGGAAGAAAAGCATCTTACCTATACCCATTCTACATAAGAACATAAAATCTGCTGGAAAACATTCTGTTTGATAATGTTTAATTACTTATTATTATTAATGTTTAAACTTTTTTTTAAAAGTAGACTTCATGCCTAGTATGTAGCTCAATGTGGGGCTTGAACTCACAACCCTGAGATCACAACCTGGGCTGAGATCAAGAGTCGGAGGCTTAACCTACTGAGCCCAGGCTACCCTATTTTTATTATTTTTTAAGGTTTTTTGTTTGTTTTTTTTTTGTAATCTCTACACCCAATGTGGGCCTCAAACTCACTACCCCGAGGTCAGGATTTGCACACTGTATCAGCTGAGCCAGCCAGGCACCCCTCTATTTGATAATTTTTATTATAAGGTGCTTCACTTTCAGAATTTTTTTAAGGGATTTATTTATTTTACAGAGATAGAGGGTACGAGCAGGGGGAGGGACAAGGAAAGAGGCAGAGAGAGAGAGAATCTCAAGCAGACTCCCTGCTGAGCATCTATGGAGCCCCATGTGCCGTGTGGTACAAGATCTCATGACTCTGAGATCATGACCTGAGCCAAAACCCAGGAGTCTGATGATCAACCTACTGAGCCACCCAGGCGGCCTGCCTTTGATCTATATCAGATCTTTTTTTTTTTTTTTTTGAGAAAAATTAGATTGACTCAGATTTTAAATGGGTGGGGGGCTTTGGAGATAAGGTTTGTTCCTAAGAGGGTATTGATTTTCTGTATAAGTCTCCTTGATAGCTGGCCTGGTGGGAACAAGTATTTTCAGTAATCTGACTTCTGCACGAGATAGTTGGGTGGATTAATTTGGCTAATGACACTGGTTGTTCACATATAAATTAGGAAAGCAGTTTCCTGTACCTAACACTCTTCCATATAAACTATGAGCTGAGAACTCATGGGGCGCCTGGGTGGCTCAGTCAGTTAAGCGTCTGCCTTCGGCTCAGGTCATGATCTCCGGGTCCTGGGATTGAGCCCTGTGTCAGGCTCTCTGCTCAGTGAGAAGCCTGCTTGTCCCTTTCCCTCTGCCCCTCCTCCCTGCTCGTGCTGTCTCTCTCTCGCTCTCTCACTCAAATAAATAAAATCTTTAAAAAAAAAATCTGATAAGTTGCTCACCTTGGGAAGAACAGTTCAGTGAGAATCAACAAGTTTCTTAGGAGAGAGAAAAATCTTTGAAATGGCAAATAAATGTCTGTTTAAAAGTTCACTATCCAAAGTTGCAAAAGTCAGTCAGCATCTTTCAGAATTTCTTCATATGTGGAACAGATTGCATTCTTTCTAGCTTCTCTTTTAATCTCACAATATCTGTCAGAAACTCCCAAAGACCTTCTTTTCCTTACCACATCTTTCACCCTAGCTTTTCTAAGCTCTGCAAAATGAAGTAGGAGAGTTCTTGGGTGGTTAGCAAGTTGCTAGGAAACAGTTTTCTTAAATATCTTGCCTTTTGAATGGTCCAGAGAAAGGAACATTACAATCTTTATGGAAGAGCTATTTATAATAATTAATTATTGCCTACTCTGTGTGCTGTTCAAATTACAAACCTTACTTTGTTAAATCTTTCCAGCATTCCCACAAAGTATAGTTGAGGAAACTGAGGAGATCAGATCATTTCTCCCAAGATAACCTAGCTAGTAAATGAGGAAGCTGGGATTCAAATTCTGTTCTTTCACATTTCCAAAATACTTGTCCTTCCTAATGTGTCACTCGTTTGTCAGTATCTAGGGATGTACATTACAGTCTAAAAGTAACCCAAATAGTTAATTTTGTCCTAAAATATATCTTGTGTTCCATTCAGTGACAGATTAAGGAGTTTATTGCCTGTAACGTTAAATTTTCATTACCTGATTTATGGAGCGCCTGGCTGGCTCAGTCTGAAGAACATGAGACTCTCGATCTCAGGGTTGTGAGTTTGAGCCCTACTATGGGTGTAGAGAGTACTTTAAAAAAAGAAAAGAACATTCAGAATTTAAATATAATAAATTTTTATTACCTGATTTAATAGGAGTCTGAACACTCTTGCCTTGAATATTATATTTCTGTAAGATTGATCTGAAATGCTAGTCTTAGGTAAGGTACTTGTATTTGTGTTTTATTCTTTCTATATTTGTATTGTATGCTTTTTCTAGTTAAAAGAGAATGTCAGGTATTTTAGCATAGACTGGATATAGACAGTAAGGAAGAAGCAAAGCACATACTAGATGTGGTAATGAATAATATTTTGAAAAAGTTATTTTATGGGGCACCTGGGTGGCTCAGTTGATTAAGGGTCCGCCTTTGGCTCAAGTTATAATCCCAGGCAGGGTCCTGGGATTGAGCCCCGCACTGGGCTCCCTGCTCAGTGAGGAGTCTCCTTTTCCTTCTGCGCCTTCCCTCACTCACTCTTTCTGGCTCTCTCTCTCTCAAATAAATAAAATCTTAAAAAAAAAAAGTTATTCCAAAATCTGTGCTGAATTATAGCCTTTGGATTTTGAAATAATAGCTCTTTGAAGAGAATCGAGTGATTTGAATATGACTTTTGAATATGATAATTGAGTGAATCTGAATTTGTTTATTATTTGAGAGAGAGAGTGTACAGTGGGGGAGGGAGGGGCAGAGGTATAAGCCGACTCCCCACTGAACTTGGAGCCTGACACTGGGCTGGATCCCAGGACCCTGAGATCATGAACTGAGCTGAAGTCAGATGCTAAACCAACTGAGCCCCTCCTTTCCTTCTTAATGTGGTAGCAAATCCTATTGATTTTACTCTTTAAACTTGACTTTTTCTATTTATTTCCACTACAATCTTCCAAGCCATAATCATCTCTTACCTAGACAACTGGTATAGTCTCCTAACTAGTCTTATTTCCTCTCCTACCCTCCTCCAGTTAATGGATCTTATTTCTTCTCTTTCACCCTTTTGTTACTGTAAGTGTATCCTTGTAGTTACCATTCACTCATCCTTCTCTAGATGAAATGAATCATATTCACTATGTTCTTGGGGATTCTTTATAACTTTTCCACAGTCGTCTTAAAACAGAATTTTAAAAAGTTGAGCAATAGGTAGGGAACACGGAGGATTTAACATTCCTTTTTGGTTGCCTCCTTGCTGTTTAAATAGCGACCATTAGATGTACAGGATGGGGTAGTTGGCAGTATTTGGAGTATGGAAGGGGACAGGGAGTGAGAATAGAAGGCAGTTCAGGTGGCCATGTGGACTGGGCTACTGGACTGCTATTTTTTAGTCTGTTATTATAGTATACTAACACTACTGGGTAACTTAGATGAAAAAATCAAGTATAGGATTAGATGTCAAAACAACATGAATCCGAATCTGCATGATGAAATGAAACAGGTGCAAATGTAAAGTGTTCTGTGTACATTGAAGTGATTGGTTATTTACAGAATGCTTCACACATGACTTTGTGGCAACTTTATATGGAAAGAAAACACTGGAAAATAGTTTATCATAGACAAAAGTAGAAAGCAGTTATGAAGTAAAGAAAATTTACGTAATCTATGGGTCATTGATAATTGGAAAGTGTCTCTGGTCCACTTTACTCTCACAGGATTATGCTATGTCTGCCTCTTGATGAGTGGTCAAAGGATGTGAGTATATTTCACTTGTCAAAGAGTAAAAGGAGATTTATTAACAGTTCTCAGGTATTTGAAGGCTTTTCCTGTGGAGTAGTGTACACTGGGTATGTGGAATCCCTGCATTTGATGTTAGGTTGAATAGAACAGTGAAGCACTTCCAACTCTAATGTGGTATGGCTTTTACTGTTGATGAATTCACAATGATTCTTTACCTTGTCAAGGTGTTTCTGATGGTCAACTTTTAATCTATGTTACCATTTTTCTAGTATCCATAAATACTTTGACTAATTTCTAGGTACTGTAATTAAATCTCCCCTTTGGTACATCGACAGGTAGTATTGACCCACTGGTTTAGTATAAGTGTGCTTTGGCTTGGGTTTGTTGCATATGGATAGAAATGGATCTTTTCCAGTTATTACTGAAGAGAGAAGTTTGTTAGGAGTCATTTTAAAAAGCTGGCTGAACAAGTTTCCATACTGCTAGGTCATTAGGCAGGGTTTCAGGAGATCTTATACTAGTAAGATCCTATATTGCTTTCTGTCATTGAAAGAAATGCAGTTTGCTGAGGAATCCAGCTACCCATTTTCCTGTTGGGTACCTGTTTCACTATTATGTTGCATAACAGTTTTCCTTGTTTGCTTTGTGGATTCTTAGGATGAGACTTACTTTTAACCTCATTGGACTAGATCACATTGAAACATTTTGAGTGTATTACTCCTTTCTGCAGTATTGTAGGTTTGGGGATAGAGTGGTAGACAAAACAGATAAGGTGCTTGCCCCACTGTGGAGTTCTTATATTATTTAAAAATTTTATTATTTTTATTTTTATTTTTATTTATTCAAGGATCTTATTTATTTGACAGAGAGAGAGTACATACAAGCAGGGGGAGTGGCAGGCAGAGGGAGAGGGAGAAGTAGGCTTCCCTGCTGAGCAGGGAGCCTGATGTGGGGCTTGATTCCAGGACCCTGAGACCATGACCTGATCTGAAGGCAGATGCTCAACTGACTGAGCCACCCAGGTGTCCCTTAAAAATTTTATTTTAAAATTACATGCAGTGATACCCACTTTTTGGGTAACAGCTTTATTGAGATATAATTTGCATACCACAAAATTCATTCATTTAAAATTTACAGTTGAGGAGGAGGATGCCGGGTGCGCACAGGAGCTTCCATATCCATTTTTTAATTCCGTGCGGTTACATTTTGCTGTGAAGTGATTTGCTCTTTCTACCCTTATGAAAGAGGAGCAGAGAGAGAAGACATTAATAAAGCTATACAGATACTAAAAAAATAAAAACAAAACAAAAAAATGTACAATTCAGTGGTTTTTAGTATATATACAGACTTGTGCAACCATCACCACAGTTTTAGAACTTCCAGATTACCTCAGAAAGAAACACATATCCTGTAGCTGTCATTCCTTCTTCCCCCATTTTCATCAATCCCCCCAGCCCTAAGCAGCCACTAAGTGTTTCTGTTTATACTTTTTGTCTATAGATTTGTCTAATTTGGGTAGTTCATTTAAGAGGAATTGTACAATATGTAGTCTTTTGTGACTGGCTTCTTTCACTTAACATTGTTTTCAAGGTTCATGCATGTTGTAGCATGTGTCAGGTCTTCCATTTCCTTTGTTTGCCAGATAAAATTCCATTGTATGGGTATACCTCATTTGGTTTATCCGTTCTTCACTTGATGGATATTTAGATGGTTTCTACTTCTGGGCTATTGTGAATAATGCTGATACGAACATTCATAACAAGTTTTGCGTGGATATATGTTTTTATTTCTTTTGGATATATAACCAGGAGTGAAATTGCTGAGTCACATGGTGACTCTATTGCTTAACCTTTGGGGAAACTCAGCTTTCATTTATTGTAGGTATTCTGACAAATGTGGCATTTTGTAACCCCACTACACTGAAGCTACAGAAAAGTTTCATCACCCAATTATAATCTTTCAGTGCTTTGTCTTTGCAGATAACCTTTCCCCACGCCCTAGCTCCTGGCAGTCAGTGAGCTTTATTCCATCCTTGTAGTTTTGCCTTTCCCAGAATGTTGTATAAATGGACTCAAAGCCTTTTTTGATTCTAGTTTCTTTCACTTAATTAGCATTTGATAATCATTCATGTTCTATCAATAATTCATTCCTTTTCAATGGCTGGTGGTATTCCATTATATGGGTGTACTATATATATATTTTTAAAGATTTTATTTATTTATTTATTTGAGAGAGAGAGAGAGAGAGAAACAGCATGAGAGGGGAGAGGGTCAGAGGGAGAAGCAGGCTACCCCCTGAGCTGGGAGCCCGATGTGGGACTCGATCCCAGGACTCTGGGATCATGACCTGAGTCGAAGGCAGTCGCTTAACCAACTGAGCCACCCAGGTGCCTCTGGGTGTACTATATTTTATCTGTTTACCAGTTGAAGATAATTGGGCTATTTGCCCTTTTTCGCCGTTATGAATAAAGATGCTGTAATATAAACCTTTCTGTTTAGGCCTTTGGGTGAGTATAAATTTTCATTTATCTTAGATAAATATGTACAAGTGGGATTTCCAGGTCATATATATAAATTTATGTTTAACTGCATAAGAATTGCCAAACTGTTTCCCCAAGTGGCTATACCATTTTGTACTGTGCCAACAACAACAAAGTGTGAGATTTCCCGTTGTTCCTCATCCTCAGCACTTGGTATTGTCATATTGTAGACCTATCTAATAGGTGTAGTGATAGCTCACTGTTGTTTTAGTTTATATTCCGTAATGACTAATGATGCTCAGCATCTTTTCATGTGTCTGTCATCTGCACATCTATTTTGGTGAGGTGGCATTTGTTCAAAACTTTTGCCCATTAAAAAAAAGGTCTTACTGTTGCGTTTGAGAGTTTTTTGTATATTCTAAATACAAGTCCTTTATCAGATATGAGATTTTGCAGGTATTTTCTCCGTTCTATATCTTCTCATAACAGTACCTTTCATAGAGCAGAAATTTTTAATTTTGAGAAAATCCAGTTCATCAATTTTTTCTTCTTTTAAAGAGCATGCTTTTCATATCACATCTAAGAACTCTTGGCTTAGTCCACAGTTGCAAATATTTCTTCCTATAGGTTTTTCAGAAAGTTTTAGTATTTAAAATTTTGCATTATATCTGTGGTACATTTTGAATTTTTGTTTAAGGGGTGAGGTATATGACAAAGAGATTCATTGTTTTGCATATGGTTTTTTAACTATATGGTTCCAGCACCATTTGTTGAAAAGTATATTGTTTCTTCATTTAATTACCTTTGCATCTTTGTGAAAAATAAACTCACTAGGTTTTAGTGGCTCTGTTTTTAAGTTTTCTAGTCTGTTTCATTGATCTGTCTGTTTATCCTTTTGCTGACACCACACTGACTTGAGGTTCATGTTTAGTTTTAAGGTTTGGATGTTTCTTCTATGCTCTCTTCCTTTTGTTTATTTAAAGCCAGGAACGTCATTTTTCCTATCATTACAAACAAATCTATAATTTTCTTTTATGTAGGAACAACATAGAGAGGTATCCCAAATTCATGAGTCATTTCTTCCTTTCTATCTGGATTTGTGAGCTGCAGTTTGACCCACAGAGATAGAGGATTTATCATGTGGGGATAATGTGGGAGATTGTGTACATTCTTTCCTAGGAATATAGACTGAAAATGATCGCATTGCATGCAGGTCTACATGATCACCATTATCTGCATCATCCTAGTGTACTGCACCATGTCTATGAATAGAAAGATTCTTCTTTATCTGACCCCAGAAAGAAGGTAGAAAATCAGAAAGAGGTAGAATCATTGATAGAATCCCCATACATTTTGTACAGAATAGTAATGCCAAATCTTAAAGAATCAAGAAAATCTCCTTTAGCTCTTCCATAGTCAGTGGTTTTTTTATTTGCTTATTTTTAAAATTTATTTTAAAAATTGTGGTAACATATATAACCTAAAATTTACCATTTTAACCTTTTTAAAAATTTTTTAATTTTTTAAGTTTATTTTTAGTAATCTGTACACCCAACATGGGGCTCAAGCTCTTGACCTCGAGACCAAGAGTCATATGTTCTGACAACCAGGCACCCCCCCATTTTTAACCTTTTCAAAATGTAGAGTAGTGTGATGTTAAGTACATTCATGTTGCTGTGCAGCCATAACCACCATCCATCTCCAGGAATATTTCATTTTTCCTAACTTGTCATGGTTCTTTTTTTTTTTTTAAGATTTTATTTATTTATTTGACAGAGAGAGACACAGCAAGAGAGGGAACATAAGCAGGGGGAGTGGCAGAGGGAGAAGCAGGCTCCCCGTGGAGCAGGGAGCCGGACGCGGGGCTCTATCCCAGGACCCCGGGATCATGACCTGAGCCGAAGTCAGACGCTAAAGGACTGAGCCACCTAATCATCCCTGTCATGGTTTTTTTTTTTTTTTTTTTTTTTTAAAGAAGGTAATTTTTTTAAAGATTTTATTTATTTCTCAGAGAGAGAGAGCACAAGCAGGGGGAGCAGGAGAGGGAGAAGCAGGTCCCCAATGAGCAGGGAGCCTGATGTGGGACTGGATCCCAGGACCCTGGGATCATGACCTGAGCTGAAGGCAGATGCTTAACCGGCTGAGCCACCCAGGTGCCCCTGTCATGGTTCTTTTTATTTTATTTTATTTTATTTTATTTATTTATTTATTTATTAAAGATTTTATTTATTTATTTGAGAGAGAGAATGAGAGAGAGAACATGAGAGGGGGGAGGATCAGAGGGAGAAGCAGACTCCCCGCCGAGCAGGGAGCCCGATGCGGGACTCGATCCAGGGACTCCAGGATCATGACCTGAACCGAAGGCAGTCGCTTAACCAACTGAGCCACCCAGGCGCCCCGTCATGGTTCTTTTTAAACCTAAGTTCTACTACTGGAATTTCAGAACATTGCAATTATGATCTCATCTTCATATTAGAATTTAAAAATGGTCTACCATTTCAGGTAAATGTCAAGTCCTTGAAAATTTTCGAAAGCGTAGAGTTCTACCTATTAAAAACTTGTAGCCAGCAGTAGAATGTCCAGTGAAGGTTGACCTTTGTCGTATTTGAATGGCTAGCTCATTCAGTTCTTTTTTTGAAGGATAGCTTTTAAAATCTGTCAGATGTATGTTCCCTACTTGTTATTATCTGGATCCATATCCAGAGAAATCTGGCATACCAGCATTATTTTACTTGGTTATTATCTAAGGCTGTTTGAGTGATTCAGATGTAGGATACAAATGGAATTGCTAATTGCACTTCATCCTTCTTAATGAAATTTCTTTGAGTTGGGCATTTTTGAAGGAAGAGGGGTACTTTGTTGCCTTCTGCTTTTGCTTTGTCACGTGGATTGATTATGTTTTAATCTGAATTGGGTGTTAGTATAACACTTAAATATTTGTCTTAGAATTTAAAAACTTGAGAACTAAAAGCTAGGTTTGAAATTTGTGAGTATATTGTTCTTTTTTCATGTGTATATCACTTTCTCATAGAAAGTTTGTATTTTTGTCTTGAGTAGAAGTATTAATAGCATGGTCAGCAGCCATTTTCTTGGCAATATTGTTTTGTGTGTGTGTGTGTGTGTGTGTGTGTGTGTGTTTAACCCATCTAAGCAGCGTATGTTTCTGGGTAAACTTAAATGTGACTTTCAGGAAATAGCAATTTCTGAGTTAGTAGATATCCAGAGTTCTGAGTTAGTAGAAAACCAGGGCCAGAGCAGGGGCTTTTCTGGCCAAGCACTTTGAAACCAATGTTTCCAGATTTGTAAAAAAAAACGCGGTATAATGGTTCCTAGTTGTTAACATTCATATGGTGATTTCTAGAGACTTTTAGAGCAAAAACAGGATGGGAAAGAAGGTATAGGCTTTTTGTAGTTTCCAATTCCAAAATCAAAAAGGGTTCAGAAAACTTTTTTTTTTTTCTGGTAAATTAGCAAAAACTCTGGACAGAAATCCAGAAGTTTGAGTATTTATATATTTTGCAGTAGAGATATTAATGTGTTTGATTAAGGGATGCTGCCGTAGACCCTGCTGGAGGTGTTATATGATGTAACAACTGTGTTAGCTTTCTACCAGTGGAAAAAATCTGCATTCCAATAAGGGATTTTAGACCTAAATTAACAGCCCAACATTAAATTGAATTGAAATAAAGAATAAAATTGGCTAGTTTTATTTCCCTGCAGTTACAGTGGCAAAAGATACAGAACAATGAAGAAAATTTTGGTTTTCTTAGAACATTGGTACCTTTTTGGGGCGCCTGGGTGGCTCAGTTGGTTAAGCGACTGCCTTTGGCTCAGGTCATGATCCTGGAGTCCCGGGATCGAGTCCCGCATCGGGCTCCCTGCTCAGCAGGGAGTCTGCTTCTCCCTCTGACCCTCCCGACCCTCCCCCCTCTCATGTGCTCTCTCTCTCAGTCTCTCTCTCTCAAATAAATAAATAAAATCTTAAAAAAAAAAAAAAAGAACATTGGTACCTTTTTTAAAAAATACATTTTCTTATAGACTCCAGAGTTAAAGCAGGAATAGTTATGTCATAGTGTTTAGGTTTGAGAATGCAGTTTCTGTTTTGCTTTTGTCCATTCAGAGTTACTAATGTTGTGACCCCTGAGATTTCTATAGTTGCTGGGTAGGGTCATTCAGGATGTTGTACTTTGTGGGGCATTTTACATGCTTGATGTCTATGCTTGACAACTTCAAATTAATTCAGTCCTGTCTATTTCATCTTTCATAATAGCATGCATTATCTTTTTATTTTTTAAAAAAGATTTTATTTATTTGTCAGAGAGATAGAGATAGAGAGTGAGCACAAGTAGGGGGAGCGGCAGGCAGAGGGCGAAGCAGGCATCCCTCTGAGCAAGGAGCCTGATGGGTGGGACTTGATCCCAGGACTCTGGAATCATGACCTGAGCCGTAGGCAGACACTTAACCGACTGAGCCACCCAGGTGTCCCAACATGCATTAATCATATCAGCATAGTTTTTATGCTTGGGTTTGAGATGAGCTCTCTCTTTGGTACCACCTAGGTAAGTACTAATTAGCTTAGGGTACTTTACTGTTCCCTCTGAGGTTTTCAATCTGGAATTTGCTTCTCTTATTGATCTACAGTTTCTAGAGTAGTACAGCTCTAGCCCTTATCTTTTATGAAGCTTTTCCCAGTGTAGGAAAGGGTTAATTTTGAATAAAACGTTATTGTGATAAAATATACATATCATAAATTTGACTCCTTTCAAGTGTACAATGTTTTTAGTGCATTAATGGATATGTGCAGCCATTACCAGTCAATTTTAGAACATTTTCATCATCTCAGAAAGAAACCCCATCCCTCTTAGCTGTCAGCTCTCTCTCTTCATTTTCCCTAGTCCTAAGCACCTACTAGTCTGTCTTTATAACCTATTCTGAACATTTCATAAAAATTGAATCATATAACATGTGGTCTTTTGTGACTGACTTCTTTCATTTAGCATGTTTTCGGGATTCATCCAAGTTGTGGTATGTATTAGTGCTTCATTTCTTTTTATTGCTAAATAAAATTTTTTTGTGTATGCTTTCCATTCATTAGTTGATGGACAGTTGAGTTCTTTCTGTCTTTTGACTATTACGAATAACACTGCATGTATGTAAATATTCATATACAAGTTTTTGCAGGGACCTATGTTTTCTCTCTCTTGGGTATATACCTAAGTGAAATTGCTGCGTCATATGGTAACTCAGTGTTTAAACTTTTGAGGAACTGTCACAGACTTTTCCAGAGTGGCTACTGTTTCACATTCCCACCAGCAGTGTATGAAGGTTCTAATTTCTTTGCATCCTCACTGACACTGTATTTTTGATTGTAGCCATACTAGTGGGTGTAAAGTGGTATCTCATTGTGGTTTTGATTTGCATTTCCCTGGTGACTAATTATATTGAGCATCTTTTCATGTGCTTTTTGGCGATTTGTATATCTTCTTTGGAGAAATGTCTTTTCAGATCCTTTGTCCGTTTGAAATAATGGGTTATTTGTGTTTTTATTATTGAGTTGTAAGAGGTCTTTATATATCCTAGATGTAAATCGTTTATATGAGTTGCAAATATTTTTCCCTAGTCTACCAGTTGTATTTCTACTTTCTTGTTAGTGTCTTTTGATGCGTAAAACTTAACTTATTGTAAAAGTCTGATTTATCTATTCTTTTTGTTGTTTATTTTGTTGCTGTCCTATCTAACAATCCATTGCCAAATACACGGCCATGCAGATTTATCCCATGTTTACTGAAAATTTCTAGTTTTAGTCTTTACATTTACATCTTTGATCCATTTTGAGTTAATTTTTGTGAGGTAAGTTATTCCAGCATCATTCTTTTTTTTTTTTCAGCTTGCAGTTAGAAACCCAAATTATTATTATTATTATTATTATTATTTAATTTTATTATGTTATGTTAGTTACCATACAATACATCATTAGTTTTTGATGTGGTGATCCATGATCCATTGTTTTCGTATAACACCCAGTGCTCCATGCAGTTTGTGCCCTCCTTAATACCCATCACTGGGCTAACCAGTCCCCCTCCCCCCTCCCCTCTAAAACCCTATTTGTTTCTCAGAGTCCATAGTCTCTAATGGTTCATCTCTCCCTCCGATTTCCCTCTCTTCATTTTTCCCTTCCTTCTCCTAATGTCCTCCATGCTATTCCTTATGTTCCACAAATGAGTGAAACCATATGATGATTGACTTTCTCTGCTTGACTTATTTCACTTAGCATAATCTCCTCCAGTCCCATCGATGTTGACAGCATCATTCTTTTGCATGTGTCTACCCAACTGTCCCCGCAGAATGGGGTTAATTTTAATTTTAATTGATTTTTATTTTATCTTAAAGATTTTATTCATTTGAGAGAGAGAGAGAAAGCAAGAGGGAGAGAGATTGTGAAGCAGACTGTGCACTGAGCGCAGAGCCTGATGTGGGGCTTTATCCACAACCCTGATATCATGACCTGAGTTGCAACCAAGAGTCAGTTGCTCAACCAACTGAGCCACCTAGGCGCCTAAGTTTTAAATTGACTTTCTATAACTAATCAGTTAATCAGTTTCTATGTGCAGCAGATCTCAAACATTTCAAAGAATATAAATTTGGACTCAAAATATTTTTTGAAACATTCTGAATTAAGATAATTTTCTGTATCATAAACAGTGACACAGTCTTTTTTTTTAGAATTAAATTTATATTGACACTGTGTTTATTCAGGTTTTTTTCAAGAGAGAGAGAGAGAATGGGGGAGGGGCATAGGGAGAAGGAGAGAGAGAATCTTAAGGAGGCTCCATTCCTAGTGCAGAGCCTGATGGGGGGTTTGAGCTCACAACCTTGAGATCATGACGTGAACTGAGATCAAGAGTCAGTCGCTCAACCGACTGAGCCACGCAGGCTTCCCTGTTTATACAGTTTTGACTAGTTCATTTCCTTTATAATGCTAAGTTGAATTTTGTTTTGTAGGGGTAATTTTCAAAATGTGCTAGTTTAGTTAAATTGGATTTCTTTAATTTGGGGGGTGCATATCCCTTAGTGAATCAGAACTAATATTAAAGGGAATATAGCTGTTTCCAAAGCAACTGTATTTGAAACAGTGCTTATTTTGGAGAAATCATGTATGATATCTTTGTGAAGCAGGTATAGTGTAGAGATTCTGCCCTTATCCTTATATTTTATACAAGTTCTCTTCCTTTTTCATTATCATAACTGTTTCTATCTCAAATATCGAAAGAAGGAGCGGGGCTCCTGGCTGGCTCTGTTGGTAGAACATGCGACTCTTGATCTTTGAGGGGTTGTAGGTGTGAGCCCCAATTTGGGTGTAGAGATAATTAAAAAGTAAAATCCAAAAAAAGAAAGAAAAGATGTAAATTGACTGGCATTACCATATTGCCATAAGGCTTAAATAAGAAATAATGCAGAAAAAGATCTTTATCGTTAATTTGTTTTCATCTCCTGAAATCAGTTGCCTGTTTCTTCTCTAAAGTAATTTGTGCAATGGGATTTGTACTCTTGCTTTCCTTTTCAATGAGGCAATAATAACTTGAGGCTGTCACTTTAAGAATATTACTTATGCTGAGCATTGTTCCATATTGCTTATGCGGAGCATTGATCCAGGATAGTAGCTTCTCTTACAGTGGACTGGGCAAAGTTTAGGAAAATTCAGCTGGGAGTTGTAAATGGAACATTAGTGTTTCAGCATACTGGTGGAAGATTTCTGTTGACTTTGATTACTTGTTTTCTAATTCTCAAAATCTGCCTTTTGAGGAGATACTGATTACAGGTCAAATTCAGGGTCAGATATGATTGCCATTGATCAAGAACCTTCATCCTAATGAGAGTTCATCATTCATGAAATTTCAGTACACATGTGTGCTTAAAAAATTATTGGTCCCTTCTTTTTTTCCTGACATAAGTAGAAACATTCAGATCATGATGTAATCTCATAGATCTTTGAATTTCTTTGATGAAATTTGGTCTTTTTAAATTTTTTATCTGCCTAATTGACATTTAATGTGGAGGGTATGTAGTAAAAATTTTAATAATCAATTTAGAGTCTATTGTGCTTTAATATTTAATACTCTTTAATCTTCAAATTTTATTTCTGAAATTTGTTAATTTTTTTTTAAATGAAAGCGGGGAATTAAAAATATTTTGCATTTGTATTTCTACTTAGAGTCTTAAATTCAGTTATTACATACCATCTATCTAGTTTTGTTAATGATTTTGCTTATATTTCCTAATGATATAATTCATAGCAGTTTGAACCACAGAACTGTCAAGTGGGACTGCCTACTGTATTTCAGTTATGAGATTTAAAAAATAAAAACAGCATGCTCTAGAGCACTGCACATGCATATTACACTGCTCATTGATTGAATTACAATTTTAAGTGGTACTCTGAGAAGCCATTTGCTTGCTACCTTGAGCTCAAAGGTAAATAAGTAAATATCCAGTGATTTATGCTGGAGATACAGAGGTTGGTGAAAGCTGGTAATATGCTTAGTGGCAGGCAGAATTAGGAGGAGATATGTTGTAGTGAAAGCTTTATATGCCTGTCATTTCTTTGAATTCACTTATTTATGGAGAAAATGCCTAGAAGTGCCAATTTCATACTAATGTATAGAGGCTGTTTTTAGTGGAAATGGGGCTAAACAACTTATTTGCAAATTACTAAAGTTAATTTTTTTATTGCGTTATTATTCAGATACCATAACATTCACACTTTTCAGGTGTACAGTTCAGTGGATTTTAGCATATTTATGAAGACAGGCAATCATCACCACTAAGAATTAAAGGAGAAAATTGCTTTGTAAAATAAGCTCACTTGGTTTGACACATTACCTGCCCATTCTGTAGTACTAATTATAATAGTTTATCGTTGGGCAGATGATTCAGTTTGGGCCAAGAATTTGGAACTTTCTGGAAGTTTTGTTATGACACTTTATTGACTCCTCTATGAGATGAACTCATTTAGTTCTGTCATCTGGATAGGGGCGACCATATTTTGAGCAGGTTGTGATACTGTTTTTTACTATGCTGTAAAGTATTCTGTCTGTAGACACATTGATATAATAGGAAGAGTGTGGTCTCTCTTTTCTTTTTTTTTAAAGACACATTTATTCAGCGTCATGATCAGACTATTACATTTAGCAATCAGCAGCATGGGTGCAAAAAAAAAAAAAAATCTACATTAAAACTCTTTGTTGGAATGCTTTACACTTTCCACAGAACAGAAACTAAAATAACCTGTTATACAATTAGTCACAAATACAGTCCTCAAGTTTTTTGCACATACACATGAGTATTGTCTAAAACATGTCTTCTTTGTAGCAGCTAGGCCCTGCCACCACTGTGCTTGGCTGAGTTCACAAATCTTTTGTAACCTGTAGCTTCCCTGTCACTTCTCTGGCTCTCCTCTCCTGCTAAGCTTTGTTTCCTGGCAGTAATTAAAACCTTCTGCCACTGCCATAGCTACTACTGCTGCTGGAACCACCATAGCCACCTTGGTTTCGTGGTTTGGCAAAGTATTGGCCTCCACCACCATAGGGGCCAGAGCTTCTGCCTCCAAAATTTCCTCCTTTCATGGGTCCAAAATTTGAGGATGGATTGTTGTAATTGCCAAAATCATTATAGCTTCTGCCACCTCCAGAGTTGCTTCCATCATTACCAAATCCCTTATAGCCATCCCCACTGCCACCATATCCACCACCACCTCGACTGCCACCAAAGGAGTGTGGTCTCTATTTAATTAACTAATTAAATTAATAAATTAATTAAAGAAGAGTGTCATCTTTAGAATTCAGGGAGACATGACCTGACCACTTAGCCTTGTTAACTTGGGCAAGTTACTTCTTGCTGAGCCTCAGTTTACACGAGATACTGTAAAATGGTTCAGTGAAGACAACATAGTTGGTTAGACTTGCAGGCTACTTTAGATTCAAATCTCCTGACTTCTGTTTTCAGTTTTCTTTTTTACAGAACTGTTTTTGTTTTAAAATAAATGATTTTTACTCAAAACTTTTTTTTCAGAAAATTTATCAGTCCACAGTATTCTGTTGGTGGTTTACAGAGAATAAAATAAACAAAATCAACATTCTGTATTTGTGGCCCAGGAGAAAGAATGTTTGTTACCGGGACTATTGACCATATATATGAATGCTTCTTTACAAATCTTGTAATTATATTTTAACCAATAAAATAACTAATAGAAATCAGGAAACTTAGCCTTCCTTTGTAAGGTTAAATGGTATGGCTCAGCTTTTGGGGCATAATACTGAGAACTCTCATTTGAGAACTTTTTCTCATAGGGTGAGAATTAGCCTTAGCTAGAAAAAGCAATAGCTGTTGGCTTTGCAGAAGAAAAAATGGTCTAAATATTTTCTACCATTCATGTAACCACAATGCAGAACTGTAATTCAAAGAAAGTTTTATTTTAGCCAAGGGTAATCTTCATTTTGAGAGAATTAACAAGTTCATAATGAAGGACTTTTGTCCTGGACCTTGTGAGGCTTATGTTTTTTACATTGCAAATATATATATATATAGTTTGGATGAAGTAGTTCCTTTATGAAATGGTTTAGCTTTATTTCTTGCAGCATTTTATTATTTTTAACTTTCCAAATACTGTTTACTTCACTGAAAGCTTATAGCATTTTATTTATTTATTTTAAAGATTTTATTTATTTGAGAGAGAGAAAGCATGAGCAGGGGGAGGGGCAGGGGGAGAAGCAGGCTCCTCGCCGAGTAGGGAGCTGAGCAGGGAGCTCGACGCTGGACTCGATCCCAGGACACTGGGATCATGACCTGAGCTGCAGGCAGACGCTTAACCGACTGAGCCACCCAGGCTCCCCTCTTACAGCATTTTATATCCATTCTTTGTGTCTAGGCATTTATGACAACTTGAACTGTGGTCTAAGGTTGCTAGTTTTAAGAATTGTCTAGAGACTGGTGCAGTGTTACTAATTTTGAATGACTAAAGCTTTGAGGGTTTTTGCTTTATTTCCCCTCTCCCATCTCTGTAAACTGTTTCTACTTATGTATAAAGAATTTATCTTCTAATTCAGATTTCTGCAATTTGTGGTCATTCATATAGAATTATTATTTGCAGCTGTCATTTTGTCTTCCAAAATGTTTCATTGAATTAGAATTATGAGAAGTATGAAGTATTTGTTAGGTTTAAGGAAGCATTCTGTTTCATTTTGGGTTTATTTTATTTATAGTTGTCTTTTTTTAGAAGATTTTATTCATTTATTTGACAGAGAGAGAGAGACAGGGAGAGAGAGAACACAAGAGGAGGAGTGGGAGAGGGAGAAACAGGCTTCCCCCTGAGCAGGGAGCCCGACACGGGGCTCGATCCCAGGACCCTGGGATCATGACTGAGCTGAAGGCAGACGCTTAACAACTGAGCCACCCAGGCGCCCCTATTTATAGTCATTTTTAAAAATATATATTTGAATTATTATAGAAACACACAATACAGTTATGTAACCCTACTATCTGGAGAGAATTGCTATTAATCTTTTGGTTGTCTGGTTTTTTGTTGTTGTAGTCATTCTTAAAGAGGTAAAATATCACTTTGCCAGGTAGAAGGAGCTCACATCATTTGGCTTTGAAGCTGAGTAAAATGATAGTCTTTTGTGTTTTTTAACAGAATATCCTGGCAACATGCTGAACTATTTAAAATATGCTGGAGAGCATTTTTTTTTTTTAAATGGGGAGTTGGTGGGTTGATATGGGGTAAATGGCAGCTAAAATAGAAAAACAAGGATACAATTATATTTGCCATTTCTGTGTAGTTAGCAGAACAGACTGTGTCTTTGTCAGTAATTTCCGTGTATATTCCTGAATATCCTGCTTATACTTCTTTAGTCTTTTTCTCTAGAAAGTAAAGGTGGTGGATTCTCATCCTGGACCTAAAGTGTGGAGGCCTGTATAATTTTATTTGTTTTGAGTTGCCATGGAATGTTTATCATGGGAATCACTTTTGGAGAGATTGATCTGATTACATTAAGAAATTTGAAATATTTGTTTTCCAGTTTTGTGGAGAAGTAAATGAGTAACCTCTCTAATTGGGTGACGAAAGTTGGGTCATTGACAGAACCTTGTGACGGTAATTTTCTGTTAATGCTAAAGCAAGGCATTTTTGAGTTCTCTTATCCTTAACTCGCTCTTCTAGAATCCCTAGAGGACCTGTGCAACAGCCCCTCGAGGACCGAATCTTCACTCCTGCTGTCTCGGCTGTGTACAGCACGGTGAGTACCTGAGCTCTGCTGTCGCAGTACCTAACTTCCTGCACGTGAGCCTTTGATATCACAACAATGTTTGTTTGACTGGCATGTGAAAGGTTTTTGGCAAAAGGTTCATTAAAATCCCAAATTGAATTAGGTGTATTTAATATAAGAAAGGTGAATAGGGGGGCGACTGGGTGGCTCAGTTGGTTAAGCGGCTGCCTTCGGCTCAGGTCATGATCCCGGGGTCCTGGGATCGAGCCCTGCATCAGGCTCCCTGCTCCGCGGGAAGCCTGCTTCTCCCTCTCCCTCTGCCTGCCTCTCTGCCTACTTGTGCTCTCTCTCTCTTTCTCTCTGTCAAATAAATAAATAAAACCTTTAAAAAAAAAAAAAAGAAAGGTGAATAGGCTTTTTTCCCCATCATCTTAATAGGTGAGTGTGAAACAAACATTGTCTTAAGGTACATTGGCTCATACACCTGCCGTCTTTTTCCTCCTTTTTCGTCTTTCTGTAAATCCACTTCTGGCCTTGTTGACTCTTTAAGACATTGAGTTTTAATTTTCTTTTTTGATTTAAATTTTTTTTTAATTTTAATATTTAAATGGTTTTAATTTTTTCCCTTCTCTGATTACAAAAAAAAAAACAAAAAATGTTTGGAAATGAGAACACTGGTTTTAATCCAGGAAATTTAATTTTTTATGTTAAATGATTAATTCCAATTCATAAATGAAGGGAAATTTAAAAGGTAGAGGATGAAGGTCATAAAATTAAAAGCAGATTTCAGGTGTCTCACAGTGAACATAAGAGAATTTAGGGAGAACGGAAGAGTCAGACATCTTTTTATTTCAGTTTATCATACCAATAATTCCTCACCCTCCAAGTAGGGTGCTTTAAAGAAACTCAGAGTGGTGAGAAAGAGGAGTAAACAAGTCATTGTAATTTAAAGTGGTATGATAAAGCAATGATTCTTATCCTTTTGGGTTATGAATTACTTTTAGAATCTGAACATAGCCACAATGCTTTCTTCTCAAAAAAGAGCATATACCCAGTGTTTACATATAATTTCAGGATTTCACAAATATGCATTAAACCATTCATCAGCCCAAGGTGTGAAGAACCTTTAATTAGAGATGCAAACGTGCTGTATATGGGAAAGGAAGAGGCCACGTCATTGAGGAAGTGGCTCTAAGCTGGAAGGTATAGAACTTCTCTAGGCAGAGTAGGGAACACAGGGCCTTCTAAGAAGTTAAAATTCAGAGGCATGCGTAATGGAATAGCCAGTAGTCAGCTTAGTGTGGCATTTGTGTTAGGTTTTGTAGCAGAAGTAGAGATGAGATAGTAGATGGGTTTTGGAGGTTTTAAGATTGTTTTGAAGAGGGGCGCCTGGGTGGCTCAGTCGGTTAAGCGACTGCCTTCGGCTCAGGTCTTGATCCTGGAGTCCCGGGATCGAGTCCCGCATCGGGCTCCCTGCTCGGCAGGGAGTCTGCTTCTCCCTCTGACCCTCCTCCCTCTCATGCTCTCTGTCTCTCATTCTCTCTCTCTCAAATAAATAGATAAAATCTTAAAAAAAAAAAAAAAGATTGTTTTGAAGAGTTAAAACTTTATTGTGCAGGAATGGGTAGGATGGTTTCCCTGAAACAAGTCTCAGTTTACACCTATTACAGATCAGTTAACACTTGTAAATTATTTGAACCCCCTGACTGTTAAAATGGACTCCGTTTGGATGACAAATTGCCTGATCATCCTAGTAATTGAGAACCTTCAATTTACATTGAAAAACAGCCTTTAATTTTTTTCTGGCATAAACCTTCTGTAGGCCAAAGGGTTTTGTTTTGTTTTGTTTTGTTAGTACTGACCTTGAGGTCACCTTAATTTTTGTCTGGGGGATGCCTGGGTGGCTCAGTCGGTTAAGCGTCTGCCTTTGGCTCAGGTTAAGATCCCAGAGTCCTGGGATCAAGTCCCCACATCCGGCTCCTTGCTCAGTGGGGAGTCTGCTTCTCCCTCTGCCTGCTGCTCCCCCTGCTTGTGTTCTCTCTCTCTGACAAATAAATAAAATCTTTACAAAAAAATGAATTTTTGTCTGGCAGAACTCTTAAAATATATATTGTTTCCTAATTATAAAAGTACTCTTTGCCATTCAATTAGTATTTTCAAGATTAAGATAAGTAAAAGAAAATGAAAATTTCTAGTAATCTTGAGTGATTTCTAGAAGCAACTACGATAACCATTTCTTTGATATAGTTTCCTTTGTCTTTTTTTCTGTGTTGTAGGCTCTGTGTAAGATATTTGATTCTATTTTGTCAGTTTATATTATGATGTTAGTTAGCTTCTCCTATGCTATTTGACATGTTGTAAATAATAAATGGCTGTCTATTTTGTCATAAGAATTTAATATTCACTGAACATTTGACAAATATTTCTTGAGCTTTTAATGTGTGTCAGGCACTGTTTGGTGTTGTGGATATAGTAGTGAGCAAACCAAACCCACTGTTACTCATAGAGTTTATGCTGGTCTGTGGGATAGAAGGGAAGTAAACAAATATATGTGCAATATAGTAGTGGGTAGGAGTAAGTGTCTTGATGAAAATGAAGTAGTATAAAGGGATGGAGAATGACTGGACAATCCTGGACATTCTGTCTAAAGGCATTTAAGTAGAAAGCTAAGGAGTGAGGGAGTGAGCCTTGCAGATTTCTAGGGAAAGCATATTTCCAGTAGAAGGAACAGTAGTGCAGAGGCCTAGTGGGCAGCAACATGCTTAATGTGGTCTTAGAACTGCAAGGAAACTAGTGTGGTTGGAGTAGAGAGAGGGTGGGAATAGAATTCAGAGAAGTATCTGGAGCATGAGATTATGTGGGGCATTATTTACCATGGTAAGAATTTGGATTTTAATCTAAATGTGATGGAAAGCCTTTAGAAACTTTAAAGCAGTATGTCTGAATTTCCGTTTAAAGGCCATTGTAGTTATTCCATAGAGAGTAGACTGACGAGGGCAGGTGGTTGTGGTGGTGAAGTGGAAGCAAGAAGATGAGTTAAGAGGTTATTATAGTAAAATAGGCAGAAGATGTTGGTGGCTTCCTCTAAGGTGGTACAGAAAAAGAGATGAGTAGTGAAATTTGGTATGCATTTTGAAAGTAGACTCAATAGGATATCGTGAAAGCTTGGATGTGAGATGTGAAAGAAGAGCAAAGGGTGTTGTTAGGGATTTAGCTTGAGTAGCTGAATGAATGTGGTACTTTTCATGCAGATGAACACTGGGTGAGGACCAGGGTTTTTGTTGAGAAAAATCAATAGATGTAAACATTATTTAGGTGAGAAGTTAAACATTAGGTTGTTTCTAATATTTCCTATTAGAAATAACTTATTTGAATTTAAAGCCTTTTCTGAATTTTGGATTATTTTTGTAGAATAACTTCCTAGAAAAGAAATTATTGAGTTAAAGTGTTAGACGTGTTTTTGAAATTCCTTGTAATTGAAGACATGTGACTTTGGAAACTTAGGACTTTGGAGAGGAGGTTATCCAAATCCTGTGAATGATAGCACAGTGCCTGCTACAGAGTTTACATGCTATGTTTTGAAACAAAGGTTTTGAATTTTTTTTTGAGTTAGATCAAATTCGACTTTTACTGTTTGAAGCCACTGCCATATATATAGTCCTTTAGTCAATGAAAAAAGTGGGTGCACCAATTATATATAGTGCCTATTCTGGAAGGATAAGCGATTTTATTTTAGGCAGTAAAAAGTTACCTTAAAATATGGCAGTCTTCACTTTTTTGATCAGCTGTTTCCATTCTTAGCAATTTAAGTCTCTGCCTCACTTCTACAGTGTTGTGCACATTAACTGAATGAGTAGTGACCAGGTGTTTTGACATTTTTAATCCCCCTTCTTCTCAGCCCCAAGATTATGTATTGGTCACCATTTCTCTAGTGTCTAAGTCCATTAGCATCCTTTCTCTGTCATAAAATAAAGGCTAACCCTCAGTTCACCTCCTCCTGTCTCACCATATGGTGCCCATATGTCACTTTAATTGAGTTGGTTGAATTCCTTGAAAGGCAAACATGAATCCTGGCCAGTCTTAAAAAATTATACAATCAAAGATTTTACTTTTTTATGTCTGTTATGCAGACTTTATGTCCTTATGTCAGCATTTCAGATAGGTTTTCTGCTGATAAACAAGCATCAAAAGGACTTTTTTTTTTTTTTAAAGATCTATTTATTTTAGAGAGGTGGGTGGGGTGAGTGGGAGAGGGAGAGAGAATCTTGGCAGTCTCCGTGCTGAGTGTGGAGCCTGACATGGGTCTCAGTCCCAGGACGCTGAGATCATGAACTGAGACGAAACCAAGAGTTGGATGCTTAATCAGCTACATCACCCAGGTGCCCCAGAACTCAATTTTTATAATGCTGTCATGTTACATGTTTTAGGCTGATTATCATTTATTTATTTATTTTAGCATGATTTATAGAAGTTTCTCTTTGGAACATTTCTCAGGGAGGGGAGAGATACTTTTGTCATTTTTCTTTATTAATAGCCATAATTACATGAGAGTGATTGATTATATGAACAAAAAAAGAATAAAGCCACTAGTTTTTAAGCTCTAGTAAGAGAAATATATATTATATGGTAGAGAGGAAATGGCAAAACTGAAGAGGAATGAGCTAATTTCAAGTATTTTATTAATAGCTCTCTTAATTGGCATGCTTCTGAAAAATAAACTATGAAATTTTACCATGTTGTATATTTTTGGCTTAATATTTTATTTAGAGAAATTAGATTTTATGACTGTTAAGCCACTATTATTTTTTTAAGTGGGCTCCATGCCAGCATGGATCCCAACATGGGGCTTGAACTCATCACCCTGAGATCAAGACCCGAGCTGAGATCAGGAGTTGGTTGCTTAACCCACCGAGCCACCCAGGTTCCCCTAAGCCAGTGTTTTAAGTATAATTGCAGAAATAAACTTAATACAGAATTTCTGGAATAATGACTTTACTACAAGAAGCAGCAATCATACATACTCTGGTGGATTGGAAGAGTTGTATTATTAACTGTTTCTGCAAAATTCCTATAAATAATTTAATCTGAATGAATTTCTCCTTAATGCTGTAACATTTCATGATCCTTTTTAGCCAGCTTATACTTTTAAAGTCTTTATTCTTTCATACTGTAGTTCTGTGACATCAAATTAGAAAATAATGCTTTTACGTTTTTTCCAGTGACTGATAAATACTGAGTAGGCTAACATGTCAGTGGAGATACCTGCACGGGGACAAAATTTAGCATGAGTCGATCCATACTCCTTAGACAGTTGTATCCAGCAAGATGGAAATCCACTTAATTGTCCTATAATCCAACCCAGAATGGCAATCCATTTTTTCCCCCCAGTGGTAAATATGCCAGTTGAACTGATGATTTGTTTATATAGACTTTATTTTTAAAAACAGCTTTATTGGGGTATATTTGACATACAGTATATATAGTGCTAATGATTTACATATATCTAAAGTGTATAATTTGGTAAGTTTTAACATATGTATAGACCCATGAAAACCTTTGCTACAATCAAAATTAACACGCATCATTCTTAAAAGTTTCTTCATTCCTCTTTGTAATCTTTCCTTTTCACCTTTGGTCTGCTTTCTGTTGTTATGGATTCATTTTTTAGACCTTTATTAGAAACTATAATAGGAAAAGGAATAATGCAGTAGGTGCTGGTTGTTTTTTGACTTTTTGTCACTCAGGTTAATTATTTTGAGATATTTCCATGTTGTATTTATCGGTAGCTTCTTCCTGGGGAAAAAAGTAAACTTTATTATTACTATTATTATTATTATTATTATCTTTAGAAAAAGTAAACTTTAGGCTTAAAATTTAGGGCTGACATAATCACATGTTCTATATATTCTTCCCCCACCCCAAGGATAGAGTTTGGTTTTCATTAAACATAATGAAAATCATGTGATTATACAATTTGGTTGTTTTCTTTTTTAATACAGCATTGTATCATAAATAATTTCCCATGTTATTACATAACATTTATAAACATTATAAGCACAAACAGAAGTTTAAGTATCATGTCAATGAGGTGAACCATAATTTACATAATGAGTAAATTAAAAAACTCGTGTTTGGCTTAAAGATTCCTTTATTTTCTGTTTTAAATAATTTTGTGATAAATGCATATGCATAAATAAAATACATACACATATATGTGCATATTTTTGTCTGTTTAAATAGGATTATTTCCTTAGGCTAAGATTCTCAAAAGTAGCCTTAGTATGTTAAAATAACACACACTTTAAAGATACTTAATATTTTTGACATGTGATACAGTTATTGGCAGGTTATGTTGTGGCAAACAGTATAGGAGTGTATCCATTTCATTGTATCTTGACTTTCAGGTGTTCCCATTTTTAAACATAAATATTTAATTTATTTAGAGCGTGAGTAGGGGGAGGGGCAGAGAGAGAAGGAGAAAGAATCTCAAGCAGATTCTTTGCTGAGCACAGACCCATAGTGGGGCTCAATCTTACGACCCTGAGGTCATGACCTGAGCCGAAATTAAGTCTGTTGCCTAACCTACTGAGCCACCCAGGTGCCCCCAGGTGTTCCCATTTTCAGTTGTGTTTGCTAACTTGATTGGTCAAAAGTGCTATTTCACAGTCCACAAAGGAGAAAATCAGCAGGTTTTAAGTGGCTGTGGAAGAATGTTTAACATTGGTAAATGATGTCATATTTTGTCTCTAAAATTTGCAAAGTTTTAATTCATACCCATTTCTCAGTTGTAGAAATGTAATAATTAGGAATGTTTTGGGACTTTTCAAAAGTAATTTTTTTTCCCATTCAATATTTTTACATTATGGACTATAGAAAAGGAATGAAATTTTCCTGTTAGTTGTGACAAAAAGGATTTTGTTGTAAGAAGATTGTAGTTTTACAATTATTGTTGTTGTCACTTTTCTCCAATAGCATTGCTGATATGTGATCATAATTAGAAATCCAGATTTTTGGGTTTGAAATTTAAATAAAAGATGAAAATCACATTCAGATATTTCCTTTTTTAAATAAAATTGTGGTAAAATATGCTTAACATAAAATTTACCATCTTAATCATTTTATTTTTAAAATTAATTTTTAAATGTTTGTTTAATATGTACTCCCAGCATGGGGCTCGAACTCACAACCCCAAGATCAAGGGCCACATGCTCTGACTGAGCCAGCTAGGCATTCCCCCATCTTAATCATTTTAAAGTTGTACTAATACATTCACATTTTTGTGCAGTCCCATCACCATCCATCCCTAAAAGTCTTCATTTTAAAAACTGAAACTCTGCCTCTTAGAACAACTACAACTATTCTATGACAACTCCTCATTACCCTTCCCCTGAGTCTCTGGAAACCACCATTCTACTTTCTGTGTCTATGATTTTGACTACTATAAGTAGCTTGTGTAAGTGGAATTATACAGTATTTTTCTTTTTGTGACTGTTTTTTTTCACTTAGCATAATGTCCTCAGTGTTCATCCATGTTGTAGCAGGTGTCAGAATGGCCTTCTTTTTGAGTCATGTGGTTATCCAGTTTTCCCAGCACCCTTTGTTCACAAGACTCTCTTTCCTATTGAATGGTCCTGGCATCCTTGTTGAACGTCATGTGAGCATATGAGCGAGTATTTATTTTTGGTCCCTGTATTCTCTTCTATTGGTCTGTATGTCTGTGTTTATGCCAAAACCACACTACTTTTTATTACTGTAGCTTTGTAGTAAGTTTTGAAATCAGGAAATGTGAGTTTTTCAGTTTTGTTCTTTTTTAAGATTGTTTTGTCAATTTGAACTGTCTTGAAATTCCACATAAATTTTAGGATGGATTTTTCTGTTTCCGTAAAAAACATCATTGGGATTTTGGTAGGGGTTGCATTAGATCTATAGATCACTTTCAGCAGTATTGACATCTTAACAATATTAAATCTTTCAATCTATGAACATGAGATGTGTTTTCATACATTTATGTCTTTAATTTCTTTCAGTGCCGTTTTATATTTTTCATTGTAGAATTCTTTCACATTTTTTGTAAACTTCTAAGTATTTTATTCTTTCTAAGGCTATTATAAATGGAATTGTTTTGCTCATTTCTTTTTCAGATTGTTCATTGCTCATGTATAGAAATTCAACTGATATTTGTGTGTTGATGTCATATCTTGCTGCTTTCCTGAATTCATTTGTTATTCTGACAGTTTTCTTGTGGAATCTCTAGCGTTTTCTACATAGAAGATCATATCTCAAACAAATAATTTTACTTCTTTTTCAGTTCACATGTCTTTTATATCTTATTCTTGCCTAATTGTTCTGGCTAGGGTTTCGATACTGTGTTGAAAAGAAGTGGTGAAAGCAGGCATCCTTGCTTTGTTTCTGATTTTATAGGAGAAGCCTCAGTCTTTTGCCATTGAGTATGAAGTTTGCTGTGGGTCTTTCATACATAGCTTTTATTTTTTTTTTATTTTTATTTTTTTAATTTAATTTTTATTTTTTTTAATTATTATTTTTTAAAGATTTTATTTATTTATTTGACAGAGACAGAGACAGCGAGAGCAGGAACACAAGCAGGGGGAGTGGGAGAGGGAGAAGCAGGCTTCCTGCTGAGCCGGGAGCCCGATGTGGGACTCGGATCCCAGGACCCTGGGATCATGACCTGAGCCGAAGGCAGTCACTCAACCAACTGAGCCACCCAGGCGCCCCATACATAGCTTTTATTATGTTGAGATAGTTTCCTTCTATTTTTAGTTTGTTGAGTCTTTTTTTATCATGAAAGCATGGTGAAGTTTTTTCTGATCAGGTGGGTTTTCTCCTTCATGTTGTTGATATGGTATATTATACTGATTGATTTTTATATATTGAACTGCCCTTGCATATCAGGAATAAATCCCACTTGGTCATGATATGTAATCCATCTAATATGCTATTGGATTCTGTTTACTAGTATTGTGTGTCTTTTGTTGTTGTTTTTGTTTTTTGTGGGTTTTTTTTTTTGAGGGTTTTTGCATTGTTATTGATCTGTCATTTTGTAGTGTCTTTATCTGGCTTTGATATCAGGATCATGCTGGCCTCATAGAATGAGTTAGGAAGTATTTCCTCCTCTTCAGTTTCTTGGAAAAGTTTGAGAAGAATTGGTATTACTTCTTGTTTACATGTTTGGTAGCCTTTTCCAATGAAGCCATCAAGTCCAGGGCTTTTCTTTTTTTTTTTTTTGGAAGTTTTTTGAGTACTGATTAATTTTCCTTAACCTAGTTACTTGTCTATTCAGATTTTCTGTTTCTTTGTGATTTAGTCTTTGTAGATTTTGTGTTTCTAGGAATTTGTTTATTTCACCTAGGTTTTCCAGTTTGTTGGTGTTTAGTTATTTTCCTAATATTGGCCTTTGATTCAATGTTCAACTCAGAATTGTCTAATCACTTGAAAAAATCTAGGTCAGTGGTTCTCAGCTAGAGATGCTTTTGCCCTCCAGGGACATTTGGCAATGTCTGGAGACATTTTTCATTGTCACAATCTGGTGCAGGAGTGGGGAAGGAATGCCTGTGGCATTTGAAGGCTAGAGACCAAGGATGCAGTTAAACATCCCAAAGTGCACAGGACAGCCTCATAACAAAAATTATCCAACCCAGGGCGCCTGGGTGGCTCAGTTGGTTAGGCGACTGCCTTCGGCTCAGGTCATGATCCTGGAGTCCCTGGATCGAGTCCCGCATCGGGCTCCCTGCTCGGCGGGGAGTCTGTTTCTCCCTCTGACCCTCCCCCCTCTCATGTGCTCTCTCTCTCTCTCAAAAAAAAAAAAAAAAAAAAAAAATCCAACCCAAAATGTCAGTAATGCCATGGCTGAGCAACCCTGATTTCTGTTTTACTTAAATGTTAGTTAACATTATTAAGATTACTTAAAATTGGGGTGCCTGGGTGGCTCAGTCAGTTAAGCATCTGCCTTCAGCTCAGGTCATGATCCCAGGGTCCTGGGATCGAGCCCCACATCGGGCTCCTTGCTCTGCGGGAAGCCTGCTTCTCCCTCTCCCACTCCCCCTGCTTGTGTTCCTTCTCTTACTGTGTCATTCTCTGTCAAATAAATAAATAAAATCTTTTTTTAAAAAAAAGATTACTTAAAATTGTTAACAATCCAGCTAGTATTTGTAGAATACCTACTATGTACTGTATTACTTCTGGGAGAAAAACATTGATATGAAAGTAAAAACTAATGAAAATTGTAGTAAGTACTTTGAAGGAGATACACAGGATATAAAATTAATAAGAGTAGTTCTTTTTTTTTTTTTTTAAGATTTTATTTATTTGAGAGAGAGACAGAAAGCACGAGCAGGGCAGAGGGAGAGGGACAAGCAGACTCCCGGTGGAGCAGGGAGCCCGACATGGGGGCTCGATCCCAGGACCCTGGGATCATGACCTGAGCTGAAGGCAGACGTTTAACTGACTGAGCTACCAGGTGCCCCGATAACCGAGTAATTCTTAATTAGCTATGAGTGGGAAGCTTGAGAAGGTAGCATTTTAGGATATCTGAACCATGAAGAGAATTCAACCCTTCATGGATAGGGAGGAAATGCGTGAACCTTCCAGATAGATTTTCAGAGGCTCTAAGGCATTCAGATGAGTAAAGCTCTCCTGTTGGTGGGAAGCTCAGTGCTCTGGAGACAGGATGGTGGGAACTGGTGCTGTCCATTAAAATCATGCCTGTTCAGCACTTGAAATGTGGCTAATGCGACCGAGGAGCTGAGTTTTCAGTTTTATTTAATTTTTCATTCGTTGAAATTTAAATAGCTGCTTGTGGTGATCATATTGAAATTGCAGCTCTAGAGAGTGACAAAGTTTATATCATGATAATTTTATAAGGTTCCTAAAAGGCATTTGGATTTTATTTGGCATGCAGGAGCCATTGAAGGATTTCAAATATGGATCTAACATGATTAAGATTTAAATAATAAAAATACTTTGATATTTATGGTATTAGTGGATAAATTGGAATTTACAGTTTACATGGGGGGCAGAATGGATAGTAGTTAAATGTGGCTAACTGGCTCCAGAATCCCACCAGTTGAATTCAGATCCTGGTGCTTTCACATAGCAGTTGTGTGTGTCATTGAGCAAGTTGCTTAACTCGTTTGTACCTCAGTTTCCTTCCTCATTAATAAAATGGAGATAGCTATTACATTCATCTCAAAAGGTATTATGAAAGTTAAATGAGACAAATCCATTTAAAACTGATAAAGCCTGATATGTAATCATCATTCGGTATTTAACAGCAACTGCTGCCCCTGTCACCACTCTGGTTTTACCACTATTACCACAAGAACCAGGGAACTACTAACTGCTCTTATCATCCCTTTGAAATGACATCTGAACAAGCTTAATGTAGTGTTAGATAAAATGCTTTTGTTTTCCATTTTAATAATGTGGCTTTTAAAACTTTAGTATCACACAAGATAATCTTTGGAATGTCTAAGTTTATTAAAATAGGAAAGTAAGCTCTTTCCTTTAATAAACTAATGTACATTTTAGAAAACTAAGAAAATTAGGGGATAAAAGACTTGTAGTGTCATTACCCATGTGTTAAATACTGTTAACTCTTTTTATATTTCCTCCTTTTGGTCAGTAACTGCCATACTGTTAGACACATTGCTTTATTTTTAATGATTTAATACAAATTTTTTTGGCTAAAATAATTGAATTTTAACAATGTTGCCAGGAATTATTGTAATTAGAGATTATTGTCACCTTATTTTTATAAATTGGTTGTAAAAGTAACAAAAATTGGCATTATAGAAAGGTAGTCAGTTGAGCTAAGGTGTGTATTTTATTTCCATGTAGAAGTTTATTTTTTTATTGAAATGTAATTGACATATAACATTGTAAATTTGAGACATACAACCTGATAATTTGATATACTTATATATTGCAATATGATTATCACCATTGCCTTAGCTAACACCTCCATCATGTCACATAATTATCATTCTTTTTTTGTGGTGAGAATATATAAGGTCTAGTCTTTTAACAACTTTCAAGTATGTAATACAGTATTGTTAACTATAATCACCATGCTGTGCATTAGATCCCAGAATCTTTGTTCAGCATTTCCCCAATTCCTCAAGCTCTAGCCCTGGGTAATCACCATTCTACTCTTTGTGTCTATGAGTTTGTTTTATATTCCACATATATGTACTATCATAAAGTATTGGTCTTTGTCTGACTGACTTTCACTTAGCATAATGCCTTCAAGATCTATCCATTTTGTCTCAAATGGCAGATTTCCTTCTTTTTTTATGGCTGAATAATAAGTGTGTGTATGTATACCATATCTTCTTTATCCATTCATCTGATGTTGAAGTTGTTTCCATATCTTACCTGTTGTGAATAGTGCTGCAATAAACATGGAATGCATTTATTTATTTATTTATTTTAAGAGAGGGAGGGATGGGAAGGGGCACAGGAAGAGGGAGAGAGACTCAGGCTCCACACCCAGCGTGGAGCTCCACGAAGGGCTAATCTCACGACTCCCAAGATTATGACCTGAGCTGCAATCCAGAGTTGGATGTTTAACTGACTGAGCCACCAGGCCCCCAGAGTGCACTTATCTTTTTGATACCTTGTTTTCATTTCCTTTGGATATATACCCAGATGTGGGATTGCTGAGTCATAGAGCCCAGCTGAATGTAAGCCTTGTATTATTTTTTAAAAAATAATGTTTCCACGCAACATGGAACTCAGACTCACGATCAGGAATCAGATGTTCCACTGACTGAGCCAGCTAGGCACTCCAAGCTTTTTATTATTTTGAGAGATTACCTTGGATTGAATTTTATAAAAATTTATAAAATATCTAGGATTGAATATATTTCATCATTTCCTTAATTCTTCCTGGGCTCCCCTTTTACTAATATCTTCAGAATTTTTTTTTTTAAGATTTTATTTATTTATTTGACAGAGAGAGACACAGCGAGAGAGGGAACATAAGCAGGGGGAGTGAGAAAGGGAGAAGCACGCTTCCTGGGGAGCAGGGAGCTCGACACAGGGCTCAATCCCAGTATCCTGGGATCACGAAGGCAGACGCTTAACGACTGAGCCACCCGGGCACCCTAAACTCATTCTTAACTTTCACTAATAACATCACTCTCCTTTAGACAGATCTCACAGTCAGCCTCATCAAATACTTATGAAATGCTGACTACAGCTGCTTCTGCTGCATTTTGTTTTTAAAAATATGTTAATTAGGCCCAGTCTTTTTTCTGTATTGACTTTCTAAACATGGAATAGGTTTATTTATCTGTTGTAAAATTTAAAATGTTTGAAGTTACTTTTCTGTGGCATTATAAACACAACTGAACAACTGGCCTCTTGGAGCTAGTTATCAAGGCTTAAATATTGGAAATGTGGCAGAATTACAAAGAATAATTGAGATAAACATAGTTTAGTAAATGTTTATTGAGTGATCATTGTGTTCAAGGTCTTGTGTCAGATAATATAGAAAAATGATGGTGGATACTGTGATTCTTGTCTTAAAGAGTTCTTACTTTACCAGGCAAGATGGTAATACATTGTTTTAAGTACATATTGGAAACTGAGTAGGACACATTAATGACTTTATAAATTAGTACAAATATATGTAATTAAATAGTAAGTAACATTTACTGGTAGAGTTATCATGGGTTCTCATTAGGCAGAAGTACATGGAGTAGTGGAGCATATAATTGTTCATCAGAGAAGTAAGAGGACTAGAGGAATTTTCAGCCAACAAATGCAGATGGGCAGAAGGTTTGGACTCTACCTTTGTGGAAGTAGAGATAAATGAACATATTCGAGTTAAGTCCTTTAAACTTGATGATGAGAGTACTGCTCCACAGTGTAATAAGGTATGAAATGTGTATAAGAATTGACCACACATGATCAGAGGAGTGGACTATGGGGAAACTGGTTTATAGAACATTTTCTTCACTTGATGAGCACTTACTATGCACCAGACACTATTCTAAGCACTTTACTTGCATTAACTTATTTAATCCTTATAGCAAAGGTATGTGGTAAGTATAATTATGCCCCCTTTATTAGTTGGGAAAACAGATGCAGAGATGAAAAATCTTGCTCAACTTCATCTAGCAAGTAAGTGTAAAGGCTGGATTTGAACTCAGGTGGATGTTTAACATTTATTGAGTGATAATTGTGTCCCAGACACCATCCTAGGTGCTATACATGCATTGCACTGTTTAATCCTTAGGACAACTTTCATTTACAATTAAGGAAATGGACTCAGAGAATTTGGGTAATTTGAATACAGGTCTGTCTATCTTCACAACTCATGTGAAGTACTACATTTTACTGTGTGGGAAGCTGCCCTTTTTTGTTGTTGTTGAAAGATCAGGACTCTTGATCATTTCATGAAAGCTATGGATCTACTTTGCAGAACAGTGAACATATAAACATGCATGTTTTTATTGCAGTTTTAAGAGAGTCCAAGGATCCTTTGAATGTAGCGAAAGGACCCTCCCTTACAAGATTCCTTGCTCTAGTCTAGATTATGTTTCCTTTGCAGGGGTGCTCTGTTGCACTCTGGTCCTGATTCTTAGTATAGGGAAGTAGCCCAGTTGTTACTTTATACATTGTATGTTATTTATTTATTTATTTTAAGATTTTATTTATTTATTTGACAGAGAGACAGCGAGAGAGGGAACATAAGCAGGGGGAGTGGGAAAGGGAGAAGCAGGCTTCCTGCCGAGCAGGGAGCCCGATGCGGGGCTTGATCCCAGGACCCTGAGACCATGACCTGAGCCGAAGGCAGTTGCCCAAAAGACTGAGCCACCCAGGCGCCCCTATACATTGTATGTTAAATGGACCTGCCTTATTAAGATTTTACCTATCCTCCATCTTGAAGTGTACCTTCTTTTAGCTTTTATATATGTGGAGCTTATTTATATCCTGGTTTTTAAAAAATCTAGGTCTGTTTTTCTGCCTGTCCGTGGTATCTGCTGAGTAATGACTTTTATGAAATTAGTAGTTATTATTAATACTTAATGTGGATTTGCTCATTAAACGTCAAATCACATACCTAATTAAAATATTATTTAATATGTATTTACCTCATTTTTCTCCTTCAAAAGAGGATTAACCTTAAAGATAGAAAAGTTGTTCTGTTGTTAAGGGTCAGTTATAAATTGCTTTTGAATTTCTCAGATAAGAAAATTGTAGAAACAATACTCAAGACCTTTAATGTCAGAGAACTTTGAAAATGTTTCATTAAACTCTCGGATATTCCCTTTGGGTCCATTTATAAGGTATTATATATACCGTTGTTAAAAACAAAACAACTGATAGGGACCAATTTAAAATAAAATGAGTCCTGGGAAATTGGACTGTCAGAAGTAATTGTGTGGTTAATGGAGTTGTAATTATTTCAAGGAAAAAGAAAAAAAAACATGGATTTATTATTGCTGTGAAGTTGGTGGTGTGAATAACGAGGTCATTTTTTACTGCAAGCTTTGATAGATAATGGAAATGTTTAACTTCCATCTCATACAGTATCCCTTTTTATCTTTTAAAAGCACATTCTGGCTGTCAGGAATCCTGTAGGCAAGAGATTGTGAAGGATTAGCATCTTTGTCCATTGTTTTATTCTGTGCTTGTTTAATTGCCATATAGCATGCAGAGTGTTCAGTAGAAGGGTATTTAAGTTCTTTAACTGTTATACATCCCAAAGAACCTTTGATTGTGTTGGAAATTTTAAGATTTGTAAAATCAGTATATTTTTAGTCTTTATTTGTTCAATAAGCATTTGTTTAGTAACTTTTCAGAAAATTCAGAAAAATTAGCATGTGTGAAATATTTATTTCAAATCTTTTTAAAGATTTATTTATTTGAGAGAAAGTGCGCGTGGTGCCCGTGCACGAGTGAGGGGAGGTGTAGAGGGAGAGCATCTCAAGCAGACTTTCCACCAAGGGCAGAGCCTGACGTGGGGCTGGATCCCATAACCCATGAGATCATGACTTGAGCCGAAACCAAGAGTGGGATGCTCAACCAACTTAGCCACCAGGCGCCCCTTTATTTCACACTTTTAAAGGCCAATTCAGAGAGTTTTCTCTTGATGAAGACATCAAAAAGAAAAGGAAAGAGGTATAACAGTTAAAGGGTATGACTAAAAGATTATTAGACTAATTGATAGTCAGCTGGGTTGGCTGGGAAGCTTTCTGGAAGAGGTCTTGATGCCAAAGTCTTTCTGAATGTTGGCTAAACATTTTATCACAAATACTAAGTATTCTTCAGAAGAAGATAATAAATTACATCAGAGAAAAAGGGTTTGGGGTCAGCTAACTTTCTTCATGCTTATGTTTGGGCTAGATTCTGGGGGAGAACAAGTAATAAGAGAGAGGGTTCACTTATTTTCTGTACTGTGATGATCTTTGACTCATCTTCTCTATGGGATCATGTATCACATGTCACACGTGCCTTGGGCCTGTTTCAGAGCAACTTCATAGTGATTTTGATAATGTAATTGAATTTATGCTTATATATACAGTTGAATACCAAGTTCTAAATGCTAATACCTTGGAATTAAAAACAAATTGATTTATCTTGATAAGGTATATAAATGGTTCATTAGCAACTGAAAGATCAGCAAAAAGAAAGCAAACCAGAATTTAAAAGAAATTAAGTTGTAAAATGAAAAATGACTAGTACCATTGCAGTTGTTAAATATAGACAGTAATCTGTCAACTGACAAGCAACCTTGTCCAGGGTGGAAAGCTAAGAGTTACTAGTTTTTATGTGTGAAGTTAATTTTACTAAATGGTTGGATTATCTATTCATAGAATAGATTCTCCTTACCATTCTCTGTAATTTTTTCCCAAGACAGCTATCCCTAATTTGATTAAGGTTTTACTACTGACTTGGGAAAAGACCTTGGAATCTTTTTTTTTCTTTTTCCTTTTAATTTCAGTATAGTTAACATACAGTGTTGTATTAGCTTCAGGTATACAATATAGTGATTCAACAATTCCCTACTCTGCCGCCCTCTTCCCTCCCCAAAGCAGAACCTTGTCTTAAGACAGTTCTCCAGGCTACTGTTAGCAATGAAAGAAATAAAAAATCCATTTGCTATCTTAGCCTACTCCCTTTGTGTATTTTAAGGCAGCTCTGGCCACCTGAGTTGTTCTGGTATCTAGGAGTTGATATGCTAAATCAATTTTACTGTCAAAAGAGCCAAATTATAAATAGTGAGATTTGGTGTAATCAGTAATACAGTATTTATACTTAATTGTCTGAGTGGCCACTTGTCTGCAGGCACTGTCATAAGTGCTTGTTACATCCTGTCCCTTTCCATAAGTACTACAAGGACGCAAAAGATAATGAGAATCACCGTGATGATTGATTGCTCTGAGTGGCGACATGGGCAGAGAGGATAAAGTGAACCTTGTTTTCCTCGGCTACATCATTGGCTTAAGTAGGATTTCATAGGTCAATCTGGAAACCTTATTAACTAACCAAGTTCCAAATAGCAGTTTTTGTTCACTATAAAATTAATGTGTGCCTGCTTGAAAAAAGTGAAATTCAGAGAAAAGTTTAAGAGGGGAAAAAAATGACCTATGTTCTTGCCACAAAAAGGGGGTCATGCCACTCATTTTGACATGTTTCTTGTAGTGGTTTGTTGTACACTTAAAAAAAATACTTTGAAATTAGTGTCCCATAATTTCATATCCCTCTTTCTTGCCCTAAAATTATAAACAACTTCTCATTAACAAAAGTGTCTTTCCAAATACATATTTTAAGGGTATAATTACCCATTCCCCAAGGGATAATATATTTTTCACTGTTATAAATATCATGTTTAAATAATATTTAAACAGCTGACTCCTGGCTTTAATTTTCTTCTGACCAAATAATGCCAATTTAGAAAAACACCAGAAAATAAAAGTGTAAGAGAATGAAAGTCCACCATTATCTTATTTCCCAGAGAAATACCTATATAGGGTGAGAATTTTTCTAAATGTTTTATGTTTTTATACACATATATAAAATAGACATAAAAATTGAAAATACAGACATAACTTTAAAAACGTTATGTTTATACTTAATATGTATTGCTTGTAAATTACATTTTTTGTCTTTGCATGTCATGCATATCTTATGTCATTATAGAATTATACACATAGAATTATACATCATAACTCCTATGATATTTTTAGCACCTTAGCTTCTTTTTTTTTTTTTTAAAGATTTTATTTATTTATTTGAGAGAGAGAATGAGAGAGCACATGAGAGGGGGGAGGGTCAGAGGGAGAAGCAGACCCCCTGCTGAGCAAGGAGCCCGATATGGGACTCGATCCCGGGACTCCAGGATCATGACCTGAGCCGAAGGCAGTCGCTCAACCAACTGAGCCACCCAGGCGCCCAGTCCCTTAGCTTCTTAATGGCTTGTATCATTAAGTAGAAAACTACATCATGAGATTTTTGGTTGTATTGAGAAGAAAGCAATTTTAGGGGTGAAGTTGTTTATAAATAACAGTCTTCCTTTTGTACTTTGATTTATATAACTAATCCTCTATTGATGAGCATTTCAGAGATTTTTGTATTTTTTTTAAAGATTTTATTTATTTGACAGAGAACACAGCAAGAGAGGGAACACAAGCAGGGAGAGTGGGAGAGGGAGAGGGAGAAGCAGGCTTCCCACAGAGCAGGGAGCCCGATGCGGGGCTCGATTCCAGGACCCCGGGATTATGACCCCAACCATCTAAGCCACCCAGGCGCCCTGAGTTTTGTATTTTTTTTAAATTTTTTTTTTTAAAGATTTTATTTATTTATTCATGAGAGACAGAGAGAGAGACAGAGGCAGAGGGAGAAGCAGGCTCCCTGCGGTGCAGGGAGCCTGATGCGGGACTCAATCCCAGGATCCTGGGATCATGACCTGAGCCGAAGGCAGACGCTTAACCGACTGAGCCACCCAGGCGTCCCTTTAATAAATAATACTGTAATGAACATCCTAATCCTTGTCTATTGACCTTTATTATCTTGGTGATTTCTTTATAATAATTCTTTTTTTTTTAAAGATTTTATTTATTTATTTGAGAGCGAGAGAGTACAGGCAGGGGGATTGGCAGAGGGAGAGGGAAAAGCAGACTCCTTGCTGAGCAGGGAGCCTGATGTGGGGCTCAATCGCAGGACCCTGAGACATGACCTGAGCCGAAGCAAATGCTTAACCAACTGAGCCACCCAGGCGCCCCTTTATGATCATTCTTAACAGCTGGTTAACACTTATCCATCTATTTAACGAAAACAGAGAATGCATATGGTTTTTAAAAAGCAAATAATAGGGGTGCCTGGCTGGCAGAGCATGCAACTCTTAATCTTGGGGTTGTGAGTTCAAGCCCCGTGTTGGGTGCAGAGATTACTTAAAAATAAAATCTTTAAAAAAGATAAAAATGCAAATATATAGAAGGGTTTATAATGCAGAGAAACAGTCCACTGCTTACTCTTCACTCTCCAGTCTTGCCCTTCAGGGGCAGTCCTGCTTTTAGCAATTTTTGCTTTTAGTTTTTCTGGCATTACCGCTGTATCTCTAAATAAAACAATTTTCTATTAGTGTTTGATTTGTCATTACGCATTGACTCTGCTTTGATTACTGGTGTTTCATTTCTCTTACACTCCTCTCTTCTTTCCTCTGTTTGCTCTCAATATAGTTAGGTCACTCTTTTGGTCCCCATTTATTTATTTATTTATTTGGAGAGAAAGCATGAGCAGGGGGAGGAGGGGCAGGAAGGGGCAGAGGGAGAAGGAGAGTGTGGAGCCCAATGCAGGGCTTGGTTTCATGACCCTGAGATCATGACCTGAACCAAAGTCAGTCACTTACCCCACTGAGCCACCCAGGCACCCCAAAAGTCATGTTCTAAAATGAAACAGTTTTGTTTTTAAGTCTCGTTTCCTCCTTATCTGTTGGTTTTTGAACTCTCACTCTTTTTTTGTATGATTTTTTTCTTGTTTCACCTCTAAGAGAATTTCTTTTTTTTTTTTTAGATTTTATTTATTTATCAGAGAGACAGAGGCAGGCAGAGGGAGAAGCAGGTCCCTTGCTGAGCAAGGAGCCCGATGTGGGACTTGATCCCAGGACTCTGGGACGATGACCTGAGCCGAAGGCAGACGCTTAACTGACTGAGCCACCCAGGTGTCCCTCTAAGAGAATTTCTATTGTTTTGTTTTTAAGTCTCGTTTCCTTCTTATCTGTTGCTTTTTGAACTCTTACTCTTTTTTGTCTGATTTTTTTCTCGTTTTACCTCTTAAGAGAATTTCTATTGTTAACTCCTATATTGAGGTAGAATGATAATCTCCATGGTATCTTTCCCGTGAGATTTGCAGGAGCTCTCCTGTGGCCTCTGAATAAAGTAGACTAAACTTTAGGGAAACCATTTCTGTTTCTAATCCAAATGTAGTTTTAGGTATGGTGTCAGTCTGTTCTCTTGGGATTTTCTCTTTTGTACTGTTTGAACCTGAATTAAGAGTACTGAAAATCTGGTTGTCAGATGTATGGGTGTCCCTTTTGGAACCAATGATCATTTCCTTAAAGAATCTTCATCGGAGGATATAGGAATTTATTTCATTATACAATCAGTGAATTAGTCCATTTTCCCCTAACCAGTGATTCATTGTTACATTTCCATTTTATTTGTTTTTGACAAGGATTTCATGATTTGCTCTTAGTTCTGCTGCACTTTTTGCTGATTTGTTTCTGTGACCATATCAGTGAAAAATATATAGTGAATTAAAGAGCTTTGTTACCTCGTGCTGTCCCTCTAGCTTATACAATTCCTTTGTATGCTAATGTTGCTAAGAGAAACTGATCTAAAACTCATTTATTTTTTCTTAATTGAATATTTTTATATTCTAAAAATAGTCATTGATTGTGCACATATGTAATACAAACTCATATACTTATGCTTTCAGATGCACTATATACCAAGTTAAATTGTGTATTTAAAAAATAATTTGTGGGGTGCCTGGGTGGCTCCGTTGGTTAAGAGTCCGACTCTTTTTTTTTTTTTTTTTTTTAAAGATTTTATTTATTTATTTGACAGAGAGAGAGACACAGCAAGAGAGGGAACACAAGCAGGGGGAGCGGGAGAGGGAGAAGCAGGCTTCCCGCGGAGCAGGGAGCCCGATGCGGGGCTCGATCCCAGGACCCTGGGATCATGACCTGAGCCCGAAGGCAGACGCTTAACGACTGAGCCACCCAGGCGCCCTAAGAGTCCGACTCTTGGTTTCAGCTCAGGTCATGATCACAGGGTCCTGGGATCGAGCCCCATGTCTGGCTTCCTGCTCAGCGGAGAGTCTGCTTCTCCCTCTCCCTCTGCCCCTCCTCCCTTCTCGTTTGTGCTCCCTCTCTTTCTAATAAATAAATTAAAAAAAAATTTTTAGGATTATGTAGTTTTTCACAACGTGGCTATAAAATCAGGCTGCAGTTGTACCAGTCCCATTTCTCTCTCTTTAACTCTCCCTCTCTCCTCTGCAGACCCTTTTTAAAGAGAACCCTTTTCCTGTTCGCAGAAAATGTTTTGCCTTCTTACCTCTGTACCCATTAACTTTGTTTTTGATACCCTGTCTCTAATTCTTGGTCTGAACTGAAGCTTTTTACTTCTGAAGGTGCAACTCATATGTCACCAAACCTTTCCAAAGTTTCAGACCTGGTTCTTTCTGGTTTTCAGCAATACTTTAAATGTATATCAAATAGTAATTATCACATGATTTGTTTCTTTATTTACCTGTTACTTCCTTTCTGTTGGAGCTCCTTTCAGACATGGACGATTTTATCTCTGTAGCTTAATACAGTGCCTGACAGGGCATTGAAGCTTACTCTTGAGTATAAGACAGAGGATGTAAAATTAGGGGTTGTATCAAATTGATTTATATTATGATCTCTGCATGGTATCTCTTTTGTCCTTTATACTGTTTTAATATCAGCAGACCCAATACTTTTTAAAAATTTGTTTTCTAGCGGCGCCTGGGTGGCTCAGTCGTTGAGCGTCTGCCTTCGGCTTGGGTCATCATCCCAGGGTCCTGGGACCGAGCCCCGCATCGGGCTCCCTGCTCCGTGGGAGAGCCTGCTTCTCCCTCTCCCACTCCCCCTGCTTGTGTTCCCTCTCTCGCTGTGTCTCTCTCTGTCAAATAAATAAATAAAATCTTTAAAAAAAAATTTTGTTTTCTATTTTACCTCAATTATAAACAAACAATACTGAACCAACCTAAAAAAAAAAAAATCTATTGTTGTGTCTTCTCTTTCCCTGTGGTCCTAGGTCCTTATTGATCCTAGGACTGCAGAAATTGGCTTAGTCACCTTTGTAATTCTGAACTTTTTTTTTTTTTTAAGACTATTTATGTTGAGTGAAAGTGAGAAAGAACATGAGCAGGGGGAGGGGCAGAGGGAGAGGGAGAAGCAGACTCCTTGCTGAGCAGGGAAGCCCGAGTCAGGGCTTGATTCCAGGACCCCGAGATCATGGCCTGAACTGAAGGCAGACACTTAACTGACTGAGTCACTCAGGTGCCCCCTGAGACTCTGAATTTTTTTAAATTTTAGTTTATGACATTACTGATTTACTCTATGATAATCTTGGCTTTTTTTCTTTTAAAATCATAAGCAGAAAAATAAACCACATTGATTCCATAGAGAGAGTGACCACTTCTTGAGTAGGCACTAATTAACACTGACCAGACTGGTCCAAAAATAACTTTTTGCTTTGATTTTTGCCCCCCTGGCTTATCAATTTCAAAACTTTTCATCTTTTCATTTGCCAGTTTTCATACTTAGCTTAGAGACTATCTGGAACTTTGATAATGAACCTACCCCTATATTTATCCTCCTTAGCCCTGACTCTTCTCTAGAGCTTAGATTCATATATTCAGCTGACTACGGATCACTTACAATGGGATATCTAATAGGCATCTGAAACTTTGTTTTTTTTTTTCTTTACTGTTCTTCCTCTAATCCTTTCTATCCCACAGTAATGCCTTCTGCCACCTACTGTTTTATGTCTATGGTAGAACTGCCCGTGATAGGATCTGTTTGCTTGAGTATTTAAGTATTACTTGAATCATATAAAATTGCCTTCTTTTAAAATGTCAGAAACACTTGAATTCCTGGAATTTTGTATGGTTCAGCCTCATAAGTATAGCTAAGAATAGAGCAAAGAAGAAAGTCATTTACTCTCTCTCTCTCTCTCTTTTTTTTTTCTAGAGAGGGGGAGAGAGAAGTGGGAAGGGGCAGAGGGAGAGGGAGAGAGAGAGAATCTTGAGCAGGCTCCATGCCCAGCACAGAGCCCTACAGGGGGCTCAGTCTCATGACCCTGAGATCATGACCTGAGCTGAGATCAAGAGTCGGATGCTTTACTGACTGAGCCACCCAGGCACCCCTCTCTTCTTTCTTGTTGGTAGGTGGGCATTGGTAGTGATAATGTCAGAGAGATTGGGAAAAATGTCATGATATTAAGGAAGGGTTTCTAGTATCCAGTATGGTATTCCTTTTTAGTTGAGTACGCCAGCTTTTATGTATTTCCCAATATCTGTAATAAATATCTGTAAATAGTGGGAAACAAATGTTCTGAAGGAAACACTAGTATGATATGAACAATGAAGGGGGAAAACTACTTACCCATCCAGCTGCTAGAGGATCATAGTATTGAAAGTAACCAAGTAAGGAAAGCTTTGGAATCTTTCCAGTCTGCCCCAGATTGAACCTGGTCATTTCCATGTGGGAGCTCTTGGGATGTTTTTAGATGACATCACTAAAGAAACTTTATCATAGTATTAAAAAAAAGTCAGTGATGGCTTCTCAGACATAAAGCATATGCTCTTTTTTACCTTTATATTAATCGTTTGTTGTTGAAAATATTAATGTTACTTGATAGGAATCCTGGAGTTTTCTTTTGTAATCCTTTTAGTAAAGATGTAATTACTATGTATTTTTAAGCACTATGTTTTATTGCATATATCATGTATTAGGCATATTATATATGTGCAGTAAATAAAAACAATACTTTATATATGTGTGTGTATAACATTTAACAATATATCTGTATTCAGTCAGTGCTTATCTAGAATCCAGTCACAAGTCTATATGGGAGTGCTTCTTTAAAATAGAAAGTTTATATTTCATGATGATCATGAGGGTACCCCTAGAGCCAGATTCATACACTGGCTGACTGGGTACTTAATCTGTATATATGCTCTGTTTGGCTTGTGTAGTGTTTTGGAAGTTGGGAAATTTTCATGTAAAAGTCCTTATTTTGGGTTTCTCTTGAAAACTTGGAAGATACAACATTACTATCTGGAATTCCTGAATGGCAGCACTTTGGCTACAGCTGAAGTGTCTGAGTATCTATTGTCCTTTGAAGGGTGGGCCTTTCTCCTCAGTTCTCCGTAGTTGCCACTCCCTATTGTTTATACCTGGCCGTTTTTCCTCCCCATATGTTTCCTCCACTGATCTGGAGTTTATGAAAGAATGATCAGGGCGCCTGGGTGGCTCAGTTGGTTAGGTGACTGCCTTTGGCTCAGGTCATGATCCCAGAGTCCTGGGAGTCCCTCACTGCGCTCCTGCTCATCAGGGAGTCTGCTTCTCCCTCTGACCCTACCCCTCTCATGCTCTCTCTCTCAAATAAATACAATCTTTTTTTTTTTTTTTTTAAAGATTGTATTTATTTGACAGAGACACAGCGAGAGAGGGAACACAAGCAGGGAGAGTGGGAGAGGGAGAAGCAGGCTTCCCGCGGAGCAGGGAGCCTGATGTGGGGCTCGATCCCAGGACCCTGGGATCATGACCTGAGCCGAAGGCAGATGCCTAATGACTGAGCCACCCAGGCGCCCCAGTAAATAAAATCTTTAAAAAAAAAAAGAATGATCATGTTAAGGAAATGTAAATGTTTTCTATATATTTTAATTATTATTTGAAAATTGTAGTTTATGTTTGATAGCTCTTAATTGGCCAGAATGTTTTATCAAATCAGGTGATTTAGCGCTAAATAAAGTTTATAAACCTGACTAATGTTAGTTTGCATTATCTTTATGGTTTACCTTTATATTTTCAAAAGATCCTTTAATTTATATTGGTCAGCAATCACCAAATATCGATTTTTTATAGGAAATTCTTTTAAAGTGGAAATCTTTTTTTTTTCTTAAAGATTTTATTTATTTATTCATGAGAGACAGAGAGAGAGAGAGAGGCAGAGGGAGAAGCAGGCTCCCAAGGAGCAGGGAGCCCGATGCGGGACTCGATCCCAGGACCCTGGGATCATGACCTGAGCCGAAGGCAGACGCTTAACGATTTGAGCCACCCAGGTGCCCAAAGTAGAAATCTTGAATGAAAATTCACTAGTGAGCTGAAGTTTTTTCTCTAAGTTACAGTTTTAGAGGTTCTCTCTCATGCCAGTATTTATTTTTTTTCATATCATTTCTTCTCTCTAACGACACTGTAACTTATACCAATGTGACTAATATTTTACTCCAGCTATTGGGTAGTTTGCTTGTTTTTGTCTTTAATCTTTTTTAGGGAGTAGAAGGGATTAAAACGTACATGTGTAAAAGTGCAGAAAACTAAAAGACTTTAACAAATCAATTTAAGGCAGAAATTGTGAATCACCTCCCATGTAGAAAAAATAAAAGTGTCTGGTCTTTCCTGTTTACAACTCCCCCTATTCTCAAAATAATGTATCTGCCTTTAAAAAAAAAGCTCCCTGCTTTTATCGACAATTTTGCCATCCATGTATGTATTTCTAAACTAGTTTAGTCAAGTGCTTTCTTCTTTGGAACTTTTTGGGAATCATACTGTGTATATTTTTTATGGTTTATGAGAGTTGTTTAAGTTATGGTATGTTGCTCTAGTTTCTCATTGAATTTCTGTATAGAAAAATATTGCATTATTGATCCATCCTCCTGTTAATGAACAGGTGTGTTATTTCTATAGTTTTTGCTTTCTTTTTTTTTTTTTTAAAGATTTTATTTATTTGTGTGAGAGAGAATGAGAGACAGAGAGCATGAGAGGGAGAAGGGTCAGAGAGAAGCAGACTCCCTGCTGAGCAGGGAGCCCGGTGTGGGACTCGATCCTGGGATTCCAGGATCATGACCTGAGCCGAAGGCAGTCGCTTAACCAACTGAGCCACCCAGGCACCCTCTAGTTTTTGCTTTCTAAGAGCAATACAACTATGAACATTTTTGTACATGTACCTTGGTGCACATTTTCCTGTTTCTCACAGATGTATAGCTGGGAGTGGAGCAGCTGGATCATAGGGTATGCCTATTTTCATGGCTAGTAGTAGCTAATACCACATTCTTTCCCAAAATGGTTGTACAAATTTACATTCGCACCAGCAAATGAGTGAGAATCTGCCCATTATTGCCAAGGCAAAAATATAATACCTTTAAAAAATACAAAAGTTTATTGGGCATATTATCTTTTAAACTTAAATACAGTGCACCAGTGTACTTCAAGAAATTGTTGATTAATTTTGCTTCAGATTAATATGTGAAAGACAATAATGTTTTTAACTTTGGAATTGGTTAAGTAGTTGTCACAATCGGCTATTTTATACCTCTCTTCCTTGCTTCCATAATTGAGATGGTAATATGTTTGAAATAATGGGGAAACATGTTTTTTTCTTTATATGAAAACTTCTTGCCTCTACCTTTGAGGTACATGGATTTTAACAGTATGATCTGAAATGGAATAATTTAGCCAGAGAGAAGAAACTAGTCAGAGATTAAAAATTTCAATAATAATCATTTGGGCGCCTGGGTGGCTCAGTTGGTTGAGCGACTGTCTTCGGCTCAGGTCATGATCCCGGAGTCCTGGGATCAAGTCCCACATCGGGCTCCCTGCTCGGCAGGGAGTCTGCTTCTCCCTGTGACCCTACCTCCTCTTGCGCTCTCTCTCTCACTCTCTCTCTCTCTCAAATAAATAAAAAATCTTTAAAAAAAAAAATAAAAGTTTCAGTAATCATTTATTTAGGAATGTTTTGAAAGAAGTATTCAAAGTTTTGTGTAACTTCAATTTTTGTCCCCAACAACTTCATTAGTCCTGTGCCATTTCCTTGGGTTAGGCTTGTGTTAACTACTTACATTTTGTATAATTTCTAATTGAAGCTGGTATACCTTTTTCCCTGGCAAAGATATTAAGCTCTATAATACACTAAAAGCAAATGTGTAGTGTGTTATGCAGTGTGACACTTATAATAGGCATCTTTTTTTATTAAATAGAGCACAGTTGTAGATAAAAAATTTATTGCATGTAGCAGCTTATTTCTAGGGAAAAATTTTTCTTTTAAAGATTTTTATTTATTTTAGAGAGAGAGAGAGAGAGAGCACAAACAGATGGAGTAGCAGGGTGGAGAGGGAGAAGCAGGCCCCTTGCTGAGCAGGGAGCCTGATGCAGGGCTGGATCCCACGACCCTGGGATCATGACCTGAGCCGAAAGCAGATGCTTAATCGACTGAGCCACCTAGGCGCCCCTAGGAAAAGTTTAGAATGATAAGATTTTTGTGGTTCTCCTATTACTTTTTTTTGTTTTTTGAAGGTTTCTCTTAGAAGCAAATCACTGAAGGAAGCAGCATTGGTTTCATTTTTTTTCTGGCGGGGGGGAGTGGGGGTAATTTGTCATCTTCCAAAATTCAGTCATGTGTCCTTTTTACTTCCTTGTTGTGTATAATGCCTGCCTATGTGAACATTTTTATTTCCTTAAGAGGTTCCTCTGAGGGGGCCCTTCGGTAGGCCACGGGCCTTGGAGGGTTTCAGGCTGTGGCCTTAGATAGTTCCTGTGCTCTCTGGCCACATGGGCCACCTGGTCACCTGGCCCTGCTCTTTCTGTCTTCCCCTCCCCACGGACCTCAGCTCCCATCCCTGGCAGAGGGATGCCAGCATTGCACACCAGCCACTACCCTCTCCTATTATTTGATACAGATTTATTTTCTTTGGCTTGTTTTCATTAGTAGAAATCCCTGATTTTGGGAGGGAGCGCCCTACTAAAATACACAGTACCGAAGGATTTCTGCAGTTTGGCATAGCCATTTGGCAAAGTTTGCACACCTCAGGGATATTTGCCTGTGCAGCTTGTTTTTCACTAGTGCTTGCTTTAAGGAATTTTAAGGAAATTTTTAATATGGTCATAGCACAATTCTTTGGCTTTGGAAAAATGCCATATCTCTTTCTCAAACATTTGTATTTTATTGGCTGATAAAATACTCTTTTTTTTTTTTTTTAAAGATTTTTATTTATTTATTTGAGACAGAGAGAATGAGAGAGAGCACATGAGAGTGGGGAGGGTCAGAGGGAGAAGCAGACTCCCTGCTGAGCAGGGAGCCTGATGCGGGACTCGATCCTGGGACTCCAGGATCATGACCTGAGCCGAAGGCAGTCGCCCAACCAACTGAGCCACCCAGGCGCCCTGATACAATACTCTTAAAAAGTACATGCAAGCAGTTTTCAGGGAAAAATGAATCAGATGAATACTAACCTTTATCTGAAATGATTCATGTGGGGTTTTTTTCCCATTTTGTCAGTATATAGAAGAATCTCTTTACAATTCTAAAGAATATATTTTTTCTTTTTTATTCTGATTATTTTACATACTCATTTCTATTGATAACAGTCCACATCTCTATATATTTTTATGTCTTTAGTCCACTTGTTACTTTATTTTCCCATTATTTGCTATTTCTACCTTTTTTGCTATCGTATGTAGTGCTGCTGGATAGATTTTTGAAGTTCGTAATTTTTGAGGTGAGGTTAGATCTTTAGGATATGTACCCCAAACTGGAATCACTTTTTGGGTATGGTTTTAACGCAGTTGTGACACACTGCTCTGTAGTTTTGGAGACAAGGTATAGTTACAGTACCTACCTATATCCTGTTTCTTAGACACCTGCCAGTAGGGTCACTTTTTAAAAAATTTTTGTGTGTGTTTTTTTTAAATTTTACTTTTGTTATTAATGACATGCATGAAGTAATGTGTTTTACTATTTATTCCTTTTTTTTTTTTAAAGATTTTATTTATTTATTTGTTAGCAAGAGAGCACAAGCAGAGGGAAGGGCGCAGAGGTAGAGGGAGAAGCAGGCTCCCCACTGAGCAAGGAGCCCGATGTGGGACTCGATCCCAGGACTCTGGGACCGTGACCCAAGCTGAAGGCAGATGCTCAACTGACTGAGCCACCCAGGCGTCCCAATATTTGTTCTTAATAGCAATTTATTTTTTATGTTTTTCTATATTATTAATGATTTATTATCCTCAGTAATAATCTTTGTTTTATCAGGATGAATTAGAGATTTGACCTAACATGGATTTGACCTAACATGGATTTTATATAGCTAACTTCTTTGCTCTCACTTTATTTCATTGTGTGAATTTCTTTTTTTTAATGTTAAAAAAAATATCCAGGGCGCCTGGGTGGCTCAGTTGGTTAAGCGACTGCCTTCGGCTCAGGTCATGATCCTGGAGTCCCGGGATCGAGTCCCGCATCGGGCTCCCTGCTCAGCAGGGAGTCTGCTTCTCCCTCTGACCCTCACCCCTCTCATGCTCTCTCTCTCATTCTTTCTCTCAAATAAATAAGTAAAAATCTTAAAAAAAAAAAAATCCATTTTGTTTTACGTTAGCCATATATTAAAATAATTTATTATAAAACATGTGAAATAAGATACATTTATAAAACCTTGCCAAGGAGGGGCGCCTGGGTAACTCTGTTGTTAAGCATCTGCCTTCAGCTCAGGTCATCTTGGATCGAGCCCTACATCGGGCTCCCTGCTCTGCGGGAGGCCTGCTTCTCCCTCTCCACTCCCCCTGCTTGTGTTCCCTCTCTCACTGTGTCTCTCTCTGTCAAATAAATAAATAAAATCTTTAAAAAACAAAACAAAACAAAATCTTGTCGAGGAGAAATTTGCCTGCAAGAACTCATGTCTAAGTTGGCAATTCCATTGGCAATTGTCTATTTTTTATTGTAGCAAATAAAAGGACATAGGAAATAAAAACAAACAAACACAAAAAACGAAAAAAAAACCCAACCAAACAAAAATAACTCATTTCTAGTTATTGGTTTTCTAAAGTAGATGTTTAAATCGTAATCCAGTTCTTATCTTTTGAAAAATTTTCCTGAGATTTATAACTGCTATAGTATTTCACAGTAAACCTTGTGGACATATAAATGTAATTTTCACTCAATATTGGAAGAAAAGTTTTTCAAGAAAATCATAGAACTATTTAAAAAAAGAAAAATACAATTACTTTTAAGTCTTAAGCTTTGGTTAGCGTCATTCATATCTCTTCTAGTCTGTAAGCTTTTTGCCTCTAGTTAGTTCTCTGTGAATCCATTTAATTTGGCAACCTGTAGCTGAGCCTGTAGGTATTTAAAGCTGTTTTGTTTATTTATTTATTTATTTATTTATTCATTCATTCATTCATTCATTCATTCATTCATTCATTCATTCATGAGAGACAGAGAGAGAGAGAGAGGCAGAGGGAGAAGTAGGCTCCCGAGGAGCAGAGAGCCCGATGCGGGACTTGATCCCAGGACCCTGGGATCATGACCTGAGCCGAAGGCAGATGCTTAACCATCTGAGCCACCCAGGCGCCCTTAAAGCTGTTTTAGATAGACATTAGGGATTTTAAATTAGGTTAATGGGGAGTAGACTTTCTTCAGAGCTTCTGACTGAATTCCAGGAAAAGTTAGTATCATTTGGAAACCACTTTCCTTTCTACCTGGGGAGAGTTTTCAATTGTGAGAGAAATCAGGGGATCTGAGAACTTAGATGGAGAAAATATCTAATTGAATGTTATCATTTCTTTGAATTATGAATGTAGGCAACAACTGTCGCTAGTTCTTATTTTTTTCATACATTAGTGAAGAACACATATATTACTATATCACAAATTTAGCTTAGTATTTTTTTTATTATGTTATGTTAATCACCGTACATTACATCATTAGTTTTTGATGTAGTGTTCCATGATTTATTGTTTGCATATAACACCCAGTGCTCCATGCAGAACAGTGATGGGTGTCTTAGTATTTTAATATCTATATTTCAATATAATTAATTTTGTCATTATCCTATGTATTTTATGCATTTAAAAATATCCTAGGAGGTCTGTAGTTTCTACTAGATTGTAAAGGTTTCATGGCCCCCCTAAAATTTGAGAACCTCACCTTAAGGAGAATGGATTCTTTCACATTTGATGACTGCAGAATTGCCCCCCATTCATGGTGGTTTGCCAAACTGTCAGTGCTAGTCTGGGTTAGATAGTGTTAGAGATGAGCTGGCTAGGGTTGATTGCTAGGCTTTAGGAGGGGGTCTGGGTAAACTGTTTTCATTTCCATCATAGGCTGATGGGCAATTTATTGCCAATGATAAGTGGGAAAATGTAATTTTTATTTACTTAAAGACATATGCTAATTATTTTTCTATACAAGTTCATGATTATTAAACTATATTAGGAAATAAAAATGAGAAAAAAAAATACCTGTCATGCTTTCTGTTAAGATCTTTGTGTATCTCCTTACAGATCTTTTTAATATGACACTTAACAACTGTATGTATATGTGTGTGTATTTTATATATACTCATATATGTTAGACATAGAATGGAGGCAAAGATATATGTATAGAAATATACACACATGTGACTATACATGTATATTTAGGTGTACTGTTTTATAAAATGAGATTATGCTCTATAAGTTGCCCCATTTTGTTCAGGTTTATTGAGGTATAATTTACATAATGTAAAATTCACCTTTTTAGCGTGCAGTTCTGTGAGTTTTGACAAACACCTAGAGACATGTAGTCCCCAGTACAGTCAAGATATAGAACAGTTACTTCACTCTGAAAACAACCTCGTGCCCCTTCTGTAGTTACTCTCTTTCTCTTGCAATCATTTATTTCTTTTTTGTTTCTTGTACAAAATGTCATATAAGTGGCATTGTACAAATGTAGTTTTATGTTTACCTTCTTGCCTTTAGCATAATTTTCCTTCAAGGGTTTTGGTTTTAATTTTATTTTATAAAGAATTTATTTATTTGAGAGAGAGAGAGAGAGAGAGAGTGTGCACGGGGGAGGAGAGGTGGGAGGGACAAACAGACTCCAAACTGAGCATGGAGCCTGATGCAGTGTCCGATCCCAGGACTCTGAGATCATGACCTGAGCCAAAGTCAGATGCTTAACTGACTGAGCTACCCAGGTGCCCCTAATGTTTTTGGTTTTAGATTATGCTTCAAGAATCTTTTATCCTAACTGATGATAATAGTCATGTTTGTTGTTGTTTTTTCTAATCATTCTGTTGCTCCATTTTGAAATTTTAAGTCTTTAGTTGGTCTGGCACTTACTTCAGTATAAATTGTGAGGTAGAGAATTCAATTTTAAAAATTAACCAGTTCAGCAATATTTATTAAGATTGGGTTACTAGTATAAAACTCTTACTAAATATTGATTTCCTCACAGGTAACACAAGTAGCAAGACAACCGGGACCCCCGACCCCTTCCCCTTATTCAACACATGAAATAAATAAGGGGCATCCAAATCTTGCGGCAACGCCCCCGGGACATGCATCGTCCCCTGGACTCTCTCAAGTAAGAAAAACTTTATTTTTAAAGAAATTTCCATATAAAAGCAGTTTTTCTGGTTTTCTAAAGCAAACTTCTGAGCAGTAACATACAACATTACTTGAAGAATAGTTTTTATTTAATTAATTTATTTTGTATTTTTTTAGACACACCTCATAATTGTGGCTACTGACTTTTATACAATTGTATTCATGTAGTCATTCAAAATGAGCTGTCAGTGATATTTCATTTTCCTTTTTTATTGTTTAAGAAATCAGAATATAGTTATAAAGTCCATTTTAAAACCCCACAAAGCACTTGTGTGCTTTCTAGTGTGTAATCTGCTAGTCTTCCTTCTTCTCTTTTTTGGTGGAGTGGTGGTGGTTATTTTCTACTTAAAACGAAATGGGTGTGTTTACCTCTGACAGCAATTGTAGTGGGCTTCTTTGTTCGTTGGTTTGGTTTTTGATTTCATAAATAGGTTATTGGACTTTCTTAGACTTAAACTTATGTTGGATTGTTAAAGAATGTGTACTTCATAATGTATTTCCAATTAACAGGTGCAGGGGACATTGAAACACTGTTGTAAGAAGTCACTATGGGTCCCCTTCATTTTAGAGCCATTTCCCAAGATACTGATTAGCTTGTACTAGTCCACCATTATATGCTTGTTTGGGCTTCGTTGAGGTTAAGAGCATTCTAGAATTATGAAATCTCTTACTGGAATGTGGAGTCAAGCTCTTTGACCCATGCTGTTGGATATTGTCAGTGTTTATACCTAACAACTGCTCCTTTTAATAATGAAAACTTATTATTTTCAGTTGTTGCTTCCCTATTTTAGGCCTCTTATTTAGAACTTACTTAATAAGAGAGATAAAATATTACTTACTCAAAGTAATGCTAAAAGCTGGTGATTGTAAGTTACAGAGCTGATTAATGTTCATTTAAAGACTGTAGAACATTTGGAGAAGGAATGTACAACTTACCAAACCAGATTGATATTTTAAGAAATACATAAATTAATTTGCACTTAGTTTTGTGCTTAAACTTGGTTTAAATCATTCCTATTTAATTTTGAGTTTTAAAACTAATATGTCAAAATGAACTCTTAATTGTTGAAAAGGAGGTTCTTGTGTTGGTTTTCATGGCACTGAGCAGAACCACCCTAGCTATTAATATTCTGTATTAGTCCAATTCTAATCAAGAGGGAATATTATGTAGTTATGTGAAAAGGGAAAATTTAATATAAAAGATTATTCAGGGGACACCCATCTGGCTCAGTAGGTAGAGCATGTGACTCTTGATCTGGGGGTTGTGGGTTTGAGCTCATGTTGGGTGTAATAGATTATTTTTAAAAAGATTATTCAGTATAACTGAGGATTGGAGTAATGAGGGATTGGCTTATTAAAGAAAGAGAACTCTAAAGAATATACAAGTAGCAAATACAAGGAGCAGATGCTTCTCCTGGGGCTGAGACAGAATACATATGAAAGAGCCTTCTCCCAGGCTGATACTGGAGAGTGCATGGGTGTGACTCACTTAATCGTATAGAAGTCAGTGTAGTATTTTATCAGTGGAATATGATAGAAATCCTTTCTCTGGAACTTGCTGGAAATGTAGTCTATTGAGTGTTGGGGAAAGCTGGATCCTCTAGTGCCTCTAGTGCTCTTCTTTAGCGAAGAGCTGCTGCAGTGTGCAGTGGCTAGAGGCTCCTTGTATAGCATCTCTGTTTACCGTAGATACTTTAGATAACCTTGAATATGCCAGATTATAGGCCCCACATGGTAGAACAGCTTGCATCACAACCTAAACTTGCTGCAGGGTCTTCTTTTGTTCTGTTCTTCATTCAAAGTTGGAAACCCCCAAGGTGACTTTGTAGGTAGGTCAAAGTGTGGCACACTCGAATGTGTAGTGTATGTTGTTTTTAAAATTCATAAAAAGCCTACCAAACCTTGTGTCTCTCCCCCCCGCCTTTTTTCTTTAATGGTAGTTAGTGTTAGGTAAGAGACTTCTCCCCCATCTTGGGCTGAGGTCCAGACCTTGTTGAATAGGGCATGATATGGCTTACGGAGTGGTAGAGAAGTTGTGGTGACATTCCAGTGGAACTTACTAGAAATCCACTCTCTGTAACTTGCCAGAATTCTGCCCTCTGGGGTGGTGAGGGAAAGCTCTTCACAGGTAGGTTCTTAGAGGAGGTATTTTGCTGCCTAAGAAGATATCAGGGGTAGCTGTTAACCATTGCGTCCTGCTGCCTGCTGCACATTGCTGTAGCAGCCTCACCCTGAGGATGTGCCCTCGGGCAGCTGAGCACTAGAGAAGCCAGATTCTGGAAGAGCTACCCATAGTGCAGGAGCTTGATGTGTAAGCCAAATAGGAACCAGGAGTCAAAACCGGCTCCTCCTGCACTATTTCTGTCATCGTGTCAGCTGAAATGGAAAAATATTTAAAATATTTAAAAATATTTAAATATTAAGGGGCCCAGATCCATTTTGACTGTACAGACAAACCAGATAAATTTTGAGCTTAAAAGGCAAGCAACTGATAGGTGGCACACAAGGGGAATAACTTAATTTTCAGTTTCAAATTCTTATTATTTCAAGTTATGATTTGACCTAGGCAGTTGGCTCAAAGCACTTAAGTTTTCTGAAAGACCTTGCTGCTTAAAAATGCATAGTTTGTATTTAAAAAAGAAAGATCTCCCTGTGGTCTCAGTTGTTGAGCCCACTAATGCCTTTATGTATGCGATTTTATTAGTTGAGTTTAGAAGTCAAGAGTACATTGATCTAGGAGAAGGGTCACCATGTATTATCTATTTTGCTTTTCTTTGTGGTCTCTTTTGCTACCATATTGCCTACTTGATGAAGGAACCCAGTAAATCACACGTGGTCACAATCCCCTTTTTCCCTTCCCTTTCAAACAGAGGCTGACTTCATTTGTTCCCTAACAATGTCTTAACCTCTGTTGATAGAGTGAGGAATTTTTTCTGAGCGGCATGCTTGGAAAATTGAGTTCTGTGGGGAACTCAGTCTCTTTAGATTTAACAGTTGACATATTCGTGGATCATAATGGAAAGCAGAGCCTTCAGATAGAGGAAAAAGGATTACAGGCTTGGATTCAAACAGGCCTAGCTTGTGGGGCTCAGTCTTTCACTTTCTGGTTACATGATATGTAAATTATTTAATATTTCTAGGACATGGTTTCATCATCCGCTATATAGGTAAGAATTAGGATTCAGCCACCCTTCAATAAGGTTATTATGAAGATTATATAAAATCCTGTCTTAGAATAGGATATGCTAAATACTCTCAGTAAGTGACATTTACTATTTTCATGCCTGTCAGACTTGGTTCTCAGGATTTATACGTGTGTGTGTTGTGTGTGTGCATGCATGTGTGTGTATGTGTGTTTGACTCATCTAATTTAGCTACATGACTGGTATTACTGTGAAATTCAGAAGCTCTCTCCAAGAGTTTAAGATCTCTTCCAAGTCTTTGCTTTATCCTTTTGCAGGATAAAAGAAGAGGCCAACCTTGGTTATTTTCTTTTAGTAGTTAGTATGGTTTAGTCTTACGCACAAATCGACTGAAGATAAGAACAAAGACACTCTTTCAGCCACATGCCCTTTTTGATGAGTCTACCTGCTTCTGTGAATCAGATCTTTTTGTCCCAAGTAGCTACCTGCGTCTGTGACTTAATGTTTGACACTAAATGAATCTATTAGGATTTAAGTGAAAACAGCTAAGTTGAAGAAAAGTGAATTTCATAGCTTTGAAACATAAAAGAAGGAAAATGTAGAAAATTGCTCCCAGTCTCTTATTTTTTTTTAAGATGTTATTTATTCCCTTGAGAAAGAGAGAGCAAGCAAGCATGAGCGGGGGGAGAGGGAGAAGCAGACTTCCTGCTGAGCAGGGAGCCTGATGCAGGGCTCCATCCCAGGACCCAGAGATCATGACCTGAGCCAAAGGTAGACACTGAGCCACCCAGGCCCCCTCCTCCCGCCCCCATCTATTTCTTAAGTCATCAGTGGCAACCTCTTCATCTGCTTCTTTCCCTTCAAGATAGGATTTTACATTATGTGTGTGCACATGCCAAATTTTAAGGCTTTATTGCATTTTCATTGTTACATGACTTCTAAATCTTTCCAGTCCTCTCCCCTCTGGAGGTTTTTTGGGTTGTGGTGGTTTTTTGTTTTTTTGTTTTGTTTTTGAGAGTGGGGGTGGGGAGGACAGAGGGAGAGGGAGAGAGAGGGAATCTTAAGCAGGCTATCTCATGACCCTGAGATCATGACCTGAGCTGAAATCAAGAGTCAGAGGCTTGGGGCGCCTGGGTGGCTCAATCGTTAAGCATCTGCCTTCGGCTCAGGTCATGATTCCAGGGTCCTGGGATCGAGCCCTGCATCGGGCTCCTTGCTCCGCGGGAAGCCTGCTTCTCCCTCTCCCATTCCCCCTGCTTGTGTTCCCTCTCTCGCTGTGTCTCCCTCTGTCAAATAAATAAATAAAATCTTAAAAAAAAAAAAAAAAAAAAGAGTCAGAGGCTTAACCAACTGAGCCACCCAGGGACCCCCTCTGTATCAAAGTGAAAAACTTTGGACTATTAGTCTATAAGAAATTAATAGTTAAAAGGATATTTTCAAACTACAGTAAATTTGAGAGAGACAAGAGTCTTTTTAGGTGTGCATTCTTTTCATTTACCCTGAAATGGCAGCACTTTAACAATCTGTAAACCCAAAATGCCCTTACTTGGGAAATGGTGAAGAACTTGAAATTTAAAAGTATCTTTTGGGACAGATTTCAAAGTAAATAGAAAAATGCACTCTCCCAAGAGTCAGGAGACCTGAATTAAGAGTCTCAGCGCTGCCAGTATTATTTCAAATTTTGACTCAGTGGAAGTTCTTATTAATGCGCAGTGTTTCCCTTTGTAAACAAGAGGCTTGTATTAAATGAGATCGGAATTCCCTTTAAGATCTTCATGTTTTTTTTTTTTTTAATTTTTTAAAGATTTTATTTATTTATTTGAGAGAGAGAGCATAAAGCAGGGGGAGCAGCAGAGGGAGAGGGAGAAGCAGGCTCCCCGCTGAGCAGGGAGCCCAATGCAAGGCTCCATGCCAGGACCCTGGGATCATGACCTGAGCTGAAGAAGGCAGACGCTTAACCGACTGAGCCACCCAGGTGCCCTTTTTCATGGGTTTTAGAAACTAGTTCAGAGTAGGTGGTTCTTATTATGAAAATCTTTTGATTGATGTATTTTTTATTTAAAATTAGGCAAACTTTTACATAGTTTTATTTTTTATCTTTTTAAAAAATATCAGAAGTTTGTTATTTGGATTATCTTAAATTAAACAAAAAGGTTTCCTACTTATTGCTTAATTGTAGTTACACATTTGCTTTAACTCAGTTAATTTTCACAGAACTGAGCTAAATTACCAAACAAGGAGATCAGACTGGCACTGATTACCAGGTTCAACATCGAGGCCTTTTTTTTTTCTTCTCTTGATGTCACTGTGTGACTGTGTGACTCCTAAGCTATGTTCACAGTAGGTAGTGAGAAAGTGTGGTCAGAACATTGCCAAAGAAGTGGAGCAATAGATGATTTCTGTATGCTTCTGAAAATTTCTGTATGCTTTCTGGAAATTTCTTTTGGTTTCCCTTTCTTCTGAGAGATCAACTCAGTCATGTTTTATAGTGGACTGAGAATGGTGATTGGCATATGATCCCCTGGTTCAATTTTTCATTGTTTCTGGAAATACTAAGCAAAGGACTTCTTGGAGGAATAGTTCTTGGTCATGATATTTCTTCTCTTTTTTTCAATTTTATTAAGTTTTTTATTTTAATTCCAGTATAATTAACACAGTGTTTTATTAGTTTCAGGTGTATAGTACAGTGATTCAACAATTGTATACATTGCTCAGTGCTCATGATAAGTGTACCATGATATTTTTTTAAATACTGTAATTTTCGTTATTAGTACATTTCAGATGACTCATGGTCTCTATAGTCTCTTCATTTTATCCAACTTCCAGACTTCAATTTCCTTTCAGAAATCTTATTTTACTGCAGAAAAATTCTCATGTTTCTTTGCAGTTCTTGATTTACTGATTATTTTAGGCTTTGCAAATTGCTTTTTCTTTATGATTAAGATAAATAGTGATTTTATTTATTGCATGCAAGCTTTTATACTTTTTTTGTGTTTTTTTCTTTCATGAAGAAAATAAATTCTGATTTGACAACTCTGATAGTCTTGCTATAATAAGCAGGATAAAATAGAGGAAGCTTTCAAATTTTTTTCATATTTCATTATTGAAATAGATGAGTATTGAATTTCTATAAAAAAGCAAAGCAAAATTTATTGTGTTTTACTCCCCTTTTCTCTGTGGAACACATCATGGCTATCTAAGGCAGTCTTTTTTTTTTTTTTTTTTTTTTTTAAGGCAGTCTTTTTTTGAGATGGGTTGTGTTTGGAAGCTGCATTCCCACCACATAGGGATTTGATGTGGGTTCAGAAACCTGCAGTACTGACTGTATTGAGTTGGCACTCATGGTGCCAAATCATCTGTTTCTTTTTTCCCCTCTAATTGTTAATATATGTACTTAAAAATTTATACCTTCGTGAAAACTTCTTCAACACATATTGTCCTTAAACACTTTACCAATTAACATACCTTTACAAATATCATTAGTATAGAAGTTACAAGGACCTATAAAATATCCAGATCATTTATGTCTGTGGTTTCATCTGGTATATGTAAATAATTATGATAAGCTTTTTCCTCTAATTGTTGAGACTGTTTTAATGTTGTCGTATTTGTTTGGAGAATTTCAGCTGTTTTGTCTTTTTTGTTTTTATTATTAAAACAGTTGTAACCATATTTATAAGGTAGGACTTCAAATGTTTTTCTGTCAGGTGAATTTCATTTTTTATGCAGTCTTGTAACTTACCATGAAACATGGCTAAAGTAATTTTTATATGCTTGATCATACTTTTCATTGCATGTATCTAGAAAACCTTAGTGATTTTCATTCAAAATTTCTTTAGTTTTTTTTTTTTAACTGTTGCTGTAGGGATGATAGTTAAGTTGTAATTATTCAGATTTTCGTCACCCTAAACTCCAAGTTGTAGATTCTGTTTGGCAAATATATAAGACGAGAACTTATATTTTGAAATATTAAAGTATAAAAAGTGAAAGTTTTAAAATCCTACATTAATTCAACTTTGTTTTAGAAAGCCAAAGAATTTTGTAAGAATCAGTCTGTAAAAACTGTGATTTCATAGACATTTCTTCTGTTGTCTTTGATATGTCAGGTTTTGTTGATGATGTTCGTTTTTATCCAAGCTCTGTCAAGGAGAAAAAGGTTCAGGATTCTATCTTTCACATCTTTAGAGTTGCTTTCTCTGGACACATCCTGAGGGGAGCACTGCTTCCTCCTCCTCCTCCTCCTTGTTCTCTTATTTGAGGATAGTCCACACACAATGTTACATTAGTTTCAGATGTACAACATAGTGATTCAGCAACTCTGTACCTTATACTGTGCTCACCACAATTGTACTACCATCTGTCACCATACAGTGCTATTCCAAACCTCTGACTATATTCTCTATGGTGTAAATTTTATTCCTGTGACTTAACTCGTTCCTTAACTGGAAGCCTATATCTCTTACTCCTCTTCACTCATTCCTCCAGCCCCCTTCCCTTTGGCAACCATCAGTTTGTTCTTTGTATTTTTAAGTCTGATTCTGCATTTTCTTGATTTCTGGGGCTACCACTCATCTGTTTTAATAGGTAGTGCATTTTCTCAGCATTTTCCTTGCAATTTTACCACTTTGGAATTTCACATTTCACTTATTTCCCCTAGTTTTAGAAGAGAAATTCACGTGAGTGCCATCAATTTATTTTTCACTGGCTTTGACATTCAGATTTTTTAGATTTTATGGTCCTGAAAATTGCAACTTCACTTCAGCTACAGAAATTAGCATGTGCCAGTAAATTTGGGATGGGGAATTGAACAGGTGAATTTTAAAGAGAATCAGGAAATGGAGCAGCCTGACAGTTCAATTCAAACTGCTTGAGATATTTCCCGCAGAAATTCCTATTCCGTTTGTCTTAGTCTGCCTGGGCTGCTATAACAAAATACCATAGACTGGGTGGCTTAAACAGCAGATGTTCATTTCTCATACTTCTGGATGCTGGGAAGTCCAAGATCAAAGTAATGGCTGCATTGGTTTCTTGTGAGGTCCTTTTTGGGTGGCAGAAGGCCACCTTATTATGTTCTTATATGGCAGAGAGAGAGACATGCAATCTCTCTGGTGTCTCTTGAAAAAGCACTACTCCCACCATGAGGGCCCCATCCCCATGACCTCATCTAAACCTAACTGTCTCTCAAAGACCCTATCTCCAAATATCATCACACTGTAGATAGGGCTTTAATATATGAGTTGTGGGGGGTGGGTGAGGGAGACACACAACTCCATCCACGGTACCATTTATGTGATTCAGAGAGCTCTGGGGGGAAGTGGGCAAATAAGACTCTGGGAGAAAGGTCTGCAGATGGGATAAGTACAGGAGATAGAATATTGTCCTGAGTTTAATCATACAGATGGATATATGTGTTTATACCCCAGATTAATGGGGTGGGGAGGGGAATCAATTTGCAAGGGATGGAAGAAGGGAGAGAGAAGCTTATTATAGGAGTACATTTGACCCTTGAACGACACAGGTTTGAACTGTGTGGATCTACTTATATGCAGATTTTTTTTGATAAATGCAGTACAGTACTGTAAATCTATTTTCCTTATGATTTTCTTTTCTCTAGCTTACTGTACTATAAGAATAGTTTATAATATATATACAAAATACATGTTAATCCACTGTTTATGTCATTGGTGAGTCTTCTGGTCAACACTAGGCTGTTAGTAGTTAGGTTTTCAGGGAGTCAAGTTATATGTGGATTTTCAGCTGCGAAGGAGGGTCATTGCCTCTAATTCTTGAGTTGTGCAAGGGTCAACTGTATTTGTCTTATCAAGGATCAGATGACTATTTGAAGTGTTTTGCTAACTACGAGGTATGGTGTTTAAAAGTTAGCATCTTAAAAAAAAAAGCTAGCATCTTTATAGAACTAAAAATTGTGAATTTCAATGACTCAACAGTCAACGAAAAGCATATAACACAAATTATATACCTTTGCAGTAATTTTAAGTTGTCAGTGAATAGTGAAGGAGAATTTAAGTTATATTTAAAGCAAGTAGAATCAGGGTGCATGGCTGGCTCAGAGTAGCATGCAACTCTTTATCTCGGGGTTGTGAGTTTGAGCCCCATGTTGGGTGTAAGATTACTTAAATATTTTTAAAAAATAAAGCAAGTAGAATCAAGTAACTATCAACAAAGAATATTATACATTGATATATAAAGTGACTCTTATGAAAATAAAATATTATAATTCACTTACCAAACAAATTTTTTTCTTAGTGCATAAATTTATTTACTATTCCTGTTACTCACATGTTCATTCACACTGATGTGAGGAAGAGCTAAATCTGATTTTAAACTTTTTTTGTTCTTTGTTTTGTTTTTTTTTTCAAAGATTTTATTTATTTATTTGACAGAGAGAGAGAGAGCGAGAGCAGGAACACAAGCAGGGGGAGTGGGAGAGCGAGAAGCAGGCTTCCTGCCGAGCAGGGAGCCCGATGTGGGACCCAATCCCAGGACCCTGGGATCATGACCTGAGCCGAAGGCAGACGCTTAACGACTGAGCCACCCAGGCGCCCACTTTTTTTGTTTTTTAAAAAATATTTATTTATTTGACAGAGACAGTGAGAAAGGGAACACAAGCCAGGGGGAGTGGGAGAGGGAGAAGCAGGCTTCCCGCAGAGCAGGGAGCCTGATGCGGGGCTCGATTCCAGGACCCTGGGATCATGACCTGAGCCGAAGGCAGATGCTTAATGATTGAGCCACCCAAGCACCCCTATTTTTATTTTTTTAATTTAAATTCAATATAGTACATGGCAGAGAGAGAGACATGCAATCTCTCTGGTGTCTCTTGAAAAAGAGACTGCCTCTTGGATAAAAGCTCTGTTTGGATAAAAGCTTGGACAGAGCTTGGATAAAAACTGCCTTAGTTTCAGATTTTAAACATTTTTTGAAAACGTTTTTAGTTGACCTTTAAAGTTTGTTAATTATTTAAGTAATCTCTTACACCCAACATGGGGCTTGAACTCATGAACCTGAGATTAACCATACTCTTCTGACTGAGCCAGCCAGGCACCCTTGATTTTAAACTTTTATCAATTGATGAACCCTTATTTTTTTTCTCTGTGAAGAATCATAAACTCTTAAGCTATCTCAGTTTTCCCCTTCTAATATTAATGTGTTTCTGCCTGCCCAGTATTTTGTTTCATAGATAGCTAACTAGGTGGTATGTAGAAGAAAAATTAAGTTGCCAATATTTTATCATACTTTACAGGCAAAATAAATCTCTTCAGTTCCCTTCCAGTGATACTCCATTTTCACATACTGCACTATATTATTCAAGACTGTTTATTATTTCAGTTCTTATTCTTGATCACCATTAAAATTGAACATCTTCTTTTACAGTTCATTTCCAAAATTTAAATCTGCCTGTTGAGTACAGTTGACAGGATGACAACCTAAATAGTTTAGCAGTGCAGCTCTTAATATTTTGTCAGGGGAAAGAAAACAACTGTACTAAGTATTTCAAATAGAGGGGATTTAATACATAAATTTTTCATACCAGCTGATTGATTATCAAGGAAATGCTGAGGTAATACAGAGATTAATAACCACAGGAAGCAGCTAACATCCCTAATGCTGGAGGAATGAAAGAAGTGGTGGTGTTGCCAGACCTAGTAGCATGAAGGTTGTTTGGGGAGTGTTGCTGACAATTCTGAGAAGGGAGTTACTACAGGTTGGTCCTTAGACAACAGAAACTGTAGATGAGAGAATTAGATGAGGCTGGTACTTTTTGCATGCCTGTCTGTTGTTGGCATCTCTAATGGCTTTGAGAGGCGGGATCTGAATGGAGCTGGTATCTGGAACCATGCTGACGGGGTGAAAGCATCCTCCTACTTATAGGAGGTTAGAACTGAAAGACAATAGGTAAGTAACTGGCACATACAGTAGTAGAAGGATATGTAATTTCTTTACTAGTAAAGAATAAGGTGGAACCAATACACCCCAATGAATTTAAAAGAAGATAGGAAAGAAGATAATACAAAGTAAATGTGATAAAATAGTAGGACTATGAAACGTGTTAGTCACTATAATAATAATGAAGTTAAATTCCTCTATTAGTGACTCAAATTGGTCAAAACCAAAAATTTAGGTATATGCATTTAAACATGATGCAGAAAGACTGAAAACAAAAGTTTGGAACCATTAATAGGAGAATGCTAATGAAAAGAAAGCAGGCTTAAGCAGTCTTTACAATGGTTGCTTCAGTGCAAGAATTCAATGCAAAAAAAAATCTTTAAAAAAAAATCATGTAGATGAGGTGTTGGCAAACTATGGCCCCTCTCCTCTTTTTGTTTGTTTGTTTGTTTTTTAAGATTTCATTTATTTTTAGGAGAGAGAGAGCACTAGCAGGGGGAGTAGCAGGCTCCCCACTGAGCAAGGAGCCTAGCCCTATGTGGGACTTTTTTTTTTTTTTTTTAAGATTTTATTTACTTATTTGACAGAGAGGAGACACAGCGAGAGAGGGAACACAAGCAGGGGGAGTGGGAGAGGGAGAAGCAGGCTTCCTGCCGAGCAGGGAGCCCGATGTGGGGCTCGATCTCAGGACCCTGGGGTCATGACATGACCTGAGCCAAAAGCAGATGCTTAACCAACTGAGCCACCCAGCGGACCCCCTTCTTCTGTTTTTGGTACATGAAATTTTACTGGGGGTGGGGGCACCTGAATGGCTCAGTCGGTTAAGCGTCTGCCTTTGGTTCAGGTCACCATCCTAGGGTCCTGGGATCAAGCCCTGCATTGGGCTCCCTGCTTCCCAGAGAGCCTGCTTCTCCCTTCTCCCTCTGCTGCTCCCCCTGTTTGTGCTCTCTCTCTCTCTGTCAATAAATAAAAAAAATCTTTAAAAAAAAGTTTTTTTTAGTGGAACACAGCCGTACTAATTTATTTATGGATTTTGTTTTTGGGTTACAACTGCAGAGTTGAAGAGTTACTAGAGATTGTATGGCCTCCAAAGCCTAAAATATTTGCTGTCTGAACATTCATAGAAAAAAATTGCCAACCCCTGACATAGATCAGCACACTTAAGCTGTTAAGGCCAGCTGGTAAAAATTTGGGTTTTGTGGGCCAGATAGTCTTTTGCATATTATTCTCCTCCCACTCCTCCTCCTATTCCCCTCCCCACATTCTTTTCTCTCCCCCTTCTCCTCCCTCAGTCCCCTCAACACCCCCTTCTGTCCCTCTCTCCCTCCTTCTTCTCTTCCTTTAAATATGAAAAATTTTGTTCAGCTGGCCTTAGGAAAACACACGCCAAGGGCCATAGTTTGTCAGCTTCTGATCTAGGCAAATGATACAAATAGTTGAACTTGTTTTAAATAAAGAGATACAGATATAAATATATAAATACTACATACATATCAGCACAGGAATACTATGTATGAAAATTTTGTACACATTTAATCATAATAAAAATGAGGATATCCATGATTTGAACATTGTAAGTATCAAACTAACAATATGTAGATAGCTTTTTTTTTTTAAAGATTTTATTTATTTGACAGAGAGAGACACAGCGAGAGAGTGAACACAAGTAGGGGGAGTGGGAGAGGGAGAAGCAGGCCTCCCGCCGAGCAGGGAGTCGGATGTGGGGCTCGATCCCGGGACCTTGGGATCATGACCTGAGCCGAAGGCAGTCGCTTAACCAACTGAGCCACCCAGGCGCCCCTGTAGATAACTTTTTACTGTTTCATCTAAGATAAAAGATTTAAAAAGCTACTGATAATTGCATTGAAATAATAATTATTAAATTTGTTTAAATATTTTTTTTCTTGTTCAACTAAGATCATTCTTTTTATTTTTTCAAGTACTCAAAGGGCATTTAAAAAATTTGTTCATGTTAGGCTGAGAGAAAAATGTCAGATTCCAATATAGTTATATCCTTTTATTCCTTTTTATTTTTTTACATCCTTTTTTGAATATATGACAGAATTAGAGCTTAACAACAAAAGAATAACAATCTAAATTATGTTTAAGCTAAAATACAGAACATAATTACTGTTTTTAAAAAAGCTTACCAGAATTATGATTTATTTTAAAATGTTGAACATAATTTTGTATTTTCCATAATCTTAAACATAATGTGGGAGTAAATAACAAAATCTATTTATTTGGAAGTTTATAAATCTCTTGAATTAAAGATAAAACCAAAACTGTGAATGTTATCTTTGGAAATGAATGAGAGCTATCACTTCATATAAGATTTTGTGAATCCTATTCATGCGAATAAAGTGGTATTCAGAGGAAATGTTTAGTCTTAAAGGCATATAGTAGAAGATAAAAAATTGAAAATAAATGAACAGATGATCTGAATGGAAGATTGTTACATTATGCTTTGGGATTGTAGGTTTTATTTAATTCATACCCGAGCTTGGTGTACTTCTTGTTATGATGGTGTTGATTATAAACACAGCTGTAAATTGCTATAGTGCTTTATCTGTTTTAATACTAGGAATCAAGAACTTTTGTGTAGTAACTAACTTTCCTTTTAATACTTTAAGCTTTGAGTTGGCCAGTTTATGTCTACTGTGATTCAGAATATGCTCCTTTTGATAATAGCAAACTTAATGCTGGGGTCAGAAAATTCGTATGGGTGAGACAGAGAGAATATATTTGCATGTCACTAATGATTAGTGATGTTGATCTTTTCATGTGCTTATTGGCCATTTGTGTATATTTTTTGGAGAAATGTTTATTTAGGTCCTTGGGTTACCAAGAGGAAAGGCATGTTTAGAAGGGATGATAGATATACTTGCTAGAATGTGAGCAACAGGTATCAATAACAACCCTATCAGGGTGGGAAAAATCCCTGAAAGTCCAACTGCTATGTTCAAAAAGACATTGAAAAATTTCAAGGGCTGTTAAGGTTCATAGAGCGTATTAAGGTTCACATTGAGAATTAGAGAAGTTGGATGTGGAAGTGATGACTCAGAAGCCAGCTGGCTTATTTACATAACCATTTGGCAACTTGTAAGAAGGAAGAGAAGGAGCAGAAAAACTGGAGGCTGACCAACAGGCAAAGAGAATAAATATCAAAGACCTAGAAGGCATTGTTCTACTATCTCTTTGGTTTTGAGAGTGATTATCTTTTAGCTTCCATAATAGTGAAGTTTTAGGGAGATATAAAACCAAAAGAGGAAAACAAAAAACCACTGTTGAAATGCATACTAGAAAATGAGATTATAGAACTTTGTACAATTTATAGAAAAGATTAAAGTTGTTAAAAGCTGGTTGCATACAGAAGGCACCCTTCACTGAATCTTTGTGTTCTGCTTAGTTTGACTTCTCCAAAAGCCTTAAGAAATACAGTTTTCTTGGGGCGCCTGGGTGGCGCAGTCAGTTAAGTGTCTGCCTTCAGCTCAGGTCATGATCCCAGCTTCTTGCTCAGACTCCCTGTGCCTCCCTCTCTTTGCCCCTCCCTCCAGCTTGTGCTCTCTCTCTCACTCTAATAAATAAATAAAATCTTAAAAAAAAAAAAAAAAAGGAAATACAGATTTCTTGAAGAATGGCCATCCTTAGAGTGTCTTTGAAAAGATTATCTTACATGAAAAGCCATTGTTGTAACAGTCTCTATAAGTAGATCTAATATGGTAGGAATCAGAATAATAAATTCTCAAAAATTTCACCGTTTGAACAAATAGACAGTGGTAGGAAGACCTGACTGTGGAAACATTGAGAAATAATTTTAACTAAAAGCTGTCCTTTGTAACATAATTTGAATTATAACAGTGTGAGCTAGTGTGTACTCATCAGATTATAGTATTTAAGGATAATGTCTTGGTGATAGATTGCTTTATAGGTTAGAGTTTTCAGAGCACTTCTCAGTTCACTGTATTATATTATTAAAGAAACACTATGAGATAGATAGGATCATTCCCATTTTATATATTGGGAGGTTTGAGTGGGAAATATGAAATGATTTGCTTCAAGACCTTAGGTAGCATTAGTAAGGGATCAAGTCCATATCCCTAGATCCTAACTCTTGGCACTCTTCCTTGCTTTCTCATAATTCACCATAGTACTTTATTTCAGGTTTAGTTTAAACAAACTCTGCTTTCATAAATACTTTTGGGAATACTACAACCACCGCTTAACAACGTTATTTTTATGAAATAGTAAAAACAGTCACCTGAAGCAACTTAAATTTGCAAACTTGGGGCTTTATAAAAATTCAGCCACATAATATTTAGACTTCTGGTTCTTAAATGTAGAGCCACACATCTAAATCTGGAATTCAAGAAATTAGTGGAGAAGGAGCTAGTCTTAACAGAGATTCAACAGGACCTGGAGTGAAGATTCTATCCAGTGTGACAAATGAATGGGATGGGGAGTCTGGCTAGGAATGTTTGTATGAAAAGTAGGAAAAGAAATCAGAAACTAAATAAAGATGGGAGCGATGGAGGGAGAAAAGTAGTAGAGAAGTAGAAAGAACAGAAGGTGAGATGAATAGCGGATACGGACATTGGAAGCACAGAGCCAGCAGTGCGCAGATTATAGAATACCTTTGCTACCTGGGAATTCAGTGAACCAGGCACTGAATTCTCCCTTATAGGCAGACCAGTGCTTTTAGTCCAGTAGCCTGGAGGACCTGGTACTGGGTTGTTAGGCTGTGTAGGGAAAAGCTAAATAAGGAAGAGTATATAGTATTGTGGGAAAGCAAGTAGCCTGTCAGATCTAGGTATATTGTTTTTTTTGTTGTTGTTGTTTTGTTTTTTTTAAGATTTTATTTATTTATTTGACAGAGAGAGAGACAGCGAGAGAGGGAACACAAGCAGGGGGAGTGGGAGAGGGAGAAGCAGGCTTCCTGCCGAGCAGGGAGCCTGATGTGGAGCTCGATCCCAGGACCCTGGGATCATGACCTGAGCAGAAGGCAGCCGCTAACGACTGAGCCACCCAGGCGCCGCAGATCTAGGTATATTGTGAAAGCAGTTCTATCATAGGAGTCCATCATTGTCTAGGTGGAAAACCATAGCATTTAAGTGTTGAACTTAAGTATAAAGAATACAGAAATAGTGGTAAACTTAGGCAATGCTTTCCTGTTCCATATAATGTCACTGCTCAGAAATTGGAAGCGTATCAGTGGTTCTCATCCTGGCTGCCATTAGAACATTCCGATGTCTGGGTCTCATTCTTCAGAGATTTGCATTTAATTGCTTGGGATGGGGCCCAAGGTAATTCCAATGTTGAGAAGAAAACTGTGGAACAGGAAATACCCACTCCCTAAATGACACTTCTTAGGTGTTCTTTGCTGGGAGTAGCTTTCAGTGAAAGGGAGTACTTTTAGATGACATACAAACTCAATGAATTGGGCCATTTCTTAATTTAGGGAAGGTGGCTTTGAGAAATCACTTCTGTCTGGTGTCTACAGGAAACCGTTAATAACTACTTACTGGTGATATACTTTGTATCACAGTCTATATTCAAAAGGTTTTTACACTATTGCTAATGTATACTGATTTATTTTGATGATAGAACAAAATTCTATCCTGACAGGTGTTGTATAATTGGGCCTTCTGTTACAAGCAGAGGAAGAACACACTGGTTGCAGGTGCTTTTGGTGTCAGTACAGTCAACTCTTCCTGGATTTACAGCTGCAGTACGTTGTTTTCAAATTTTAAATGGCAAGGTTTTCATTCTTCCATATAACTAGTATAGTATCTGAATCATAAGTAAGTCCTTAAATCTTTGATGGATGAAAATAGCCCTAAATGAAATATTCCAGAAGTGTCACTTTGTGGCTGTTTGCATGGTGCTTTAGTTGGCTAAACAGACAAGTTTCTATATAGTTCAGCAAAACTTTATTTTACAGGTACAAACTTAACTAAAAAAGAGCCAAATACTCTACTGTTGAATCTTTAGAGAGCTGGCTCTGAGGAGGTTTATTTTGAGGAAGTGTGTGGGAATCTTTTCTCAGTATTCCAGCTGTCCTTTATCATGAATTAAATGTTTTTAAAGATTGTATTTATTTATTTTAGAGAGAGTGAGAGAAGGCCTGCCCATGAACAGGGGCAGGGGCATAGAGAACAGGGGAAGGGACAAGCAGACTCCCTGCTGATTGTAGATTGAGGAGCTGGTGGCTGGGCTCCATTCCTGTACTCAGAGATCATCTGACCATAGCGGAAGTCAGAAGCCCCATGAATTAAATATTTAAGATTGGATTCCTAAGCTGGAAAAGTCCTTGGTCAGGATACCATGACAGGGGTTTAGGGTTTTAAAAATCAGTTCAGAACTATATTGAAATTAGAATTTATTGCCTTTTCTTAGCAAATGGTTTCATTTTCTGGTCTGAATATTCTCTGAACAGAATCCACAAGTAAGCGTTACATAAAGTCATGGTAGTTAGGTACAAAGAAGTATAGTCTCTGAGTAACTGATTTTATATGGTAAGGTATTTAAAGAAATGTAATATGAGAGATTAAGGTTCATCTTTTTTTTGTGCTAATTATTTCAGTTTACAGAATATGTTGTGAAATAAGTTTGTCAAAATTGTCTCATTCTAGAGTTCTGTTTATTTTGGTAATTATTTCTAGTATTGAGTTGATCAGAAGACTGGTATAACAGGTACAGCTGTTGAGATGGGTGATGAATGATAGTAAAGTACACTTCAGTTTGTGTAGAGTAATGGTCATTAAATATCTATTTGTGAGGTAAGAAAGAGTAAGAGTAGTAATTGGATGGTCCGAATGCAGAATGAAACACATATTATGACTTAATGAATAGTTGAATTGCCTAAAACATTCATTTAAAAATGTCCAAAAGCCACAATTAAGTAAGAGCAGTGTTTGTGTTAGATAACATTTAAAATATAGCCCTTTTAATTTTCTAACAATCATGTCTCTGGTGTTGAAAAGAGATTCCATTCAGAAATGAATACTCTCTGCTGGAGTACTTCTGAAGAGGCCTCGAGTACAACCTAACAGTTGAACAGTGATAGAGTCCCAGCAAGATTTTCTCTACTGATTTAAATTTAAAAAGAGATTGATCCTATAGTCTTCCCATTTTTTCTAAGGCAGAGAGCTCCACCGTGACATCCAAAGTATAAACCACAGGAAAGAATTCTCTTTGCTACAGTATGAAGGCTGCATTACAGAAAGTGAAGTTTCTTTTTAAAAATACACTTGGGTCAGGGTCACCTGGGTGGCTTAGTTGGTTGAGCCTTTGCCTCTTAATTTTGGCTCTCAGGTCATGATCTCAGGGTCGTGGGATCAAGCCCCGCCTCAGACTCCACGGTCAGTGGGGAGTCTGCTTGGGATTCTCTCTCCCTCTGCCCATGTCTCCCCCCTCCCCCGCCCCACCCCCGGCTCACTCTCTCTCAAATAAATAAATCCTTAACAAAAAATACAGACCAGGTTATGAATCCCAGGTCTACCTCTTGTTAATTATGAGAACTTGGATAAGTTACTCCCTCCAAATGGAACTTTTTGGTTTTCCTGTGCCAAGCAAGTTATGTTTATACTCTACCTGTAGTCTGTTAAGTGTGCCATAGCATTATCTCTAAAACAAACAATATATGTAACCTTAATTTAAAAAGACTTTATTGCTACACATAATTGCTAACCATCCTAAGCTTTGAGTGAGTGAGATGAGATAATCACTCATCACAGATCACTATAACAAATATAGTAATGAAAATATTTGCAATATTGTAAAGTGACACAGAGACATGAAGTGAGTGAATGCTGTTGGAAACGTGGCACCGATAGACTTGCTTAACGTAGCATTGCCACAAAACTTCAGTTTACAGTAAAAGCGGTATCTGCACTGTGCAATAAAGTGAAACACAATAGTACAGGTATGCCTGTACCTACATCACAGGATGGTGTGAGAATTAAATCAAATAATGAACGCAGAGGTCCTGAAAGCTCAATAAATGTTCATTGCATTTCCTGTGCTAAAACAGTTTTGGAGTATTTAACATTGTTTTTTAAGTTTGTTTTTATTTTCCCACTGTTGTGTGTGTTTTTGAATTTTTATTTAAATTCTAGTTATTTTACATACAGTGTGATAATTAGTTTAGGTGTGCAATGTAGTGGTGCAACAGTTCCGTACACCCATATGCTCATCACAACAAGTGCACTCCTTCATCCCCCGTCACCTGTTTTACCCATCCCCCCTGCCTCTGGTAACCATCCGTTTGTTCTCTAGAGTTGGAATTAATTTAGGAAATGAATTATTTGTCTTCTCTGGCATGACGTTTAATGCCATGTTTATGGGACTTTTTCTAAACACTTCAAAATCATCTCACAACTGTTCATTAGTGCTGAAAACCAGACCTTGCTATATAGGCACTTATATCATTAGATATTGTTGTCTTATATTATTAAAAGATTTAATTATTAGTTTGACTATCAGTGTATTTATTTTGCCTGATATGTTTCCCCTGCAGAATTATTTTAAAAAAAGCAAAACACACGCACGACTTACACCTCAGGCAAAGCTGGTATTTAGAGTGGTTTAGAAATCCCATGGTAACTACTCAGTAAGCCATGGTAATGACCTTGATGGTATCCAGAGACACAGTGAGGTTTATCTGTGAACTTTTCCAGAAATCATTCAGCATTGTTAACTGTCAGGCAAACATTATAGTACATGAAAAGGAAAAATTCTATCTAGTAGGCACATCTATTATTTGCTTTGAGAAACAGTCCTCATTGCCTTATGATGTATTTGGAAAAAAGTCCAAGTGCACCGTTTCTGGTTTATGCATGCTCCGTTTTATTTTGTTAAGTGTATTATGGCCTCTCGCTGGTTCTTCTTTACCATATTCTCCTCTTTTTGCTGTTTGCTCAGTGCTCTATAGAATCCTGGGCAAAAGAAATTAAAGGTGGCGTCTGATCCATTGCTGTTAAGTCTTTGAATAGAATTAACTCTTTTAATAGAATTCAAGATGAAAAAATTTGAAAATCATACCTGAAATGATAACATGACATTTCTATAGTTTGTTTTCGCCCTTATTGTAAATCAGTATCATAAAACATTTATTTCAACAGCTGAAATATTTTTTCCTAAATAAATCAAAAGCAAAGCAAGAATTGTTCTGCTTTAAGACCGTAATGGGAGAAGTGGGGTGAGGAGAGATGATACACTATCTATTAGTATTTGGGTAGATTAATTGTATTTTGTTTTACCTGAAGCTTCATTCAGATTTATTTCAAGTCATTTATTAGAACCATGTTTTGGATTAAGTGACGTTGATTTTTAACATACATATTTTTAATTTATTAGATGAGACATGTCATTGAGAATGAACGATTTTATAGAACTAGTAATAAGACAAATGTCATGAAAATGTCTGGAGAGATTTTACTGGATTTTTATGAGAATTAAGAATAATAAATTAAATTTTTGCAGGAAAATGGCTGTGCTGTATTCCCAGTGTTACGGCTGTAAGACAGTGTTAAAAGTGACCTAAATAAGATATAGGAGTCCATATAGATTTATTGCACTAAATAGGACTTATGTGGTTTAATTTTCCTTTAAACCTTTTTTAAAGCTCTCTTATTGACTGCATGTCCTTCCTGCTTACCAGGGTTTATTATTAAGATGATCTGGTTGAAAAAATAGCCAGATTTTTTTAGAAGGCCATTTTTCCCACAAATAATTTGGATGCCAGGTATTTGTATAGTGCATACTGTGTGCTAAGCACAAATGACTTTTTTTGGAAAAGGCCATCTCACGAAGTTAAAGTGTGATAATTATTTTCCTTATAAATTTCCAACTCTGTATTTAAGCCACTTATCTCTGAGAAGATGAAATATTCCAAAGTTTATGTGACTATTCTCTAAACTCCAGAATATTTCTAGAATCAGTAAACTTGCCTTCTGCTATTTATTTGCTTATCTGCTTATACTTTTATTCCATAGCCTGTAGAGTGCTTGTAGAATCTCTGCTACTGGACCTTCTGGAAAGGTCCAGTTATCAGGTTTCTGACTTAGCACCCTTTCCTCCAACTCTCTCACCCTCCCACTGTCTCCTCGGAGTTACCTTTATGTAACTTACTTTCCTTGAAATCCTAGGAGGCAGGCATTGTTCTGACCCTTCCTAAGTCCATGCCCTTGACCCATGTGCAGTAAAATGCATATACTGCTTTTCTTATTACTATCATCCCTAATTTTGCTGGGCAGATTTCCCCATTCTTTGAGGATTTTAGCATTTGGCTCACAATTTATTTCTCCACTTTGCTTTCTGCCATCTACCATGAGGACTTCTGGAATTCATTTTTGGCCCATCCAACCATTGCTGTGGGCTCTTCGATTCAGCCTTCCTTCTCTCACTTCCCCAGAGCAAACATACGTGGATACATGGAGTGCAACCCATATGGACACAGTCTTGACCTGCATTGTCCAGGACAATAGCCATGAGAGCTACCTGTGGCTTTTGAGCACATGAAACAGCTAGTGCAAATTGAGATGTGCTGTAAAGTGTAAAACACACCAAATGTCTCAGTTTTTATAATGCATACAGGTTGAAATTGTGGGTATATTGGGTTAAATAACATATTACTAGAATTAATTTTGCCTATTTATTTTTACTTTTTCTAATGTGGCTTCCAGAAATTTTTAAGTTAGTTATGTGGCTTGTGTTTCCATTGAAGAGTGCTGGTCTCGATCTGCTCTCTACATAGAACTATTCTGCTTTTGAGTTTTGGAAAGTCTAAAAATTATCTGAGCACAGCCTCCAGCTTCTGCCTTTCCCATGTTCTGTCCTATTGTACCTGTTTTGCAGCCTACAACCCTTTAATTCTGTAATCCCTTTCTAGTCTCAATATGACAAGTTCCTTCCCACCTTCACATTCCTCTGGTTTAGTCTTGATCCTATCATTAATCACTGTTAACCCCCAGGTCCCTTTCTTTCCTCAGTTTCTTTATTTTGCCAGTCCCCATCCCTGAATCAGTCTAACCTAGTAGATATTTTCTTCTATTCTGGCTCCCAAGATGCAGGGTTCTGCTGTAGAAATTCAAATACCTGTGTTGATGGACTTTGTAAAAAAAAAAAAAAAAGGGGTCTATTTCTTAGTAAAGCTAAACTAAGCTAGACTAAGTTGTAATTTAACCCTTTGGTAAGCCTTTAATCATCACTAACTGACTTCTAGTTATATCCTGCACTGTGCTTTTATCTGCACCAGTGTGGCCACCAACAACCTGATAGGCTGTACACTGTATAGCTCCTGAAGTCATGCATTGTGGTAGCCCAGCTTCACCATCTCTAATCCTTCTGCTTACTTTTGGTGGGAGCTCCTACTGTTTTAAGAAATTATTGTGAGGGGCCCCTGGGTAGCTCAGTCGTTAAGTATCTGCCTTCGGCTCAGGTCATGATCCCGGGGTCCTGGGATCGAGCCCCGCATCGGGCTCCCTGCTCAATGGGAAGCCTGCTTCTCCCTCTCCCGCTCCCCCTGTTTGTGTTCCCTCTCTCGCTGTGTCTCTCTCTGTCAAATAAATAAAATATTTTTTAAAAAATTGTGAAATACATAATCTTATAAGAGAGTTTACTATAAAACGTTTGGTTTGAAAATACAATAATAAAATAAATAACCACCACTCACCATAAGAAAATAATTACCAATATCTTTGAAGCCCTGATATGCTTCACCTTTATCTCAACCCCCTCCTTTCTTCCTACAGGGAACCATTATCTCGAATTTTACGTTAATCAGTGTTTTGTTTCACCACTTGTGTTGGTTTCCTTATACTTCCGTTGATGTCAGCAGATTGAATTTCACATTCTGAATTAGCCATTATATATGTGACCTTGGGCCAGTTACTTTATGTCCACTGAACCTGTTCTTATTTTTTTAAAGTAAACTCAACCTGCAATGTGGGGCTGGAACTCAAGACCCTATTATAGAGTCACATGTTCTACCTGCTGAGCCAGCCAGGTGCCTCTGTTTTCTCATTTTTAAAATGATTTACTGTCTCAGTTAATGAAGCATCTGGTTCTTTACTTATTTATTTATTTATTTTTTGAGCATCTGACTCTTGATCTCAGGGTCATGAATTTAAGCCCCACGTTGGGCGTGGAGACTACTTTAAAAAAATAAAATAAATTATTTACTTCATAGAGGTTGTATATAATTAAAGTAGATATGTGACTGGTAGTAAACAGATTCTCAATAAAGGGAGTTTAGGCCCCACCTTTCAGAAGCTCCATCTTTGTATTTTAAAGATTCATTTCCTAATTTGGTCTTTTTTTTTTTTTTAAGATTTTATTTATTTATTTGACAGAGAGGGACAACGAGAGAGGGAACACAAGCAGTGGGAGTGGGAGAGGGAGAAGCAGGCTTCCCGCTGAGCAGAGAGCCTGACGTGGGGCTCCATCCCAGGACCCTGGGATCATGACCTGAGTCGAAGGCAGATGCTCAACAGACTGAGCCACCCAGGTGCCCCTGTTATTTGGTCTTATATCCTGGGTGATCTCAGCCACTCTTGCTGCAAGGACTGTTTGTTGGTTTTATGCTGCTGATTCCTAGATCCCTCTCTGTAGATGACTATGCTCTGTACATGTGTAATTGCTCTCTATGCATTTGTACCTTAGGGTTTCTTCAACAGTTAAAACTCAGCATAATAAAATTGAATTTATCACTTTTTCAAACAAAGCAGAGAAAACAGCTAATGAAAAGAAAGACATTAAATTAAAATAACCTTGATATGTTTGAGGGAAATAAATACAGACCATGTGGCTGAAGAGTAACAGGATATGAGGTGAGGTCCCAAGAGGTGGCCTGGGGCCCAGTCATTTTTGGTTTTATAAGTATTCTTAGGTACCCATCCTCAAACCTTGGGGTGTCTGCTTCCTTACCTCTTATATAGTCGTGAAGAAAGTCCTGCTGTTTGAGTATGCTGATTATCTCTCAAATCTGCCTCCTTTGTCTAGATTCGTTGTGGTAGACTAGATTCTTTTTTTTTTCTTTAAGATTTTATGAGAGAGAGAGAGAGAGAACTTAGAGCACGAGTTGGGGGGCAGAGGGAGAGGGAGAAGCTGACTCCCTGCTGAGCAGGGAGCCCCACACGGGGCTCAGTCCCAGGACCCTGGGATTATGACCTGAGCCGAAGGCAGACACTTAACTGAGCCACGCAGGTGTTCTGTGGTAGACCAGATTCTTAATCATCGTGTGCATAGACTATGACTATTACAGTAGCTCCCTGACTCTCATCTGTGATGCAGATCTCTTTTCTAGGACTAGTTACTGTTGTAATAGTTCTTTTTATTTAACAAATTCAGTGATATTGCTGCCTTGTTCAACATCTCTTGGGGTTGCTTTCAAGGTAAAATCCTTACTTATTTTTACACATCTTTTTAGTCTGGCCCCAATCTAATTCTGTGGCTTCACTCCTCACCTGCCACTCTGCTCTGCCATTCCTGACCTGTTTCAGGGCTCAGCAGATAAGACCTGCTTTTCCAAGTCTTCATGCTGCTGTTCCACTCGTGCCTACATATGGTGCCTCTCTCCTCATGTGGCTGACTCCCCTCATCCATCCACCCATGGCTGAACTGTTACCTGTGGAGGCTCTCTGGAAATCTTCTCCGAGGAAGAATTAATCCATTTCTGCTTTGCTTTTTGACGTGGTTTTCACACTCCTTATAACATTTTCTATATTCTCTTACAGTTGAGTTAGGTAAATTGTAAATCTCTTGAATATAGGAACCATGTCTTTTTCATCTTTATTTCTGTGATTCTAGTTGATGCTGAATAAAAAAGTTGATGAATCGCTACATTTTAAGTAATGTATGTCTTGAGGGTTTATTTCCTCCCAATTTGAGTGAAAAGCTTTGTGTTTAATGTTTTCCATTGATGATGCTACTAATTAGGATCCTCAGAGGAAAGGAAATCTAAAGTTTTGCTTTGTAGCCTTGCTATTTTTAGTAGGAGACAAGAACATAGACCACTGCATTCAAGGATGCTTCCAAGGGAAAACCTAGGGTATGTATTGGTAAGTCCAAAACAAGCATAAGCTGTTTGGACAGTGTGGTGATAACTACTTTCACCTCCAGGTCTACTGGAAAGACAAGTTTTTCTCCAAAATAGACCTGACCTAATTGAGTTGAAGCTTGCTAGCCTAATTAGCCTCCTGTTTTTGCTTGTCTTTGTTTTTGTATTGTCAGGAGCACTTGGCATATTGATTGGGGTGGAGGTAGAACCATGTGATTCCTAAAATGAGCTTTATCATAACCTGGGTGGGAAAGCTTTCAGAGAACTGTAACTTACTAGTGGGAATGGGAGAAGACGCCAAGTGTTGTGGTAAGACAGAAATTTCCACCGAGTTACTGGGAGCAGGAGGGCTTTTGGTGGGTGACTCAGCTGTTTTCTAAACCTGTCCCATGTGATTGAGTGTGCATGATGTCTGTTTATTCTCGGCAGAGTAAGTACTAGGGGAGTCACATTACACAGTAGGCATAATGTTTATTTAACCAGCTCTGTGATGATCTAAAAATAGCTTGTAGGGGATTTTTGTTTTCTCACTGCATTTAGCAGCATAAGATATAAAAATCATAATGGAGACCCATTGGTGAGGACTTTTCCTTATAGATAACTTTGAATAAATAGTTGGCCAATACTTTTTCAATTCTTTCAATTTAAAGATGAAGGCCTTGGTATAAAGATACATAAAAGGTTAGGAAAATAAGAAAGTCTTCTAATTATCCGGAAAATAATTCTGCACAATTACAATTTAGCTTGTATTCTGGATAGATAAGACATTTTGGGTGCTTCAGGTATTTATGTGCTAAAGTGTTACCTGGGAACTCTGTTTCCTTTTTGTGAGGTTATAGAAAATGTCTTTTTGAAGTGGAAATGTAGTGTGGTATATATTTGCTGGATTTTATGTTAATATTAAATTATGATAGTAATATTTTTACCTTGATTTTCTTGTTTTACTTACCCTGTACTCAAGAGTTGCACCATCATGTACTGTAATTGGGTCTTTCAGTGTGTCAAAATGTTGTTATTATAACCCTGTGTACTGCTTGGCTCTGAAAGAGAAAGCACTTGGAAGTCTCAATGTGTCTAATAATCATAATCTGTTCATTTGTCTGGGAAGCAGTGAGTCACTGTGACTTATTCTTTTTGACATCTGGTGTTCTTGCTGTTTGAGGTGCCGTTTATACAGCATATGAACTTGTGTCTCTGAGGTTATTTCCAAAGGGAAAGGGAAACTGGATTCATTAAGAAAACATGCCAGCATTCTATTTACAATAATGTTTAACTGAGTGGGAGTATTTGATAAGTCTGTTAGCCTGTAAAATTACATTACTTATGATGATTGATGCTCTATGTAAAGTGGGAAATACTTTTTCATGGTTGATGAAAAAATGACTTGTGCATTAAATAATTATTGCATGTATTTGCTTCATTCTTTGTTTCAAAAAATATTAAACATGGGAGGATTTAAGTTTTTATTTTCAATACTAGACTGTTAGAATATTCGCTGGGTTTTCTGTTTTGGCATCTTTTTACATGGTGCTGTCACTAGGAATTTAATATACCTGGAATGGTGTATTAGAATACAGACCTTCTAGGGGTGCCTGCGTGGCTCAGCCAGTTAAGCGTCTGCCTTCTGCTCAGGTCATGGTTCCAGGGTCCTGGGATCGAGCCCCACATTGGGATCCGTGCTCAACCGGGAGCCTGCTTCTCCCTCTCCCTCTGCCCGGCACTTGTGCGCTCTCTCTCAGTCTCTATCTCAAATAAAGAAATAAAATCTTAAAAAAAAAAAAAAAAAGAATTTACTGCATGTGAATGGAGCCTGACTTGAACACCATTTGAAGATAATTCCAACAATTTCACTGGCTATATGTGTGTGATCCCATACTTGCCCTCATCCTGATAGATACATAACAAGTTGGTCATTTCTCAGTGTTAAAATTATCTGGGTTTGAAACCTAAGGACCAGCCATGATGCTTGGACATGTTGCCAAGAACAAATAAGAAAATGATTTCACGCGGATTCAGCTGTTCCACAGGAGATAAATTCAGATTTATCGAAAGAGAAAGTAGTTCTCCAGTTCTTGTCATATTGGCAGTTGCGACAGATACTCCACTGAACCCTGATTGACACACACAATGTTTTCCTCTGCAATGGAGGATTATTTCTGTTTCCTCTAGTCAATTGCAGTGTTTCTTGATGTCCAGGAAAGGGGGGCTGTTTTTGTTTTCTAATAACACCTCACACTTGTGAGATAGGAAAATACGTATGTTGGTTGGGTCTGATTCTCCTTGTTACTCTCCTTTCTTGGAAATAAAAGATAAGAACATGGTTTTCCCATAGAGGGAAAGGCATTGTGTTTTGTGCACACTGCTAAGTGATTTTCGGATCTGTTAGATGGTTTAGTATAGCTAGCTATCATTGAGTTTCAAGTTGATGACCGTGCTGTAGCAAGTCGTCAGTAGTTTAGGCAGGTTTGCTTTACCAAGTACTGCTTAAAATGCAAGATGTTATAAGCAAGTATATGTAAGTATATATGTACAAATATGTGTGATTCTGACAACTAATTGATGAAGTTGAATAAATTTTGTTGAAATAAAGTTCTTTGTGATCAGACTTTGAGCTAGAGTAATGTTAGATACTTAAACAAAGGTTGATACTTAAAATAAAAATATATTGATACATAAAATTTTTTAATTGTGAGACTAACATGAAATTTATGATCTTAACTTTTTAAATGTACAGTTCAGTGGTATTAAGTAAGTACAGTGATATTTTCTGCCATCTCTCTCCAGAACCCTTTTTTATCTTGTAAAACTGAAATTCTGTATCCATTAATTAACTCCCCATTTGCTCCCTCACAGCTGCATCTGGCAACAGCTATTCCATTCTCTGTCTCTAGATTTGACTAGTAGTTAGATATTTCATAAGTGGAATCATACAGAGTTTTGTCTTTTTGTAACTGGCTTGTTTCACTTAGCATAATGAATGTCCTTAAGGTTCATTCATGTTGAATGTGTCAGAATTTCCTTACCTTTTGTGACTGAATAATACTCCTTTGTATGTATATACCACATTTTGTTTATCCATTCACCTGTTGATGGACATGTCATTCGCTTCCACCTTTTGGCTATTGTGAATAATGCTACTGTGAACCTAAGTTTAAAAATATTCCTTTGAGAACCTTGCTTTCAAATCTGAGTATATATCCAGAAAAGTAGAATTCCAGGACTATACAGTAATTCTGTTTTTCATTTTTTGAGGAACTGTCATATTGTTTTTCATAGTGGCTATACCATTTTACATTACCACCAAAAGTGCACAAGGGCTCCAGTATTCTGTACATCCTCACTAACAGGTGCTGTTTTGTGTTTTCTTTTTTTTTTTTTAGTAGTTATCCTAACGGGTTTGATTAGTTATATCACCATGGTTTTGATTTGTATTTCCTTAGTGGTTAGTGATGTTGAACATCTTTTCACGTGATTATTGGCTATTTGTGTACCTTCTTTGGAGAAATGTGTAGTCCAGTGTGTTTCCTATTTTTCGATATGATTGGGTTTTTTTGTTGTTCAATTATAGGATTTCTTTATATATTCTGTATCTTAACTCTTTATTAGATACATGCTTTCCAAATAATTTCTCCAATTTTGTGTTTCTTTTTCACTTGGTGGATTGTGTCCTTTAATTCCCAGAAGTTTTGTGTTTGTTTTTTTTTTAATTGAAGTATAGTTTACATGCAGTGTTATATTACTTTCAGGTGTATAGCATAGTGATTTGATGATTCTATACATAATGCAGAGCTCACCATGATAAGTGTAGTTACTATCTGTCACCATACAAAGTGTATGCATACAAAGGGAGTCCAGTGTGGGACTCGATCCCAGGATGTTGTTATCACGACCAAGCTGAAGGCAGACGATTAACCGACTGAGTCACCCGGCACCGCCCCCCCCAATATATTTTCTTATAATATTTTTATACTTTTAGCTCTTTGGTTTTGGTCTTTGATTCATTTCAAGTTCTTCTTTTTAAAAGATTTTATTTATTTATTTGACAGAGAGAGAGATAGCGAGAGCAGGAACACAAGCAGGGGTAGTGGGAGAGGGAGAATCAGACTTCCCACTGAGCAGGGAGCTCGATGCGGAGCTCGATCCCATGAGCTGAGCCAAAGGCAGAAGCCCAACGACTGAGCCACCCAGACGCCCCTCAAGTTCATTTTTATATATAGTGTAAGATAGGGGTCCAGCTTCATTCTTTTGCATGTGGTTATCCAGTTTTTTTTTAAACATCATTTGTTGAAAGACTATCGTTTCCCTTCCCCATTGAATAGTCTTGGCACCCTTGTTAAAAATCATTTGACCGTACAAATGAGGGTTTATTTCTGGACTATCTGTTCTCTTCCATTTGTTCTGTATGTCTGTCTTTATGCCGGTACCATATTGTTTTGATTTCTGTAGACTTAAAAGTTTTGAAATCAGGAAATATGAGACTTCCAACTTTGTTCTCTTTTCCAAGATTGTTTTAGCTATTTAGCGTCCCTTGAGATTCCTTATGAATTTTAGGATGGGTTTTTCTATAGCAGCAAAACATGTCGTTGGGATTTTGATAGGGATTGTGTTAAATCTGTAAAATTCTTTGGATAATATTGACTTCTTTACACTATGAAGTCTTCCAATCCATGAACATGGAATCTCTATTTGTGTTTTCTTTCATTTCATTCATTAGTGTTTTGTAGTTTTCAGTTTACAAGTGTTTAACGTCCTTGGTTAAGTTTAATTCTATGTATTTTGTTCTTTTTGATGCTATTGTGAATGAACTTGTTTTCTTAACTTCCTCTTAGATTGTTTATTGCTAAAGTATAGAAACACAGCTGATTTTAGTGTGTTCATTATGCTGCAACTTTGGTCAATTTGCTTAGTAGTTCTAACAGTGTTTTGTGGAATCTTTAGGGTTTTCTAGATCATGGTGTCTGTGAACAGAGATAATTTTGCTTATTCTTTTCTAATTTGGATGCTTGTATTTCTTTCTCTTGTCTGATTACTCTGGCTAGAATGTCCAGTACTATGTTAAATATTTGTGTTCAAAGTAGGCATGTTTGTTGTATTCTTTTTTTTTTTTTTCTTGATATTAGAGAAAAAGCTTTTGGTCTTTCACCATTGAGTATGATGCCAAATGTGGGCTTTTCATGTATGGCCTTTATTATATTGGGGTACTTGCCTTCTATTTCTTGTTTGTTGGGTGGTTTTTTTTTTTTTAATTCTTATGTTAATCCCCATACATTACATCATTAGTTTTAGATGAAGTGTTCCATGATTCATTGTTTGTGCACAACACCCAGTGCTCCATGCAGAATGTGCCCTCCTCAATACCCACCACCAGGCTAACCCATCCTCCCACCCCCCTCCCCTCTAGAACCCTGTTTGTTTTTCAGAGTCCATCGTCTCTCATGGTTCGTCTACCCCTCCGATTTCCCCCGCTTCATTCTTCCCCTCCCGCTACCTTCTTCTTCTTCTTCTTCTTTTTTTTTTTTGTTGGGTGTTTTTATCATGAAAGTGTATTGATGTTTGTCAAGTGATTTGCCTGCATCTGTTGAAATGGTCATGTACTCCCCCACCCCTTCTTTCTGTTAATGTGGTGCAATATATTGATTGGTTTTTTAAGTTGAACCATCTTTGCATTCCAGGAATAAATCCCAGTTGGTCATGGTGTATACTTCCTTTAATGTGCTATTGAATTCTGTTTGCTAATATTCTGTTGAGGATTTTTGCATCAGTATTCATTGGAGATATTGGTCTGTACTTTTCATTTCTTATATATCTGTTTTTAATTAGGCTCCACGCCCAGCTGACTGAGCCACCTAGGCACCTCCCAAACCAATCTTTTGTTTGAAGAATTAAATCTGTTTATATTTAAAGTAATTGTTGTCAGGAAAGGATTCACTGTTGCCATTTTGTTATTTTCTTTTGTTTTTGTTTTTAAGGTTAGATTTTTAAGTTATCTCTACACCCAACATGGGACTTGAACCCTGAAATCAAGAGTTGCATGCTCCACCGACTGAGCCAGCCAGGCACTCCATTTTTTAATTTATTTTATGACTTAAACTCTCTCTCTCTTTTTTTTTTAATCATTTCCCCCCTTACTGTCCTCCTTTGTACTTAGTTGAGTTTATGTAGTGGCATGTTTTGAATCACTTCTCATTTCCTTCTTGTGTATATTCTATAGATGTTTTGTTTCTGATTACCATGGGGGATTACATGTAACATCTTAAAGTTACAGCCATCTATTTTAAACTGATAACAATTTAACTTAAAAATAACTTACAAAGGGCGCCTGGGTGGCTCAGATGGTTAAGTGTCTGCCTTCGGCTCAGGTCATGATCCCAGGGTCCTGGGATCAAGCCCCACATCGGGCTCCCTACTCGGCGGGAAGCCTGCTTCTCCCTCTCCCACTCCCCCTGCTTGTGTTCCCTCTCTCGCTGTCTCTCTCTGTGTCAAATAAATAAATAAAATCTTTAAAAAAAGTAATAACTTACAAATGCTCTACTTCTTTTCACCTCTTCCTCCTCCCTCTTTTATGTTCTGGTGTCACAGATTATATCTTTCTGTATTTATATACAGTGACATAGATTTATAATTAGTTTTATGCTTTTGTTTTTTAAATCTTGTAAAATAAAAAGAGTTATGAGCCAGAAGTACAATAATACAGGTTTTTATATTTGCCCATGAATTTTACTTTACTGGAGAACCTTATATTTTTCTGTGGCTTCCAGTTACTGCCTCGTATTTCTTTTGTTTCCACTTTCAGAACAAGTCTTGTGGTAATGAACTCTCTCACCTTTTGTTTATCTGGAATTTTCTCCCTTATTTTTGAAGGACATTCTTGAGGAACATAGAAGTCTCATTTGACAGGTTTTTTTCTTTCAATTGTTTGATTAGCATGTGTCTCACCTGGAGTTTATTGAACTTCCTGTATTTGTGTGTCCTTGTCTTTCTTTGAATTTAGGCTATTTTCAGCCATTATTTTTTCAGATTAGGTCTCTGCCCCTTTCTTTTCTCTTTTCTCCCATAATGCATATATTGATTTTTTTTCAATGAGGTCCCTTATGTTCTTTAGGCTCTGTTCACTTTTTGCCTTCTACTCTTCCTCCTCACCTTCCTCCTCCTCTCTCTCCCCACTTCTCACACTTGGTAATTTCAAGGGTCCTCTGTTCAAGGTCACTGATTCTTTCTTCTGTCTATTAAAGTGTGCTTTGGACCCCTCTAGTGAATTTTAAAAATTGAGTTATTGAGTTTTTCTACTCCAGAATTTCTGCTTGATTCTTTTTTACAATTTTTTGATACTCTGATTTGTGCTCTTTTAAAATTTTATTTATTTATTTATTTATTTATTTATTTATTTATTTATTTATGTTCTCTTTTTTTTTAATACTCTTTTTTATGCTCTGATTTTGTTTCATATGTTGTTTTCCTAGGTCTCTGTTTTCCTTTATTTTATTGAGCATATCCAGGACTGTTGTTTTGAAGTCTTTGTCAAGTAACTCCAAAGTCTCTGTTCCTTTAAGGTTGGTTTCTAGAGATTTACATTGTTCTTTGAATGGGCAGTATTTCCCTGTTTATTTGTGTGCCTTGTAATTGAGCATTTGAAAAACATCCACACCTCCTAGTATTTGGGGCCTGGCTGATTACAGGGGAAGACCATCACTCATCAGTCCAGTGTGAAGGCATAAAGGTCTTTTCAGGCATTTTCTGTTCATGTATCTTCCCTGGGCCTGAGTTTGTGGTTTCCCTCCAATTCCACTATATCCATGGCTACTTTTAAATCTCTCAGTTTCCTGAAAAGTCTTACCCCTGCTTCTTCTCAAGTCCTTAAATGTTCTGTTGTATTCTGCTTCTCTTGCACCAGATGCCTGCAGGTCTAAAGTCTCCCTGCAGTTCTCAGGGAGTTCAGCAGGTGCCACTGCTTTCTGTGGGACTTCAAGCTGATATACAAACTATGCCACTGTTCTCATCAGTGCTCTGAGTATGGTGAAATAGAAACCAGTCTCTTAGGCAGCCCCTATGTGAGCCAAGTCAGAATGTTGCAAACAAGTTCCATTTTTTCTCTTCTGTCTCAAGGGAGAAACTGGGAATTGGGTGGCTTCCTCCAGACTGTGCCATGCCAGGGAGAGGTTTGGGCAGGGGCAGGCAAAAACACCACTACATTTCCCATCCTTTTGAGTGTTGGTTGTATAGAGCTCAGGAAGACAGTTGAAGGTGCCCAGAAACAGTGTGGATGGAAAATTATTTTAGGATCAAAGTAAAACACAGGACCTGTGTAAATATGGGAGAGTGAAAACAACTGTTCCATAGCCATGAGGAATGGCACATATGTTTTTTTGTTTTTTTAAGGATAAACTTAAGGATAGAGAAATAAAGTAAGTGTTTAATATTTTCAGAGCAAGAGGAGGGTCACTTTTAACTTTCGTATTAATCTAGGTCAATGTTTCCAAATGTTTTGATTGAGGACCTCTTTATACTCTTAAATAACTCTGGGGGACTCAGTATTTTTTTCATGTTATATCTATTAGTATTTGCTATATTAGGAGTTAAAACTGAGGAATTTAAAAATATTTTAAAGTAAAAATAAAGTTCATTTTTTGTACACATCAATAATATATTTTTATGCAAAAATATTTTCCAAAACAAAAATATTGATGAGAAGAGTTGTACTCTTTACAGTTTTGCAATAATAGAAGGTAGGTGGAATCTCATCTCTTTCTGCACTCTAATTGTTGCACTATATTATTTCAGCTGAAGTATATGAAGAAAATAGAGGCTTACACAGGTGTGTAGTTAGGAAAGGGAGACATATTTTGTACAGTCCTTTTCAGAAACTTGTGGTAATTCTTTGAAATTATGTCAAATTCAGTAAGTGGTAATTTCTTAAATGTTATCTGCATTCTGGAATCTGAATCTGTATCAGTGAACTGTTGGTACTCTGTTATGTTAAAATCTACTGGTGTGTCTTGCATTTGAATTAATTATTAATATGGTTTGTAACATCACACATTGGTCTTTCAAAATACACTGCTTCACTGAGTTATACAAAACTTTTTTTTTTTTTTTTTAAGATTTTATTTAGTTATTTGAGAGAGAGCACAAGAGGGGGGAGCGGGAGAGGGAGAAGCAGACTCCCTGCTGAGCAGGGAGCCCGATGCAGGACTCCATCCCGGGACTCCAGGATCATGACCTGAGCCGAAGACAGTCGCTTAACCAACTGAGCCACCCAGGCGCCCTATACAAAACTTTTTTAAAAAAATTTTTTATTTTTATATATTTGAGAGAGCAAGCACAAGTAGGGGGAGGGACAGAGGGAGAGTGACAGACTCCCCGCTGAGCAGACTCTCTGCTGATCCCCTGTGGGGCTCAATCTCAGTACCCCAAGATCATGACCTGAGGCAAAGTCAGACGCTTAACTGACTGAGCCACCCAGACGCCCTATACACTTTTTATTACACAGTATAAAAAATCACATTCTCATCAGAAAAGTCTAAATATTGGGGAGATTGCCAAGCTCATAGTGACAGATACATATTTTCAACAGTCTAATTTTATTTGAAAGCTTTAATTTTATTATTGGTAACAAATACTGTTCATTTTCCTTGACCTGACAGGCTCGTTTTGTTCATTTTTACTAAAATGTCTGCCATGTACCAAAGTCTTCATAAGCATAGTATGTCTGTTATTTATTCTTTCAAATAAAATGGTGTTGTATGAAAAGAGCATGTAGTTCGGCTTGTAACTCAAGGAGTAGCATAAATGCTATTTCTTAGTACAGACATCTTACTCCAGTATGCTTCGGAAATGCTCTATTTATCTTCTCTTACTTGGTCACACCAGTATTAAAAAAGACATGTGCTAAAGCTTCCTTACTATATGGTTCCAGTTTTGTAATGTTTTATATGTGACCACATCACAAAGATGAGGATAGACTTGTGGTTGCCATGGGTTAGATTCATGAGAGGTGGAGGGAAGAAGGAAAGAAGGTGACTGTGGCTATGATAGGGTGGTCTGAGGGATCCTTGTGAAGAACCTGTTCTGTATTCTGTCTGTAGTAGTGGTGACACAAATTGATATATGTGATAAAATTGCCTATAACTAAATACAGAAATGTGTATGCACATAAAGCTAGTGAATTATGAATAAGGCTGATGCGTTGAATCAGTGTCACTTTTCTAGGCTTGTTGTACTGTGGTTATATGTTACCATTAGTTCAAACAAGATGAAGAGCATCTGTATGGAAACTCTTATTTTTTTTCAAACTCCATGTGAATTTATAATTACTCAAAAAGTAATAACTTTGGGGGCATCTGGGTGGCTCAGTCATTAAGCGTCTGACTTCAGCTCAGGTCATGGTCCCAAGGTCCTGGGGTCGAGCCCCACATCAGGCTCCCTGCTCCGCGGGAAGCCTGCTTCTCCCTCTCCCTCTCCCCCTGTTTGTGTTCTGTCCCTCGCTGTGTGTCTCTCTGTCAAATAAATAAATAAAATCTTAAAAAAAAAAGTAGTAACTTTTACTTTCACATAAATGGCATTTTTTTTTTAAGATTTTTTTTTTTTTTTTAAAGATTTTATTTATTTGCGAGAGAGAATGAGAGACAGAGAGCACGAGAGGGAGGAGGGTCAGAGGGAGAAGCAGACTCCCCGCTGAGCAGGGAGCCCGACGCGGGACTCGATCCCGGGACTCCAGGATCATGACCTGAGCCGAAGGCAGTCGCCTAACCGACTGAGCCACCCAGGCGCCCTTTTTTTTAAGATTTTATTTATTCACTTGAGACACAGAGATACAGAGAGAGAGAGAAAGCATGAGCAGGAAGAGAGGGAGAGGGAGAAGCAGGCTCCCCGCTGAGCCAGGAGCCCGATGCGGGACTCGATCCCAGGACCCTGGGATCATGACCTGAGCTGAAGGCAGACGTCCAACCATCTGAGCCACCCAGGCGCCCCCATAAATGGCATTCTTAAGTCTCTCTTTTTTTTTTTTTAGTATATAGAGTGTAGAAGTGAAGGATACCAGTAGTTTTACCCACCTTGCTTTTCTGTCATTAGTGCAGGTCTCAACACAGGCTAATAATAGCTTAGCATTAATATTTTGAAAACTTGGGGGGCACCTGGGTGGCTCAGTCGTTAAGCTTCTGCCTTTGGCTTAGGTCACAATCCCAGGGTCCTGGGATTGAGCCCCGCATCAGGTTCCCTGCTCATCGGGAAGCCTGTTTCTCCCTCTCCCACTTCCCCTGCTTGTGTTCCCTCTCTTGCTATCTCTCTGTCAAATAAATAAATAAAATCTTAAAAAAAAAACTTTTTTTTTTTTTTTTTTTTTTACCTGGCAGACAATTAGAGGTATCAGGGATGCCCAGACATAATGCAGTCCATACTTTGAGAATCAGTGGCATAAAGCCTTTATTTAGCTGAGGAAAACAAGTAATATACCTAAGACTGTGTATGGGCCTCTGCATCTCTTTCCAGTGTTTTATACTGTACTCTTGTTTATTGGATATTATTGTACTTCTGTGAAAACACAGAAATGGATGTTTGTAATGATATAAATGACAGACATGAGAAGAGTAAAACTTTCGAATTAACAGCTTTCTATACCTATGCTGCACAGTATGGTAGCAACTAGTCCTATTTGGCTATTTAAAATCAAAATCTAAGAGATTAAATGTATATAAATAAAATTTAAGTGGAATTAGTAGTTATGGAGTTCAGTTTTGAATGATGAAAAAATTCTATGGATCTTTTGCACAATGTGCATATAGTTATTAACACTACTGTCCAATTAAAAATGGTTGAGCTGTAAATTGTATTATGTTTTCTACCACAACAAAATATTTTAATTTTTTTTAAAGATTTGTTTATTCATGAGAGAGAGAGAGCGTGCGCGTGAGTGCGCAAGTACAAATGGGAGGGGCAGAGGAAGAGGGAGAGGGAGAGAGAATCTTAAATGCTATTAGTAACTTCTGTGTATATGTGTGCTTATTTCAACATTCTCTCTCAATACCATTCATTCCATATCATTACATGTTCCTCTGTATCTTTTTTTTTTTTTTAAGATTTTTTTTTTTTTTAATTTGAGACAGAGAGAACGAGAGAGAGAGCACATGAGAGGGGGGAGGGTCAGAGGGAGAAGCAGGTTCCTTGCTGAGCAGGGAGCCCGATGCGGGACTCGATCCAGGGACTCCAGGATCATGACCTGAGCCAAAGGCAGTCGCTTAACCAACTGAACCACCCAGGCGCCCCCTCTGTATCTTTTTTAATGACTGAAAGATCATACTGTATGGCTGAGTAAATCATTTTTACGTCTATATCTATCTTTTATTGGTTAAGTTGTGAAGTTCTTAAAAGACCTGCAACCATAAATCTTCAGCCTCGTTTATGTACCTAGCCCACAGCTATATATAGTGTCTTCTTTGTGTTAGATTTCAGTAAATACTGTTGATTTAATTTTAATTGTGATTTATGAGATTTATGAGACATTTATGTTCCAAGAATATTTAGAACTTTGCAAAATACAGAATCCCTACTGTGTTTTCTGGCTGACTTTTTTTTTTCTATCATGTGAAGAGGAAGCTGAAGGATAGAGGTTATTTTCATGTCCTTAGTATTAAAGTAATCAATTCTTTTGATCCTTGAATAAGGAAAAACATGTAATACAGAATTGTATAAAATAGAACCGTAAGTTGTATCCTATACTGTCCTTCCGATTCCCGTTCCTCTGAAGTAGCTGATGCTGTTTGCTTAGTAAATGTAAGTTTGCTCAGGAAGACATCTTATCTAAATTTATGCATTTATGGATATATTAGTTTTATGTATCAAAAATCTACACAAGTAAGGTGCATTTATATTCTCTCATTGACTGACTTTAGTGTATTTTCACCTCTTCCCTAGAAAAACATGGAAATTTAGCATGCCTCCCCTTTATTTGGCCTTATGAATATATCTGTTCCTTGAAATGGATTTGTGTGTCAAATAGATAAGCTTATTTAAAATGTCAGAATATGAAAACACTAATTCAAAAGGATATATGCAGCATTATTTACAATAGCCAAATTATGGAAGCAGCCCAAGTGTCCACTGATAAATTAATGGATAATGAAGATGTGGTGTGAATTGTTGAATCACTATATTGTACACTTGAAACTAATGTAACACTATTGTTAACTTTATTGGAATAAAAATTTTAAAAAATGAAAGATGGTAGGTATTATCTAATAGCTCTTTGGAAAATTGTGGGAACTTAATCTTTTTTTTTTTTTTTAAGGTTTATTTATTTGAGAGAGAGAGAGCATGGGGAAGGGGAAAGGGAGAGGGAGAGAGAGAATCTCAAGCAGACTCTGTGCTGAGCCTGGAGCCCCACATGGGGCTTGATCCCATGACCCTGAGATCATGACTTGAGCCAAAACCAAGAGTTGGTCTCCCAACCAACTGCGCCGTAACTTCATTTTTCAATCAGATTTGCATGTTCATGCACACACATTCACAATATTGAATTTAGTCATTATGGTAGTATTTGTTTCAGATGAAGGAATTGTCTTAAACAGGATAATATTATTTTTAAATATATTATTTATTTATATGATAGAGAGAGACAGCACAAGCAGGAGGAGCAGGAGAGGGAGAAGCAGGCTCTCCTCTGAGCAGGGATCCCGACACAGGTCTCAATGCCAGGACCTTTGGGATCATGACCTGAGCCAAATGAAGAGCTTAACAGACTGAGCCACCCAGGCGCCCCTATAATTTTTTAAAATTTATTTATTTGTTGGAGAGAGAGAGAGCAGGGTGAGAGGCAGAGGGAGAGAGAGAATCTTCAGCAGACTCCTGCTGATCACAGAGCCCAACGCAGGGCTTGATCCCACGACCCTGAGATCATGACCTGAGCCAAAATCAAGAGTCAGACACTTAACTGCCTGAACCACTCAGGCGACCCCTGTTACAATTATTTTTTGTTGGCTTAAGTCCATTGTATTATATTGCAAAAATTGAAAATCCTTGTTGACTTTTTTCATATATTTATATTTTAAAAACCATCACATCTGGACCTAAGATGCTATGTTATGGTGTTCTGTCTTACAATGGAATTTACCCTCAGGTTTTTATCTTTAAATATCCAAATCACTGTTTCTTAAACAGTTATTATGGACTTAAAGGTTATGTCTGCAGCACAGAAATTGTTTTGGTTGACTTTTTTCTTTCTTTCTTTTTTTTTTTTACTGGTATTCTGTTAACAGTTTGTCAGTTAACACCATTTGGTAGTTTTTGTTGTTACTATTGCGTTCTTATTTCCCCAAGTTGATAAAAAGGTATCAGTGACTTAGGAAGGTTCATTGAAACATAAAAGTAATGATGAAAATGAGACTGCAAGTCTGTAACTCATGTAAACTTGGACAGTGAAGTGATTGGCAGTTTAAATAGAAATAATTAATGTATACGTCCTTGGAGAAGTAAATCTTTGTAATACCTGTGAAGGTCCAAAAAGAGAAAGTGCAAACAAAACCTGTGATGACTACTGACATGATAGTCTGTTGATCTGTCCCTAGTTCTCTATTCATTTGATATTATGAAATATGTTTATAGAATGTTCCTATTTAAATATTTGCAATATTTTCCAACAAAGTATAGTAGTATATTAAACAAGTTATTCCAGAATGACTTCATAAACTTGGTGAATCATGTCATTACATGTAGAGAAGAGAGAAAAAAACCTAGACGCATCGTTCACAGTTGCACTCTTTGTAGCATTGATAGGTACAATTTATATCATTCCAGATAAATTTCTAAAACCAGCCACAAAGAGTTGAATAATCCTCTGAGAGAAAGCTAAGTGAGCTCTTGGCAAAATTCCTTTATCTGTGCTTCTATTAAAACCCCATAATGGCACAATGGCATACGTTGTGAAAGTGGAATCACTTCTGTGTGTGGCTGTCATCAGATACTATGCTTTGTGTTTAGATGAAACTGCTTGTGTAGAATATGAATCTGCTCTTGGCATACGTATAATTTGAGTAGAACTACTTGATTATTTTTTGTCTGTTTAAAATAGTAATTCCAAGCTAAAGGAAAATCAATTCTTCTATTAGTATTCATTATAAGACCAATGATACAGTGCCAGTATTGACAGAGAACCAGCTATATGTGTTGCCAGGAATGGTGTATTACCTAATGATAGTACTTGTGCCTGAATGGTAATTCACATGCCGCTTTTTCAGTTAACTGTAGATGTGTTGCCTTATATGGCTCCAGTGTTGAAGATATTAGTGAAAATCTTGAATAAGGTCAAATATGGCCATTATGCATATTTTCAGCATCTATTCTGAAAACAAATTAGGCTGTTCTTCCTTTCTGTAGTACTCTAGCTATGGAAGGGCAAAATTTTCACATAACTTCTTGATAGAACATTTCTGTATTTTTTTTTATAAGTTGTACATCTCAGTGTTGTCTTTAGTATTTTGACAGTCAGAAGGTTTTGCTTCAGCCAACATCAGCTAAATGTTGAGAATAAAGTATCAAGATTTCCTAAAACCAGCGAGCCCTTACCACTGAGAATACGGCTTGCTTAACATTTGATCACTTTGTTTAAATTGATAAAGAATGAAATTGGTGCTGTATTTTACAGCTCTATCCAAATGTTGTCATCAAACTTGATGAAATACTTTTCAACTTAGGGTGCAGACAGAGTTGATAAGAAATCAACTCACCTCTCTTGGAGAGGAGGCAAGATGGTGGAGGAGTAGGGGGACCCCTTTTCAACTGGTCCTCTGAATTTAGCTGGATATCTATCAAACCATTTTGAACACCCACGAAATCAGTCTGAGATGTATGAATATATATCTGGATCTCTGAAAACAGAAAAGCGACTGCTTTTTGCAAGGTAGGACGTGTGGAGTCATGAATTGGTGGGAAGATATCAGAAGATAAACAGAAGGGGGAGGGAGCCTCCATAAATGGTGCCTGGAAAGTGATATAACACCAGAGCACAAAATCAGAACCTTAGAAATTTGCTCTAGTGAGAAACATCCCTCTCTGAAGGGGGCTCAGGAAATGAAAAGGCAGAATTTTAGGTAGGGCATTGTGGTCTCAGGTTATGAGGGACTACAGAGCAAAATGGATTCCTGAAATGGTAGAGTGCCCAAGCATTGGAGCCAGGAAGCAGGTTATGGTCAGCGAGCCCAGGAGGGGACTCTCAGCTCCAATTGCCATAAACCGGGAGCCAGGCCTGTTGATAACCACTCTTTCCTTGAACAGCCTGAAAAAATCTGGAACCTGAGTCCGCGACCGGGCAAAAACTTGCAGAATGGTAATGGCTGGGAAAAGGCTTTAGAGTGGAACCCAGACTGATTCTGGAGTTTTGAGTGTGCCCACGAGCCCATAGCCGCTTGCGGTTTTAGGATCACAAAGGGCACTGGTACTCCGCCCCTGATACTACCTCTGAGAGAGTTGCTGTGGGCACGCACCGCAGGAGACTGCAGTTTTTAGCGGCGCACGCAGAAGTGGAGATTGTTTGTCCTGGAGGGTCTATTAAAGAGGGCAGATTGAGATTTTTCTGCTCTGGGCCAGAGGTTTGGCTGTGGCCATTTTTGCTGTGATCGTCTGAAGAGGTGGGGAAAGCACCCAGGGAACAAAAGCCACACAGAAGACTGGTTTCCACTGAGCGCATCCTCCTGACGGGGTGGGGCACCTCCCCCGCCAGGCCTGGTTACCTGAGAAACAGTGTGGCAGGCCCCTCCCCCAGAAGACAGGCTGGAAGAACACGTGGATGACAATCCTATGGATCCTATAAGCCTGTAAAATCCCAACACCAAGGGAAAATTGTATATTGAGCTCCAGGTGTGGCCTCATGACTTATTTATTTTTCAGATATAATTCTCCTTTTCTTTTCTTTTATTCTTCCTTTTCTCATGCTTTTTCTCTGTTGTGTTTTTCTTTTTCCCTTTTTATTTCAACAGATGTCTGTTATTCAACTTATTTTTCATAGTTGCTTTTTAACTTGTATTTTTACACACCTGTATTTTTTATAGATTCAGTTTTACCTTTTTATATATACAAGTTTTACTTTCCTTGTAATTTTGGGACGTAGTGTCCTCTAACACACAGACCAAAATACACCCAGGAACAACTGAAACACCCTGCCTTGTCCACCCTGAGAGATTATAGTCCCCCTTACCCCCGCTTTTTAAAAATTTTTAAATTTTATTCTTGTGTTTCATTTTGGCTTTGTTTTTTCCATGGTGGCGTCTGACCACTCCAGATTTTGCTAGGGTGTATCTAGCTTGGGTCTGGTCGATATTTTATACTCTGTTCATTCATTCAACCATCCCTCGACAAAATGACTAGGAGGAGGAACTCTCAACAAAGAAAAGAACCAGAGACAATGTCCTCTGCCACAGAACTAAGGGATATGGATATAAGCAAGATGTCAGAGATGGAATTCAGGATAGCAATCATGAAGTCAACAGCCTGGCTTGAAAAAAGGATTAGTGACAATATAGAATCTCTAAGGGCAGAAATGAGATCTAATCAGGCCAAACTTAAAAATGCTATGAACAAGATGCAGTCTAAACTGGATACTCTTAACAGCCAGGGTAAATGAGGCAGAAGAGCGAATCAATGATCTAGAAAAAAACTGATAGGAAGGAAGCTGAGGAAAATAGGGATAGGCAGCTAATAGTCCATGAAAATAGATCAATGAAATGATGCCATGAGACGTTCCAATGTCAGAATTATTGGGATCCCTGAGGGGGTGGAGAGAGAGAGAAGACTAGAAGGTATATTTGAGCAAATGATAGCTGAGAACTCCCCTAATCTGGGGAAGGAAACAAGCATTTGTGTCCAAGAGGCAGAGACGACCCCTCCCAAAATCAAAAAAAAATAGATCAACATCCCAACATATAATAGTGAAACTTGCAAATCTTAGAGCCAAGGAAGCTACCCTGAGAGCAGCTGGGGGAAGAGATCTCTTACATATGGAAGGAGGAACATCAGAATAAAATCAGACCCGTCCACAAAAACCTGACAAGCCAGAAAGGGCTGGCAAGACATATTCAGGGCACTAAATGAAAAGAACATGCAGCCAAGAATACTTTACCCAGCAAGGCTGTCATTCACAATGGATAGAGAGAGAAAGAGGTTTCAGGACAGGGAGAAACTGAAAGAATATGTGACCACCAAGCCAGCCCTGCAAGAAAAATTAAGGAGGATTCTGTAAGCCAAGAGAAACCCATAAGTCACATAGACCAGAAAGAAACAGAAAATCTACAGAAACAGACTTTACAGGCCAATACAATGGCACTAAATTCATATCTTTCAATAGCTACACTGAGTGTAAATGGGCTGAATGCTCCCACACAGGGTTTCAGATTGGATAAAAAAGCAGGACCCATCCACATGCTGTCTACAAGAGACTGATTTTGAGCCTAAAGACACCTCCAGATTGAAAGTGAGGGGATGGACAACCATTTACCACACTAAATGGATTTCTAAAGAAAGCTGGGGTAGCAATCCTCATATCAGACAAATTAGATTTTAAACCAAAGACCATAGTAAAGAGATGTAGAGGGACACTATATCATACCTAAAGGGTCTATCCAACAAGAAAATCTAACAGTTGTAAAAATCTATGTCTTCAACATGGGAGCAGCGAATTATATAAACCAGTTAATAACCAAAATAAAGAAACATACTGATAATAATACATTCATAGTAGGAGACCTCAATACTGCACTCACAGCAATGGACAGATCATCTAAGCAGATCAACAAAGAAACAAGAGCTTTGAATGACACATTGGACCAGATGGACTTTGTAGATATATACAGAACATTCCATCCTAAAACAGCAGAATACTCATTCTTCTCCAGTGCACATGGAACTTTCTCCAGAATAGACCACATACTGGGTCACAAATCAGGTCTCAACTGGTACTAAAAGATTGAGATTATCCCCTGCATATTTTCAGACCACAATGCTGTGAAACTGGAACTCAGCCACAAGAAGAAATTTGGAAGGAACTCGAACACTTGGAAGTTAAAGAGCATCTGCTAAAGAATGATTGGGTCAACCAGGAAATTAACTTAAACAATTCATTGACACTAATGAGAATGAAAACACATCAGTCCAAAACCTATGGGATACTGCAAAGGCAGTCCTAAGAGGGAAATACATAACCATCCAAGCTTCTCTCAAAAAATTAGAAAAATCCTGGGGCGCCTGGGTGGCTTAGTCATTGAGCGTCTGCCTTCAGCTCGGGTCATGATCCCAGGGTTCTGGGATCAAGCACCGCATCGCTTCTCCTTTTCCCACTCCCCCTGCTTGTGTTCCCTCTCTCTCTGTGCCTCTCTTTGTCAAATAAATAAATAAAATCTTTAAAAAAAAATTTAGAAAAATCCCAAATGCACAAGCTAACCTTACACCTAAAGGACCTAGAGAAAGAACAGCAAATAAGGCCTAAACCAAGCAGGAGAAGAGAAACAATAAAGATTAGAGCAGAAATCAATGAAATAGAAACCAAAAAAACAGTAGAAGAGATCAACAAAACTAGAAGCTTGTTCTTTGAAAGAATTAATAAGATTGATAAACCTCTGGCCAGACTTATCCAAAAGAAAAGGGAAAGGACTCAAATTAATAAAATCATGAATGAAAGGAGAGAGATCATGACTAACACCAAGGAAATAGAAACAATTATTAGAAACTACTACCAGCAAAGGGCGCCTGGGTGGCTCAGTTGGTTAAGCGACTGCCTTCGGCTCAGGTCATGATCCTGGAGTCCCGGGATTGAGTCCCGCATCCAGCTCCCTGCTCGGCAGGGAGTCTGCTTCTCCCTCTGACCCTCCTCCCTCTCATGCTCTCTGTCTCTCATTCTCTCTGTCTCAAATAAATAAATAAAATCTTAAAAAAAAAAAAAAACCACAAAACTACTACCAGCAACTATATGCCAACAAATTAAACAATCTAGAAGAAACGGACGCATTCCTGCACACTTATAAACAGGACTGAAAATAGGAAGAAATAGACAATCTGAACAGACCAGTAACCAGCAAGGAAATTTAAGCAGTAATCAAAAACCTCCCAAAAAACAAGAGTCCAGGGCCAGATGGCTTGCCAGGGGAATTCTACTAAACATTTATTTATTTATTATTATTATTTTTTAAATGACCTTTTTTTAAAAGTTTTATTTATTTATTTGACAGAGAGAGAGAGAGAGAGCACAAGCAGGGGGGAGCAGCAGAGGGAGAGGGAGAAGCAGGTTCCCTGCTGAGCAGGGAGCCCGATGTGGGGCTCAATCCCAGGACCCTGGGATTATGACCTGAGCTGAAGGCAGACACTTAACAACTGAGCCACCCAGGTGCCCCTCTACCAAACATTTAAAGAAGAAATAATACCTATTCTACTGAAGCTGTTTCAAAAAATAGAAATAGTAGGGGGTGCCTGGGTGGCTTCCAAACTTCCAAACTCGTTCAATGAGGCCTTGATCCCAAAACCAGACAAAGACCCCATGAAAAAGGAGAATTACAGACCAATGTCCCTGATGAACATGGATGCCAGAATATTCCTAGCCAATAGGATCCAACAGTACATTTTTAAAAGGATTATTCATCATGACCGGGTGGGATTTATTCCTGGAATGCAAGGGTGGTTCATCTTTCAGAAATCAGTGTGATAGAGCACATTAATAAAAGAAAAGACAAAAACCACATGATCCTTTCAATTGATGCAGAAAAAGCACTTGATAAAATACAGCATCCTCTCCTGATTAAATCTCTTCAAACTATAGGCTATAGAGGAACATACCTCAATACCATAAAAGCCATCTATGAAAAGCCCACAGCGAATATCATTCTCAATGGGGAAAAACTGAGAGCTTTTCCCCTAAGGTCAGGAACACGACAAGGATGCCTATTCTCATCATTACTGTTCAACGTAGTACTAGAAGTCCTAGCCTCAGCAATCAGACAACAAAAAGAAATAAGACATTCAAATTGGCAAAGAAATCAACTTACCTCTCAAGTTGAAACAGTTAACTTGAATTAAGTTGAGATAGTCGCCTCCAGCCTTCTAGAGTTTGAGTGTGATACATACACATAAACTTGATTTTTCAAACATTGCTAAAAATAATCTTTGATGAGAAATCTGCAGCTAACTTTTGAGTCATATTTGATGCAATTATCACCTATTTGATAGATGTGAGATACTTGCTGTCATAATTTTCAATTTGTGGCCAGATTTAGTACACCTATAGTAAAAAGGGAAATTAACCTGATGTAGAAGTTTAATGTCAGTTATTAGAGATGGGTAGAAGATTACCATGTTGAAAGATTGCAAATTATTCTCCATGTCCAGTATGAAACTTTTGTCATTAGTTTTTTTGTTTTCATTATTTAAAAGTTATAAACTTTTCAAACATTTGCTTTAAAGATTTTTTTTTTTAATGTAATCTCTACCCCCAATTTGGGGCTTGAACTCATGACTCCAGTATCAATGCTATACTGACTGAGCCAGCCAGCCTCCCCTCAAACATTTGCTTTAGATTGTTAATCCCAGCTGAACTGCCACTAAATGGTCATTTTGAGTTTTCTTTTAAAGCAAAGTTAGAATACTTTCTAGAGATACCATTTACTTAGTTACCTTGGATAAGGCACTTGTGTTTTTTTTTAAGATTTATTTTTTTATTTATTTGAGAGAGAATAAGGGAGAAAGAGAGCAAGCTAGCCAGTGGGGGAAGGGGCAGAGGGAGAGAATCTCAAGCAGACTCCCCACTGAGCATGGAGCCTGACATGGGGCTCAGTCTCTTGACCCAAAAGATCACAACCTGATCCAAAACCAGGAGTCAGACACTCAACTAACTGAGCCATCCAGGTGCCCCGACACTTAAATTTTCTGACCTTTGATTTCCCCATTTGTAAAATTGGCACCATGGTAATAAAAGGTGATTGTATAATAATTGATTTTTCTTCATTTTATCTTAGCAACTTCCTTGTGAAGTAGATTAGTTATTATTTTTTACATTCATGGGAAAGATAAATTACTTGCCCAAGTAAGTGGCAGTTGTTAGGATTTAACACCAAGTCCTGTGATTCTGTGTCCATTGCTATTGCCAGTATTTCATTTTAAACATGTTACAGGTTTTTTGATTTTTTTTTCCCCTGGGTTTCAGTAGCACATAGAATACTAGTTTGTAGTATTTAACGTGGGTTCATAATGAAAAGCTTATTCTCTTATTTTCAGAAAACCTGTGGTAGGTTAGTACATACTACCACTTATCCCATGCTTTTATCTAAAGTTCATATTGATTGTAGATTTTTACATTAAAAAAAAGTGGTCATGTAAAAGGATTAAAGCGTAAGCAGTGGAAGAGAACAACAATAATATAGCAGTTAACTTAGTGAACTGCTAATTTGGCTCTGGTCTGTCTTCCTCAGTGGTTTTCTTTGCTTGTAGGTACTTTGGAAAGCTCACCACAGCAGTAACAAGTTCTCTCAGCTATGTTTGATTTTGTTTGTGGCATGGTCTGTCCATTTCAGAAATAGATGAATTGACAGTGAGTGCTCTTTGTACTTCAGTTATCAAATCATTTTCCTAGTCATTGGGTTGCAGATGTCTCCTTATCAGGAGGTTTAAGGTAACCTCTTAAAAATGCTGCTCTGATTCTGAATTGCTGCATGTTGTGGTAAAGATAAGTTTTTAAAAGTATAGCTATAAACCATACTAGTAAATACTTCTATAAATTTCTTTTTAATACTTTGAGTTACCCTGCCATATATATATTCAAAATATGATATTGTTCTGCCATTTTTTGACAGACCCCATATCCCTCTGGACAGAATGCAGGTCCAACCACGTTGGTATACCCTCAAGCCCCTCAGACAATGAATTCACAACCTCAAACCCGTTCTCCGGTAAGTACGCAGAAGCTTGTTCTAGATAATGTTCTCCATTTAAGTTTGTGTTTTTAGGAGCTTGGGTTCCTTTGGCTAAAATTTTTACTTGTTTTTGGAAACTTGTTCCAAGGACAATTTATTTTATTATGATTTATTATTATTATTATTATTGATTAGCACTGCATTTTCAGACTTCTAATATAGGAATAATTTAAATTTATTGAGAGAAAGAAGAAATGGAGCTTTTTATCTTCTTTTACTTTTCTGTGGCATGATTTTTTTTTTAAATCTGGTTGCATTCAGGTTCATTTCAACTCTTAATTTGTTGTACTGTTCACAATTCCGGAGGAGAGTAAAGCACAGTGATTTTAAAAGTAAATTAAATTTCATTAATTAGACTCTCAAATTTCAGTGGTTTGGGAAGTAAATTTCTGAATTGGTGTCACTAGATCAGTTCTAATCATTTGACAGTTTGGACATATGCATGACATACACCAATGGTGTATTCATTTTTCAGATGTTAAATAAATTGTCATATAAATTAAAATGCTATCATCCTCTTTGCTCATCCTTTACATGGATTGCAATAAATATTGCAAAGACTGAGAATTTACTCAAGGTTCATCCTTCTGCTTCACAAAAGTATACAGTTGCTTCAGCTGTCCATTCCTTAGAACGTCGTTTCCTGCCCTGCATGACTAGTTTTTGCCAGAAGGTGCTTCTGTAACATCTCACATTGTATCTCACATTCCTACTTGTATCTCAGCTCTGTGTTTTCCTCAGTATAGGTATCTTTGTTTGGTTCCCTACCCCTGCTTTTTTGCCTGTAGTATAGGGGTATTTCATTGCATTAGCTCCTGTTCATTTGGTTTTATGCATGAACTGAGAAATGTTGAAATGTATGAAAGATTGCTCAAAGAACTAGAGATCATAGACTGCACCAAAATGTAATCTCTTTCTTACCCTCTTCCTGTCTTCCTTTTCCCTATTGCCCTCTTCTCCAGTACCTGTTCTTAGATCCTGGTTCTCCCCAGGGGGTGGAAGAACCTTTCTAAAGAGGTGGGACTTTGGTCCTAGTTGCCTGTATGCTTGTCTTTTTTTTTTCCTGAAATGATCAACAAGATGTCTGATGCAAGTTGTGTTCTGAGAGTGGTTTGGGGATGTGGATACTTGACTACTTGGAGTGGGCCTGAGATCTCACCAGATTAATTTAGATAGGCCCTGCTTCTAGTCATTAAACATGGGACATTATGGTAAGCTCTTATTACAAAGAATTCTATGGCCCTCTTCACCCCCATCCCCCTTTTATAATTATTGAAAGAAAAGAAATTTACATGGTTAGAACTGGCGCAAAACCTGACTGAAGAGCTGCATCTCTAAACCAGTTTTTTTGACAGCCCAGCAGAACAGTGCCAATACATTGCACAGACAACTGGAAGAGGAGGAAGGTTTTGGAACAGACTCCCGTTTACAGGTCCTTGGCTGGAAGAGGCTGGATAAAATACTGCATTGTAAGCAATATAACAAACTGTACTTCTTGCAGGCAGTGGTGCCTCTGGCACTCATTATTTTTGACCACATCCATTTATTGGCTGATGAACAGAAATGCTTTGATTGCTTCTTCTCTGAAAGTCTAACCTAGCATGGCAGTTTCTGCCAGGCATACTGGGGAAAAGAATAACAAATTGGGTGGGTCTTCTTGATTGGGAATTAGACAGGAGTAATTTGGGGTTTAGATTTTTCTTTATTTTAAACTCGAAGAGGGATATCCCTTTCAGATAAATTTGATTTTAAAAGATAAATTTCAAGGCTTCTTTTTCCCTCTTTCCATTTTATAATTGAATATCAAAGAGGAAATTGTCTGTAGTTGTCAGCCATTTTTCTGTGGTCATAAACTCTTCAGATACTATCCTCTATGCAATTTTTGCCATCTGCTCTGCTAGTGACCATTATCACCCCCATTACTAAAAACCACACACATAACATTCCATTACATATCCCAAAACAAGTGCAAGACTAGCAAACCCTAGACTACTCTTGCTTGTTGTTTTGGGTCCAGTTTTCTTTATTTCATTTGTGTTGGTGCTGGGAGGGTGAAGTTGGGATATGAAATTTGACAGGATTGCATTTTCTTTCTACATCCCAAGTTGCCATAGTCTAGTCTCATCCATCCCACAGCTATCCCAACTGGTGAGGAGAGGTAAGCTGTTGCACTAAGGAAGGGACCCTTCCCATGGCTTTGTAGAGCAGCTAAAGCTTACTCCATTCTATTTCTGCATTAATGGGCCATTGGCAATTGCACAGTTTAGGCCATTCTGTTCTTCCCTGGACAGCTGCCTTTGCAATCCAAGTGCCTTCAAGTGGCCCCCTCCCTCTTTCAGGTTATCTTTGTGTCCATATTTCTATTTGATGTATAGTATCTTAGTTAAATTCATATTATTGAAAATCTTGTTTAAAAGGAAAAAGGTACTGATTAGCTACCTATCTGTTCATTTTCTGGTTATGCTGGAACTCTTTAAACAATAGTTTATTTTTAAATAGCCTCCAAAATAAAATACCTCTTAAATGCCTAATTGAAAGAGGGGGAACTGTTTGGCTTTTGCAGTAACCTGTATCCACTGGTTATATTTTGTGGTGCTAAGTGCCAAAGATACATCAGTGTTATGTTGTCCCTGCCCTGTTGCCAACTGTGCCCAGAAGAGTGAGTGAGTGGGTGGGTGGGTGGCATTAACATTGGGTCCAAGTTCACAGAAGGCTGCTTTCCTTAATATCTACAGTCCTCACCATCTTAAAGACCCCTTAAAAAAAAAAAGAAAAGAAAGAAATGAAAGTTTCTATTTTTAATATGAGCCAGCAGCGACTACAGTTTGTTCTGTTGCTTACAGTTACCCATAGGATTAAGACTATTGTCATTCCAAGTGGAAAGCTCAATAGCCAATGGTGACTAGTGCAAAATAGACTAGGGTACTTTCCCACTAACTTGTGTTTTGTTTTGTTTTGTTTAAGTATATTTGTAATTTTATAAGGTACTCCTCTTGCTCATAGAAAGTTCTCTTTTGACTGGAATCTTCCAAATATATGAAGTTGCAACTTTTATTTTAGAGCCTTAGAAATGGGACCTTTCTGTGGAACAGTGATAAGACAGGTACTGCTGTACTCAGGTTAATTTTTTAACATGGCCCTTCTCTCCCATTTTCTTCAAAAGTGTCATGAAGAAACATCTCACTTCCACTCCCTACTTTCATACCACGTGGGTGGTATTGCCTATTCTTGAAACTTGATGTCCATAGTAGAGGTAGGATCTGTTTTCTTTTCATAATTGGAAAACTGAAAATAGAAGACCGCAGTTTCTGTGACGAGAAAACGTTCTGCAAGAAGTAAAGCTGCCCTTATCATCATTTTGAAAAACTCTTATAGTAGTTAGCAAATATAATGGCTGACCTAACACACTATAATCACACAGGTCATCAAGAGCTCATTAATTTATACTGAATAACTTTGAATTGTGTTTAAGACACATTTCATTACTTGAAAAATAGGTGATGTTTTAGCTTCTAAGGTGACTTCTTAATCTTCTTAGGTGAATTCTTAATAAAGCGGTCTTCAACCATCTGCTACATTGTGATGTGCTCCACTGCAATTTTTTGAAAATTATTTATATGAAATAACGGCAGTTGGGGAAATAATTCCACATCTCTTGCACGTAACTTAAATTCTGAGTATGAGGGATTGTTTCTTCGTTAATCCTCAGTCCGATTCACTGGCAGTGATGAGTTGATGGAAGGAAGGCTCTCTAGGAAATAACTGAAGATGTATTTTAGTTTCTTAAGTGTATTACATTAAAGCCTTGTGTGGTTTGCGTTCAAAACCGCTTTGGAAATATTTTCTTCTCACTATTAAAGAGGGTGGTTAAATTTTGATAGTTAATGTATTAGTAGCCAGTACATGACACTGAGTCCCGAATAGTTTTCTCTGTCCTTTTTAGTGAAGTCATATTGGAAGTCCAGTTAATGCTTTGGTGCAGAATTAGTTGATCTTAGAAGTTTAGTATTTAAAATTTTATTGGTGGAAAAGCTTTTTCTTTCATTGTACGCTAGGGAAAATAAGAGTTGGGAGTGTGTATTATCTGCTTTCAAGCACTCTATTGGGCTAAGGAGTTATATTTTCTTTTGCTATTATTCTCAATATCAGATAGCAGTAGATGCATATGGACAGTGTTGTGCTGTTGTGTATAAAAATTGAGAGATTTGATTTCTTTCACTCTTTTTTCTTCTTGAGCTTATAATAGTACCACTTTGATTAATCATGTTAGAAAGTGATGTTCTTTACCAGCTATTTGCTTTGGTATGCCTGATATTAAACTTCACCAGTTAATTGTATTTAAATATATATGTGGTTATTTATATATTTAAATACATATTTATATATTATAAATATGTTTGTGTATTTATAGATATATAAATGAAATTTTATTCTTTAAGAAATAAAGGAAGATACTGAAATTTCCATTTCATGTGTGAAATACCCCATTAAACCTAAGTAAATTTGAAATCAGTCCTGTTAACATTCTTTATTTCCTGTTGGACATTTTAATTACCTCCTGGCTATTTCTTGTAATATAAAAGCTTTTCTCATTTCCTCCAGCTATATCAATAGCATAAGCACCCTTGAGTTTTTCATGTTTGTCTTAATATAATCACTTAGTATTTCAAACTTTCTTTTGCTTTATTTTAGGGGTTTTTTTTGTTTTTTTTTAATATTCCTATCAGAGAGGTACCCTTACGTGCCTAACAGCTTAGCTGTTTCTCTCCCAGCTGATAAATGGCAAACTATAGCTGGTAGTGGTGTTAACCTGTTGAATCTTAGTACCTGTCTGTCACTGTCCTGCAGCAAAGCTTTGACTGTTTGTGTTTTTTTTTTTTTTTTCTTGTGGGTTTTTTTCTTTTGGCATATTGTGTGACATTTTGGTTTTTGTTGTGGTGTTTCTGACTCTTTGTGCCTTTCCTTTTGTGTTTGTTTTCCCTCCTTTTCTCAGTTTGCAGCGGGGCCTCGACCTGCCCATCACCAGGTACTGTACCCTTGCCCCTTCACTATCACCCTTAACTAATAGGTGGGGGCTTTAGTAGCTGCTGACCCTTAGAATGCTGCCATTCCAGGGAACCACCCAACCTGTACTCTTCAAGAGTAGCTGCAGTCTCCTGTGATTCTGTTCTTTTTGTCCTTCACTAATTTCACAGCATTTTGTTATTAACAAACCCATTCCCTTCTGTTAATGGCACAATTTAAAAATAATAGAGTGGTTTTTTTCCCCCAAAAAATAATTGCTCTGAATTTAAGGAACCCTGAAAAATTGTAGATATAGTAAGCCCTCACAGATTTTGTGGATATCTGTATTGTTTAAATTTGACTGGAACAGGCAACATTCTAAGGGTTTTCTGTTAACATTCTGATGTAACTTGTATTGATGTGTATAAAATAGCATTAATATTTCTAAAACCATTTAATTTCAGTTACTAACTTAGATCTAATATCAAATTAACAGTAATACATATTCATTTGCTTTATAGAATTATTCTCAGGATACATAGAAAATAAATACCTTATTTAATTTTAATATATGTAGCCTATTGGTTCTTTTTAAATGAAGTAATTGTATAAATTAAAATTTAAAATGTATATGCTGACACTAATTTATTTAGCAGGAATATACTAGAGGAGGTGGTTTGGGAGAAAGTCCTTGCAGGGTTTTTCCCTCCAAATAACTTCTTACAGAGTGTCCTGAACATTTTCTCCTGCTGCAATAGAAAGGGCCTAGGTCTTTCAGATCTGGGTTCATATTACCAGCTTTACTGTGTAACCAGCTCGGTTAAACATCTTTTTCTGAGCCTCAGTCCCCTCATATGTAAAATTGGGATAAATACCCTATATTCTATGTTAGGGATAAGATTCTTTAGGCATCTGACACAAAGTAAGCAGCAATAAGTGGTAGCTATTTTTTATATTATTATGCAATCTAGTATGGTTTGATAAAATTAGAGAAATGTTACCCATTGTTTACCTGTGTTAATCATAGTTAGAATTCTTATTACTGAGTAAATGGACATGGTGTAATTGCAGGATTTCATTGTCTACCGGTGATTTAATATAAGGCTCTATTTCTTAAAATAAAGTCTTTTCAATTTAGATGATGTAAAAACCAAGCAAATTCTGAGGTGCTAAGGACACTTTGTAGGAGAACTCAGATGTGGTTGTATGAAGTGGATGGCGATTCTTTGGATTAGATGAAGAAATAAAATTCAGATATTTTTTAGTATCAACAGATAGTGTTGTTAAAGAGCTTGCAGTTTGGTGTCAACTAGACCTAGGTTTGACTCTTATTAACCGAGTGGTTTTGGGCAAGTTATTCACTGGTCTCAACCTCAGTTTTCTCATCTGTAAAATGGGTGCAGTATTAGTAGCCATCTTAGGACTGATATGAAGAGTAAATGAGATAATAGAAGGAAAATGATCAGCAGTATTTAGCATATACTACAAATTTATGCGGCAAGATTACCAATAATTAAAAAGATAAACCCTTAGGTAAAAAGATTGATTATAAATTTTATAAAATATTTAGTCAAGGGTCGTAGAGGCAAGGCTTAAATTTTAGTCAGGGATCAAGACAGAGAGATAACTCCTAACAGAGAAACATTGGGAGATCTCTGCTCCAGAAGCAGAGTAGAAAGAAAAACGATTTCTGTGGTCCTTCATAGAAGGCTAAGTGTTTCTATAATTTCTATTCAATCGCAATGGTCCTCAAATAGGGATGTTGTATTTAAGCCTTTATAAATAGTCTTCTTTGGAAAAATTTGTTTTCTGAACTTTCTTCTCTTTGTCTTTTAATTCCAAAAACCAAGGAAACCTTAAAGGAGTCTTTGTGAGAAAAGGTTGATTTCATTTCTGAAATCATTTTCATGTGTAATATGACTCAAGAAAGTATTGGCAGATTGGTCCTTTATTTAGCTATAGGATGATGCTTGTGAAATTAAAAAAATTGAACTCCATATATCTATATACTTATTATTTATTCATTAGCAAGGAAAATAATTCCTTTTTACACTGGTTCTTGAAGATAGATTCTTGAGCTGCATCATAAATCCAGAGCATTACTTTTGAATACAAAAACTTCAGGTAGCTGGCTGCTTTTTACTCTGGCATTCCTCCTTTCTAAATAGCAGTTAAAATTTTTTCATTACACCAGAGAGAATTAAGTGAGTAAGGAAATATATAACTTTGGTTGAGGCAGCAGCAGGAATTAGTTCCCGTGGAGAACTAGAAGAGGGAGGGTGTGGGGTTGAAGTGGCACTGCTGAGCAGAGCTAGCTGAAACAGTGGTGTGGCATAGAGCAGATTGTTAGGAAGAGTTTGCTCTGCTGTATCCATGGATGTACAGGCCAGTTTGGTTTGTTTCACTGTGGAATAGGTATTGGCATTTTGGGTGGGATAACCAGTTATGGAAAACTTCCCTGTAAATTGTAGTTCATTTAGCAACCTTAGGGCTCTAAATGCCAGTAGAATTCCCCCAGTGACAATTAAAAAACAAAACAAAACAAAAAACACCTTCATGTATTTCCAAATAACCCCCATGGAGATGATACTATTTCCCATTTGAGAGTTACTGGTTGAAGTTTGTATTTAAAATTATCATCTCCTAAAGTTTAAAGTCATGTAGAGGGGCTCCTTGGGTGGCTTAGTTGGTTAAGTGTCCGACTTGTGATTTTTGGCTCAGGTCATGATCTCAGGGTCGTGAGACCGAGCCCCATGTCATGCTCCGCAGTGGGCATGGAGCCTACTTGAGATTCTCTCCCTCTCCCTGTGCTCCTCCCCACACATCCCCCCTCTCTGTGTGTATGTGTTGAAAGAAAGAAAGAAGAAGGAAAGAAAGAAAGAAAGTCAGGTAGAGGTTCATAGAGAAGGAGATGGCTCATAAGAGAAAACAGTACATAGAGACTTGTATAATGAGAGTAAACAGTAAAAAACATTGTTATACAGAGAATACATTTTTAAAGGGGAAAACATCTATGTCCTAGGTTATTTTTGGTTTGTTGTGAATTGAAGGCACAAATGGTTTTTTCATTTATAGTTGTTTTCTTTGGCCAGAAAGAATTAAATCAAGGGTTAGAATTAGCTTTGATTAGTTAGACTTAGTGAATAGATTTCTCATTTCTCCTTTATTGAATTGTTCATCAGTGGCTACCTTTCTGATCACATATCCTTCCATGCTTTGATCTTTTTTTTTTTTTACACAATAATTTGATGCTGGATGACGTTTCCTATGATTGTTATTTCTAAAGTCCAACAATAAATACATAAGTTTTTGTGAATGCTTAGTAACAATTGGTTCTATAAACATTACGAAGGAAAAGATATTATTTAGGTAAACTAATTGGAGGTAATTGCTTGTGAAATGAAAACACGGTTGTCCAGTTTAGTAATCTAGAACCTATGTATATATTTTTTCTTCTTTGTAAAAGGAAGTAAACTGAATTGAAACAAATAAGATTCTGCATAATAATATTTTTAGTTTAATAGGACCAAGAAACTTACAGAATGTATTTCTTGGAACTACTTTTATTTAGAGTATCTTTATGTGTGGCCAGCCAGAGCCCTTATTGAGTCCCTCAAGTCAGGGATACCGTGGTCCAGTTAGAATTATGTCAGCCATGTCTTCTTCCAGTACCATTAGTTTTTGGCTTTTACAGGGATTCTTTAGATTAATTAATTAGGATGTTATATTTTTTTGCATTTTGTAACCTGAAGAGAGCTTTAGATTAGACTAACAGTTTTCTTCAAAGGTAAAAGAAGTACTAAGTAATTTTATATGCAAACACTCGTGGCTTTAGAAATATGTCAACTATTTTTACTCTGATAACAGTTTGAAAATCCCAAGGTAATTAGAAACTGAAAGAACAGAACGTACACTCATAAGTAAAGCAAGTCACTTGGTATAATGTAGATTCTGGCTTGTGTTATTAATTTCATGTTTAGCAGTTGAAATTCGTGTAGTTGTGGTTTAAAGTTACCTGTGTTCCTGTCCTTATTTTACTTTTGGGTTTCACAACAGAGATCAAGTGTTGGTTAAATACTATGGCTGAGTAGTCTTTGCATTTTGAGAAAGACCAAGGAATTGGTATTTAAAAGTGTTCCTAGAACAAAAACATTTTTCAGTGTGTTGATACATGATTTTAATTACCATAATATTCAGAAATGTTGAATAGTATGCCATATTCAAAGCAATCGGATTTAGTGTAAACAAATAAAAGCTTGATAAAGTTAACAGTATCTCGCATCAAGGAAATACGTTACCTACTGGCAAGCAGCATTGAAACTGTGCATGTTTTCCTGTTGTAGTTTTGTTCTTTTTGCTAAAAGATTAAAAGAAAATAGCTGGCTCATGTTGATTTTTTGTTGTTGTTGTTATGAACCTTAAAGGATTTCTGTATTCAAACTTGTGTTGTTACATTTGAAGTCTTGGTTTCTGGTAGAGAAATATTTGTATTGCTCTAGGCAGTTTCTTAGATTTGGAAAGTAAAATAAATGAAGGCTTAGGGCTTGCCTCTGGGGCCAGTTCTGGCATATCAGAGTCTAATGGATATTACTTGGAAATAAGATCAAGCATTTATGCAGTCTTATGACCAGTCCTCTTAGATTTTTCAGAGCTTAATGTAAGTCAGTCTTGGGCAGTTTTATCTAGTGCCTTATTCACCAAAGAGTTGTACGGTTATGGCAGAGATAGTAAAGAAAATACAGGTTGGGAGTTGGCATAACTTTGAGCCTCAGATTTCTTATCTGAGAAATGGATAAAATATGCTCATAAATAATAAAATATTGAAGTGTTACAACAACAGCACCTATTTCCTAAGGGTGTTGTGAGGATCAGAGTACCTGCCTGTCACAGTCCCTGGCACATAATAAATTCTTGGTAAATGTCAATTTCCTTTAACAGTGACACAGCCTATCTCCCCCCGCCCCCCCGCCCCAACCTATTTTTACCTACGAGCAAAGTATTCTACAAGGATGCTCATTTTTGAGTCTATGTCATGATCAGAGAGAACACTTTCTGTTCCTGAACAGAATCCTTAGGATTTTTTTCTTCCATCTGACCTAATCCTCCATGACACTACTGTCTAATAGAAGTTTCTGTGGTGGTGGTGAAAATGTTCTGTGTCTGCGTTGTTCACTAGAGTAGCTGCTAGCCACATGTGGCTGTGGAGCACTTGAAATGTGCAGTGCAACTGAATAACTGAATTTTTAATTTTAATTTAAGTAATCAAATATGGCAAGTGGCTATTGTATTGGACGACTCAGCTCTAGGGCTTACATCTTCTAATTCTTAATGAAACATAAATTATGTGATATTGGCCACATGCAGGGAAAGTACAGAAAGAATTTAGAATGTAATAACCTTCTTATAAATTGGTGTAAGTCAGCAGAATATCTGGTTGATACTTGAATGAATATCCCATTATGTGGACTCTTCACTGCTTGTTCCCTTATAACTTGTGAGATAATTATAGCACTGTTATTTTTCTCAAGAGTACTTTAGAATTTTTGAAGATATTAACCTAAAAAATTCATAATTGCAAATCTTACTGTTCCTCCAGTAGGCTGAACTATATATTGCAGAAAGCTAGGGATTTCAGAAGCATATTTTGATGTGGTTTTTATTACTTTGCAAATTAGTAAGTATTGTGTCGTTTTTTTTTTTCCACATAGGAAGAACTGATGTGATTGAACATGATTTTTCTAGTTGCTGAAAATGAATAGGTAGTTTTTATTTTTATTTTTATTTATTTATTTATTTTTAAAGATTTTATTTATTTATTTGACAGAGAGAATGAGAGAGAGAGCACATGAGAGGGGGGAGGGTCAGAGGGAGAAGCAGACTCCCTGACGAGCAGGGAGCCCGATGCGGGACTCGATCCAGGGACTCCAGGATCATGACCTGAGCCGAAGGCAGTCGCTTAACCAACTGAGCCACCCAGGCGCCCGAATAGGTAGTTTTTAGAGAATGTTGAATTATTATGTAGTTTTTTTAGAGATATCCTTGTATTTTGATGATTTTAGAAAGAGTGAATTCATGAGAAGTGATAGAATTACCAACATACTCAAAAAGCATTTATTACTAATGTTATTGGCCAGGAAACTTTAGGTAGTGGTATAATTATCACATTTTTAGAAGGATTTTCCAAGAGGTAACGTTTTCCTTCCAGCTTCTAGAACATTACAGTGAAAGTCAACTATCATGAGTACTCTAAATTCAGCCTCTGTTTTAAATGTATCCTAGCCCTTTGGAAAAGCTGCACAAAGTACCACCTCACATGAGGGCTGATTCTTCCCCTTGCCATTCTCCTAGCATACTAGTGGACCATTGAAAGATAAAAGACTTAAAACAGATTGAAATCAAGTTTGGAGATGATCATGTTGTACACAATTCCTCCCTTCTCTGCCTAGCCTTTTTCAGCATTTTCATCAGTGACTTGGATTAATGACATGCCTGTCAAATTTGCTGGTGGTTATGTGGTTTTGACATTGTATTATACATTTGGAATCCAGAAGTATCTGTACAGTCTGTAATGATGGATTGAAATTAGCCAGATACATTTTCAAAGGAACAACATACATGATTCCCTATCTGAACTTCATTACACAACCCTAAGAATACATACAAAAGTGAAGAGCGTGACTTGTTGCCGGTTATATATAAAGAAGACTTAGGGATTTTATAAGATTGTAACTCAGTACCAATCAGTAGTAAAATGTGGTTGACAAAAGAGCTCCTGTTATTCTTGGTTTTGTTAATGGAAATATAATCAGCCAGAGTAAGAGAGAGATGTTGCTCTTTGATTTAGCAACAGATAAATTTATTGAGTGAGGCCAGGTACATTCTGGGCAGATATCACCTGGATATTTGTGTTTGGTTCTCTATTCAGTGAGACTTTGAACTGTGGGACCATATTGAGAGACAGCTAAAGAGGGAATTTAATATCTTGGTTGGAGGGACAGGGCATGGAGGGTAGTAATTGGCTTTGAACAAAAAATAGACATTGGTGTGAAAGTTGGCAGTGATGGCTGTCTTCACATAACTTAGAGATTTGTCACTTCTGTAGAAGAAGGATTTGACTTTGATGTGCTTTTAGGAATATTTGTTGGACTAGAGGGAAGATGATACAGAGAGAAAAATTTGGAACCAGTAGAAGGAAAGTCAGAACTCCATTTAATAATGAAATGGAGCTGTGTCTTCAGTTGCTCAAGTGTCGTAACCTGAAGGGCATGTCAAATAAGAGATTTAAACTTTAGGTATGTGGTTAGATTAAATGGCTTGTACTGTCCTTCCATCCAGTATCCAGGAGAGTATGATCAGTGGAGAGGAAAAGAGATTCAGAAGCATTGCAAGCAGTTTGGGAAGGCCCATTCACATTCACAGGTTCTTTTTAATAACCTGTGGTTTGCTGCCGTGCCCACCCACGGATTTTTAATTTCCTGCACCACTGTTAAATCTAATTCTAAATTTACAATTGAATGGTTAGGAGAGAGTACAAAAAAGAGAATCCATCTCTTTTTATTTCTTTGCCTTTCCAGCCATTACATCTTTTCTAGTTCTATAGATAGTAGAATCTCATGTGTAGGGGGAGGAGGGAGGGAGAATGAGGGAGGGAAGAAACTTCTTAAGGGTGAAAAATAAGCTCCAGATAGCCTGTCCTTGTAAAAATCTTGTGCAGTGAGTTTGAGTAAAAGATCTGTTAACTGTTGAACCAATAATGTAAAAGCATATGAACAGGTGTCAGTTACTTTAAGGGAGATACAGAATTAGAGTCTTGTAGGTAGAAGAAATTTATTTTCCTGAATAATAAGCATGAATTTTGTGAAGTAATTGATGGAACATTTTTCTTACCAGGAATGTTATGACTGAGGGATATGCCACCCATTAGTGTAGTTGGATAAAGGTCTCACCACATTCCTTCAGCCTTAGAAAAAATTTCTTTTTACTATCAACAATTGTTTGAAAATACGAAGTAGAGTGTGTAACAGTTAAAGTTATACACCTAAACCTGACTGTGTTTAAATTACAGGTGGGAGACCTTTAGGAAGTTACTTTATTTCCCTGTTCCTCAATTTCCCAGTATATCTAATGGGGATGTTAATAATCCTACCTGTCTTCGGGCTTTGTTGTAAGAATAATTTAATATATATGTAAAATAATTACATATATAGCTAGTAAGTACTATATAAATCTTCAGTGTTACTTAATGTGCATATATGAATACACTTTTCTACATTGTTTCAATGCTAAAGTCTTTGTATATAAAAATATTGCATGTCCACATAATCATAAATGATGTGTTTTCCTGGGTTCAGCTTATGTTAATATTAGCAGTATCATCAGAAACACTTGTTTGTTTCTCTTTTAAAACCACTGAAGAAAACAGGCTTCTGAATCCTCCTTGAATCTGTATTCTCAGCTATTGTAAACGGGGGTTAAAAACCCCCGCAGAGGACTTGGAAACCAGTGTCAGGAGAAGGACTCACATACAGTAAACTGTTAGAATTGTGGGGAAACTTTGCCCATATCTGCTTTTCTTGCTCTGCACAAGTTAGTAACACCGTGTGTCTCTTCAGGCAGTAAATGCTCTTACAAAATTTGATGATAATACAACCACAGTGGATCATCACCTGTTGTGTGTGATACTCTCCTTGTCTTGGCTGCCCTCTAGAGTTGGTGGAAAAAGTTATCTTACAGGAATAAGATTTCTTCCGCTGCATCTAACATGGAGTAATGCTCAGTAAGTTGAGCGGATGAATGACTATCCTCTCTTTGAGGCCTGTGACAGTTTTGTGGCTACTGACATATTAACCAAGTCAGAAAAATGCTTCAGTTCATTCATGTAGTGTTTTTACAGCTCACATACATTGATGAATAATAGATTTATCTGCTGTGTAATTCAGAGAAGTGTAGTGTAGGATGGCAAGTTTACTATTACTAGTTCAGTGTTCTTGGTTGCAGCCAACAGAATTCTTGTGTCTGTCAACAAGATTGTCAGTGGAGATAAACGTGAGACTGTTGTTGTCGGTATGGCCCAGCCCAGGTTCCTGTTAGCAACTTTGCTTCTTGTACTTTCTTTTCATCTCCATCAGCCTACTCTCTCTGGCCTTCCACATCTGGTTCCCCCATCCACTCCATTCTCCTACTGTACTGTCTATTGCTTTTCTGTGACTTAATCTTTTTAAGGCTTTCTTTGTCCTGGGTTATGAAGGCCGAATGGGGATGAGCCTTGGACATTGGATCCTAATTCTTGCAATTCAGCACAAGATAAAAAGTTATTTCTTCTACTATCTGTGGGTAACTTGATGCTTAAGGATAAGACAAGACCTGAGTGGGCCCAAAGGTCAAAGCTCACCCTTGCTTTATTTGGACCAATCACAATCAATATTCATGTCTGGAATTGTGAGACAACTCAAGAGATTTTGGAGCTAGGCCATATTTTAAGACTAGTTTTATGTTTCCCCATTTTAAAGCTTTAAGTGGCCTCTTACATGCCGTGTTAGTTGAGAAGAGCAGATGTCTGTCCTGAAGGGTCTAATATATTTTGAAAAGCTTAGTTATTTCTTAGGACGCTTGCAAACTTTAAAATAATGAATGGCACTTTTATTTTTAACTTTTCTCCATTAAAGATGGAGAGTGGATCATAGAGAAGCTAAATAATGCCAAGTCACATAATGGGTGTCTGTAGAGCCAAGAACAGGAATCAGGAATCAGTCCCATCTGTACTTGAAAGCAGACATATCCTTTCAAGCTGTTACAACTTGTGGCTACGATTAGAATATTTTTGCCACTGGATTTATTTATATTCAATTAAGTGTGATTCAGTTCTTCAATTCCATGTGTCCTTGAATTCTCAAGTGGAGAATTGTCATTCTGATTTTCTAATCTTCCTTCTTCTCCTATTATTAATAGAGAGATATTTTTGTTGAGCTGCATGCTATGTCCTACCCCTTCCTACTGATCTATAAGCTTTTCCATTGGCTTTCTTTCTGTTTCCTGCTGCTTTCTTGCTTCATAATTGAAGGGAGGATTCAGACCCATCCAGGTAACAACTACTGGTTCTGCATGGCCTCTTTATTACTCTATTCCCTTATTATTATTACAATGAGATTGATTGTTTGCTGATGAATATATATGCATTTACAGTGGGAATTTATTACTGGTATATTGTTTCAAGGCTTTTAAGCCTGCAGTGAGAGCCATAAATAACCACAGGTACTGGCTGCCATTTGATAAATTTTGAGTTCTGCTCCTTCCAGACCATTCTTAAGTCTGTCTAGATTTTCCACTTTTACTGCAAACTATTCAATATAGCAAAATTGGGTTCATTTTAATAGGGGGTTGCCACTTTTTAGAAAAGGAAGGCCATTCCCATCATGTGACAATCAGCATGTGACAACTCTACTGGTAGTTTTAATTTAACTTGACTGATAGACTGAGATAAAAATCTTTATGTCTAGAAATATTTTATAAATTACTTGAATGGTAGTTTTTTAAGGGACTGCTTTTAATTTTTAATATAAGTACTTTTATACAGTAAAACAACTTTTAGAGAGACAGAAGCGACCCCTTTTGTTAGATTTTATCATTAATAATTATAGTATATAATTTTTCATTTAAAATAGCTGAGGCTTCACTTTAAAAGTGAGACTGCCCTACTGTTTTCCTATGTGTGACAGCACTGATCAAAACTTGACTTAGTGTGTCTAGTGTAGAATATTTTTAGTGATCCCAGCCACATGCAGTTTGGCCTCTTTTCATGTATATTGTATTTCCAATTCAGTTGGTAACATTTTTATTAGTGGAAAAAAGGAGAAAGCTCAAGATAGTAAAATTTACATATTCCCCTTTGTAAAAAAATAAATATTTTTTTCTCCCCTCCTCAGTTTTTTCAGAGGCCTCAGATACAGCCTCCTAGAGCTACCATCCCGAACAGCAGTCCTTCCATTCGTCCTGGTGCACAGACACCCACTGCAGTGTATCAGGCCAATCAGCACATCATGATGGTTAACCATCTGCCCATGCCGTACCCAGTGCCCCAGGGTCCTCAGTACTGTATCCCACAGGTAAAGTATCTTTCAGGTCTCTGTCATCCAGCAGTAGAGTGGGATTTAACCCAAATTCTCATCAAAGGAAGCAGGGAGGGTGGGTGATGGCATTGGTTTTTAGTGATACGTGAACTTTTCTGTTGGTTATAAGTCTACCATTTTATCATTTTCCATAATATTGTAAGGAGCTATTTCTACATCTCTTTAAGTTTTTCTAAGATGTTAGAGAAATTATTTTTATCTTCTAACTTTCACCCCATCCCTTCCCCATATCCATCTGCTTTAAAACAGACTCAGTAATTATGCTGTTCCTGTGATAACATTCAATTTCATTAAAAGCTACTAGCCTGAAATAATTTTATACTGAGCTGATATCTGTCTGTGCACTGATTTGCTGTATGGTTTTTACCTAATGCACATCTTTCTCTTCGTCCTCATTGCATCTTGATGGCAAGCAAGCGTTTTTGAAAAGTATTTAACCAAGTTTTCACCTTGTTTCAGTAATTCTCTCTCTCTCTCTCACACACACACAACTTTATGTTTTTTAATAGTAAGCTATCTTCATATTATTTATAAATATCTTTAATTTCTCTTTTCTAGTACCGTCATAGTGGCCCTCCTTATGTTGGGCCCCCACAACAGTATCCAGTTCAACCACCAGGGCCAGGGCCTTTTTATCCTGGACCAGGACCTGGGGACTTCCCCAATGCTTATGGTAAGTATGAAATAATTGAGCAATTTCTGCTAAAACTGATTGCTAATCAGTTTAGGCAGTGAGGTTTAGTGTTGTAAAGAATTTTTAAATGAAATGTTGCAAACAGTTCTGAATGGAAAGCTTTTTAGAGAGTGGTTTACAAGAAAAGAGTATTACAGAAGTATTTAGTTAATGACACCATCTGAAAGAGCTGGTAATTCTGTTGCAAAGAACCCATGTCTCAAGGTTCTGAATCTGCAACCAACTCATCATTACCTGGATTTTTATTGGATTTTTGCTGATGGAATAAATATACAGTTGACTATTGAATATCACAGGTTTGAACTGCATGGGTCCACTTACACACAGATTTTTTTTTTTAATAAATACAGTATGGTACTGTAAATGTATTTTCTCTTATGATTTCCTTAACATTTTCGTTTCTCTAGCTTACTCTTTTGTAAGAATACACGTAGTACATGCAACATACGAAATATCTGTTAATCAGCTGTTTATTTTATTGGTAAGGCTTCCAGTCAGCAGGAGGCTATTAGATGAGATTTTGGGGCTTCAAAACTTATACATGGATTCTGAACTGCATGCAGGTGAGCAGAGGGTGCCCCTGACCCGTGTGTTGTTTAAGGGTCAGTTATAACTTATCTCCCTTCCATGATTTTTTTTCTCCAAGCACTTATCACCATTTACCAAAATGTTTGTTAATGTTTCCCTACTAGAATGTACTACCACAAAGGCAAAGAATTTGATTCTTTTGTTCGCTGCTGTATCCCTAGCACCTAAAACAGTGACTAGGTATTGGGGTGGGATGACTGAGTATAACTGACTACCTCTGTGATTCATTTTCTGCAAAATTGTGATAAGATCTGTGTCCATAGGAAGGTTATGAGGATTAGTGAAATGAAAATGCCTCGAAAAATCACAAATATTTTTAATGTAGAGAAATAAGTGCCATGTTTGTACTTCGTGAACCAGTACTAAGCTAGAGAGTAATGAAAATGACTTACTCACTAAATTTCTACCACATATTATACTTGCTTTATTACATAGAAAGTGAATTCTAAGGGATAAAATCAGCAAATACTAGAAAAATTAAGCTTTAGGATTCAGTAAGCATTGATCTTTTTTGCTACCAGTAAGGACATATTAAAATTTTAACTTGTTCTTTTAAGATATAGTAATCTAGTATAGATAAACAGGTATCCACTAACCAAGTTCCTAACATTGGGATTTAGTGTCTCAATTAAAAACCTTTACATCAGAATTAATTGGTATTAGAATATCCCAAGAACATTTCCCTTAGGTTTTGAGGTGAAATAGGCCAAAGAACCACTACTTTTAGAAAAGGGAAAACCTTTCTCTTACCTTGGTTACTATTGCTTGTGAAACTGCCAGTTACAAAATGATACACTTCATAATGTCATTAAATGTCGCAAGTATGTATATATGAAACATGGCTTTACTGAAGTTGTATTTTACTAGGAAATATTTGATATTTTTAAAACAACACTTGATACATATATGTGTTTTAAAGTACGGTTAATACATGTGCATCACCCAGCTTTGACATAGAATGTTGCTAATACTGTTAAAGTGTCCCTTGAACTTAGTTTGAACTTGGGGTTTTCATACCACCTTAGTGCCTTTGTATTTGTACTTATTCTATAAATTTAAATCCAATTAAAATTATTTTTCCATTTTAAGAAAGATTTTATTTATTTATTTATTCATTTTATTTATTTGAGAGAGAGAGCACGCAGGGGGAGGAGCCGAGGGAGAGGGACAAGCAGATTCTCCTCTGAGGGCAGAGCCCGACACAGGGCTCGATCCCAGGACACTGAGATCATGACCTGAGCCAAAATCAAGAGTCAGATGCTTAACTGACTGAGCCATCCAGGTGCCCCCAATTAAAATTATTTTTAAGTGTAAAATTGGCAGTTGATATTATCAAGAATTTATTGAGTAGAAAAACTATAAGGTGAGACTGGCTGTCCGAGTAAACATGCTAAAATCTCCAGACTTTTCTCTTTGAATCCCATGTTGTAATGGGAATGCAGTTGTATCTTCTAATTCGCAAAATCATTTTGAAAGGTGTCTCACTGAATTCTAGCCTGTTTATTTACACATTATATAAATAACTTTTTGATGCAAAATGTTGTCATTAAAATTCTATTATAAATCTGTGCCAGCCCTCTTTATTGCTCTTAATACTACTGCAGTATATATAGAAACAATATAGATGAGTTTACTGGTAGGGAAATATTTTGCTGATTTGGATATACAATATTATAACATATTTGGCTTTATTTATTTCTATTACATATAGACTGTATTTGTTTATTTTCACAAAAAGCAGGATATTGAGGGGCAGTTGTATCTCAAATATTGTTGATATCTGTTCCCTTTGTTAGATATTCTTTCTTCCCTGGGAAATTCTTATGCAGATCGCAAATCCATCAAGTAAGCAGTTTGTCTTATAGATTAAAACAGTTCACCTAGTTAATTTAAGATGAGAAAAACAATCTTAAAATAATTTTTCATTATGAAAGTAACCAAGTTAGTGAGAAAAATACAAATAATAATAGAATATATAAAGTTGAAGTAGCCAGTTTTTTTCCCTTTCTCCACTCCCTAAAGAAACAATAATTTAACAGATTAATACATGCTTTTTCATTTATATTTAAACAGTTTTTAATACATATGGCCACATACTATTTATAATGTTCTAAAACTTTCTGGTATTTTTCCCCCCATCTCACAATATATTCATGGACATCTTTCCATTTCATTACCTATAGAATTTCAAGCTATATAGTATTCCATTTTAGGGATGAATCATAATGTATAATCCAGGCTTAGATTATTTTCATTATTTGGGCAGATATTTTAGTTTTAAGGCTTATCACTAGTTAATATGCTTTTATCAGACTTAAAAGTTCTGATCCAGTAGTTCCCATCAATTATAGGTCCTTCTGCTGTACCACCTTGGGACAGCTATTCTGGCCTTACGGTCTAGAAGACATAAACATACCCCCTTCCTATTTTCTTGTTTTGGAATCTCTTCTTCTCTTACCCTTCCACTCCCAGTTTTTCATTTCCCTCTGATCCTGGTCCCCCACTTTTCTCCTTCCTCTTCTTCCTAATCTTGGGTTCAGGTTAAAAGCAAGTATAAGGAATGGAATCCTAGTTCTCTGTTCTGAAGCACAGCAGTCCTGTCTTCTAGGGCAGAGGGCCTTCCTCTGGCTGAACTGGTAAGGAACGAATCCTAGTCTTGTTCTTTCCTGCCCTGCTGGTGGAGGTGGTGAGTTGGACAGTCTCGTTTGCCCAAGTCTTAGTTCTTTTTCCTTAGCTTACATTTCACTCTAGGGTAATAATATTTTACTCCTCTATTCAGTTTAAATCTTGAACAGTGATTCCCAAAGAGTATTTTTGCCCTTACTGAAGTTCAGTAAACAAGATCATAAAATTCTGTTTATACATGATAATTCTTGGAGTGTTTCTATAGTGTTGAGGAAAAATAACTAATGAGTAGTGTTTGATCAGTGTCACTTTTCAGTTTTTCTCTCATCAGTGTTTCTTAAATATTTTGATGCCTGTTATATCAGAAAAATACCTCATGAAGGTGATGGCCCAAGGTGTAAAAATTTGGGTTTGGGAGCAAAGAGGTGTGGTTAGCAGTGACAGTGATACTGGGATCAAGTCCCCAATTGGGTTCCTTGCTCAGTGGGGAGCCTGCTTCTCCCTCTGCCTGCCACTCCCCCTGCTTGTGCTCTCTCTCTTTCTCTCTCTCTGACAAATAAAATCTTAAAAAAAAAAGTCCTGTTCTCCTTTGCTTCAGACTATACTTTCCCCTTTTCTCACTGTATCATTTTCTTCTTCCCTCTTTCATTTTCTTTTCCACTCTTTTCCTGAGCTCTGTGGGGGCTGGGACACCTTTTTTAGCTCCTAAGAGCTGAGGGATTCATTCATTGTTCCCCATGGTGTGTGGAAGTGGGAAAGTCTGGCGTCCGAAATTGAATTTGATTGTGTGTTCATGGAGTGTTAATACTGTGATTGTTGGGGTGCAGTTAGTTAAGCAACCAACTCTTTGTTTCGGCTCAGATCATGATTTTGGGGTCCTGGAATTGAGCCTTGTGTTGGGCTCTGTGCTCAACTTGGAGTCTGCTTGAGGTTCTCTCTACCTGTCCCTCTGTCCCTCCTGCTCATGCTCTCTTTCTCTAAAATAAATAAATAAATCTTTAAAAAAAAGTACTGTGATTGTGGATGTGGTTGTATACTGACATTATTATTCTGGGATATTATGGGATGAACTGATTTTTATGTACGACCTGCATACTTAACCATATCTTTTTATTTGTTTCTATGGGAAAATTCAGTTTTGATAGGTTTTTGGAAGACCTGCAATGTATAAGACAGTGTACTAGGTATTTTGTAGGATGTAGATGTTGAGATACTCTCCTTGCCTTTCAGGATCTTACAGTGCATTGGTTTGATATTTGTGTTTGGGGTTTTACCATTGCGAACAAATCTAAATGTTGACTAGACCACTGGTTCCCAGATTTTTCAATATCTTAGTGAAATAAAATTTTTAAAAAGTAAAGTAAAATAAAGGAAGAAACATACAGAACTATTACCTTTTTAATTTTGCCACAAAGGCTTTCAAAGAAAACTGTTACTTAATGTCAGTAGCATTTCATATAGGAAGGCTGTTTGAACAATGAAGGAACAAGACAGAAATAATTCCAAAATAGTAACAGACCTTTCCAAAATGTCAAATTAGCAAGCCTATAGTTGTGGCTCTGTGTGTGGTTAGTATAGTAATGTGGTTAATATTGTGTAAATTTTGCCATATGTCATTGACACATTTTGTATTGACTGGAGTTTGGAGAACCACTAATCAAGAACAAGGATCAGGGGAAGAAAGGGTCAGCCCTTTTTCTATAAAGGGCAATATTGTAGGTTTTGCAGGCCATATGGTCTCTGTTGCAACTATTCAGCTCTGCCATTTTAGTGAAAAGGCAGCAGTAGGTAACAGATAAAATACTGTATGTAGGTGTATTCCAATAAAACTTTATTTATAAAATTGCACTGGATTTAGCCTATTGGCTTTAGGTGACATACCTCTAATCTAGATAAACCTGTTACATTCCATGCATAAGAGGTCGGGGACATTAAGTAACATACCTAATTAGTAAATGGTATGCAAAAGTTATTCACATTTTTAATAGAATAAAATAAATGTCTTTAAATGTCTCTGACATTATAAGAAGTTGAATTAGTATTCTATAAAAGATAATCGTTATTTGGTAAGGTAGAGGGCCCACTCTGCTGGGGTCCACAGTTGACTTGATATTTTACTAATTGTGTTTAACCCCATTATTGAGATATCCTATGCTTCCAGGTTTATTCAGCTGGTATTTATTGCATGTGTACTTTCTGCAGTCTCTACCCCAGTCGTGTTGACTCAAAAATGTTTCATTAGAACAATCTAATTTTTTTCACCTTTTGGATCTTTGTCACTTAGTTTAAAAAATATGGCAAAGTGAGCAGACTGTATTGCCTGTCTAGCAGCATTTGAAACCAATTTTAGGGGATTGTTTTCTGAGTTTTAGAACTAGTGACATTCTAGGGTAGCGTAGAATTGCTTATTTAAGCTTGACTTTGAGAATACTGTATGCACTACCAGCAGCATGGCTAATAAGGTGTTTTTCTCTTTTTACATTGAATTAATTGAAATCCTAGCCAAGCCCCCTGTTCAGATCCTCTCCAAATTTGATTGAGACCTGCAGAATTCTGGTACCTTGAAATGTGGTACTGCTTCCAAGAAATTACCACTTAAAAGACTATTATGATGGTGGGGATGGTTTGATGTTGATGATGACAGTGATAATAGAGCCAACATTATTTGTGTACTAACATACCAAGGATTTTACCTGTATTAACTACCTATACCTTCATGTTTTTCCTTCTTGTTATCATGACTCAACCATCACTGTTTCTACCAAAGGCCAATCTTCTTCTTGGGTACTGGATCCCATCATGTATACATTTAAGGCTATTACTCTAGCTGTTCTCTTCTCTCTTTCTGGCATTATCATTTTCTTTCTCTCTGCTGGATTAGTCCCTTCGGCATACAGGTATATACTGTTTTATTCCCATCTTAAGACAAACAAACAAACAAACAAACAAACAAACCCAACCACTTTTCTTCATTTCCATCTCATTCACTATTGAACCCACCCTAATCAGGATGCACTTTCCCACCCCTCCACCCATATAACTTTTGTAGGGGTCACCTGTGCATTCTACTTTGCTGAATCTTGGTTGACTCTCAGCGCCATTTTACGTAGTTATGCATGCTCCCCATTCCTAAACCATTCTCTTTACTTCAGCCACTGCCTTGATTTTCTTTTTCATGTCCTTTGCTAGGTTTTCTTCATACTTGTAATGTCTGAACAACATAGAGTGCCCCAGAATTTTGTCCTCGGGTTCATTCTCTATTTGTACTAATTTCTTCAGTTACCCAGTCTCATGGCTTAAATGTTGTCCATACTATACTAATTCCAGAATGGACACCTATTCTCTGACTCTGGAACTTGTGTCTCTTCCTGCCTACTTGCTGCTATCTGCTTTTGAAGGTCTAGTAAGAATCTCAAACTTTACATGTCCAAAATTGAATTCTTGATTTTTATGCTCTAAACTCTACTCTTCCTCTAGTTTTCCTCATCTCAGTAGGTAAATAAATAGCACAGTAAATAGCATTTTCATTCTTCCACTTACTGCAACAAAAAGCCTTAAGAGTTTTCCTTGACACTTCTTTCTCTCATAGTCACATCCACTCTATCAGCAAATCTGTAGGTTCTACTTAATGTATCCAGTATCTGACCCTTCCTCATCACCTCTTCTCTTAGTACTCTGGCTTAATAGTAATTATATTAATAGTCATAGTTTTAAAGTTAAGAAAGTATTCATTGAGAGTACAAGGGGTGGGCGGAAGAAGGTAATTTTGGCATACCTTTAGCATAGTCAAAGGTATGAACAATGTTGGAGAGATTGATGTACTCAAGGGATAGTAGGAGGTATAGGTTGTTGCTAGAGCAAAAGTACGGAGCTAGAGAATGGTACATAAGGTAGTTAAAACCCTGGAACCTGGACTCTTAGTATCAGACTTCATTTTTCAGCTGCTTGTTCTCAGCCTTTTTTCTGCTCCAATAGTATGATATTGGCTAAGCCTTAAGGGTGGTTCCCTATGACAGTGGTTCTCTGAAAGTAGGGAGAAGAATCAGACCACTCCCCCTCCACAAGATGATCATATATATTTTCCTTCCTCTGACCAAACCCCCACACAAAACATATTCACACAAACCCTTGCTTGAGAATCACATCGCAGGGAAAGGGCAGGCCCCCGGAATAGATTTTTTTAAAGGCAGTACTATAGTATGATTAGTTTTTTTGAAAAGTGCCTCTGGTGGCAATCTGCAGGAGTTGGTTATTTAGTTGTTTTCATATTGGATGCTGACAAAAAGATAGGTGTTTTGAGTTTTGGGGAATCACTCCTTGAGCACTTCAGTAAATATAGGGAAGCTATTGGATAGAGATGATTAAGTGGAATGTTTTTGTTATTTATTTTTTTAACTGATTGTCCGGAGACACAGTGCCATTAGTAGTCTTATAATGGTTGACAAAATAACTGAATGCTTCTTTTCATTGTTTTTTCTAATTCTTTAGGAACGCCTTTTTACCCAAGTCAGCCAGTGTATCAGTCAGCACCAATCATAGTGCCTACGCAGCAGCAGCCCCCTCCAGCCAAGAGAGAGAAAAAAACAGTAAGAGATATTTATTAATTTGTCTTATTTTAAAATCGAATATCCAGTCCCTTGTCAAATAAGTTTACCCACAGCTGTAATCATTCTTCTGAGTTCACAAATGATTGCCATTTTTTATTCTTCACTTACATCCTTACCACTAGACCTAGACAATTTGTATGCACATATAAGTAGAAGTTACAAGAACCATTTATTTGCTTAATATCATTTTTCAGCATGCACGGAGCTAGTTATGCTAGATGACAACATGCCTTCTTTAGAACTGGGAGGATTTAGTCTGCTAAGATCTTATTAAGTGGGACAAATTTGAGCTCTATTTTCACATACTGATTATTGTCCTTTAATTTCAGTCCTAATCAGCTCTATGTTCAAATATGAACTTACAGGGGAAAAAACAGCACAAGTGAAAATGAGCAAAGTGTTAAGGACAATAAGAAAAATCCTCCCTGTGGAATAGATTTATTTTTAGAAATACCAGAATTTAGAAAATGTATTCTGTTTTTAGGAAGTTACAGGGGCTTTGCCTCTGTCTAGAAAGGCAGGCCCAAAGAAAATTAGAGTGCAGTAATATAAAGTTCACATTGCAGGACATCCTGTAGAAGAGTGGCTTGCAATTTCTTACCCATTAGGACACACAAAATGAGATTCACAAGGGTGAGATACGTGGGAGAGATACCATAGCAATCAGTACTCTTGAAAGTACTCTCATTTAATAAAAATAATAGGGTTCCAAACTTAGGCTCTTTTATTATCAGAAACAGATTTCTTGTGCACACATCATAATAAGCAGGAAATGCCCATATATCAGGACACTGAAGTTGAGAACGTATGCTTTAGAAATGTTGAAACAACATGGTAGATGATGGATGTGAAGAACACCCAGGATAAAGAAACATTAATAAAGAAGATGATGAAAATGGAAGACATAATAGATGTTACTGAACAAGAAAGTAGAACAAATGAAAGAGAAGCAATATTTAAAATTGTAGTAGAAACAAGTTTCTGTATCTGAAAAAATAGCTGATATTAGAAATCTTACTGAAGAATTCCCAAAACAGCTTCCAGAGCCAGGTGATTTTATTAATGAATGCTTTGACATTTCCAGGAAGCCAGGGCTTCCTTGGTTTCACTCTGGAGGTAGTGATAGCAGAAGGGGTCTTTAGGTCTCAGCACTGTCACAAGATGGAAGTCCTAGACCCATGTGCTCTGTCTCCTTTGCAGCACCATTTCCACTGACATATGTAAGCATAGGTCGCCTTTAAAAAATTGAAAGAACACCATACACATTGTTCTGCATCTTGTAGCTTTTTACCTACCAATACATTTGGATGATCATTCCATATCAGTACATGTAGATCTATTTCATTCTTTCTATTGGCTGATTGGTATTTAATTGTAAGGATGTAGCATACTTTTTTAATTACTATGTCCTTGATCAGCCTTGAGCTTGTTTCTGTGCCTTTGCTCGACAAGCCACTATTGCAGTGAACATTCTTATATACATATGTAAGGTATCTGCAACATAAATTATTCCTAATTACTAGGATATGTGCATTTTTCATTTGGTTGGAGAACATTTACGACCCCTAAAGCTTTATTCTACAGAGTAACATATATTTTAAAATGATTTTATTTATGAATCTTATGTTAAGCATTGTAAATAAAATCAGTTAATTTGGCAGTTCTTAAAAGACAGGTGTTAATTCTTTGCCATTTTGACCTAGAAATGCAGCCAACTGGGTCTCATTTTAGCTTGTTATTCTAATTAATTCAATCAGAACTAATGTCCTAAATTTCTTTGAATTACACCATACGGTTCTATGATTGAAATAAAGTCACATGTGATTATCAACTTTGATATTTGATAGATTTCCCACTTTATACCTTTAACCACATCATGGCCCTAAAATGTACTACATAGATACCCATCTCTCAATATGCCATCTTATTCTGACCTTATAGATAAGAATTCGGGATCCAAACCAGGGAGGGAAAGACATAACAGAGGAGATTATGTCTGGAGGTGGCAGCAGAAATCCTACTCCTCCTATAGGGAGACCCACTTCCACACCTACTCCTCCTCAGGTAAGACAGTGAGCCATGAGGGATGACACTGTGTATTTGTTCACTAACCTCTGCTGGGCTCTTCTTCTTTCTATAGCCACTCTCTGTACTTCCCATGTCCATCAGTTGTCTCATAGGCTCAAATATCTAAATGATATTTAAGCAGACATGTTCTTTCTCTTTACAAATTGTTAAAACTTCCAGATTTTTATTGGTAATATTTCTATGTATTGTCTCCACATTCAGAGCATAGCTGCTGCCACTCTTCCTAACGAACTATTGCATGATACCAAAAGGAGCTGCAGTTCCTATGGAAACCTCATCAATAATTGAGTATTTCATGTTTCAATATGGAGCCGTAGGACTTAAATGCTGCACGCTATGTTTGTGAAAACTTTAAGGTTGAAAACTTAAACATTGTTACTTAACAGTATTGTTTGGGGCAAGTGCCTGTGTAATTCAGAGCACAGTTAGATGTATTTTAGGTATACCTCTTACCTTTTAGGACTACATAAATGAGCTTTTTGATTAGAGGGTGTCTTCTTAAATTATTTACATGGGCTATTAGGAAATTCTGTCAGCTAAGCACCTTTTTTTCCCATTGCAGAATGTGGTTATCATGGTCTTCTAAAAGTTCACTTTCTTGCTTTTAGAAATCAAGATATTCCAGGAAGAACTGGAGTTTAGTAAACTGTAGTACAGGCTGGAAGTCCCCAAATTTGCCAGGATTTGTATTTCATCACTTGGTCACTTTAAATTTTGATAAGCCATTCAGAAGAGATGAGTGATTTTCAAAGCTTTAAAATACCTAAACTGAGAGCTCAGCGTATAAGACAGAGAAAACGAAAGTTACTAAGGAGTAGGAGTCTGCTTGCTTCCCCCTTTGTGGCTTGATGGTGAGATATTCCTCAGGGCCCAGTTTATGAACAAGTGATAGGGATGATTAAATATCATTTTAGATTTTAGTCAACTATTGACTTGATTTTAGTAGCGTAGGTTAAAAAAAGTTGTTAAAAATGTTCTTAAAAATTGAGATCACAGGGGCGCCTGGGAGGCTCAGATGGTTAAGCATCTGTCTTCGGCTCAGGTCATGGTCCCAGGGTCTGGAATCGAGCCCCGCATCGGGCTCCCTGCTTGGCGGGGAGCCTGCTTCTCCCTCTCCCTCTACTGTTAGCCCTGCTTGTGCTCTCTCGCTCTTTCTATCAAATAAACAAATAAAATCTTTTAAAAAAAAATTGAGATCACAAATACATAGAGTCCTTGAAAATGTGTGAATTTATTTAATTTCCTCCCTGTAAGTGAACATGGGACAGGTAGTATTTACACATTGATGCTTTCTATTTATGTGCACAGTTAGATAAGGCCATACTACAGAAAAACCTGGAATCGGTTGATTAGGGCAGTTAAAATTTGATCTCTGTTTTCTCACATTAATTCAAATATTGTTACTTTCGGGTGCCTGGGTGGCTCAGTCGTTAAGCGTCTGCCTTCGGCTCAGGTCATGATCCCAGGGTCCTGGGATCAAGCCCCACATCGGGCTCCCTGCTCCGCGGGAAGCCTGTTTCTCCCTCTTCCACTCCCCCTGCTTGTGTTCCCTCTCTCACTCTGTCTCTTCTGTCAAATAAATAAAATCTTCAAAAAAAAAAATTGTTACTTTCAAGCTATATACTTGACAACCTTTTGTTAGTGTTTGAATTCTCAACTCGAATATGTCTTAGTATATCTTTTTGCATTTTAATTCCCTGTAGTTTGTTTTTCTTTAATATTACCAAGCTGGATATCCTACCCTCTTTTGGTTACCCTTAGCTACAGAAATCCTTTTGCTCTCTATTTTTCATCAGGGACTACAGGCCTGAATGTGAATACAAGTGTATGTGTTTGTGTAAACATAAAGCATGTTAAATGTATGCTTTTAATTGATAAAGGCCACCAGTCAATAATTATAATGTTGGCAATACTTCTTGATGTGTAGTATTGTCATGAAGCCTCAGTTTATTTTATTAGTTATTTTCACTCAAAACCACATTTATTAATGTGTAGCCTTTCCAAATACATGAAATTCATGGAATGCACACACAGCTTTTTAACAGAGACATACGTACTAGAAAGATTTCATTTTCCTCTTAAGAACAACCACATAAGCATGATGATGGCGGGTCACCTGGGTGGCTCAGTCGTTGAGCATCTGTCTTCAGCTCGGATCATGATGCCAGGATCCTGGGATCGAACCCCGCATTGGGCTCCCTGCTCAGCAGGGCGTCTGCTTCTCCCTTTCCCACTCCTCCTGCTTGTGTTCCCTCTCTCGATAGCTCTCTCTCTCTCTCAAATAAATAAAACCTTAAAAAAAAAAAAGCATGATGATGGCAACTGATACTTGGCTTCAATTTTGGAAATATATAGAGAGTTGTGCACATAGAGTGGGAGAGGACTTCGCTGGTTAAAGTAGGCAGTTATTACTTCCTGATTGTTGTATTATGTAAAAATGTTGACTCAGTGTTTCAAAAGAAGCTAGAAATCTTTATTTACGTAAAAAATCTGCACATTTTAAATGTTGGCGGCTGATTCTACTAAGAAATAGCACTATGCCAGCCTAAGAAAACCCATTGGATTTATTCTAAAGATTGGTAGTCTGTAACTGTGGTCTAATTCGAGATAGATCCTGCACCACATTCTAGTTATTAAGACTGCAGATGAGACAACCCTCTGCTTTAGAATTTATGACTGAATAGTACTCTACTGCTTTTGACTTTATCATATATCTGCCTTAAGCCACAATTGCAGATGCCATGAATAGCAAAGCCTTTTCCTATCATTGAGGTTATCCCAGTCTCATTAAGTGAGACAGAGGACACTTATTAATATATGACTGGACCTCCTGTGGAGTGTAAACAAAGAAATATGAATGCACAGAAGTGACCAAATGGGACAGAATGGCAGCACAGGCTTAAATGTCCTGCTTCCTGTTGGATCACAGAAACCTGTTCCTGGTGGTGCTGGTGTGATAGTATTAGGGGAGGGATTTAAAAGCTTTGGCTTAGAACCAAACATACTTGGTTTCAAGTCCTAGATCTACCACTTAATTTTGTAAGTTTAGCCAAATTACTGAATTTTCCAGAGTCTTAATTTCCACATTAAAAAAAAAAAATGAGGAAAACAGGTTAGTTATTATACTATTAAATGAGAGTAAATACCTAAAATTGCTTGAGCTCAGGGCACAGTGAGCATTCAGTACACACTTCCTGTTACTAATATTTGCAGTTGTTGTTAGTGCAGGAGGCCCTGAACATGACTGGAAGATTCTGGGAAGGCTTCACAGCAGAAATGACATTTGGTCTGAGTTCCCACATTGGTATTCACACAATGAAAAGAGAGAGAAGGATATTCCAGGCAGAGGGGCAGGATGTGCAAGAAGGTGGCAAATGGAGATGGGAAACGGGATGAAGGGAAATGATTGTCATTTCATGTGACAGATTAGGGAGTTGGCTGAAGGGAGAGGAAACCAGTTAGAAGAATATATAACAATTGGTTACTCAGTAAGGATTATAGAGTGACCTTGTAATTTATCATCTGAATTGGGGCAGGTTTAAAATGCCTTTGGGATGCTGTGAATCATTTTGCTGGGACAGCAGGCATAAACCAGTACTGTCCAGGTAAACAGGATGCATGGTTCCCCTAGGTGTAAAAGAGAACAGTCAGAGGTTGACTCTGGCAGCTTAGATACCTGGACTTTTAGTAAAACATAACATGGAGTATACATGGGGATGTTTGAAGAGGGGGATAAAGAGTTTCATTTTGTCAAGCATTCAAGATAAGAAAGAGTTAATTTAGGGAAACTGTAGTAGGTGTATATGAGGAGAAGGGAGAGGAGAAACAAGCTTTGCTGCTACTGTTTTTGCCCTAAAGAGTAGATTGAATTTGAAATTGTCCTGCTTCCTAGGTTTTAAAATGATCTATGGAATAGCACCTGAAGATTTTATATCTCCAATATATAAAAAATACGTGCATGTGTATACATGTGCTCATTCAGATGATCACAGTGCACTAAGAGCGGTGCATGTATAGACCTCTTCGAGTACTAGAACACTTTCTACAGGTCTATAGATCTCTGTCACTTAGATTTATGACCTTAAGTCAGAACATTAAGTCCTTTTAACTCCTACTTTTTCGTCAGTAAAATGAGGGATTGTAGTAAGTAATCTCCGAGTTCCCTTTTAGCTTTTAAATGTTAAAGTGGGAAAGAAGGGGTATGTTTCGTTACTTTCCCTCAGCATCACAGTCTCTCAGCTGTGTCTCTGTTGTTGATAGCAGTAAGGCATGAGGGACATTTCTGTATTAAGAAATGTGCTAGATGCCTGGAAGTTTTTATGGGACCCCTTAGGATAAAAATAAATACATGATGCTGTATAGGCAAGGCTTCCAGAATTGTCTACTTCCAAAGGCTGAGGTGGTGAACCAAAAATCACTGTTTTTTGAATGAACTACTTTATATATCTTCCTCTCCTACTACCTTTGTTCTTTTTTCTGTTTTAAAAATTACTCTTTAAAAAAAATTACTCTTATAGTGAAGTACTGTTACAACATGTGAGAGTCCTGTGCCACAGGGTATAGGAGCAGAGAAAAGGTTGGAAACTATGGATCGATGGAATATCTTAGGAAAGATATAGCCTCCCTTGTCATTTGGGAAAATTGCCAAAGTCAGCAAGTCATTCAGTTTTTGAAGAGCTTCTTATTAACTTGGTAACTGGAAACCTTAAATTCTGACCATTTGTTATGAGTTTTATAGTTTTACCAGTAATAGTTAAGTTAGGTTCTGAAGCTTAGACAATGATACAAGTAATTGTACAGTATAAGTAGGTAGGTTCCTACATAAAGAATTTGAAGGAGGGGCATGTGGGTGGCTCGGTCGGTTAAGTGTCTGCCTTTGGCTCAGGTCATGATCCCAGTGTCCTGGGATCAAGCCCCACATGGGGCTCCCTGCTTGTTGGGGAGTTTGCTTCTTCCTCACCCTCTACTGTTCCCCCCTGCTCTCTCCCTCTATCAAATAAATAAAATCTTAAAGAAAAATTTTTTTTGAAGGAGAAACCATGTAATACAGTGCTCACTTCCGGGCTCCTTGCTTGGTGGGGAGCCTGCTTCTCCCTCTCCCTCTACTGTTGCCCCTGCTTGTGCTCTCTCGCTCTATCAAATAAATAAATAAAATCTTAAAGAAAAAAAAAAAATTTTGAAGGAGATACCCATGTAATATAAACAAGCCCAGTTTTAGTTTTTATTTTTAAAGATTTATTTATTTATTTATATGAGAGAGAGAGCCCGTGCATGCACAAGAGGGGGGGGGAGAGGGAAAGAGAATCCCAAGCAGACCCCCCGCTGAGCATAGATTCCCCACACTGAGCTCGATCTCAGGACCCTGAGACCATGACCTGAGTCAAAATCAAGAATCAGATGCTTAACCGACTGAGCCACCCAAGAACCCTCAGTTTTAGCTTTTAAAATGTCACTTGTCGACTTAGTCATAGCACTAGTAAGTTAATATCCTTATCTTTCTTGAAGCATTAACATAGGTATGCTTTTGTCTTAACTGTTGTCTGCAGTAAAGATAGTGGTCATTGAATTAAATCACATCATTTTTCATCTTTAATAAAATAATTTCTCATTATTAATCTCTTTTGGCTTAAAAATGGTGCTTTTTGGGGTGCCTGGCTGGCTCAGTCCATAAGGCATGTGATCTTGGGGGTTGAAAGTTTGAGCCCCATATTGGGCATAGAGATTAAAAAAAAAAAAGCACAGACTGGAACCTCTGAAACAAATAATACATTATATGTTAAAAAAAAAAAAAGAAGATAGCAGGAGGGGAAGAATGAAGGGGGGGAAATCAGAGGGGGAGAAGAACCATGAGAGACTATGGATGCTGAGAAACAAACTGAGGGTTCTAGAGGGGAGGGGGGTGGGGGGATGGGTTAGCCTGGTGGTGGGTATTAAAGAGGGCATGTACTGCATGGAGCACTGGGTGTTACATGCAAACAATGAATCATGGAACGCTAACATCAAAAATTAATGATGTAATGTATGGTGATTAAGATAACATAATAAAAAAATAGTACTTTTCAATAGTATGTAAAGTATTGTAAACTTTCATCAAGTAACTAGGTAGGGGGCTGATTCTCTTAAAAGCTTTAAATGAGATGTCACAATGAACAAAGACCCTTAATAGTTAGGGTTAAGCTGTTCTGTTGTTGAAAATGAATTTGTATGTGGACAGTCGGGGTCCTACTTAGAGTCATAAAGCAGGGTTGTTAATTTCATCAGATCTGTCTCCCAAGAGGGTTTTGTAAAACTGTCCTGAATTTTTAATAACACCAAGATTCTACCGCTTCATTGCCTGTGGGAACCTCCTAAAGCCAGAAAACAAAATTTGACATAAGGCCATTTTTGAGATACCTTATCGTTTTAGAAGCTGGTGGAGCAAATGTGTTTTAAATTGTTTTGGCATCCCAGTAAGATCCACTTATGAGACACATTAATAATGTTAAATGTTATTTTATGTTCAGTGATTCTTCATTTTTACTTGAATGACGTTTTTTCATAGTTCTTCAAATTTTGTGAAAGTTTTTGCTGTTATAGTGGTGTGATTTTACCTGAGATACTCTAAATCTGAATCCTAATTATAAAGAAAGTGTTAACTTCAGTTTTTACATGTGTAGCACAATTCCTGTCCCTTGTCACCTACTCCCAGTCAGACATTGAACAGTGGTAGTGGTGTGTTGCAGCTTACAACCTTCTAGTGACTATGATGTCTGTAGTTCTAGGGGTCACAGGAAGTGTTATAGCATTTCACAAGAAACCATCATTTCATCTTTTATCTGTTATTGAAAATGTATTTTCAGAATTTAAATGACTTTAGTTTTGTATGGGTATAAATTACAAATCTTCATTGGAAAAGAATAGTAAAGGAAGAAATTGTAGCCTTAAATCTTACTACTGAGAATTAGCTGTTGTTAACTTTTTGGCGAATATCCTTTCAGACATCTTGTAGTGCATATATGCATATCAATATCTATAATTTAATATATTTGGGTTCATTCATGCCGTTTTATAAATACCATTTTTTCAGTGGTCATGCAGAATGTTCATGTTTGACTATAGGTATTATAATTTTTATTTGCTACATGGTATTTCATTGAATATGCCCTTGTTTATTTAACGCATATTTTCATTCTTTTCCTGTTTGTCACTAATGCTAACAATATTGTGATGAACAACTTTGTGGACTTATTTTTGGGTTATGATGTTATCTTCCCTCCAGAAATGTACCGGTTAATCTCTGACCGCAGTTTAAGAAAGAGCCCTTTTCCTTATTTTATATATTTAAAAAAAAATCCCATTTTTTACTTACTGATTTATAGAACTAAGATTTTTGACATTTGCTGGTTATTTGTGTATGAAATATCATGTCTTTTGTACACATTTCTTTTGGGGTGATGACTTTTCTCTGATTTGTGTTCATTAGAAATCCATTTGACTTATGTAATATTTTTTTTCTAGTGTGATAATTGTGTTCTAACTTTTTTTTTTTAACCAAATGGCTTGTCCCTTCTTTCAGTATTATTTATTGAATAGTTCATCATTGCCTCCTTGTTTTGAGATATTGTTTTAATTATTTACTGAATTATATATACTTGAGTTTGTTTCTGGAATTCTATATTCCTCTGATCCTGTTTTTGTTTTTTAAGCTGTTTGCTTATTTATTTATTTATTTGAGAGAGAGTGAGCGAGCACCCATGAGCTGGTGGAGCAGAGGGAGAGGGAGGGGAAATAATCTCAAGCAGACCTTGTGCGCTGAGTGTGGAGCCCCACTTGGGGCTCGATCTCATGATCCTGAGATCATGACCTGAACCAAAATCAAGGGTCAGATGCTTAGCCAACTGAGCCACCCAAGTGTCCCTCTACTGATGTGTTTTAATACCATTATACTGCTGTCTTCAATGCTATAGTTTATAAGACATTTTAATATTTTAGAGAGAATTCATCCATATTATTCTTGTTTTTTAGAGGTTTACTTATTTTATCTCTCCCTGCCCATTGGAACTGTAAAATCATTTAAGTCCTATAGGTTAGCCTGACAGCTTTTATCTTGAGTGTCTGGGTTTCTTTCATCATTCCTGACACCTTGGCAACCATTCCTTGCCTTCAAGGGAGAGATTCTCTCTATGGCATATATAAATTGTTTTATCAGATTAGTGTTTTCACCAATCTGAATGCCTTTAGCCTTAGCATATATTCTTCTATTACTATTTTGCACCCTTGTGCATTACACATTTAGGTCACCTCTTGGTTTTATAAAGACATTGGAATTTCTGAACCCGGTGTTACTATTTTTTCAGGTGTTTGGTGTATGCCTATATTTTCTTTTTTTCAGTAAATTATCCCTCAGTCTACCCCAGTTGCTGAGATGATAAACCTAGAAGTCTTCTTTAAATGATCTTTATCTCCCATTCCACAACCATTATATCAGCAAGTCCAATATGGCTCATTCTCACCCCTTTTACTGCCACTGCTAGATTCTAAGTCACTTTGACCTTTCCCCTAGATAGCGGTCACTTCCCTACTCTTCTCCTTGCTTCTGTCTTGCCTCTTTTCTGTTTATTCTTTTAGAAAAAATTTTATTGAGATATAATTGACATGTAACATTATATTAGTTTCAGATGTATATCATAATGATTTGATACTTGCATGTATTGCAAAATGATCACCACAAAAAATCTAGTTAGCATCCGTCACAATACATAGTTTCAGAAAAACTTTTTCTTGTGATGAGAACTTTTTTTTAAAGATTTATTTATTTACTTAGAGAGAGCACAGTGGGGAGGGGCAGAAGGAGAGTGAGAGAGAGTCTTAAGCAGACTCTGTGCTGAGTGTGGAGCCTGACGCAGGGCTTGATCTCACAACCCTGAGATCATGAGTTGAGCCAAAACCAGGAGTCGGACGATTAACTGTGCCACCCACGTACCCCTAAGATGAGAACTTTTAAGATCTACTCTCAGCAACTTTCAAATCTGCATTGTAGTATTATTAACTATAGTTACTTAATTCCTTATTTTTTTAAAGATTTTATTTTTAAGTAATCTCTGCACCCAACGTGCGACTTCAACTCAACCCTGAGATCAAGAGTCACATGCTGTACTGACTGAGCTAGCCAGGAGCCCCTAGTTACTTATCAAGTGTATGACTTACTTATAACTGGACATTTGTACCTTATGACCCATTTCACCTGCTCCCACCCCAGTCAACCTGTGATATCACCAGTCTGTTCTCTGTATCTATGAGCTGCTGCTTCTACTCCTCCTCCTCCTCCATTCCACATATAAGATCATACAGTATTTGTCTTCTCTGACTGACTTTGCTTAGCGTGAGGTCCTTAAAATCCATCCGTGTTGTTGTAAATGGCAAGATTTCATTCTTTTCTATGGCTGAATAACATTCTAGTGTATGTGTGTGTATATATACCACATTTTCTTTATCCATTTATTTATTGATGGACACTTAGGTTGTTTCCATATCTTGGCTATTTTAAGTAATGCTGCAGTGAACATGGGGTGCATATATCTTTTTGAGTTTGTGTTTCTGTTTTCTTTAGCTAAATACCCAAAAGTGGAATTGCTGGATCATATGGTAGTTCTATTGTTTGTTTGTTTGTTTGTTTTTTAGGAATCTTCAAACTTTTCCCCATGGTGCCCATATCAATTTTACATTCCCACCAACAATGCACAAGGGTTCCCTTTTCTCTACATCCTCACCAACCCTTGTTATTTATTATCTTTTTGATAATAGCCATTCTGACATGTGTGAGATGACATCTCTTTGTGGTTTTGATTTGCTTTCCTCTGATCATTAGTTATGTTGAACACCTTTTCATGTACCTGTTGGCTATCTGTATGCCCTCTTTGGAAAATGTTCAGATCTTCTACCCATTTTTTAAAATTGGATTGTTTTTTGGCTATTGAATTTTATGAGTTTTTGACATATTTATATTCTGTGTCTATTCTTTATACAACAGCCATAGTGAGTCGTTATAAAACATAAATCTGATCACATCGCTTCCCTACTAAAAGCTATCCAGTCTCTCTGCTGGTGACTAAACTATTTAAGAGTCCATACTTGTAGAATTTGGGGGGTCTTTATGTGGTCATACATTATCTGGCTTCTGGCTGCTTGTCTAAACCCTTCTCCTATTCTTCTCTTCTCTCCTCCATGACAGTGTATTGCTACTGACCTCCCTGCCCTTCATCCACAAGCTTCATTCTACCTTTCCACTTTTGCTCTTGCTATTCCTTATATTTGAAATGGTCTTCTACATCCCAAGTATGTCCTTTTCTCCCTTTCAGGTGTCTCTTCTAATATCATGTCATCAGGAAAACAATTCCCGATCACTTTAAAGTAGCACCTTCACACCCCTTTCATTCTCTGGTCTTTACTTTCCTTTAATTTTATTCATAGCATTAAGTTTTGTCTGACATATTTTATACTTAATTTCTGGCTTATTGTTTGTCTCTACCACTAGAATGTTAGCTCCCTGAACATAAGGAGCACCGTGTCTTATTAAGCCTTATACTCCCAGCACCTAATTTATTTTTATTTTTTTTATTATGTTATGTTAATCACCATACATTACATCATTAGTTTTTGATGTAGTGTTCCATGATTCATTGTTTGCATATAACACCCGGTGCTCCATGCAGAATGCCAGCACCTAATTTAATGCATAATCCTTGATAAGATAGTCGGTTTAATTGTGTGAAGCTCTTTTCCGTAGAAGAGATAAGATTTTTGTTTCAGAGCCACCAGAAACATATGGGGTGAAAAGACTTGTCCAGTCCTGAGATGGGTTCCACCATTGGAAATAGTAATTTCATGTTACTAAAATGTTTTGAATAGAATTATAGTTTCTTGGGAAAAGTGTAGAAAGAATAAAAGAACTGATCATGTGGTTGATGCCTTTTCTGATTCATACATCTTGTGACCTATTAGATTCTAGCATTAGAATTCAGTGCATTATTGTTACTGTTACATTATTGCTATGATCATTATTGTGCATTATTGTCATTGTATTAAAATGGGAGGTATTCATTATGTCACTCCATAGATTGCTTACATAATGAATACTCTTTTGAGCTTCAGGTTACATACCTAACTTTCTAGTTGAACTCTATGGTCAGGTATCTCACAAGCATGTCATACTCAAAACTCGAGTTCCTGGTCTTCCTGTCCCCTGCTTCTTGACTCCCAAAACCTGATGTCTCCTCCAGCGTTCCCTGTCTCAGTGACTGGCACAAATGTCATAAACCAGAAATCTAGTGTATTTCTTACCTACCGTAACTAATCAGTTACCAAATCTTGTCAGTTTAATTCCTGTATTTAGGAAATTTATTCACACACACCCCTTTTTTGCATCAAAATTATTTCTCTTGGTCTACTGTAGTAAACTTATATGTTATGTCCTTATAACATTCTTCTTTCCCTCCAGTTTATTCTCCATGCAGCAGTCAGAAAGATCTTTTAAAAACATAAGTCTTATATCACATTTCTGCTTAAAATTTGTTCCTGGGCCATTGTTGAGGGGATAAGGACCAAGATGCTTCATGTGGCCTGTACTTCTCACACCAAGTTCCCCAGCTCTTCCTCTGTTCCTCCCCGACTCTCCTAAGAGCAGGTTGATATTTAATACGCTTCCCTTCAGAGCCTTCATATGTGCTATTCCTTCTGCCTGACCTGCTTCCTCCTACTTCCTCCCATATACCTCCCACATGCCTGCATTCACATTGATTCTTTGAAATTCAGCCTAAATTTTGCTTCCTCAAAAAATCCTCACACACATACAAATTCAGAACCTCAGGATATATGTTATCTTTGTACCCTTACTACTCTAGTGTAGCATTAATGGCCTTGGTAATTAAATGATTAATTTTGTGGTTTATTTTTTTTAATTTGATGCAAAAATAATTTTTTATTGAGGTATAATTGATACAGCATATTACACTAGTTTCCGGCATAAAACGTAATGATTCAGCCCTTGTCTGTATTGCAAAATGATCATTGCAGTAAGTCTGCTTAACATCTGTCACCATACGTAATTACAGAATTGTTTTTCTTGTGATGAGACCCTTTAGGATTTATTCCTATCAACTTTCACATATGCAATACAGTATTATTAACTATAGTCACTATGCTGTACATTACATCTGCATAACTTATTTAGTTAACTGGAAGTTTGGCCTTTTTGATTCCCTGTACCCATTTTGCCTACCACTCACCCCCCTTCCTCGGGCAACCATCACTCTATTCTCTGTTTATGTGAGCTTGGTTTTGTTTTGTTTAGATTCCACATATAAGTGAGATCATATGGTATTTATCTTTCTATGTCTGATTTATTTCACTTAGCATAACACCCTCTAGGTCCATCCATGTTATCACAAATGGCAGGATTTCATTCTTTTCTATGGGTGAATATTCCATAATTGTGTGTGTATGTGCTTTATACTTTTATATGTTTCTGTTGATAAAAGTGCTATGAAGCAAAGATTTTTGTCTATTTTAATCAGCAGTGGGTTCTTAATGTTTTGTACATGGTAGACACCAGAAGGAAACACACACAGAAGACTTCCCTCCCACTTAGGAAAGAAGCATATTTTATTATTTATTATTATTTTATTATAATTTTACTTCTTAATCTTCATAATGTTTCTCAAGGCAGGGTGGAGGAGGGCTATAGTTGTTTATTCCCGGGATTTATAGATGTTCAAAAACACATGAGGTATTAGAACGATTATTTTAATGTCATGGGATACAAAACATTCAAATATAGTCTCTTGTGATAACAGTGAATTATACCAGCATCCTGTTGTATTTGCATTACTACTTAGAGTCTCTGGTTTCTCTCAGTGAATTGTAATAGGGGTCAGCAAACATTTTCTCTCGAAGAGCAGATAGTAAATATTTTTGACTTTTCAGACATAGTCTATTTCACCAACACTCAACTCTGCCATTGTAGAATGGAAGTGGCTATAAAAAATACGTAAATGAATGGCCATGGCTGTTCCAATAAAACTTTATTTGTGGATACTTAAATTTAAGTTCTGTATAATTTTTAAGTATCAAGAACTTGTATTCTTTTGATTTTTTTTTTTTTGCAACTATTTAAAATGTTAAAAAACATCTTATGGGCAATACAAAAACAAGTACGTGGTCCCTGGGCCGTAGTTTGCTGACACTCTGTCTATAACTGCCTCTGTGCTTAATCAAACTGTCATATACAAGATTAAAATAGGTAGTAAAAGGAGATGGCCCCTTTCTGTATAGAAATAATGTGGGCTATGTAAAGAGATGGGAATTTTTAATTGTACAAAGAATTACTTAAGGACAATTCCAGATTTTGTTGCCTGTTTTACCTATTGGTAAACACTATTTTAAAAAAAATTAATTTCTCCAGTATTTGTGCCCTAATCTACTTATCTCTTGAGGCCAGCACTTCAGATTTAATATATAAATCTTCAACAGAGTAAATTTTATTTTTTTTCAACAGTAGATTTTAGAAAGAATTCTTAATGGAAATTAATTTCTTTGATACTATCAGGTATCTAATATCTTGCCATATTGTAAGTTTCCTTATAAGTGTAGTTGAAAAATGAGAGAGGTTTTTTTCTTCTGCCAATTGAAGCCTTAATTTTGAAACATGTAGGGGTAATGGAATTTAGCATTGATCTAAATTATGAATTATAACAGTGTGTACTTGTCACATCAACCCTAACCTTTTAACTCTGACTTTCTGAGCATCTTTATTGAATTACTTGATATTTTTATACCAATTGTTCTTCCAGAATTATTTTTATAAATTTTCATTTCCACCAATAGTGAATGTGAATAAAGTGGAGTGATTTTGAAATTCCTTAAATATATTCTGAGCAGGGTAGATCTTAGGTAGTAAATGCTACCTAAGTTCTCCAGCTACCCAAAAGCTTCATTTCCGTGTATGGATTCAAATGCATACAGCATTGGATATGATGTCTTCAGTTGCAATATTCCAAGTTTGTTTCCTGATTTTTTGATTTATCAATTAGATAAAATAGTCATGATTAATTGTACTGTGGAACGGTAAGGAACTCCTTTGTTACACGGTGTTTGTGGTTATTTCATTAGGTGAAAAGAGATGAAATTAGAGGTTAATCTAAAATTTGAGATTACCCTACGTTAAAATTAATGTAAACAAGGTGAGAGTATTGAATTATATTGATGTGAATATTATGTTTTTGTTTTTTTGATGCTTTTAGAGGCTTAGAGAATGTTAAACCTGAATGGGACTTTAGGATCTTTAGGAGGATCTTTATTTAATTCCTTTTCATCTTACAGCTGAGGAAACTGAGAGGTCCTTTCCTAGCAGGTTGTGGTTGTGTAACTATGTTCTGGATGCTTGGGTTTGGAATTGGGGTTTTATATGCAAAGTCTTCTAGGACTTTGTTAATTTAAAAATGTCTATGCAGTTGTCTCTTGAATATGATTGCAGATATTTTATTCTGATCTTGAAAAACTCTAATCAACACAGATGTATAGGTTATCAGTAGCCTTGTACTGTCTTAAACATCTCACCTTATGTATCGCTGTCATTTTGGTGACCTGGTTTTAGCAGTTTCCCATTTTTGAGGTTATTAATTTCCCAGGTAACTGGAGTAGTTAATATTTTCTTCCTCTTAGGTAAATTATACAATTTACAGGTCTTTATTTCCTGTTTAATAAATGCTCAGTAACTTAGGGCCTTTCCTTTGTTCTAGAGCTATTTTTAGGCTTAGAACTGAACAGAGTCCATATTTTCATTTATAGCTATGAAGAGATCCTAATTTTTGAGTTTTGATAACACAACTTTTTTCCCACCGGAACTAAGGACTCAGAGCAATCATGGCAGTACTATTAATTTATTCGATTCAAAGTGAAAACAGTAACTCTTTTCATTTTTTATATATAGAAATATAATTTTAGTAGTCTTTATTTAGAAATAATTTGGAATATGAGCACTCTCATCATCTAATGAATAGGTGAATTTTCCCTATTCCTATCTGTTACTCTGTACAGTCCAGATATAATCAAATGTAAATTGCATGTTGTATGTTCTGAAAAGTAATTACTTAAATGACATATGTTAAATGGTATGCGTCTGAACTGATTTATTTTATTTTATATTTCTATTCTCAGTGAGACTTACTGATTTGAAAATATTTTGTATTAACACTTTTTTAAGTGGCCCTACTCACCCCAAATTCATTCACACCTTTATTCCCCCTCGTGTCTAAAACACACATACACACTCACACAACAGAAAATCAGAAATGTGCAGGGACTCTGCTCTGATAGCACGATAGAATTCAATATAGGAGATTATAGCTAACGAAAAAATGACCTTAGATCTCTGAGGAGAGACATAGGTTTGTTTTTTGGCTTTTGTGTAACCCTCAAATCCAAAACAAATACCTGCATGGAAAGTGATGTAGAATGAGTGTTCTTGTCCTTTCTTGTGTAATTCTTGTTCCCTCCCAAGTTGAACAATGGCTGCAATTTTTTCAACCTACTGTGCTAGTATTTCATGGCCATTTTTGATTCCAGTAAAGTGGCTGAGTTAAAATGAAGAGTTTCCTCTTAGCTCTGAAAAACAGGTATTTTACTCAGATTTCTGACTCTGAAAAGATACCATCCTTGTTCCAGAATCTAAAGACATTTTAAGGGGAAAATCCTTTAGATACTTTACAAGTTGCATTTCACCTGTGTGATTATGTGGACAAATGGCAAGGATCACCCTTCAATATTGTTTTCTTGAATCAGTGACTGGTTTTAAAACCCATCATGTTTTGTTTTTCTAGCTTTTGTCAGATGAACTACTTTGCTAGGTAGTTTATAAGTGAAGTTGACCAGATCCCTTTGGTCTTTGACTTGGAGGAGGTTAAATTCCCTGTCAGATGTGATGTCTACCATTAGGTGGAAAGTCTGTTTGTCCTTAGAAGGAATCCTGGAGAATGCATTTATATTAATGATTTTTGTGCTGTCTTCTCTTGTTGTGGTTAATAGTAATCATCTCTTTTCCTTCCCCTTTTCTGCTGTTTCTTTCCTTTTCTTGCCGTCTTCTGTACTTTTTGAATTATTAAATTGGCCTATATATTTTTTCCTTGCTTTCCCTTTTTTTTTTTTTTTTTTTAATTTTGTGATCTCCTGCCCCACTCTGTGTTCCCCACTTGCTTGGGTTCCATGTTGCTAGTTTTTATGTTCGCACGCTCATTATCACCCTTTTTTGTACTTCAAATCCCAGCAGCTGTCCAGCCAGGTCCCTGAGCACAGCCCTGTGGTTTATGGGACTGTGGAGAGCGCTCATCTTGCTGCCAGCACCCCTGTCACTGCAGCTAGCGACCAGAAGCAAGGTTTGTGTATAACTGTTTTCTTCACTTTTTTTTTTTAATTAATTATATTGCCCTCAGCATTTAAGAGCAAGAGTGAAACATCTAAGGGTTATTTAGATACCTGCTTGTAAACAAAGCTTTGAAATGGAAAATCAAAGCGTTCTACCTCTAGGAAAGTAAAGTAGGGTTGATGAGTAAAATTTTTTCCTATATTTTATTAATGCCTCACTGTTGATATATATTTATAGGTAAAAACTTAGTTGCCTGAAACTGATTTTGTTTTGTTTTTTGGTGGGGAAGTGGAACAAGGTTGGGGAAATAAATCAAAGTATATATTGCTTTACAATAATAACACAGTTTTATTTATATATTTAACGTGTTCCTGTGTATCTTGCTGTTTTTAAAAACATGAAATATTTCTTCTTACAAATTTGGCTTCTGTAGCCTCAGTTCTGTAGTACTGAGTTTATTCTGGCTCCATCATGCACTAGTATTTGGTCTTGATGAGTTACAGTGCTGTGTATCTTAATCATACTGAGGTCTCTGCGCCTATTTACCTTGAACACGAAGTGTAAAATTTTTGTTGAAATAAATACACACATTGCCTTTTGGATTATAAAAGAAAACTATAAGGGAAAGCTCATGTCAGAAAATGGGATATCACAGTCTTTCTTTCTTATGTAGCTGGATGTAGGTTGACCTTAACCAAAATTGAGAAAAATTGGAAAAACACAGGGGAAAACGTGACTTGGAGCATGCTACTATAATGTTTCTGACTTCATTGTAAGAAATGAATAGAAAGCGTATGTGATTTCTAATTTTTTGGCTTATTCATTCCTCCAAACCCCTTCATAGGTGGATGTTAGTAAATGTACTTTCTAAAAAATATTCTTTTAAAAAGTACTTGGGAATTGGCACATAACCTAAGCAATATTATTTAATATTATTGGGGTTTTTTAAATAAGTTTTCACACTTAGAAACTTATGTTTGATTTCAGTGTTTTCTAGAGCATACAAAGGTAATAGGATGTTTTTCCCTTTTAGTTATTGAGGAACCTAGTAAACTTGATAGAGATACATCCTGTATTTTGTTTTATAAGATTGTTCCAAACCAAAAAATACGTAACAAACCCTAACTTGGCATACTTCTAAAAGTTGCTCTGTCAGATACTTCTTTGAGCAGTGTTCAGACGAGGGAGACGAACCATGAGACTATGGACGCTGAGAAACAAACTGAGGGTTCTAGAGGGGAGGGGAGTAGGGGGATGGGTTAGCCTGGTGGTGGGTATTAAAGAGGGCACGTTCTGCATGGAGCACTGGGTGTTATACGCAAACAATGAATCATGGAACACTACGTCAAAAACTAATGATGTAATGTATGGTGATTAACATAATTTTAAAAAACTCCAAAAAAAAAGACTTATACATGCTTAGAGTTAAGTTTTTTAATACAAAAGCCATTTACCTTGAAGGAGTGCACTTGGTAGGTATTGTAGAAGATGCTTTCTATTTTTTGAGTCAAAAATGAGAATGTTTTCAGAGTAGAGAAGAAGTTTCAGGGTATTATCTTAAAAACTTTATTATTTAGTTTGCACAGTTGTAATCTTTTTGCTAGTTAGAACTATGCTAAACACATTGAATACTTACCATCCAAAGAGGCCTCACAGTGTATCTATCGTCTATGCAAACTTCAGCTGGGCCACTACATAAAGAATTCATAAGATGTCTTAATGATGATAGCTCTGCCCTGTTACAATTTTTAGATTATGAAACACCTTCATTTTGTCATATTTAGGCCTTGATTTCCATAAGGAAGAATGCAGAACCCTTGGTTTCCTCTCATTTTTTTAAGATTAGTGGAAATTTGAATAATAAACATTCCAGATTGATGTTCGATATAGATACGAGTGCGTTGAAAATGTTTTAGGTTACCTTGATGGAAAGAAAAATCTGAATTTTAAGTATATTTGGTAGTGCTTATAAATAACTCTGGGAGACTACTGCCCTTTCCTTCTTAGTACCAATTATTTTCCAGAAAACTCAGTTAACTCTAATTCTATTTCTAATTGTACCCATAGTTTGCCAACATACAGAATAGTTTTCAGAGTAATTTTTAAACCAAATGTATGTAATTCAAATAACATTAGAAAGGACTCAGCAATTTTCAGAAAATTTTTTTTTACAAAGTTAAGAAATTTAAACATTTTCTTAACTCTAGATTCCTTTTGAAATTAAAGATACGAAAATGTACTGTTTTCAGAGATTGCTAGATTACCTTCAGAAATAATAGACTCTGCATTCTGCAGTCAGATTGGTTTTTCTCTCAATGGAAATGTCATTACTGTGGGTTTGCATTGGGTAACAGAATCACATGTTAGCCCCAAAGTCTTCTACCAGTTTGCTTCACCTAAATACTTCTTTTTCCATACATCTTTATTTTTTTCCCCCTGAACTGAAAAAATGTGGGATTTTGAATCATTTTCAAGTTTCAACTGATCAGTTGTTAGACCTATCACTTAATCTATAAAACACTCAGTTTCCCCATCTGTAAAACAGGAACATACTAATTTCTACCCCAGCAGTGGTTGTAAGAATTAAAGGACACTGTGTATGTTTTGTGTTTGGCCCAGTCCTACCACATAAGAAGTACTTAATAAATGTTAGCTACCATTAATAAACTTCTGGTTTTCTCAGAGTTTGTGATATGAAAAGCTGAAATGGTTACACGAACACCAAATTGCCAGACAAATATGACATTTCCAATTAGTTGGTACTTTATAAAGATACAAAGACACAGGGAAGACCTTCAGCTTCGTTTGTAGAGAGAAAGCCATTGAATGTTGAATGAATTGAAATCATCATTTGGCGTTGATGATGTCTAGACACAGCTTGATTGTTGTTTGCCATTGTTTGAGTACGTACGTTCAGCCCAGTGTGTGGAGGATATGGTATGGACAATGAAATAACAAATAAAAGTTACTTGTTCCTTAGTCTTAGCCTTAGTGCCTTCTGAAAGCACTTAGTATAGAGTAGATATTCAGTGAATGATATTCTGTTGTAATTCAATGATTTATAGCAATATTGTTCAGTTGGGGCTCCCCTGGAATTTAGGACAGGACTATTCTCTGTCAAGTGAGATTGTCCCTCAAGTTGCAGGATGATTACCTTTCCTGGTCTCTGCCCATTAAATGATGGTATCACCTTCTCAGTTACATGAGACACCTGGCAACCAAAAGGTACCCATCTAGGCAGTTGGTTCACTGCCATCTGAGAATAAAGGGAGCAGTTTTTTCCTTATAAATCTGGCAGTCATTGTATAAACTATGGATAAGTAGAAAAAGAAAATACCTCTTGTCTCATTATCTAGAGCTATTATTAGTAAGCTTAATTCCAGACTTTCCCATATGCATATGTTAGTAGCATATATTTTTTTTAAGTTACCAAATTAGGTTTATGTTCTACATACAGTTTTGTGCCCTGCTTTTTAAAAAACATATCTTTTATTATAAAAAAACTTTCCATATCATTACTCTTTTAAAAGCCTATTTTAAATGTTTGCATAATATACCATTATATGGCCCACACTGTTATTTCTTTAATAAATCCTTCATGTTAGACATTTAGTCTATTTCTCTTATTTTGTTGGTATTATGCAGTTAATATAAAATAGCCTTAAATCTTCCAGACCTCTATCTTTGCTCCCTCTTGCATGATTATTATGGAATTCCCACAATTCCCTAAAGATGGACAAATAGTAGAAATATTTGTAATGCAGTATATTAGATTTCAAACTATCATGGCTTTGCAAAAAATATACTCTAAATAGTAAAAGTTCTTAGATAAAATCAGTGTTCTTTATTTAGATTTACTGTAGTATACTTTTCAGCTTTCTGTATTAAAACTTGAATTAAAGGAGTTTTATTTCAGAATGAGGACCTCTCAAAATAAGGTTTTTTTGTTTGTAATTTTCTTCATGTTAGATTTTTCTCAAGAGTATATAGAAATTTCAGTCCTAGGTCTGCTTTTGTTTGTTTTTGGTATCAGAAATTTTATTTTTCAAAATTAATAATAGAATTGACATACTTAACTAGGTGTTAGTAATGTGAGAACTACTTTTTACTATTTACTGCTTCCAGGTTTCATTCGGTGTTTATAAAGGGTGTTACTCTGATGTGCTTTCACAGTGCTTTCATGTAATCTGGGTGACCTTTGTAGCAGTTACTCCAGTGAGTTGGAAATTATTTTCGTGGGCAATATTTTAATAAATGTGTATTTATTATATATTTCTTACATATATATAATATATATAATAGATTTCTTTGAAATATTTTTGTCTTTTGCCCTGACAACATAGTCTGAGGGATTTGACAGTGAGAGCCTAATGATCCTATTTCTCCTGTACAGTAAATAGGTACTGTACTGGTCTCTACACCCATAAATTAATATGAATTTTAAGGCCAGCAAAAGTAGTTAATGAATGATGAATGATAAATGATATTAAAGGATGAGTTATCCTTTAACAACTTAATGGTAATATTTACCATCTGTTTCTCTGATTAACAGAGCATATTTTCTATGATAAACTTAAGTACAATAATTTATTGTAAAGACTCATTTTCACTGATGCATAAAGATTTCTGGCAGAGAAAGTAAAGTCCCTTTCAGTTTAAACTGTCTTTTAGTAGTGCTTAAAATTGTTGTTATTTGATGAACATACTCATGAGTATCTTTTTCCAGTGGAGCCTGTTTATCATGCTACAGAAGCATCAGGCTGGAAACCAGTCAATCTCCTTTGGCTTCATCCACCCTGGAATGAATCACGTATCAGTTTACCTAGAATTTTAGAATATGGAAATTTTCATGAATTACAGTTTCTTACATGTTTCTGGTATACTTTTATCGTGATCATCAGTTTCTCTCTTGCTCTCATTCTTTTTCATCTGTACACAGATACACATTTTATATATTCGCAAGTATTTCAGATGTATATATTATGTTCTTTTTTTAATTGGACTTGATTTACTTCGGTTTCTCCTTGAAGAATTTTTTTTTACAAGATAAATTTACATTTTTATATTTTCACATTTCTGGTTATATACATGCTGCCTCTTTTGAAAAATGAAAGCTTAATTTGTAAATGAATTATATTCAGGGACTTGATTTCGATAATAAATTGCACTGATAATAAATGACACCATGATAGCTTCTCTTAAAACATAGTTTTTTATACAAGTAATACACATTTTTTACAGAAATTCTCCTAAATGCAGAAATATATAAAATAAAAATACCAGTCTATAATAATTTAATCTGTACTTATTTGTTCTTGAGCTGTTCTGCCACTATAATAGTGTTATCTTTGGTAGAAAAATCTTCTATAGGGAGCAAGATACAGTAGAAATGAAGGCCTTTACTTTAAAAAAATAAAAGCCCCATTCCCATTTCTGGATGGTTTAGCTTCAGTTTTGATGAACTTTTCTGTTGTATTCTTGATATAATTATATGGTTAATATTTGATTCCTTCTTTTACTCCAAAATAAACTTTATGTTTATTGGTGACCAAGTAACGCCAGGTATAACTAGAAAATACGACAGGGTTTTTTGGAGTGGCAGAGTAAGTCTAATAATTTGCTCTGTTTTCTGTTGCCCATTATTTCGGGTAAGAGATTAAAAGAACTAGCCCAAAATAATACAATATAATCTTTGATCCAAGAATTATTCTTAAACTCTTTTGTTTTTTCTTCCCCAGAAGAGAAGCCAAAACCCGATCCAGTGTTAAAGTCTCCTTCCCCAGTCCTTAGGCTAGTCTTTAGTGGAGAGAAGAAAGAACAAGCAGGCCAAACATCAGAGACGACTGCAGTAGAATCCATGCCAGAGCTTCCTCTGCCTCCATCACCTACCACTGTTTCTCCGCTTGCTCGAAGTACAATTGCTTCCCCCACTTCTGCTGCTCTAAGTAGCCAGCCAATATTCGCCACTGCTGTAGATGACAGGTGTGAACTCTCTTCCTCAAAAGAAGACACAATTCCTGTACCCAGCCCTGTATCTTGCACAGAGACATCAGATCCATCACCAACAGATGTAATTGATGATGATATATGCAAGAAATCTTGTAGTGTAGCACCTAATGATATTCCACTGATTTCTAGTACTAATCTAATTAATGAAATGAATGGAGTTAGTGAAACATTACCAGCCACAGAGAGCATTGTGGAAATAGTAAAACAGGAGGTGTTGCCATTGACTCTTGAATTGGAGATTCTGGAAAATGCCCCAGAAGAAATGAAAGTGGAGTGTGTCCCAGTTCCCATTACCCCTTCCACAGTTCCTTCCTTTTCTCCATCTCCTCCAACTCCTCTAGCTCCTCCTCCTCCCACACCAGCCATTGTTCCTGCTGCTGCCACTAATGTTAGTACTGCTGGTGTTCCCACCGCAGTCCAGAGGGTCTTAGAAGAGGACGAGAGCATAAGAACTTGCCTTAGTGAAGATGCAAAAGAGATTCAGAACAAAATAGAGGTAGAAGCAGACGGGCAAACAGAAGAGATTGTGGATGCCCAGAACCTAAGTTCAAGAAAGAGCCCTGGCCCAGGTAAGCTATTGTGCCATTAATTATTTTATGCTTGCTGAACATGAAAAAGAAGCAGTGTTTGAGTTATTTTTTAATTGGCTACTTTCCTTGACTTCCAGAAACATCAAATGAATGCTGACATTCGTAGTCTGATTTCTTCAATGGTGTGTTTATGTTTTAGTGCAGCCTGCAAAAGAGTTACTCCATTGTCTAAAAATGCAAATGAAATTTCAAATATACAAAATGCCTCCAAGGTATATGTCACTGTACATGTGTTTTTTGTTTTTCTTTTCTTTTTTTTTTTTTTTTGCCTGTTCATATGAGTCAGTTCCTCAGTGGTTAATTTAGTAGCTTTGGGGCTGGAAACCAATTAAAACAAGCATACTCTATAGTCCTTAATCCTGTCTTCTCAAAATTTTAGAACCCAGTCAATCCTAAACATAAAGGGATTCATCTCTTCTTTAGTCTGGGATTTAGAAGAATAGCAATCACAATGTTGAAGTTTAAACTAGTTCTGAAAAATGAAAGTGCCCTCTCTGATTCACAGAGAAATTTAATGCTCTTCGTTTTTTCCTTTAGAGGTTTCATTTTTTCTTGGAATACTAATTTTATCATTATTATTGTCAAAGTATTATATTCTTCCCAGTTCAAAATTATTTAATGTAGCATCACCTAGGATCTTAGGAATATTGGATTTTTATAATTTTTTCTGAAGATTTTATTTGAGAGAGAGAGCGCACAAGAGAGAGTGTGCATGAGCTGGGGGGAGGGGCAGAGGGAGAGGGAGAAGCAGACTCCCCCCAACATGGGGCTCGATCCCAGGACCCTGAGATCATGACCTGAGCCGAAGGCAGATGCTTAACCAACTGAGCCACCCAGGTGCTGTCCCTTTTTTTTAGAGAGGAAAAGGTGGGGGGAGGGAGTGCGAGGGAGCTGAGGTGTGTGGGGAAGTGACAGAGGGAGAGGTAGAGAGAGAATCTTAAGCAGGCTTCACGCCCAGCATAGAGCCCCACTCATGGACTTGATCTCCTGACCCTGAGATCATGACCTGAGCAGAAATAAAAGAGTTGGACGCTTAACCGACTGAGCCACCCAGGTGCCCCTGCATTTTTATAATTTTAATCAAAAATTATCTGAGGCTTATCAACTAGAGTCATTAGCCCATAAGAATATGGCCCATAAGAATAAGTCAGCATAGCCCATCTGGTGCAGTAGTGCCCCATGCAGCATAATTTGCTCTCTGTATACCTCTCAGGTTAAATTATACAATTAGAAAATTGCATGCTTCCCCAGCAGTTGTTCTAGAAATGCACTGGGTGGGGAGGTTTTAGTCATCAGCATCCTTGGTGTTTATTGTCTTTTTTCAGCTGTCTAATCCATAGGGAAGCTTAACAAATCAAGAACCCGATTCCTAGTTTTAAGATCTAGCTTTCCTACATAGCTCAGTTCTTGAGGCAGTTTCCTCCTAAATTTCTTAGGGGGGTTGTCTGGTTCCTTGGAACAGTAGAACATCTAGTTCAACATAGTGCAACAGTGCAAGGTGGTGGGGACAGGGAGTAATTTATCATAAAGTTTGTAAATCACCTGCTTCCTCAAGAGACTGGCCTCCATCACATCGGAATTCATGGTGTCATTACTATTTGAGGAACCTTCTTTCTTGGTGGGGTGATGACCTGGGGCTTTTTGAAAAAACAGTTTGGACGTAGCTACAGGTGAAAGCCCCCCAAGGAACACCCCTTTGTTGGAGAACAGGAGTTTGTTTGACCCTTCATTATCTCCCTTCACATACTCACCGGTGAGTTGTCATCCAACAGCTAGTGATGTGGTAGTTCCAAAATTAGGAGAAGCTATTGAAGACAAATGTTTAAAAAAACAAAAGACAGAAAGAAAAACAAAATAATCATAGGTAATACAAGTCATAGATACAAACCATACCTGAATCCTGAAATAAGTAAAGAATGAGCCCACACCAAACTCATACTTCCACTCATTTCTGACATTGATTTTTTAAGCAGTATGTCAGTTAGGTGGCCTGATATTTGCAAGACAGTGCCCAGGGATAGCTGGACAAACAAATTTTAGGGCAAGTAATTTTCATACCATGGATCCTTTTTTTTGAAATGCCAGTACTCTGGGAATTAGTAATATAAGTCCCTAGCAGCTTAGTGAAGGAATGTAGATACTTCAGCAGCAACCAGAGGATAGCTAGAAAAGAACGAACTCTCTTTTGCATGATTTAGGGGTGAGGGTAGAGGTCGTAATGTCAGGAAGTAAAGCGTCCTGGCACTTTTCTAGTTTTATGATTTTTTTTAACCTATAAATGTATTATATATAATAAGAGAACTAGAAGTTCTGTGATAGCCCTTGATTTCTTATACTCACTCTTCAGAATTCAAAGTAAATGAACCTGAAGAACCCATGTAAATAGCATTTTTTAAATTATAAAGCTACCAAAAACATTCCTGGCCCTCTCATTTCTATACAAATGTTTTTCAGTGTTGTTGCCACAAAAGTTAACATTAAAAACTTAAATTATCATCACTCTTGAAGATATATCCATTTGAAGTTGTCCTGTTCTCAATGACTACAATCTTATTTGCACTTACTCATTTAGTACCTCATTTACTTTGAGAGATTATTAAATCATAACAATTTGGTTTGGATATCAGTCTTTTGTTGTTGACTTTTTTAAAAAAAAATATTAATTTGAGAAAAAGCAAGAGCAGGGAGAGGAGCAGAGCGGGAGGGAGAGGGACAAGCAGAATCTGCACTGTGTGCAGAGCCCCCCCATCAGGCTCCATCCCAGGACCCCGAGACCATGACCCTAGCCAAAACCAAGAGTCTGACGTTCAACCAGACCGAACCACCCAGGCACCCCTGTTGTTGACTTTTGAGACTAGGTCTCCCTGTGTCTGCCTGAGGGTAAAGCACTTTAAAGCTCGCTTCAGAACACATTTGCTTTTGACAGGTGTGATGCATAAGAATACTTAGGAGTTGGTATAGAGATACTTGTTTAAAGCTGTAACATCAGACATTAGGCATATAGTCCCTTTTCTTCTGCTGGAAAACATTTTCTTGCAACTATTCTAGATCATATTTCTGACTGGAACAAAATGCAGCAATTCTGGATGCTTAGGTGTTGAAGAGCAAGCCCTGTGAAATGAGAATTGTGTTTATGTTCAGTGTACTCTGAAAAGCCTCAGAGATTGGCCAGACTTTTACTTAGTTCATACGATCGGTTCAGGAATTAAATGTGCAGAAATCTGTATTGGATATTTCTTGAAGTCTTAGGGTTTTTATTATGGTTTTTGTGTACTTGTTGGGTAATAAAAGAGAGTTTCAGAACTTGTGGAAAAACATTCCCCACTCATCATCCAGTAGTTCATTTTTATATAATTCCCTGAATGTGTGTACTATGTAACGTGCATGCCGTGTGACATGAACTTTTCACTTTTGAAAATAATGAGTTTAGTTTTTTTATTATCTCTATTTGATTATAAAAGTATTATTTGAAATTCCTTTGGCAGAGGGACATTTCTGATCTTTCAACTTATTGTGTCTTCTGGCTCTTGCTCATAGTGCATTGTTTCTTCGTAACATCTTATAAATTTGTTCCATGAATTCCTCTTCAGCAAAACTTTGCTGGATGTACACTGTGGGCAGGTCATCCCAAAGCAGGTTTGTGTTTGCTTTATTTACCACGTCTTGAGGAAAACATTAGCTAGACCTTAATCTAAGTTTAATGTCCTAAATCTTTCATATTCCAAACAACTGTGAAGGCATTCCCTGTGGATACTATTTTTCAGGATGACAACAGTCCCTTCCCATCTAGGTGAAACCAAGTGTCCTTCCTTGTCTTTACTCTGTGTTGGTTCACTGGTTTATTTTGTTCTCTTTTATTGTTCTGGCTACCTTTTCCCTGAGGCTGTCACTCTGTTTGGAGTCTCAGGGCTTTTTGTGAGAACCTCAATTCCAAGTCCTCACTTCGCTGGGATCCAAGATCTTTGTCTCCCATGTTGATATTAAAATGTAAGCTCCTTGCTTTTAGAGACTGGCAGAGCATCCCACATCCCCGGTAGTGTAGTGACTACGGTAGTGGCAGCAACTCACCTTGTTCATGTGACTTCCAGGAGTTTCCCTTATATTCTTGGAAGCTCAGCTAAGGTTGAGGATGGTTCCCAGATTCTGTAGGTTGCAAGATGAAAGATCTACTTCTCAAATGGAGGTACGTTTGTATGTTTTGGGAGTGTTAATAAAATACTGATCCATACGGCCAGTAACATTGCTGTTCTCTCTTTTGGTTTTGATTCACTTGAGTATAAAAAGAGCAGAGTTTAGCTCAGGAAAATATGTTTTAATAATAATCCTTGATTTATTTTCACCTGTGAGAATATTCACAGTACCTTAAAAGAAAGAAAACATAAGCATAAAAGCAGAGAAATAAAAGCCTTTCAGTTTGGGTAGACTAACCTGAGTCTCATGTTGTAAAACCATGATCTGAAGGTCAGCAGCAGGAATTAGAAATCTGAAATTTATTCTTGCCCTTGCTTAACTTACACCTTCTAAGAAATATTTGAAACATCCCTGGAATATTTAGTTTCTGTGGCTAAAAACAGATCACCTGTGATTTGATGTCCCACAAGCCTAATCCCTCCCTTAATCTACGCCCTTACAATTTAATTTCTCATGTTCCTCTAGAGAAAATATGTTCTTATTTATTTATTTATTTTTTTTTAAGATTTTTTTTTTTTTTTTAATTTGACAGAGAGAGACACAGCGAGAGAGGGAACACAAGCAGGGGGAGAGGGAGAGGGAGAAGCAGGCTCCCCGCAGAGCAGGGAGCCCGATGTGGGACTCGATCCCAGGACCCTGGGATCATGACCCGAGCCGAAGGCAGTCGCTCAACCAACTGAGCCACCCAGGCGCCTCTGTTCTTTTTTTTTAATTAAAGATTTTATTTATTCATTTGAGAGAGAGAAGAGAGAGAGAGAGCACGAGCAGTAGGGGGAGGGGCAGAAGGAGAGAGAGAAGCAGACTCCCCGCCAAGCAGGGAGCCCCATGCTGCGCTCCATCCCAGGACCCTGGGATCATGACCTGAGCTGAAGGCAGAAGCTTAACCAACTGAGCCACCCAGACGCCCCTAGAGAAAATATGTTCTGAAACCTTATGTGCGGGACTTCTTACATGTTCCTGGTTCCATGTTAACTATGAAAATCAATAGAGCAGTTTTTAAAAGAAGGGCTTTTGGCTTTTGGCTCCCTTTTTCAGAGGCTTGAGTTTGAGTGATCCTTAGGAATAAATAAATTAAAATGATTGACTTTCTTCACCTTATTTATAAAAATACTTGAAACAAAGCTGCCTAGAAAGTACATTTCTGCTGTGATTCCTACTTTGTTTCTCTTCACGGTGAAATCTAAAGCATTCTCTGGAAAATACTGGGGTGGGTCAAGTTCTTTTATTTATTTATTCATTCATTCATTCATTTGGGAGAGAGCAAGCAAGAGTGTGAGCCAGTGGTGGGGGTCAGAGGGAGATGTGGACTCCCCACTGAGCAGGGTGCCCAACGCAGGGCTCCATCCTGGGACTCGATCATGATCTGAGCTGAAGGCAGACATTTAACTGACTGAGCCACCCAGGTGCCCCTCAAGTTCTTTTTATTCTGCAGAATGAACCCAGACACCTAATGGTGTAACGTACTAACAGATTGAAGTGCCACGCCTTCTGGCAAGCCCCTTGTACAATCCCTCATCTTCATATGATATACATTTTCCTACTATTTATAGTAGTTCATTTCTTTGCAACATGAGTCTCAAAAGTTTCATTCGTTGGATATTAATGAACTTAGTCATACGTACCTCCATGAATAGGCATGGATTCTTTGTTCAGAATTCAGCCCACTTTTCCCCAGACTTACTAATTTACTTTCAAAAGAAACCATTGTGCTTACCTCCTTCCAGACAGAGTAATCCAGACAGCTTTGGGGATTGCTATTCTCTGTCAGGCAAAAGAAAGCGCTCTCTCCAGGAAAACCTAGTCTTGCTAACAGTGTTTTCTTCTTCCAGTGCTGATCTCCACCTTGCACACAGCAGTCTTGAGAACGGTTTCTAATTTTCTTTGACAAGAAAATTTTCCTTACAAGTGCAAAAAAGGGTCCCAAATACATTTTCTTCAATATATATCTTTTCTCTATTTACTGTTGCTGTATTAGTACTTGCTAATTTTGTTGCAATCATAATAAAGTGTTACTTTTTAAATTTTTACAGAGCCTTTTCTCAGGCATTAATCTTATGATTTAAGCAATTATTCCTGGTATAGAATTGTTCTATTTGGCTGATACAAAAAATAAGCCATGCAGTGTCAAATTGGGTTTCTCAGAGTCATAGGAAGAATTACAACTCGAGCCTTCCTTTACCTCACATTTCTGTTATTTTTTTTCTTTTTTTTTAAAGATTTTATTTATTTATTTGTCAGAGAGAGAGCACAAGCAGGAGGAATGGCAGGCAGAGGGAGAAGCAGGCTCCCTGCTGAGCGGGGATCCCGATACGGGACTCCATCCCAGGAACCTGGGATCATGACCTGAGCCGAAGGCAGCTACTTAACCAGCTGAGCCACCCAGGCATCCCACTGTTATTTTTTCTAACATGCTTTCCATATTACTATAAAGTTCTTTGAATATTTTTGGGATTTAGGGGCTGGTGACCCATGTTCAGAAGGAGATGTGGAAGCCCACCTGTTTCAACTATACAAATAGTTAATGAGGGCCTACTATGAGTCAGTCGTTCTGGGCACTCAAGGTTTCTAAGAATTGAGGAATCCAAAAGATCTCTGCCCTTGTAGTATGTTAGAAAGTTTTTTTTGTTTTGTTTTATTTTTTTAAGACTTTATTTTTAAGTAATCTCTGCACCCAACGTGGGGCCAGAACCCACAATCCCGAGATCAAGAGTCGCATGCTACACCAACTGAGCCGGCCTGGTGCCCCATATGTTAGAATGGTTTAAGTGATATAAAAATAACCACGTAGGGAAAGGAATGTTGGAAAGGCAGCAGGTTTTAGTGTTTAAATAACATAATCAGAGTTGTAGTCTTCAAGGAGTATGAGATTTAAGCAGAGGTGGAAGAGAATGATTATCTGAGCTATCCTCTTATGAAAATCTGTGGTTTTCCTACCACCTTTTCCTTTTGAGAAACATAAGTTAGGTGTACCCCATCTTCTCTATTCCTAAATTCCAGTAGGCAGAGTACTAGTGGATAATACCTGCCACTGTGAATGTAGATTTATCTACCAATTCATGCTCTCTGCCCAGTCATTCCTATATGACTTGCCTTTTATAAAATCCTATACTCAGACCAACCCTCCTCACCCTCAGCAGATGACCTTGTGTCTTTGTGTAGACTATTGAGTGCGTTAAGTATGCCTTTTTTAACCTTCTGCTGGAGCTACCAACCTGACCCCATCCAAACTTTCTTTTTTTTAAAAGAATTTATTTATTTGACAGGCAGTGAGAGAGGGAATACAAGCAGGGAGAGTGGGAGAGGGAAAAGCAGGCTCTCTGCAGAGCAGGGAGCCTGATGTGGGGCTCAATCCCAGGACCCTGGGATCACGACCCGAGCTGAAGGCAGACACTTAACGACTTAGACACCCAGGCGCCCTTCCATCCAGACTTTCATCGGAGTCTCTTAGTTGTTCCTTACAGTCTCCTATATATTCACTGCCTTCCCATAGACTTCTTTGTCATTGTAAATCTGCTGAAGTTTATCTCATAGTGAAAACACACCCTCAATCCTACACATCCATTTAGCTGTCATTGAAATTCTCTTCCTTGTCCCATCCAGGCTTCCCAAGAATAGTTAATCATTTCTGCTACTTCTCTGTTCACTCTCAACTAACATCATCTGCTTTTTGCTCCCAGCATGCTATCTTACGGTCTTTTTACCAAATGTAACACTGCTTATTGCTCTCTTCTTTTTTTTTTTTTCTTTAGTAGGATTTATTGCATATAATTTCTTTGCAGTTAAATTCACTCCCTTTAGCATTCATTTTTGTGAATTTTTTTTTTAAAGATTTTACTTATTTGACAAAGAGACGGCGAGAGAGAAAACACAAGCAGGGGTAGTGGGAAAGGGAGAAGCAGGCCTCCCGCTGAGCAGGGAGCCCGATGCAGGGCTCGATCCCAGGACCCTGAGATCATGACTTGAGCCAAAGGCAGTCACTTAACCAACTGAGCCACCAAGGCGCCCCTCATTTCTGTGAATTTTGACAGACACATAAAGTCATGTAATCACTACCAAAGTCAAAATATAGAACAGTTCCATCACCAAAGACAATTCCCTTGTATTTGGGTCATGTTCTAATTCTGTTATCATTCAACACATTCTTCACGGTTGATTTCATCTACCCTGCTGGTAGATGACTTCCAAATTTTTATCTCCATACTCACCTTCTCTTCTGAGTTTCTGTCTTCCATTTCCTGTTGCCTGTCATATATCTCCATTTGGAAATCCCAGAGCCATCTCGGATTTAACATGTCCACTATAGCACTAATCACCTAGTTCCCTAAACCTGTTTTTTTTTTTTTAATGTTATGTTAATCACCATACATTACATCATTAGTTTTTGATGTAGTGTTCCATGATTCATTGTTTGTGTATAACACCCAGTGCTCCATGCAGAATGTGCCCTCTTTAATACCCATCACCAGGCTAACCCATTCCCTCCAACGCCCTCCGCTCTAGAACCCTCAGTTTGTTTTTCAGAGTCCATTGTCTCTCATGGTTCATCTCCCCCTCCGATTTCCCCCCCCTTCATTCTTCCCCTCCTGCTATCTTCTTCTTCTTTTTTTTTTTAAACATATAATGTATTACTTGTTTCAGAGGTACAGATCTGTGATTCAACAGTCTTGCACAATTCACAGCGCTCACCATAGCACATCCCCAGTGTCTATCACCCAGTCACCCCATCCCTCCCACCCCCCACCACTCCAGCAACCCTCAGTTTGTTTCCTGAGATTAAGAATTCCTTATATCAGTGAGGTCATATGATACATGTCTTTCTCTGATTGACTTATTTCAATAAGCTCAGCATAACACCCTCCAGTTCCATCCATGTCGTTGCAAATGGCAAGATTTCATTCCTTTTGATGGCTGCGTAATATTCCATTGTGTATATATACCACATCTTCTTTATCCATTCATCTGTCGATGGACATCTTGGCTCTTTCTACAGTTTGGCTATTGTGGACATTGCTGCTATAAACATCGGGGTGCACGTACCCCTTCGGAACCCTACATTTGTATCTTTGGGGTAAATACCCAGTAGTGCAATTGCTGGATCATATGGTAGCTCTATTTTCAACTTTTTGAAGAACCTCCATACTGTTTTCCAGAGTGGCTGCACCAGCTTGCATTCCCACCAACAGTGTAGGAGGGTTCCCCTTTCTCCACATCCTTGCCAACATCTGTCATTTCCTGACTTGTTAATTTTAGCCATTCTGACTGGTGTGAGGTGATATCTCATTGACCTAAACCTGTTCTTTATCTCAGTTAATGGCACTGGCTTTACATAAGCTAAAATCCTAAAGCCACTGTTGATGGACTTATTCCTTGAGTTACTCATCTTTTGTGTATAATCATTTAACAAGGTTCTCTGATTTTTACCTGATGTGGTTGTTGAATTTGTCCCTTCCTCTCCTTTTCCTGCTCTCACTGCCTTAGGACCTCTCATGTCCCTGGCATGTCCAGTTTTGCCCCCCTTCATGTTCATTCTCCACCAGGCAGTACCTCTTTAAAATAGAGATCTGACTTTACCACTCCTTTTTCATATCTCTGCTTAAACCCTTTAGGATGTTGAGTGGTATTCGGGGGCATTCACCTTCAAAACAAACTCTACCCTTCTACTTTTTACTACAAGATCTTGTTATATTTAGTTATAGTAACAATCTTCTGTATATATATGCATAGGATCTGTATGTTACTTTTTGTGTATTTGGTTAATCTCAACACTGAAAGTATTGTCAGTCAAGATCAAGACAATAGAGTCAGACACTCCTGCACCTTAGCCTTTCCCCTGTCTGTCTCTGTGACCATGGGCAAGTTTCTTAACCTCTGAGTTTGTTTTCTCATCCAGAATTTGAAGATGATAATTGTATTTGCTTCATAAAATTCTAAGAAACATAAAATGTGATATATGTAAAGCACTTAGCACAGTGTCTGACACATGATAAGCACTCTGTAAATGTTAAATATTAATATTTCTATATTCAGCTAGTATTTGGGGACCAAATGTTCCCTTTGAACTATACTAATATTACACAGAATAAATGGGTGTCGTTATCACTGTCCTTAGGAATTTATGTTCCAAAGAAGAGAAGCTCAACAAGATGATACCATCTCAGAAGTTCTTAATTAAATCTTGAGCATGGAATGGTAGAAAGTCCTTCACCGTAGTCCCTATGTGTGCATAAATTTGATTAGAGGCTTTTGTGCCCATTATATCATATCATTTAACCTTCACAATGGCCAGTCACCTCTCATGGTAACCTCTGCTGTCATTTGGAAGGGAGGAGGTATGCTTAGAACAGTGAATTTTACCAGGATAATCTGTATTATTGAAAAGCTTTAGGCATGCATTTAGGGAGAGGATACTAATAACATTAACTTCCTATTTAGGACAGGAATAGAAAATTAGGAAGAAAAGCAGAGAGAGAAAAAGGAATGGGAAAAAAATGAATAGAATAGCCCCAAATTGGAAACAACCTAAAAGCCCATCAACTGATGAATGTATAAACAAATAGGATGTGTGTGCATATATAATATGGAATATTATTCTGCCATGAAAAGGCATGATGTACGGATACATGCTACAACATGGATAAACCTTGAAAACATCAAGCTAAGTGAAAAAAGTCACAAAAGACCACATATCGTATGATTCTGTTTATGTGAAACGTCCAGAATAGGGAAATTCTTTGAGACACAAAGTAGAATCATAGTTGTCAGAGGTGAGGAGATGGGGAGGGAGTACTAATGGGTATAGGCTTTCTTTTGGGGATGATGAAAATGTCTGAAGTTAGATAGTGGTGATGGTCACACAACTCTGAATATGCTGTTGTGAGATAATAGAAAATACATATATTTATTTTAAAGAGTTTATTTATTTGAGAGACAGAGTGAGCAAGAGAGAGAGCGCACGAGCAGGAACACAGAGAGAGGGAGAAGCAGACTCCTCTGCTGAGCAGGGAGCCTGACATGGAGCTCAATCCCAGGACCCTGGGATCGTGACCTGAGCTGAAGGCAGACGCTTAACTGACGGAGCCACCCAGGCACTCCAATAGAAAATATATATTGCTCTCTGTCACTCCTTACTGGCACAGAGCTCCTAAAACCCGTGTAATTTACTAAGTGATAAGAACACTAGGAGCATCTCTTGTTCGAATGTTGGTCTTTTACCTCCATCGATGACACAGGGCTCCTAAAAGCCTTGTAAATTTCTAAGTGATAGCACTAAGATTGTCTTGATCTACTGAGGTGACTCTAGGTAGGCTCTTAGATGGCTCCTGGATGGCTCCTGGATGGAGGCTGGTAACCAGAAAGACCAAATCATTGGAAGTTTGGAATTTTCAGCCCCATCCCCCATCCTAGAGAGAAGAAAGGGACTGCATATGGAATTAGCATTTGATCATACCTATGTGAGGGAGCCTCCATAGAGTCTCAAGGATAGGGGGTTCAGAGAGCTTCGAGTCCGGCAACCATGTACACACCAGTAACGAGTAATGTACTCCAACTCCAGGGACGGAAGCTTCTGCACTTGAGACCCTCCCAGACCTTGCCCTGTTTATTTATATCTCTTCATCTGTCTGTTCATCTGTTCATTTATGTCTTTTAATAAACTGGTAAATGCAAGTACATGTTTCCCTGAGTTCTGTGAGCTGTTCTAGGAAATTCATCGAACCTGAGGAGAGGGTGGTCATTGGAGCTTCTGAGCTATACTGGTCGGCCACCTGGGCTTTCGACTGGCATCTGAAGTAGGAGTGAGGAGAACAGTCTTGTGGAACTGAGCCCTAACCTGTGGGATCTGACATCCTCAGGTTGATAGTGTTTGAATTGAGTTAATTTGTAGGACACCCAGTTGATGTCATGGAGAATTGCTTGTTATGGAGGGGAAAACCCCATATATTTGATGACAAGAAGTGTCAGAAGCAAAGTGTTCCAAGTGGTAAACGAAACACACAATAGGAAATAACTGAGTTTTTCCCTACAAAGGGAAGTGGAAAGACTGGAGTTTTTCCATTACACCTATAAACAACTGAATTGTATATTTTAAAAAGGTGAACTTTGTAGTATGTTAACTATTTCTCAATAAAGCTACTATTTAAAAAAAAATGAATAGTAGGACTTTGAGTGGTTGTGTCACCAGCATATATAAGGATCTGTCAGAGGCGTCAGCCTTAGAATTTAATGCTAAAAACCCTGAAGCTAGAAATGAATCCAGTTAGGGAAGTTATAGCTTAGAAATATAGGAAATAGATTTCAACAAAAACATCATAATCAACAGTACCAGACGTGGAGGAATGTTGGGGTACAACCCAAAACATTGTCTTTTGATGTATTTTATGTCTGAGCTATGAATTATTTTTACTCTATCTTATTGTTTTGCTAGTAGCTATGTCTTACCTGAGTGTTCTCAGCTAGGTAGCAAATGCACCACTGTAATAGCCATTCTAGGGGCATTGTTTGATGTCACAAATATGGAACACCTGACTGGGCTGTGAGAGCAATGTCAGTATTTATGGATGAAACACATAAGACATCTGTGTTTTAGAAGTAATGATTCTGCATTTCCTTAGTTCTTAGTTAGCTTAGTTCTTGTATATTTTTGCCTCAATTGAGCCACTCTGGGTAAATCCTCCCACAGCTTGACCTTTCTTGCCCTTCCAGCTGTCCATCCCATTCTTTATCCATCGACCTGTTCAATCCCCTTGCCTTTCTAGTCCGTTTCAGAGACTAGCAGATTATTACCCCAGCTATCACAGCTCTTTCTGCTTTGAGACTTTTCTTGGAAACTCTCTAGTAAAGTCTTCTAGAGAAAATAGTTTCTGGATATATCTATCCAAGAGTTGTTTAGACAGTTGTTGTTTCAAAGGTCTAAGATCCAGACTCTCGGGTTAGCCTTCAGCTAAGGCTCTGTGTTGATCCTCATTTCTCCCTAATTTTACTTTGTTTTGGCCAGTCCTTCACACCTGTTTGGTAGGTGCCAATTCCTACGTTGTTGCCTTGATGCTCTCTTCTCAGCCTACAACATACTAAAGAACCTGTTGACAATTTTTTCAGTATGGCTGTCTTCACAAAATTTTCTATTCTGATAATTCCTCGACTCTTAACACCTAAATATAATTCTGTCAGTTCACAATATTTGGGAACTCCATGATCTTACAGAGAGACAGATGTGTAAATCTAGGATGGGTAAGGTGAGGAAATGAGGAAGTACATCTGTTAGGATGTGTTTTAATACTCATAGTGGCTCCTCCAGATTAAGGCTTCAGTAGTCTTGGGCACTTTGCAAAGCACTGGCAATGTGGTCTCACTGATGATCAAATGGGAGGGTGTTTTTTTTTATCCATTTTCTTGCATATTCAGGGCAATGAGCCTTAGTGTTGTATTTAGAGGTGAAAAGCATTTAGTAAACAGAAAGATAGCTACTTGTGTTGAAGTCTATTGTCTAATTATCTATTTGTGCTGTAGTGATTGACATTTCTTCATCTGTGCTGTACTTACCTTCAATTGTAGTCTACTTTGATTATGGTAGCGATGATACAAAAGCATTTGTTAAAATGCAAAAATGCCTAGGTTAATGCAGAAAGAGCAGTAAAATACAATACAGACACTTAGAAAATATGCTGATGGTCTCATTGGAGTCATCTTTGCTCTTACTGCTGACAGAATTGCATATGCACTGTCCTCTGACTTTTGGGAACAGATCTTTTCCTTAAAGTCACTTTGCCATTTTATTTTCCTCATGACGTGACATACTATGCCATATTGGTGACAGACAAACTGTTCTTCACACTACCCTCCCTTGTTTAACTCTACATCCTCTCATGCTACAAAACAAAAGACTTATTAACCAAAATGTAAATGAAGTTGGAATTCAGAGGAGAAGGTGCAGGAACAAGCCAGAGTTAAGAGGCAGGGTGTTGTATTGGGAAGACAAGGGCTGTTCAGTTACATCTGTGTTTTAATTGTAGCTCCAGCCTTTACTGTTTCTGGGGTTGGGGCAATTGAGTTAACCTGTCTGTATTTCAGTTTTCTCATCTCCGAAATGGAAATAATATAATACTTCCTATCGCACAGAAGGAGACTGAACCAGTGTTTATTGTTGTAGACAGAGACATTAACTTTGGATTGAATTTTGCTTGCAGGGCATTTATTCATTAACAGATTTTCAGTGAGCATCTACTGTGGTGGGTTAGGTGCTATATTAAATGGTGGATATACAAAGGAGACCAATAAGATGCAGTCTTTATCCTCCAAGGGTTCAAACTCTAATATTGGATTCTTAACTTGTGTCCATGCCTTTGATTGTGTAGAATAGCAAAGACACATTAAGTGTGTTGGTAAAAATTTTTAGTGCTGGTGGGGCAGGAAATGGTCCTGCAAGGTAGAAGGTAAATTCGTAGCTTGGATATGCTTCAGAAACTACAGAAACGTGTGGTCTTAAAGATTGTGAAGTAGATGATTGCTAGTAGTGGATTTATTCTCATCCAAGTGAATCCATTTTATTTTTTTAAGTTTTATTTATTTAAGTAATCTCTACACCTAGCATGGAGCTCAAACTCATGACCCCTAGATCAAGAGTTGCATACTCTATTGACCAAGCCAGCCAGTCTCCCCCAAGTGAATCCATTTAAATATCTTTGGATCTTAAAGTTCCACATTCATAAGTTTTTGAGTCATTATCAAAAAAGAAGACTTTTCCTTGCCTTAATTTCAGAATAATTAAATGCATGTTTTCTTTCATGGTTTTTGTGTTGATATTGTTTGTAAAAACAACACATATTCATTAGACAGTATTCATTATAAAATTTTGAATTGTGCCTTGGCAAAAAGAAACAGGACAGTGGGTATGTAAAAGGTTAACCTGTCTGCAGAGTACCTGTGAGTTAAAAAAAGGAAAAAAAGCAACAATCTAATAGAAGATTGAGTAAATAATAAAAATAAAAATTCATAGAAAAGAATAGCCCCCCATAAAAAAGAAAGAAAACAAAAGATGCCCATCCATTATTGAATGGGAAATACCATTTTTTAGCTATAATATCAAGTACCTGTGAGAAGGGAGGAAATACAACACTCATGTATTTGTACAAGAGTTACTTTTACCGTTCTGGAACTAAATCTGGCAAGAAAGTAGTAAAATCTCTTTCAAGAGGAATTGTACATACCTACTCTGGAATATTGTACAGCTAATACATGAATGAGATAGAACTATGTGATAACCTGGAGAGATTTTCATAATAAATTAAGGAAAAATAAAGCATTTTGCAAAATAACTTTAGTATGACTCCATTTTTTTCTATCTAAAATAAACATGTATTTGATTATGATTATTTGTATGAGTCATTAAGGTGTAGCCAACTGTATACCAGAGAGTGTTAATGTTGTTTACCTCAGGCCACTAGAATTAGTTGGGGAAGGGGGTTATTACCTTTATATTAGTTTCAGTTGATACTTTTGTCATTTAAAAAAAAATAGATTAAAAAGCAAGAGGAAGAAAAAAAAGCCCTTGGAGACTCATTACTTGGATGTACAGATACATATTTCTTTTCATAAATGGAAGAATACTATACAAGCTATTTCAAAGTCTTTAAAAAGCACTATCATTTTTTAGCAGGTTTATAATAGATATATGGGTATACTTACATTTTAATTTTTTTTAGCAATCCCCCAGGCCATTTTAACACCTTTAAAAGAGATATAATTCACATAATGTTAACATGTATATATTTAAAGTCTTGTATTAATTTTGACATCTGTATATATGCTTATGAAATTATTACTACCATCAAGATAATAAACATAATTATCACCCCTAAAAGTTTCCTCCTACCTCTTTATAAATCCCTCTGAGCTGCAGTACCCTCACTCCATTCCAAAGGCAAGCACTGATCTGCTTTCTGCCACTATAGATTTATTAGAATGTCATATAAATGAAATCAGAAAGCATAAACTGATCTGGCTTTTTTACTCAATAGATCTGTCCATATTGTTGCATATGTTAGTAGCTCATAAAAATTACTGATACACTATGGATGTACCACAATTTGTTCACCTATTGGTGGATATTAGAGTTGTTTGCAATTTGGAGCTATTAGAGCAAAGTTATGTGAACATCTGTGTACAAGTCTTTTTATGGATATATTTTGTCATTTCTCTTGAGTAAATACATAAGAGTGATATGGCTTGGTTCCATGTAAATGTATGTTTTAAGCTTTGAAGAAACTACAAACCATTTTCCAGATATTTGTGCCATTTTACATCCCCACCAGCATTGTGTGAGAATTTCAGGCTGTCCTTTCTCTGTTGAATTTTCTTAATACCTTTTCCCAAAATATGTTATATATATTATATGTGGGTCTATTTCTGGATTCTCTATTTTTCCATTGATCTAGTTGTCTTTCTTGATGCCAGTACCACACTGTCATGATTTCTGAGGCTTGTAATAATTCTTGTAATGAGATAGGATTAAGTCCTCCAACTTTATTCTTCTTTTTCAAAATTGTTTTGGCCATTCTAGGTCTTTTGCTTTTTTATGGCAATTTAATTTAATTTTTTGCATTTTTTATTAAGTTTTTTATCTTAATTCCAGTACAATTAACTATGTTAGTTTTAGAATCCATTTTCTCTACAAATATTTTCTACAAAAAAGCCTGTTGGTTGGGGCGCCTGGCTAGCTCAGTTGGTAGAGCATGTACTCTTGATGTCGTTTAAGTCCCATGTTGGGCATAGAGCATACATTAAAGGAAAAAAAAAAGCCTATGGGAATTTTTTTTTTTTTAAGATTTTATTTATTTATTTGAGACAGAATGAGAGAGAGAGAGCACATGAGAGGGGGGAGGGTCAGAGGCAGAAGCAGGCTCCCTGCTCGGCAGGGAGCCCGATGCAGGACTCCATCCAGGGACTCCAGGATCATGACCTGAGCCGAAGGCAGTCGCTTAACCAACTGAGCCACCCAGGCGCCCCAGCCTATGGGAATTTGATTGGGTTTGTGTTGAATACTATAGATAGAATTGACATCGTACAATATTGAATCTTCTGACCCATGAACACGGTATATTTTCACAATTTGTCTTCTTTAATTCCCTCATCAATGTTTTGAAGGTTTTAATGTACAAGTCTTGTAATTTTGTCAAATTTATATCTTTAGATGCTGTTATAGATGGTATATCTTTCCTTTCAATTTTTAAATTTTCATTACTAGTGTATGGAAATACAATAGAGTTTTTTTTTTAGTCTCTTATATTGCAATCCTGCTAAAATTCATTTACTAGTTTTATTAGCATTTTTTTGTAGAGATTTCTTTGGATTTTCTATGTAAGTACTTTTGTCATTCCTGAACAAAGACAAATGAAGTAGAATTTTATTTCTTGACTTACTGCCCTAGCTTAGACTGGAAATGGTGAAAGTAAACATTCTTGGTTCCAATCTCAGAAAGAAAGCATTCAATCTTTTACCATTAAGTACGATGTTAGCTGTAAGTTTTTGAATTGTCTGGTCAAGGAAATTCTTTTTTATTCCTAATTTTCTGAGAGATTCATTATTTCAGTCAGGGATAGAAATTGGATTTTATTGAATGTTTTTCTTACACATCTTGAGACGGTCATGGTTTCTTTTGTTAACTACTTGCTTTATGTTACTTGATGTTTAAATAATAGACCAACTTTGCTTTCCTGAAATAAAATTTGTCTCTGAGGTAGGTTTTGTTTGTTTGTTTTTACATTATTGAATTTGGTTTGCTACAATTTTATTTAGGGTTTTTTTTTGCATCTTAAGTTCATGAGGGATATTGGCTTGTGGTTTTCTGATAATTTTCATATTTGGGCATCTGGGTAATGTTGACCTCATAGAATGAGTTGGTAGGTAGTCCCTCCTCTTCAGTACTCTAGAAAAGTTTGTATAGAATTGATAGTATTTCTTCCTCAAATGATTAGTAGAATTGACTGATGAAGCCATGGGAAAAATAGGTCCCATAATGAGGAGAAAATGAGTCAATCAAAACTGATTTGTAACTGACATAGCTGTTAGAATTAGCAAACAAAATAGTTATTAAGCACAGTTATTTTTTATTGTTATGTTAATACCCATACATTACATCATTCGTTTTAGATGTAGTGTTCCATGATTCATTGTTTGTGCATAACACCCAGTGCTCCATGCAGAACGTGGCCTCCTCAATACCCATCACCAGGCTAACCCAACCTCCCACCCCCCTCCCCTCTAGAACCCTCAGTTTGTTTTTCAGAGTCCATCGTCTCTCATGGTTCGTCTACCCCTCCGATTTCCCCCCCTTCATTCTTCCCCTCCTGCTACCTTCTTCTTTTTTTTTTTCTCTTAACATATATTGCATTATTTGTTTCAGAGGTACAGATCTGAGATTCAACAGTCTTGCACAATTCACAGCGCTTACCAGAGCACATACCCTCCCCAGTGTCTATCACCCAGTCACCCCATCCCTCCCACCCCACCCCCCACTCCAGCAACCCTCAGTTTGTTTCCTGAGATTAAGAATTCCTCATATCATTAAGTACAGTTATTATAACTGCATTTCACGTGTTCAAAAAGTAGTGACGTCCATGACATAATTAGAGAAACATAATTGATAGAAATAGTAGATAGAAATTAGTAAGGCTATAGAAGACTTCAGTAGCACAGTCAACTAACTTGACCTAATTGACACAAAACACTCAAAACAACAGATACATGAGTGCGATTGTCAAATTTACCAAGATGGACCATATTGTGACTTACAGACAAGTTTTAATTTCAGAGGATTCAAATCAAAGCAGGTATGTCCTCTGACCACAATGCAGTTAAATTGGAAATGAGTAAGATAAACATCTCTGGAAAATCCCCCAAATATTCACAACGCAGAGTACTAACCACTATACGATCACGGCCTCCCCCAAATATTCAGAAACTAAATTACATACTTCTGTATAACCCAAGGGTAAAAGGAAATCAAAGGGAAATTATAAAGTGTTTTCAATTGCATGGAAATAAAACCCAAATAAAAATTTGTGCTTGTATTCATTTCCTGTTGCTGCTGTAACAAATCACCACAAACCTGGTGACTGAAAACAACACAAATTTATTATGTCACAGTTTGTGAGGTCAGAAGTCCAAAATCAGTTTCATTGGACTAAACTTGAGGTAGCAACAAAAATGTATTTTTTGGGAGAGAATCTGTTCCCTTGCTTTTTCCATCTTTCAGAGGCTACCTACATTCCCCTTGGCTCTGGTCTTTTCTTCCTGTTCAAAGCCAGCACCATAACATCTTCAGATGTCTCTGATTCTCTTGCTTCCCTCCCAATTGTACAGACCCTTTTGATCACATTGGGCCCACTAGGTTAATTCAGGATAAAAGTCTTCCTCCCATGAGATCCCTTAAGTTAATCACATCTGTAAGGTCACTTCTGTTGTGTAAGGTAACCTGTTACATGGGGTGCAGGGATTGGGACATGGACATCTTTGGCAGTACATTGTTCTGCGTACCACTCTGCTAATGTAGTATTTAGGTGGCAGTTTACACCTCTAAATGCACATATTTAGATATATGTGGTGGCTCAGTCATTAAGCATCTGCCTTCGGCTCAGGTCATGATCTCAGGGTCCTGGGATCGAGCCCCGCATCAGGCTCCCTGCTAGGCGGGAAGTCTGCTTCTCCCTCTCCTACTCCCCCTGCTTGTGCTCTCTCTTTCACTGTGTCTCTCTGTCAAATAAATACAATCTTTAAAAAAAAAAAAAAAGAAATGGTCTCAAATTAATGACCTCAGCCTCCATGTGAAGAAACTGTTCAAATAACAAATTATGTAAGATGAATAAAATCTGAGATCCGTAAAACATGGTGACTATAGTTGATAGCACTGTTTTGTGTAATGGAAATTTGCAAAGAGAAAAGAACTTAAATGTTCTTACCACCCCCCCAAATATATATGTGAGATGATGGATGTGTTAATGAACTAGATGGAGGAAGTCTTTGCACAATGTGTGCATATATCAGATCACCACAATGTATACTCTAAATGTCTTATTATTTTATGTGTCACTTACACCTCAACAAAGCTGAGATTTTTTAAAAAAAGAACAAATTAAACCCAACGGAAATAATAAAGATGATAGGGGAAATTTAAAAAATAGAAAACAAAACAATTAGGAAAAAAGACGAATACAATGAAAAATGTAATTATTGAGAATATTAAAAGTATTAACAAACCAAAATAAAAAAATGAACAAACCAACAGTTTGATTCTTACCTTCACAATGTGTAGTGTTAAAGCTGGAAGTAAAAAAATTTTTCAACTATTTTTATTTTAATTCCAGTTAACATACAGTGTTATATTAGTTTCAGATGTACAACGTAGTGATTCAACATGGAAGTAAAAATTTTTTTGTTAGAGATGTATGTTTTTGGTGGAATTCTGTCTAGAATCCTCATTTTGTTTTCTTTTTTGGTTCCAGCGCTAGACCCCGAGCAGACTAGTTTATACTACCTAACCTTATGTGAAGAAGTCATGGAGCCTTCTAACGTATGATGAGAAGCATAATCACCAAGCCATCCATACATTTCAAATAGTAACCCCTGAAAAGATACTGGAAAACAATGACAGACTTACTCCTTAGTGTTGCTTTAGGTTGACATCTCTCAGTGACCCATCAGTTTTACTTATTTTATCACCATTAATAGTTTTTCTAGTTCATGTGCATGTCCATTGTAAAAACTTAACTTCTCTCAACTGGGTTTTTTCTTTGCTCTGCCCCAGTTTCTTAGAAAAATCATCAAATATCCTAGGTTCTCATAAGGATCCATGGAAGAACAAAAAGACAGATTAGGATCCCCAGCCTCAAGAAACTTTAGATAAAATTCTTGAATATATTGTAATTGGTATCATATAATGCCAACTTCTAGGAATTAAAAACCAGGATCTAAAAAAAGGGAAATAACATGTGAAAAAATGATAGGAAAAAGACGAGATTAGAACTGGGTGTTAAGTGTGAGAACTCTGATTGGAAGTTCCATTATTAGAACATTCTACTCTTTATAGACAACTCTGTGACAATGTAAGGAGGCCCTTCCCTTACCAGTAGTGACGTATCTATTCTTCATAAGTCTTCATAGTGTTGTGTCTCTTCAGTCCAGAGACTCAGACTCTGGACACACTCATCTTAAATCTTAGAGCAAAAGATGTTATATTTCAAAAGAACAGAGAACTGGAAGGGAGACGTTTTATAATTCAGGGTCTCTTATCTGGGTATTATGTGGCCACAAGGTCTTCAGCTGATTCGTGCCTTTTAGGCACTCCTAGACCATCTCATTCTTGTTACTGGATCATGGGGGGAAAATTAAAACCTCCTGACAAACCAGAAAATGCTCTTCACAAATACAGGAAAGAAAGAAAATAGTTTTATTATTGAATAAGCACTAAGTGAGCATTACATGCAACCCATTAATGAGATTACAGACAGAAGGAAATCTCACCCTTTCCTAAAGCCAGGCAAATATAATTCATTACATACATGCTCATACATGTACATTCATTACATGCATGTACATACATGTTCTCAAGATAATTTGTCCTCATGTAGCAAGACTATACCGGCACCATTGCTGCTGTATCTAGTTCACTGGAAATTCTCTTTGTAGTTGGGGTGTCCATCTGTGTTAGTCATTTGCCTTTATCCAGAGGAGAAATTAAACTTCGCATATGTTTATGATAAGCAGGTAGTTGCCTAGAGGAAACTCCCATGATTATAAGAAGAGATGGCTCCCAGAGTCTTTTTTTTTTTTTTTTTAAAGATTTATTTATTTGACAGAGAGAGACACAGCGAGAGAGGGAACACAAGCAGGGGGAGTGGGAGAGTGAGAAGCAGGCTTCCCACCAAGCAGGGAGCCCGATGTGGGGCTTGATCCCAGGACCCTGGGATCATGACCTGAGCCGAAGGCAGACGCTTAACGACTGAGCCACCCAGGCGCCCCTGGCTCCCAGACTCTTAAGAAAGTCATTCCTGAGTTATAAAGCTGCCAAGAGTCTTATTTAGCATTTAAAAAGATTTACACATATATCAGAAGGATAGAGGAAGGATTTACAATTACAAGCTTTCTCTAAGCAAAGATCTAAGAAAAGGGAAAGTAGAAGAGGTCTTTTCCCTTTTTGGCACCAGAAAAAAAATGAAATTTTATTAACCCTTAACAGTTTACTGGGCACTTACTTGACTACTGAGGAAATAAGTAATAAAGAAGAAGTGATCTAGTACAGAGAAGCAAGTTTACCAACATGGTATCTTCAGTAAAAGTTGTTTTCGGATTTATATTGCATAGCTAGTGGAATATGTTAGGACTAAAAGTTTACCTCTCCTATGTAGTCACCTCTTTCACATTCTTTTAATCTCTGGAATGATGATGCTTCCACTTTCTGGTGTAAAACAAATGCTGTCGAAGAGTTCCATGAGTTCTCCCAAGTCTACTGTAGATCAAAAAACATGTAAAATCTAACATCTTTGGTAAGATTAACTTTGTTTTTTTTTTTTTTAAGATTTTATTTATTTGTCAGAGAGAGAGAGGACGTACAAGCAGGGGGAGTGGCAAGCAGAGGGACAAGCAGACTCCCCGCTGTGCAAGGAGCCTAATGCAGGGCTGATTCCCAGCAACCTGGGATCATGACCTGAGCCGAAGGCAGACACTTAGCTGACTGAGCAACCCAGGCGTCCTGGAAAGAGATTAACAGTTCTTAAAATTTATTTCAGTAGTATTTTTATAAAGAGCGGTCCTAAAATCTAGAACAAAATACCTCCACTTCAGTCATATAAGATAAAACAAGATTGAAACAATTAGTAAAAATCAGTTTTAAGGGCGCCTGGGTGGCTCAGTTGGTTAAGCGACTGCCTTCAGCTCAGGTCATGATCCCAGGGTCCTGGGATCGAGTCCCACGTCGGGCTCCCTGCTCTGCGGGGAGCCTGCTTCTCCCTCTCCCACTCCCCCTGCTTGTGTTCCCTCTCTCGCTGTGTCTCTCTCTGTCAAATAAATAAATAAAATCTTTAAAAAAAAAAAATCAGTTTTAAAAGCTTCACTCTTTTATTTCTTCAAATTTTAAATTGTTACAAATATTGAAGAACAGAGGAAAGCCCCCCCATTGTTCGAATATCGTAGTCTGAGTCTTAACATTAAACTTTTCCTCATTTCCTTCCGGACCTTACATAAGTATTTTACACGGTTATAAATGTAATACAGGTATAATTTTTTATTTTGCCTTTTGTCTTTTTTAACCTAATCTATTTTTAAGCCCTTAGCCTACTCTAACTAGCCCAAAGCCAGATCTTTGCTACTAGAAGCAGCTCATAAAAATCTTTGCTGCGACTTGGTCCTGGTCAGTTGATTGGACACTTCAGCCATGTAATTCCATCTTACGGTGGACTTCCTACAGACCAGTCAGGAAGTTTTTCTTTCTTCTACTAACTCTTGACTAAAGTGACTTAATAAAAGTCATGTACGGGCGCCTGGGTGGCTCAGTTGGTTAAGCAACTGCCTTCGGCTCAGGTCATGATCCTGGAGTCCTGGGATCGAGTCCTGCATCGGACTCCCTGCTCAGCGAGGAGCCTGCTTCTCCCTCTGACCCTCCCCCCTCTCAAGTACTCTCATTCTCGCTCTCTCAAATAAATAAATAAAATCTTAAAAAAAAAAAAAAAGTCATGTACATCTAACCATTTTATAGTTCTTTACTGCCTATTATTTTATCTTTCATGATTTACTTGCTTTCAAATATCAACCTGTGAACTTTTCTTCCCTTAACAAAAATGTAGTAGATTGAACATACAGGGATTTTGACTAAGTTGATTTGTTATGGCAGTTCCTACTGAAAGATCAAAACTATAAAGGTTTACATTCTTGTTTGCAGTTCAGTTTTAAAAAAAAAAAACAAAGATTAGGGGCGCCTGGGTGGCTCAGTCATTAAGCGTCTGCCTTCGGCTCAGGTCGTGATCCCAGGTCCTGGGATCAGGCCCCGTGTCGGGCTCCCTGCTCATTGGGAAGCCTGCTTCTCCTCTCCCACTCTCCCTGCTTGTGTTCCCTCTCTCTCGTTGTGTCTCTCTCTGTCAAATAAATAAATAAATAATCTTTAAAAAAAAAAAAAAAAGATTATAAAAATATATAGTGTACATATACTTGTGTCTTTTAAATGCTGGCAAGAAATACGGCCAAAATACTCACATCTCAGAGATAAGATGTTTTTTCCAACTTTATATCTGTCTAAATTTTATAAGTGTTCGTCAATGGGCATATATCTTACTTTTATGATTAGAAAAAAATACATGTGTGGCACCTGGCTGGCTCCGTTGGTAGAATGTGCGACTCTTGATCTCTGGGTCATGAGTTCAAGCCCAACATTGGGTGTGAAGCCTACTTTAAAAATTAACAAAGAGAGAAAGGTTATAAATATTTTTCCTATAAAACCCTGCATTTTGGAAAATATTTAAGGAAGCTAACCATTGCCATCCTTTTATACTAAATTTCTACCGTAGCTCCAAGCTCCCCCTCCCCATTTTGGGGAATTTTTCTAAGTCTTAGGGTGAATGATAGTCTGTGTATATGTAGGAATTGTGACTGGCAGGACTAGGAGAAGAAAGAATAATCTAGATACAGAAATAGCATTGTGGGGGCACCTGGGTGGCTCAGTCGTTAAGCATCTGCCTTCGGCTCAGGTCATGGTCCCAGGATCCTGGGATCGAGCCTCACATCAGGCTCCCTGCTCAGCAGGGAGCCTGCTTCTCCGTCTCCCACTCCCCCCTGCTGTGTTTCCTCTCTCGCTGTGTCTGTCAGATAAATAAATAAAAAAAATTTTTAAAGAAATCTTAAAAATAAAAAAGAAATAGCATTATGCTAGTGATAAGAGGCATGTGTGTCATTCTTGCACTTACTATACACTATTTCTGACATCTCTTAGGAGTTCAGATTAGTGACCAGGGCTTAACTACTTGGACTTTCTTTAGCACTCATACTCCTGCAAAGGAGAGGCAATGTACGTTCTAGATCATGTTTTACACACCATAGCTCTTCAGGATGCATTCTGTCTCTGTCTCTTAGCTGCTATTGATTCTTCTTATGTGATCTACCATTTTACATAATAGTTTTTCTCAGTGTTCTAATTACGTCAGGCTTTAGGGAAGACTGTGCAAAATTACATGGGTTTAGTAAAATTCAGTCAACTTATGAATCTTCTCTATTAGCCCCCTTTCTCTAAGCCCAACACTTACCTCCTGAATTGCACAGGGATAGTTGTTAGCTTTTAATTTGCAAGATTAAAAGCTTGACTCCAATAGAGGCCATATAAAAAGTAAATGAAAAACAAGGGACTCTTCTACTTACAGGAATGACTTGTCAGGCCTTTACCAGATGTCATTAAAATGTATTGCATTGTGCTTTCTTTTTTAAAATAGAGTCGCTACCAGTTGCAATAGTTTTGATAGGGCACAATTTTCTGGAGTCTGTATTCCATTCCAGGGCGGAGAGTTGAAAATGGGAACATTTCTAACTTGATACAGTCTTGGCATGAGTCTCTGTCCGAGAAAAGACAAAGAATCTTCTAAAACCCAATCATTAAACTTGTCTGTGTCCCTAGTATTTTTCTGAATTTATATATTAGTCATTTCCTAACAAGAGCACTCAAGGAAAACATCATTTTTCTGCCAATAATGTAAAAATTTGCAGAAGTCTTGAAATCATAGTATTGCTTTTTTGTTTACGTTTCCTTATTTTGTATTTTAAAGTAGTAGAAATTAAATGTGCCTGTAAGAGTTGAGTTCTTATGAGGGGTAGGGGAAGCTGCTTTAGGTATCTCTAAATTCAGATAATTTTGAATCTCATACAGAGATTGTCCCTTGTCCTGTGGTGCTTTCATTCAAGACAAGGGGGAAAGAATCTGTGTCTTTGTATTGGGGTGTCCATATTGCATCTTTCACATAGAGCAGCTATTATTTCTTTAGTCAGCAAATTTAAGTGCCCACTTTGTGTAAGGAACTCTGCTTCGCATGGTGTATGATGCCTTAAAGAATATTTTTAATAAAAGAATAACCCAGTCAGATTAGTTATTTATAAAGGCCATCCGTCAGTATTGTATATGATGTCTTAAAGTAAGAATCAGAGACAGTTAAGAGACCATCTTATAGTAACATCAGTGCAATAATATGGGCCTAATCTAAGGTATAGGCATTGGGAATGGACTAGAAAGCAAAGAACAAATCTGAGACAGTGTCTTAAATGTAATTCTCTTATTCTAGCTAATTCAGGATTAATTGTCCGGTAAATCAGAGTTGATGTCTCTGTCTTCCTCCCCACTCTTCCTTCCTCCCCACTATAGCACACCCAAAGTTTAGTGCACCTCTCCTTCAGTAATGGTAGGAGAGGGGATGTAGATCAGAATCTCTTCAGACACTAGGTATATATGTATCTGTGTTCAGGTTTTCAAAAGACTGTATATCTCCTAAAGGAGTGTGTATTTTCTCTTACTTCATTTTGTGAATTACTACTTTAAATCAGAACTTTAAATAGCCACTTAAACAGAGTAACAATTTCTGCTGCATAAGGAGCTCTTTTTTAAAAAGCATGTTATGTTGTCCATGGAAGAAATGTTTTTTTGTTTTTGTTTTTATGGTTTTCGGTTGTGGGTATGGTTGATATATTCCTGAAAAATAAAGTTTATCCACATCTTTGGTTTTTGTTGTTTAGAGGAAACCACTCCTGAGTGTATATTTGATACCAAAGAATCCTCCAGAAAGTGGTCTTCCCCTTTTCTCTGAATGGAATTTAGAGCTAAATTTATGCATATATGAAATAAAATTTAAAATAAAATGTACGTGTTTCCTAAGCTCTAACTCTTAAAAAGAGTTCTGCTGTGGAATCAGAATTAATCACATTTTGGAGAGATGCACATAAAACAGACTGGTTATATAAAATCAGAAGATCCATAAAAAATGAAAAGAGACCACTACATACATACATACATACACACATGCATATACATATTCAATAGAAGACTGTGAAGCAGTAGAAAATTTAAACCCATGCATGGTTACCACAATTTTAATTCCATACTTTGGGAAAATAGTTTACTTTGAGTAGGTCACCAAAGAAGAATAACAGTGGTCTAATGTTTTCTTGTTCATTAGGGTCCGTGAGGGGAAAGATTAAAAAACTGAGGTGTGTGTAACAAAGGAAATTTACAAGAGTATTTTTTATGATGTTGCAATAATTTTGAGAAGAATGTTAAATGTTTCCTTTTCCTTGTTCCCCAGAACAGTGTAAGTGTTCATATTCTGCTGTTCTTCTGAAAAAGAGTAGGTTGTCCAGAGAGATTGGTTGGTTTTGCTTAATGAGTGATCTTTTATTTCTGTAGGGAAATAGGACAGGGTACCTTCAGCTTTGTGTTTATTCACTTTTGATAATGTCTCTATTTGTTAACAGTCTCTATTTGTTAAGTGGCCTTTCTTTGACTCTTCTCCCTACCCATCTGCCTGTCATACCTTACTTCTGTTGACTCATGCGTTAACTTCTGTAGGATCCTTTTAAAATATTCTATTTGCTATCTGATGTTTAGTCTTTAAATTGTACATCCAAATGTTGAATGATTTTGTGGAATTTGCAAGCCAAATGAATATTTAAAAATCCTTTGTAGGCTTAATTTTCCATCTAGAACTTCTGATAAAATATAATCAGTAAAAATTAGGTTATCTTTCTTGATTTTCTCCCCAGCAGTATGAACGACTAGACTGATAGTATTGATCTGAAATGAGAACTGAATGTTGTAGAAGTGCTGCCTAATGAAATCTTAATGAGAATGTTCTTTTAGTGTCTAGAAAGCTTTAAAAAACAGAAGCTGGAATTTGATATTTTTTGTAGCTTAAAGGAACCTTAGATATCACCTAATCTCACTCCCCTCTTTATAGTTAAATATGCAGGTGCCAGAGAAGTGTGACTTGCTTTAGATCACATAATCAATCAATCATAGAAGCAGACCCACGTCTAGAATTGGCTGGCGGGCCAATTTCTTCTATAGATACCACATACTGAATTATGTTTCCTAACCATGAAATAGGAGGAACCTAGGACACTGGTTGGAAGGCTGTATGTGCTGATGTGAACAGTCTGTGCCTAAGACATGTGCCAGGGCAATGTCTGGGCCACAACCACACAGTTGTTCACTTGATCATTCAGCTGTTTCTTCCATATGGGTGAAGCCCTCTTGTGTTCTGCTAAATTTGAATACAGGTATCATTTTAGACTCGGTATTTCCAAACATGACTTTGCAGTGGGAAGTAATGGCCCTGATCTTGTATTTCAGCTCAGACAGCTGTAACTGCACCAAAGATCTGGAAGAAACCAAAAGATCGGACCCGAACCACTGAAGAGGTGTTAGAGGCAGAAGTGGAGGTAAGGGGCAAAGTAAATCTCAAGTTTTAACTTATCTTCAGAGTAGTGGTGCCATTTCCTAAGACAAGTGTGGGTTTATATCTCTTTTTCGAGATAATGTTTTTCAAACAAAACGTGATATATCAAGCTCAGTCTGATTGTTTTGGTCCACCTACAGAATTTTTTTTTTTTTTTTTTAAAGATTTTATTTATTTATTTGAGACAGAGAGCATGAGAGGGAGGAGGGTCAGAGGGAGAAGCAGACTCCCCGCCGAGCAGGGGGAGCCCGATGCGGGACTCGATCCCGGGACTCCAGGATCATGACCTGAGCCGAAGGCAGTCGCCCAACCAACTGAGCCACCCAGGCGCCCCCCACCTACAGAATTTTAAAAAGATTTTTGATACCATATTCAGTTTCACCAGATTCTTGTCTCTCTTTCAAAATTCCTCTTCTAAAATGGCAAAACTAATTTACTGCTTAATTTTTGGTTAATCCCCCAACCCCCTCAATTGAATTTTTCCTTCTGTTAACTAGATGGAAAGACTACTCTGGTAAAGAAAAATGGAAACAGTTTTTTCAAATACTCAGTAGCAGTAGTGGTTGGTAGAAATCATCAAGTACATTTTAGGGAAATGAATCTTTTAACTGCATTTCAGTAACATAACTTTTCACATATGATTTGTCTGTTTGAAAACTAAACTATGCCAGATTTTGCTGTAGGTAACAGCACGACAGGAGACCATGTAAAGAAGAAACAAGGGTAGAGTTACTCCTAAGGAGTGTCCTATCACTTTCATAGTCTATAATCTTCAGTATCCTTAGTGCTGTGTTCTGAAGTTTATAAATGAAGAGTAATCTAAAAAATATGTATGTTGCTTTTTTCTTTTTGAACTCTTAACATCTACTTTATTAAAATAATTTTTATTAAATGTGTAAGGTGATAACATTAGAATATACAGAATATTTTAAAGTGACTTTAAATGCATTTATTTCAAAAGGCTTTTCTCTCTAGTTTTAATTCTTACCTTTCCAAGCAGTTCACAGTACCCCTTTGTTACTTCCCCGTCCTGTCACTGCTCTTACATGATGCTCTACTGATGTCACAGTTAGTCCCATAGTAACCACTAAAATGTTTCATGGAAGTGATTTCAGTGTGGTTATCAGGGGGTAAGAATTGGCAGGAAGTTATAGAGGTGCAAATAGTTGCTGCACTTGCCTTGCAGCTGAACAAGAAAATGTTGCTCCTACAGAGAATAAAATACCTTCCAGAGGCAGGGGAATCTCATACATTCCTGGTATGGCTGTAAGAGCTTCATAAACTGGTTTCTCTTTGATTCCACTATTTTTTATTCATTTTCTTCTGTTATACTTCTTATTCCTTTGCTAGATTTCTAAGCATTATTGAATATTAAATGGGTAGGTCATCACCGCTACAAATATTCATCCTCTTCTTTAGGTCAGGGGTTGGCCAACATTTCCTGTAACAATTTCTCAGCTCTGTTGCTATAGCCCAAACACTGCCATAGACAATGTGTAAATGGATGATTGTGACTATATTCCAGTAAAACTTCATTGACGGACATTGAAATTTGAATTTCATATAATATTCATGTGTCATAAAATATTCTTCTTTGGAATTTTTTCAGTGACTACAAATGCAGAAACCATGCTTACCTTGCACACTGTACAGAAATGGGATGAGCCAGATTTGGCCCATGAACCATAGTTGGCTAAAACCTGCTTCAGATTGTTATTCTTCGTACATGAGAACTATTTTGACTTATTCTGAATCAATCACTTTTTTCTTAACCTTATAGTTTAAAAGTATAATAAAAAAGAATTTGTTTGCACACACACCTTTTTTTCCCCCCAGAAATCCCAATTCCTTGTCTTTCCTATAGTTGAACATTTATTAGAGTAGTTTAGTGCATACTGGGTGTCATTATCTTTTTTTTTCACTGATCCTCAAGCTCTCCTTTTCTTACCAGATTTTTCACAGCCTTTAAAACAATGGGTTTCAGATATTAGCATATTTTAGGTTATATATTAGGTTATTATATCATTGCAAATATTTTATCAAATTCTATAAATTATAGCCTAGAAGGGTAACGTGCAGGGTGATTCATCTTAAAATTGCTGGTCAAGGCATCTTAAAATTTGTTTTAAAATTTTAGGATATTTCATCAGTTATTACACACATAGTTGTCTGGTCTGACTATCTGGCACTTTAAAAACTCATGAGTTGAATAGGCAGTTTTATCAACTAAATTCTTCTTTTAACAGCTTCCTATAAAAGTTTAACCTTTGACAGTCAAGCCAATAAGGTATTTTCTTTCTTTAATCTGGTTTTCTTAGTAAACAGTTTAGGAACTGTTAGACAGTTACAAACTAGTTTAATATGAGTGTCATCCAGCTAAAAGAAAAATAATCATCATAAGTACTTAGTGCAGCTAATTTTGTGATTCCCTTGAAAAATATCCTTCTAACAGTGTTCCTCAGGCACCTCAATGATTTTGTGTTCTCTAAATTATGGTTTGTTGCTTATGGAACCAAGTTTCTTTATACTTCTTTTTCCAGTTAGAAATTAACTTTCCAGGTAATACATTCTCTAGTTATATCCAGTAGATTTTCTTTTGCTGATTTTAGGTACAGAGAAGAGGGCCTGATACATTTTTTCTCTAAAATAACACTTTATTTTATAAGCTCTGAAAAAAGAACTCCCTATAATTGTATAATGTAGTTATACTGCTCTTTAATAAGTTTAAGTACCATCGACAGACTGTCATGCCAATTTTTTTTTTTTTTAAGGTTTTATTTATTTTTTGACAGAGAGACAGCAAGAGAGGGAACACAAGCAGGGGGAGTGGGAGAGGGAGAAGCAGGCTCCCCGCCAAGCAGGGAGCCCAATCCAGGGCTTGATCCTAGGACCCTGGGATCATGACCCGAGCTGAAGGCAGACGCTTAACAACGGAGCCACCCAGGCGCCCCTCTCATGCCAAATTATTAAAGATCTTGATGATCTATACTTAATTAGAAGGTGTCATTGCAAGGTCATTATAAGTTAGACTACAATAGAATGTAGAAAAAGAAAAAGTAAGGTTGTTGATTCGTAATTCAAACTTGGGGGATCTGTTTTTTCTCAAACTTTAAAAGATGCTCACTCTGCGCCATGTTTTAAAAAGAAATGATTTCAGCCTTTATTTTCTTGAAATTTTTATGTCTTGTCTTTCTTTTGATGGTTTCTATACTGTGTTTTCCTGTTGGGCGAGTAGAGAAAGCACATGTGCACACAGAGGGTGTGTGTGTGTGTGTGTGTGTGTATTTTCAAGTTTGTGTTTGCATGAACTTTTTGTTTTCATTATGGAAGCAAGTCCTAAAAACCATCTATTTCTGTTGACATTTAAAAATGTTGTCTTTTCCCCATGATCTGATGTACGTTGGAAGAAAATTTACTAGTAGTATACCTGTTACAATATTTTACTTATGTAAGAAAGTAGGATTTGTAACTCTTTAATTTTTTGAGAAAACAATTTTATGAATCAATTGGGGTAACCACTGTGTATATGACGTTCTTATATACAATCCTCTGTTGAATGAGTTCAACAGAGCCTCTATATTTTGCTCTCCTAGCATGAATTTTTCAGTTAGAATGTCTGTTTCCTCTGAGTGCTTCTTCCAAAGACTTATTTTTTTAGAGTGCTTACCCTTCATGGTAAAGGAAGACATAAAGTTCATGGAGAAGTGCCTCAAGGAATTTTGATGGTTCATATATGGTCCTCAAGAAATTTTTTTAAAGATTTTATTTAATTATTTAGAGAGGGTGCATGCAGGGTAGGGGCAGAGGGATAGAGAGAAGAGAATCCCAAGCAGACTCTGCGCTGAGCAAGAAGCCTGTTGCGGGGCTTCATCCCACGACCCTGAGATCATGATCTGAGCCAAAACCAAGAGTCAGATGCTCAACCAACTGAGCCACCCAGGCGCCCTAAGAAATTAATTTTTGTTTGATAGATATGAAACTATTGTGGTCAAAAATCATCTGGTGAATAACTTCAATTCTATTTTGCTTTTTAAAAATAGGGTGCATCAGCAGCACCTTGGTGACCCAGTCGGTTAAGCATCCCTCTCTTGATTTTGGCTCAGGTTGTGATCTCAGGGTCTTAAGATCCAGCCCCGCATCAGGCTTCGTGCTCAGCATGGAGTCTGCTTGAGATTCTCTACCTCTGCCCCTGCCACTTGTGTGCTCTCTCTCTCTCAAAAATAAATAAAAATAAACCTTTAAAAAATAAAAATAAGATGCACCAGAACCCAGATTTCTCCCTCCATAGAGGAATATATACCAAGCACTTTTCTATATATAATTTGAATAAGGTTACAACCACAGAGACTTCTAAGAACCAATAAACAAAGTAGATTTTAATTAACAAGTGGCCTCCTTGTAAAATGAGAGATGATCAACTTTGCAGGACCTAGATACTTTATTCATCAAACTCTCCATTTAGCAGCAACAGGAATACAAAAAAATACCTTCTAATGTTTCTTTTTATATATTTGCTGAGCCTTAGTGGCAAGGGTAGGAGTGCTTGATTTAGATTTCTGACTAGGACTCTTTCATGTCCAACAAGTGCAAGGATTAACAGTTCTTTCCATTCGAACCTTTGGTACATTTAGATTTCATTAGTCATGTTAAAGCATTTCAGTAGCCATGTGATTTGTCTTCTCTATGCCAAGAGATGAAATGAGAAAAGTGTTTTAAATAAACTTAACATTGTACCATATGCTGAACACAGACATCCTTTTTTTGAGTGACATGTTTTCCTGTGCCTTTTGAGGGGATAGGTGTAGGTTTACATGCATATTTACATGGTAAAAATCGTGTAACCTCTGTGTTCACTTATGCTTTAGCCGAAAGCTGAAGAGGAGCTTTCAGATGACAAAGTACTTGAATCTGAACAGGATAAAATGAGCCAAGGGTTTCATCCTGGAAGAGACCCCTCTGACCTAAAAAAAGTAAAAACTGTAGAGGAAAATGGAGAAGAAGCTGAGCCTGTACGTAATGGTGCTGAAAGTATTTCTGAGGGTGAAGGAATAGATGCTAATTCAGGCTCCACTGATAGTTCTGGTGAAGGGGTGACATTCCCATTCAAACCAGGTAAGTGTATCCCTGCCTTCCTGTGCATGTCTTTCCTTCTCACCTTCTCTCTGTTATAATCTTACAGCAATGTTGGCTCCTTGTAGAGAAATATTGGATGGAAGATAAGAGGCTCATCACAGTGTAATATTTACAGAATAGATTAACAGGCATAAGTTAGGGACTAGCAAATCCTGGGAGTTCTCTGTGGGCGGAAGTGATATCTGATGCTAGTATTCTGCTTTTACTGGCAGAGCAGCTGGCAGAGGATATCAGTCAGTACTAGGCTGGTGGAATTCTACAAGAGGAATTTACTTTTATTTAGTTTAATTGAAAGGGCTGTTTCAGTGCTCCTTTGTGCTCATCATTTCACAAGCCTTAATCATTTACCCTTACTACATGTAATACACTGACATTTTTTACTCTGTTCTCTTCTTTTAAAAATGTTGGGTTATGGGGTGCCTGGCTGTCTCAGTCGGTAGAGCATGTGACTCTTGATCTCAGGGTCGTGAGTTCAAGCCCCACGTTGGGCATGGAGCCTACCTAAAGGGAAGAAAAGAAAAAAGAAAAAAAAAATTTTAAATGTTGGTTGTAACTCCCTAATTTCACAGCAGAAATTTGTTGACAGAAATCACTCTGTAGAACTGAACTACAATCATCAGAAGCAGTGTGACTAGCTTATTAAGCACATGGAGTATGAGAAGTGTCCTGTGAAATACATGATAAGCCCCAGAGGCTCTTTCATCTTTAGGCACCGTCAAGTCCATTAAAGTCTATCCCAATCCTATGTAAACCATGTTTAACTTTGAGATTTTTGGAGTGATTTGGCATGGACATGTGGGGAAAGATGGTTCATTTGGTCGAAAATTTGGGGTGGATACAACGTTTTTCTTAGTTTGCCAAATCTGAGTGACTTCTGTGTCAGATTGGGTTTGAAAGTAGAGTATCAGACATCAACAATAATCTTAGACAAAAATTAGTGACGTACAACCAACATTTTTAAAAATGGAGAATAAAAAATTGTCAGTGCGTTACAGGAGCAAGGGTAAATATTGTTTTAAGAAACTTTTATTTCTTTTATTTAAATTTGTATTTGTTCTGAGTCATATGGTCATTATATTTCTTATTGTGAGTTGTAGTAAGAAATGTTTGAAAGTCACTGATTGATACCACCTTAATAAAATGATCTTTTTACTACCAGTAAACTGCTGCCAGTGGGCTTTATGAAATTGAAGGGGTATGCTATAGTGACATTTTTTTTTAAATTTTAGGACTCAGTATACTAAAATTACTTCTAAAGATCTAGGCTTGTGTCATATCATGAAGCACTTGTGGCTACCACCAGTCCTTTAGGAGATTGAGACACTATTGTCATTTGTCGGACTGTGTCAGTGTGTGTGTGTTTTGTTTGTTTTTTGAGTAAGCTTTATGCCCAGCATGAGGCTCAAACGCATGACTCTGAGTCCCATGCTCTACTGACTGAGCCACCCAGGTGCCCCCTATCAGTTATTAGTTTGGCAAGGAAAAAGTACCCAACCATAAGCCCCAACTATATTGAATATAGTTTAGTTAAACTGTAATATATAAATATATAAATATAATATATAAATATATAATATTTATTATTTTTATAATTTATAAATTTATAATATTATAATATATAAATATATAAACTATTGAATATAGTTTAGTTAAACTGTAATTAATATACCCTCACAGTAATTGGAAAAAAAGCAATTTAAAATTTATTTATTTTTAGAGATTTTATTTATTTAGTTCACAGAATGATAGAGCACAAGTAGGCAGAGTGGCAGGCAGAGAGAGAGGGAGAAATAGGCTCCCCGCTCAGTGGGGAGCCTGATGCGTGGCTCAATCCCAGGACTCTGGGATCATGACCTGAGCTGAAGGCAGATGCTTAACTGACTGAGCCTCCTAGGCTTCCCGACAATTTAAAATTTAGATCCCAATAAACTGCCTGCCTTTTAATGAATATAGTAAGATAATAAGGATTTAGTTGAAAATATCTGCAGTGTTCTCACAGACCATCATGAGTCTATCACCTACATATTAAGAATCACTAATATTAAAAAGGACCCAGAGTACTATCATGAAGTGATCTGGGGGCCTGATTTTGATGAGAGTTTTGTTAATTAAAAGAAAAATACTGTGACATGCTTTTCTTATCCAACAAAAATTTCAAGAAATTTTCTAACTTTATATAATGAGATTAGGATTGTGAGAAATGATAGCTATAACAATAGTCATAGTAGCAAAGTGAGTGCTCTGGCAAAAAACTAATTTAAAATTAATATTAAAAATATTACTGTTGGTGGGAATAAAAATAGTGCCACTACTGTGGAAAACAGCATGGGGGTTCCTCAAACAATTAAAAATAAGAGACACCATATGACCCAGTAATTCTACTTTTGGGTATTTACCCAACGAAAACAAAAGCAGAAATTCGAAAAGATATATGCACCCCTGTGTTTATTGCAGCATTATTTACAATAGCCAAGATATGTAAGCAACCTAAGTGTCCACTGACAGATGAAAGGATAATGAAGATATGTGTATATACATGTGTCTGTGCATGCATGGTGTACACACACAAAGTGGAGTATTACTCAACCATAAAAAGAATGAAATATGGCCATTTGCAGCAGTGTGGATGTATCTAGAGGGTATTATGCTTAGTGAAATAAGTCAGACAGAAAAAGACCAATACCGTATGATTTCACTAATAGTGGAACCTAAAAAACAAACAAACAGAAAAACAGAAACAGACTGATAAATACAGAGAACAGTCTGTGATTGCCAGAGGATAGGTAGATGGGGGTGGGCAGAAAAGGTAAACAGATTAAGAGGGTCAGACTTTCAGTTACAAAATAAGTAAGTTATAGGGATAAAAAGTGCAGCATAGGGAATATAGTCAATAAAACTGTAATAACTTTATATGGTGACAGATGGTTAACTACACTTACCATGGTGAGTGAGCCTTTCGTAAAGTATATAATTGTCAAGTCACTATCTTGTATACCTGAAACTAATACAATATTTTGAGTCAGCTATACTTTAAAAATAAAAACCATAGTCAGGGGGGAAATTATATATAGCTGCTTAGCCTTTCAGAATCTTACAGAAATTATTTGTATTTGTTTTGTGTCCTTTTGCCTTTTTTCCCCCCTCCAAAATAACATTTCCAGGTGAACAACCGAAGTATCCTTCTTTTACATGAAACCAAAGAGTATTACAGATTCTTATTTCTGAGGTATTTAAAGGCTTAGTAGTTTATTTAATGAGTATTATTACATGTTTCTGGCCAAAGGCTGCTTAATGTATATATTAAGTGGTTTCTGTAGCAATTTCAGATTACTATCCAAAGGTATTCAGAAGGGATAACAGAACATAAGACAGTTTAAAATTTTTACATGACATTTTCTGACAGTAGCTCAGTGTTTGCTTTGTGTTTTAGTCTATGACAGGGTAAAATAAATATCGGAATCTAGTTTGTACTCTTACCCGGTTATCCATATAATGACCCTATAGAGACTTGTCTGTCTACATCCCTTTTTCTAGATTCCTGGAAGCCTGCTGATACTGAAGGCAAGAAGCAATATGACAGGGAGTTTTTGCTGGACTGCCAGTTCATGCCAGCCTGTATACAGAAACCAGAGGGCCTGCCTCCCATCAGTGATGTGGTTCTTGACAAAGTAAGCTGTATACTCAAGAGAAAGCTCTATCTTTCTATAGGGTGCTGGTTTCAATTATCAGTACAGATATGCGAAGTATAAGCAATTTTTAGCAATTGTTAGACTAAATGTGTTTGAATTAAAATATATGTTTAAGTATTAGAGTTTTCCTACATATTCTTGGGTTTGGGGTTTATTGTAGATTACTGTAACTTTGGGTTTGGCCCATATTTGAGTGGTAACAAGTTAAAATTCATTAATTGCCTGCTTATTATTGCTATTGCCTAGTGATGTGGTGAAAAATGTGTGTCTGCTGGGTCAATATGGCTAAAGTGATATGGAGCTCTTTATTCACTGTTCTAAAATTTCAGTATGGAATAGAAAGACATTGAGGACAGGTCAGATGCCTAAGAGTGTATTTGGCAAATCAAACTTAAGTGGTAATCAAATAATATATAATTCAAATAATGTATTTCAGAATTTCCCTAATATGTACTTAGAGTGATTACTTTTCAGTTTTGGCAAATAAATAGGCACCTATTCTCTTTACATCTGATCTTAATGGTGCATACAGGAAATTAGTACAGTGTTTATTTTGTCTTTATTAAATTAAAAAGAGTAGAGTCAGATGTGTATCTGCCCAATTTTATGTATATCAGTGATGAACCAGTGATGATGACCAAGCTTAAAATATTTTTGTTTTGAAGAGAAAATATTAATCCTTACTGAAGTGTAGAGGGTAACTATCTTTCAGAATGAGATCTACCTCTTTTTGAGATTTCCAGCAGCTCCTTATTCAGACCCTATGTGTATTATTTTCCTCTTTTATAGCACTAGGGTTTCTTACTTCTCTTGGTATCTAAGTCTTCTCTCTTAGGTACTAATATGGCAATGCTGATTTGAGACTACTTTAGAGGGTAGGTTTTACATACACTGAATCAGATTAGCCTCTAGAAAATATTCTTTCTTGTCTGCCTACCTTATTGGTTTCCGACTTCAAACCAATTTTTAGTTGATTTCTCCCTGAGCTACTTCACTTTGTTTCATATACAGTCACAATACATGCCTGTACAAAGCCAGATACCTCCAACTAACAAGGCAAATTGAGTGAGATTTTAAACTGATCACACATGAAAAATATCTCCTTTAGAGACTTCCTGTTCACTCAGAATATTTGCTTTGCTAACCATAAAACAACAGCAACGAAATCGACATATGTGATAGCAGGATTTTTCAAAGCAAGTGCTCTGATGTCCTGGTGAATATCCTAGAAAAAATCCCCAAATTTGTCCGTAGGTCATAGGATCTCATAGCTTTTCTTGTGCCATTCTGCTGGTCCTTGAGTATCTATTGAGCCAGTCTACTGATTGTGTCTAGCCTCTCCTCGGAAATTTTAGGCCTAATGAGTCCCAGGGCATCAGAAAATTATTTCTGGCTTAAGTCCAGAGAAACTACCATGATTTACATTGGACTTCTCTGCCTCAGAAAGCCAGTGCTCATCATTTTAGCTGACATAACTTTTCAGTCTGAGTTTTTACTTTTTTGGTACTGAATGTTTTGAAACTTGTGTTAAGCTTTCCTTTGCTTCTTCATGCAGATCAACCAACCCAAATTGCCAATGCGAACTCTGGATCCTCGGATTTTGCCTCGAGGACCAGACTTTACTCCAGCCTTTGCAGATTTTGGAAGGCAAACCCCTGGTGGAAGAGGTGTACCTGTAAGTGCAAGTTCCCTACAACCCAATTAGTTAGAAACTGTCATAGACTTCATGACATCTTGTCTAACGGCAAGAGAGCGGCTTTTTTTCATTGATTCCTTTAACCAAGAAGAAGTAGAAGAGGTGAAGACTGTCTTTTTTTCCATACTGATATTAAAGCAAATAAAGAATACACTGAGTCATTTTTACTTGAGAGAAGCTGGTCTGCATTAATTTGGTCTTGATTTTTTTTTTTTTTTTTCATTTTTTTTTCAACTGACATGAACTGCAAATGGGTTAAAGTAGAGCCAACCTTAAATAGGATTCCTGTTTTGAGGTGTCCTGATATAGTTGAGATCTCTGATGACAGTCAGCTAATGGTCATCTCTTTGTCTTTGTTTCTACAGATTTGCAAAGTGCAGAGCAGGCATGGATTGCCAATTCTGGAACAAAGCAAAGCCCCAGCTTGCACTCCACTGGCGATGTCGCACCCACCCCTGAAGAGCTTGCCTCTAGGGGTGCGCTGAATCCTTTTTTTTTTTTTTTTAAACAATGGTCTCTGGTGTTCTCATATTTTCTGTTTTGTTTTTCTCACTTACTATAGGTTGTGAAGTCAATATATGAACAAATGACATGTACAAAAGAGTGCAGTATTGGTAAACTGCAGGTTGCATTTACACCCCCAGTGGCAGGCTCTTCAGTGGGAGAAGTGACATCACCAGTGGAGTTATGCTGGGGCACTGCGCTGTGCAAGATGCGGCAGGCTGTGCCTACTCCATGCTTTGTAGACTTGCAGAAAGCATGGGGGAAAGTTGCCAGTGATGTGAAAACCTGTTTTTCCCAAACTAGAATGGTATAGAGAGCACTTAATTTAAAGTTCTGGAGGAGCTTGGAGTTTGATGTACATTTGCAGATCACCCTATTAAGACTACTTTATTTTATGTTTGTAAAAATATTTTTATTTAAGGTGTCACTTTTTATTTTCCCATCACCGTTTTATTTCTGGAATGGCAACTTTTGAAACCTGCTTTGAAATAAGACTGTACCCATCAGGAAACAAATGTCACTTTGTAGATATTTGAATTATTTGTTTGCCTGCAGCCAAACACTTATTAAAAATACTTCAGTGCCAACAATGTGTTGAAGGCTTTGTAAAACCCACAGAAAAATCTTCTTAATTTGAAGCATATTATTTATTGAGCATTACCATCTTAAGGATATCTCTGTGTGTGATATTCTTTTCTCACACAGGTTGGAAATTTAACCTTTATTTTCTGTAAATACTAAATTAAAATTTTTCTCAAGTTTTAATTACCTCACCAGAAAGTCTTTAGAAAGCAGTTTTCTAGAAACCATTTGATACCTTATTTTTCAGCATTATCTCTACCTTTTTGGTGGTGTAAAGCATTGTATTCTGTTAGCATTTATTTTTGGTTTTGTTTCGGTTTTGATTTATATCTTTGTTTTGCCAAACACTAGAAATAATGTTGATGCCATTTTGATTAGTCTCTGGTTAACAGCATCTGTCATTATCATATTGCTCTTTGTTCATATGTCACTCAACAGAAGGTATGATTTGCTGCGTCTCCTCTTTCAGTGTATACTGCCACTTTTCAGCACCAGCTTGCTATTGTTTAATAATTAGGTATAGCAAAAAGGAAGTGCTGTGGATTGAGAATAAGCTATGTCTCTTTCAAAATATTGAAATTAGAAAATGAATTTTAAATTTACCGCAATGTATGTTTGCCCACTAATCTATCTGCTTACATAAGTAAATGAGTTATTTGGTACAAAGTAATGTGATTGGAAATGAGCCATTATCAGGAATTTGTAATGTCTCCCAAAAAGTCAGCTTTAGTTATTTCACTTTCTTTAAATAGATCTGTCATGTGCCACAAGCTAATTTTTAAGTAAAATTGTGATCCGTCAGAGTAATACTGATATGTTGAGCCTAATGCAAGTAATTATTCTTCCAGCATCTCCCATAGCTAACATGCTCCACTTAATTTGGCCTGCTTACCTTGGTATATTGTTGTGGATTCAGATGGGAATTTCGTAGGATATAGCTATGTAACATATAAAGGAACAGTTAATAATGCTGTTTGGAAAAAGCAGCAGTCCTACGCTTCATCGTTTTTGGTTCCATACCTCTAATCATTTTTCCCAGCCTCCCAGTTGGCTTATAAATGATTACCATCCAAAGATACTAAGATCTGCTAGACTTAGCTTCTTGGTGTGGCTTCAGTAACTATGACTCCTGTATAAACTTACCTGCAAAAGACTTGTTAAAAAATATGTTGAATGGGTAGCAATTGTTTTAACATGTTATATGCAGTTACATAACATTTTCAAACATAAAGGTCTTGTGATGGGTAGTAACGTATAGATCTGTTGGAAGCACTCAGGCAGTATCTTCTACTTTTTTAAAAGTCAAATTACTCAGCAAGTGTGATGTTAATTTTAATAGTAATCTGGGCAAACATCACAGAAAGTGCCCCAAAAGACATGTATTGAGAGAGAGACAGTGGACCTAGACTAGTAATTTACCATTCATATTTATTTCAGTTAGCTTTGAGGTTAGCTGAGCTATTATAAAAATTCTAGGAGCAAAGAGGTTTCCTGAGCTTATATCATCCTTCCCTTTCTCCTTAAAGGAACACTTGGCTTACCTCTCTTTAAAACTTGGTAGGATGAATATTGGTCCTGTTTCCTTTGGTTATTCAGGTAAGCAGAGGAGTTTAAGGTTATAGTCTATGAATGAGATAAGACCAATGTATACTGAACTCAGATGAACAGATGAACAGAGATGGGTATGATTTTTATTTAATACATTTAAGAAAAATATACGAGAGTGGGTAAAAAAAAATTTAAAACTCAGTTCACCTGGGGGAAAAAATGCAGCTCACTAGTTAATCAATGCCAATTTTTTTTTTTTTTTTAAGATTTTATTCATTTATTTGACAGAGTGAGCAAGAGAGCACAAGCAGGGGGGAGAAGCAGACTCCCTGCCGAGCACGGAGCCCGATTCGGGGCTCAGTCCCAGGGCCCTGGGATCATGGCCTGAGCCAAAGGCAGATGCTTAACCATCTGAGCCACCCAGGAGCCCCAATCAGTGCCAAATTTTGATGTTTCATTTGAGTTGTCACATTTTTGGGCCCTGAGCACGTTATACCTTAAAATTCCTCTGCCAGCCAGGAAGTTCCTCTTCCAATCAGGATCGTCTGTCCTTTAAGCAAGGAGACCAGGCTCATTTTTATATATATACACTCCATACTCTTTAATTTTATGTGTGTTTAGTAAATAAATCATTCATTATATATGGTGCATCTTTTGAAGGATGCTCTAAATATGACAGTTTGTATTAAACTTTCCACATGCACACACACACAAAGGACATGAAATGTTCGAGGTTAATTTTATCAATATAGATAACACTTTTTAAAAAGTTCTTTTTCTTCTTTGGTATTGATGATAACTCACCTAGTTTTTAAGGTCCTTTTATATGCCTTATATCCCTGATCCTCATAGTAACTTTTGTAGGTAGGACTGGCATTTAATGTATGAGAAAGCCTAAGTTCAACAAAGTTCAGAGACTTGTTCACAGTAACTTTGCTCATAAGTAGCAGAATTGAACTCAAAGTCCACAGTCCTTTTGTCTTCTAATCTGCCTCTTTTTTCTGCTGTACCATAGTCTTCTCAGGCATTGATGTTCCACACAGTGATTTCATTTTCAGAGTATAAGCATTAGTACATTAGAGATTAATTTATTAATTGTGTTAATCATTTGTAAGTATTATAGATCTGTTGAAGACTCAGTATTCTTGGTTAAATATTTGTGAACAGTATCTTTCTTAGTTATATCCAGTGAACCAAATAATAATTTTCAAGGTTGTCTTGGGAGCTTGCACATAGGTTATAATACCAACTTTTTATCTGGGACTAACAGCTTATGCTATCTTTTCAAAACTTACTTTCCTTTGAAACGTTGTTACCTATTTAGTAATATTTCTCATATCTTTATGTAGTTCATTTAAAATCCATACGTATTTGTCTTGGAGCTGGTAGAGATTTGGCATAAGTCATATTTACTTTCTATATTCGAATTTCACTGCATATTCATTGATATTTCCAGTAAGTACTTTTTGGAAATGGAAATTTCATACTTCATTCAAACATGATTAAAATTATACCCCCAAATTACGATAACTGCGGCTCTTACCTGCTTTTGACATAATTACCTTTCATTACACTCACTAATCTTTGTTCTATACAAATTTTTATGTGCAAATGCATGGATTAGTTTAAATGTCCTGTGATATAATTGTTTATTTGAACTTACCCAAGCATTGAAAAAGATTTTAACCCACACTAGTAATCCATTCTAGTTTACACTAGAATATAACCTGAATTATAAAAATCAGACAATATTTGGTGTATTGTATTCTCTTATCAGAATGGTTTTGTCTGGGCTATTATATCAAAGTTTCAGTTATAAATAAATGTTTTTATAGTAGTACTGTCCAGTTTAGCAACTGCTCTCTGTTGGTACTTTTCCAGTGTGATCTTCTTCAGTTCTTTTTTAGTGAAACTATGTGTGGTACTTTGGGCTTTTTAATGTGTACCAAATACTCTGAGATTGTATCATTTATGCTGAGTACTTAGCTGGATATATTTGACAAGATTGATGTGTATTGCCCAGGAATTCTATATTTTGATCCTTGGTAATACTGCTATTACTGATTAGGGCAGATGGTGAAGTATAATTCTGAGAATGAGTGTTATTTAAAGGCTCTCAATCTTATTAGTTTTGGCCTCAGACCATGTATCTCTTAGAACCTGTTTTCTTATCTAAATTTAGCATGAAATTTAAGTTTCTACTTCCTTCTCTGAAGCTTCATATAAATTCAAAAGGGCAATATTGGGGCACTAAGTGAGGTATGATTCTGATCTGTGTGTCTTGTGTGAAGTTTTTTTCTTCCTTCTTCAAGTTTAATTACATTATTTAACTCAGCATTTAGAAAATGGTATAACAGGGGCTTCTGGGTGGCTCGGTCAGTTAAGCGTCCGACTCTTGATTGCAGCTCAGGTCTTGACCTCAGGGTCGTGAGTTCAAGCCCTGCTTAGGCTCCATGCTGTGCAGCCTACTTAAAGAAAAAAAGAAAAGGAAAGAAATGGCATATCACAAAAATGTAACAGATCTGGAAGGAGCAGAACTTACTATCAACCCAACATGTTTAATCTTGAAAAGTTATTTCCTAGCATTTAAGATAGCAACTATTAGGGATATTTTAATACACAGAATGCAACTTTTACTTCATTATCTCTTGCAGTAATTGTTCTTAATTTGATGACCGTTAGGACATGCCAGCAAGTGTTTTTAACAGAGTGCGTATAGTGGGACTCTAGCAGGAGCTAAGAACTGAAAAAGAGAAGAAATTTTTTTCAGGGAACAATTTAGCTAAATCTGATTTAATGATTTAAGAAAGACTTATTTTAGTATTTCTGGCCCAGGAAATTTACAGGGATCCATTGAAATCTGTGCTAAGGCTGGATGTCTATGCTATGAAGAATTTTTGTGATAAAATTGTATTTGCACTTCACACTGGCAGAATAGAAACCTAGTTTTTGAAGCAGCTTTATAACTGTGATGGTTGATGCCCTTGAATATGTATAATTATTCAAGTGAGCAGCCCAAAGTCACACAACTAGTAAAAAATAAAACTTCAGGTTGGGGGTACTCTTTTTTGTTAGGAACAACAGCGGTATCAAACAAAATCTTCCATCACTTTATCTAATTTAGAACTTTAGGATTAAAAACTATAGTGGTGGAGAACGTTACACTGATGGTATTCTAAGGTTGTCCTCTCACCTTCTCCCCCCAAAAAGATCACATCTAAATTGAGTGCTTAAGGGTGCCTGGGTGGCTCAGTTGGTTGAGCGACTGCCTTCGGCTCAGGTCATGATCCTGGAGTCCCAGGATCGAGTCCCGCATCGGGCTCCCTGCTCGGCGGGGAGTCTGCTTCTCCCTCTGACCCTCCTCCCTCTCATGCTCTCTGTCTCTCATTCTCTCTCTCTCAAATAAATAAAATCTTAAAAAAAAAAAGTATAAATTGAGTGCTTAATATCCATCTTTGCATCTAAGAAGTGTTTAGTGTGATCATCAGCCTTGGCTTGAGTGGCAGGCACAGCAGAGGCAGTAAATCTTAAGTACACTTTGTAGATATAATAAAGAATATTCTTGTCCTAGTTGTTGAACGTTGGACCACGAAGATCTCAACCTGGCCAGAGAAGAGAGCCCAGGAAGATCATCACAGTCTCTGTGAAGGAAGATGTGCACCTGAAAAAGGCAGAGAATGCCTGGAAGCCCAGCCAAAAACGAGACAGCCAAGCTGAGGATCCTGAAAACATTAAAACACAGGTGAGAACAGAAGCACATTCTAACATTGTTTTTTTGGAATTATAATGCTGTTGTTTTAATTTGCTTTAACTTGTTATTTTGTCCTATTAGTATACCTAGAGATTTTAGTTGAAGATTTTTGTAATTTTTTTGCTTTTTAAAAGCATTATTCTAGGGGCGCCTGGGTGAAAGCATCTGCCTTCAGCTCAGGTCATGATCCCGGGGTTCTGGGATCAAGTCCCGTATCGGGCTCCTTGCTCAGCAGGGAGCCTGCTTCTCACTCTGCCTGCTATTCCCCCTACTTGTACTCTCTCTCTCTGACAAATAAATAAAATCTTTAAAAAAACAAACAAACGTTATTCTAAATAAGTAAAATCTTTAAAAAAAAAAAAAGCATTATTCTAAAATCTTTAGCATAATGGGTGCCAGACAACCTGCTATTTTATTTGGTTTTCAAAACAAATACTATATATCTAGAGGGTTTATATGTCATAGGCTTTGATCATTTAGGCTTAGATCAATGCTTGCTTTTCTTAAAAATGTGTTTTTAGATTCTCAATCAGTATCCTATGCTAGTCTAGTTAGCATATTGCTTTTATGTCTCCTTGCCAGGCCTTCATTTCTAATAAGTTAGAATTTAGAAATCAATCTTGTTTTGGAGTCTTTTGGAATAAAATTGAATTCTTTGCATCTTTCTATGCATACCTGCCTGCAGAATTCCTTAGGGTAAATTGAATGAATTCCTTTAACCCAAACAAAATTATTTTTTTGTGTCAAATTATGTAGTCTTCATTCATCATTTGCTGTACACACAATGCCACTTCCTATACTTGGGTTACCTCTACTATCTTTTTTGGATTTTTCGCTTCTAGGCATCAAGACTAGAGTCTCCTCTTAAATTTTGCACCTGTATCAGAGTTAGGCATCACAGATCATATGCTGACTTGTCAGTGTCTCGTTCCTTAAATATCTTTCCTCTCATTGTGAATAGTTTAATCCAGTAGTCAAAAGCTTCAACTCTGGAGACAGGCAAGTTCTATTAGGCAAGTTCTTAATCTCAACTGTAAAATGAAGATACTAATATTACCTACCTCATAGGGCTATTGTGAAGATCGAATTCAAGTAATATAAAGCGGTTGGCATGGTTCCTGGAGCCCAGGTACTCAGTATGATGATGTTCCTGGGTCAAATATGTGCCTTATACATGATGAACTTACTCATCACAAAGCCATGCTGTCAAACCTTAATTGGCTGTTTGTTCAATTTTTTAGTGATTTCCCCAGATATTTGTCCCTAACTACATCCTTCTCCAGAGTCACTGAATTCAAGTACCTAATCTTTCCTGAATTTCTTTTCAATGTCTCTCAACCTTTTTTTACAAAAACCTTCTGCATCTCTCCCTTCGATCCCTCTGAGAAGTGCTGATTGATAAGGTGCCTAAATGGCTTGCAAAGATAGGTATAATTCCTGCTGAATCTTTATCACTGAAGATGAAGAGGTCTTGTTTTAGTAGTTAAGGCATTTGTGCCTCATTTCATTAGATTCTTGCAGCACCTATGAAGGAGGGAATAGACATTTTCCTTCTGTTACATATGAGAAAACTGAAGCTTTGAGAAATTAAGTTACCCACAGTATTGTGGAATAGTCCATTTGTTGCAGTTTGTAATCTGCCTCTGTTTACTTTATAACAGAGTTCTTCCTATTATTGCGTAGTAAGTTTTATTTCAGAAACATAATTTTATTGTGTTGTGGTATCATTCATTAATTGGCTAAGGCTAAGTTTTCTTTAGTGAAAAGATAAAGCAAATCCAGTAGAGAATTAATAGGCTTCTTTTTCAGGGTGAGTACAATCCTCTTGTTACTGATACTTTTCTTCTAAGTATGGGCATTTTTGCTCCATTCCTTCTCTTTTTTGGTGTTTTCATTCTTCTCTTTTGCATTGGTATACATCATGTTGACTTGGTGCTCCTGCTAATTCTGTTTCTTGACTTTTTTGTCAAATAGTGGTTTTATTGTTGCCTTCACTTCCAAAAAAACTCTTTCAGATCATGACCTGAGCTGAAGGCAGTCACTTAACTGACTGAGCCACCCGGTGCCTCAATAAATTACTTTTTTTATCCTAGTTTTTTTTTAAGCTTAGATTATCATCTGAAATATTTGAGGTATTTGAAGGTTGTGGGTTTTTTCCTTCCTTCCTCTCTACCTCGCTCCCTTTCTTTCTCTTTCCTTCTTTCTAAAGATTTATTTTACACTAGAGAAGGAGAGAGAGAATGTGGGGGCAGGGATGGGGGCAGAGGGAGAGAGAGAGAAACTCAAGCAGACTCCCTGCTGAGTGTAGAACCCAACATGGAGCTCCATTATTCTAGGGACGCCTGGGTGAAAGCATCTGCCTTCAGCTCAAGTCATGATCCCGGGGTCCTGGGATCAAGTCCCGTATCGGGCTCCTTGCTCAGCAGGGAGCCTGCTTCTCACTGCCTGCTATTCCCCCTACTTGTACTCTCTCTCTCTGACAAATAAATAAAAATCTTTAAAAAAAAAACCAAATGTTATTCTAAATAAGTAAAATCTTTAAAAAAAAAAACAAACACTTTATGTAGATATAATTTGGGACTCGATCCCAAGACCCTGAGATCATGACCTGAGCCAAAACCAAGAGCTGCCTGCTTATTGACTGAGCCACCCAGTCGCCCCAAGGTTGTTTTTTTTCCTTGATATAAAGCACAGGTTGTTTTAGACCTCATCAATATTCTCAGTTGGTAGAGGCAATTGAGAGAAGTTTGGTGATTTTCCCGCCCCTAAGAAACTCAGTTTTTTTTATAAAAGCAATGCTGACTTATTGCTGAAAAACCTGACTATATAATTTTTAAAGATTTAAATAGATTTATTTACTGTCTCCTTCTAAAGAAAACTGTTAACATATTGGCACATATTCTAAAAATCCTTATATTCAGATACCAGTTTTTTTTATAGGGATCAAATAAAACATTTTATAGGCCTTTACAGTTATGTCATTGTTTCATGGATTTTTACAACTTGGTATTTTACTGAGGCGTAATTTACATTTAGTAAGCTTTATTTTTGGTGTATAATTACACAACTGATGAATACATACCACCACAATCAAGATATGCTATGTTTTTATCAGACCCCAGGAATTTCCTTGTGTTACTTTTTATGCCCATCTTCTCCCTAAATGCCCACCTCTAGCAGTCAGTAATCTGTTTGTCCCAATAGCACTGGTTTTTCCAAAATATCAAATAAATGGAATCATTTTGAATATAGCTTCTTTCACTTAGCATATTACATTTGAGATGCATCTGTAGTCATTATATGTATGATTAGTTATTTTTTTATTACCTATTAGTATTCCGTTGTTATGGATATACCACAGACTGTTTATCCATTCACAGGGGAAACAGTTTTCAGGTTTTGGCAATTGGAATAAAAGTGCTGTAATCATTTATGTATAGGATTTGTGTGAACATAAGCTTTTGTCTCTTTTGGATAAAATTGTAGCTGTGATGTCCATGAATTATCTGGTAAATATAGGTTTGACTTTATCAGAAAATGCCAAACTATTTTCCAAGGTGGTTATTGGATGATTTTGCATTTCCATTGGCAAGGCTTGAGACTCTCAGTTACTCCACTTCTTCGCTGGCACTTGTTATTTTGTGCTTTATAAATGTGAACCATTCTAATGGATGTGTGGTAGCATCGCATTGTTTTAATTTGCATTTCGAAATGAATAATATATTGAATAAACACATCTTTTCTTGTGCTTAATTGCCATTCTTACATCTTCTTTGGTAAAATTTCTGTTCTTTTGCCCTGTTTTATTGGCTGGTGGTTTTCTTATCATTTATTTTCAGAGTTCTGTCTATATTCTGGATACAAATCTTTCATCAAATGTGTGCTTTGCAAAAATTTTCTTCCAGTCTGTCGTTTGTCTTCATTCTCTAAATAGTGTCTTTTGCAGAAATGAAGTTTTTACTTTGATCATGTTGAATTTATCAACTTCTGCATTTATAAGTTATACTTTTGCTGTGATATCTAAAAAATCTTTGCATAACCCAAGAATATAAAATTTTTCTCCTTTCTTCTAGAAGTTTATAGTTTTAGGTTTTACATATATGTCTGTGATCCAGTTTTAATTAATTTTTGTATTTCATGCAAGATATGGATCAAGATTTTTTTTTTTCTTTCTTATGTATATCCAGTTGTCCAGCACCATTTGTTGGAAGGATTATCCTTTTTCTCAGGTGCCTGGGTGGCTCAGTCATTAAGCGTCTGCCTTCTGCTCAGGTTATGATCCGAGGGGCCTGGGATCGAGTCCCAAGTCAGGCTCCCTGCTCAGCGGGGAGCCTGCTTCTCCTTCTCCCCCTCCCTCCAGCTCATGCTCTCTCTCTTTTGCTCTGCTCTCTCGCAAATAAATAAAATCTTAAAAAAAAAAAAATTATCCTTTTCCCATTCAGTTTTCTTTGCACCTTTGTTGAAAATTAGTTCATCATACATGTGTGCGTCTAGTTCTAGACTTACATCCCAGTGATATATGTGTCAGTCCCCTGGCCAATACCACACTGTCTTTGTATAGTAAATATTGAAATCAGGTTGTATGAGCCCTCCAACTTTGTTATTTCTCAAAATCATTTAGGCTATTCTGGCTTTTTTTTTCCCTTGTCTTTTCACATAAATTGTTGAATCAGCATCTTGATTTCTATCAGAAAGCTCCAAAACCCTACTAGGATTTTTATTGTTATTGTTTTAAATCTATAGATCAGTTTAGAGAAAATTGACAACTTAACAATAATGAATCTTCTAATACATGTACATGACATAGACCTCTTTATTTAGGTCGTCCTTGATTTCTTTCATCAGTGATTTAGGGTTTTTATCATACAGCTCCTATGGATATTTTGTTAGATTCTTAACTATTTCATGGTTTTTGGTGTTATTGTAAACAGTACTTTTAAAATATGTATTTCTCGTTGTTCATTGCTAATATATAGAAATAAAATTGATATTTGTATGTTGACTTATATTCTGCAACGTTGCTAGATTCGTTTATTAGTTCTAGCATCTCTTTTTGTAGATTCCTTATGATTTTCTACATAATCATATCATTAATGAATAGAGAGTTTTATTTCTTCCTTTACAATCTGTACAGGTTGTAGTTCTTTTTCTCTGCTTTTTTGCACTGACTAGGACCTCAAGTATGACTTTGAATAGGATGGTGAGAATAGACATTCTTGCCTTATTCCTATTCTTAGAGGGAAAGCAGTCATTCTTTGACCATTAAGTAGAGTTATAGATGCTTTTCTTTTCTAGTTGCGGAAGTTCTCTTCTATTTTTAATTTGATGAGAGTTTAAAATACTCCTGCCTAGTATTCTATACCATAATTTATATTATATCATAATTTAGACAGGTTTTCTATTTTAGGACACTTAAGTTGTTTGCTATAAAGGGGGTACTGATGGAAGTCATTGTGACCAAAACCTTTTGTACCTATCCTTAAATGTGAATAAATTTCTAAAAGTATAATAGTTGTTTCAAAAGATAATCATAGTTTTTTTGGGTTTTTTTGTTTTTGTTTTGTTTTGCTTTAAGGATACATCACAGTTTTAAAGCTTTTAATACACATTGTCAAATTGCCCTGAGAAATGTACCAGAGGATACTCCTGCCAGTGACTATACTTAGTTCCTAGAATTCTCATCAGTTACGGAAAAGAAGTGGTATAATTGTTTGATGTTTGTTGAAATAGATGGACTTAATTATTTCTGTGAAGAGTTCATAATCCTTGTTAATTTGGGAAGTTGAACTTATAAAAAAATATTAATCCTTACAGAAAGAATCATCCTGTCCAAGTTACTGTAACACTCTTTTCTTTTTTGTGGCCCTTCTAGGAACTTTTTAGAAAAGTTCGAAGTATCTTAAATAAACTGACACCACAGATGTTCAACCAACTGATGAAGCAAGTGTCAGGACTTACTGTTGACACAGAGGAGCGGCTGAAAGGAGTCATTGACCTGGTCTTTGAGAAGGCTATCGATGAGCCCAGTTTCTCTGTGGCTTATGCAAACATGTGTCGGTGTCTAGTAACGGTAAGAAGAGAGGAAGGAGTAAAACCAGAAATCTCCAAGAGGTATATTCTCCCCTCACTACACATTCTTCCCAGAAGTGTTATTGGGGCAACATAAAGGGGAGAATATATTTTTAGCACTTTTTAATATACTATTCTCAATGTATAAAAAGAATCTTGCTTCATTAAAATGTATCCTCACCTCTGGAGGGGATATGGAAATAGCCTGAAATAGGCCTGCTATGGTCCACCCATTGTGAGCAATACTGAATAAGTTTTAAATTAGTAATATGAAATAATTGGCATGAGCAACCTACCTCTCCTGTTGTGTCTTCTTATAGAAATAAAGTGAATGCTTACATTCACATTTAATTTAAACTGAAAATATATTGGTTCTAATTTGAGCCTTGGTGAAAATGATAGCATAGTTATGGTCATAAAAGGTTCCAAAGTGATCATTTCATCTCTAAGGAACTATTAGATTTCTTTCTCTTTACATTGTCCACAGCCATTTAATCTCTACAGCCTGTCAAATCTAGGGCAAGACAATGGGAGACCAAAGAGCTTCTGGTTAGTGTTCATTGTTCTCTATTTTCTGCAGTTAGAACACTACCATATACCATCTGTGTTTTCTCTGCCTGTTACTGTTACCCAGGTACTTGTGTCAGAAACGTGTGTCCTTTAACATTTGGGTTTCTTCTTAATTATCACCATTCATTGTCATTTGCCTTGTTACGAAAATGCAGAATTCTGTCATTCTCCCAATATTTTGAATTCCTGTGTCAAAGATAGGTAAGTCTGTTGTGACCTGGAAAAGTTATTTCTTTCGTCTATAAGGAATTTAAACTTCATACTGAAAAAAAAAAACAGCATTTAACATGAAAATGATCACTTAGAGCATATTCTGTGAATTGCGATATGTTGATGTTTGAATGGATGTTCTAGACCTAAAAACCAAGTAGAACAAAAAAGAAATGACTGTGTTATTGGTAGAATGACAAACTGCTTCTGTGAAGCAGGTGGAGTTCAGGTTGGGCCTGAGAGGGGCTGGGTGGTGGGAACAAGTATAGAGCAGGGAAAGTTCATGTCTGCGGCAGCGCACGTAGCACAACAGTCACAGATGTGGGCTTGGCGTCGCACCGTTCTGGCTTTACATTTTAACTTTAAAATTTAAACTTAAGTTCCTACTCTGCAAGCTGCTAACTTACAATAATAAACTTTATAATAAACTATAATGAACTGTTTTAAACTTTGTAACTTTATAAAATTAAATTACCTGTTTAAACCTCATTTTTTAATCCATAAAATAAGATTAAGTCACACAATTTGAGGCTATTACAATGATAACATTAATTTAATAATAATATAATTTAATGAGATTATGTATGTCAAGTTCCTAGCTCAGTATTTGACCTGTATAATCCCTAAATAATTCAAAATTATATTGGTGGTGGAAAAGATTGCAAAGGTCTTGAAATGCTGGCTGAATGAGGTTGATTGTAATAACAGAAATTATCTACTTAGTACCTACTAAGTTGCATTATGGGTAGATGCTTTACAAATTTTATTGTTAATAGCTATTATAACCCTGAAAGGTCAGTATTATTAGCCCTACTTCACTGAACAAGAAACTGAGGCTTAAAAATGGATAAGTAACGTGCTTAAGGTCACATAACTAGTAAGTGGCAGTGCTAGAATCCAAGTCTAGGATTATTCAGTCACTTGCCATATTGCCTTCTAACATACCGTACTGTAGGTATCTGAAGGCAAACTAATTCTCCATCTCATGCCTCTCATTTTCCTTGTGGCAGCCATGACATCTTGTAGTCACTCATTAGAACTAGATCCCAGATCTCCTGGCTTATACTTTAGTGCTCTTTACTAATTTTAGATTTAATCCTATAGGCCATGAAGGATTGTTAATGTTTTTTTCTGTTTTGTTTATTTGAGAGAGAGCACGAGAAGGGCAGGGGGAGGGACAGAGGGGGAGAGAGAGAATCTCAAGCAGACTCCCCACCAGGAGGGGTGCCACATGTGGGGCTCGATCCCACAACCCCGAGAACACAACCTGAGCCAAAATCAAGAGTCAGACACTTAACCGACTGAACCACGCAGGCGCCCCTGTTAATGTTTTTTAATAGAAGAGTATCCTTGATGAAAATGGCCTTTTGAAAGGCAAGAGTAGAAGTTAGATTAAAATAGAAAGAAATTATGGATAAACCAACCACTTATGTGAATTTTGTTATGATTCACCCCTTTTTAAATAAGATTGATTAAACTTTACTGGATTATTATTTTTTTTTTAAGATTTTATTTATTTATTTGACAGAGACAGCAAGAGAGGGAACACAAGCAGGGGGAGTGGGAGAGGGAGAAGCAGGCTTCCCGCGGAGCAGGGAGCCCGATGCGGGGCTCGATCCCAGGACCCTGGGATCATGACCTGAGCCGAAGGCAGACGCTTAACAACTGAGCCACTCAGGCGCCCCTTTACTGGATTATTTTCAATTGCAGAATAACCTTTTGGAATAAGTCCAGTAGTATAGGGGTATTCATAGAGAAAGTGACTACTCTTCTTTCAGCCCCATCCAGTTACACTTCCCTTTGTGAATGGTTTGTATGTGTACTTCCACAATTTTATCTATATTCATAAAATTATATAAAAACATATCCATATGTATAAAAAATACTTTTGGTTTTATAGTAGTTAAATTATATCATGTATGTATTTTTTTTGCAGTTTACTTTATTTTCACTTAATATGTTTTGGGCATACCCCTACGTCACTACAGATAGATTTGACTCCTACTTTTTTAGTAGTTGCATAGTATCTGAAGATATACACACACACACACACACACACACACATATATATATACCATAATTTCCCCAGCCTTTTCTCTCTCTCTCTTTCCTTCCTCTTTTTCTTCCATGTTGTTTCTAGTTTTTTGGTTTTGGGGGGTTTTCTTGCAACCACAAGCAGCATCAAAGTATATTTACCCTTACATGTTGAGGATTTACTTTTTTAGTATAAATTCCCCCAGACTTATATACCAAATGATACAAGTTTTTAGACTTTTTTTTATTGAAATATAACAGACATACATGCTATTTGGGAAAAGAAAAATTCCTGATTTGTTGCTTTTGTCAAATTTAATGATATAGTTTCTTCATGGCTGATTTTAAGCCAGTGACAGTTTGACAGATAATTCACAAAATTTCGACCTAACAGTTGGCTCCCATAAACCAGTACGAGCTAGCTTTAGCACACCATTACAACATGCATATAGAAGATTGTACAGATCATTAGTGTACAGCTCAGTGTATATCAGTGAAGTGAACATACCTACCACCCTGGTCAGTAAATAGAACTGTACCCTTCCTTCTTCCTTAAAGGTAACCACTGTCTTGACTTATAGTACTTTTGAGGTACCGAGGGCCTGAAATGAAAGGTGGCAATGGGAATAGAGTCACCATTTGTTCCTACTATGTATAAAATACAAAAATCAAACAGTCATGGGAATTATAAATCTAAGTAAGAAAAGCTAATCTTGGGGCGCCTGGGTGGCTCAGTCGTTAAGCGTCTGCCTTTGGCTCAGGTCATGATCGAGCCCCGCATCAGGCTCCCTGCTCGGCCAGGAGCCTGCTTCTCCCTCTCCCACTCCCCCTGCTTGTGTTCCCTCTCTCGCTGTCTCTCTCTGTCAAATAAATAAATAAAATCTTAAAAAAGAAAAGAAAAGCTAATCTTTTAGGAGAAAATTGAGACTATCTTCATGAACTTTGGGGAAGATTTTCTTTAGAAGATTAAGATTCAAAATGAGTAACAGAAAAATAATATCAGATTTGACTATTAAAATTTGCAGTCCTTGGTGTGCAGCAAATGATACCATAAATAAAATAAAAAGATAAAGCCACAGTGTGGCAGAATCTATTTGGAATACATAATAATTGATAAAATATTCAAATATAGGACACCTGGGTGGCTCAGTTGTTAAGCGTCTGCCTTCAGCTCAGGATGGGATCGAGCCCCATGTCAGGCTTCCTGGTCAGTGGGAAGCCTGCTTCTCCCTCTCCCCCTCCCCGCTTGTGTTCCCTCTCTCGCTGTCTCTTTCTATCAAATAAATAAATAAAATCTTTTAAAAATATATATAGAATTAAGGAGAAAAAATCAAATCAGTAAGAAATAAAACAACCCAATGGGCAATTTATAGAAATGAAAATCTGTTAGCTGATGAATTTAACAAAAGATATTCAGTGTTATTCATGAGTAGGGAAATAACAAATAAGCCACAATTCTGTACAAGTCACACTTGTTAGAGTAGGAAAAAAAATGAAATCATTTTAAAGTGTTCACGGATGAATACAGTCACTTTGGTGAGTAATTAGACAATAATGTTGAAGATGTTCATATACTATTCCTCAGGAATTTTACTTCTTGGTAATATACCCCACAGAAATTACCAGATGTACACAAGGACTCATTTTTAAGAATGTTTATTTTTTGTATTGGTTTTAATAGTGAATAATAAGAAACAAATTAAATAAGCCTGAACAAGACAAGTATACCACAATTTATTTGGTCAGTGGATTTGAATAGTAATATATATACAGCAGTTAAAATTAATGAAGTAAGACTAAATGTATTAACGTGAATCAACCTCAAAAATGGTACTGAATAACAGTATGACATCATTTAGTAATTTTTTATAATATGCAAAATGAAATTATTGTTCATACTAAATACATATATAATAAAATTATACCATTTGGAAATACCAAATATCAAATTCAAGATAAGAGAGAAAAGGTCTTCAGATTAAGGAAAAATACACAGGAGTAAGTGTTAGGACTTCTAGTTTTGACGTTAGGTGATCCAGACCACCTTTGAGGGATAACAATTAGAAAAGTTGGCTACAATATTTTTTAAAATCTTGAAGGCATCAGAGAGCTAAAAACCAGTAAAGAATTATTAAGGTTAAGATCTTTGAAAAGGTAGAAATCCAAAGAAAAGTGACACATTGAGTAAAACTTCCCTCTAAAAGAGGCAACTAAAACGTCTTGAAAAACTTGTTTTTCAAAGACTTGTTGGGCTAGGGGACAGAATTTGGGAACAGTGTTTACCAAAAGAGTGGTGGAGGAGGCTCTAGTGAATCCTCCTATATTTTAGGTTGGGACTGCAAAGGACTGCATGCTTAAACAGGGGTGAATCAGAAATTGACCTGCTCTCACAGGGACTGTGTGTAGCTCAACATCAAATAATCTCAGTCCTTGAATTTGGCTTGTAGTGATCTGAATGTGTTAGTGCCTGCTAGGTACCTGGAAGAAGCAAACACAAATTCTTTTTAAAATATCATATTAAAAAAAACCTGTCATACTAGCTTTCAAATTATTTCTATGAACAATTTTTCAAATAAAATGTACAGCATATAGTTAGAAATAATAAGTCACACAAAGGAAAAAGATGACCATGAATGAGAACGAGCAATAAACAAGTTTCCCACAGGAGCTCCAGATATTGGCTTTTATCAGGCACAGACATCAAATAACTATATTTATTATGTTCAAGGTAATAAAGATAGGTTGAAATTTTTAACAGAAAGAGAAAATATCAAAAGAACTAAATAGAAATCCCAGAACTGAATATATAATAAAATCCAGAACTTAATGGATTGGTTTAATAGCTGATTAGTTACAGCTGAAATAAAGAATTATGAAGTAGAAGATGGGTCTGTAGAATCCATAATGAGGCACAGAGACCAAAAAATGAAAAATACAAAAGAGAGGGTAAATGATGAGGAAGATTCCATAAGATCAAACTTTGCTTTGATTGGAGTCCCAAGAGGAGAGAGGAGGAAGTGGGAAGAAAGCAGTACTTGAAGAGAGTGGCTGAGAAATTTTTCATAAGTACTGAGATGTTAAAGCCACAGATTGAAACAAATTCCTACAAATCCCAAGCACAAATTTAAAAAAACAAAAAAGTTAAAATGAAGGAAAGTGTTTAGACTGGTGATAGCAAAGCTACTTACAGTAAAAGATAGAAAGTAACCAGGGAGGGGAGGAGATACTAAAAAGAACAATAATTTGTCAGTAGGTTTTTTAGGACACAAATGTCACTGTACAAAAGAAAAGATTGGTAAATTGGACTGCATTAAATTTAGCATGTTTTTCCTCAAAAGATGTCATTAAGGGAGTAAAAATGCAGATCATGTATTAGATAAAGATAATTGCAACACAAAAATCCAATGAAGGGTTTATATCAGATTTTTTGTCAAGCTAAAAGAAATCAATGAGAATAACTCAGTGTTTTAAATAGGCAATAAACGTGCACCTACAATTCATCAAAGAGGTCATCCAAATGACCAACAAACATGATGAAATTAACCAACTAGCTATAAAACTATACATTAACTCCAGATTGCTAAACTTACCGGGATTTGGCAAATTATGTGAAGCAGGAACTCAAGCATTGCTAGTGGGAATATAAAGTAGTGACGGCCACTATGAAGACAAGCTCAGCTATAAAAGCTGAAGTTGGGGGTGCCTGGGTGGCTCAGTCAGCTAAGCCTTGATCTCAGCTCAGGTCTTGATCTCAGGGTCATGAGTTTGGGCCCTGCACTGGGCTGCTCCACACTGGACATGGAGCCTACTTAAAAAAAAAAAAAAAGCTGAAATTATTTTTCTGCTATAACAAACATTTCCATTCTTAAGTACCAACTGATAAACCTACACTTCTTATATACTAGGCAACATATGCAAAAATGTTAGTAGCATTTTTCATAACAGATGAATAAATAAAAATATTGTAAAAAACAAAACAAAACCAACCCCCCAAAACAGACTTTGGGCATAAAATAAATTCAAGTTGTTATTCTTCTGTTCATGCATTTACCCACTTAAAACATTTCTGAGAGTCTGTGATGTGCCAGACTCTAGGCACATTCTAGGCACTGGGAATTTAGCAGTGAAAAAACAACAAAAAAGACAGAAAAAGGACCTGCCCTTAGGATTTTACATGCTTATGGGGTTCTTGAGATGTGAATTTTGATTTGAATTATTATTAAACAAAAGCACAGCAATTAAAATTATCAACAATCCAACTAAAAATTTTATTTTACTACAGATTTAGAGACAGGACAACATTCTCTCTTGTCCACTCTCTTCTATTAGCCATTCCAATTCAGTTGTCCTCCTCCTAAGATAAGTACTGAATTCTAGTTAAATGGTTTGCGGTTTATAAAGGGGGTCTTTGTTTTTATTTTTTATCTCCACTGTGGCAGGCATGTATTTAGTAGGCATACTTTAGTAGGCACTAGAGGCAGAATTCTGAGCATTCTGTGTCCTGTTATGCCATATCCAGAACATACCCAGTGTTGCCACTGCCCAGGTGCTTCAAATGCAAACAATGCAAAGAATGGGAGGATTGAGTATAGGAAGAGACACTAAGAGAGTGAAGGAGACACACTTAAATCTCATCAGAAATAAAGCATAGAAGGACAGATCAGGAAAGTCAGCTTTGGGCAACAGCAAGTGGCTGGAGTCAACTGGAGGAGGAGGGATGTTCAGCTCACCTGATGAAAGATGAAAAATGCTTTGAAGAAACATTGAGGAGAAATGACTTACCCTGTCATAACTCTCTTTTGAATCTTGTGGGCATCTCTCAGAACTATGTACCTTTTCCGGTGTATCTAACCAGAGATACAGTTTAATAGATGTGTTTGTAGTACATTCAGAGTATGTTCGTTCAGCTTTAACAGGTGATGTCACTAAGGTCAGGACATAACTACTGATGGAGTCTAGTATGTCACCATGGACTCGTGAGTGACAGTTGGACAACTGATTTATTACTGTTCGCTTCACATGTTAGAGTTAACATGGAGGTGCCACTACATTTACACTAGTCATTCCAAATATTTTACCTCATACTGGAACATGCTTCAGGAGCAAAATGCCTCGTGGGCCAGGAGTTCCCACTAGCATTGTTTATGTTCTGAGACAGCTTTGAAAATCTGTAGCACACTGAGCAAGGCCAGGGCTGGTCCTTTCATATTCTAGTCTCTCTTTTTTTTTTTTTTTAAGATTTTATTTATTTATTTGACAGAGAGGGAACACAAGCAGGGGGAGTGGGAGAGGGAGAAGCAGGCTTCCCGCGGAGCAGGGAGCCTGATGCGGGGCTCGATCCCAGGACCCTGAGATCACGACCCAAGCCGAAGGCAGTTGCTTAAGCGACTGAGCCACCCAGGTGCCCCAATATATTCTAGTCTCTTATTTGACTACCATAATTAACACACAGCTGGCAGCCCTTGCTGATTCTCTGGGAGTTTGATCCTTTGAGGGATAAGAAGGATTTACCCTCAGTACCCGCAAATATATCAGCAGTACGGGCCCACTTGCTTAAAATGAGTACCTGATGCTGACAACATTCGTATCCAGGATTGCTGGGTGACTGGTATGTGGACAGGTCTCATTCCAAATGAGAAGATGCACTGTTAGTTTACGGTGTGATATGTTACACTGTTAGTTTACATCTTTGTAAAAACGAAAAGCCAGGTTCTCTCCAGTGTGTTTAGCTTACCGAACAGCCTTACTGAAATATTCCCCCTGACGCCCTTTCTCCCTGAGAAACCATCTCAGACAACCCATTTAAGACACATGTCTTAGTTTCGTTTGTGGACTGCTGCTTAATGAAAATTAAAGTTCTCACTGTTGCACATCCCCCTCCCCCTTTTTTTTTTGCTATTATCCATAATCACACTTGCAAACATCTACCTTGTTTATTGTTATGGATTATATGTTTGTGTCCCCCACCCCCAATTCATATTTTGAAGCCCTAACCCTCAGTCTGCTGGTATCAGTAGGTGGGGCCTTGGGAAGGTAAGGTTTAGATGAGGTTGTAAGGATAGAGCCTCCATGGAGAGATTAGTGCCTTTATAAGAAAAGGAAGAGAGAGTAGAGCTTCCCCTGTCCACCACTTGAGGATACAGGAGAAAGCTATAAATCAAGAAAAGGGTGCCCACCAAGAACCAAATCTGCTGATACCTTAGTCTTGGACTGAGAGACTGTGAGAAATAAATGTCTGTTGTTTAAGCCACCATTCTGTGGTAGTTATTATAGCAGCCTTAGCAGACCAAAACATCCACTCATCATGTCTTTTCTAACTAAAACAGTTTCATTGGGTCTCCTGACTAGTCAATGTCCAGCAGACAACACGGGCTGACTTAATGATTCATAACCCTGTTGAATTTATCATCTCAAGAACAAAAAAGTTACCATGCATCACCATTTTCAGAGAATATGTTCTCACTGGCCTATTTCCCTATTTCCACCACCCTCTTAATCATCCCCATGGACATTAAAACCATGTTCGAAAACAAGTTCTTAGGAGGTTGTGTAGCTAGGCATTCATTCATTTGAAGATATGTGTACTTGCAGATCTGTGGCCGTTCTGCTGATTATTTAGTTTTAATATTTCCATTTGATTGTATCTAAAAAGCCTCTGTATAATCATGTTTTTTATGACTTGTACATGTGAAATCTCCCATGATCATTATTTTGGGATAGCAAATATTCATATTTATTGCCATTTGTGTGGTTTTCTACCTACTTGCTTGGTGAGCTGACTTGGCTTCTATGCTTTTTTGACACCCATGTTATTACAATTTAGATTACTCTTAATTTTTAATCATAAACATGTCAAATGCAGCTCTAAGTATATAAATATAGCTATATTAGTTTATTAGACTCTTGTCGATGTGCCAGCCACTATCATTTGCATTACTTAAACTAATCTCATGTAATTTCCAATAGTCCTAAAAGATAGATGTTATCATCCCCATTTTAGAAAGAAATAGAGGTTTGGCAAAACTAAGTAACTTGGCCAAAGTCACCTAGCAGAGCAGGGATTAGTTCCTGTTTCAACAGCTATTTTATAATGTCCCTCAGTCTACAGTCATTGGAATGTCTCCTTTTGCAGATGAAGGGACTGAAGCTCAATGTTCAGTGTTTCAAAGAGATTTTATTTATTTATTTTTTTAAGATTTTATTTATTTATCTGAGAGAGAGAGAATGAGAGAGAGCACATGAGAGGGGGGAGGGTCAGAGGGAGAAGCAGACTCCCTGCCGAGCAGGGAGCCCGATGTGGGACTCAATCCAGGGACTCCAGGATCATGACCTGAGCCGAAGGCAGTCGCTTAAGCAACTGAGCCACTCAGGCGCCCTGTTCAGTGTTTCAAATATCCCATCCTTCTTCTCTGTAATTTACAAAGTGCTTCCACTAAACCTATTTCATTGGATGCTCAAAGCTGTACTCTAGGTTAGACTTGGGTATTGTGTCTCCCTTGTTTTGGAGGATGAAACTGAAACTTGTGTTAAAAGAATTGCCTTTGTTTAAAAGTAAGTAAGTTTATCTTCCATTCCTTAATCCAACACTTTGAACATAGCCTTCCCTATATAAAAGGTCTAAAAGGCATAGCTTTTTACATCTTTTGTGTAGGAAAAGGTCTCCCTTGCCTTGTGTCATTTCTGCTTGTTTCCTGAAAGCAAACTGTCTTAAGTTCTATTTATTTAATCTTTTTGATTCATTTTCATTCTGGTCCCTCTCACTATGAAAGCGTGGCTTGGATTTTCATACTGTTGTCCACATTCTTTCCATTTTCTGCACATTACAATCCATAATACAAGAAACATCTCTTTAGGGCTGATTGTGGCTCAGCCGATTTTTGTCCAACGAATTATGTCCATAATATTAATGTAGATGATGCTGGTAAATATGCCAAGAAGCCAGATAGAGCTTTTTGGCTGGTTTACTTGTGATCCTGTAAAGCAGCAAATTGGAAACAACTTCTGGGTTTTTTTTTTTTCCGCTGATTTTTAAGAGTTTTAGTTTGTTCTGGAACCTAATACCATGTTGTTGGTCTATTATATACCACCTTGCTCATGGATATGCTTTCTAGTTCTCTTTTGTAGTCTGTTGTTGTATGTTCTGGGTCCTAAATAGAGTCCACTTTTGGCTTTTCCTTTGGAAAGCCTTTGCTTTCATGAGCATTTCTTTTCTTGAAGGCTGATTTAAATGCCTGCCTTCCTGTGCAATCATGGAGTAGGCCTGACTATAAAATTATCTGTAGTCACTTGAATTTGTTTGGCTTGACTTTGGAGATAAGGACGTGTTAGCTTTTTTATGCTTGGTGAAAAAAATACTTGGTAATCTTACCCTCTTCCTGAGTTAATATTTCCAGCTGAAAACGTGTAATGAAACACTTGCTCTCTTGGTTGATTAGAACTGGACTTTTTGGGGCACTTAGCTGGCTCAATCAGTGGAGTGAGCGACTCTTGATCTCAGGATTGTGAGTTCGAGCCCCTTGTTGGGTGTAGAAATTACCTAAAAATGAAATGTTAAAGAAAAAACAACAAGAAAACTGGACTGTTAAATGGTCTTTCATGTGTCGTAGGGAATCAGTTGGAGAGGGTGTCCATCAGTTCTAGCACAAATCCAGTATATATAGCATCATAGTCCTCAGTTTTCAAGAAGTTTCTCTAGCCATGCAACCTTAGTCAGCAGCTGTCCAAGTCATTCTGGTTGATAACATTAACTCTTTTGTGAGTGTAAATACATTGCGTTCTATTTTTTACCAAGTTGTCCCATTAAACCTAGGGCAAAGACCATGCATTTCAGAACTTTGGGAGCCACTTTGTGATTCCAGAAAAACCATTTTGCTGTGTTACACAGTAGCTGTTCAAAATGGTGCTTAGGGGGATTGCATCTGTAAAATGGTTAATTTTAGTCAATCAGTGCAGCAGTCCACTTTCTTATGTCTCTTTGTTTGGTTACACATAACCTTGAAGATACGAGCTATTGCTGTTACTAGAAAGCAGTTCTGAGACTCGAACGGAAACCTTGTAAGCATCTTGCCTCCACATGGTCTACCCCCTCCAGTCTGGGTCTTCCCGTGTATCAAAAGAATTTTTCTTAGGTGGCCATTTTTTAGACTGAACTTTTGGAAAACTAGTATTTTCTTTGGGCACGTAAGAAGTAATCAGTAAACATAGTGCATTGATAGTCATGGTAAGTACCAGCATCACAGTGTTAATAACATTCCCCTGAGGACAAGATATCTGAAAAATCCTCAGATTTGTCCTCCCCACCAACTGCTTTTTTCTAGAATAAGGATCCCACCCACAACAGTTTTCCTATGGCCATGCTTTATGTCATTTCTATCTGTTCCTTTAAACCAAAGTACCTACAATGGTAGTAAGAAAAACAAAGGTAAAACCCTGTAGAGTTACAAAGGTCTTAGATAAGGGCAGAGTTGTAGTTGTTATAATAAGACATGGATTTCAAAGTCAGCTAGAGACACAACCAACCATAAAGATAGAGTACATTTGTATGAGAGGAATGTATATCTTTTATGTATAAAATTGTAGAACTCTTACCACTAAAACATGAACTGCCTGAAGCTAAATTGTGTACCTCTTGTAGATGCTTACCTGTAGTTCATTCAGCATTACCTGTAGTTCAATGAAGAAAATAGGTATTTTGAGAGAATCACTGAATGTTATAAGTAATCTTGATGCTTTTGCATTTTCCTGTATGGATGCAGCTGAAAGTACCCATGGCAGACAAGCCTGGTAATACAGTGAATTTCCGGAAGCTGCTACTGAACCGCTGCCAGAAGGAGTTTGAAAAAGATAAAGCAGATGATGATGTCTTTGAGAAGAAGCAGAAAGAACTCGAGGCTGCCAGTGCTGTGAGTATTTGCACAGAAAGGCAGTGTGCTTATGCTCTCTGAGTGTTCTCAAACAGAATTTTCATGAAGCTGGTTATATATCCCTGCTACTTCAGTAGATGACTGTGGCCCTTTTATCATGTGGAGACGTTATATTGAAGTTTAGAGTAATGCTTTATTCCTTTTAGTGCCACCTGTTAGAGCAACTCAACCTTCTAAGACAGGAATTCAGAGCCCAGATTTCAGAGAGGTCACTGAGTTCCGGAAATCTCCTGAAATGGATGCAAAGTTTTGGGTGTAGTTCAGTTTTCTGAGGAGTAGGTCTACAGTTGCTGTCAGATTCTCAGAGTATCCCTGACTCCTACACGGGATAAGACCATGAGTCAGAGTGTATGTTCTTAGCATCTCATGTGCAGTACAGTTGTCTTCATCAAGCTCCTATTACTCTTCCTTATACAACAGCCAGAGGAGAGGACGAGGCTTCATGATGAACTAGAAGAAGCTAAGGACAAAGCCCGGCGGAGATCCATTGGTAACATCAAGTTTATTGGGGAACTCTTCAAACTCAAGATGCTGACGGAAGCCATCATGCACGACTGTGTGGTGAAGCTGCTGAAGAACCATGATGAGGAGTCCCTGGAATGCCTGTGCCGCCTGCTCACCACCATCGGCAGAGACCTGGACTTCGAGAAGGCAAAGGTGAGCGCCCCAGTCTCAGAAGTAGCCAGCATGGCCTCTGTCAGTCACAGAAGAACTAGAACCATGAATAGGAGTGGTCCATCTCACCCCGGCAGTCTAGGCTGCTGCTTTGTCTTCTTTTGCCCTTTTCATTGTCAGTGTTTGGCCACTGAGCTCCTTACCACCTTTCCATCATGGTAAGAAGTGAAGAGGGTCCCAAGTTATATAAAGGCCACCTTGTGAATTGTTCAGATTATTTGTCCCTTTTCCTTTTTCTGCATGACCATTTCACAGGTCATTTTTATGTATAGCAAATTGTCGGCAGAAATAAGAGGAGAATAGCTACTGTGGGCCAGGACTGAGTGTGTTACAGAAGCGAAGACCCAGTAGTTTTCTTAAGTTTATGCTCGAATTAACCGCAGGGCTATCTAACTATAATATAAGAAATCATTAACAATATTATGACTCAAACATAACATGGTGCTCTCCAAATAAGGGGTAGGAAAATTAGAACTGCTTCAAAGAAGTAATATCAGAAATGTTTCATAACATCTGAATCAGCTGGAATTATGTTTGTGACAAAAAAATCCCAAATATGGTGGTTTATGCAAGATTAAGGTTTATTTCTCACTCACGTAAGTAAAGTTCAGAGGTGAGAAATCTGAGGCTGGTTTGGTGGTCGCAGGTGATAAACAGTCCATTTCCTCCAGCTTAACATTCTGTCATCCCCAAGGTATAGCCCTTGTCCTTACATTCTCAGCAGAGAAGGTTGGAAAGGGGCAGAGGACATGGCCACCTCTCTCTTAAGGAAGGTTCCAGGGTCTGCAGCCTGACACTTCCATTTGCATTCTGTTTGCCTGTCACATGACTAGAGCCCTCAGCATACATAATCTTTTTTTGGGGCATCATATGCTCAATTAAAAATTCAACCTCAGGCGCCTGGGTGGCTCGGTCGTTAAGCGTCTGCCTTCGGTTCAGGTCATGAACTCAGGGTCCTGGGATCAAGTCCCACGTCAGGCTTCCCACTCAGTGTGGGGAGTCTGTTCCCTCTGCCTCTGCCTGCCGCTCTGCCTACTTGTGCTCTATCTCTCTGTCAAGTAAATAAAATCTTAAAAAAAAAAAATTCAACCTCATTATCTTTTGGCTATAAGTTGTATTCCTAGGCCATTTAAAAGTTTTATATGGTAAAATTACACTAGAATTCCTCAGCCAGGAATACTGAATGGTTTTGTCTCTTGCAGCCACGTATGGACCAGTATTTTAATCAGATGGAGAAAATCGTGAAAGAACGAAAAACCTCATCTAGGATTCGATTCATGCTTCAGGATGTGATAGACCTAAGGCTGGTAAGTAGAAAAATGTAAGGCAACTACTCCAGTCTTTTTTGAGGAATTGGACTGGGGAGGATGTCCTAGTATGTACATGTGTAAAAACTTAATGCTACAGGAAGGACTCCCAGAACTGAATTGACTCACTTCCATGACAGAGCTGTGTGAAAGGATACAAAGCATATATACGTGCCTCTTACATTTCTTCTCTCTGTGCTAATTATGAAACCACATTGCATTTTTTAAATCAGCCATTCTGAATTCAAACTGTGGTCAGTTAAATTTAGTTTTAAGGTGCTAAATAATCAGGAGTCCTCATCTTCAAAATGATTATAATTAACTTGCCTGAGGGGCACCTGGGTGGCTCAGTCATTGAGCATCTGACTTCGCCTCAGGTCGTGGTCCCAGGGTCCTGGGATCGAGCCCCGCATCGGGCTCCCTGCTCCTCGGGAAGCCTGCTTCTCCCTCTCCCACTCCCCCTGCTTGTGTTCCCTCTCTCGCTGTCCCTCTCTGTCAAAATAAATAAAATCTTAAAAAAAAAAAAAATTAACTTGCCTGAGCCTTACATATTTATTCTCTAAAATGAGGATATTGCCTACCTTGAATGTGTGTTACAAAGCTGCAGTGAGGTGATTATGTAATGTGCCCAGCTCATAGGAGATGGTGTTTCTTCTCTGTTGTTTTTCCTGTATATCCTCCTGTTCTGCTGCTACTGCTTCTCATTTCTCATAACAGGTGCAGGGTTTACTACTGCCACCTCTTTTCTCTCTTCTTACTTACTACAGCTGACCCTAAACTAGAGAAAGAATGCAGGTCCTAGCTCTTCCCTGCCCTGTAGCCAGACTACATAGCACTGGTGATGGTTCTTTATCTTTATCTCCACCTCACTATTCTTCTTATTACCAAAGCCACTACCAGGTGATCAGAATTTGTGTGCTGATTTGAACCTATTTGCCATCCTTGCCTCTAGCAAATGTAAATAAATGTAAAAAACTTCTTCGCCCATGCCCTCAATTACTTGTACTTCTATCAGATGTTGGGATTATGGCTGGGAAGGAAGTGGAGAAGTATAATTGTAATGAGACAACTTGTCTTGTCCTTAATAGGATAACCAAAGGGTAGAGAGGTGGCACTTTGTGCAGGATATCAGAGCCATGATATGGGAGGAAGAAAAATGCTAGTCATTCTCGATTTAGAGCCCCCATGGGATGTGATATGAATTAGGGTACCAATAACCCAGATTAAGACAAGGCCAAAGAATTCTGAGCTTTCTTGATTCCTATCCTGGCTCCTCCTCACAAATACACAAGATGATTTTTTTTTTAAAGATTTTATTTATTTATTTGAAAGAGAGAGAGCACATGAGAGGGGGGAGGGTCAGAGGGAGAAGCAGACTCCCTGCCGAGCAGGGAGCCTGACGCGGGACTCGATCCCAGGACTCCAGGATCATGACCTGAGCTGAAGGCAGTTGCTTAACCAACTGAGCCACCCAGGCACCCCCACAAGTTGATTTTTTAAAAATACATTTGGATCAGTCTTTCACTCTTTTTATTCATTGGCTGTTGGAATACTCAGTATACAGTAGTTCAAGGTTGATTGAGACAAATTTAAATTTTTTTAAAGATTTATTTGAGAGAGAGGGCACATGGGGATAAGGGGCACAGGGAGAGGGAAAGAGAATCTCAAGCAGACTCCCCGCTGAGCACAGAGACTGATGTGGGGCTCAATCTTAACCTGAGATCGTGACCCAAGCCGAAATCAAGTGTCTGATGCTTAACCAACTGAGCCACTCAGGCGCCCCAAGACTAATTCTTTGTCTCTAATCCGAAACTGCACATGGTGCCATCTGTAAGACAGATGAAAAAAGTACTGTAGTACATATTTTAAATATATTTTACACTTTTCCAGCAGTGAGAAGTATAAAATAAATTTTCAAAATTTTGTGATGTTCGTTTTTTGTTTTCTAGCTGATAATGTTATTTTCTTCTTTTGTAGTGCAATTGGGTATCTCGAAGAGCAGATCAAGGGCCTAAAACTATTGAACAGATTCACAAAGAGGCTAAAATAGAAGAACAAGAAGAGCAAAGGAAGGTCCAGCAGCTCATGACCAAAGAGAAGAGAAGAACAGGTGAGGGGTGGAGTCCACTGGGATGTTAGGAAAACTAGGGAGATGAAGGACAGATGTTCAAGAATTCTATATTTAGATATGAAATGACATCAGAAAGAATAAACCAAAGAACAGAGTGGTAATTGGTAAGTGAAGCAGTTTTACCTGGAGACTGGTTTTTTGAGTAAAAGCCAAGAATGCAGGACTCAACATGGTTTCTTGACAACAAGACTTTATTGAGCATCTTCTGTATACTCAGAATTGGGAGGGATATAAAAAGAAGTGGAAGATATAGTTCCTTTTCTCTGAAAGCTTACGGTTTATCTGGAAAGGCAAAACTAATAAAGGGAACATTTGTCAAGTAGAAGATAATACCAATTATGAAATGTATTCTCAATTAAGATTGTTAAAACTCAGAGGAGAAGAAGAAAGCTAGAAGAGATCTTTATTTGAGGAAGGCACCCTTGAACTGGGTCCTGGTGGATGCTAAATATTTGGAAGGAAAGGAGTAATTTTAGTCATGAAATTAAAATAAACATATATTGGAAAGAGGCATAGACAAGCCTGATTGGAGCAAAATTGAAGTGTTCAGAATCAGTGGGAAAATGTTTGGAAGAATGAAGCCAGATTAAGAACTTTTGACTTTGTACACGGTAGACATTAAGGAGCCATCATAAATTTTTGAACAAAGGGATAATATCATGCTAGTGGTATGTAAATAAAACAAATCTGTTGCTTTTTACACGAATCAAAGGGGTACACTGAACTCAGAAATGTTTCGTTGCTGAAATCCTGGTAACAATAATTATAAAAGAAAGAAATGTGAAAGGTGAAATAGAAGGCATTTTACACTGGAGAAAATAGGAAATTCATTGACTAAGTTTAAGAACATTGGAAGAGGAAACTTTTTCAGAAGGGAAATGATCATTCTTCTCATAAGCCTGTTTATTTTGGGATGGCAGGAGGGCATCCAGATAGGAGCACTCATTTGTCCACTGTGCTGTTATGTGAGCACGCTAGTTACTGGGTCATGTAAGTGTAATGGTTGAGAGCATAGACTCTGGAATCAAACTGTTTGGGTTTGAATTTCTGCCCTCCTTCATAGGATTTGTGTGAGGATGAAGTGAGGCATAATATGTAAAGTGTTCAGCATAGCAAATGGCACATAGTAAATACTCAACAACCATTAACTATTATTTATCACAGACAGTAGAGCTCATAGTGAAGTTACAAGAGATGAATCCTCCATGGAAGAAAGTGTACTTTTAAGTTTCATGGGACACCACACTTCTCACCTTCCTCACCATAGAACCTAGCAGAGTGCCTTTCACATAATGACTTTTATTTATTATTGAACTAGATTGAAAGCCCAATCCATGGAAAGATGTCCACAGATGACTAAAGGAAGAAAACAACTCTTGGAAAAGTAACAGATAAAGAACAACTGGAGAGGAAGGAGTACTAGGATATAAGAAACGAACAAGAAACAAGTTTGTTCATGATCAGTAATGTCAGCACAAAGAAAATCACGTATATGAGGATCAGAAAAGCTTTTGGATAGACAGTTTGGTGGTCTTACATTCAACAAATATTAAGTGCCCATCACTTAACAGGAGAGACAAAATCCCTTCCTTCGTGCAGCTTACAGAGTATCAGGGGGATAGACAACAAACGCTCAAATAAAATATGTGATTTTGTCAGATCATTTTATTCTAGAGAAAAAGATAAAACAGAGAGGGAGGAAGTGGGGGTGGTGCCAGGCTTGGTGGGTAAAGGTGCAAGTTTAAATAGGGTGGTTGGGGTGCCTGTTAAAGTTAGAATTTGAGTGAAAACCTGAAGGAAGTATGAAGGAATTAAGCCACATGGATATCTGGGGAAAGGTTTTTAGGCAAAAGGAATAGTAAGTAAAAAGCTCTGAGGTAGCATTTTCAGGGAACCGCAAAGAGGCCAGTGTGGCTAAAGCAAAGAGCATAGGGAGAGAGTAGTGGAAGATGGGATTTGAGAGGCAGGAGGCTGGATTACTCAGAGCTTGTAGGCCATTTAGAAGTAATACAGTTTTTTGTCTGAGTGAGATGGAGAGATTAACAGGAGTGTTTTGAGTAGAGAAGTGACAGGACCTGACTTACACTTAATTAGGGTCATGCTGACCGCCATGATACAGACAGTTGAGGGTGGAAGCAGTGGAGCTAGTGAAGATGTTTTTATACTAATCGACCAAGTGTTGCTGGTGAAAACCAAAATGGTAGTGTTGGTAGTAATAAGAAGAAGCTAGATGCTGAATATATTGTAAAGGTTGAACTGACAAGATTTGCTGCCAAGTGTGAGAGAAATAGGAATCAGGGGTTTCTGCCTGAGCAGCTGATGGTTTGGAGAAGCAGGTTTTGGGGAAATGAGCCAAGTGTACTGTGTCATTTGACACTATTAAGTGAAATAAACTTTGTAATAAATAATTTCCATCTGATTTCTCCTGAAGTGTTCTAATCATGCACTATAAACACTAGATTTGGCCCTTGTGTGTCTAGCACTGAATCTCTTATATCAGTTACTTTCTCCTAGGTCGGCTCTCAGGTATTTCTACCTGATATCTTCATTTCGTCCTGGATGTTAAAGAGATTGTCAGCAGTGCTTTAACAATCTCTTTTGTCCTTTTCCTTGATTTTCATTGGAGCTGCTGAGTTGAAAATACTGCTCACTCTTTCACTGTCAAACTGACTTGAGGTAGATGAGAGACTGGTTCACTCTTTTCTCCCTGCAGGCGTCCAGAGAGTGGATGAAGGTGGATGGAACACTGTACAAGGGGCCAAGAATAGTCGGGTACTAGACCCCTCAAAATTCCTTAAAATCACTAAGGTGAGTATGACATTTAAAACACAACTTATAACAGCCTGAGAACGTGACTCTCAAAATTATTTCTTGTTCATATAAAACAGCCATACTGCAGATTTTATTGGGGAGTGTTTTTTTTAATGCAGATTTTCTACAAGTCAGTATTGATCCGTGTGTTCTTACTACTTGTCCTGGTGTTCTCATTTCTTGGAGGGTTTACTAAGGTGGAAGGGACAAGTTTAATTCCTCAAGTTAAAAGATGCTTACTATAAGAGAGATGATGATAATGATACTAAAGAAGCTATAAATTATAAGCTTTATACAATGTATCCTTAGCTCTGGGGAAGAAGCAACTATCTGTTTAAGCCTTACTTGAAAGGAATATAATGGTTTGCCATATCCAAAGCCTAAAAGAAAGCACAGAAGACCTACTACTAGAAATCATTCTGTGATGAAGATTTAATATGTTCTGCCTTCTTCTCTCTTGAGAATCCATGGGCGGTAAGAGGAAATAGGTTTCTCTTAGCAGATGTTTTCAGCAGAAGTTGATCACTGTAAGTCAGGTGAAGAACCTTGGAGAACATAGAGAAAGTGGCATTACCTTTTGTAGAAGTGGAAGCTTCTACAGCCCAGTGGGTTTTAGAAATCATTTGGAAGTCTAGTTTGATCCTTCCTGTGCAATACACTTTCCATAGTTCTGAAAATTGGCAGCCTACCAGTAGGATACTAATAGCAATCTAAAGCTAATGTGGAAACATCAAATGAAAGAAGAGAACTGACAGAAAGAAAGACTGAGAAAACTGGAAGAAGATGGGCTATGTCATTTTCATCTTCATGTCAAAGTATTGCTTCAGGATAGAACATTCCATCTCTAGATTGCTCTTGATTTTAATTAACAAGGATCCTGTTCTCTAAGATTCTGGTACATTCTTCTAGTTATTTATGTCTCATTGCAGGGATTCCATTGCTGAATACAGCTTGATTCCCATCCACTTCTGTTTCTAGCAAGAGACTGTTTTAACAAAAATCTTATGTTAAGAGAATCCCTCCAACATCAACCCCAACATCTTTGAAAATAATATTTGTGTTTTTAAATATTGTTTCCATGCATGGATGCTATAAAAAAGAATAATTTTGGTATTAAAACTACAACATTATTAAATTTTTCAAGCTTGTAAACTCTTTTAAAATAAATTTTGTGTATATTGAGGTAGTTACTCTATAGGTACTCTACTTAAATACTCTAGAAAAAGTTCAAAACCTTTAAACAAATGCATTGTTAACTGGGAGAGATTTGTGTGACAGCATGTGGTAGAGCAAGGCAGCACTATTGGAATTTATGAACACTTTTACTACAAAGAACTGCATTGCAGCTTACTGTGGTATGTGTTTTCTAATTAGTATTACATTCTAATTCTATTCACTTTTGCTAAAGTTGTGTTTGGGGGATTAAACCTTAGAGAGGCATCTTAACTTCCTGTCTAATATCCTATATTCACTTTTTTCTTACTCCCTTTTATTGAATACTGCCATTCCACTTCTCCATCCTTATCACCCACGTATTAGGCTTTGCTGAAATATGAACTCCCTTTGTGCCATCTGACCTGTTTTCTAACAGTAATGTGAAGAGATTAATGAGTTAATTTTGTAGTATACAAAATTTATATATTCACTGGGCATTACTAGACAGGAGGAATTACTAGAAATTGCTTACATTTAGTCAAATGGTGTACCATCTTAGAGGACCTGAACGCATTCTCCAGACCAGTGGTTCCAAACTGTTTTGTGGAAGCTGGATTCCAGGAAAGTAATTAAGGGTCCACCAGAATCCCATGTGAATGTGAACAGCTCCAGTTTGTATTTCTTAAATTGGCATTCCAAGGACTTTTTTTTTTGCCCAAGTTGGTTTTCACTGCACTGAAGGGGAAAAGAAGATAAACCATTCTAGGGACACCTGGGTGGCTGAGTCGGTTGAGCAGCTGACTCTTGAATTCAACTCAGGTCATGATTTCAGGGTCATGAGATCGAGCCCAGCATTGGGCTCTGTGCTCAGTGGGGAGTTCACTTGAGATTCTCTCTTTCCTTCTCCCTCTGCCTCTCCCCGCCACTCGCATGCATGCTCACTGTCTCTCTCTAAAATAAATAAATCTTTATGGAAAAAGAAGATAAACTGTTCTCGAATGTTTCCTATAATTGGTTTGTGGTCACTTATATTACAGCCCACAATTGATGAGAAAATTCAGCTGGTACCTAAAGCACAGCTGGGCAGTTGGGGAAAGGGCAGCAGTGGTGGAGCAAAGGCAAGTGAGACTGGTAAGTATGAAGTGTCCCTTCTTGGGAACCTGGGTGTGGTCTGTCAGTATTCACCTTATAGCACATTCCCACAATCATTTAATAATGGTTTTAGGAAAAGATCAATAGATGAAGCGTGCCCAAACTTACTGGTCTCCCTCTCACTATGGATCCTTAGGTATTTTAAATATTTACAGTTTTTTTAGTTCAGTTAGGCTGTTTAAAACTTTAATCTCTTAGGTTCCCTTGTTAAAGTTGATACTCACAAACTCAGTATAATTAGAGAAATTACTAGTACCCCAAATGAAAAAGAAAACTCATTTTGCTAAGAAAAAGAATTGTAGGGGCGCCTGGGTGGCTCAGTTGGTTAAGCGACTGCCTTCGGCTCAGGTCATGATCCTGGAGTCCCGGGATCGAGTCCCGCATCGGGCTCCCTGCTCGGCAGGGAGTCTGGTTCTCCCTCTGACCCTCCTCCCTCTCATGCTCTCTGTCTCTCATTCCCTCTCTCTCAAATAAATAAATAAAATCTTAAAAAAAAAAAAAAAGAATTGTAAAAGGGAGTTTTAAAAGAACTAGAGTGAAATATTTTTCAAAATATTTATCAAAAGTCAGATTTGGGGGCACCTGGGTGGCTCAGTCGTTAAATGTCTGCCTTAGGCTCAGGTCATGGTCCCAGGGTCCTGGGATCGAGTCTCACATCGGGCTCCCTGCTCGGCGGGAAGCTTGCTTCTCCCTCTCCCACTCCCTCTGCTTGTGTTCCTTCTCTCACTGTGTCTCTCTCTGTCAAATAAATAAAATCTTTAAAAAAAAAAAAGATTTTGAGAGATTTTACCTTAGGACTCAAATGTTTAGATCATCACAAACACATCTTTTTAAAAAGCCAAGGAAGTCCAAAGGAAAGTAAAAAACTTCAGTGTTAACCCTTTTCCATATTTCCCTTGTACTAAGTAATTTTGATCTTTGATTCTTTAAATTTTAAAAAATTGTGTTATTGGGATGCCTGGGTGGCTCAGTCAGTTAAGTGTCTGCCTTCAGCTCAGGTCATGATCCCAGGGTCCTGGAATCAAGTCCCAGATCAGCTGAGCAGGGAGCCTGCTTCTCCCTCTGCCTGCCGCTCCCCCTGCTTGTGCTCTCTCTCTCTCGCTGACAAATAAATTAAAAAAACAAACCCTTAAAAAAATTTGTTATTCACTTAAGCCCACATGCAAATTTTACATATAAATACATAGGATTTATATTAGCTTTTGTAAGTGTAGTATTGTGTTTTATTTTTGCTTGGCTGTCTCCTTCCCTGTCTACCATTCCCACCCCCTTCCCTACCTAGGATAATTTATTATGTTTTTAAAGCAGCAAATGGTTGTAGTGAACAAAGATTTCTAAGTTTTGGGGGTTTTTTGCAGGCTAATTCCTTCTTTTTTATTCTTATTTAATTAACATGTAGTGTATTATTAGTTTCAGAGGTTGAGTTTAGTGATTCATTAGTTGCATATAATAACCAGTGCTCATTACATCAAGTGCCCTCCTTAATGCCCATCACCCAGTTACCCCATCCCTCAGACAGACAAATTCCTTCTAACATTATGCTTCTGAGTATGGTCTATGGACCAGGAGATTGACATAACCTTGTTAGGCTTGTTAGGAATACCTAGTCTCCAACAATCCACCTTTCTCCCAAGGGAGGCAGATGACTTAGAAGCTGCATTTGAGGGATGCCTGGGTGGCTCAGTCCGTTAAGCGTCTGCCTTTGGCTCAGGTCATGATCCCGAGGTTCTGCTCATCCGGGAGTCTGCTACTCCCTCTCCCTCTCTGCTCCTCCCCACCACTCATGCTCTCTCTCAAATAAATAAATAAAATCTTAAAAAAAAAAAAGGCAGCTGCATTTTTATCATGCAATTTGTATTTTTTTTTTTCCCTCAATCCTCAACACCTATAGATGCCTTACGGTCAAGTGCTTCCAGTTTAAACAGATTCTCTGCTTTGCAACCTCCAGCACCTTCAGGGTCTACATCATCTACACCTTTAGAGTTTGATTCCCGACGGACCTTAACCAGGTAAGAAGTTGACTGACCTACTTGTCAATGTCTGTTCTCTTTGTATCATTCTCTCTCTCTCTCTCTCTCTCTCTCTGTCTTTCTCACACACACACACACACACACACAGGCATGCCCACATAGACTATGATAATCATCTTTATGGCATGGATACCTTTTATCCCTAAGGTTGATTTTCTTTTTCTTTTTCTCCTTTGATCTTCACATTTTGTAATTTCCAAGATAAGAACATAATTGAGTGGTAGATTTGGGATGGGGTGGAAAGGAAGAGCAGGTTACCTGTCAAGTTTCTAATAGCTTGCTTCTTAAGAAACTAGACCCACCCAAATAGCCCTGGAGGCTGGTGGAGGGCTTGCTAAACTAATGCCTCAGTATGCTCTAGATTAACCTAACACTCTGAAGCACATGAATTAAAGCGAATGGATAGTCTATCCATATGTTTTTCAGTCACGCTGTTTTTCAAGTTATGTTTGAGGCTCTCCTTCGTTTCTCACTATTCTCTGTATTTTACTGTCTACTTTCATTTTCGTAGGACTGATATAGTGAAGTGTTTCGTTGGTTAGCTTACAGAGAATAAAGACCTATAGAATAATGACAGAAAACATTTTTTATTTTTTAAAATTTTAAATTTTTAAAATTTTATTTATTTAAGTAATCTCTACATCTAGCATGGGGCTCGAACTTACAACCCCAAGATCAAGAGTCACACAATCTACCAACTGAGCCAGCCAGGCGCCCCTCAAAATTTTTGACTTAAGCGCTTTTAGTGCTAAAGTTGCTTTAAGCTCTCAAACTTTTTTTTTAATTTTTGTAATCAGTTTGACCAGGTAGACTTTCTAAACTATGTTACTGTTCCCTTGGCTTCTGCAACAAAATATACTTAGCATAATTCAACTTTTAATGATGGCTCAGATTACCACTAAGCGTCATTTGTGGGGTGCCTGGGTGGCTCAGTTGTTAAGCATCTGCCTTCGGCTCGGGTCATGATCCCAGGGTCCTGGGATCGAGCCCTGCGTTGGACTCCCTGCTCAGCGGGGAGTCTGCTTCTCCCTCTCCCACTCCCCCTGCTTGTTGTGTTCCCTCTCTTGCTGTGTCTCTCTGTCAAATAAATAAATAAATTTTTTTTAAAAAAGCATCATTTATGCTATTGAAGTATTTGTGGCTCTTTGCTCTGCCATAAATTTCCCCTGATGGCTCTGCATTTTGAGTACTTGTGTATGTTCTTTCAGAGGTTAGATCATTGTTGTGCCTCTAGTCATTTCTCTTCTCTCCCTTTTAATTTGCTGCTCCTGATCTGCTATGGGCCAAGGAACTATTTGCCCAGCTCATTAGAATTATCTAAAACAGGACGTATAGGGAGTAAATAGGGAGATAGGAAGATTCTCTCTTAAATAAACTGTGTGACTTTGGCCATGCAAAAACTACTTCTGGGGTGCCTGGGTGAGGCAGTCGGTTAAGCATCCGACTCTCAGTTTCAGCTCAGGTCGTGATCTCGGGGTCATGTGATCAGATTAGGCTCAGCACAGAGTCTGCTTGGGACTCTCTCCCTCTCCTTCTGCCCCTCCCCCCTGCACTCAGACCCGTGCTCTCGCTCTCTCTCAAAAATAAATCTTTTTTAAAAACCTACTTCTAGGGGCGCCTGGGTGGCTCAGTCATTAAGTGTCTGCCTTCGGCTCGGGTCGTGATCCCAGGGTCCTGGGATCAAGCCCCGCATCGGGCTCCCTGCTCAGCAGGGAGCCTGCTTCTCTCTCTCCCCCTCCCCCTGCTTATGTTCCCTCTCTCGCTGTGTCTCTTGCTGTCAAATAAATCTTTGAAAAAAAAAACAAAAAACAAAACAAAACCTACTTCTACTTGGTTCTCAAAATATTTTACTTATATTTGAAGTTTCTGAATAAATTCTGTAATTTGTAATTACAGGTAATTATAGGTCTTTATTCATTCTCTGTAAGCCAACCAATAGAACAGTTCACTATATGATACATAGTGATACCATGTTTGTTTGGTATTCTCTCACTTTTTTAGCTCATACATTCATCATTGTCTTCTTTATTCGTAAAAAAATTTAAAAACTAAAAGAGTTGCCATTGGCATTTTAAAATTTTAAGTAGTATCCCTTTTAACATTTGCGAAAAAAGTAAAAGCATGCTTAACATTCTCTTGAAAGCACTGATTTTACTTGTTTATATAAATACAGTTTGAAGTATAATTGGTGCCTCACATCTTTGAAGTTATGTGTGAAAAATTACTCTGCATACTTTCAGAAAACCTAAGTGTTATTTTATAATTTGAATATATAGGGAATGGGGTGGTTTCTTCTGAAAAGTGTATTTTGTCTTTTAAGTCGTGGAAGCATGGGCAGAGAGAAGAATGATAAGCCCCTTCCATCTGCAGCAGCTCGTCCCAATACTTTCATGAGGGGTGGCAGCAGCAAAGACCTGTTGGACAATCAGTCTCAAGAAGAGCAACGCAGAGAGATGCTAGAGACCGTGAAACAGCTTACGGGAGGCATGGATGTGGAAAGGAACAGTGCTGAGGTTGACCGAAACAAGGCCCGGGAGTCAGGTGAGAGACTTGATACATATAGGTAGGAGATTTGGGCCTTAAATGTGGAATTAGAAATACAGAGGAGACCTTGTGCCTGTGTAGATTTCAGAATCAATGTGTGATAATAACACACTGGTGTCTTCAAAGGTAAAGCGCTCCTTCATAGTTTTGTAACATTGTTCTCATTTCCCAGGTTACCCCTTTGTTCAGTAATTTATAAATTTTTCCCTTTGTCTAGTAAGTGTGATGGTGACGAGAGCCACTTGCTGTATATTAAGCAATCTGAATTTCTTACAAGTTCTCAAAATAACAACTCACTGTGCATTAGAGTGCATGTGCTTTGTAGAGCCCTCAAATGTATGAAAATTCTCACATTATTGAGCCACTGCAAGGCAAACCTAAGAGGAAATGTCAGATCGTCTTTTGCTACCTTAATCTTGGTAACTTCTGTGGTTTTTGTACATGTTTAGTATGCGTATGACAGGAGGACCAACTCCGATAATGCTCTAAAAATTACTATCATGAATGTAACCTTATCTGTGTTTCTATTTCCTCATCTGTTACATGGGGTTAGTAAATGTACCTCCCTTATAGAATTATGGTCAAGATTAAATGAGAAGTTAAAACAGGTAAATACTTAGAACATTATCTGATAAATACAGATTTTCAAAAAGGTACTAGATGTCATGATGATGATGATGATGATGGCAACAATGAAAAATAGATTAAAGGTAATTTTAAGCATTCTTAAAATCTTAATTCTGAAGTGATACTGGTTGTTTATAACATTTTTATAGCTTCCAAATTTGTTTCAGTATTTAAATTATGTTTCCTAACTATAGTATCTAAATGGATTCAAAGACAAATTGAAATGTCTTCTCCCAACTCTAGACTTCAGGTCTTTTAGCTTTGGGACATGTGGCTTTCTTATCTATGGTAGGTATTTGGGGAACATAAAAAGATAGGGCATGAAAATATCATGTGTGCGGTAAATAATATAGCACAGCTGCTCTCTGCATGTTTATGTTTATTGTCTGGGTCATTCGTTTATTCACTACATGCACACTGACCACCTGGTGAATTGTGGGCACAGGATCTCCCTCTCAGCCTTCAGTCATATACAAGTACAAACTGAGAAAAATGCTATGGAGGAGAGGAGCGGAGTTCTAAGAGAGTACTTAACAAAGAACTATCTAGAATTGACACAGATATGTCAGGGAAGGCTTCCCTCAGGTCTGATGGACCAGTAGGATTTAAATAGATTTATAGGGAGGAATGGGTATGGAGCAGAGAGAAAGAGTATTCCATCCAGGAGGAGCACCATGAGCAAAGTAATAATAAGTAGGTAGAACCATGGCATGTTCAAGCAACTGCCAAAGGCCAGTGTGGTTAGAGTTCTGTGCATGATTGTGCAAGCTTCATGTGCTCTTCGTCATTGAAGCAGTGGAGAAGAATCAAAGTGCAGAAAGGAACCAAAAGGCTTTAATTATAAAAGTTTACCATATCCCTATATTCTTTTAATTGTAGAATATGGAGTTACTTGGTGTGTATATCTATGCTACAATAAACATTTCTTTTTTCTGCTTTTAGATGTCTTGCCTTGTCAAATTTGTATCTAATGCTTTTATGGAAAACTCAGTGTAACAACACATAAATATTGTCAGCCATAATCCCACCATTTTAATGATAATTTTTGTCATTTTTACTTTCACTTTTTTTAACCTCACTAGTAATGAAACCAGAAATTCCAGCAACATCAGCTCCTGACAAGCCAGCATTGTCAGAATTGGAGATGGAGAAGAAGTCCAAATCTATCATTGATGAATTTCTACACATTAATGATTTTAAGGTAAACGAAATTAAAAAAAAAAAAAGGGCAACAACACAGAAAGCCCCATAACAGATATAGTAACTAGGCTGTGGTCTAAGTCACTTGTCACTAAGACTTAGAGTGAGTAATCCAAGTCCCACACAGTTGAGTTTGCACAACTCTGATGCACTCTTGCCAACTATTCTCTTTTAAATTGATAATGGAGTTCCCAGGATCACATGGCAGGAAGGGAGAATGGCCACCAGTCCATCCCCACTGTGGGATAACCACATTGACTTTGATACTCATGAACAAAAAACAACACATCACCATTATTAGGAATTCCTGTCTCCCTATATATTGCCTCTCGTGATCTTTACAATCATTTTATTATCATTCTTGTATTAACTTTGAAGTATGGCTGATGTTACTTTATATTTATTTCCTAAGTAGAAAACTGAGGCACCCAAGAATCAGCACTGTGTCAAGGTCAGACAGCCTAAGTGAAACATTCAAGACCCAGCTTTGAATCTGCCGTTCTTTAGCCCTAGCCTTCTCTTTGATCTTCGTTTTAAGATGGTAGTGAATAAGATAGACATAATGCCTGACTTCATGAGCCCTATAGTCTCGTGGCAGAGACAGATCATAAAGACTTAACTCCACAGATTAAGTATTTAAATTGTAGTTATAATAAATGACAGTAGACCTATGGGTCTTAGGAAGATCATATAACAGTACCTAGTTTAGGGATCTGGAGTCAGCAGAGAGAGGCTTATCTGTTAAATTATTTGTCAGATATATTAACTATTTTTGCTTTGGCATTATATTAAAAATTCTTTCAAGTTTACTTGTTCTTTCAAGTGTAGTCATTATCTGCTTTCTCTACTTAACAGTCACCTTGATTAACTATAGCCCAGCCTTCCAAAACCCTCAAGCCTCTGAAATTGTCCAAAATTGAGAAGAAGTACTAAGAAATTTTGATGATGAGCCAGGTAGTTGGAGAGGATATACTCTGTCAGTGACCCTATGATGAACTGGAGACATAGGGAAAAAAAGACCTTAGTAACACCTAAGTGCAACAGGAGGGCTGTCTGAAAAATCAGCCCTAGGCCTGGCCTGCAGGATGGAAGAAACAGAGTCAGATGGAAGTCAGAAGACTCAGGAATTTCTTTTTTCTTTCTTTCTTTCTTTTTTTTTTTTAAGATTTTATTTATCTGACAGAGAGAGGGAGAGAAAGAAAGCACATGCACGGGGAGCGGCAGGGAGAGGGAGAAGCAGGCTTCCCACTGAGCAGAGAGCCTGATGTGGGGTTTGGTCCCAGGACCCCAGGATCATGACCCGAGCCGAAGGCAGATGCTTAACCAGCTGAGCCACTCAGGCGCCCAAGGACTCAGGAATTTCACTGTACAATGTACAAGGCAGCTCTGCTGTACAGTGATGATAAGAACCAGGTAATATTGTCAGACATAGTGGGGCTTACTATGTGCTAGGTGTGCTGTTCTACATATTTTATATGTATTAGTTCATTTAATCCTCAGGAGGATCATCCTCTTGATCATCCTCCCTAATAATAATACTATTATTATTATAATAGCCATTTTTATAGATAAGGAAACTGAGAGGCAAAGATGTAAAATAACTCGCTCTGGGCCATGCTGCTGATAAGTAGCCTACTCAGGATTTAAAATTAGTTTTCTAGGGGCGCCTGGGTGGCTCAGTTGGTTAAACGTCTGCCTTCCCCTCGGGTCATGATCCCAGGGTCCTGGGATCGAGTTCTGCATCGGGCTCCCTGCTTAGCCTGCTTCTCCCTCTCCCTCTGCCTGCCGCTCCCCCTGCTTGTGGTCTCTTTCCTGCTAATAAATAAATAAAATCTTTAAAAAAATAAATAAATAAAAATAAAAAGTAAAATTAGCTTTCTAGGGGCGCCTGGCTGGCTCAGTCAGTAGAGCATGTGACTCATGGTCTCAGGCTCATGAGTTCGAGCCCCACATTGGGAATAGAGATTACTTAAGAATATAAAAATGGGGCACCTAGCTGGCTCAGTCGGGAGAGCATGCAACTCTTGATCTCAGAGTTGTTGTAGGTTTGAGGCCCACGTTAGGTGTAAAGATTACTTAAAATATTTTTTAAAAAATAATAAAATTAGGCTTGTAGTTTCAGAGCATAGATTATATCTTATTACCTTTAGTGTATTAATATGTTGTGCTAAAGGCTTACAGAGCACCTCCTAAGAAAGAGGTTTTTCTAGCATCTTAGTAGGTGCTATTATTATTAAAAAATTGGGGTGCCTGGGTGGCTCAGTTGGTTAAGCATCCAACTCTTGATTTTGGCTCAGGTCATGATCTCATGGTTCTGAGATTGATCTTAGCGGGGAGTCTGCTTGAGGATTCTCTCTCCTCTTCCCTCTGCCCCTCCCCCAGCTCGTATTCTGTCTCTCTCTCTCAAATAAATAAATAAATTTTAAAAAATAATAATACAAATTAATATTTATTGAGCCTTTGTTTTGTGTTCGGCAGTGTGCCCAGTCCTTTTCTTATGTATATTCCTCACAGTAACTCTATGACAAGTAGTTAAGACTGAAAGATTGTTACACTCCTAAACTCACATAGTAGTAAGTAGCAGAGCCGGGATTCAAACCTACATTCGTCTAACTCTACACCCTGTGTTTTTAGCCTCTGTGATATATAGTCATTGAGTACCTAAAATGTGCCAGCCACATTTTGGGAAGACTGCCTGGATATTCTGTAGTATATATAGTGAACAACATAGTCTACTTCTGTGGGTCATTTGTGGAACTTACCTTCTAATGGGAGATAAAGAGTTGCCCTAAAGATAGCTAATAAATAAACAACAAATACAAAAAGAAAAATAATGTTTCAGTGCAGAGAAGTAAAACTAGGTGATATGATAGCCAGTGATTGGGCAGTCACAGAGACCATGGGAGGTGTCCTTTCAGCTGAGTACTGAAAGAAGTAAGAGTCAAACCATGGGAAAATCAGGGAAAGGGCAAGATTATGAATTGCTGAGACATTAAAAGTACCATGATAAAGGGGCGCCTAGCTGGCTCAGTCAGTAGAGCAATGTGACCCTTGGTATTGGGGTTGTAAGTTCGAGCCCCACGTTGGGTGTAGAGATTACTTAAAAATAAAATCTTTTTTTTAAAAGTACAGTGATCTAGTTAGTTGACCCTGTATGCAGATCCAGTGAATAAATTCCCACTGGAAGACACTTAATCACTTCATGGAGCACCTGGCTGGCTCAGTCGAGAGAGCATGAGACTCTTGATCTCGGGTCGTGAGTTCGAGCCTCATGTTGGCTGTAGAGATTACTTAAAAATAAAATCTTTTTTAAAAAATGAAGACATTTAATCAATTCAGGTTAAATACTAAAGATATGTGCATTCATTTCCATGCTCTCCTGAAAAAGCATTATAATGATGATGGACTTTAAAATGAGGAACTCACAAGGGTAAGGACCATAGGGAATAGACAGCAGCAACATTCTGGAAGTTATAAATTAGAAGGATGGGTGGTCATTTACTCAATAGGCTATGAATGTGCATAAGGTGCACATGGGGCTGAAAAAGGAAGGATTGATTGGTTAAAAGTGTATTTAAGACAGTTTTACGTGACACCTGGGCCGAATGTTTCCAAAAATACCAATGTCATAAAAAGATAGAAGGGAAAGAAAGGACTGATCTAGAGTAAAGTAGTCTAAAGAGACATCATGCACCCTGACATGTGATGTTGGGTTTTTCGTTGTATCCTAGAACAACAACAAAAAGCTATATTGGACATTTGGGGACAATTGTGGACATTTTGAATATATACTATATATATATATATATATATATCAGATAACATTTATTTTTTTTTATTTTTATTTTTTAAAGATTTTATTTCTTTGACAGAGAGAGACACAGCAAGAGAGGAAACACAAGCAGGGGGAGTGGGAGAGGGAGGGAGAAGCAGTCTTCCCGCTGAGCAGGGAGCCCGATGCAGGCGGGGCTCAATCCCAGGACCCTGGGATCATGACCTGAGCCAAAGGCAGACACTTAATGACTGAGCCACCCAGGTGCCCTCAGATAGCATTTTTTTTAAAGATTTATTTATTTTACACTTGATCTTAGCCAAAAGGCCGAGAAGCGATAAAAGATTTATTTATTTTAAAGCAAGCAAGCCTGAGTAGGGGCAGAGGGAGAGAATCTCAAGAAGACTCCCTGCTGAGTGTGGAGCCGGATGCAGGGCTCCATCTCTCTCGACCCATGAGATCCTGACCTGAGCTGAAATCACAAGTCTGATGCTTAACTACTGAGCCACCCAGGCCCCCCTATCAGACAGTATTTTTATTGACATTATATGGATATTAAAATCCTTATATATATGTAAAGAGAACTAACAATTGATGAATCACAAATGAAGTGAAGCTATATATGTGTACATTGTACTCTTCAATTTCTCTGTAGTTTGAAAGTGTTTTAAATAAAAAGTGGATGTGGGGGAGGTATGAAATAAAAGAGCAGAGGGGAAATAAAGCAGTGGTGAGAAACCTAGATGTGCCTTCCTCCCTTCCTCAGTCAGGAGGCTGCCCTTCTCACACGTATCTTCCCCCTCAGAAGAGCTACTCTCTTCAGAGGTTTCAAGCAAAGCATTTTGGACTCAGAGTTGAGTAGCTGAGGGCAGGGAGGCGCCCACTGCTGTTACAGATTGGTGATTCAGCAACCCTGGCTTCCAGGCTTCAAAGACACGAACCTAGCCAGATCACCCTGTGGTAAGGACCATTTCACAAGCCCCACGCCCCAAGAACTTCCTAGAAGGTTTTAGTACCTAAGCTAACCTTAATGCCTAGGAAGGAAGACCTTCACTGAAGATTTTGCAAATATTAACAGACCCAAACAGAATTCTCTCAGTTGCCACATTGAATCGTTTGACTCATGATATTGAATCTGTTTCATGATATGCCATTTTCAGTTTTTTAAATGAGTGTAACACAGGTAAACATTTTTAGAAAAATACATTTTTGATTCTGGTTCTTTGAGTAATCTGTAGTGAAATTGTTAACCTAAATACATTAACCTTGTAAAGATCCTCTATTCTTTTGTTTTTAAATATGACTAATATTGCCCATATCAGCCTGCAATTTACCGAGCTATATTAATGTTTAAAAAAAAATTGGGGGACGCCTGGGTGGCTCAGTCGGTTAAGCGTCTGCCTTCGGCTCAGGTCATGATCCCAGGGTCCTGGGATCGAGTCCCGCATCGGGCTCCCTGCTCCATGGGGAGCCTGCTTCTCCCTCTGCCTCTGCCTCTCTCTCTCATGAATAAAAAAAAAAAAAAAAAAAAATTTGAAAACTATCTTGTTTGTGGAGCTTTCTACTCACTTTGTCATAAGTATAAGATTTTAAACACTTGTTTTAACACTCTGGTAATGGGATCCAGGTTTTAGAGTAAGCTTTTATTTGCTGTTTGAACAGGAAGCCATGCAGTGTGTGGAAGAGCTGAATGCCCAGGGCCTGCTACACGTGTTTGTGAGAATGGGAGTGGAGTCCACCCTGGAAAGGAGCCAGATCACCAGGGATCACATGGGCCAATTACTCTATCAGCTGGTGCAATCAGAAAAACTCAGCAAACAGGACATTTTCAAAGGGTCAGTATCCTCCTCAAGAGTGGTATTCAGTTCCTAGGCTCTTGAGTAGTTCATTTTAAAAATACATATATTTTTAAGTATTTGTTTTCATAGAGTAAAATTATGTCCAGTATAATGTGTTGATGTATAATATTTTGATAGTATGTTGGTGGATATGATGGCATTTGGTGTATATTGTGCTAGGGCATAAAGTTTATCTCTTGGTTTCCTAAATTTTGTTAGACCTGTATTACTGTGTAAGTAAGGTAGCAGAGACCCCTTAACCTCGGGGAAACTCAGGCCCTCACCAGCCCATTTACATGGAAACCCTGCATGTTCTTTGAGGAAAAAGCTCTTTTTGTGTGAGGAAAATTCTGGATAATCTACTTAAACCTAAAAGCCTTATCCTTTCAATAAACTGTGGTTATGGGTGCCTGGGTGGCTCAGTCGTTAGGCGTCTGCCTTCAGCTCAGGTCGTGATCTCAGGGTCCTGGGATCGAGCCCCGCGTAGGGCTCCCCACTCCGTGGGAAGCCTGCTTCTCCCTCTCCCACTCCCCCTGCTTGTGTTTCCTCTCTTGCTGTGTCTCTCTCTGTCAAATAAATAAATAAAAATCTTAAAATAGGGGTGCCTGGGTGGCTTAGTCATTAAGCGTCTGCCTTCGGCTCAGGTCATGATCTCAGGGTCCTGGGATCGAGCCCCGCATCGGGCTCCCTGCTCCACGGGAAGCCTGCTTCTCCCTCTCCCCCTCTCCTTGCTTGTGTTCCCTCTCTCGCTGTCTCCCTCTGTCAAATAAATAAATAAAACCTTTAAAAAAAAAAATCTTAAAGTGAACTGTGGTTATTTTGGCCAATGAATGCTTGTCTGTCCACTCTAGCCTCCTAGAAGGAGGTTAACTCCAAATTGTTAATGATTTAATCTGTTCCAGATTGGTTTCATTGTGATTCTTGTTGATGGCTGCTTTGATGAAGTCTGGCTGTCACTAGTGTTGTATACTCATCAGATCAGGTTCTGATATGTTTGTGATCATCACATGTGCATGGATTGGATTCTTTTCTGTACAGCCTAGAATCTTACCCAGGCTTAGGTTCTGAAATCAATGTTTAAGGCAAAAATTTCGTTTGAGGAGCCATGTTGTGCAAATGTAAACATAGAAACACACCCACCATTACCAGGTGCCCATTCTCTAATCAATCAGGAACTAAGACCTCCTGAAGGCTGAACATCAGATTCACATCTCATATTTCATCCTCAGCGTATACGTTCATTGGGTAGAATGGCAGTAAGAATTCTGCATTATTTATTTTTCTCTTTATAAATCATTTTGGCCAAGCTCATTGTACATTCTTGTAAATTAAATGCACATGTGATGAAATGCCACTGTATGTCTTTCAGATATGGTCAACCCTTAGAATAAGGTAACCATTAAATGCCAAAATTGAGTGTATTTAGGAATAATTACTCATTTGATTTTGTGAGGAATGATGACAGTGTCTTCAAGGTCTTAGAAAATATATACTTGCCCCTAGGATGATTAATAAGCTGTCTTTCAGCAATAAGGTAGTTTGTGATGAATTCAGTGAATGACTAGATTAAGGCCATCTACCTTAGTAAGTAGTTACCTTAGTAAGAAACTGTGGCTAAAGTTGCTATGACTCTTGGCCTTTAAGACTTAGATGGTTTCCCAGTTTCAAAAAGAGAAATCAGTTCACTCCAATAACCAGCCAGTGTAAATAGAGCAAATGAGAGTATATGAGCCCTCACAAATAAATTTTCTGTGCCGACCAACTTGAAATTACAATGTCAAGCCCTGCAAACTACAGCTGAGGTCACGATTATATTAATTTATAAATATTTGCTTCTTTATCATCTATTATGATGTATTCACCAGAAAATTTTGTAAATGAGAATGCTGGATTACTGTTTACCCTTTCTGTCTTTTTTCAAACTATACTCTTAAGTTTATTTGTATCTAGAAAGACCCCAGGAAGTGGGGTCTAGCTTCATTGCTTCATTGAACTTGTGAGGTGCTAGCTTGATTTCTAGACTATCTCCAGATGTTGGTATTTCCCTTTGGGGGATTCCTTGAGGAGAATGTGTCATACCCAGACATCCTGTCTACACTTTCATTGGTGGTGGTGCTGTTGCTGCTGCTGGCAGTACAACCACCACCTTTTATTTATACTGCAAATGAGATTAACATTTCTGTGTCTCAGTAGCTACTTCATCTTCCACTATCCCTACTTCCTTCTGCAGCTAGAGATAATGCAGTGACTCCAGACCTCGCTTTTGTTACTTTGTTAGACCTAACCAGGTCATCCTTAGGCTGAGATCCCTATGAAGACCCTGTTCCTTCCTAAATGGAGAGGCCCAGCAGTTTTTTCTAAGATGGACACAAAGTGATAGCCACTTGTCATTACCCACCAAGAGCTTTCTTGCAAAAAGATCAAGAGTTTCCCATTTACTTCTAAAGCCCAAATTATAAATAGTTCATACTGTCCAGAGAGGCCATTTCATTTGAGCCACAGAAATACCCTGAGTGTTTGTCTCTTCAGTCCCAATATCCAAAGACCTCTGTCTTTACATAGCATTGTGGGCAAACATCTAAGGTCAGCTTCCTAGGATGCTGCTACCCCTTAGATGCTAATTTCTAAGCAGTTGTTTTTTTTGTTTTGTTTTGTTTTTTATTTTTTAAAGATTTATTTGAGAGCGAGAGAGAGAGAGAATGAGAGAGAGAACATGAGAGGGGGTAGGGTCAGAGGGAGAAGCAGACTCCCTGCTGAGCAGGGAGCCCGATGCGGGACTCGATCCCGGGACTCTGGAATCATGACCTGAACCAAAGGCAGTCACCCAACCAACAGCCACCCAGGCGCCTATTGTTTTGTTTTGTTTTTTAAAGATTTTATTTATTTGAGAGAGAGCACAAGTGGGTAAGGAGCAGAGGGAGAAGCAGACTCCAGCGGGGTGAGGGGCAGAGAGAGAAGAAGAAGCAGACTCTCCGCTGAGCAGGGAGCCAGACGCAGATCATGACCTGAGCTGAAGGCAGACGCTTAACTGAGTGAGCCACCCAGGCTCCCCTTCTGAGCAGTTGTTAAAGCTATTTCTGCCCAGCTCCCCAAGCCAGAGTTGGTGGAAGGTAGAAGGCCTCCCTGTTTACTGGGCCCTGATCAGCCAACTATTAATCTGCCATTTCTTCTCCAGAACCCTTCAAAGCATGCGCTGCTACTGAATTCTAATACTAGACAGAAGTTTCAAATAGGCTCAATGTGTCACATTGTTTACTAGATAGTTCATCAACTCCAAGCATAATTGTTGCCGCGTATGAAACAGAATCCCCATGGGGTGCCTAGGTGGCTCAGTTGGTTAAGAATCTGACTCTTGGTTTCTGCTCAGGTCATGATCTCAGGGTCGTGAGATTGAGCCCTGCATTGGGCTCCACTCTCAGTATGGAGTCTGCTTGAGATTCTCTCTCTCCCCCTCTCCCTCTGCCCTTCCCCCTGCTCGTGCTGTAGCTTACTCATGCCGTGAGCTCGCTCGCTCTCAAATAAATTAATCTCAAAAAAAAAAAAAAATAGGGCGCCTGGGTGTCTCAGTCATTAAGCATATGCCTTCGGTTCAAGTCATGATCCCAGGGTCCTGGGATCAAGCCCCGCATCGTGCTCCCTGCTCTTTGGGAAGCCTGCTTCTCCCTCTCCCACTCCCCCTGCTTGTGTTCCCTCTCTCACTGTGTCTCTCTCTGTCAAATAAATAAAATCTTTAAAAAAAAAAAAACTCTTCTTTGTAGTGATCCTCTGAATATGATACTAAAGTGTAAGAAGCTTTCATCTTCATTCATTTCTTCCTTTTACCTGTAATTAGATTCTTTTATGACCAGTCATAATAATACTTGACCTGTCTGATTTTTAGATGTCCTCCCTGTCTCTCTCTTGTTTATCTATATCAAGATATATTTTTAATTATCACAATGGAGATTGTAGAAGATGCTGCTGATAATACCATTTCCAATTATGAAAGATTGCTTTGCCTTTTTAGCAAATTTCTGATCAGAACTTCAGTGAACTAAAAAAATTTTTTTACTTTTAACCATGTACCCCTTTCATTAAATTTTAGATAGGAACTCATATATAAAGTAAAAGTAGAGCCTCCTTAGTTGAGATGGAGGGATGGATGCCTAAAGTCCCACCTGTGGACTTCACCAAAGTTTAGTCCATTGGGTGTAACGGTCACTATGTACCAAGAAGCAAGGGTATGGTATAGCTCTGTTTCATTCATTCAGCCAGCAGAAAATGTGTATTATACAAGGCATTGTTACAAGCTATGTAATAGGCCAAAGACATAAAGATAATTACCTAGGAGCATTTGTACACTATGTGTTTTTCTTTAAGAAATGTACAAAATGATTTAGGAACTGTAAGTCTGAAAAGAAATAAGCCTCTTACAAGCTTGTTCTATAGAAACCCTATGTTGGGCGCCTGGGCGGCTCAGTCGTTACACATCTGCCTTCGGCTCAGGTCATGGTCCCAGCCCCGCATCGGGCTCCCTGCTCAGCGGGAAGCCTGCTTCTCCCTCTCCCACTCTCTCTGCTTGTGTTCCCTCTCTCGCTGTGTCCCTGTCAAATAAATAAATAAATAAAATCTTAAAAAAAAAAAAAGAAACCCTATGTTCAGGGGTGCCTGGGTGGCTCGGGGTTCTGGGATCGAGCCCTGCATTGGGCTCCCTGCTCAGCGGGAAGCCTGCTTCTTCCTCTCCCACTCCCCCTGCTTGTGTTCCCTCTCTCGCTGTGTCGCTCTCTGTCAAATAAATAAGTTCTTAAAAAAAAAAGAGAAGAAAACCCTGTGTTCAGCAATATGGGTTTGACCAATGATTGTGTTCTGCAGACTGTCTCATGATGAACTGACTAATCAAGAAATAGAAAACAAAGACAAGAATATGGGTATTTTCTAGTTGTAATATGAGATGAAAACCACAGATCTGCTGAGAGATCTGGGCCGCTATAGTTGTCTCATGGGCTCATTAAATAGCTTAATCTATGCCACTAAGCATAGAACATGAATTGACATTATAGGATGATTAGCCCAGAAATCGTGGAGTCCAGCCAGATTATGTTCCATCAGTGGCATATTAACTGAGCTTAAAGTGTGCACATAATGAGAGAATAATCAAGTTAATCTGTTGTACAGCAAGTAGATGTCAAATCATTATGAGCTGTGAGGCCAGAAAGTTGGTATCAAGGATTCAGGAAGCCCAGAGTTAAGTAATGTCACAGAGCTACAAACTGTTTTGAAATGGCACCTTCACAAAGGTAACCCTGCCTTGTAGTGGTATCTCTTTTTAAGTGAGAATTTTCAATGATGTGTAGACCTCTATGGTAGGTACACAGAATGGCGTACTCCTGCTAAAAACTGAACTATAGTGAAAAAGCACACATTTTCTGTGTGCAGAGATCTGGAAGGCTGTGAAGACAAATACACCTGCCCGTGCCCTAACACTCATTCATCCCTTTCTTTACAATTACATGTATGTCCTTTTAATTATGTGTATGTCTCATTTACAAATTTACTTTTGTTTTTGTCCCTTTTAATATGCTATATATGGGACTAACAAAGTCTTGAATTATGTTTTTATACTTCTAAATGAATAGCTGTGATTTTTCACCCTAAAAATAAGCTCTTGAGAACAAGAATTTATCAGTTACTTTATGCCTAGCATAGTATCTAACATAGTAGGTGCTTTAATAGATATTTGTTGACTGATTTTTGGTCTCTTTATTTAATCTTAACTTTTGAATTACGTTTGTGTGAATTTTTCTCTTGTTCTTTTTCAGTTTTTCAGAAACACTGGAATTGGCAGATGACATGGCTATTGATATTCCCCACATTTGGTTGTACCTTGCTGAACTGGTGACCCCCATGTTAAAAGAAGGTGGAATCTCCATGAGAGAACTTCTCATGTAAGTTGTACTTTTTATTTGTGTGTGTGTGTGTGTTTGTGTAGCAAGCTAAACTGATGCCAGACTTACCAGCTAACTCTAGCGTAGTGCTGTTCCCTTGGTCCCTTTGGAGGCTCTTGGATGTAGCCTGTGACTCTTTACAACTTCTCATTTTAGGGGATTAAGAAGTACAAACTGTTAGAAAGTAAATAAGTCATGGGGATGAAAAGTATAGCATAGGGAATATAGCCAGTAATATTATAATAACTTTGTATGGTGACATGGTAACTACACTTATCATGGTGAGCATTTTATAATATATATAATAGTCAAATCACTATGTTGTACACTTGAAACTAATACAACTATACTTCAATTTTAAAAAAAGACATTTCAGTATAAAAATATTACATTACACTGTATTTACAGTGGAGAGGTCATGGGGATATGATAACCCTGTGGTCCATTGAGGTTAGCAGTGTTTGTAGATAATCGGCTCCAGAATCACTTAACTGGAAAGTTATTGCTCCTGGAAACTTAATGTTAATCTGACTTTATGTCTGTCATTGCTCAAATGCTATGAGAAGTTATTTCTACATAGTAGCTTATCAGACTGACATCTGCATGGTACATGCTCGGGTTATAATAAAAGGAACTGCATCTTAGGCATTCCTAGATTTGGACAGGAGTTGGAAATTGTTGCTACATTGTACAGGCTAATTTTTCCTAAACTCTTCTTTACATTAGTATTTTCCCAAAAATCGTTCATATAGTCAAACTCCACATACTGTGTGTCCCTTTTGTTTGAGGTTCACAGCATATTAAAGAATGTGAGAATTCTGTAGTAAAACAAAACAACAAAAACTATTTAACTTTGGGCACCTGGCTGTCTCAGTCCGTAGCGTATATGACTCTTCATCTCACGGTCATGAGCTCAAACCCCACATTGGGCATAGAGCTTACTTTAAAAAATAAAATAGAAATTAAAAAAAAAATTTTGGCCTTGTTTAATTCAGCGTTGCCTCACTTAATTGTAGAATCCTTTTCTTGAGGAATAATTATTCATATCCTATGGAACACAGTGTGGGAAATACTAATTTAGACTATGAAAAAAAATGCTCCCTTTCTGTTTCATCCATAGTCTAAAGAACAGCTTCCTTTCTTAAAAATACTTCATAACTAAACTTTGCAAGTCCCTCTTAACTAAGGTTCTTCTCTCCTTTAGGCTTGAAGTGGTATTTATGTAAATAGATGATTAAGTGAGACTGATCATTGCATTGCTCCGATCACTGAGGCAATTAGAGAAAAAGGCAAAACCCAGGAATTCTAAGGTCCCTTTCTAGCTTCTCCATGAAGCATAAAGTGAACCTGAAGGGTGAACTACTTCTGCTGAACATTACTTAGAGCATGTCCTGGAGCTTTCTCTTGCCCATTATTATTTAGGTTGCATAGTATCTGTTCTTTTGGCACACATTGTTTGCCTACTATTCTAGAATAGGGAGTTTGTTCAGAGGAACTTAATCACTACTCCTGTCTTTTACAGAGAATTTAGCAAACCTTTACTTCCTGTTGGAAGAGCTGGGGTCTTGCTTTCTGAAATATTGCACCTTCTATGCAAACAAATGGTGAGTATTAAACCGAGTGTCAGACTCAACAGCATATTAGGAAGGGCAGTGATTTTTGATCTTGAGTTATCTGTGAATAGCTTAGGTATCACTGTGCAAGTATTTCTGTAGCCTTTTATTATTTGAAAAGAAGAGTGAGATCTCTGTTTCAGTGTCTTACAGAGGTGTATTTCTCCTCTGTTAGTAGTAACTTGGGAAAGAATTATCTAATCTCAACTGGATTTGGTATAATTCTAGAGAATCTCAAAATATGTTGTATTTGTGGCTAGTAATTTTATCTTCTTGAAACAAAATGGCTACATTATTTATACTTTTTAATAGATTTCAGTGAAAATTCCTTGCTTTCAGAGAAAGGTAAGATGCCTAAAATGATTAATTTCCTTAATTTTGGATCTCAGGCTAGGTAATCTGATTAATAATAGGTATTAAAAATGATTCTACAGGATTGTGAATTGCTGTCTTAAAGTTAAATTTAATTTAGTTTAATAAATACTGCACATTTCTCTGCAAAGCTCTATGCCAGGATCCCGGTGTACAAAGATAAAGCCTTCAAAGAATTCATAAACTAGAAAGGGAGACAGACAAGTCTAAACCAAGACTTTCAAAAGAGTGTATCAGTGCTATATTAGAGGTCTAAGAGGTTTGGGAAAGTGGGGTTAACAACACCTGGGGTGAGAAACATCAAAACAAAACTCATACATGAAAATTCTGGGGTGATTTCTGACTTATTCAAACCAGAGCCAAAGGTATTGGGATAATAGATTTCATTGTTTTATAGGCATCAGTAAAAATGTTTTGTTTCATTTCTCCCTCTGAATGTACAGAAGTCCCTTTGTATTACATCACTGTACCAGTTATTCATGGATGGGTGTACTAAATAGCCTGGTCTCTAGTTCTAGTTGATTATTTGTTATTAGTACTATTTGCTTGATGGCACTAAAGTTTTTATCAAACCCTAATTTGTAGGTCCAGAATTCGTTCCTCCTTTCCTAACCTACTTCACTTTAGTCCTTATTAAAAACTCAAATTCTTATTAACGTTTATATGTAGAAACAGAAAGCAGATTCTCATTTCTCCTAACCAAGTTCTCATAGAGCATAAATTCTGGAGTCAGCCTGAGTTTAAATCCTGACTTTGGTAAGTTATCAGCTATGCCTTGGGCAAGTTACTCTATGAAATAATCAATACACGTTTCATAGCTGGTAGCCGCGGCTCAAAGGCTGACATTTCCCTTTATCACTGTGACTTTATTCAGGCAGTGGACTTGTACCTTCTCATCAGTTTTCCAGCTGACAACAGCTCTTCTCTGTTGTTTCTTGGGCTCAACCTTGTTCCTCTTGTCCTTGAAATACTTCTCATTCCTGGTTCAGGAGCAGCAACCTCCTTAGTCATTCTTATGTTAGCATAATTGTGATCCACTATGAAGAGGGGGGGATTCCAGTGAGGCTTGATGAATGGCTTTAACAGCAGATGTATATAACACTATCTAGGACAAGAGACACTGTTGAATTTATGAACTCTGTGAATTGAACTTTTTTTAGGTGCTTATATTCATAAATCCCAAACATGAGTTTACAGTTCCCCAGATTAGTCATCTGATAAAGTAAGTTATTGAACCTTAAACAGCTGTACCACAGCCGTTCACCATTACATTTGCATACATTCAGACATCTTGGTGTGAAAGCCAGGAGTCCAGAGAAATTAACTTCATATCAACAAGGGAAAATTTTGAGTTTTCATTCTTTACAATTCTATACTCTTAACTTCAAGCAAGCCTTCTCCTCTCCTCCTCCCCCTCCCCTCTCCTCCTCCTCCTTCTTATCACAATGTAAAAGTAAATGGATTGGACTTATCTCTGTTTTAGAGCCATAAGAAAGTGGGAGCCTTATGGAGGGAGGCTGACCTCACCTGGAAGGACTTTTTACCAGAAGGGGAAGATGTACATAATTTTCTCTTGGAGCAGGTAAGTAAGAACAAGGCTTATACCTTCCTGTTTAATAGTTGTTGGTCTGTTTCATAGAATAAATGAAGGTAATTTCATTAGTAGTTCAGTCATTAAAAGTAGACCAAAATAGGAATCATGGTCAAGATATCATTTTAAGTCCATGCTTTAGGGCCACTCCAGCTATTCCTTATTAGATGATAGATAAAAATAAAATTTAAAGGATTTAGCCACACACAGAAAACAAGCTACATATCTCCATGAACCACAAAGGAAGTTGATAAATAAAGCAGGGGTAATAGGACTAAAGCTATAAGTCTTCTCAGCTCTGGGTCTAAAAACCAGTAGAGACAGGCAGAAATTATTTCTGTGAGGTAATGAGGACTAGTATGCCCCTTATAGGGCAGAAAATTGGAGGACAGGCTTACTGCATAAAACCATGTAGGAACTCCATAGAAAGATAAATGCAAGGAAATAGACACAGTAGTAGAGCCAAAACGTTAGCTAGGCTGTCCGCTTGGTAACTGGATCCAGAAATCCACAACAAGCAGAAGACCCCATGGTCAATATAATATGGTTCTCAATAAGGAATTGTGGGGGATCAGATAGAGGCAACCATAAAAATATTAGATGAGGAAGAGTGACAGAGAAAGGAAACAACTCCCTCTCAAAATGATCCTGTAGGGGCGCCTGGGTGGCTCAGTTGTTAAGCGTCTGCCTTCAGCTCAGGTCATGATCCCAGGGTCCTGGGATCGAGCCCCGCATCGGACTCCCTGCTCAGCGGGAAGCCTGCTTCTCCCTCTCCCACTTCCCCTGCTTGTGTTCCCCCTCTCGCTGTGTCTCTCTCTGTCAAATAAATAAATAAAATGTTTTTTTTTTAAAAAATGATCTGTAAGGGTCGCCTGGGTGACTAAGTCAGTTAAGTTTCTGCTTTCAGCTCAGGTCATGATCCCAGGGTCCTGGGATCAAGTCCTGCATTGGGCTCCCTGCTCAGCAGGGAGCCTGCTTCTCCCTCTCCCTCTGCCACTCCTCCTTCTTGTGCTCCCTCTCTCTCAAATAAATAAATAAAATCTTTAAAAAAAAAGATCCTGCAAATCAAGTCCTAAAATACAGGAAAATCGGGCGCCTGGGTGGCTCAGTCGGTTAAGCGGCTGCCTTCGGCTCAGGTCATGATCCTGGAGTCCCGGGATCGAGTCCCGCATCGGGCTCCCTGCTCGGCAGGGAGTCTGCTTCTCCCTCTGACCCTCCTCCCTCTCATGCTCTCTGTCTCTCATTCTCTCTCTCGCAAATAAATAAAATCTTAAAAAAAAAAAAATTAAAAGAAATATATATATAGGAAAATCAAAACTAAGACTGCCAACAAAATTATGAATAAGTAGAAAAAAAATCACTCTTAAGTAAAAATGAAAATAAATCTGAACATTATTTTAAAGTAAGTATATTGTGCTGGATAAAGACACTGTGTTAGGTTACTGTGGATGTTAACTTCTAGATACTCTGGAGAGTCCTCCTGCCAAAAGATAAGAGCCTAGATAAAGCATAATTTATCTTGCATTGCTGGGTTCATAGAAAGTGAAGGTAATTTCTAAGGAACTAACCTAATAAGTGAGGAAAAAAGCCAGAGATGAAACCTGAACTCTTAAGCAATAAGCATACATGAAGGGCATATTGCTCAATGTCATTATAAGTGCTACCAAAAATCTTGGAAGAAGTTGAAATGGTCCTAGTTCAGTATTACCCTGGCCCCCAGAAGAAGCAAACCAAAATTCTTTTTGGAAAAAAACATTTGCAACTTAGGTCTCTTGATTATTTTCTACAAATTAACATTATCTAAATACATGGATTAATACTTAGAGTCCGTTTAACCTGTAATGAGATAAGTACCCATGAGTGAGAGTAAATAGGTAATAAATGGTAGATTTAGACCCCAAAGACTTAAGATAATGGAATTCTCACTCAGAATGTGACATAACGCTATATACAAAAGAGGAATTCACAAAAATGTGCAAACAAGAAAAGACTAGTCAAAATGAGAAGATTTGAAAAAAAACAAACTATGGTAGATTTCTAAGAGATGCTATGAGATTTAGAGGGTAGAATGAGAAAGTCTAACATATGACTAATTGGAGTCCCAGGAGGAAAAACAGAGTGAATGGAGAAGAGGCAATATTTGAAGAGACTATGACTAAGACTTTTCCTGAACTGATAAAAATAAGAATATATAGAGAGAGCACATGTATACTACAGAGGATAATTACATTGCAGTGAAACTGCATAATATCAAAGACAAAGAGGGCGCCTGGGTGGCTCAGATGGTTAAGTGTCTGCCTTTGGCTCAGGTCATGATCCCAGGGTCCCGGGATCGAGTCCTGCATCGGGCTCCCTGCTCAGTGCAGAGCCAGCTTCTCCCTCTCCCTCTGCCATTCCCTCTGCTTGTGTTCTTCTGTCTATCTCTTCTGTCAAATAAATAAATAAAATCTTAAAAAAAAAAAAAAGACATTTTAAAGGAGCTAGAAAGAAGTACGTTACCTACAAAGAAACAGTAGAATTTGCAGTAGCAACAGTGAAAGCCAGAAGATGGTGGAATAATCTCAAAATGCTGAGAGAGTATGTTAATCTAGAATTGTCTCTCCAACTAAACTAACCTTTAAGAATGTGGGTAACACATATTTGGAGACTTAACAACACACTTCTAAATAACCCATGACTTGAAGAAGAAATCATAAAAGATAGTAAGAAATATTTGATTGAAAATGAAAAAACACGACATATCAAAATCTGTGGGATGAAATTCAAGCAGTACTTAGAGTGACATTGTTAGCACTGAACACCTGTATATTTAGAATAGAAGTGAGTTCACAGATCACTGACCTCATTTTCAACCTTAGGAAATTAGAAAAAAGAAGGGCAGATGAAGTTCAAAGGAAATAATAAAGATCAAAGTGGAAATCAGTGGAACAAAAACAATAGAGAAAAGTCAATGAAGTCAAAGCTGGTTCTCTGAGAAGGTAAAATTGTTAAATCTCTAGCCAGACTAATCAGAGAAAACAAAATTGGAAAAGAAGGTACTAAAATTACCAATAGAAAGAATGAGAGAGATGATGTTATACAGTTTTTAACATAATAATGGATCAGAGAAATTTATGAATCATTTTTATGCCAAGTACATCAATTTAGTTGAAGTGAACAAATTTCTTGAAAGGTACAAACCACTAGAGCTGACTGAAGAACAGATAATCTGAGCATCTATTACACTGAAATAGTTAAAAACGTTCCCACAAAGAAAACTCCAATCCCTGGTGTTTTCACTGTTGAATTCTATCAAACATCTAAAGAAAAAATAATACCAGTTCTGCAAAGAATTCTGTACCAATTCTTCAGAAAATTGGAGAGATTACTTGCCAACTCATTCTATAAGACCAGCATTACTCTGGTAATAAAACCAGACAAATAGATTTCAAGAAAAAAAAACTATAAACCAATATTCTTAATAAATGCAAAGAAGATTTCTCAACAAATTTTCACAGGTCAAGTCCAAAATTATATTAAAAGATTAATACATCACAACCAGTAGCATTTATCACGGGAATATTGTGATAACATATGTTATAAAACATTCAAAAATCAATGTGTGGCTGTATGGAAGATGAAGGAGTAAGCAGCTCCAGGATTACTCCTTCCACTGAAACAACTATTGAGCTAGCAAGATGTGTTAGAATGAGCTACTTTGGAATTGTGGAGCCTAGTCAAACATGTATGCTACCAACACCAGGGGAGAGCTTGATGAAAAAAGAATCTGGTAAATTTCAGTAACCTTGGCATTTTGCATGGAAGCTCTTAGTCCCTAGCCCTGTGGTAGACAGTAGGGGAGATGGTGGTGCAGTTTTCTGGTGGCCAGGTTGAGAAATGAAGACCTTGTCCTCCAAAGATTGGTGCTATGCCTTTTAATCTGCCTGGCAATTTACTGAGGGTCTAGTGCAGGGCCCGGCCATTATTTTAACTGCTTAGACCATAGTGGTTTCCTGAATGGTGTCTGTCAAAGAATTTAAAGAAACAGCACGTTTGTCTGTGGTCCTACCCACCCCACACTTTTCTCATTGGATCCATGCATTCACTGAAATCTCTGCAAGGTCACTGGCTGTGTGGGGAGATATAATGGGTCAGAGACTGTAGTGACCACACACACAGGAAGAAATGTAGTCTTTGTCTGAAGTCAATAAACAGATGACTACAACAATCTGAAATCCAGAGTTACATGTTACAATATTCAAAATATCTAGTTGCCAACAAAAAATTACAAAGCATATAAAGAAACAGGAAAATATGGCTCATTCACAAGAAAAAAGAAATTGACAGAAAGCATCCCTGAGGAAGCCCAAATGTTGGACATACCAGACAAGGAATTTAAATTAACTGCCTTAAATATGCTCCAATTGCTAAAGGAATCATGGACAAAGAACCGAAGGAAATCAGAAGAATGATGTATGATCAAACTGGGAATATCAATAAAGAGGTAGAAATTATAAAAACAAACCAAATAGAAATTCTGGAACTGAAAGTTGTAATAGCTAAAATGAAAAATTAACTAGAGGGCTCCAACAGACAAATAAAAATCTGCAAGCTTGAATATAAAGTAGTTGAAATTGCTCTGTCAGTCAGGGGATCACTGATTTGGCACTAATTGGCTGCCATAAAAATCTGTCTTTAATTTTTGAAGTGAAATTTCTGGCATTGTTATATGAAACTATGAGTATCACTGAGTTTCTTAAATTTAAAAAATCCCCATAGTTTTTTTTTTTTAAATAAGCTTTATGATAATACATATTGGAAAATTAATTCATTAAACATATAAAAGAGGGCACCTGGGTGGCTCAGTCGGTTAAGCGTCTGCCTTCAGCTCAGGTCATGATCCCAGGGTCCTGGGATCAAGTCCCACATCGGGCTCCCTGCTCAGCGGGGAGTCGGCTCTTCCCCCCACACACACTCTCCCCCCCTGCTCTCAAATAAATAAAACCTTAAAAAAAAAAAAAAACATATAAAGGAGGCTTGAAAAGAATTGCTCAGTTTGAGGAGCAGAAAGAAAAACGTATCAAGAAAAACGAACAGCACCTGGGGACCTATAGGACACCATCAAGCATACCGTCATGGCCACTAGAGAGTCCCAGAAGGGAAAAGAGCGAGAGGACAGGGCAGGAAAAATATTTGAAGACATAATAGCCAAAAACTTCCCAAATTTGATCAAAGATAGGAATCTACATATCTAGGAATTTTAGTGAACTCTAAGCAGGATAAACTCAATGGGATTTACTCCCAAGATATATTACAATGAAACTTTTGAGTGACAAAGACAAAAATCTTGGGGTGCCTGGGTGGCTCAGTCGTTAAGCGTCTGCCTTCAGCTCAGGTCATGGTCCCAGGGTCCTGGGATCGAGCCCCACGTCGGGCTCCCTGCTTCTCCCTCTCCCATTCCCCCTGCTTGTGTTCCCTCCTTTGCTGTGTGTCTCTATCAAATAAATAAATAAAATCTTTAAAAAAAAAATAAAAATGAAAGGCAAATCCATAAAATAATAGTTATAAATATGTATAAATAGGCACACAATGTATAAAGATATAATTTATAAAAATAATGTTAAAGAAGCACTGAGCACAGAGAAGTAATCAATTATGAATATTGTTGTTACTAATAAAAACGTTTGAAGGGCAATTAGAAAAATGAGGTTTTAGAAAACCTGGTCTTCCCTATCCTGACTTTTGGCTTTCTTATAAAATACTTGGTTCAGTGACTTTTTTCTGGAGACCCTAGTACGTTCTGCAAGAGAGAGTGATGAACCAATCCATAAATTTGAAGCCCAGCCTTCTAGGCTCCGGGAAGATGAGGTAACTTATGCAGAAACACAGAGGTTCTGAGAAGCAAATGTTTCTTTCCAGGGACGATTACAAACTTTACATACAGCTCACCACCAACTCCCTTTGGCAGTGGTTAAAGGCTTTCATTTTCAAATTTTTACGTCATATTTTATTAATGAGCAATGTACTATATGTTTGATTTTATTGTTGTTTTTAATTGCTCTCAGACTTTATTTTTGTAGGTTTGGGGTTGGTTAAATTGGTATTCTATATAGCTCCTCTAACCTAAGAATAAATATGGAAAATGTTTCAAGATTTTGAAAAATTGATTTCCTATTCTTAAAAGAATTTATGGCCATCATCTTTTGCTTTTGTGTGTATATTTAAGTGTAGGAGTAGGATATTTAATTTATCAGCATTGAATCAGAGAACTTGCAGTTATTGAAGCATGTTTCTAAAACTTCATAGGAAAATATTTTAAAATGCTACCTAAATGGTAAAGACAATTAAAACAGTAGGATGAATTTTTTTTCTCCCACAGAATTCAAGGTAGCTTTTCCTTCGTGGATCTGGGGAGGGTATAGGAATATATCAAAGTCTCCAAAGGTATTAGAGAAAAGCTGGTGCTAATAATCTTTAATAATCTGCTAATATTCAATAATCATTTTAATTTTTTTAACCACTCCTCTAAGAATTGAACAATTATGGCATGATTTCCTTTTTTTTATGTTTAGTATATGTGTATAATCATAATTTTATGTACATGTGTCAGAATGGCATAAAAATCATCAATTTTTTCAAGTATTTTTTAGCAATTTAGGTGAAATTCACATAACATCCAGTTAACCATTTTAAAGTGTACAATTCAGTGGCACTTAGTGTATTCACAATGTTGTGCGACCAGCACCCAAAATATTCTTATTGCAAAAGAATTGTTAAAAATTTAGTCAATCAGAAGTTTAGTTTTGTTTTGTTTTTTGTTAATAACAGTAGTTACATAATTGGAGATCTGTACATTCTTTTTTTTTTTCCGGATTTTTTTTATTCTTCTAAATGAAGAGATAGCTCTTCCCACTACCCTTTGGGTTGTCCATCTTTAGATGTGCCCTGTGGTTAGATGGTATTCAATTCAGGATTAAATTACCTCCTGGAAAATAGGGTATGTCAAATCTGTGATTTTTTTTTTTTTTTGCCCACATGTAAAGTACTGTGAAGGCAACTATGATGCTTATACTTTGTATCACTGGCATCAGGATCATAAAAGAAGCTCAGATTAGTGTATGAGCAGCACACTGTTACGCAGTGGAAACAGGGTGTGGTCTTGCTGATACGGGGCTTTTCCCTTCCGGGTTAGTGGGTGGCTCTAGCAGGTGTATGCTCCTAGGAGTCCTGTTGGTGCCCAGCATGGTGCACATTCTTAGTGCACTGAGCCCTTGGAACTGGCTGAGGTTGGTGGTGGTCTTCCCATCTTAGAACAAGTCCTCCTGGTAGAAGTAGTAGCTGAGTCAGAACTGAACTCCCAACCCCCACCCTCACCCCCATCTCTGACTCTAAAGTCCATGTATCTGTGCTCCATCAAGCTGCCTCTTGTGGGGGCCTTAGGACTTAAATACGTGGTAGAGCGAGCCAGTGTTCTGGGAGAATTTGAAAGCGTGTACACTTGTTTTTATACTTTCCAGGGTGATTGTCAGGGATGTGAGACAACAGCCAGATAACTCTTATCAAGTATTTAAGAATAAAATGAGAGTAGCCTTGGACTGCCACTATCTGAGGACAGGAGAGGTGAAGCCAGTGCTCCTAACAGGGCTGCAGAGCTCCTTATGTGTGTTCAGGGAGCTTTCCAGGGGCCCTCTATGCCTGCCGCATGCCGTGAACAGTGTGTGTGGATGGTACTCTGAAGGCTGACGCAAAGGCATTTCTGCATTGGGTTGGACCCACACAGGCCATGATGATGTGGTTCATTGCAGTGACTACATATTTACAGTCTTTCTCCATACCAGCATATTCAGTCCTTTGGAATTGAATGATTTTTGTGGGGAAAAAGATCTTTTGTGCAATACTGATGAAACCCTTCGTTTTTGTTGTCCTCCATACAATACACTAGTTGTTGAGGAATTTTATAATATGGCATCATTTCTCTTAGATTCACAATGGTCACGAGGTGTTTGAAGGACTTCACCAAATTTAGAATTTTGACAGCTGTTCTGTGGCAGGACTGGTATTAAACCATAGGCTGCAGAAGGAGTTAAATTGTACTGTTAGTATTCCTGCCCTGCCATAGAGCTAGATCACTGCTAAGAGCACAACTGAATGATTTGGAGTGAGCATAGCCACAGAGATAATTCTTGGGGTCTTGCTGGTTTTTTGTTCTTAAGGAGAATCAGAGAGAGACGATATAAAAAGTTGGAGAAATATTCAGAAAGGTAGTGGAGTGAGAGTCTTAGAGAACTATAAATAAAAAATGGCTTCTGCTGATCATTTTGACTCTATGTAAAATAAAACCTATAGCCCATGACTTTGTTTTCCTCTCAGGTTGTTACTAATATTGACTTACATTAATACATATAACATTTTATGTTTCAGAAGTTGGACTTCATAGAGTCTGATAGTTCCTGTTCCTCTGAAGCACTTTCAAAAAAAGAACTCTCTGCTGAAGAGCTGTATAAGCGACTCGAGAAACTCATTATTGAGGACAAAGCGAACGATGAACAGATCTTTGACTGGGTAGAGGTATAGAGATTATGTCACCTTCCCTGATATCTCTGCAAGAACAAGTCTTGTGGGCTCCCTTTCGTGGGCTCCCTTTCATTCACATACAGGCACACCTCAGAGATAGTGTGGGCTCGGTTCCAGACCACAATAAAGCAAATACTGCAGTACAGCGAGTCAGATTAATTTTTTGTTTTCTCAGTGCATATAAAAGTTATGTCCACACAATACTGTAGTCTATTAAGTCTGTAATAGCATTATATCTTTAAAAAGTACATAATATCTTAAAGAAAAATACTTTATTGCTAAAAAATTCTAACCATCATCTGAGCTTTCATTGAGTCATAATCGCTGATCACAGATCATTATAACAAATACAATAATAATAAAATAGTTTAAAATACTGTGAGAATTACCCAGATGTGACACACAGAAGTGAGCAAATACTGTTGGACAAATGGTGCTGATAGAACTGCTTGATGCAGGGTTGCTATAAACCTTCAATTTGTAAAAAAACACAGTATCACTGAAGTACAATAAAGTGAAGCACAATAAAACAAGGTATGCCTGTATCTTCCCTTTCGCTTCATAGGAGTATTTAACCTTATTAAGTTAGTTTTTATTTTTTCATGTATGTGTATTTGAAACTATAAGGCTGTTTTTTATTTTTATAAGATTTACAGTCTTGTATAAGGTCAAGTAAAACTATTCAAAACAGAAGCCATTTTTCTGGGTCTCTCATTAGTTTAGGGTATACCCTACATTTTACTATTCAAAAAATAGACATTTTGGGCGCCTGGGTGGGTTAGTTGGTTAAGCACATGCATTCGGCTCAGGTCATGATTCCAGGGTCCTGGGATCAGTCCCACATCGGGTTCTCTGCTCAGCGGAGAGTCTGCTTCTCCCTCTTACCCTCCCTTTCTTTTCTTCTTCTCTCTTTCTCAAATAAATAAATACCTTTAATTAAAAAAATACATATTTTTTCTAAATGTTCCTGCATTTTAAATACCATTCTGGGTGAAATTAATAAATAATACAGTGTTATTGTGACTTGTGTTGGCTTTCATCTTCATAGTAATTCTCCCTTCTGAAAATTTTATACCTTACTTTTCTTGTGGAGTCTACTGATCATGTCTCTTTTTAATCTGCTACTGTTTTCCTTTAGTGATTCTTGTTTATGTAAGTATGTTTTATTTGTACACATTTTTCATGGGATCATATAATAATCCAAGTTGAAAGTCATGGGTGGCTAATCTGGTCCTCTCCCTCTTGGATAAATCCTTTTTTGTAGTCTTTGTAATGGCTTGTTAATTCTTTATCCACTCTTAGGCTTTGAGAAATAATGAAACTTCTGATAATTTGGGATTTTTTTTTAATCTATTTTCCTCCATGTCTATTCAGGATAATAAGTCTATCCTGTCATCTAGTTGGGAATCTTTTAATTAATTGTAATAGTTTACCATTATATCCCTGTCTCCCTCTCTAGGTTCTCTCATCCTTTCTTGAAATCTTGATATCCAGACTGTTGTCTGGTTACTCTTATCCAAACAGCCTGCATTTTCAGTATCCCTCTCACAAGTGACATGTGCAAATTGAGCATGACTGCCAGATGTGATGCAACAGTGTGGAGTTAGGCAGTGCTGTTCCATTTTTTGTTTTGGACTCTGTGCTTCTGGCAGACTCACCAAACTGAACTCAAACTGCTCTTTCAGTCATATGGTATGCATTCTTTTATGTTCCTCAGTTTAGTTATCTCTACCATCTGGAACTTTAATGCATTTGGTTTTGGAACCAGAATGGGGCTTTTAAAAATTATTTCTGCTTATGTTCATCTGCTTAAATAAGATACGAGTTTTGTCTATCAGGACAGTTTAGATTCTGACTTTGGTCATAAAATTTCCTTGCCATCTTTTTCACTTTGTGTCCTCCTTGCATTTCATTAATGCAATCAACTTTATCCCCTTCCAAGTTAGGGGTAAAATATGTGAATGGGGCAAAGTAGCTTCCTTTCAGGGACAGGATCCCACCCGTACCCCCATGGACACTTCCAGCTGCTAACCTGTTTATTATTTCACATCATTTTGCTGTCTATTTCATCTTTCATCTTGCCCACAAGGGTACAGCTGCCATTACATAATTTGTCAGAAGCCTTGCTGAAGTCCAGGGAATATATACCTATATCCATCTGAGCTACCATATACTAATCAAATCAGAAAAGGAAAGGTTAGTTTAGCATCACTTGTTTTTCATGTACTTACTTATTCCTCCTGGCATACCCATCTCTTTTCTCTCTAAGACTTTTAAGCCATTTATGTGGTAGTTTGTTGTAGGATTTAGCATAGAATCAGCATCAGCCTTTCTGGCATGTTATCAACGTGCCTTGTTTTATTTAAAAATCCAGTCAGTGGGCACCTGGGTGGCTCAGTCGGTTAAGCGTCTGCCAATGGCTCAGGTCATGATCCTAGGGTAATGGGATGGAGCCCCACTTCGGGCTCCCTGCTCACTGGGGGACCTGCTTCTCCCTCTCCCCCTGCCCTTCGTCCCTGCTCGTGCTATCTCTCTCGCACTCTCTCTTTCTCAAGTAAATAAATAAAATCTTTTAAAAAAAAAATAGAAATCCAGTCAGTGTTTACATATTTAACATTATTCTTTTTTGCCATGATTTTTCATAGATACCATCATTTCAACCATTTGGTCTTTTATGTTCTTATGTATCGCAAAATGATGCCATTTTCACCTCTTCATCTATGTTGGGCTTCATTTTTTTATATCACTATTTATTCTGCCTATTCTGGACCAACAATTGTTATCCTTACAGAGAAGACAATGGGTAAATTTCACTGAATGTAGATTATACTAATAAAGATGACTTTTAAAAAAGGAGAGAAAGAAAAAACAAAAATGTAATAGTAGTTGAGCTCATAGTACATGAAGACATTTGTTGCTCTAATACCAGAATTATGTAAATCTGAGTTTGCTTACCCAGTTAGCAGACCCATTTGCCTTCTTGTTCTTCCCATTTTTGTTAAGATCTTTGCTTAATCTGGGGTGCCTGGGTGGCTCAGTTGGTTAAGCATCTGCCTTCGGCTCAGGTCATGATCCCAGGGTCCCGGCATCAAGTCCTGCATCGGGCTCCCTGCTCAGTAGAGAGCCTGCTTCTCCCTCTCTCTCTGCTGCTCCCCCTGCTTGTTCTCTCTCTCTCTCTCTCTCAAATAAATAAATAAAATCTTTAAAAAAAAAAAGATTTTTGCTTAATCTGTAGTGTTCTCAACACTATTCTTCAGGTCTGTTCTATTCTTAAATATTAGAGTTACAATATTTAGCTTTATTTGGTAAAGCAATATGCAGTTTATTTCTTTATAAGAAACAGTCAAATGGTTTGGAAGTGGTGTTTATTATCTAATTCTTTTTAGCTAATTTGTTCATATTTTTTCAGAAGTATTTGGGAATTTCAGATGATACTCAGTAATTGAAATAGCTCTGTCAACCTATTTTTAAAGTATTGTTGAACCAAAAAGTAATGGTGTGTTTTTATTCTCTCATTTATTCTTCAAAAATAATTGTTCACACTTTGCGAAAGTAATTTCTGGGCCTAGACCAGTCTGGCTTCAGTCTAAATAAAGTTTGTTTGTTTGTTTACAAGGTGTAAACCAGCAACTGGCTATAACACATAAATCATCAAATCTTTTATATGTGGCTCTTGCCCCATCCTATCCCCATCCTCAGCTGTTAGCAGTAGCACCACATGTTTCTGTTCTTTTGGAGAAGATTGGTAATGAAACCTCTTACTGTAACACAGCCCACCATGTGCAGTGCTGCTGGTATCCTGCAGAGCTGGCCATCTGACTTGTTAACCCCTCTTAACTTGGCTCTCGCCAAGTGATGTATGAGGTTACGTATTCAACAGAGAGAGAGCAGCTAGTTAATCTGTGTCAGTTTTAAAATTCATAAACATTTAACTGATCTCCAAATATCTTTGAAATTCTTAGCTTTCTAACACAGAGGTTTATAACGACATCCTAAGTTTGTTCCTGGCCAATCATTTTAAGGCTGACCCAGTGGAAAATACTATGCTGTGCTATTAAAAGAAGCTGAGACAAGCATTAATTCCTTGAAACTGAGACAAGCATTAAAACTTTGAAAAGTATTTAAAATACCTTCCTAGAAAATGTCTCCTTTTGTTTGTGTTTTCCTTTTGCTATTCATCTGGCTTAGTACAGCGTTTTATAGCAAGATCTTTCTTTTTTTAAGAAGGTAAGATCTTAAGAGAAACTAAGAAACAAATTTGAAGCCCATTTACTCTACTTAACATATCTCTAAGTACATTTTTTCTGCCATCCTTAGAAAAGAGTAATATTTTTCTCACCACCACCTGAAAGATTTGAGACAATGCTTGAGTTTAATCTCTAGTTCACATTAAAGTTAAGGTAGAAAAGCAATGTTAGCACATCTAAAAATTGTTGCACACTACTCAGAAAAGTAGTCTCTAAACACACTGGGGTGAGATCATCTTAATATGAGTTATTTATTGAGGAAGAAAAATGCTTTTAAATGGTTGTACTTCCATATGCACATACTGCGCAACACTGTATAATTGAGCAAAATATAAGCAGCAGTAAGCTCTCTGAAAACTAAATGCTGCTACCTGGAATATTTTCAGACAGAACTGGTGGTAGCCCAAGTATTTTCCAATGAATCAAGATTAATTTTTACAAGAATGTTGAATGTGACCCCATCTGTCCGAAATGCCAGATGAGGCCTGGTGTAAGAGAAATAATTTCTCTGATGTGCAAGGGTACTTTTAACTGTTCCATTTACTTTTGATTTCAGGCTAATCTAGATGAAAGCCAGATGAGTTCACCTACATTCCTTAGAGCTTTAATGACAGCCGTTTGTAAAGCAGCTATTATAGGTAAGTAAGATTTCTGAACGCAGCTCTTAACATCTGAAATCCCCGGTATGTTAACTGCTGATGATATGGGTCTGAGTTTATATTGTCTTCAAAATTTGCCCTATGAAACTCATTTTCTTGTGCCAGTGGGTGCCATTTCTGTCTACAATGCCTAGCTATCTCAAGCAGGGGGATGATTAGCTGCTGTGCCCATAGAAAGCCCAGATCTGAGCAACTACTGCATGCCTTGTGTTCTTCCAATTCAGGAGAAAGTGGGTACATGCCACTTGGGTTGTTTCCTTCTCTGTTGGATGTGGTTTTACGTTTACCTTTCACCTCCAGTATGCGAAGCCGCCTCCATCTTCCATTCAAGATTTATAATGAATGGGTTGAATATTCTTAACCTAGTGTCAATGAAGGATTCGTCATTTCAACAGAAAAGCCATTTTATATAAAAACGTATGAGGAAAGAAAACAATTGTTTCTTTTGCTTTATGTTGACCTTAGATGATGAGACAATGTCATTGTTAATCACATAGATGGATAGGATTAGGGTTGGTAGAAACCCTAAGTATTTAACCTGCATATAGTATTCAACAATATCGAATGAGATCATCCACCTAGCCTCAGATAGAAATTCACATTTCTATCACTGCAGTAGGGAAAAAAGTCCCATCAGCTCAAAAGTTCAGAATTTCAGGTCTGTCATCATTTTAGAAGATAGCTTCAGAATTATAAGATTTTTTGTCAGATGAACGTTTTTTCAGTGTTAGGTCTTTAATGAGGTAAATAACAAGGTAATAGAAAGTCTTTATAAAAACGTCTTAAGTCATTTCCAGTATCTATGGAACTGTAAGGCTGGTGTGTTTTGGGTTTTTTTGGAGTTTTTTTTTTTTTTTTAAAGATTTATTTATTTATTTTAGAGAGAGAGAGCAAGAGCGAGCGGTGGGGGGGGAGGGAGAGGGACACACTGAGCACAGAGCCCAATGCGGGGCTTGATCTCGTGACCCTTAGATCATGACCTGAGCTGAGATCAAGAGTTAAACAGTCAACTGACTGAGCCACCCAGGCACCTCATAAGACTGGTGTTTTAAGATTTTTTTTTTTTTTTTTTTTTTTGACAGATAGCGAGAGCAGGAACACAAGCAGGGGGAGTGGGAGAGGGAGAAGCAGGCTTCCTGCCGAGCAAGGAGCCCGATGTGGGACTCGATCCCAGGACCCTGGGATCATGACCTGAGCCAAAGGCAGACGCTCAACGACTGAGCCACCCAGGCGCCCATAAGACTGGTGTTTTAAAATCACACTTGTAGAGGTGCCTGGTGGCTCAGTCAGTTAAGTGTCCAGCTCTTGATTTCAGTTCAGGTCATGATCTCAGGGTCGTGAGATCAAACCCCATGTTGAGCTCCTTGCTCAGCAGGGAGTCTGCTTGAGATTCTCTCCGTCCCTCTCCCTCTGCCCCTCCTCCCCACCCCGTGCTCCCTCATGCGCTCTCTCTTAAAGTAAATATTTTAAAAAATAAAATCACAGTTGGAAAGTATAAAAGTTGCTTTAAAAAACAAGATTGTAGGGCGCCTGGGTGGCTCAGTTGGTTAAGCGACTGCCTTCGGCTCAGGTCATGATCCTGGAGTCCCTGGATCGAGTCCTGCATCGGGCTCCCTGCTTGGCAGGGGGTCTGCTTCTCCCTCTGACCCTCCCCCCTCTCATGTGCTCTCTCTCATTCTCTCTCTTTCAAATAAATAAATAAAATCTTAAAAAAAAACAAGATTGTACCCCAGTGCTCACTTACAGAGGAGATAAAACCTTATGCTTCTTGGCATTGAGGATGAGATTTCCTCAACCTCTTTTTACTGTGCCTTTACCCCAGAAGGCCTAGATTGTATGTGTTGTTTGCCACTGTTAGAGTTGGTCCTTGCCCTCCTAGTAATAATAAAATGGTTCCGTTTTACCCTTCTGAAAAGATTAGCATGAACTATCACTTTAATTTCCTTTTTAATGTTTCTTTTATTGTTTGGAATGTCACAAAACCACTGTCCCTGTTTCATTATGATTAAAGATAAAGAATTGGGTGCACTCGTTTTGAGGGAACCCGGCACTCAAAATACATCCCCCCTCCATGTATTTTTATTATTTCAGGAAGAATATCCCATTAATAATTTCAGAATATCTTAGATTTCAGAATCTTTTCCTTGGACCCCCCCTTGCTTCTGCTTTCCTTGTAGTCACGTCTTATCAACTCAGAAAATTAAAAATGGCTGTGTTAACTCCTTAAATGTAACGCTTAGTTCTTGTATCACCCGTAGCTGACTGTTCTACCTTCCGAGTGGACACTGCTGTTATCAAGCAGAGAGTGCCGATCTTACTCAAGTACCTAGACTCGGATACAGAGAAGGAACTGCAAGCACTTTATGCACTACAAGCATCAATAGTAAAACTTGATCAACCTGCCAGTAAGTTTACCTCCTACAATTAACCCAACCAGTGGGTGAGATTTATCCAAGTCAGGACTTCAGAGATGCTTTGATGGGTTTTGAACAGCAAATAATAGAAGAATCACTACTAACAAAAACTCAGATAACCAACAACTTTAATAAACCTGGATTTTTTATGTACTTGACTTCTGTGAGAAAATGGTAATAAAATTAGTTTATATTAGAGATTTAATCCTCACTGTAGGGCAAGTCTGCCTAAGTGATGGAAATGTATCTGTACCATGCAGTATGGTACAGTATATTCACTTGAGCACTTGTGAATGTGGCTATTGTGACTAAGGAGCTTAATTTTAAATTTTATTTAATTTATATGTAAATAGCCCCATGTGGTTAGTGGCTACCCTTTTGGATAATGCAGAGCATTGTGGTGATAGCATGCATGCATTACAGTCTTTCACCTTCTTTGACACAGGTCTTAGTAATGAAAGAGGATGATACTCTTCAGAATCCTCAGACACCCAACAAAGACATTAAGGTGTTTTAGACTAATTTTCACTTCAGGGTTATGATTAATTCTTTGCTAACCAGACAAATAAGGTAACCTGGACCACCGAAGTCTTAGTGATACTGGTAAATTAACTGAATTGTATTAAATCTTGAAAATTCAGTTGAAACTTGTGAAAATGGATAGTAGTACAGGGCAATTTCAGAGCTGACATTGAAGTAGCTCTTTGGTACTTCCTTAGGTTTTATCTGTTGCTGGGCTTTCCTTCTTTGCTAGTGCTGATGAATCCCTCTAGGAGATAAAGGAAAAGATCGAAACAAATAATCCTCAGTTTGTAACTGATGAGACATATTAAGTCTGAATCAGAGAATTAACTGACTTTGTTTTCTCTTTCTCAAGACATTTGGAGGGTCATTTAACATCATGACTTCCTTTTTCTGTTCTTATAGGATGAGGACTCATTCACTTTTTAAGAGATGAAATTGACGCTATATGCTCCGCCAGTCAAATTAAAGTGTCTCCCATAATGATCAGCTTTAATAATCCCTGGAGAGATGTTTAATTCTAGATTTACCATCAATAGAATTTTGGCCACTTGTTTCCATTTCCCCATAGGCTAACCAAGGTTTAGAGGATGAAAAGTGATTTCAATATTAGCTTAACTAATAAAATTACAAAGATAAAGCCAAAGGAAAAATTTAATATGACTCATTTTAAGCCTAATATTTATTATCAATTGTTGTTTATTCTATTGCGTCCCTCTGTTCATATGAATGGAGGCTGACTTTAAATGAACTTAAGAGCCCATAATGAAGGGATTAAAAATAAAGGTTTTTATTTTTAATAAAATTGATAATAAAAATTACCAGCTTTTTCTCTTTTTTGAACAATAACATAAGCTAAGTTTCCACTGTGGAAGCAAAACAGAAAAATTTGCCCAGATCATCTGGGCATTGAAAAAAACAGGCTGTTGTTTCTCTGGACAAAATCCAGATGAGATAGTTTTTACCCATATTTTCCATATAAATTATTACTCTTTCCAGTTTGAAAGCAACATTAGAAGGGGGGAAAGTACCTTCTGCCCTTTTCTTCCAAAATTTGTAAAAATTATATATTGTAAAATTTCAAACAATGGAGAATGTATAAAGAAGAAAGTAATTTGTGTATTTAATTTTTATAGTGTGTAGTTTGAGAACTATATAATATCAAACACCTCAGCACTATCGGAAAATAGTTCAAATTGAACAAAATAATAGCAATAAAAATAATTTAGATTGCTTAAATCTTTTTCCTGTTCTTGAGACAAGTTGTTTTTGCTATTATACTATAAAGAGGGAATATGATGAATTGTTATGGATATTCTTCTCTAGGGGAACTCATGTGCATTCATTCATTCATTCCTTGGAAATATAATCTCTTTATCACAACTACAGCGCCTCTAGAACTGATAGTATATTTTTACTTCCTTGCAGATTTGCTACGAATGTTTTTTGATTGCCTATACGATGAGGAGGTGATCTCCGAGGATGCCTTCTACAAATGGGAAAGCAGCAAGGACCCTGCAGAGCAGAATGGGAAGGGTGTGGCTCTGAAATCTGTCACTGCGTTCTTCACGTGGCTGCGGGAAGCCGAAGAGGAGTCTGAGGATAACTAAAGCTTCAAATACACAAAACGAAACAAAAGAAACAATTTAAGTATTTTTTTAAAAAGTTTCACGTCTTCGCCAATCACAGTGCAGCAAGGCCAATTCTCGCAGAAATCCCCACGTGTGCACGAGTGGGAGAGGGGAAAGAGAAAAAAGGTGATCATGGAGGAAAAAGGTACTGGAAAAAAGTAAACTTCAAACCTGAGGGCGGGAGCACTAAAACCAAAATACATGTATTATTTATAGAAAATATTTTCTGTTTTAATCTTTTCTTTTTAAACAAGGACTCATACTTTAAAAAAACACATCTGTTTAGCAAAAAAAAAAAAGTTGAGAACTTTTTAATTTATTTTAAGGACTGCAAATGCCAGTGTAATTTTTTAATTTGCAGTTTCTGTAAACAACTTGTATAATAGAAAAGCAGAGAAATAAATTTCCCTCCCCTGCAGATGCACCTCACGTTTGTTTTAAAGCATAGTAGTTAGTCCAGATTTAAGAAGGTTTGGGGTGAATAAGGTAAGAAAGATTTTTTTTTTTTTTTTTTGGCATCAAATCTTTCTGCCTGCCTCTCAGCTTGCTTCAGAAAATTAAAAAAAAAAAATCACAATAGTAATCAACACATACATAACCTTGGAACAGAAGGAAATGCTGTGGACCAGAGAACTCCAAGAATTGTTTAAAAAATTTAAAAAACAAGTGCTACCCTGCGAAAAGTACTCTTAATACTTTTGAAATCTTTAGAGCAACTTTAAGGCTTGTAAATACATAGAACAAATATTTAAAAAAAGAAACAAAAAGAAATTGAGTCAATACTATTTCTTTTCACTTTCAAAATATAAAGAACAAAATAAAGACAAACATTGCAAGTTTAAAAGAAAGTAAAATGACTTCTCCTTTTGACAGCTGCTGCATGTGCGCCCATCTCTGGGAGGTGCTGTCTGGCTATTTGTTGTCTAATCCAAATCACTCCTGAGGGTGGGTGGGTAGGTGTGTGTGTGTGTGTATAGGGGTGTGTGTGTGTGTGTGTAGGGGTGGGTGGGTGTGTGTAGGTGTGTGTGTGTGTAGGGGTGGGTGGGTGTGTGTAGGGGTGTGTGTGTGTGTGTCTATTTGTTGTCTAATCCAAATCACTCCTGAGGGTGGGTGGGTAGGGGTGTGTGTGTGTGTGTGTGTGTGTGTGTGTGTGTGTGTGTGTGTGTCTACTTGTTGTCTAATCCAAATCACTCCTGAGGGTGGGTGGGTAGGGGGGGGTGTGTGTGTGTGTCTACAGTCAAAAAATGCAGGCTACTTTGTGGGTAGGGAGGAAACTTGTTATTTGGGTGGGAGAGCCCCTCGGGAAGTCCAGAGGAAGCTTCTTTCCAACTTCAGCTAGAAATGCATTCAGGATGGGAGCAGTGTTCCATTGTGTGTAGTAGGACTAGGGAAACTAATTCACCTTGAAACTACTACTACCACTAATTTTAAATCATCAATTACCTCTGATGCTTAAGAAACCCAAAGATGTCTTCTAAAGAATGAAAGAAACCAAAGCTAAATTATGCTTTTTAAAAGTGGGTATGGGATTTAACACCAAACCAATACCATGTGTGAAAATCACATTGTTCCCAACTTCAACTTCACCCAAGCCAGTCTGGTGAGTATAAAGCAAACTGTGTTTTAAGCCTGTTTCTCCTACTGATACTGGAACACTGTGCTTTTTTTGTTTTTAATTCTTCTGTGAAATTGCAGTCTCTACAGATGGTTTTCCATTTCAATTGTTTGTGGGCCATCCCCCTACAAAATGTATTTATGAAGAAAGCCAGGGCTGCTCCCAAATAAACAGTCTTTGTATTTTGTGTCTGGATACCCAAAGAGTTCTTATGGCTTCCATCTCTGAAGAAATATCCACATTAAGAGACTTGGCAAGACTTGTGAAGCACAAGAACAAAATCTTCCATAGCAATAAAATGTTTTTCTTCAGAGTGTAGTTGAACACAATACAGGATCCTGCTATGTGAACCCACAGAGCCCATTCCACAGTGGTGGAAAGCTGTTCCCGAAGAACCAAGTCCTGGAAGTCTTATAACATGTGACAGCATCTGTCCTAAAAAATAGGGCCTGAGAAGCTGTTTCAGAGTCTGGCTGTGGGCTGCTTGGAATCTCTCAGTTGGAAGAAGTAACATGATTCTATGATATACTGAATTTTAATAGCTGCCAGAAGCTAAGTACGGAGGATTCTGATCCAGGAATCTCCTGAATGATGTAGGTTTTTAGGTGTTGGCAGCACTCAAGGGATGCAGGGGGTAGTTTGGGGAAAGCAGGGTGGTGGCTGCCTCTTGGAAATCAGTGGATTTTGTTTGCAGGGCTCTGGCCTTCAGGTAGTAGTGAGGGCCTGTTCATCAGTATTTTAGATGTGGGTAAGTGTCAGGAATGGAGGAAAGAATATTATTTTTGAAAAAAGATTCAAGAGTTGAAAATGCTTCTGTACAATAACAACTTACGTTTGAAATCTCACCTAAAACATGAAGTGTGATGAAGACTGAGAGACTACAGAGTAATATTTGGATATCTTATTGCTTTACACGCAGAATTTTACTTATGGGGAGAAGGGTTGTTAGCTAATGGCAAAATATGAGCAAAGGTGGGATAACTGATCCCTTCTAGTATCAACTGTACTGCAAAGCATCATCATGATTCCTTCCCTCTTCACAGTGCTCTTACTGGAAAGCAGGGTTTGGTGGTTTTTGGTTTAAAGCAATAGGTGACATGGCCAGCAAAACATGCCTTCACTCCTTCAGGCTTTCGCAAAAGCTCTTTCACCCATTTTAACTTTGGGAACGGTTCATTAAATTAAGTTTACTTCATTAATTCAGGTGTTTTATGCCTGTATTCAGACCAATTAACTTATAGTTGTTCAGTAAGTTAAATGAGAATTTTCTTTGTCTAGCAAAAGAACATGATGCCAGTTTTCAAAATAGACTCATTTTAGATTCTTGCATAGATGAATGAGCCAGTTCACAGCTGCATCATAAACTTGATTCGTTCAACAAATATTTACTGAGCATCTACTGTGTACTAAGTGCAGGGAATATAACGGAATAAAACAGTCTCTCCTCTCATGGAGCTTATCTTCTTTGTGGGGGAAAAAAAAAAAAAAGCTAGAGGTTTACACATACTTCATCAACATCCTATCCCACTAGGAAATGTCTGCCCCTCATTACCCAGACAGATTTTTGGTTGGTTTTGGTCTTTTCATATTTCAAAATGCCTTCTAGATGAGTTACAAGAATTATATCCAAAGACCATTTTCTCTGTCCTAGAACCACTCTCCAAACAAGTTACAATTTTGGGGGTTTTGACATAACTTTTTGTTTCAAATGACTCCATTCAAGTCAAATGGATTCTAAGGTAGAAAAATGGGCTATTGGATCTAATTCTGTGTTTTCATTACTCAAGTTTTGTTCTTTACCAAAAAAAAATGTGTAGGGATTCAGATGTTCCATTTTGACCATGCCATTAGCACTTATGAACTCCTATATTCCCCATTTTGTGGAGAGGAACATTTTGCATTGCTTTCTTCTTTATTTGCATTGCTTTTTTCTTATTGAGACAATTCGTGTACTGTAAAATTCACCCTCTTAGAGTATACAGTTCAGTGGTTTTAGTATATTCACAGTTGTGCAACCATCACCACTGTCTAATTTCAGAACATTTTTATCATGCGAGAAAGAAACCCCATGCCCTTTAGCAGTCTCTCTTCATTCTCTACTCTCAGCCTCTGGGAACCACTAATCTACTTTTTGTTTCGATGGATTTGCTTATTCTGGACATTCCATATAACTGAAATCCTGCATTCCATTGCTTTTTCTTTTGACCTACAATCCAACATTTAGCAAATGTTCAAATCCCACAGGTGTTTGCAATGTCAGGGACCTGACTGCAGGGGTTAGACCCAGATTTTCCCCTGCCTTTTAACTTTTTGTTCTCTGTCACTTATTTTCATATAATTGTCAGTATATTTACAACCACCAGCTAATTCTGAATAAGTTTTGTCACCCTGTGGACTTGATGTATATGACCTCAGATGGCTGACATCCTTTCACTGGCAGCTAGGGTCTGGTCTTTTTAACTTCTCATTTATTGCTACTTGAGTAGTTTCCCTTAGGATTGAAATTCCTGTGTGAATTAAAGGCTACTACAGTACACTCTGTAAAAGTTAAGATGTAGTTGGGCTTGGAGTCTGAGGTTTTAGGTGTCCTCTTCATTTAGGCACATTTGCCTCAAATACTGTGTGACTATTTATTGAGCAGTTTAAGGCTGCTTGCTTGTATGAGAATAAAATTGCTCAGTAAGGAATAAAAATGCCTTGAGACAGAACCTCTACCACCAGTTAGTCCCAGTTCATTAGTCTTATAGATCTCCTTCAGTCACCTTTAAGCTTGAGCTATAGGTCTACATATCCTCCAGTAGTTTAGGGAGAGAGACACCATGTCCTCACCAGCTTCGAATATTACATGTATCCCTAAGAGGGGGAAAATGATAATCTATTAGTGTTGGGACGACCAAAAAAAAAAGAAGAAAGACATTGTTTTGTATTAACAAATCACAAAATGATTCACATATCAAATAAGCTACAGAGAATCATACGCCAATTTTTTTTTTTTTTTTAAGATTTTATTTATTTGACAGAGAGAGACCCAGCGAGAGTGGGAACACAAGCAGGGGGAGTGGGAGAGGGAGAAGCAGGCTACCCGATGAGCAGGGAGCCCAATGCGGGGCTCGATCCCAGGACCCTGGGATCATGACCTGAGCCGAAGGCAGACACTTAATGACTGAGCCACCCAGGCACCCCCATATGCCAAATTTTTTAAATAAATGTTGTATTTTGAAATAATTTGACTTACAGAAAAGTTTCAAATTTATAGAGTTCCATATACCCCTCATTCAGTTACCACTATTATCATTACCATACAACATTTGTCAAAACTAAGAAACCAGCATTCGTATATTGCTAGTAACTAAACACCAGATTTTTTTTTTTTTAAGTAAACTTTACGCCCAGCATGGAACTTGAATTCATGACCCTGAAATCAAGAGTCACATGTTCTACCAGCTGAGCCAGCCAGGTGTCCCAAACTCCAGTCTTTTTTCCTAATGCCCTTTTCCTAGTCCATGGTGCAATTCAGGATACCACATTGCATTTAGTCATCAGGTACCCTTAGTGTCCTCTGGCCTGTGACAGTTTTTCAATCTTTCCTTTTTTTGTCATGACCTTGACAGTTCTGAGAAGTACTAGTGAGGCATTTTGTAGAATGTCCTTCGATTTGGTTTTGTCTAGTGTTCTTCTCATGACTAAACTGTAATTATGGGTTTGGGGTCAAAATACCATGTAAGTGAAGTGCCCTTACCATATCAGGGGGTACATGATACCCATGACATCATTGATGATGTTTAACCTTGACTACATGCTTGAGGTGGTGGTTAGAGTCTCCACTCTAAAGTTACTTTCCTTTTCTCCCTTTCTTTTTCTAGTCTATTTGGAAGATAGTGAGTCCAACCTACATTGGAGAAGGGAGGAGAGAATTAAGCTCTACTTCTTTCCTTGAGTGAGGAGTATCTAAAATTTGGAATCCTCCTGCAAGGAAGATTTGTCTCCTCTATCATTTATTTGGTCGTGTATGTGTGTAAATAAATATGCCACTACAGACTCATATATGTTTATTTTATACTTTGAGTGACAACCCAGTAGAACATGATTTTGTTGCCCAGATTTCCAGCTTTGGCCTTGGGAGCTCTTTCAAGTTTGTTCATGTTTCCTTTTGACATTCCCTCAAACTTCTGCTTTTAGAGCACTTAACTTATTTTGTGACATTATAAGATGCTACAGACATATCTTGTATTTTCCCTGACCTTGCCTTAGGATCAGCCATTTCTTCACGGAGCCTTGCTTTCCTTTAGAAAAATGTTATTTAGACACCAAAATCTGACCACTGGGTGAGCTCATTACTCCTGGGGTGTGTCTGCATCTAGGTCTACCAGCATTTTAAATTCCATTTTTTACTGAAGATAAGATCTTGCCAGGTGAGTAAGCCACTTTCAAAGGAACACTATGACTTATAGAAAATATTGCTTCATTTTTTATATAACTCTGGTTGCCAAAAGACTCAACTGTATAGATATTCCAATCATTCTTTTCCTCATTCTACATAACAAGAAAAAAGATTGGAACTATCCCTTTATTTTCTTTCCCCATTAGCTAGCTAGCAATATTCGGTTTACCAAGGGACCATACAATGCAATATTAAAATGTCACTGGGGTGACTAGTTAAATAATAATGGAAATTGTTAGATTACCAGAAGTTAACTAACAATGTAACTACTGCATATCAAAACTTGTGTGATGCTGCAACTAAAAGTTTTGGGGTTTTTTTTTTTTAAGATTTTATTTATTTGGGGCGCCTCGGTGGCTCAGTCATTAAGCGACTGCCTTCGGCTCAGGTCATGATCCCAGGGTCCTGGGATCGAGCCCCGCATTGGGCTCCCTGCTCAGCGGAAGCCTGCTTCTCCCTCTCGCACTCCCCCTGCTTGTGTTCCTACTCTCGCTGTGTCTCTCTGTCAAATAAATAAAATCTTAAAAAAAAAAAAAAAAAGATTTTATTTGAGGGGCGCCTGGGTGGCTCAGTTGGTTAGGTAACTGCCTTCAGCTCAGGTCATGATCCTGGAGTCCCGGGATCGAGTCCCACATCAGGCTCCCTGCTCAGCGGGGGTCTGCTTCTCCCTCTGACTCTCTCCCCTCTCATGCTCTCTCTCTCTCTCATTCTTTCTCTCAAATAAATAAATAAAATCTTTAAAAAAATAAATAAAACCCTAAAAAAAAAAGATTTTATTTGAGAGAGAGAGCGCGTTGGGGGTTGGGGAGGGAGACTGAGAATCTCGAGCAGACTCCACACACAGCGGGCAGCTGGATCTCACGACCCTGAGATCATGACCTGAGCTGAAATCAAGTCAGGTGCTTAATTGACTGAGCCTGCCAGGCACCCCTAAAATAGTATTTTGAAGTAAATGTAAATCTTAAATGCATTTATTAGGAGACATGAAAGAATTAAATTGGGCCATCAGAAGAACCACCTGGGGAAAAGAAATGTTATCAGGTGGATATCAGGCGTCCCTATGGGAAGAAATTGTATGCTGTAGTGGAGAAGAGGTTCTGACTGCGGTTGGGGGATCTGTGCTCTAATGCTGGTGCTCTTTTCTAGTCACTTGACCACTCATGTGGGCTTCCCTGTCCTCCCTAGAAAGGGTTCACTCACACCAACCATATGAGGACATCCAGAATCACTGTTGACCAAGCTTAATAAAAGAAGTCTTGGGGCGCCTGGGTGGCTCAGTTGGTTAAGCGACTGCCTTCGGCTCGGGTCATGATCCTGGAGTCCCGGGATGGAGTCCCGCATCGGGCTCCCTGCTCAGCAGGGAGCCTGCTTCTCCCTCTGACCCTCCCCCCTCTCATGTGCTCTCTGTCTCTCTCATTCTCTCTCTCAAATAAATAAATAAAATCTTAAAAAAAAAAAAAGTCTTGATGATAACAGGATATTAAACTTTTCAAAGAGGTTAAGAATATCAAGCTTCTCTAAACAAATTATCATCTAGCAGTTGAATTTGTACTACCAGTGATTTCCTTTCTGACTCTTCTGACTTATTTACCTCTTGTTGATAAATACAGGTCTTCTGGCCTGAGGTCCTAGGAAACTGCCCAAGCTCAAATAGCTCTCCTGCCTTAACTGCTTCCTAGAACATAGAATAATGGTACTCAGCATTGCTGCATGTTAGATTCATCTGAAGAGTTTTTTAAAATACAGGGGTGCCTGGGTGGCTCAATCCATTAAGCATCTGCCTTCAGCTCAGATCATGATCCCAGGTTCCTGGGATTGAGCCCCACATCGGGCTCCCTGCTTGTGGGGAGCCTGCTTCCCCCTCTCCTCCCGCTTGTGCGTGCTGTCTTTCTGAAAATCTTTTTTTAAAAAGTTTTTAGGGGCGCCTGGGTGGCTCAGTTGTTAAGTGTCTGCCTTCGGCTCAGGTCATGATCCCAGGGTCCTAGGATCAAGCCCCGCATTGGGCTCCCTGCTCGGCGGGAAGCCTGCTTCTCCCTCTCCCACTCCTCCTGCTTGTGTTCCCTCTCTCGCTGTCTCTCTCTCTGTCAAATAAACAAAAATTAAAAAATTTTAAAAAAAACATTTTACTCTTTTTTTAAAGATTTTATTTATTTATTTGACAGAGAGAGAGACAGCGAGAGAGGGAACACAAGCAGGGGGAGTGGGAGAGGGAGAAGCAGGCTCCCCTCAGAGCAGGGAGCCCGATGCGGGACTCGATCCCAGGACCCTGGGATCATGACCTGAGCTGAAGGCAGTCGCTTAACCAACTGAGCCACCCAGGCGCCCAAAAAAAAAACATTTTAAAAAAAGTTTTTAAAAATACAAATCCTGGGACCCCCCCACCCCCACCCCACACCAGTTATTTCAGAATCTCCAAGGATAAGACCTGGGCATCATGTTTTAAGTTCCCCCAGGTGATCCTAATATGAGGCAGGATTGAGACCACTGTGGAATGATTTACCTGGTTTATCTAGCGACTTAGAGATCAATATATATTTTCAAATATTTAAAAGATATTTTTAACTGCAGGGTGTTGGGGCACACAAATAAATGGCACATGTTTTGAAAACAGTGCTATGAGTGCATATAATGAGGACCTTCTGTAAACAGATTCAAGAATGCTTCCTGCAGGAAGAGAATTTTAAACTGAGAAATAGTTGGGGTGGTCAAGTAGAAGGGATCTTGAGTGCAAAGGCTCTGCGGTAGGAGGATGCGTGGTATATTTGAGAAATGAAGAAAGGGCAGATTTATGGTGAGAGTTCACTTTCACATGCAAAAGTGGAATTTAAACATGCCCATCACAAATTAATCCAGACAAATCCCTTCTGGACAAATGGGTGAAAGAACTTTCTGAAACTTGCCTTATACTCTCAATTTAGTAGAATTCCCTAGAGACCAAACTTAGTTGGTATTAAAAAAAGTTCTCAGCAAAAGGAATGGCAGTACTTTTAATAATTTCCAATCCCCAAATTGAGCCACACAGTGGACTGGAATAATTTCAGGCTCTTTGGAGTGAGCAGTTACATTTATATCTAAGATGAGAGTCATGCAAATTATGGGCCATAGACCAGCAGCATCAATATCACTTGGGAGCTCATTAGAAATGCAGATTTAGGGTCACTTGGCTGGCTCAGTCAGAACATGTGATTCTTGATCTCATGGTTAGGAGTTAAAGCTCTACCTCAGTTGTTGCGATTGCTTAAATAAATAAACTTAAAGAAGTGCAGATTCATGGATCCCACCCTACTAAACCAAAACTGAATGAGTGAAAAGAGCCCAAGAAACTTAAAACTCTTCAGCTGATTCTTAGGAACACTGAAGTTTGAAAACCACTGCCTAGGAGTACTGCACATCCCTGCCATGGTTTATAAAGCTCTTCACCAAAAGCTAACTAAAAACAAGCACTCATTTAGGCTTTTGTTTGCTCATCTATATTACAAAAACAATAAGCCCTTCTTACATCACAGTATCAATGAGCCAATATATGTTAAAACACTTTGTAAGCTGTAGTTTGTTACGCATTCCAGGGTTTCCTCTAATTCAGCTCACCAGCCCTATGACCTCTATGAGGTGGTACTGCTTCCTTTCCATAGGTAGGGAACTGAACTGTCACAGAAGTCAGGTACCTAGGAAGTGTCAGAGCTGAGATTTGCACTTGGTTTTCTAGGAGGCACTTATTTCCAAAAATATGTTGCTCTCCACCAGAAGTCTTAATCCACACTGGGGGAAAGTGTGGATATACTTTGAAGAATTATAATTGGAAGAATAGGGGCTTTACTATAACTTTACTTGAGTTGTTTAAACCTTCGGTTTATTCATCTGTAAAATAAGGGTAACACTGTCTACCTCATAGCATTGTTGAGTATATTAACAAGAAGAGATCAGATCAGGCACTTAGCATTCTGCATGGAATATCTAGGGCACAGCCTACCTGTGTCCAATATTCCTTTTCTACCACATTCTACAACCTTAGTTGTATTCAGTCACATACAATTAAACTATACTATCTTCAGAACCATAGATCATGGTTTGCCTATCCACATTTCTTTAATACTCCCTGTACAGTTCAGATTTTTTTCATTGTTTTGTTTTCCTTAGCATACACTATGAAGTCTCAGGCTTAGCCCTTGCTAAAAACCTGAGGGGTAGAAGCTTTTAGCTTCCTCTTTTCCTAGGATTTCATAAGGCATTGCAACAAGGACTAATGGTTAGTGTCCTTTGCAAGTTACACATTCCCCTATCTAGAATGAAAGAAGAATTTGACTAGTTTTTACTACAAAACCATAATGAACTCTTAAAAATGCTTATCCTGCAACATCCAACTCTGGCCTTGTTCCTACTGTAGGAGATGCTACCTACTTTGGATACAGAGACAACTATACCAAATAAGCTTGCCAGTTCATTAGACATGTATTCTAATTTTGTTTTGTTTTGTTTAAGTATCATAGACTCAACCAAGTAGACTATAAAGCAGAAATACAAAAGTTATGTTAAATTTGAACATCATCATGTAGGGTCTTTTTGGTCAAAATGTTTTATCTCTTGGAAAGAGCCAGGGGCATCACTGATAAATCAAAATATGAGTTTTAAAACTTGAAATAACAATTTTGAGTCTTGGTATGTGTGGTTCTCAAGAATTAATGCCACTCTTTCTGAACTTTGGGTTGAAACTTTTACAGCCTTGCTGCAAGTATTTTAAGAATACTCAAAGCCAGGGGTGCCTGGATGGCTCAGTTGGTTAAGCATCTGATTCTTGGTTTTGGCTCAGGTCATGGTCTCAGGGTCACGGCATCAAGCCCCTTTTCAGGCTCCATGCCCAGCACGGAATCTGCTTGTCTCTGTCCCTTCCCCTCTGCCTTTCTCTCTCTCAAATAAAATCTTTAAAAAATAAATAATACTCAAATCCAGTATTTTTTGGTTTTCCTTTTTTTGAGAAGATTCCATTCCCTTATCACCATGCAGTTTCACTTTTTTATAAAAGGAAAGGATCCTTTCCATCACCATCTTTTTAGAACTTTGTTTTTAAACAAATGGATCCAATTTCATAATTCTGAAATTTTTTAATTTCTGTTTTGACTCATGTTTTCCTTTAAATTACTGGGCTTCAGGGGTGCCTGGGTGGCACAGTTGGTTGGGCATCTGAATCTTGGTTTCAGCTCAAGTCTTGATCTTAGGGTCGTGAGACAGAATTTTGTGTTGGGCTTGCACTCATTGCAGAGTCTGCTTGGGTTTCTCTCGCCCTCTGCCCCTCCCCCCCAAAAATAAATCTTAAAAAACATGAATTACTGGGTTTTACTGAATAAAAAATCTTCTCATTTAACGAAAGTTTCTCAGACTACCCCATAACCACAAAGAAAGGATGTCTTACGATAACCATTTTGCTGTGACTTCCCTGGTTTAAAAACAAAGTCCTACCTCCCACTAACGGTCAACCTCCCCCTATCAAGTGAACCAGAATAGTTGGTCACCCTGGGTGTCACTGATTTGATCTGACCCATAGCTATCTCTGGCCACTATAACAGGCCTGGTTCCCTTGCAGGCATCTTACTCCAAATCAGTTAAAGCAACAAAGGAGGAGTGGAGGGAGAAGAGTAGTACTGTTGACTTCAGATTATACAGTCAAAACAAAACTGGGTATGCTTTGCTTTTTAGTAAACCTGACAAACAGAGTGTCTTTAGTCTGTTAAAGTGCAGTTGTCTTGCCTCTGGTGTTTGAAAGGGGAAAAGACAGTTCAACACATAGAGTTTCCACAACCTGACACGAAAACAAGCTTGAAAGTAAATCCTGTTTTCATTAAAGATGGTAGGACTAAATACCTTACTTACCCTAGTTCTAGATTCTATTCCCCACTGAAGGATACCTGTAATAACATACCCAAATGTTATTTGTTGCTTTGAGGACTGAACTGTAAGTCCATCCAATATGTCAGATACTTCAAACTAAAGGACAACTGTTACTTAAAACCCCTATCCTCAAAATAATAGTAAACTCTTGATACTAACGTTTTTCAGACCCCCTGAAGTACCTAGAAATGGACTCCAGTTGAACACCAAAGGGCAAATGACATCTAGGATAGAGGTTCTCAAACTGAATGACTAAGTTAATCACTGACAACCAGCATTAAAAAAAAAAAAAAAAGAACATGTGTGTTATTTTGTAAACCAATGCGGTTTTTATATAACTGGTTCACGATCTTTTATCCAAAACCATTGGGACCAGATATCTTTCAGATCCAGAATTTTGTATAGTTTAGAAAAAAGTTTTACAGTTCGATGACTGCTGGGCTGAATAAAATTGTTGCCACCAGAGTGGAAGAAAGTGCAACATTGGTAGAGGAGGACCCAGGGTGATTGTCTCTACACCAGGGTAGTGGCCTTGGATAACCAGAAATAGTAAGAACACCATAGCGGGGGAGTTGGAGGAATAATATCTTTTCATCTCCTTTTTTTGCCCAATAGTGCAAATTGTTAATTCTCTTGCCATCTCTTTCCAAGCTGCACTAAATTGAGAGTCATTTCCAGTCTTTCTGGCTGGAAACCAGAAATGTCAAGTGACTCCCAGCCCTGCCAGGACCATACATTCTTAAGGGATCCAAGCCCTGGCCTAGCTTTTGGTTATCTGCATGAAATCGGAGTCTCTCAGCCTTGATTTGTGGGGATAATAAAGATCAGCCTTGCTAGGAACAGAAACCTCTCCCCACCAGTCAATAAAGAATTATTCCTCAAATCTCTCCTTATTAACGAGTGGAAAATGAGTAAAATAGGTAGACGTAACTTTCAGCGTTCAGCCCCTTGACTGCAATAGCATGGCTTTAGCTCTGGAACACTCCTGGAAATCTGCAATTGTTTCAACTTCCGCTATGCTTATGCCCAAATCTCCAAAGCCATACATTTTTGCTTTTCTATACGAAACAAAACGTTTTAGCCTAACAGACTTAAGTATCACTTAGCTTTAAATTCAAGGGACAGGGGCGCCTGGGTGGCTCAGTCGTTAAGTGTCTGCCTTCGGCTCAGGTCATGATCCCAGGGTGCTGGGATTGAGCCCCACATCAGGCTCCTTGCTTGGTGGGGAGCCTGCTTCTCCCTCTCCCACTCCCTCTACTTGTGTTCCTTCTCTCGCTGTGTCTCTATCAAATAACATCTTAAAAATAAATAAAAATTTAAAAATTGAGGGACTGTGAAAAACTATTGCACTGACAACAGGCCATCTGCAAATCTTGCTGTATGCTAAAAGTTTCAACAGGGAACTGGCTTCTGAAAAAGTGGGTGTTTGTTGAAAACTAGAGATGATACAGTTGCATTGTGGGGAATTCTTAACACTTGCTTTTCTAGTTCACAAAACCCTACATTTCCTCGTGTTCCTGGGACTGTCAAGTCATTCCTGTATCCCAGGTGTTCCTGGGCAGAATTAAGTCATCACAGACAACAGCACGTTTACTACTTCTGTCTGCTAGAAGTTCCTCTTCTAATCAGATACCCAGAATTCTTACTCTTCTGATTCCTGACTGTGGAAGGGAAAAACAATGAATTCTCAATGATCAGTGAGACTTGTATGTTAGCTCTCATTGGCATTAGCACTTTAAAAGTGCTATAGAAGAGAGTGAAGCTTAAACCAAAGGAATGAATCTCTGAATGTTGGAACTTCAAGGGCTCTAATCAGTGTAAGAGATCTCTGTGAGGACAGGGGTCTTCCGAGGCTCTGACGGTAATCTCCATACACACTCCGTAAGAGCTCACCTGCTCCTAAACTTGCCAAGGTGTGTGTTCCTTCCAGTTCAAGTCAAACAGCCTTAAAAGCTTAATAGTACAAAATTCATTGTGTAACTCTGTTTAACAAACACAACTGAATAATATTTTTACAGTACAGCTCAAAGCCAAGTGAGATAAGCTATAAAACCATACCCCAATGGAGTCTTAACTCAGAGGCCGCTAAGTGTAAAAATCAAAACTAGCCAGATGTTACATTTAACAGATGTATAATGCTTCAACCAATATATACGTACAGTAAAAAATTTAAAATCCCTTTGTAAGTAGAAAACTTAAAACTTCGGACTTCAGCAAGTGTAGCCTTAGCACATGGTTTGTGTGTCACACCCTTGAGGAAGAATTTTAAGGTTTTCCCTTCTTGGGTATACATGTTGTAAACAATAGAATAAAGGGTGTGTGTGTGTGTGTGTGTGTGTGTGTTAAGCAAAAGACTGGAAGAGAACTCTAGTTTGCTCTTAACTGGGTCAGTTTCTTGAATAAGATGGAGCTAAAGACGTTTTAGAGAAAAAGAACAAAGGTAAGATGTTTTAAGTATACGAATACATAGAAATGGAATTGAGTCAGTAAAAAGGGATACAAAGGATAGAAAGGTTGATAACAAAGGAATTGAGCAGGACAAAGAAATGGCGCAAAATGACTGAACCCCTTATAAACAGGTTGAATATGAAAACAGAGTGCCAGAGCATTGGTAATGCCATTAGTAAGCAGTTTTTGGTGGTGGTTAAATTTTATACAGCTCATTTTGCAACTGATGGAGTGAGTGGATGGCTATGACTGGGAAAGCTGGTGAGATAGTTAAAATGCTAATTATACAGCCTGAGGACTGGGCTAGCAAATACTTAAATGGTTTCATAATAAATCTTTAGAATTATTAGTACACGCATTTGAGTATCGGCCACATTGCTGTGAACTTGGGGTAATTCTAGTGTTTATTATTTCCCTATATTCATTCCTGGCACTACCTCTACCCCACAAAACACCTATATACATTGGCTCTGAAAAGTTACATTTTTCAACAGTATGTACATTGCCTAAGTCCGCTGATACCAAAGTAGTATGACAATTCAAAGGGAATTCCCTCTTTCCTGATGCCAGGGTTTACTTTTTGAGAATCCTTCTTGCGTATGCAGATAGGAGGCCACGGAAGACCCTTTCATAGATTAGAAAAGCAACTTTTCCAGTTCTTATCCTGAGTCACTACTCTGCTCTGTACTGTCTGGATACCTAATAGGAACGAATGTGAGGTACCGAATTTACCGCTATCTGGTTGTTCAGTTCTTCCACGGTCATCAAAGAAAGGCAGTTTGCTCTTGTGCTGTGGCTAAATTGAGAAGCGGGAGACGCCAGCCCCTTTAAAGACAGACGCAGCTCCAAAGCGGAGACCCGCTTAAGACCGGGGACCGAACTAGAGAGCAGCGAAAGGGAAGGGAGCGAAAAGCGTGCTCCTCCGAGGAAAACGAAACCGCACCCAAGCTAACGGGCACCACCGGGCAGTACCCGGGGGAAGCGTGGGCGGACGCACGGCCCCCTCCCGGGCGTCCTCCCGCCCCCGAGCGCCCTCTCACGTTGTCGCGCACCCGGCCGGGGAGGCAAGTCGCGCGCGTTCCCTCGGCTCCCGCGGGCTGGGGGCGCGATCGCAGTCGCGCGCGGGGGCGGGGCCGGCGCGGGAGTGCGCGCGCGCGCGCGCGCGGGGCCGCGGGCAGGGGGGCGGGGCGGCAGAGCTGGGCGGCTGGGCCTGGAGGACAGCGGCGGCGGAGACGACGAGCGGCAGAGGGAACGGCGCCGAGAGGCCGTGCGGAACGCGGGCGCCAGGAAGGGGGGAGCGCAGAGGTAACGCAGGACGGAACGGGCGGGCGGGGAGTGGGCGCGGGCTCGCTGGACTCCGAAGGCGAGTGGTCGAGGCCGCTCGCCCGGGGCGCCGACGCCGCTCCCAGAGTGGAGGGGGCGGGGCGCTCGGGTCCCCGGAGGTGGTGCCTTTTGTCTGCCTCTCCCGGCCGCTCCGCCCTCCCTCCCCTCTCCCCTGCGACCTAGCCCCCTGCCCCTCTCGTTGACGCCTCCTCCGGGGCCCTCTGGCGCGCGCGCTCCCGCCCTTGTTTTGTTTGGACTGAGGTGGGAGGAGGGGGTAGCTCTTCCCTGGTCCAGGGCCCTGCGTCCCAGCGCGCCTGCGCCAGCGTCCTCCCGCTGCGCTCCGATTGGCTGAGGCCTTGCGCATGCTCCCGAGGCCCGAGGCGGACCCCGAGGCCCGAGGCGGACCCCGCCGCCGCCCCCGCCCTCCCCTCCCCCCGCCGCCCCACTCCCTCAGCGGTTTTTGGAGCGGGTTCGAAAGATGCCGGCGGCGGTGACTGGCTGCGGCGGGCCCGCCCCCCGGCTTCTCCGCCCCCGCCGCCGCCATTACGGAGCTCCCAGTGGTGAGTGCGCGGAGCGCTTGTGCTCGCGGTCCGCCGCTTCTTGTGTCGCGCGGGCGACCGCTGCCGGGGTCGTGGTGTCGGCCTCGGCCGCGTGCATCCCCGAGCGCGAGCCCCGCGTCCCGAGCTGCCGGCCGCGCGGAGCCCGCGCCGCAGCTCCTCGGTGTCCGCCGCCCTTGAGCCCTCCTGTCATCTGCCGCGCTGCCTTCCTCTTGGCCCCGCGCTGCCCCGCCTCTGCTCGCGCCCCGCACCGGCCGCTCCCTGCCTCTTTGTCTCGGCTGCGCTGTTCCCCGTGTGCCTCTCAGCGGTCTGGGCGGGCGTTTCCGAGCTGCTGCTGCTCCTGCTGCTCCTGCGATGCGGGCCTGAGCTTTTCGTTTTCCCGTCTGGCATGCCCAGAGCTTGTAACTCACCGCACCTTAGAAGGTGTGGTTCTAATTTAAAAAGTCGAACTCGTGAAATGAGCGTTTGTCAAGAGGTGGCAGGAGTGCTGAAGTGAGAGCCTCAGATCTGAGTTTTGATACCGAATTGGCCACTGTCTGTGCCCGAGGACGGGTCACTTAACCTTTGGGGGGCAGTATTCTCTCCTGCACGGAGGACTGGACAAGGTGAACTAGATTGCCCCTTCAGCGTACAAATTCTAAATTCTCTCTGTTGTTTATTATGCTTCCTGACTTTTCATTACACCGCAAAGTGAGAATCCAGTTAGAAATACGTCTAGGAATTCGCCTGGGACTTGTTAGGCAGCTCTCGTGTCTTAGAGTGAAATTCGACGTGACTGGTTTTATTTTGGAAGATACTTCGATTTTGTTTTATCTGGCATGGGAATAAAACTACTCTGAGCTCTTTTAAGTTTTTATTGCTCTTCTGAAAAGTTCAGTTTACTATGTTTCAAAGTAGAAGTAACATTTTAAAGATCTATTTTGTTTTTTGTTTTGTTTTTGGTTTGGCTGCGTTTTTAAACTGACTTGGACGACTGAGGGCAGAAAGTTGGAGGAAGTATCCTGAACTGTTACAGATAGATGAAAATCATAACTGTTTAGGCAGTTAGGTTGTGATTGTGTTTTTCAGGGGGGGGCCGGGTAGTGTCCATACATACCATCTATTCCCAAGGTAATTAGGTACATACTGATTTATTTAAGTGTAAAAGTGGGTGGGGGAAAGTTGCCAGCAAATTACCGGCATGCTTTTTGTGACATTACTGTTAAGTCTGAATATAGTGAAAGACTTGAGGTTGCGAACATTTTGATATATTTTGTGCATGTAGCTGATGATTTTGTAATTTATAACACTGCACACATTTTATGGTAAAATATGAAATAATAGTATTTTCCCTAAAATGCATATCTTCAAGGATATCAAAAAATTACTACTACTACTAACATTGTTAATCTCCTACTAATTTTTCTATTGCTTTCTCATAATGTAGAGAAAAATAAAAACTCTGAAATTCTAGACTTTATCACCTTTTTTTATTGCTTGCATTAAATTAAAAACAATTTAGAATTTCCTTTTACAAAGGCAACTCTTTGTATAGTTAATCTAACGTTAAAAAAAAACAAACAAACCCAGATTGGAGACCACAGGAGGACCACATAAACCACAGGTAAACTCAGATTGGTTTTGGCACATAAAAGAACCTAGCTTGAAAACTTCTTCCACCTATTCATCATCCTTTCATTTAACAAATATTTGTTGAGCACCTATTCTATGCCTTGGGTGTTCTTAGGCACCAAGTATGCATCAATGAACCAGCTAGATAATCTCTCTGCTGGGGAATAAGCATGGTAGCCTAAAAGTCTGATTCAAAAGTGCAGCCGCAAAAAGTTAAATTAATAGGTACATGGTGATGATAAGGCAGTGTGAGTTAACCATCCATATGGTTTTGTTAGCTCTGTAATGAACATTGAACATGTTAAGTAACTCATTAGCCAACCTGTTAAAAAGAATTACAGACTGAAGCTTTTTTTTTTATTTTTTAAGATTTTATTTATATATTTGACAGAGAGAGACACAGCAAGAGAGGGAACGCAAGCAGGGGGAGTGGGAGAGGGAGAAGCAGGCTTCCCGCTGAGCGGGGAGCCCGATGCAGGGCTCGATCCCAGGACCCTGGGATCATGACTGGAGCCGAAGGCAGACGCTTAATGACAGCCACCCAGGCGCCCCCAGACTGAAGCTTTAAGTTCCATGACCCTTAACCAAGGAAATTCAGAGCTGAGGCAAACATTTTTATTTTAAAGTAAACTCTGTGCCCAATGTGGGGCTCAAACCCATGACCCCAAGATCAAGAGTTGTATTTTATGAACTGAGCCAGCCTGGTGCCTCTGAGGCAAACATTTCTTAATATTTATCCCAAATAACTTTGGGTTCCTTTTTTTAAGTGTTCTTCACGTACACTAAATATAGTAATAAGTAATTAGATGGCACTGTTCAACTTTTTTTCCCCCAAATTTGTCCCAACACATTATGTGTTGGACACAGTTCTAAGTGCTACGAGTACAGTGTGAAATAAAGATCCTAGCCCTTTTAGTGCTCTCAGTGCATTTGAGAGAGATACATAATAAACAAGTAAACACACATTTTGACTTTCAGTTGGTATTAAATGCTAAAGAAACCCGAAGAATGAGAAGGACGGGAGGCCTTTCTGAGGGGCGTGACATTGAGCAGAAACCTGATTGAAGTGTCTAGGAAAAGAGTGTTTTAGTTTAAGAGAACAGCAAGTACAAACACCCTGAGGCAGGGATGAGGAGAGCACAGTGCCAGGGCCAAAAGGTCTTTGTGTTTGGAGTCGAGAGAGTAGAGTGATGGGTAAAGTAGTAGGAGGTGAGATTAGTAAAATAGGGGGATGGTAATTGGGAGGTTTTAAGCAGCAGAGTGTCAGGATTTATATTTTTGGTGGATGCAGCCAGGAAGATGGGCAAACCCCCTTTTTTTTTTTTTTTTTTTTTTTAATTCCAACCTGGGCATGCTTCTTACCCGGCCTAATTTAAACTGTCATTCTTGTCCTTGGGTTAATGATGTCTAATGTCTTTATGGACCATGTACTTGCTGCCCTAATTTTAGTTTCATCACATTGGCATTAGTAGTAGCTTCCTTTGCGTGCCCCCTCCCCTTTTAACTCATTTGTTTTAGTTTTGAGTAATTAATGAATATAGTAGACTGGAAAGGTTTTGATACTTTTTTCAGTATTGTGTTTACAGGGAAAATATTTTTTCAAGATATCCTATGAACAGAGACTCCTGAAGGTTTTTGTTGACTTCACAGTAGCATTTTCAACGTAGCTAGTGTTACTGTGGGTTAAGAAAGATGAATTCATTAGCCGTATCACTTTACCAAGAATAACCTGATTGTGGTGGTTTACTTCTCTACAGGGTTCACATGTGAAAAGAGCAGCAGATTTGCTTAGTTTTTTTTTTTTAATTGTTCAAGAAAATATATTACTATGTAAGTGCTGGTTGCATGAATGAGCAGGTTTTTTTGTATTCAAATTATTCCAAGATAGACTTTTAGGTTTCACAAGCCTAAATAGTGTTCTTAAGCCCATCGTGGCCCTCTTTTCACAGATCAAAAACCAATTATTTTTACTTCTGTATTTTGTAATTCTTTGTAGTGAATTGCTATGTGAACATTTTAAGTAGTTTTTATAACATAATTTTTAAAATATTCATGAATTTTACTAATTTACTCTTGATAGTAAGTTTTAGTGCATCTTGAATTCTATCAACTGCCTTTGCTTGCAGCTGATTGACAGTTCACAAGTCTGGCATTGCTCTTGGGGTTCCCATAAAAAGATTTTCCCTGGGGCCGCCTGGGTGGCTCAGTCGTTAAGCGTCTGCCTTCGGCTCAGGTCATGGTCCCAGGGTCCTGGGATCGAGTCCCGCATCGGGCTCCCTGCTCCACGGGAACCCTGCTTCTCCCTCTCCCACTCCCCCTGCTTCTGTTCCTGCTCTCGCTATCTCTCTCTGTCAAATAAATAAATAAAATCTTTAAAAAAAAAAAAAAAAGATTTTCCCTGTAAATGTGAAAGCATTCTCTATGTTTGGGTTTTTTGGATTTATCCTAGTTGTAGCTTGGGACTATTACCTGACAAATTGAAAGCTCTTGAATTCCTAGACAGGGTCAGAGCTTAAAGTAGAGGTTGAATGACTAGTCTGCTATTCCCCAGCTCTTTGTTAATGTTCATTAGCACAAAGATCTAAACACTCAAATGATCATTTTCTTATATTTTGGAGAGATTTTTATTATAAAATGTCATTGAGTCCCAGATGAGATTTTTTTTTTTGAGGGCAGAGAGTATTAATGATCAGGTAAATTTGAGTGACTACATGGGTTTTATCTTTGAATATTTAATTATGTTCTTTCTTCTGTGCTAGTTTTGCCTACTTTAAAAATAACAAATAAGGTCTTGGAAGCATACTTCTCTTCTCCTAGGTGACGGTCTAAATTTGCTTCTCTAGGTCTGGAGGCTCTTAGAGTATCACGTTCTTCAGCAGGATTTTTGCCCTTGGATTACTTATCTAATGGAGATGAAGTCAAGGTTGCCGATAATTTTCCTGACCCGTTTGAGAACAATAACAACAAAAACCTTCTCTCTTCAGTAATTGAGTAAACATTTGACTAAACTGCTCCTTAGTCTCCTTATTCTGTCCTTTCTAAGTTCCTGATGGTAGCCGGAGGGGAATGGGGTTAGGTTCCTTAGGAGCTTTCTTGTCCTTGTTGCCTTTGTTCACGTGGCAGGTGCAACAGCTGCTGTGGCTTGTGCGTTTGTCTTAGTGGCTGCTTTACGTAGTCTGTATTTTGATAGTTGATTTTATCTTTCTGAATGATAACTGATCAAGTCATCTGTCACTTAACTATAAGTTTTATAGTTAATTTTTTCCCCTTTGGATGTGTGTTGAATTTAGACATTTAGTTTAGTTTTGTTTCTGTTAATCTTCACACCAGGTCTTTTCTGTGCTTTAGGTTGACTCTTCACCACACTGAAACCATTAGGAAAAATCCTTGTGGTTAACAGCAGAGGCTTCAGAGTGTAACCTGTACTCGGGCCTAGAAATTATTTTAAATGGCGACTGATACGTCTCAAGGTGAACTCGTCCATCCTAAGGCACTCCCACTTATAGTAGGAGCTCAGCTGATCCACGCGGACAAGTTAGGTGAGGTAGGGGCTGACACATTCTTGAAGCTCACTCTTGGATCAGTCCCTGACTTCAGGCCCTGCTGGGTCCTTCTTGGTACATGTTCCTTTCCTTACTTTGGGGAGTTCTGGGTTGTGAATCTGAAAAAATCAAACATACAAAATTCTTTTCATCTTCCCTTTCCCCTCAAATTCCTGAGAAAACCTCCAACCTTCTAAATTTATTCCAAATCAAGTATAATTACCTGTTTCCATTTGAAATTCTAGCTAAAATAAAATATTTTGAAAAGTATTTCTTAAAAATCATATTTATTACTTCAACAAAACTTGTTAAAAGTAATTTGCATCAGATCCTGGAGTCGACTTGAAGAATTCTCCTACATCTTCTAACACCCAGTTAGGCCCCTTGAGAAAGAAAAAAGAGAATTTTTCTTATGCATGTGTGATTATGGCTGTCTTTTTTCTTAGAAGGTAGAAGATAGCACCATGCCGATTCGTCGAACTGTGAATTCTACGCGGGAAGCTCCTCCCAAAAGCAAGCTTGCTGAAGGGGAGGAAGAAAAGCCAGGTAAAGTAAAGCAGTAGACAACTTAAAATGGCAAAAGTTTCTATTCCAGTTTGGAGTATCCCATTAATTCCTTTGAACTTAATTAATTGTTCTTTTTTTATGGCTGTTTTGGGGGGACATTGAAAGAAGTGGTACCTATGGATATGTCATTTCCAGATCAAAATGAGCAAAGTAAGAATTTCATCTTGTCTCTAAAGATTTTTAGAAGGTGAAAATTTCATGTTCTTGGAATTAAAAAGAAAATAGTTGGCGAGAACAGGAACCGTCAAAGAGTAACTTCTGGGCATACTGTGTCGTGGGGATGAAGACTGTGGAGGAATGGGGGTCTTGAGCCTTCAAGACAGACAGTGCAGGGTCACCCAGAAATCATCATGAGGCCTTAAGGGAACAAATGGGCAATCAAAGTATTGGTTTGTATTTGGTGTTGTTGGAGAGAAGATCGGCCATACAGAGTTGGGAACATAATGAATCAAGAAAAATGTAGAACCATCAACCTGGGTAATAGTGCTCCTTTATGGCATCTCCTTTTCCTTGTTTTTCTTTTTCTTCTTGTGACCCTTTTCTTTCTTTCCTTATCCTTTTCCCCTTTCTCCCTTGCCTTTCATCTTCAGTTTGCCAGGGATGAGCACATGGTGCTGTCCCTGTTGTGGCTATTAGTACTAAGTATTTGCTGACCAGCACAGATTAGGAATAAAAAATATGTGCACCCTGTTGCCTTTATCCCTTGGTGCAGCAGGAATATACTCTTTTTCCAGCTGAACCTGGGTTTTGTTTCAAAATACTCAGATGAATAGCACAAACAACTTCGGTACACTAGCCTGAGGTACTTAGGAGACATGGGAATCAGCATATGAAAAAATGAGAGGTGCTGGCGAGGTGACGTTGGTTATCTTGTCCAGCACTGTGATAAGCCACTTTATGGCCCATCTTAAGCCGCCATTTGCTTTACAATCAGCTAAAGCCACTAAATCACTAATCACATCAGTTTTCAGAATACATGCAGAGAGTTCAGGTATTGGAAAAGTCAGCCAGGAATTTAGAAAGGGTCAGTAAGTCACTTCACAAGTTCTGTGTATAATCTCCCATTATAGTATTTTGTATATAAAAATAATTAGACTTCACTCATACTTTAGATTTTATAAATCCTGCATTTCACAGGACAGACGCGATAGTTTAATGAGTTGGAAACAGTGTCTTACACATACTGTATACTCAGTCTGTTGAATTAACTGCACCTTTATTAATCCATCAACTATTAAGCAGTTACTCTTTTTTTTTTTTTTTAAAGATTTTATTTATTTGACAGAGAGAGAGACAGCAAGAGAGGGAACACAAGCAGGGGGAGTGGGAGAGGGAGAAGCAGGCTTCCCGCTGAGCAGGGAGACCAATGCGGGGCTCGATCCCAGGACCCTGGGATCATGACCTGAGCCAAAGGCAGACGCTTAATGACTGAGCCACCCAAGCGCCCCTAAGCAGTTATTCTTGAGAAAATAATATGAAATTGAATTTATAGCTCTAAGAGTAAAACCCAGTAAACGGTTTTTTTCATCCGTTTTAGAATAAGGCAAAGTAGAAGTAAACATAATGACTACTAGTAAGTTCTTACCCACGCAGGACTTAAATCAAGTTGGTGGGGTGAGGGGCAGTAAAAGATACTTATGTGATTAAAAAAATACATCTAACAGTAATTATCTGAGTCACCAGATACCATTGTTATAATGAAGTTCTAGGTTTAATACTTTGTGAAATAGTTCTAGAAGCAGCAGGAGAGGCCAAAGATTGCAAGTGTACCTATAAAGCATTTTATACAATACCCATGATAAATCTGTGAGGTAAGATTACTGAAACTTGGAGATATCCAAGAACTTGCCCTAAGATAGCAAGCTAGAAAGTTATAAGGACTGAACTTGAATCCAGGTGTGTCTGACTCTTCAATTTTGGCTAAACCTGTATGTGAGGATTTTCAACTTATATGGTTGAAGAGCATAATCTAGGATGAGATCAACAAATGATAGTTGACTGTCCTGAAGTTCATGGTTTAGAATTTTAATTTGTTGAAAATTAGAAATTCCTTTAGAACCGTATATATGTGTTTTGGTTATAAGAAGGAAGTGGCATTTTTTTGTTCTCTTAGAAGTTTTCATCATGATAGTAATTTGTTCACATTTATTTTTTTAAAAAGATTTTGCTTATTTGACAGAGAGAGACAGGGAACATAAGCAGGGGGAGTGGGAGGGAGAAGCAGGCTTCCCACGGAGCAGGGAGCGTGATGTGGGGCTCGATCCCAGGACCCTGGGATCATGATCCGAGCCGAAGGCAGACGCTTAACAACTGAGCCACCCAGGCACCCTGTTCACATAATTTAAATGACCAAACTCTTCAACCTATACTTTTATTTTTTTGCCTAAGTTTTGCCACTGGAGAGTCTTTTTTTCTTTGAAGTCCCTACTTAACCAAATCTAGGGTACTGTGTTTTGTAGTAACTGCTCAAAGAGACATGCTGAGAAAAGACACAGATTAGCAACTGCAGACCTCACTATTCCCCCTCTCAGATTTCTGCTCTTGCCCCAGTCCTTTAACGTGGAAAATAGGTGTTCATTTTCTGTTACTTATTCCTTTCCTAAGATTTGTCTGTTAAATTATGAAATAGCTAATTTTTTTTTCTTTAAGATTTTATTTATTTGACAGAGACACAGCGAGAGAGGGGAACACAAGCAGGGGGAGTGGGAGAGGGAGAAGCAGGCTTCCCGCAGAGCAGGGAGCCCAATGCGGGGCTCGATCCCAGGACCCTGGGATCATGACCTGAGCTGAAGGCAGATGCTTAACGACTGAGCCACCCAGGCGCCCCTGAAATAGCTAATTTCTTAATTATGAATTTTATCATTAATATTGCAGAGAGTGGGCAAGAAATTTGATTTGAGGTAAAATGAGTTTCTCTTTCTGTGTAATTGTCTTGTCCATCTCCTTTTATCACCTAATGGTCTGGATAAGCAACCCATTGAATAGGCAATTTGAGTGGACTAAAAGAAAGAAAACTGCAACTGATTGTCATTTGTTCATTTTAAAATACATCTGTCAATTGGAGCATTTGGCTTTTCTGTTTAATAAATTAGACTTTTACCCTTTTATTGACTCAGTCTCTAATATATCTACTTAATGCGATTCTGCTCACCTGATTTTTTAGAACCAGACATAAGTTCAGAGGAATCTGTCTCTACTGTAGAAGAACAAGAGAATGAAACTCCACCTGCTACATCTAGTGAGACAGAGCAGCCAAAGGGAGAAGCTGAGAATGAAGAGAAGGAAGAGAACAAGTCCTCAGAGGAAACCAAAAAGGAGTAAGGAGTTATGCCTTCTTGCTATTTATAACTGAAGACTATGTAAAAGGACTGTAGATCAGATTGTTTTACGGCTTTTTAACATTGGTTTATGCTAGATACTTGCTGTGTACTGGGATTTACTTTTTAGAATTATTGTTTGAAATAGGTTTGTTATGTAGTTGTAAGGCCTATTAGAGTTTGTAGTAGTTATTATAATAGTGGTTTGAATAACTCAAAATTCATTGCTCTTGCATTTGGAATTTTTTTTGTGCTAGAATTCATTGTGGGAGTGTCTGATATTTTAATCATTGCCATAATTTCAATAAGAAATGAAACATGGGGCGCCTGGGTGGCTCAGTCGGCTAAGCGTCTGCCTTCGGCTCAGATCATGATCCCGGGATCAAGTCCTGCATGGGGCTCCCTGCTCAGCAGGGAGTCTGCTTCTCCTTCTCCCTTTGCCTCTCTCTCTCTCTCCCTCTGTCTCATGAATAAATAAATAAAATCTTAAAAAAAAAATGAAACATGACTCTAAAAATCTGACCTGGGAAATACTTCACCATTTTATTCCTGCCTCTGTGAGTTGTTTTTATATGCTTACGTTAGAAAACATTAATCTATAACAGCTATTGCCAGCATCACCTAAAACTCTGTGTATGTTTGATGAAGTATTCATCACTTGGAGGGTGACTTTATGAATCTGAAAGGAAAATTTGCTACTGGTAATCTGTACAATGTGGTGGCAATTCTTTTTTCTTTTTTCTTTTTTTTAAAGATTTTATTATTTGAGAGAGAGAGCACACAAGGGGTGGGGAAGGAGCGGAGGGAGAAGAACAAGCAGGCTCCTCGCCGAGCAGGGAGCCCTCTGTGGGGCTCCATCCCAGGACCCTGGGATCATGACCTGAGCCAAAGGCAGACACTTACCGACTGAGCCACCCAGGCGCCCCAGCAATTCTTAATTAAAGTTTTGTTTTTTTTGCAGGACAGCTAGTCGCATTCTGTTCTTTTCATAGTTGGTCAAAATTGTTAGGAATTATTTTTTAAATGAAAGAATAACTTAGTAATAACTATACTTTCTGGGTGTAGTCCTCAGGGGATCCTTTGTAGGTTTAAGTTCTCTGGAATTTTTAGCAGCTACCCTGTATTTTAGGTGCATGGAGTGCTATTATTATTATTTAGAATACAATCTGTGTAATGCCTTATAGCTCACAAAATTGTTTTTACAAACAATCTCATAATTCTTGCAACAAACTTGTAAAATATTTGGCCTTAGATTACTATTTTACAGCTGAGGAGACTGAGACTCAGGTTACCTGCCAAGGTCATGTAGCTAGTAAATGTTAGAGCAAAAACCCAAACCCAGGTCTTCCAACTTCAGAGCTTGAGTTCTTTTCACTGTGCTAAATGACAGCTGTTGTAGCTGTTAGAATATGTTTTAAAATTCTCATTTCTTTAGTGTGCTGGCCATTCATACCAGTGGTAATTTATCTGACTCCTCTCTCCTGCACCTAAGAGAAGACACCTTTCTGGTTCATTTATAGTATCCAATTTTTTAAAAAGGTTTTATTTTTTGAAAATTTGCTCATTTTATGTATCACTTCAGTGTGGCAATAAAACATTAATTTTTATCCTTTCCTTGTCTATTCTTCTTTCTGACTTTATACCTCTTTCTGCAGAGTTTACTTTGCATAATAACAATTATTTGTTTTAAAGTGAGAAAGATCAGTCTAAAGAAAAGGAGAAGAAAGTGAAAAAAACAATACCTTCCTGGGCTACTCTTTCTGCCAGCCAGCTAGCCAGAGCCCAGAAACAAACACCGATGGCTTCCTCCCCACGTCCCAAGATGGATGCAATCCTAACTGAGGCCATTAAGGCAAGTTTTTATTACAAACAGTTCATCTTAGATCTATTTTGTTCGTCTTTGGGTTATTTGAAAATGGCATATTCCTGTCCAGACATGAGAAATCTTGCTCTGTTTCCTAAAAAATACTTAAATAGAAGAAAGCCATTGTGAAGTTCATGTTTTTTGTTTTTGTTTTAAGAAAATCACATTTGGTGAGCACTGTTAATTTTTTAATTCAAATTTATTATAGCAAGTATTTTTAACTCCACGATTTTTTTTGTTTTGCTCAGTTTATTGGTTAAATATAGTATTTATTTGAAGGCTGAACCTGTTAATTCATTCAACAAACATTTTAAGGACTAACTTCTCTGTATCTGTAACCCTGCTAAGGATATAGCAGAGAATAAAACAGGGTCGTCTCTGCCCTTATGAAGTCTGATTGTGACTGAGAGTAACTGAATAGCATAGAGGATTTTTATTTTAAAAAAGATACACTGTCTTTAGGTCCATTTTCAGAGCTGAGTGTCTAATACTGGTAATAGCTAGCTTTCTCACCTAAACTCTAAGAAACCCTCTTAGAAACCTTACTATTTTGCTTCATCACCAAAAATTCTCCTTGCACAGCTTTCTGACTTTGCTGTAATCCACTGACTCCCATTAGCTTACGGGTCCTCACGTAGCTTTCTTATTTTAATTTTTAAGGTTATCTTATCATCTGACCTTGCCTTTTTTAAGTTTTCCTCGTTACTTTTACCTTGTTAATTTGCATAATATGATAATCTCACTAGCTCCTCTTATCTCATCATGCAAATTAACAAGACACCCTCATTTTAGGGATCTTGTTGCTAGGATCTCAGTCAGAATTGGGGAAAGAGGAATAAAGACCAATGTAATCAAGGGTGGTGTACAGAGGAGAGAGCAGCCTAGTGGTCATTTTCAGAGTTTGAGAATGACACATAAACTGGAAAAGGGTTTGCCTTCAGACCTCTCCCTGCACTCCTTTCAAGAGTGCTCTCAACTCCTTAAAACTTTCTTGGTTTGGATAGCTTGACTGTAATGAGATCTCTTTTCTTTCTATAGCCTTTCTTCCAGGATTTCACTTCATGACCTCTCAGCCTAGATTTCGAGGAGCAGGGTTACAGTGAGGTTGGAGAAGGGACTAAAATTTTAAAATAGTGAAACAGAAAATTAGTATAATTAGGCCTAAAGAATAGTTTGAATCTGATTGTGCATATTTGTACAAGGGAGGGTGTGTGTGTGTGTGTGTGTGTGTGTGTGTGTGTTCCATGCAGTGTAAGAAATCATGATTATAGACCATTGATACCATTTTGTGAATAAACAGAAGTCCTTATGTCTACTTCCATCTCAGTGTCAGTTTGGTGGAGCATAGAATTGCTTTAGCATTTGTTCTTTTCTGCTCGATTTTCTTTGTATTTTCTTAAAAAATCAGGAGTAAACTTTAATAGGTTGTAATAGATCAGAGATACTTGAAGTAAGTCAACCATATTAATACAACTTTGTTTTATGTTGTACAGTTTTTCTTTATTGTCGAAGTATGTAAAATAACATTCAATCAAGTTTTTATCCAGTGAGAATAAGTAAGTGCCACGTTCAGTTTATAGACAATGGCAACACAAAATTGGTGGACTAGCCCATTAGGTAGATAACAGATGCTCCTTACCTGTGCTTCAAAATGTAAAGCATTTGAAAAAACTTTGCCACCTTCATGACTTAATGACCTACTTAAGTCTTCCATGGTCATCAATCAAATGGCATATAGATAAATTGGATGGAAACAGAAGAGGGCATTTTAAGTCACAATCGAATGCCCTCATTGTTACCCAGAACTTTGCTTAAGATTTTGCCATCTGTAAACCAGTTTCATGCCATTTATTCAGATTATCTTTGCTAATGTTCTCTGCTGACATTCACACAAAGCCTACAGAGAACATTGGTCCTGGTATGCTTAAAGCTCATTCCAGAAAATGAATCAGATCTATAATCCTGTAGTAATAGAAATGTTCTGTTTTCTTCATTTTAATGCTGGAGATCTGTCTTTTAAATATAGAATAGAATTAAAATGGAAGGAAGTTCTTCCTTGACACACAGAATGTTCACGTTTTATCTTCTCTTTGCATGTCTTCAACTAAGTTAAAATTATTGTTGCAAAAAGATTATTTCTGTATTTCTCAACAGCCATGATGAACTGAAGTTACCTGAAAGACAGTTCATTCTTCCTGCCATTTTTATCATCTTTTGTCAAGTTCACCTCCAAAAGAATTGATTTTGAAAACATGTGTGTCAGATTCTCTGTCTAATGAAAAGCAGCTGGTATAAAGTAATGTGTATGGTTTGGTAAATCTGTTTTCTAGGCATGCTTCCAGAAGAGTGGTGCATCAGTGGTTGCTATTCGAAAATATATTATTCATAAGTACCCTTCTCTGGAGCTGGAGAGAAGGGGCTACCTCCTTAAACAAGCACTGAAAAGAGAATTAAATAGAGGTGTCATCAAACAGGTATTAAACAATTATTGGGGATAAGATCATTTCAACATTCTGTGTCTTCTTTTGTAAATTAACATGATGATGAAATGTTTAAGCTTAACCTAGTTTTATTATTTGAGACTAGGTTTCAGAATCACAGGTGTGCCAGTTATCTTTGATAAGTTAACTGTTCTGGAGAGCAGAAGCATTATGATAGTGTAATTTGTTTCTGGTGCTCCTTGTACTTTTATAAATTTTATTTCTTTATCTATTTTTTTAGAGAGCGTGAGTGCATGAGCTGGGGGTGGGAGGCAGGAGGGGCAGAGAGAGAGAGAGGGAGAAAATCTTAAGCAGATTGCGCGCTGAGCCCTACACAAGGCTTGAGACCATGACCTGAGCTGAAATCAAGGGTCAGATGCTTAACCGACTGAGCCACCCAGGTGCCCCATAATTGGATTTTCTTTGGGGGCCACTTAATGCTTGAGATCATGTAGTTCTGAAAATAAGATGTGGGGTCAAGGAATCAATTTATTGCAGCAGCAAAAAAGAATTATTCTTGTCTTGTGTTTGTTAGTTTTAAAGCCTGTTATGTGACTGGATTTGTTACTGTTACGTATTTGTAAATAGGTTCACTTTAACCTAATAGTATTAAAGCTTGTTAGGAGCATCAGAGAAGCCTGAGTAAATTGAGACTAGTACTAACACCAGTAATGATTTCAGGCATAAACACATGTTATTTTGCATAGTACATCAAAATATTGTTTAGAATCATAAAAATTTAAAGTTGGAATGGACTTTATCTTAAATCCTCTTCAGAGGTCCAGTAATTACCACGATCCCATGGTACTGGCAAAAATGGTTCAAAGGACATAGTTAACTGTATTCCCAGAGTCCTGTTGCCTTTTCTTTCATACCTTTCTGCACAATTTGATTAATACAGAATTCTGTGCCACTAAGGCATTTAAATTCTGATTAGGAACTTTCAACAAGTACTTCATTCCACAAATATATATTGTTCCTGTGTGCCAGGTGCTTGGGGACCCATCAGTGAGTAAAGCAGATTCCTGCTGTGGAGCTAACATTACAGCTTTCTCAAAATGTTGTATAACTGATATTTATATGGCCTTTAAAATAGTCACTGATTTAAAGGTATTATCTAACCAATGTAATTAGAACCAAAGACTTGTCCTCTATCATAGTGTATGTCAGCACAGTTTATGAGCTGGCTTCATGGGGTTTTTTTTTGTTTGGTTGGTTTTTTTTTTTTTTTTTTTTTTGTGAAATATAGTTTATGACCTATTCTTGCCTCGTAGGCTGACCTCAGTTTGATGCTTAAACAACAGTTTATAGGCTGAAAGCATTTCAGCTTGATTGCTACATTCATAGTAGCACAAATAAAGCTAAGGTGTGGAGGACTCAGGTTAGTGCCAATCAGCTTTAAAGTTCTATGAAAGTGCTTTGTAAACTGTGGAAATATGTGGTAAGACTTACACATACCATATGGGGTGGCTAAGAATTAATTAGATAACTATTCCCATGTGCAGTAATAATCACTAATGGGCGATCTGGGAAGCACTGTAGTTTGAGATCAGCAGGCTGTATACTTTTGCCAAGGAATGATCTTCCTTTCAAGATAGAGGTTTTCTCATTTTCCCCAAGAGATTGTCCCTTCTTTCATGGTACTTTTTTTGGGGGTGGAAAGCTTGTAGATTATTTAACCTGGTATCACAATAGCATCCATCCCAGTTCCATAGATGGGGAAACAAAAGCTCAGAGACTTTACGGGGTTGTCCAATATTGAATGGCTGGATGATACGATAAATAGGATTCGGTCCCAAGTCTTTCAGTCTATCCATTGTTTTTTTCTCTGAAGGGTTGAACAGCACTTTACATTAGTTCTTGTATCACCATGCCTTGTACTTTGCTTGGACTAGTATAAAGTTATAAATGTTAATACCAAAATAATTTTAAAATATTGGTTTATTGTAACTATCATTAATTTACCTTAGGTAAAAGGAAAAGGTGCTTCTGGGAGTTTTATTGTGGTCCAAAAACCAAGAAAAACACCTCAGAAATCCAGAAACAGAAAGGTAAGACGTCTGTACCACAGTTTGAGCACTGTAAAACTACTTCTTCCACTAAAAATAGCAGCACTGGTTGAGTGTTCACTGTGTGCCAGCAGTGTGCAGAGTGCAGCCTTGCTGCTCAGGCCTTCGCTCACTACCGGCCGGCTAATGAGTAGAAAACAGGCAGTGTGTGAACCAAGCACTCCAGCCCCAGAGCCCATGCACTTAACTGCCATAAGTTGAATTAGGGACAGCTGTATGAATTATACTGCTTTTAATGAAATGTCTGAAAAGGGGCATATGAGTACCTCTTCACCCATTATTAGACCCCAAAACTATACCAGAGCCTTTTTCTTTTCTTTCCTTTTTTTCTCTTCTCTTTTTTCTTTTCTTTTTTGTACATACTGATACTTTTCCTCCTTGAGATACATAATTTCATTTATGGAAAGTATTTGTACAATAATAAAGTGAAATGTGTAGTATTTCCTCTATGTCAGTAAGTGAAATCATGACTATTCCTCTACATCTGTGTTTTTGCAACTCCAAAGATTTTTGTACTTTTTTCCTAAAACTTTGAATGAAATGAACTTTTACAGTGCTTTTTGGCACTGCATGATCCTTTTCATTCTTTGTTATTGAAGGCTAAGAATAAACTAGGACCTTTAATTAAAGTCTACCATTTCTTATCCTTTTTTTTTTTTTTTGAGTGGGAGGGGCAGAGGCAGAGGGAGAGAGAGAAATCTTAAGCAAGCTCCACACCCAGTGCAGAGCCCGATTTGGGGCTTGATCTCACAACCCTGAGATCGTGACCTGAGCCGAAATGAAGAGTCGGATGCTAAACTGACTGAGGCACCCAGGTGCTCCTCTTGTCATTTTTATACATATTTTAACTCAATCTGAAGTTCTTATCTCAAATAAGTTGCCACACAAATGCCATTATACCCCTGTGGTATATTTATTTGAATGTGGAAAAAAGTGATAGTTTTCTACAAGTTAGTTGATTTGGCAGTCAATTTAGGAAAGCCCTTGAGTTGAATAGAGAAGCATTTGAACAGAAAACTCTGTATTCTATACTGATGATAATTTTTGATATTATATTTCAGAACAGAAGCTCTGCAGTGGATCCAGAACCACAAGTGAAGTTGGAGGATATCCTCCCATTGGCCTTTACTCGCCTTTGTGAACCTAAAGAAGCTTCTTACAGTCTCATCAGGAAATATGTGTCTCAGTATTACCCTAAACTTAGAGTGGACATCAGGTATGAGCCGTTGATGTAGACTTTAAAGTACAGATATCTGTGTTACTGCCTTAGCCCTTTTCTCATGAGAAAGGAGAAAGAGTAGATATTCAAGAAGGAGAACATTTGGGGACACTGTGGGTGGCTCAGTCGGTTAAGCATCTGCCTTCAGCTCATGTCATGATCTCAGGGTCCTGGGATCGAAATCCACATCAGGCTCCTTGCTTGGTAGGGAGCCTGCTTCTCTCTCTGCGTGCTGCTCCCCCTGCTTGTTAGTGTGTGTGCATGCTCTCTCCCTCTCTCTCTCTCTATCTCTCTGATAAATCAATCTATCTTTTTAAAAAAATGAACACTTGGGTTGACTTACACATTTTGACCATTGTGAATAATACTGCTTATGAGTAGTGATATACTAACATCTCTTTAAAACCTTGCTTTCAGTTCTTTGGGATATATATCCAGAAGTGAAATTGCTAGATGATATGATAATTCTAGTTTTTATTTTTTTGAGGAACTGCCATACTGTTTTCCACAGCAGCTATATCATTTTACATTCCAACCAGCAGTGCACAAGGGTTCTAATTTTTCCATATCCTCGCCAACCCGTTTTTCTGATTTTTTTTTTTTAAGATTTTATTTACTTATTTGACAGAGAGAGAGCACAAGTAGGCAGAGCGGCAGGCAGAGGGAGAGGGAGAAGCAGGCTCTCCGCTGAGCAGGGAGCGCGATGTGCGGCTCGATCCCAGGACCCTGGGATCATGACCTGAGCTGAAGGCAGACGCATAACCGACTGAGCCACCCAGGTGCCCCTGTTTTTCTGATTTTTTGATATTAGTTATTCTCAATTGGTATGAGGTGATTGGTATGCATTATTTTTTTTTTTTTTAAGATTTTATTTATTTATTTGACAGAGAGACAGCGAGAGAGGGAACACAAGCAAGGGGAGTGGGAGAGGGAGAAGCAGGCTTCCCGCCAAGCAGGGAGCCCGATGTGGGGCTCAATCCCAGGACCCTGGGATCAAGACCTGAGCTGAAGGCAGATGCCTAATGACTGAGCCACCCAGGTGCCCCTGCATTATTTTTTATTTAGAGTTTGAAACGTAAGAGAATTCAGGTTTCTATAAACCTCTACAGAGATATAGCACAGTATCTTTATCATTTAAACATTTAAGGTAGAATTGTGGGAGAATTTTGGTAGTAATTCATTTCCAAAAATGTTGCTACTTAAAAATATCTAGACTGATCATTTAGACTGTCACATGTGCTAATTTGTGGATTTGTGCAGATATATTAATTTGTTTAAATTTGTAATTCACAGAGTTTGTGTTTTGAGTGTGTTTATGTGAGGTCTTTGTTATATGACTTCTGGAGAATTGTCTTCAATCCGGAGTGATTTTATTTGCAGGCACATTGTCCTGATATTGTTTAGTACCAGTATTTACTTGCATTACTGAGGCACTGCAATTAGAATTGCTGAAGTTTCAGCCCAGACACCACATTTTCAGAAAAGCACTTAGTGATCTTCAGAGTGCTCAATTAAAGAGTCAGTGAAATGGTACAAAAGGAATCATAGAAGCACAAAGTTTGAAATTAATATCCTGATTTTTTTGTGCTTTTTCTACCCTGAGTATGACCGCAGACAGAGCTGTGAGCTGGAAATGCGTATGTATGATGCATTTAAAGATGGAAACACATTTCAGGTTTATCGCTTTACTTTCTGGTGACTGAAGACATTATCTTCTCCCAGCTTTTTTCTTTCCTTACCATACTATTCTACTCACAGGAGACAGGTGATTGCTAGCAGCGTAACTTCACTCCATGTCTCATCTTTAGGAACATTCCTGTCATCATCTTATGTTGAAACAAAATTTGTCCAGTAGACGGGTTACCAACCCATAAATGGTAACAAACCTGAAGACCTTTTCCTATGACCTTAATAATGGTAACTTTTTCTTTTGAAACCCTTTTTCCTTTTACTTTTGTGAAACCATAATGATTTTCTTTACCTCTGACTGTAGTGGAGTCCTGTGGGACATACAGTTAACATGACAATTTAGCCATACTTAAACTTGGTCAAACAAAAGAACAAGAAAAATGCAGTATTAAAGTATGAGTTATTTGTACTTGCAGTCTACAATCTTGCGCCTCCTGCCCTTTTTTTTTTTTTTAAATTTTATTTATTCTTCCTGAATAAACTACACCCAATGTGGGGCTTGAACTCAACAACCCTGAGATCATGCTCCTGAGAGCTGTATGCTCTACTAACTGAGCCTGCCAGGCACTCCTCTCCCCTCCTACTTTTTTAAACCCAACCTTGTCACACTTTACTCTCAACCACCTTACCTGGATTACTTTTTCCTGTCAGTGTTGCTGATGACCTCCATGTTGTAAATTTTAGTAGTCCATTCATAGTCCTTAACTTACTTGCTAGTGTTTCACGGGCATTTAACACAGTCAAGGATTCCTCTACTTCCTTTCCTTACTTTCTTCACTTGCCTTCTAGGACAGCCTATCTTTCTGATTTTCTTCCAACTTCACTAGCCATTCTTTCTCGGTCTCCTAAGGATTAGACCTTAGGCCTCTTGTCTTTTTTTTTTAAGTTGTTTGTTTTGTTTTGTTTTGTTTTTGTTTTTTAGTAATCTCTGCACCCAATGTGGAGCTCAAACTCATGATGCTGAGATCAAGAGTCTCATGCTCTTCTGACTGAGCTAGCCAGGCTCCCTTCTTGTCTTTTCTATCCACATTCTCTTGGTAATTCTTTTCACTGTCAAATCTATACACTCCTAATTTTACAGATACATAAATCTAGCCCATACCTCCCTCCTGGCTGCATATTCACATAGATAGATACTTATTTGCTGTCACTACTTGTGTTTCTAACTTGACATGTTCAAAACTGAGCTCTTGACCCCCTCCCCAAAAAACTTGTGTCTTCCATATCTTCTCCACTTCTGTTAATGGCAACATCATCTTTCTAGCTGCTGAAGCCAGAAACATTGGTTTTGTGCTGGTCTCTTCTATTTATCCCACACCTCCATCTAATTTGTAAGCAATTACTTTGGCATTCATATATTACTATAAACAGACCTCTTTTCATTATCTCCACTGTTACAGTCTCTTCCAAGCCATCATCATTTCTGTTGTATTAGAGTAATAACTTCCTAACTGTACCTCTCATGCACCCTCCCCTTCAGTGTGTTCTTAACATAGCAGCGATAGTGGGACTTTCAAAAATGTAAGTTAGATCATATCACCTTGCCACTCAAACCTTCCAGTGGCTTCCCAACCCCCACAGAGTTAAAGCCAGAGTCTCTAAAACAGTATACAAGACACTACACTTCATTGCGTCTCTGACCAAACCCCCACTACCCTTAACTGGCCTCAGAGTTTGCATGCTTGCTCTTCCCTTTGCCTGGATGGTTTCCCCCGTGATCCACTTGCTCACTCCTTCACTACCCTCAGGTTTTTACTCTAATGTCATCATTAGAATGCTTTGACTCTTCCTTGATGGCCTTCCTTTTTTTTTAATCATTTTATTTTGGAAACTTTAGAACATACAAATATAGAGAGAACATAACCATCATACTAATATTATTTAAGTTCTTAATATCCAATATGCAGGCCATATTCACTGTCCCCAGTTGTCTCCAAAATGACTTTTTATAGTTGGTTTGTTCCAGTTGATGTCCAGACATGGCCCATACACTGGATTTGATTGATGGAACCACCCAAAATACACCTGCAACCTTTCCCTCCTCTCCCAGCATTCAGAATTCTACTTCTCTGCCTTATTTTTCTCCATACCACGCATCACATTTTAACATACACTACATCTGCCTGGCCTTTTTAAAATTACCTGTCTACCCCATTAAAATGTCAGAATCCTGAAGGCCAGGATTTTTATTTAAATTGTTCACTTCTGTTTTCCTCCAAGCCTAACACATAGTAGATGCTCAATAAATATTAGTTGAATGAGTGAATGAATGAATGTGGGCATTTCACCTGGCCATTCCACAAAGAGCCTGTGTCCTGGAACATGTGAAATGAGACGTGAATTTCTCCTCCCATATACTAGAGGCTGTAGATCATTGTGGTTAAGAGCACAGACTTTGGAACCCTTAGGTTTAAATCCTGATTCTGTCATTTTCTAGCTTTGTATCACTAAATAAGTTATCCCTTTGTGTCTCAGTTTTCTCATTGATAAGCATTGTATCAAAATAAGGTTGTTAGGAGGCTCAAATCTCTTAGTACACGTTAAGCACTTAGAACAGTGCCTGGCACATAGTAAGTGCTCAACTCATGTTAATATTATCAGTCTCAGTTCCAACATCATTCTCATTGTATGACCATTACACTGTGCTAAATAATGATTCTAATGTTTAAAGAGTATTTTTTAGGGGCGCCTGGGTGGCTCAGTCAGTTAAGCATCCCACTCTTAATTGCTGCTCAGGTCATGATCTCAGGGTTGTGAGATTGAGCCCCATGTGGGGCTCCGTGCTGGGTGTGGAGCCTGCTTAAGAGTCTCTCTCTCCTCTCTCTTTGCCTCTCTTCCATTCCCCGCTCTCTCTATATATAAAAAAATTAAACTTTAAAAAGATAGTGTTTTTTTATATAATATGCAAGTCACCTTAATTTGGTAGCAATGATTTTTTGCAATCCTAAATTAAAAACTGGGCATGTTGGATTTACGTAGAGACTTTGGGTTCACTCTAAGAAGGTACCTTTAGAAACTTTGAAGGGTAGAGGCGCCCGGGTGGCTCAGTTGGTTAAGCGTCATGGTCTCTTCAGCTCAGGTCATGATCCCAGGGTCCTGGGATTGAGCCCTACTTTAGGCTCCCTGCTCAGTGGAGAGCCTGCTTCTCCCTCTCCCTCTGCTGCTCCCCCTGCTTGTATGTGCAAGCACTCACGCGAGCTCGCTCTCTCTGTCAAATAAATAAATCTTAAAAATAAACGTTCAAGGGCAATTCTACATGAATTAGGAATCATTGTGTCTGGTATAACTTCATCATACTTTTTGATTTGTTCTTTCTGCCTCCACCAAAATAAGAACATAGCCGAAGATTCCGTTGTATGCCCTATACCTTTCTCTAAACTTTTTAATCTCCTTGGTGACCCTTAGATTCTTAATATTTTCAACACTAAGTAGTTTCAAGAGTTTTTTGATCTTCTTAATTCCATTTATGCATTTCTTATTTTTTTAAGATTTTATTTATTTGAGAGAGAGGGACAGAGAGCGAGCACGAGAGAGTGAGCACGAGCAGGGAGGAAGGGCAGAGGGAGAGGGAAAAACAGGCTCCCTGTTGAGCAGGGACTGAGCCACCCAGGCACCCCATTTATGCATTTCTAACAGGCTGATGTAACTTTCTTATTTAGATACTTGCAACTCAGAATCCTTGCTATTGTCAGCTGCATTTTTGTCTTCCATCACTTACCTTTGATTTCTCCCTGTGCATGGCTTTCATTTTTATCTCTCTCAATGCAGACTGATTTTCTCACAGTTGAGAAACACAGCGCTCAGCAATCACCCATTATTCCCTGCTTCTAATTAAACTGGTATAATTATCTAATTAAAAACAAAAATTGTTAAAATAATAAAAAGTCCCTTGAATCTTATATATAGGGCTTTATAAAACACTTTTGTTTATACTGTTTTCCATGATTCTTAAAATAGACTTAAAAATAAACATTTCTACCTCAGTTTTGCTTACCCAGGGTTACCTGACTGTTCACTGGTAAAGCCAGAACTTTATTTTGTTTTTCAGTTTCACACTTCTTGCTTTTTCCACTGTTCTTGGGTGTCTTATATTGGAAAGTGCAAGCATAGCATAGTGAGTAAGAATATAGAACCTGGGGGCGCCTGGGTGGCTCAGTCGTTAAGTGTCTGCCTTCTGCTCAGGTCATGATCCCAGGGTCCTGGGATCGAGCCCCACATCAGGCTCCCTGCTTGGCGGGAAGCCTGCTTCTCCCTCTCCCACTCCCCTTGTTTGTGTCCCCCCCCCCCCCCCTCTCTGTCAAATAAATAAAAAATCTTTAAAAAAAAAAAAAAAAGAATGTAGAACCTGGAATCAAACTGCCTAAGTTTGTAACTGGTTCTTCCACTGCCTAGCTGTGTGACCTTGGAGAAATGACTTTTCTGTGTCACTCAACTTTTCGCCATCAGTAAAGTATGGGCAATAATAGTACCTATTTTTTGGATTTGTTGTATTTTCTGGTTTATTCCACACATATAAAGCATTTCAAACAGCACTTGGTACCTTAGTAAGTGCAAAATGGTGTGATACAGACTATAGAATTTTTCAGAACAGGGAACTGTGCCTGGGAATTAGCAGTAAGTTAAAAGAGATGGGGCTTGATTAGGTCTAGAAAAATGTAGAATTTTTTTTTATTTAAGATTTTATTTATTTGTCAGGAGGGGAGAAAGGGAGTGCACAAGTAGGGGGAGCTGCATTCAGAGGGAGAAGCAGGCTCCCCGCTGAGCAAGGAGGCCAATGTGGGACTCGATCCCAGCACCCTGGTATCATGACCTCAGTCAAAGACGCTTAATCGACGGAGCCACCCAGGCGTCCCAAGAATATAGAATTTAGATGGATGGTAGAGTGGGGTAGGCATTCCCAAAGGAGCCTCATGAGAAAATTTCAAAGGGCAGGAGTTGGCATTCTTTTTTGAGAGCTAAAAGGAGCTTAGGTCTGACTGCATCTAGACTAACAAGGAGTGAGATTACGTCATGGAAGGCTTTGAAGCTGGGTTGAGGCATTAGGACCTGCCACCTGATCATTTGAGTAACACCATAAAGGTGGCCTTTGTAGATATATTGACCTAATAGTGGTATGCATTATGAAAACAAAGCAGCACAGTGCCCAGAAGGGAGGGTATGGTAGCTGATACTAAGGTTATGGCAGGGGTGAAAGAATGGTCCATTCTGAGAATTTTTGAAGCAGTTGGTAAAATACGGTTTTATTGGAAGATAGAGGAGTGAGTGATAGAACTCGGATTCCTAAAAGCCCAGGACAAAAGTTTATGCTGGCATAAAGATTGCTGAGAAAACAAAAATGTTAAAAAGGGAACTGATTTAACTGATCTCATTCTGGGAGCACCTGAACCTCGGTAAAGAAGATTCTTCTCACTGGGGTGTCAGTATTTTACTGAAGCTGTGTGATCATTCCCCCATTGGAAACCAGTCTTTAAGCAGTCTGCCTTATAGGGCAACTAATAGAAAAAGTGTTTGGCAGTTAAATCACTCCCTCAGCTGTGTTCCCAAAGCTCTATGCGCATACTTCAACCTTGATCCTTACCATGCTTTACCATGCTGATTATTGTATATTGATCATCTGTTAAATTCCTGGAGTTCAGTGACCAGGTCTATCTGTTTATTCCTGTATGACTATAATAAATACTCAGTAAATGTTTGTGGGATGAAGGACTTTGTGTCTCTGTGTAGGTGTGTATGTGTTTTGGGTCATGGCATAAATCACATTCATCCCAAAGGGAATAGCACTGGCTTAGAAATATTTTCACTGTGATTTTTTTTAATTGGGAGTTTCTTCATCTGGAGTGTCAGGGATGTACAAGATTTGATAGGATAGTTTCCACTCTTTAGCATCCTGTTAGAACATGGGATCCCCTCTGTTCTTCTTCCCTGAACCTACAGATGATGTCATTAAAAACTCTCATGTCAGCTCAGCCTGTAGTGCTCAGTGGTTAGATACAAACTGAAAATTTCTTCTCCAGAAAAAGATCTCAAATCTCAGGGAAGCATCCAATAGCAATTATCCTATGATAATTTGGCCCTCATTATTCTGCCCCTCAGTGGGCTGCCCCACTGATCTTTTTCTGTCTGTGTAGCAACTAACCAGTTTCAAATGACTCTCATGACATTCTGCTCTTTGGGTGCATTTTAGTAATTCTTGAGAGTTATGACATAACACCGCTCCAGACTTTCAGAATATGATTCACCCTTTCTTCAGATGTCCTATTGTTGGCCTGAATGTATAGCTTTCCTTGACTGTCTTGTGCCATACCGTAGTCCCCTTTGAGCCCTAAGTCAACTTGATTGGTGTGTCCCTGCACCTAAGATTCCCCACCCACCTCTCAGACGACTGCTCCTTCACAGGACTGTCTTGCACTTGTTCTTTGTTTGTTTGTCTTAAAGATTTTATTTTTTAAGTAATCTCCACTCAACTAGGGGCTCAGACTCACAACCCCGAGATTAAGAGTTTCATGCTCTTTGGACTGAGCCAGCCAGGCACCCCTTTTATGTTTTTAATGATATTCAGTTTCTTCTTTCCTCCCATTTGGTTTTGATGACCTAGTGGTGTTTATTTTAAACTGTAACCCTCTTAAGACAGAGACACTATGTTAGTAACAACCAATTTTCTTTCCCACGGAATTATATTTTATTAAGCTAACCTCATACTGGTTTGTAAAAAATGACTCTGTTTTTTGTTAATGTGTTACATACTTTTTAAAAAATCTATGAATTTTGCCTCAGAGAATTCCAGTGTTGAATGGGACTTTAAACATACCCATGCTTTGTTTGATTACATAGTTTGGTTGCCATTGTGGTTGATGGAAATAAACAGAGGGTGTTTGGAGTGCCCTGAAGTTCGGAAATTGGTTGTGTGTGGTATATGGTTCTATGTATCTGGATAATGACTTAACTTCTTTGCTCAAAGAAAAAAGAATGCCACTTGTGTTAAGGGTACCAGTACTTTATTTTATTGTCCATTTTAACAAAGTACCACATATAATAAGAATCAGAATATAGTTCAGGAAATCACCCTGGATTTGTTTCTTCAAATGTCTCCTTCATTGATATATTGATCGCTGTTCTTCTGTTTTCTCTGCAGGCCTCAGCTGTTGAAGAATGCTCTGCAGAGAGCAGTAGAGAGAGGCCAGTTAGAACAAATAACTGGCAAAGGTGCTTCTGGGACATTCCAGGTTAGAGGCTGAAAAGGATTATAGAAAAGTGGTTCTTAAAAGTTTTGATTTCAGGACCTCCTTATACTCTTAAAATTTTTTGAGGACCCCAGGAGGTTTTTTTTAATGTGGGTTATACCTATCAATATTTACTGTATTAGAAATTAAAACTGAGGGAAATTTTAAATATTAATTTTTTTTAATTTCACATTAGCATAAATAATTTTTGTGTGAAAAATAGCTATATTTGCCAAAACAAAAAAATTGAATGAGAAGAGGGGTACTGTTTATTAAAAATTTGCAAAAGTCTTTAATATTTTGCTTAAGAGAAGACAGCTGATATCTCTTCAACACATTTTGGGTTATATCTATGAAGAAAATTCACCACACGGGGCGCCTGGGTGGCTCAGTCATTAAGCGTCTGCCTTTGGCTCAGGTCATGATCCCAGGGTCCTGGGACTGAGCTCCGCGTCGGGCTCCCTGCTCTGTGGGAAGCCTGCTTCTCCCTCTCCTGATCCCCCTGCTTGTGTTCCCTCTCTGGCTGTCTCTCTGTCAAATAAATAAAATCTTAAAAAAAAAAATTTCACCACACATAGTAATACAGTTAGAAAAGTGTGGAATATTTTAAGATAATTTTCAAAAAGTTGTGGATATTATTCTTTGATACTATACCAAAACTCAACAGATGATAATTTTTTTTAAAAAAATAAGATTTTATTTATTTATTAGAGAGAGCTGTTGAGCATGTAGGGGGTGGGAGGGACTGACAGGGAGGGAGAGGGACAAGCAGACCTCGCACTTGAGTGCGGAGCCCGACCACCACCCTGAGATCATGACCTGAGCCGAAACCAAGAGTTGGAACAAATGATAATTTTTTAAATAGCTTTACTGAAGTATGGTTTATATATCATAAAATTCATTCATTTTAAGTTACAATTTATAATTCAATGATTTTTAGTAAATTTGCAGAGTTGTACAGCGATCACCACAATGCAGTTTTAGAACATATTCATCACCCAAAAAGATCTCTTGTGCCCATTTGTGGTCTCTCCCCATTCTCATCCTCAGCTAACCTACTAATTGACCTTCTCTTTATATAGATTTGCCTTTTTACACATTTCATATAGAAAGAGTCATACAATATGTGGTCTTTTGTGTCTGTCTTCTTTCACTTAGCATACTCTTGTTTGAGCCTTGTCCGTGTTGCAGCGTGAATCAGTGCTTTCGTTCCTTTGTATTGCCACATGGTATCACACTGTATGAATCTAACACTTTCTGTTTATTCACAAGTTGATGAAAATTGGGGTTATTTCCACTTTTTTTATTCTTATGAGTAATGTTGCCTATGAACATTTACATCCAAATCTTTGTGCAGACACATGTTTTTATTTCACATGGATATATAACTAGGAGTGTGGACTTGCTGGACTATATGGTAAATTTATGTTGTAAGAAACTACCAGAGTGGCTGCATCATTTTACATTCCTACCAACAAAGTTGTAAGGGTTCTAGTTTCTCCATGTCTTTGCAAACACTTGTTACTGTCTTTTTAAAATTCTAGCCATACTGGTGGATATAGAGTGCTATTTCATTGTGGTTTGGGTTGGCATTTCCCTAATGATTGCTGATCTTGACCATCTTTTCATGTGCTTAATGGACATTTGTTTATCTTTTCTAGTAAGATGTCTCTTTAATTCCTTTTCCTGTTTTTAAAGTTGGGTTATTTGTCTTGCTATTGAGATATAAAAGTTATGTAACTAGATACAAGTTCCTCACTAGATACATCATTTGCAAATATTTTCTCTTAATTTTTGGTCTATGCTTTCACTTTCTTAATGGTATCTTTTGAAGTGCAAAAGTATTTAATTTTGATGGAAGCCAGTTTATAATTTTTTAAAATTGCTTCTGCTGTTGGTGTTGTAGCTAATAAATCATCACCTAACTTAAGATCACAAGATTTACTCCTATGGTTTTTTTTAAGAGTTTTTTAAACTTTTAGCTCTTACATTTAGGTCTATCCATTTTGAGTTTTGTTTGTGATACGAGGTAAGGATATAAATATTCATGTTCTTACATGTGGATATCCAATTGTCCTAACACTGTTTATTGAAAAGACTGTCCTTTGCCCACTGAATTGCCTTGGCATCTTTATTAAAAAACAATTGACTATAAATGTTAAGGGTTTATTTCTGGACTCTCAACTGATCTATATACGAATTCTTTTTTTTTTTTTTAAGATTTTATTTATTTATTTGAAAGAGAGTGAGCAAGAGAGAGAGCAGGGGGAGGCAAAAACCAGACTCCCCTGTTGTGCAGGGAGGTGATCCCAGGACCCTGGGACCATGACCTGAGCTGAAGGCAGTCGCTTAACCGACTGAGCCACCCAGGCGCCCCTATATGTGAATTCTTAAGCCAGGATCACACTCTCTTGATGACTACAACTTTGAAAACTTTGCAGTAAGTTTTGAAACTAGGAGATACTAAAATGTAGTTTTTTTAAAAAATGTTTTGATTATTCTAGGTCTTGTGCATTTCTATATGAATTTTAGGATCCATTTGTCAATTTTCACAAAAAAGCCAGCCAGGATTTTGGTAGAGATTGCATTGAACCTATATATCAATTTGGGAAGAATCATTATTTTTATAATACTGACTTTTCCAGTTCATGAACACTGACTATCTTGTTTATTTAGTAACTTTTCTCAGCAGCATTTTGTAGTTTTCAGTATAAAGGTCTTACATTTCTTTTAAGTTTATTCCTAAGTATTTTACTCTTTTTCCATGTTATTGTGAATGGAAATACTTTCATTTTTAGATATTGCTAGCGTATAGAAAAATAATTGATTTGTCTGTTGGTAATTTATTTGTCTATTGATTTTATATTGATTCAACTTTGCTGAACTCATTTACTAGTTCTGGTAGTTTTCTTGTAGGCTCCTTAGGATTTTTTGTGGATTCCCTAGGATTTTCTGCATAAAGAGTCATATTGTTTGCAGATAAAGACTATTTTACTTCTACCTTTCCAATCTAGGTGTTTTGCTTTTTTCTTGCCTAATTGCACTGGTTAGAGCCTCCAGTACAGTGATGAGAGCAGACATCCTTATCTTGTTCCCCATCTTAAAGGGAAAACATCAAGTCTTACACCATTAAGTTAGCTGTAGGTTTTTCATAGATGCCTCTTATCAGATTGAGAAAATATTTTCCCCTATTGTTTCTTGAGAGTTCTTATTATGAACAGCTGTTGGGTTTGTCAGATGATTTTTCTGTCTTTTGAGATGATCATGTGGTTTTTGTCCTTTATTCTGTTAATAACAGTGTATTACATTAACTGATTGTGTGGTAATTCTTTAAAGGTTAGTTGCCATGTAGAATCTGAGACTGTATCAGTGAACTTTTTGTATTCTTGCCTTAAAATCTTCTAGTCTTGAACTTTGAGTGGATCTTCTAACCATGCATAATTTCATTACATGATCATTTGGAAAATAGTGGTTCACTGAATTATGCAGGTTATTAAAATATTATCACATTTCATCAAACAATAACAAAAGTAACATATTACCCGCTGACCTCATCAGAACAATATTTAAGTACTAGGAAATTACCAGGCTCACCATGGTGTAAATACAAGTGTTGTGATTTAAAATTTTTCTTAAAAAATTGCTTTTTATGCTTGGTAGCAAATACTGTTAGTTTTCCTTGAAGGGAGAGGATTATTTAATACATTTTCAAGAAAATGTCTACCAGATGCCCAAGTCCTAAATAACTGTAGTTTATCTCTTAGTTATTCCATCAAATAAAAAAGGGTGTTCCATGAATAATGCAGCTAGTTCAGCTCACAACTCAATCACTGGGGGTGCTTTTCCTTGAGACCACCATCATACTTCCTTATGCAGCTGACATGCTTTATGTGTTCTTCCCATCTCATCCCATAAAATAACAAAAAGACATGCACTGGGGTTGAGATTTAATAAAATAATTTTTGCTACTTCATCAAGGGCATTCCTAAGTGAAATTGACTTTTTTTTTTTTAAACCAGAAGTGCATAGCAATAAAGAATACAGTAATTGTTGGTACATTTTTGTGTCTCCTCTGATTTATGGTAAGGTGGCAACAGTTTTACCCACTGTTGCTTTTATACCATCAGTGCAAATGTCACCACAGTGAAAAAGGCACATCACGTCTTAGTATTATTATGAAAATAGTTTTGACCTTGCAGATCCTCTGAAAGAGTCTCAGGAACCCCATAGGGTTTGTAGACCACTCTTTGAGAATCTCTGTTGTAGACCATACCTGAGTTTGTTCTTTTGCCCTTTTTGCTTATTGGTGCTGATCTTTGTTCCCCATCCTTTTGTCCTCGGAATATGCTATGTAATTTTCTGTTGTATGATACCCTAAGTATTTATTAAACTTCTCCTTTGCTATTTTCCTTACAGGATCAAAAAGGTTTTTTATTATTTTTTTAACTACTGCATTTTTCAGATTGAGAGAAAGGAAGTATTCTCAAAAGTATCTTATTTATTGGGGCATAACTTGCTTAACAAGTTAACTTGCTTATTGGGGTAGAGCTGTTACTCTGTTTGAGTTAGGGTAGCTGTTGCTGTTTTAGGTTGGATGGAGGGGTAAATGGAAGGAGGAAATATCCAGAGGAGGGTTGGGACTCCTCAGTCAGATTGAATACCTGATGAGTGGGAAGAGAAAGTCCCTAACCTGACAATTTATTGTAAAACATATCTGTGCTAATGCAGGAACTCCGACCCACCTGGTGCAGAGGAGTCTTGTCTTGACCTGCTTTGGGAGAGTGTTGTCTTGATGCTTTTCTCTTCCTCCTTGGAAAACAGCTGAAGAAATCAGGGGAGAAACCCCTGCTTGGTGGAAGCCTGATGGAATATGCAATCTTGTCTGCCATTGCTGCCATGAATGAGCCGAAGACCTGCTCCACCACTGCTCTGAAGAAGTATGTCCTCGAGAACCACCCAGGGACCAATTCTAACTATCAAAGTAAGACTCAGAGTTGTGTGCATTAACTAGGATCAGGGGAATTATCTTGTGAAAAATTTTAGAGCTTATGCTGTTAATGACAAAGCATTAAGTATCGACTGTGAAAACCAAGAGGGAACAACAACTTTACAAATTTATTATTTACAAAAAGAAAAACAAATGATCAAGTCTTCTCCTTAATTTACAATGTTTATTGAAGATCAGGATTTGATTTTACTTTGCTGTAAAGGTTTTTCTCATATTTGTTTTTGTTGTAATTTAGATAAATCCTTGATTCAGAACACCTCTCAAATATAGTATCTTTTTGCCTTTCTGAATGTTTACTAAAACATCTGATTCCACCTTGAAACCAAGCTGGTGTTTTTAAATACGACTTATGTTATTTCTCATTGCCTTAAGCCCTGAAACAGAAAATACTTTTTTTCAGTAAAGTGTATTTACTCTGTCAGGTCGTGATTGGAGATGAAAAGCCTCACCCTTGCAGCACTGTCACATACGACTGAGGGAGGCTGGGTATTTTCTCCGTGAGCTACTAGCTTAGGCATAGTGGTGTAGGGCAAGGAATGTGGAAAATAAGTAAGTAACAAAGTGCAAACTAGACCGTATCATTTTAATTAAAAGTAATTTTGACATCTTAATAGTGACCTTTAGCATATATGTAGGATGCATTTTTTTAATGTTAAGGAAGAATGCTCTCTGGTCATTTTTTTCATACGTTACTTTGAAAACTGCTGTGTGTGACTTTTTTTTATCTTTCCTTCCTTCCTTAAGATACATATTGTGTTTACTGTGTATACTGACCCTTGTAGACCATTTCATGATTTTCCCTTTTGGTTGAGTATTACAAGAGAAGATGAAGTTGGTTATTAACCTTTTCTGTTTCACTGATATTGCAGCTATTTTTTGGACACTGAATCACCATAAAATGTAGTTTCGATGTGTCTTTGTATGAAAGGTGAGAATCAGTGAGGCCCTTAGAGTCCACGGTATTGTTCTGTTATTTGTTGATCTTTTATCAGTATTCTCCTAGATGATTTTCCTAGTACAAATGGGTATTCAGTGGATGTTTGAATGGAGATGAAAGATTTAGTTTTAAGTTGGCTGTTAATCATTTTTGTGCCACTGTAAGGCAAGTCACCACTCTGGGCTCCTGTTTTCCTTTCTGTGAAATGAGGAACTTGACTTAGTGGTCTCTAAAGTCTCTTGCTGTGACAATTTAACATTTTCAAATTTATGGGCACTTAATTAAGTGAATTATTAATCCTTTTGACCACAGAGAATTCCCTTAGCACATGTCAACTAGTATTTTTTTTTTTTAAAGATTTTATTTATTTATTTGAGAGAGAGAATGAGAGAGAGAGCATGAGAGGGGTGAGGGTCAGAGGGAGAAGCAGACTCCCTGCTGAGCAGGGAGCCCGATGCGGGACTCGATCCCGGGACTCCAGGATCATGACCTGAGCCGAAGGCAGTCGCCCAACCAACTGAGCCACCCAGGCGCCCGTCAACTAGTATTTTGACAGGACAGTAAATTGATGTATAACTGATTGTAGTTGAGGGAATTATCAAATTGAATAAACAACTTTCTTCATTTCTGAATTTTTTGTTCAGTGCATTTGCTGAAGAAAACTCTGCAGAAATGTGAAAAGAATGGGTGGATGGAACAGATCTCTGGCAAAGGATTTAGTGGCACCTTCCAGCTCTGTTTTCCCTATTATCCCAGGTAAGCACCTAGCCCATAATGTGAAGTGTTGGTCATTGTAAATTTAAAATCTGATTCTAGGTTACAGGCTTGGGCTTAATTTATTAACTTATTACTGTTCTACTTGAAAATAAAGACTACTTAAGGCAATATTGGTTTTTTGGGGTGGTTTTTTTTTTTTTAAGGTTTATTTATTTATTTTAGAGAGCATGAGCAGGAGGGGGAGAGGGAGAGAGAATCTCAAGCAGACTCCCACACTGAGCATGGACCCCGACTCAGGGCCCGGTCTCATGACCCCCAAGATCATGACCTGAGCCAAAGCCAAGAGTTGGATACTTAACTGACTGAGCCACCCAGGTGCCCCTACTAAGGCAGTATTGTGTTAGAGTAAAAGCTTTTCATGTAAGAATGGGGGGATTTTGGCTATCCTGCCAGAGCTTACTGTTAGCCATCCAATCCTAAAATCAAGCATTGAATTCTTTGAGATCCTTGGCTATTTTTATGTTCATTCCTTCTTTATTAAGTAAATGATAATGACAAGAAGACTATTAGAGAGTTAGGTATGTTTTAATTGTCCATCATTCGGGGTACCTGGATGGCTCAGTTGGTTGAGCATCTGCCTTCGGCTCAGGTCATGATCTCAGGGTCCTGGGATTGAGTCATGTGTCAGGCTCCCTGCGCAGCGGGGAGTCTGCTTCTCCCTCTCCATCTGCCTCTCCCCCTGCTCATGCTCTCTCTTACTCTCACTCTCTCTCTCTCTCTCAAATAAATAATCTTTTTAAAAAAATTGGCCATCATTCAAGGAAGGAGAGCATTGCATTGGCTGCTTCCAAGAATCCTAATTTGCCTTCTCCATACTATAGAGACAGGGCCATTTCCTTGAAAACTTTTTTTTATCTATATTTATTATTGCACTAAAAAATACATTGAGCACCTCCTATGGGCCCAGCATTGTCCTGTGTACCCATGCAATGGCCTTATACTTTCATTTCTAGTAAAGTGCCATGACATGTACCACTAAAACCCTGTTTTAGCAAGAGTATAGTGTAGTTTCTTATATTGTACCTTGTGCACAAGTCTAGGTAGGTGTTGCTTGGTTGCATATTATTTGAATTTTTCAAACATTAAAATCTTAAAGTCAAGCATATAAAATGTTATAATTTGGGGCACCTGGGTGGCTCAGTCGTTAAATGTCTGCCTTCGGCTCAGGTCATGATCCCGGGGTCCTGGGATCGAGCCCCACATCAGGCTCTCTGCTCGGCGGGAAGCCTGCTTCTCCCTCTCCCATTCCCCCTGCTTGTGTTCCCTCTCTTGCTGTGTCTCTCTCTCTGTCAAATAAATAAATAAAATCTTAAATAAATAAATAAAAATAAAATGTTATAATTTAAGCAATTATTAATCAATGTGATCAATATTTCTATCAGTAAGGGCAAAGAAAATTAGAAAATCCTTGCTGAATTTCTCTAAAACTTTGAAGAGATTCGCCCCTTTATATTATTTCGAGGTCTTTTGCCAATATTATTAGGGCAAAAAATGTATACTGCTATGCAATCTGTTTGCTGCCTTATAGACAATTCAGTGCTATATATATATTCAGTGGCAAATACAGTGCTGGACACACATCAGGAGCTTAAATAATTGTTTAGTAAGTCAATGATTAAGAATCAGTTTTATTAAATGGTAGCAGGAAGGGAATGAGGTATGGCCTAGGACTTTTATAGATTTGTTATAACTTTGTGTGTTCAGAATAAGTTAAACTGTAACCTGATACTTGTAACATAGCATTTGGAAGGGCAGGAAGAAGTGGAATGTCCAGGGAAGAGCACCTAGGTTCACATTTCTCCCTTGTCCTGTGTGGAACTTCTCTTTGACGTGATTTTACCTAATTTTTCTTTCCTTCTTTCTTTCATAGCCCAGGAGTTCTATTTCCAAAGAAAGAGCTAGATGATTCAAGAGATGAGGATGAAGAGGAGGATGACTCCTCAGAAGAAGACTCTGACGATGAAGAGCCTCCACCTAAAAGGAGGTATGGATTTGTGGGAGGCCTTTCTACCTTAGAGCTAAAAATGGCAGTAATAATAATAGCGACTTAATTCAAGATCCCTCTCAGAAAGTTCTTTGTGTAGCATTTGAACTTGTCTTCTTGAAAATTCAGGGACTTTGAACTTAGGAAGCCCTGTGAATATGTAATTTACTGTTTGGTAAATACTGTATGTATATCCATAGTTTGTTGGTTATTCAAAGAAAAATAATCCCACTTTTTCTTAGTAAAAACAACATGAATTATGTATAGACTTCATTGAATCGGTTGAATTTTCATACAATTTTAGTAAAGGCTCTAGTTAAAAATAATCACATTCCTATCCTTTACATAGGTGACTTTTTTTTTTTTTTTAAAGATTTTATTTATCTATTTGAGAGAGAGAGAGAATGAGAGACAGAGAGCATGAGAGGGAGGAGGGTCAGAGGGAGAAGCAGACTCCCTGCCGAGCAGGGAGCCCAATGCGGGACTCGATCCTGGGACTCCAGGATCATGACCTGAGCCGAAGGCAGTCGCTCAACCAACTGAGCCACCCAGGCGCCCCACATAGGTGACTTTTTATCTGTGCTAGATCTTTTGTGGCAAAATATCTGGTCATCCTGTCAAAGTGAATCTCTCAAGTACTAAGTGATGGCCTTTGTTCTTTGGTTCTCACAGGTTGCAGAAGAAAACCCCAGCGAAGTCATCTGTGAAGGCTGCATCCGTGAAGCAGAGAGGGTCCAAGCCTGCACCTAAAGTCCCAGCTGCCCAGCGGGGGAAAGCGAGGCCCCTGCCCAAGAAAGCCCCTCCCAAGGCCAAAACTCCTGCCAAGAAAGCCAGACCCTCATCTTCAGTCATCAAGAAACCTAGTAGTGGCTCTTCAAAGAAGCCTGCAGCCAGTGTGAGAAAGGAAGTGAAATTGCCCGGCAAGGGCAAATCCAACATGAAGAAATCTTTCAAAGCAAAAAAGTAAATTTTATAGGAAAAAAAAAGGGTATCATCATAAAATTCAGAATCTTATTTTCTAAGGTCAGTGTGCATTTGTTTTAGTTTTGATGCTTTTAAAATTACATTTTTTTCCCTCCCCTATGAACATTGTGGGGAGGGAATATAAATAAACCAATTTAGGCATTTGTTAGCTTTAGGTGCTGTTCTTGGTGCCTGCCCCTTCCCTCAGTCATTTTAATTTCTGCTATAACTCTGGATTTTCCTGAACTGTATAATCTACACTTGTCATTTTTTCTCCCTCCACCCCAACCCTCTTTTATGGTCAGCTTTGGCTTTTTTTTTTTTTTTTCCCTTCCAGCTTTATCTAAACAGTTGCAAAGATTTTTATATTTGTAGAAAGCATCAAGAATAGGATGCTGGTCAGGTGCTGGAAATAAAAAAGAGGCAGTATATAGCACTGACTGAATTGTAAAGCTTTCTGCCTGGAGACTCCAGTTATAGCTATAATAATTAATCTTATTTATGAAACTACTCCACTAACCTTCTCTCTCCAATTATATAAATACAGAGACAGCTTTGGGAATAAGCCAAAAAACATTATGATTTCATGAAGTTCTGAAAACCTGTGACTCCTTTGGGCTACTTTCACATTGGTCAATTTCCAGGTATTTTTCACTGGCCCAGGGCATTGTGTTCCTTCAACCGCAAGCACAAATTCCCTCCACATACTTGATTTTTGACTGAAGGGGAAATACAGGAATATATTGAATTTGTGATTTCTGGTGTCACCCATGTTACCAAAAACCAAAACATAAAATCTTCTTGATCAAATGTTTAAATATATTTTTTAATATTTGGAGCATGAGTTGTCATTTCCAGTTTGCCTTTTTTATAAGGAAATGTTGGAGAGTTACATCATTGCTTAATGTAGAAATGTTAAGGTGGAAAAACATACAATTTGCTAAAATAAACTAAATTCCAGATTCATCTGTGGGTTTTTTTCCCCCTCCTTTCTTTCCACAGCACTTTTGATATCAAACAAGTGGCTTCCTTTTTGGGATATTTAAAAAAAAAAAAAAAAGCAAAGAAAAAAAAAGCAAATGAAGCCCGACTACCCAACCCTCATTTGTATTTGTTTTAGTATCGTGCAGTTGTGTTCAATAGTACTAGCTTTCTACTTGGGAATTAACTGATTTCCGGTTATCATTTACCCTCCCTGTGGCACTTGACATTTTAATTGTCTTAAACTTTTTGGTGTACACCTTCTGGCCCCTTTGAGTGCTGCCAGAGGCAAAAGACATTTGTTTGATTCATTCCACTTGGATTGTCTCCTGGGATCTTATCTGCAGCCTCGCGGTGTGTGGCTGCGAACTGGACTGGAGAAGATTGGCTTGAAGTAGATCCATAATCATGTGTGATCCCGTCATGAGCTCATTGGAATCTGTGTTGCATGTAAGGCAATCTTTCCTGTTGTAAATCTTCCTTTTTTTATGTACATATATTTTGAAAAATATGAATAAACATGAAATTTTAAAGCTGCTGAACTGTAGCTTCTATTTAAAAATTTCTAGTATATCCTTAGAAGTAGCGAAGTTGCATTCACTTGAGTCTTTTCTACTCCTTTCAATGCTGCCATCCATTTTCCTTTTTATTTTATTTCTTTAATTTAAAAATTTTGGGGGCGCCTGGGTGGCTCAGTTGTTAAGCAACTGCCTTCAGCTCAAGTCATGGTCCCAGGGTCCTGGGATCGAGTCCCATATCGGGCTCTCTGCTCCACGGGAAGCCTGCTTCTCCCTCTCCCACTCCCCCTTGCTTGTGTTCCCTCTCTCGCTGTGTCTCTCTCTGTCAAATAAATAAATAAAATCTTAAAAAAAAAAAATTTTTTTTTTTTTAAGATTTTGAGTAATCTCTACACCCAGTGTGGGGCTTGATCTCACAATCCCAAGATCAAGAGTTGCATGCTCTGCTCACTGAGCCAGCAGCATGCCCCCATCTTCCTTTTAAACACAAGCTCCAGTTTATTTGCTTTTGAATTCTTTATATGGATGGCAAATGATGTTTCTAGACCTATTGAACCTGGTTAATGAGTAAGAGGTTTAAAAAAAATCATTTTGCATTTTACTAAGGTCCTTGTTTTTAAGATCATGGATTCCAGTTTTTTATGTTTAATGTCCACATATATCCTTGGGTTAGGAAAAAAAATACAGCACTGCCAAAGGATTGATAAACCCCACAGACCTAATTCTATTTTCTATTAAGCTATTTGGCAGGTAATAATTTCTTATTTTGGGTGTTGGGTACCTGGGCTAAGAATTCCGTACTCTTCTGGGGTCAAAAGTTGGAGAATTTTGGTTGGTTTCTCTGTTTTACGATACCACTTTTAAAAAGATAACCCGAACAGTCACCTGGTGGCTATATTGTACATCAGGTGCTCCAGCATAAGGTAAGAAGTTTCGACCAAATCATCTGAGATCCTTTCCAACTCTGACATTGTGTTAACTTCACAAAGTTCAGGTAAGGACAAAACTGTCCTTGCTTCAGAATCATGTAAAGGAAAAGACAAAAGGGTCACTGAACTCTTCAGTGAAAATCCCCATCATCAAAGACATGTACCTTACTTATGTTGATATAAAGGAATGTTTGGGTTTTTCTCCCTTCCAGGCATTCTGAAGGAGCAGAACACCTAAATTTTACTTCCATGTTACAGAAAGGAAAACAGGAAACTCAAGAGGTAATCCCAGCAACTTCTGGCATGGACCAGTGGCTTCAGTTCTGTTAGTGACTTACTGAGTTCATTTACAGTGTTTCATGTATTCTTTTTTTTTTTTTTTTTTAAAGATTTTATTTCTTTATTTGACAGAGAGAGACACAGCGAGAGAGGGAACACAAGCAGGGGGAGTGGGAGAAGGAGAAGCAGGCTTCCCGCCGAGAAGGGATCCTGATGCGGGGCTCGATCCCAGGACCCTGGGACCATGACCCGAGCCGAAGGCAGTCGTTTAACCGACTGAGCCACCCAGGCCCACCTACAAACTAGCTTTGGTAAATCTCAGAAGGTACTGGGAGAGAGACTGTCAACTTCTTAACCTACAGAATGAGAAGGAAGAGCTACCATTGCAAAAAAAAAAAATGTGGAGACTTTTTCTTAGTAATATGATAAAAGCATTCAATATAGATTCTACATTCACATGGACTTAATTAAAGGAAGCCTGGTCCAATGTAAATCTTAGTAAATGGATGTATGTTTTAATCACGTCTTTTGGGTATAATTAACCAGGAAATTACATGAAAACAAGAGGTAGGTAATATGCCAATACCTTTAACATTTTTTCCATCATTCCTATCTTACAAAAATTTGTCAGCCCTAGTCTAGGTTTGCTAACCGATTTTTTACCTACTGTAAAGAACCTATGAAATTCTTGCTCAGGCTGTGATAACTCTTGCCATCCTGATGGATCAGGAGAAAGAGGTGAAGCCAGCCATATTCATCAACTGCTGTATTGAGCCAACTAAGAAAAACTTTAAAATTTTAGGATTATTGTTGAGATTTCTCATCTTTGAAACCTACAAAATTAATTTATTTCCCTTTGGGTTAAGCAAAAATTCTAATTTTTCCATGACAAGAAATTCTGTTCTTAATTGGAAAAAAGATCATTATTAAGCTATTCCCCCAGAGGTTCTGATTGACATGACTTCCCAGCATGCAGAGTTTGTTTTGCATTTTTGTGGTAGAACAGATGGCCACTCGGTTCTGCAGAGCTGAAGCTAAAGAACCAGAACTGTTGAAGCTCTTGGCTTAGGAAATGCATAACAAAAATATGGCTAGAAGCCATGAGAGATCACTAGCCGGTATCCCTTCTCTGCACTGAATTTGCCTTCCTTACAAAACTAATCTCTAACATTCTTTTTTCTATATTATTTCCTTCTATCATTTTCCAAGAGATTCTTCACTGGTTTTTCCGCTGGAGAAATTTTCTACCTTTGATGATTTACATTTATTCACTTAGTCTGAACTGTTCCTAATCAGTTTTGTCAACGACTGGTATGTCGAAGCTTCGAAAGGTACTTTCCCAAGTCATTTTCCTCAAAAATTGCAATTCTCTTTCTCTTGATACTGTATATAAGTG